>NC_089261.1:14945451-16145451 GCF_963930625.1 Muntiacus reevesi
TCACTGAGCTGTTCCCTGCGTCACAAGGCACAATCACTTATTAACTTTTTGTTTGCTTCCTTTATCTAGACAAAGGCTTTACTCCCAAGGAGCTTGCATTGACATGGAGAAGAAAGACACGGAACCCAGAAACCAGTAGTTATCCAGGATGGTGATAAGTGCTGAGAAGAAAAGCAAACTAGGCAATGGGCTGAAAGTGACAGAGAGGGAAAGGGAAATTTAGAGTGGGGGTTGTCAGGGAGGGCTTCCTGGGGAGGTAATATTTTTGATGAGATCTGAGAACTAAAAAAGAATGAGTCTTATGAAAATCCAGGAAAGTTAGCTACAGGCAGAGGGAAAAGTAAGTACAAAGGCCCTGGGGTGGGAATGAGTTTGGTATGTTCAAGAAGTAAAAGAAAGCCAAGTGGCTAGAGCTTGGCAGTCCCAGGGAGGGTGACAGGAGATGAGACAAGGCCAAGGGCCAGATCATAAAAGGCCTTCGAAGCTGAGCTAAGGAGTTGGTTCATTGCTTGGTTAGTCTCCCACCTAGGCTGTGAGCTCTACAAGAGCAGGGCCCTTGCTCACCACTATGGCAAGACTCTAGCCCAGTGCTTGGCACATGCTCAGTAAATATTGTCTGAATCAATGAACAAATGTGTTCACACACTGCCTCCTACACTCAACACCTCTCTGTATATTTTACCATCTCTTTCCCCCAGGTTTCCTGTCTTCTCTTTGCTGTCCCCTTCACCCTAAGCCCCAGCTATAAGAATGTACCCTAATCATATGAGATTATTTACCCACAAAGGCTCAGGGGTCCCTTTCAAGGAGGCCTGAATTTGCATAACGCACTGCAGAAACTGAAAGTGTTAGGCACTCAGTCATGTTGGACTTTTTGTGAGCACATGGACTGTAGAGGTTCCTCTGTCCATGGAATTCTCCAGGACACTCCAGAATACTGGAGTGGGTAGCCATTCCCTTCTCCAGGGGAGCTTCCCGACCCAGAGATTGAATCCAGGTCTGCATTGCAGACGAATTCTTTACCATCTGAGCCACCAGGGAAGCCCATTTCAGAAAGCTCCCTCCAAGTCTGATGGCATCAAATAGTGGAATTTCAGGCCCATATGTGTCTGTGCTCACATGCACATGTGTCTACTTGGAAGTCCTAGTTGCCCCCTCAGATCAGTGCAAGAAGGTGACCCCAACCCACCAGCTGCTAGGAAACTCGGTCACATCAATAATTCCTACTCCTTGCTCTTACACCAGTGCCCGAGGGAGTGGGAAGTTAATTAGCTTTGCTAGAAAGGGCCTGTGAAATGTGTGGGACTCTGCAGCCTTGAGAACCCTTCACACTCAAGGCATCGCTCTGCATTCCAGCCCTAGCCCGGGCTCACTTGGCCAGATCTTACCCCTGTTCATGGTGTGGGGTGGTATTTACAGACAGTAGACACTCGTGGGTCAGTGGGAGGACAGGGATGGGGCCACCCCAGAGCTGCGTTTGAGTCGTCTCAGAGTTAACTTAATGATGAAACAATCACCATTCATTCTCCCTTCTCCTGGGAGTGCAAATGGCTTTATAAACACCAGGCCTAGGGCAAGCGAGGGGAGGCGGGGTAAGCGGTTTACCTTGGGTGGGGAGTGAGCCTTCAGTCCATTAAGGGGAGTCTGAGAGCAGAAGTTAATGGTCCCTCCAGGCCTGGAAGTTAATTCGGCCTTGAAAAGAGTTCTTAAAATCCATTTGCCGACCACTTCGGCCCACACTGATCTCCATGCCCTGTCTATGCCTCCCTGGAACCTCTCCACTCGCTGTTCCTTGGTCTGATTTTCTCCAAGATGCTGGCCCAGGAAGTCACTGACCTTAGATTGGGTTTCTCAAAGTGGGGAGTACCTTCCTTCTATATGCAACACAGGTATTGTAATGCAAGTGAAACGCTTGCCTCTGGTCCAGAATTTAAGGTGCTGGCCAAAAATTCAGCCATCAAGATAAAATAAGCATAAGCAATAGAAGAAGAATTAAGATTCATGAAAAATATCCATGATGAACAACATAACAAAATTTATAATAAGTACAGGATCTTATTCTCACTCACTCTACTTGGACCCTCACTCAAATGACCTTGACCCTCATTGGCATGACCTTGACCCCACTCATCTCCCTATAACCCTGATGCAAGATGATCTTAGATGGCCCTCACGGGAACTTTCAAAATTTTAATACACATGTATTTTTTTTTTTTCTTATTATGGCAAATGATCCCAGCTTTCTAGTCATGGTAGGGATATACCGTTTCTCTTTTATAAAAAAATAGTTTTATTTATTTATTTTTGGCTGTGCTGGGTCTTCATTTCTGCGTGGACTTTTCTTTAGTTGCAGTGAGAAGGGGCCACTCTCTAGTTGTGGTGCTCGGGTTTCTTACTGGGTGGTGGTTTCTCTTGTGGAGCACGGACCCTAGGGCCTCTTGGTCTTCAGTAGTTGCGGCACGTGGGCTCAGAAGCTGCAGCTCCTGGGCTCTAGAGCACTGGCTCGTGGTGCACGGGGACTTGCGCCGAGGCATGTGGGGTCTTCCGGGATCAGGGCTTGAACCAGTGTCTCCTGCATTGGTAGGCACTGAGCCACCAGGGAAGCCCCAATTTCTCTTTTAAAATAGACTGATTTTAACAAATAATTTAAATAAATTTATTGAGTAAATAATAGAATGGGGCCAAGGTCCTGGTAGGGGGGTATTTGGGCAAAGGCTTCACCTGTGATCCTGCCGAAGGCAGGGCCAAACTAACCTTCTCTTCTGTTCCTTGTTGTATGAAGGTGACTTCTAATTTATAGCAGGAGCTTAAGAAAAAGAGAATGGGGCTTATCAGAAGGGTGGCTTCGACAGTCACCAAGCCCTGCTGAGACCCATAGTCTTCACCTCGAGAATGGGGCTCACATTTGCCCCAGAGGGCTGTGAGGTTTATAGGAGACGACTATAATGTGCTCAGTGGGGATCAACAGGGCCACGCCTTGATTTTTTGTGGACTCCTTGTCTGGAGAATTCCATGGACAGAGGAGCCTAGCAGGCTACAGTCCATGGGGTAGCAAAGAGTCAGACACAACTGAGTGACTAACGTTTTCCCCATTAAAAATACTAAAAGTTATTTTTTATATCTGCATAGTTATAAAGATAAATGCAATCGACTTTAATTATTAATATATTCACCTTTATACCAACACGGTCAAGATGTGCATCTTGCTTATTTCAGGAAGTATTTTTGGGGGGGACTCCTGAAAGCACCATGTCCACAGGCCGTGTGCCTGCTGCGCTAGATGGAGAGGCCAGCTCTGGGCACGACAGGCAGGCACTTACTCTTTTAATCTTCACAGTGCCACAAGGCAGGCATTACTAACTCCATTTTATAGATGATGAAAAGAAAGTCCAGAGAGGTTCAGCAACTTGCTCGAGGTCACACAGCCCTGGAGTAGCAGGGCAGAGGTCTGAATACAGACTCCTCTGATTCTGGAGTCTGCCGCGCTGCCATGCCCCAGGAAGTGGGAGAGTCTGGAGGGCTGCCAACATGAGCGACTGTGTCCCTTGGTAATGGAAACTGTGATTACATCTGGGGCCAGCCCTGCAAGGCCTGTAAGGTGGAGGCAGTCTGCAGGAGGGACCCAGTCTCCTGGCCCCTTGGTTGCCTGCTAGTGTGGGTGGGGGCTGGGCGACACACACAGGCTGGTTGCTTGAGAGTCTCTGGGCATTTAAGCTGCCACCCTTAGGCAGTAAGACGTGCTCAGGGCCTCTGAGACTCTGAGGACCAGACTCCAGCAGACTGGGCTGCAATTTGCTTCACAACTCTGTGTTCTTGAAAAGGACAAAGAAAAAAAGAGGAACTTTGGACGCAGACCAAAGTCACTCAGGTTTTCCGCTATGTGTCTTCTTGCAGGCTCCTCAATGAGGAGGGCCTGACTAGTGTCACCTGAACAAGGGGTCAGAGCCATTCCCCTCCACGCACGCGACACTGCAATTTTAAACAATTGTGGCTTGAGACAAAGATCCTCCCGAGGAAGGAAAATCTAACCGAGTTTGCAGTTTCTAGCTCCGGCGCTTCTTGAATTATACATGGGCAAAACCCCCTTGAAGGCTGCTTTTTAAGCCGTGAGGGGAAGGCATGTAATTTTGGTCTCTGGCATTCTGCTAGAACACTTGCTGAAAGTGGGGGCCCCTCCCCAGCCAAGTGGCGTTTGCCTTGAAACCAACTGGGGGACGTTTGACGCCTCAAATAGCTCCAAGCTGCCAGCTGAAAGGATGCTGAGGGAATCGGTTTTCTCTTTGCCACAGGCTTGTCTCCTTAGGGGCCTCTGTCCCTCAGAGGCTCTTGCCTTGCCGTGGCAGCTGTGACACTGACCACAGACATCCTCCTCCTTCCTGGCTGGGAAGACGGACAAGTGCTATATCCTTCCGGAAGGGGAGGCAGGAGGCTGGGTGGGGGTCTGCAAGGTGCAGCAGGTCCAGCTAGGCCCATTCCAGTGTCCTCTGCGAGATGGCAGCTCCAGGTCCAGACCACCCTGACATTACGCCGGATCCAGAAAGAACGGCACCATTTCTGATCCCTGTAATCGGGCAAACTGTCTCCAGTGATCTGCAACTGCAAAGTGCAGCCTGAAAGAAGGTCCCTCCCACGGAGGATTGCCCCAGGACAGTGGACAAGGGCATCTGAGGATTCTGAGTTGACTAGGATCATTTGGGTTATTGGTGACTTAAAGTGAGGGCCCTGGAGACAGTCCGGGGGTTGGGAATGGCTCTTGGTAACTTATTAGCTGTGTGAACCTGAGGTTACTGCCCCTCTGGGACCCTCAGTTCCCCTGACTGTAGAATGGGCCGATTATCTACTTCACAGCATTGCAATACAAATGAAATGCATGCTGAGTGCCTTTAACACAGCAGCAGGGCAGATTTGAAAAAAAAGTGAAAGTGTTAGTCACTCGGTTGTGTCTCTTTGTGACCCCATGGACTGTAGCTCACGAGGTTCCTCTATCCATGGGATTCTCCAGGCAAGAATACTGGAGTGGGTAGCCATTCGCTTCTCTAGGGGATCTTCCTGACCCAGGGATCAAACCCAGGTCTCCTGTAATTGCAAGCAGATCCTTTACCATTCGAGCCATCAGGAAAGCCACCAGAAATGGTGGCTATCATGATCATTTGCATGCTGAAGATAAGCAAATGACAAGTGGTGTTAGTTCCCATTGGTAATTCAGAGGGGGGGGGGGGTGTGTGTGCACGTGCATGTATGCCTATGTGAGTGCCTGTTCCCTGAGTGTGAATATGTGTGTTTGTGCATTCGTGAATAGGCTCCAAGCAAAGGTCAGGGGAAGAGTGTTCTTGTTCCTAGATGTGGAAACTTGAGAAGGGCAAATACTTCATTATTTAGATTCAAAAGCTACTCATTAGATGAGACTTGGGCACTCAGAAAGAAGAGCTGACCTACAAGTGTAAAATGTTATTATAAGTAATGACAATGATTATAGGATGAGGGTTGAACGGAGAGAGGGAGCTGGAGAGGTTAATGTCCATTAACTACAACGAATTAGGAGATGGTGCTTCTGCAGACACTTCTGGGCGAACCCTAACGGTCTGTTTATTTACCTCACGGGGAGCTCTTAGCACATCAAAAAGGTATTTAAAACACACACCCCCCCCCAACAATTAGCTTTAGGAAGAAGAGTAAATATGGATGCAATTCATCACTCCAAGAAAGCCCTGCTATCAGACACAGATGCCGTCAGTTAAATAAAACAGACACTAAGACTTGCCAGAAAGATCAACCCAGAAGCAATTTGCTCATTTGCTGATCATCAGTGGACAGTAGGATTTTGAGGGCCCACCAACAATTTATGTCTTTCTGCTGATTTTTGTAACCTGAATTACATGTTCCTTTTTGTATCCAGTGGGGGAAGGATGACTCAGGAATGGGTTGAGGTGATTTCAGTGGCTTTGTCCATCTGTGATTTTTAAATGTAAAAGAAAGAAGTTGAACACCGAAACAGTCACGGGATTGGGACTTCATTGTAGAGGGTCCAGTCATCCCGGTTTGCCTGGGACTGAGAAGTTTCAGTGCTAGAGTCAGGAGAGGGTTGGTCACCCCATTTATGTCCCCTTCCCGGGGTTCCCAAGTGTGAGTATCGGTCAGTCCCAGTAGGAGTAAGAGTGGGCAGAAGCTGGCTTTCGGCTTTCCCGTTAGAAATTCTACCTCCCCCCCATATGGTGAAACAGACTGTGAACCCATTAGCAGCAGGAATGTGGGGTCACGTGAGACGAGTGTAGGGGAGCCGCACACACTGGTAAATGTGCAGGGAGACCTCTGATAGGTGAAGGTGCGGGGGCCCAAAAGCTGATCTTGTACAGATTGCTTCTAACTTCCCAGAGAACTCTTGATGGAAAATTGCAGAGCCCGGCAACACTTTGCAGCTTCCAGAGTCTCTGCCCTCCCCACCCCCGCCAACAGGTATCTGATCATGTTTTATAAACTAGAGCAAGAACGCACACTAGATACTTAAAGTGCACATCATTCTACCATTTCAGCTGTTTCCACTGCTTCTGAGATTTTTGTATATAAATATCTCTGCGTGTGCGTTTGTGTGTACATTTCTTGACATATTTACGAAGTCCCAGTTTGCCAACCTTCAGGGCATAATGCAAGAACTATTTTTCATCCTAATCTGCTGTAATGACATGTTTTATTATACTATGTCAGCTGTTTCCATTGCTTTCGCTGTTTCATGTTTTATGTATTTTAACTAATGCTTTAATTTTAGGACGTTGTGCCCTAAGGTGGTTTCACAAAGGCTCACTTTGGAAAAGCGACGGGATTCAGAGAGATGGCCGTTGGAGGCTATACCCACACACAGCACAGCACAGAAGAAAGAGGGTCTGAACACGGGGCAGGAAGCAGACACACTGGAAGGCAGACAGGGCAGGTCAGTAGCTGAAGGGCCGAGCGTCCATAACACCAAAATGTAAGGGGAGCCTGCGTTCTCCGAGGACTTCTGCCCCAGTTGGCACCTGGGAACCCCCTGGATTTTGGGCAAAGCAGGATGGTTGGTCACCCTACCAAGATGGTGGGTTTGATGCTTGAATATCCTCGTTCTTAGCAGGTGGGGGGCTTTTGGTGTGACATAGAAAGAGCCTGGAGTTTGGAATGCCTTCTTAGTTTCAAACCCCAGCTCTGCCCATGCTTTAATAGTCATTTGAATCTGAGAAAGTCACTTAAGCCCTCGCTAAGCCTCAGTTTCCTCATCTGAAAAATGGGGATGGGAAAGTATATTGTGCAGAAGTGCTGTAAGGGATGGAGGAAGTGATGTGTGATCTATGCCTTGTACATCATCTCCTGGTTCCCCGACCTCACAGTGAGGGAGCCACAGCAAATGGTCAAAATCCACATCCCACGGCAGGCCACCATCCAGACCTCCCAGACTTCGGCACCAATGTGTCCCCACAGCCTGTGCAGACCCATTGGCATAATAATAAAGGATGGTAATAATTATAATATAATAATTATAAAACTGTACATTTTTAGTTCGCCAGGCTCCTCTGTCCATGGAATTCTCCAGGCAAGAATACTGCAGTGGTTGCCATTCCCTTTTCCAGGGGGTCTTCCCAACCCAAGGATCGAACCTGAATCTTCTATGTTCTTTACCATCTGAGCCACCAGGGAAGCTCAATAATGGTAATAATTACAATTACAAAACAGTATACTTATATTATAAAATACTTTATCATCATAAAATATTACAGTAATCATGGTGATGTCCAGGCCCTTGTCTCTCTAGATTCCCACTAGTGGCTTCTTTACTGACTTAATGGTAGCATCTGCTCATGCCTGACATGAAATGATGGAAAGTTGGTGGAAAGTCTGTTGGTCAGAGAAGTCTCCGCTGTCTTGCTCACCCCGTCTGGATGACAATAAGCCAACGTATTTCAGGCCCTGACAATGTACTACCACACTGAATTTAACTTAATTAACGGGGTCCCAGAAGCATCTTCATTTCTATTTTCTAGATGATGGGTAAGCAAACTACAGCCCCTAGGCTAGCGGCCCACTTTTGTAAATAAAGTTGTACTAGACACAGCTATCCTTGCTCATTTATGTGTGTCCACGGCTGATTTCACACTACCGCGACAAGGTTGAATAGTTGCCACAGAGACCGAACGGCCTGCAAAGGTATTTACTATCTGATCCTTTGCAGAAAAAGTATGCTGGCCTCTGTAAATCAAAGTAAAGACCTGAGGTTCAGAGAGGCTTAGCAACTTGCCCCAGTTCACACAGCCAGCCGAGAACAGCCCTGGGGCTCAAACCTGAAACCCCAGCCTTCAAGACAGCCAGGCTCTTTCTATGCCGCAAATGCTATCCTGGCTTTCTTCCAACTTCTCTTCCACAGACGTCCCCAGGTGCTCGGCATCAGGCCACACATAGCAGAGGCTCTCTCTTGCTTAGGTTGGGGGCCAAGTGCAGCAGCTGATCACAAAGTCACCTGAACTCAGGTGTGAGCACTTTAGGCACATTGGGGCCCAGAAAAATGGGAGTGGGCTGGAGAAGATTTCTTTTTTACAGGATAAAAATACATTTGATAAAGAATCTCACCTCACCTGCCGACTCATTTTCCAAGCAGTTTACAGATAAACCCGTGGTGCCAAGTGAATCAGTCTCTGCTTAGCTGCTCTGCTGTTTCCAGTTTCAGAGGGGCCAGACCCAGCACGGCTTGCAAGGGGCAGGGCCTTCCTTGGGTCTGGAGACCGCCCCTCAAAGCAGGAGACAAAACTCCTTCCCACGTCCCAAGCCAAGCTCCTCTATGTCCCCCTCCCCTGCCCCCCAACCAGCACCCACCTTCCCCATTTCAACCCTGCAGCCTCCCCCTCCCTGCGTCTCCAGGGGTCTGTTTCCCCACCCAGCCCTGGGAGCTCCGTTTCAACTGAGATACAATTACAGATCACGGTCCTTTTCTTCCTCCCTTTTTCTTTTTAATAAAACTGTTTTGTGTCTCCACCGCTCCCCCTTCCTGCATTCCTCCCATCTTAGTCTTCCCCTCTCCCCCTCCTGTAGGAAATGTCTTGGATTCTCTCACTGGGGTGTAATGGTTAAATTGCTACCAGCTGATTAAACAGCAGAAGTTGAAGCTGTAATCCTTGGTGTTCAGGAACCCAGGGAAGCAGAGACAAGGGCCCTGACCTGCTTAGCCCCCCTGACCCCCTGCCATGGGCCCGCCCTAGCTTCGCTCTTTTCATTTGTCCCAGGCTGATAGAATCCTGGGGCAGGGGGTGCGGGGTGTGGAATGGGGCTGGGGGAGGAAAAGGAGAGGAGAGGCAGAGACAGGGGAGGGAGGTGATGCCTACCCAGTCCTGGCCCAACCTCGAGGAATGTCTGTTCCTATCTCTGTCCCTTCTCTGCCCCCCAACAAGCCACACACACACACACAAACTGACACACATACATGCAGACATTCTCACATACACACACTCATGCTCACACACACTCAGACCCCCAAGCCACACACATACCCTCAGACACACACATATACACACTCACACACACATACATTCTCGCATACACACACATGCTCACACACACCCAGACCCCCAAGCCACACACAGACCCTCAGACACACACACACACATATACACACTCACACACACATGCAGACATTCTCGCATACACACACTCATGCTCACACACACTCAGACCCCCAAGCCACACACAGACCCTCAGACACACACACACACATATACACACTCACACACACATGCAGACATTCTCGCATACACACACTCATGCTCACACACACCCAGACCCCCAAGCCACACACATACCCTCAGACACACACACACACATATACACATTCACACAAACATGCAGACATTCTCGCATACACACACTCATGCTCACACACACCCAGACCCCCGAGCCACACACATACCCTCAGACACACACACACACATATACACATTCACACAAACATGCAGACATTCTCGCATACACACACTCATGCTCACACACACCCAGACCCCCAGTCACACACATTCACACAGTCTCACCCAGGCGCTTTCTCACTCTGCAGAATGCAGTCCAGGTGAAGGAAAGGACCCACCTGCCTTGCCCCTGCCTCCTCCAGGGAACACTGTCTCCCCACCTGCCCCACCCAGGAGAGGATGGGGAAGATAGAGAAGAATGAGCTGGGAAGGAGGGGTCAGGGGAGAGGGAGGAGAAGAGCTTTTGGGGATGGGCCCACTCAGGTTGGACCCTGGCTCTGCGGGAGCCCGGGGGTTTTGGGATAGCCCTTCTTCGATCTTCTCTGAGCCTTGTTCGCTGACTGGGGGTGACAGCCACCTCACAAGGCAGCTATGAGGATGAAGCAAGTGAATACAAAGCATCATGCCCAGCCCATCACAAAGCCCATCTCATCTCAGATGGCCTGGGCTGAGGGATGGGGTGCAGGGCAATCGTTGTAACCTCATAACCTTCAAATACATTCACCCCCTACCCCCACCTGCTGGCAAATAAAGCTGTGTGCCTCTGGGCTCCTTACAGAACCCCTCTGACCCTCAGCTCTTCCCTGCAAATCGCCATCGTCATGCTCTCCTCATGGGCCTGTGACAACTGGATGTGACCTTGCACAAGCCATGCCAGGTTCCCAGGAGCCAGGACCTCAGGAACCAGGGACCCCTCAAGGGTGTCTCTCTGTTATGGGTGGTGTGGTTAGGAGTGACGTGGTTGTGGACTCAACGTCTGGGTGAAGAAGAGCAGTGGGCAGTGAGCCTCCTTGGGAAAGTTTATTTCCATGGAAAGTGCTGTTCAGATGAGGGAAGGATCCGGCTTGGACTCACCGTTCCCCACACTTACTCAGAAATCGAACAGCCCAGGGTGAAGAGGGAACTGGCGATCAGCACTGGGAACATCTGCCCCTCGTCCAAATACCCTTGGAAGCGTCCTTTCTCTTCCCTTGGGGGAAAGAAAAGCCTCTCTCTTAGGGTTCTCCAGAGAAACAAACTATCTGGAGACACGTGTCTGTCATTGTATCTATATAGGTAGTTCTGTATATAGAGATATAGATATGAAATAGATATCCTATATGTAGGATAGACATAATATATTGTTGTTGTTAGTTGCAAAGTCATATCTGACTCTTTGTGACTCCGTGGACTGTGGCGTGGCAGGCTCCTCTGTCTATGGGATTTTCCAGGCAAGAATACTAGAGTGGGTTGCCATTTCCTGCTTCAGGGGATCTTCCGAACTCAGGGATCGAACCTGTGTCTCCTGCATTGGAAGGTGGATTCTTTAGCACTGAGCCACCAGGGAAGCCTATACATGGTATAGATCAATCCATATGTAGATTTGGGTATGCAGCCGGCCTTCCTTACCTGCGAACTTCACATCCCTAGATAAAGAGGGTTGCTTGTATTCACTGTGCTATATATGCCATTTTATGTAAGGAACTTTAGCATCTTTGACAAATGTTGTTGGTTTTTTTTGCCTGGAATCAAACCTGGGCCATGGTAGAGAAAGCCCAGAATCCTAACCAGTAGGCCACTAGGAAACGCACAGTGTTTGAAATTTGTATCTGTTGGAACCAAGCCCCTACATATATTTTAATGGACATTCATAAATATAGATCTGAGATAGATGTCACATAACCTACATCTATCTATATCTGTCTATCTATCTATTGAGAGGGAGAGAAAGAGATGTATTCCAAGAATTCGGCTTGCACAATTACAGAGGATGAGAAGTCCCACAGCCCGCCATCTGTCAGCTGGAAACCTGGGAGAGCTGGTGGTGTAAGTTCCAGTCCAATCACAGGAGAAAACTGCGTCCAACTCAAAAACTAGCCGGCAGGGAGTGAATTCTCTCTTCCTCTGTCTTTTTGTTCTATTTGGTCCCTCAAGGGATTGGATATGGGAGGGCCATCTGCTTTTACTCACCCTACCCATCCCAATGCTAATCTCATCCTTAAACACCTCAGGGACACACCCAGAAAGTGCTTAACCAGATATCTGGACACCCTGTGGCCTCATCAAGTTGACACATCACAACCTCCAACTCAGGGAGTAGGAGAGAGCAGAGGAGAAGGCTGCTAGAGAGCTGAGGGTCAGGCCCATTTCTGTGCAGTGGGGGTGACTAGTGTCCCCCCAAACCCACGTCTACCCAGAACCTCAGAATGTGGCCTTCACTGGAAATAGAGTCTCTACAGACACAATTATCAGGGCTTCCCGGTAAGCTCAGGTGGTAAAGAATTTGCCTGCAATGCAGGAGATCCCTGCATTGGTTCGATTCCTGGGTCAGGAAGATCCGCTGGAGAAGGGATACCCACTCCAGTATTCTTGAGCTTCCTTTGTGCCTCAGCTAGTAAAGAATCCACCCGCAATGCGGAAGACCTGGGTTCGATCCCTGGGTTGGGAAGATCCCTTGGAGGGAAAGGTTACCCACTCCAGTATTCTGGTCTGGAGAATTCCATGGGCTGTATAGTTCATGGGGTCACAAAGAGTCGGACACAACTGAGTGACTTTCACTTTAGACACAGTTAAGCTAGAATTGAGATGAGATCACAGCCGGTTAGGTTGGGCCCTACATCCAATGAGAATATCCTTACAAGAGATAGAAAAGGACATGGACACAAGGACAAAGGCTGTGTGAAGACAGAGGGGGAGACTGGAGTGATGTGCCACAAGCCAAGGGACGCCTGGGGCCACCATAAGGCGGGAGAAGCCAGGAAGGATCCTCCCCTAGAGCCTGGAGAGGGAGCATGACCCTGCTGACACCTTGATTTGGAACTTCTGGCCATCGGAACTGTGACACAATCCTTTCCTGTTTTCACCCACCCAGTTGGTAATAATTTGTTAGAGTAGCCACAGGAAGCTAATACATCTTGCAAAACATGCGCCAGTGGTCCCATTTTACTGATGGGGAAATGGAGGCACAGAGAAGGGGAAAGTCCTGTGTTCAAAATCACACAGCTGGCTGGAAGTGAAGGCAGGATTCAAACCCAGGTCTAATTCCAGGGCCTGGAGCCTCTACTGCTGAGTCCACCCAGAAGGGACATATCTGCGGGGGCGGGGGGGGGGGGTGGGGGGCGGATATGGTGAGAGATGGAAGAGAAGGCAAGTGCCGGCTTCCTGGGCTTCCAGCTCACAGGGAGCTGTGCTGTGGGGGGTCTGAGAGATGGAACCTGCTGTCTCAGGGGTCCCTTCCTAGGCTGAGAGTCCCTGGTGAGGTGGGGTGGGGTCTGAAAATTGCACCGGTGTAATTACGGGAGAAAGAAACTCTGGTCACAGCTGGTTTGACCAGAACATTCTTCCTGTGTAGGACCTACCCTGAACGTGGTGTGTGCAATAAACTACTAAACCTGGGTGTTTACCTACAGGCAGGGCTGAGGTAGGTGCCCAGGGCTCAGAATTCACGGAGGCACTTGCTCACGGAGTCGTGCCAGGGCCCAGCCCCACAGTGGCATGAACTTGAGCCTGAGTGCCTTCTTACATTTTGCCCAGTGCTTGCCTCACCCCCATCCTGCCCTGCCCCCAGGGGTAGGTAAGTTTTCAGAGAAACAGGGGGCATTCTTGGCTACTGGCAGCAAGTGGGCTTTGGAGCCACAGAGATCTGGGTTTCAATCCTGGCTTTAGCTGCTTACCAGCTAGGTGACCGTGGATGGGTCTATTCTCTAATTTGAACTCAGTTTTCTCATCTATAAAATGGGTATGATACATTAAAACCTACCTCAGGGGCTGTGGTGGGGATTAAATGAGAGTCTGCCCAAGAAGTGCTTGACACTCAGTTAAGACTATTGTTACTATATTTGCAGCTTGGAAAGAGGAAGTTGGGGGGTGGCAGTGGGAGTACCGGCTGCATCTGGAGGCAGATCAAAGGTGGCCAGCCAAGCTGACGAGTCTGTTGGGTGTATCTTCAGAGAGAACGATAACTGGTCATTTCTTATTTAAGAAAAACCCGGGCTCAGACTGGAAGGGCAAGGCAGCTCGCACATGCAGCTCTTCAGGAATCTTCACAGCCCTTTACAGGAGTCACACTTCCCTGCCTCTTCCTCCTGTCTGGACCTGAGCCGTGATGCTCCTGTGGGCACCACCTCCAGGTGGGGGGTGGTGGAAACAAGAGCCCCAGCTCCCCCCAGTTTCAGCTCTGAGGATGTGAGCTGGTCATCTCCTGGGGTCCTGGTGCTTCTGTCAGAGACACAGAGGACGTTGGGCTGGGTCCCTGGCGATAAGGACAGGTTGGGTTGAACAACCGCATCTGTTCCTTATCCGGGCGATGGATCTTTTCTGAAGTGCAGCTCTGGCTGATGCCCTGCAGCGCGGCAGAGGTTCTTACTCCCACCACCCGTGAGTTCACAATTCTCCAGGCGGACGGTAGTGGGCTGCAAGTCCCCACAACGGCAGCCTGCCCCGTGAGGAAGGCAGAGAGGGCCTCACATCATTGACCTGCTCTCACTTTTCAAGCTCATCGATTTGCCCTCTTGACCCTTGCTCCCAGAGAGAGAGAGAAGAGACTTACATCCAAAGCAAGGAGCAGGCCCAAAGTTCCTATCTGGGTATTTTTTTTTTTTCTTTTAAGGGTGGGGCTGCTCACCAGCCCTAAGCAACCCCCTCCCAATCTTCCAGCTCAAACTACAGCCTTAGTCTGCTTGCTTGCACCTGGCTTGAACCCAGCTCCTTAATCTGTCCCTCTGCTAGGCTCCCAACACAATGACGTTCACACTTTTCCATTAGCACAATTATCACATTCTTAATCAGCGTGTCTACCATTTATGGAGCTGTTATTATGTGCCAGGCACCGTGCTCAAAGCTTTCTTATGTTATCTCATTTAGACCTGGCAGTAACTCCAAGAGAAGATGATTATTTTATAGACAGGATGAGTTACTTGATCTAGCTCACCCACCCGGGGAGGCAGGATTTGAATGTAAGTCTGTTTGACTTCCCAATCTGGGCCCTAAACTTCCCAATAAGCCATCCTGTACTTTGGTTACCTGCAGACGCCTATGTTCCCTAGGGGCACGGGTGTCCAACCTCCGGGCCGCAGACATGTACCTTCTGTCAGATCAGTGGCAGCATTAGTTTAGAAACAAAGTGCACAGTAAATGTAATGTGCTTGAATCATCCCCAAACCATCCCGTCACCCTGGTTTGTGGAAAAACTGCCTTCTATGAAATTAGTCCCTGGTGCCAAAAAAAGGTGGGGGACCTCTGCCCTGGGGTATAAACTCTGAAAGACCAGAAAGACATGACTATTATTTAAGAAATTATATAAACTTCCAATTAAATAAATTCTAATAGTAACAAAGGAAATAAGTATTCAGAACTCCTCACTTAATCAATTGACTGAATTACTCTACCGTCTATGCTGTAGAGATTATCTATGTCTATCACTTCGTACGGTGAAGATACTATATGGTATTTGCTACTGTACATCTGTCTGCACATCTTTTCCCAACTCTGCAATCAGTGAACTCATACTGGCAACTTGAAACTGGTCACAGTGGGAGACTCTGCACCTCAGCAATTGGCAAATGCTGCAAATCCGAGTTCTCCTCCTGGGAGCCCATTATCAAGTATTTACCCGAGCACCAGTGCGCACACACAACCTTTGCGATAGGTATTAATCATTTCCCTTGAACAGATGAAGCAGTTGAGGCTCAGAAATGCTAAGTGATGTGCCCAAGGCCAACTGCTAGGAAGTGATGGGACGAGAGTAAGACCCAAGTTCATGCCATTTCCATTGCCATGATACACCTTCATGTCTCCTGAAGACAGGGGAAAAAAAAAAAATCCAGAAGCTCACTTTTCTCCAACTTACCTGATCTCCAGCTGCTGCCTTGTCTTTGGTGAATGCCAGCCATGCAGAAGAACTCTGATTCAGAGAAGAGTGGTAGATAAATCCTTGGCCTGAGAAGAAGGGAGAGAAAGAGACAAAAGAGACGAGGTCAGGGGCTTCCCTGGTGGCTCAACGGTAAAGAACCCACCTGCTAACGCAGGAGCCACGGGTTCGATCCCTGATCCGGGAAGATTCCACATGCCACTGAGCAACTCAGTCCGCGTACCACAACTACCAAGCACAGGCCCTAGAGCCTGTGACAAACAAGGACTGAAGCCCGCATGCCTCGAGCCTGTGCTCCGCAAGAAGAGAAGCCACTGCGATGAGAAGCCCATTAACCACAATGAGAGAGCAGCCCCCTGCTCACCACTAGCGAAAAGCCCGTGTACAGTCTTGAAGACCATGCACGGACAAAAATAAATAAATAAATAATAATAAAGAAGCAAAGTCAGGTTTTCAACAGACAGAAGTCACATTCCACTCACCTCAGCCTTCAAGAGCTAGTGCTAGGTTGGCCAATTAAAAGTCATTTCATCTCTAGAGTCCCTTTGAGGGTTATTTAAAGAAGACTTAACAATTAATCTCTCACTTATCCCAAGAGCAAAACAAGGTTTCCCACCTCCAATCTAGCCACTCTTTTCAAAATGGAGAGGTGTGGTGTTAAATTAATGTTATTAATTGCGGACTGCAATCGCAGAAGAACTCTGTAGACCTGGCATGGTGTGTTGCATCTTTCAGTTACACATGTATTTTAGTGTAGACTCAAGGTCCCTCTTGTGAAAGAATCATGAGCTCAGCAAATAGCAGAAAAACCTGACACTCATCAGTTGGTAAATATCATTTGTTTTGTCTCTGGGAGGGCAGAGACCTCAGCCCGGATGCCCTGGAGAGATTGGATCCTCACTCCTGAGAATTATATCATCAAAGGCAAGCCTGTACTAAATGGCTGGAGAACAGTGAGAGAGGAAATGCAGATACTAAACGAATCTGGAGGGTAATTCAACGACTATTATCTGAGAGAGGAAACCTCAAACAACACTTAGAAATCATTCATATATACTTTCAAACTAGCAAAGTTAACAAGGAGGGAAATCACTCCAGTGGAGGGCAACACTGGCTAGGATTTGGTGAACCAGACACTTTTCATTCAGGGTAAACAGTACAACCTTCTAGAAACAAGCCAGGTAGATAATTTGTGTTCACTACAAATGTCCTCAGTTGTTTTGCAGAAGCCTTTGCTACTTTGTCCATCTTGGACATGGAAACCACAACCATTTGTAACTTAGTCACAGAGGTGACATCCTGTCACTTTTGCTGTATTCTGCTGATTAGAAGTCAGTCTTTAGGTTCAACCCTCAGGAGGAGGGGATTATACAAAGGTGTGAACAACAAGAGCCAAGGATCACGGGGTAGGGTGAGGGGGTAAGAAGGGATCTTAGAAATCTGTCTACCACACACTTGTACAAGCCAAAGGTGAAATCAGCTCCTCTTGAACTATGGTGGGTAGAGAGTGGAGGGAGAAATCTTTCCAAGAAATATTGGGATGCTTTTACCAGAGGAAGGGTAAGTTTATATAATTTGTACAATAGTTTGCTATTTATTTAACAAGGGGCCAAGAGGCACATAGTACCTCCCACTACTGTCAGGGCTCAACAGGGCCATCAGAGATCCTAGGTTATTTCCACTTTTTCACTCTCCCAGTTTCAGAATATCAATATTGTCTGTTCTCATGGTTGCAAGACAACTTGCCACAGCACCAGACATCACAGTCTCATCTGACAGTGTCAGATACGGATGAGAGAAAAAGGAGGAGAAGGAAAGAGAGAAAATATTCTTAGGTAATTCTTTTCCCTTTGGGAAAGAAAATCTTTCCAAGACCACCCTCCCATAAGACTTCCTATTACATCTGTTTGAGTAGAACTAGGTCACCTTCCCATCTCTAAACCAATCATTGGCAAAGAAAAATAATACTGTGCTTTGTTTTTTCTTTTCCCTCAATTTAGGCATGACCCATTACTGGACACGCAGAGTCAGACCCAACTGAGCACACATGCATGCACTTTACTGGACCTAGACAGACTGCTGTTCTGAACAACATCAGGGGAATTTATCATGAAAGAAAAAATAAGGGGCCATTGGTGAGTGACCAAGAAGAGTGTTCATGACAGTAATGATGATTATCCTAGGCATGTTTTTCTGGCGACCTATAATCCAAGTCCCAGACTAAGCATTTCATATGCATTATCTCATGCGATCTTTGCAACCACCCTATGAGACAGGTTCCACCTAGTGCTCATTGTTTATGGCTTGAATTATGTCCTCTCCAAATTCACATGTTGAAGTCCTACTCCCCCCAACCCCACCCCATCAAATACCTCAGAATGTGACCTTGCTTGGATCACTGCAGAGATAATTAGTAAAAGATGATGTAATTAGGGTGGACCCTTATCCAATCAATATAACTGGTGTCTTTCGAAAAGGGGGAAATTTGGACACAGAGAGAAGGAAGGCAACAGGAAGAGGTGCAGGGAGAAGATGGCCATCTAAGGAGAGAAACTTCGGACGGATCCTTCCCTGCACAGCTTGCAGAAACAAGCAGCCCCGTCGTCACTTTGATTTCCAGCTTCTAGCTTCCAGAACCATGTGACAATAAATTTCTGTTGTTTAAGCCACCCAGTTTGTAGTACTTTGCTACGGCAGCCTTAGCAAACAAAGATGCCATTTTTACAGAGTAATGGCTGGGAAAGTTAAGTGAATTTCCCAAGCACTCATTCCAACCCAGGTCTCTCTGACCACAAAGCCCATGGTCCTAACCACAAATCCTGTATCCTGCAGGAATGGGGAACTGGAGAAAGTTTGAGTGGCCCATTGGAGCCACCATTCGGGTGGAATGTCATCACTGCAGAGATCAAAAAGTTCCTTTTCGTGTCTATTGTCAATCTCTTTTATCCCAGGCTCACAGCCTCTGGCCTGGTTTCTAGGAGACAGGCAGAACCCCTCCTAGAGGCCTCCTCATAAAACCCCCTGTGTGGACAAGAAGCAGGTAATTAAGTTCCTTCCTTTCTAGGACCTGTGGTCTTGGTCTTTGATCTTTGCTCGCTCTGCCCTGAAGCTTCCTTGGCCAATGAAGGAGGTGTGAGCAGGGTGTGAGAATGGCAGGGTGAGGGCGAGTGTCTAAGGGGACCCGGGACTCACCCAGAGCCAGGGGGATAGGGAACGAGTGCTGGCTGAAGGCCTGACCTGCCACACATGATGTGGCCATGGCGACCCCCATCTACCCAGCCAGGGGCTGACGATGCTGTATCTACCCGCCTTCTTTGCTCCTGAGATCCAAAGTCACCCAATAGTTGGACGCCTCTATGCACCTCCCTGCCTTCAAAAATGCACACATTTATTTACTATGTTTTTTTGGTTAAAAATGAAGAGAGAGGGAGAATGAGAAGACTGAAAGCTGCTTCTTTTATCTCCAGTCATTACAAAGCTCCTCTTCCCATCCCAACCCTGGCCCCAGGGCCTCCTCCCTCACCATTCTCTACTCAGTTTGCAAGGCTGTTATTTCTGCCAAATGAGTCATTGATGTAGGAAAGTTAATTTATTTTGGCAGACTTCATCACTGCTCTGAGAAATGGACTGTGCACCTATTGCTGCAGAAGACACAGGTTATTGTGATGATTCATTCATTCTTCTCTGCTTTCCTTCATTCATTCATTCCCAGAGCACATGACCATCTCTCTCACAGATACACATGGGCAGACTCATGGCTTGTTTTCTATCTCAGGGAGTAGATATGAGGCTTACATGAGGTCATGTATGTAAAAAGGCTTAAATAATAATAATAATTATAATAATAGCTAATCCTCATTTGAGCACTTATGTGTCAAGCTGCATGCTAAGTTGTTTTTTTTTTTTTAAATAAATATGGCAATAAATCAAGCAGGCTTTATTTAATGCCTTTAATCCTGTTGTTGCTAGCTGGGACAGAGACGATGATTATCTTCATTTTGGAGATTCAGAGACTGAAGCTCAAAGGGGTCAAGGTGACCTGGTCACAGTCATTACAAGTCTCATAAGTGGCAGAGGGAAGTCACGTCCAGCTCCATCTTATCATGACCCACATTTATAAGGTGTTGGCCACGTGGCAGATATTGGACTTACAACATGCTTCTCCACTCCCAGTCCTCTTGGTTTTTCACAGGAACCTGTGACGTGGGGACTCTGATTAGCATCTCTGTTTTCCAGCTGAGCAAACCTCATTTTGGAGAAGCAGGGCAACTTGCCTGAGGAGGCATGGCTATTACCCAGAAGAGCTGGGCAGAGAGCGTGCAGTGAGTGGAAAGCAGGCAATCTGGGCTCAGAAGATGCTTTGCCCTCACTCTGAGCCGAGAAGTTGGTGCTTAGCACATGTGTCCCGTTCTTATTGACCACACTCATCATCAGCACCATCAACACTCCTTCTGACGTCTTTACCTGGTCCCAGGTACATGGGTCCTGTGACAGAGGTGGTGCTATGTGCTCACCAAAACCCATGTCTTCATTCTTTGAGACACACAGATGGACCCCAGCAGCGAACTGGGTTCATGCCACTGAATTCTGACCAAAGGAATGTGTGGTAAGTGACGAGGGTCACTCCCAAGCCTGGCCCTAAAAAAAAAGCTGGTGATCCTCTATCTGCTGCTCAGATGCAAAGGATCTCGTGGAACATTCTGAGACCCTAGGGGAGGGTGGAACCACTCAACTGGAAGATGTCCAGGCCCCTGGGTGATTGCCTGAAGCCAAGCTCTTCCAACCTGAGCCATACTGGACTGTAATGTGGACCTCAACCTTTACTGGTGTATCCACTGAGATGGGGCTATTTATTATAGTGGCTAGCCTATCCTTACTCATACAGATGTTATTGGAAGGGTTTTTGCAATAATGACATTCTGATCTAGGGTTTCCTTGGGAAAAGGCTCACCTCCACCAGAACTCAAGCTTCATAAAGGTAGAGTCCCCTGTGTCAAGTACAGGGCCTGACACACCTTAGATCTTCAGGAAATATGTCTGGAAGTGACCAAATGGACCTCCCATCTCAGAGGTCCTTGGACCACAGGGAAGCCTCCTGGATGGAGATGCAGGAACAAAGTCTTAATCATGCTACCTAATCCTCCATCCTTTCCCAATACTCATGCTAACTAACTACCCTTTTCCAACTCCTTGCATATCCCTGGTAGAGTGTTAGGGAGACAACCCTAGCAGTAACATATAGAACCTGCTTGTCAAGTCTGACGTCATTCTACAAATATCAAGCTGACTTCATTCCATCCAATCTGGCTGTCAAATCCGGAAAAAGCCAAGCAGAGTGGGCTCCAAGCTGCACACACTACATTCAGATGTTTACAGAAAACCAGTGCATGAGGATTTGCTCAAAAGCTAAATTTCCTCTTAGCCAAAGCCCAGAAATACCTTTTAAACCCTGAGCAAATAAGCCAGAGAAGAAGGCATTTTCCCTCTGATGGAGCCCTTAGAGCCTGGGAGATCTTCAATTTTGCAAGGAAGCAAGCTCACTGCAGAAAGGTGTGCTGCACAGCTGAACCCTTCACCACTCACAACCAGCCCCTTCCAGAACTTTCCTTTTAGTCCCAGAGCACATGGTATGAATGGCCACAAGCCCCAACCCTGACTTCAGGCTGTGAACAGAAGCCCTGACATGCACATTTAGGTCCACTTGGAGAGATGTTGACTTGGAATAAAATTTAAAGGAGCCATTTTTTTTTTTAAACTTAACCAATCAAACAAAACCATTTCCCTATGGGGTGTTGAACTGAGTGGGATATATACGGAACAAAGCCTGCTAGAGCTGCCACTGACATGGAGAATACTGCCTGACATTTGTCAAGTTCTTCTTGGAGCCAAGTGATGGCTTTCTACATAAACTTTGTTTCATCCTCACAACAAACTTCTGAGTCAGAAATGGCCATTATTACCTCTTCTACACATGCAGAAACAGAGGGGCAGAGAGTTTCAGTCACGGGTTCAATTTCACACAGCAAGAAACGACTGTCCCGGGATGCTCACTGAGCATGTCTGCAATTAGCCAGGTCTCAGCTCAAAGGCCAACTCAGCTGGGCCACATGATCTTAGGCAATGTATTCATTAAATAACTTCTCTGAGCATCTCAAGAATAGCAGTAGTACCCAGTTTATAAATTTAAGTGAGATGATACATGTGAACATTGCGAGAACGGTCATTGGGTCTTATGGCCGTTCATCTTGCCTGTTGTTTTATTTGTAAAGTGCTATTCAGGCTGCTGGTGGTGGGAAGCAGGAGTCTGCTCCCATATCCGGATGTGTTGGAGACCTTGGGGACCTAAGACCAGGCAGAAGCCAATTCCTGGGGCCTAAGGGCTCTGGCAGCAGTGGGAAGAGGTAGGAAGTGGCCACAGAAGGATGAAGAGAACTTGGCGGGAAGAGCAATGAGACCTTCAAATTCAGCAGCAAAATCAATGAAAGTGGCCCCCTAGATCAAGTATGATGTGGCCCTACTGGGTACGGCCACAGGGGTACCCCTTCTTTCTACCTATAGTAGGGAAGATGATGTGGTTGATCAAGAACATTGCAGAGAGAAAAACCTGTGGACCACTGGGGTGGTCGGGGCAGCATTTAGGAGAAGGAAGGGGCCAGTTGAGCAGGAAGAAATAGGGAGTGTATGAGTTTTCTGTGGTTGCTGTACCAAATGACCACAAATTGCTAGCTTAGGACAAGAGAATTTTTTCTGTCTTTCAGTTCTGGAGGCCAGAAGTCTGAAATCAAGAAGGTGTCAGGCTCACACTCCCTCTGAAGCCTTGGTGGGAGGCCCCTTCCTGGCCTCTCCCAGCTGCTGGTGGCTCCAGGCATTCCTTGGCTTGTGGCTTCACCACTCTAGTCTCAGCCTTTCTCTTCACATGGCCTTCTCCTCTGTGTGTGTCTCCCCACCTTTTCTTCTCTTCTAAGGACACTTCTCATCACATTTAGGGACACCCCCTCCCCTTAATCCTGGATAATCTCATCTTGAGATCCTTAACTTTATTACATCTGCAAAGACCCATTTTTAAAATAAGGTCACATCCACGAGTGGAAGTATCTTTTGAAGGCCACCATTCAAGCTGCTACAGACTAAGGAAATAGACGGGTTCATTTGCTCCCTAAAACTTACCAGTAATGATTCCAAACATTAAAAAGCACAGAACGTAAAATAACAGACATCCATGTACCCAGAACTCTGATTTAACAGATGTTAACATTTTCCTGTAATTGCTCTGATCTCTGTCTTGCAAAAGAAAAAAAATATAAAACACAACAAACACATCCCTTCTCTTCCTTCTCTCCTTAGAACCACAATCCTGAATTTGGTTTTACACTCTCGTGCATATTGCTATACTTTCCTTGCATGTGTATGCAACTTTAAATAATTGAAAGTAATAATTCCTGTGTGTTTTTAAAGTATTGCACAAATGCTATCACACTGTATCTCTATAAAAAGCTGAGGCTTTATAAAGATATAATTCACATATCATAAATATCATCCTTTTAAAAGTTTACAATTCAGTGAAAGTGTGAAAGTGTTAGTAGCTCAGTAATGTCTAACTCTGCAACCCCATGAACTGTAGCCCAACAGGCTGCTCTGTCCAGGGAATTCTCCAGGTAAGAATACTGGAGTGGGTAGCCATTTCTTTCTCCAGGGGATCTTTCTGACCCAGAGATTGAACCCCGCTCTCCTGCATTGCAGGCAGATTCTTTACTGTCTGAGCATTCAGTGGCTTTTAGTATATTCACAGAATTGTGCAACCATCACCACTATCTAATTCTAGACCATTTTCATTACCCCAGAAAGAAGATCATAATCACACCCCTGCCTTTCTTTTCCATCCAACCTCTGACAAGCACTAGTCTACTTTCTATCTCTACTAATTGGTCTATTTCAGTTCAGTTCAGTTCAGTCACTCAGTCATGTTTGACTCTTCGCGATCCCATGAACTGCAGCACACCAGGCCTCCCTGCCCATCACCAACTCCCGGAGTCCACCCAAACCCATGTCCATCGAGTCAGTGATGCCATCCAACCATCTCATCCTCTGTTGTCCCCTTCTCTTCCTGCCCTCAATATTTCCCAGCATTAGGGTCTTTTCCAATGAGTCAGCTGTTGGATCTCCTTGCTGTCCAAGGGACTCTCAAGAGTCCTCTCCAACACCACAGTTCAAAAGCATCAATTCTTCGGCACTCAGCTTTCTTCACAGTCCAACTCTCACATCCAGACATGACCACTGGAAAAACCATAGCATTGACTAGACAGACCTTTGTTGGCAAAGTAATGTCTCTGCTTTTTAATATGCTGTCTAGGTTGGTCATAACTTTCCTTCCAAGGAGTAGGCATCTTTTAATTTCATGACTGCAATCACCTCTGCAGTGATTTTGGAGCCCAGAAAAATCAACTCAGCCACTGTTTCCACTGTTTCGCCATCTATTTGCCATGAAGTGATTGGTCTATTTGGGACACTCCATAAAAATGGAATACATGTGGCTGTTGGGTATCTTTAATTTAGCACAAAGTTATAAAGGCTTCCCTAGTGGCTCATACAGTAAAGAATCTGCCTGCAATGCAGAAGACGCAGGAGACAGGGGTTCAGTCCCTGGGTCGGGAACATTCCCTGGAGAAGGACATGGCAACCCACTCTAGTAATCTTGCCTGGAGAATCCCATGGGCAGAGGAGTCTGGCAGGCTACAGTCCATGGGGTTGAAAAGAGTTGGACATACCTGAGCAACTAATACCAGTTTTCAAAGTTTATCCGTGTTGTAGCAGCAAAAATACTTCCTTTTTATGACTGAATAATATCTTATTGTATGGAAGGACCATATTTTGCTTATCCCTACGTCATCTGATAGACATTTAGGTTGTTGCCACTTTTTGGCTATTTTACAATGTTGCTGTGAACATTCATGTACATGCTTTTGTGTGGATGTATGTTTCAGTTTTCTTGGGAATGTATTTAAGAGTGGAATTACTAGGTCACACAGTAACCCTATGTTTAACTTTTTGAGGAACTGCTTAACAGTCTTCCAAAGTGGTTGCTGCATTTTGCTCTGCCCCAAGCAATGATGAGGGTTTCCAATTTCTGTGCATCGTTGCTAATACTTGTTACTGGTTATCTTGTTGTTTATAGTCATCCTAGTGGGTATGAAGTGGTTGTCTCACTAAGGTTTAGATATTCATTTTTCTGATGGTAATGACACTGAGCACCTTTTTTACATATTTATTGGCCATTTCTGTATTTTCAGTTGAGAAATATTTATTCAACTCTTTTTTCCTACTTTAAAAAACTGGGTTATTTTTCTTTTTATTATTGAGTGGTAAGAGTTTTTAAAAATGCATTCTGGATACAAGTCTTTTATTAGTTATATGATTTGAAAATATTTTTTTCCCTTTCTGGGGAAGAATGCACAAAAATTTTAAATATTATGTCCAACTTATCTATTTTTTCCATTTGTCACTTTATTTTTAACTTTTCATGTCATTTCTAAGAAACCACCACCTAATCCAGGGTCACAAAGACTTATGCCCGTATTTTCTTCTAAGAATTTTATAGTTTTAGCTCTTACATTGAGGCCTTTGATCCATTTTGAGTTAATTCCTGTAGATGGTATAAAGTAGGGTCCCAGATTCATGCTTACACATGTAGACGTCTTTCTTGTATGTGCCCCAGTACATTTTGTGGAAAAAATAGTTTTTTGGCCACTGAAGCATGTCTTGGCACCCTCGTTGAAAAATCAATCAAATACAAATGTAAAGGTTGATTTCTGCACTCAATTCTATTTCATTGACCTGTATGCCTGTTCATACACTAGTACCATACTGTCTTGGTTATAGTAGTTTTGCAGTAATTTTTGAAATAGGGACATGTCAGTCCTTGAAATTTGTTCTTTTTCAAGAGTTTTGGCTCTTCTAGATCTCTTGCATTTCCATCTAAATAGTAGCATCAGGTTGTCAATTTCTACGGAAAAGATGGCAAGAATTTCGATAGAGATTGCATTGAATATTGAATTAATATTGAGATTAATTTGAGCAGTACTGCCATCATCACAATATTATATTATGTCTTTCAACTTATAATCATGGGGATTCTTTCAATTTATTTAGGTCTTTAATTTTTCAATGGTATTTTATAGTTTTTAATATTCAAATCCTGTACTTTGGTTAAATGTATCTCTAAGTATTTTATTTTTTTATGCCATTATAAATGAAGTTGTTTTCTTAATTTTATTTTCAGTCTGTTTATTATTAATGTATAGAAATATAATTGATCGTTATATATTGATTCTGTATCCTACAACCTTGCTTAACTCATTTTAAAGTTCTAATAATTTTCATCTTTGTTTTTTGCATTTGTGGATTCCTTATGAATTTCTATATACAAGACCATTCCATCTGCAAATAGAGATAGTTTTACATCTTCCTTTCTAATCTGGTTGCCTTTTATTTCTTCCTCTTGCTTAATTGCCCTAGCTAAAACCTCCAGCACAATGTTGAATAGAAGTGGTGACAGTGGATATCCTTGTCTTGCTTCTGATCTTAGAGAGAAATTATTCAGTCTTTCATCATTAAGTATGAGGTTAGCTGTAGGGTTTTTCATAGATGCCCTTTATCAGATTGAGAAAGTTCCCTTCTATTCCTAGTTTTTGAGCGCTTTTTTTTTTAATCATGAAAGGATTTTGGATTTCGTCAAGTACTCTTTCTGCACCTATTGAAATGATTGTGTGGTTCCCCCCTTTATTCTATTAAAACGGCACATTACATTGACTAGTTTTTTAGTATGTTAAACCAATCTTGCATTCCTGGGATAAATCCCACTTGGTCATGGTGTATAATCCACCTTATATGTTGCTGGATTTGGTTTGCTTTGTTGAGAAATTCTGCATCTATATTTACCAGAGACATTTCTACTAGACCATACTATATTTACTAGGCCGTACTATACTACGGCCTGTACTTTTGGCGTCTTTGGTTTCAGTATCTTAGTAATACTGGCCATGGGAATGATTTCTTTTACTTTTCGGGAGAGTGTGTGAAGGGATCAGTCTTAATTATCTCCTTTCAACATTTTTAAAAATTATTCTTTACATGTGGGGTAGAATTCTCCAGTGAAGCCACTTGTGCCTGGGCTTTTCTTCATCAGAAGTTTATTTAATTACAGATCAAATTCTTTACATTTTAATGACAGTTTTTCAAATGTCTAGCATATGGTCTCTCCTAGAGAATGTTTCATGTGCACTTGAGAAGAATGGTCACTGATGTTTTGGGGTAAAGTGTTTCATAGACGCCTAAGAGGCCTGGTTGGTTTATAGTACTGTTCAAATCTCCTATTTCTTTGTTAATCTCCTGCCTTTTGGTAAGTTCTGTATTGACATCTCCAACTTTTATCACTGAATAGTCTAGTTCTCCTTGCAGTTCTGTCAGTTTTTGCTTCCTGCATTTCAGGACTCTGTTATCGCCTTGACTGACTGATTTTCATTACAAAATGTCTTTCTTTGTCTCAAGTACAGTTTTTTTCTTAATGTCCATTCTGTCTGATATTTGTATAGCCATTCTAGTTCCCTTTTGGCTACTATTCTCATGATACACCTTCTTCCATCCTTTTATTCTCAATATACTTGCATCTTTGCATCTAAACTGTTTACATAGACAGCATATAGTTGGATTTTAAAAATTCATCCTGCTCATTTTTGCTTTTGAGTGGTGTGTTTAGTTTCCTGGTGGCTCAGATGGTAAAGAATCTGCCTGCATTGAAGGAGAACCAAGTTTGATCCCTGGGTCAGGAAGATTCCCCTGGAGAAGGGAATAGATACCCACTCTAGAATTCTTGCATGGAGAATTCCATGGATAGAGGAGCCTGGTGGGCTACACCCCATGGGGTCACAAAGAGTCAGACACAACTGAGCAACTAACACTTTCACTATAAGGTAGATTTTAATGTAATTATGGATGAGGTGTCTGTAATTTTTCTATTTGTTTTCTATGAGTCTATCTCTTTTTCTTTAACCTCTATTTCTCTATCACTGCCTCCTTTTGTGTTAAATATACATTTTCCAGGGTACCATTTTAATTCTCTTATTCTTTCTTTTGCTACATTTTTTTGAGTTAACTTTCTTAATGATTGTCCTGCAATTAACACCTTCATTTAAAACAATCTAATTCAGACTAATACCAACTTAATTTCAACAGTACACAAAAACTTTATTTCAATATAACTTTTTTTCCTTACCCTGTCTTTGTGCTTTTGCTATCTCACAACACAGTACACAGAAAAACTACATCTTTCACATTATAAGCCCACCAACACAAATTAATAGTTATTACTTTATGCCATTGTCTTTTAAATAACAAAGGAAAAGAAAAGTACTTTTATGCATCATTTTATATTTACCAATATAATTACCTTTACTTGTGCTCTTAATTGCTTTCTGGGATTCAAGTTAATGCCTAGAGTCCTTTAATTTTAACCTGAATGATTCTCTTTAGTATTTCTTGTAAAATAGGTCTCCCAGAAATAAATATGTTTCTTGTTTGTCAATGTCTTGACCTTCATTTTTGAAGGCTAGATATACTGGGTATGAAATCCTTTGTTCACAGTCTTCCTTTTGGTACCTTAAATATGTCATCCAGCTGCTTCCCAAACTTGATGATTTCAGATGAGAAATCCATTGTTAATCTTAATGAGGTATGAGGTAATGAGTCACTTTTCTCTGCTTTCAAGATTTCCTCCTGGTCCCAGATATGGGTTCTTTGAGTTTACCCTAGTTGGGGTTTGTTAAGCTTCTTGGATGTGCAGGTTAGTTTTTCTTAAAACAAATTTGTGATATTATTTGAATATTCCTTCTTCCCCTTTCTCTCCTTTCTTTTGAGGACTCCCATTATACATTCGATGGTATACCACAGGTCTCTAAAGCTCTGTTCATTTATCTTCATTCATTTTTCTTTCTGTTGCTCAAACTGGATACTCTCAATTCACCTGTCCTCAAGTTTGCTAATTCTTTCTTCTACCAACTCAAATCTGCTCAAGTCCCTCCACTGAATTTTTCTTTCTAATTATGGCATTGCACTTTTCAACTTCAGAACATCTATGTGGTTCTTTGAAAAGTAATTTCTATCCCATTATTGATATCTCTGTCTGGCAGTACTTCATCTCATGTGTGTGCTCAGTCCCTTCAGTAGTGTCCAGCTCTTTGTGACCCTACGGACTGTAGCCCACCAGGCTCCTCTGTTCATGGGATTCTCCAGGAAAGAATATTGGAGTAGGTTGCCATACCCTCCTCCCAGGGATCTACAAACCTAGGAATCAACCCACATCTCCTGTGTCTCCTGCATTACAGGTGGATTCTTTACCAATGAGCCACCACAGACACCCACTTCATCTCATCCTTTTCTTTTATCCTTTAGACATGGTTTCTTTTAGTTCTTTGGACATATTTAATACAGCTGATTTAAAATCTTTTGTCTGGTAAGTCCAATGTCTTGGCTTCCAAAGGGACTGATTCCTGTGTATGAGCCATATATTCTGATTTTTTTAACATCTTAATATTTTTTGTAGAAAACTGGACTTGTTAGTAATATAATACGGCAACTCCAGAGATCAAACTTTATCCCCAGGGCTTTTGCTTTTTGTTGTTGTTACTGTTTGTTTAGTGACTTTCCTGGACTTACTCTGTAAAGTCTTCAGTCTTTGTTGTGCTTAATCACTGAAATCTCTGCTCTGCTATCTTAGTGGTCAGTTTTTTTATTTAACGGAGATTTTCATAAATGCCTTGAACCAGTCAGTCTCCCAGTCTTTGCTGAAGGTTTATGTGTGTTGGCTTATACTTTCCATGCTGTGGCAGGCAGTTTATCTAACTGCTTTAATCTTCACTTGTGCTTGTACACAGCTCTTCAAGGTTAGCCAGAGTTGAGCTATAGGTGCCTTCTAAGGTATTTATGACCATATACACAGACCGGCATGTATGTAAGACCTTCCGGATTCCCAGGTTTATATCAGAGTTTTTCAAAGCCCCCTAGGGACAGTTGTCTTTTTCAGTTGTTTGATCAGCTTCTTTTAATCCCAAATGGTAGAACTGCCTTGGGTGATCGTGATGTTAAAAAATTGCCACTGATTGTTTTTGACAAATGCTATGGAGATAGAACTGGGAGAGCTCTGAGTCAGGTCAGATAAAGACAAGACCTAAGAATGGACATTTTCAGCAAGCCACCAGACAGGTTGCATGGTGACAGTTCTCTGGGAATGGGACTTTTGAAGAGCTCTAAACCCATTTGATCCCTCTAGCAGCTGCTAGAGGGGAGAAAAGTGGGGTTAGGGTAGGTAAGTTAAAACAAGGCAAAACTCATTGTTGTCACTGAAATTCAGTCATTAAAAAATAATCTTTAGATTGTTGTAAGCCTTTAATTTCCAGAGTCCTCAGAAAGTTCTTTTTGACAATTTTTTATAGGTCTCATTGCTTTTATGGAGAAGCAGGATTTCAGAGGCCCTTTCTCTTCCATTCTGAAAGTGCTCCCAGTTCAGTCAGTCAGTTCAGTTGCTCAGTCATGTCCGACTCTTTGTGACCCCATGGACTGCAGCATGCCAGGCCTCCCTGTCCATCGTCAACTCCCAGAGTTTACTCAAACTCATGTCCATTGAGTTGGTAATGCCATCCAATCATCTCATTCTCTGTCATTCCCTTTTCCTGTTGCCTTCAATCTTTCCCAGCAGCAGGATCTTTTCCAATGAGTCAGTTCTTCACATCAGGTGGCCAAAGTATTGGAGTTTCAGCTTCAGCATCAGTCCTTCCAATGAATATTCAGGACTGATTTCCTTTAGGATGGTCTGGTTGGATCTCCTTGCAGTCCAAGGGACTCTCCAGAGTCTTATCCAACACCACCATTCAAAAGCATCAATTCTTCTGCACTCAGCTTTCTTTATAGTCCAACTCTCACATCCATACAAGACTACTGGAAAAACCATAGCTTTGACTAGATGGACCTTTGTTGGCAAAGTAATGTCTCTGCTTTTTAAGCAGGTTGGTCATAACTTTTCTTCCAAGGAGCAAGTGTCTTTGAAGTTCATAGCTACAGTCACCATCTGCAGTGATTTTGCAGCCCCAAAATTAAAGTCTGTCACTGTTTCACTGTTTCCCCATCTAGTTGTCATGAATCGATAGGACCAGAGGCCATGATCTCAGTTTTCTGAATGTTGAGTTTTAAGCCAACTTTTTCACTCTCCTCTTTCACTTTCATCAAGAGACTCTTTAGTTCTTCTTCGTTTTCTGCCTTAAGGGTGGTATCATCTGTATATCTGAGGTTATCGATATTCCTCCTGGCAATCTTAATTCCAGCTTGTACTTCATCCAGCCCAGCGTTTCTCATGATGTATTTTGCATATAAGTTAAATAAGCAGGGTGACAATATATAGCCTTGACGTACTCCTTTTCCTATTTGGAACCAGTCTGTTGTTCCATGTCCAGTTCTAATTGTTGTTTCCTGACCTACATACAGATTTCTCAAGAGGAAGGTCAGGTGGTCTGGTATTTCCATCTCTTTCAGGATTTTCCACAATTTATTGTGATCCACCCAGTCAAAGGCTTGGTATAGTCAATAAAGCAGAAGTAGATGTTTTTCTGGGACTCTCTTGCTTTTTCAATGATCCAACGGAGGTTGGCAATTTGATCTCTAGTTCCTCTGCCTTTTCTGAAATCAACTTGAACATCTGGAAGTTCATGGTTCACGTACTGTTGAAGCCTGGCTTGGAGAATTTTGAGCATTACTTTACTAGTGTGTGAGATGAGTGCAGTCGTGCAGTAGTTTAAACATTCTTTGGCATTGCCTTTCTTTGGGATTGGAATGAAAATTGACATTTTCCAGTCCCATGGCCACTGCTGAGTTTTCCACATTTGCTGGCATATTGAGTGCAGCACTTTCACAACATCATTTTTTGGATTTGAAATAGCTCAACTGGAATTCCATCACCTCCACTAGCTTTGTTTGTAGTGATGCTTCCTAAGGCCCACTTGACTTCACATTCTAGGATGTTGGCTCTAGGTTGGTCATCACACCATCATGATTATCTGGGTCATGAAGATCTTTTTTGTATAGTTCTTCTGTGTATTCTTGCCATTTCCTCTTAATATCTTCTGCTTCTGTTAGGTCCATACCATTTCTGTCCTTTATTGTGCCCATCTTTACATGAAATGTTCCCTTGGTATCTCTAATTTTCTTGAAGAGATCTCTAGACTTCCCCATTCTATTGTTTTGCTCTATTTCTTTTCATTGATCACTGAGGAGAGCTTTCTTATCTCTCCTTGCTATTCTTTGGAACTCTGCATTCAAACGGGTGTTTCTTTCCTTTTCTCCTTTGCCCTTCACTTCTCTTCTATTCAGAGTTATTTGTAAGGACTCCTCAGACAATAATTTTTCCTTTTTGCATTTCTTTTTCTTGGGGATGGTCTTGATTCCTGCCTCCTATACAATGTCACAAACCTCCATTCATAGTTCTTCAGGCACTCTATCAGATCTAATCCCTTGAATCTATTTGTCACTTCTACTGTATAATCATAAGGGATTTGATTTAGGTCATACCTGAATGGTCTAGTGGTCTTCCCTACTTTCTTCAATTTAAGTCTGAATTTGGCAATAAGGAGTTCATGGTCTGTGCCACAGTCCACTCCTGGTCTTTTTATTCCTGACTGTATAGAGTTTCTCCATCTTTGGCTGCAAAGAATACAATCAAGCTGATTTCAGTATTGACCATCTGATGATGTCCATGTGTAGAGTCTTCTCTTGTGTTGTTGGAAGAGGGTGTTTGCTATGACAAGTGTATTCTCTTATATATAAAACCTGACAACCTGCTTTGTCCTCTTATGATTGCCTTTTTATATGAGACCAGATTTATTCATGTTAACTGCTGAATAGTATTCTAATTTGTAAATGAAACACCACATATTAATCTACTCTCTGAGTAAGAGATGGTTATTGTTTTCCAAATTTTGTTCTTATCAATAATACTATAATAAACATCTTTGTGCATGTCTGATGAGAACTTCTCTAGGACATACATGTAGAAATGTATTTGCAGAGGCACAGTGTATATGTATCTTTAGTTTTATGTGATATTTCCACATTTCTAATCCACCAGCAATTGCCAACTCACCAGCAACAAATAAGAGTTCCAATTTCATCACATTCTTGCGAACATTTAAATCATCAGATTTTGTTCATTTTTGATAATCTAATGGGTACTAAATGGTATACTAAATGGTATCTCATTGCTTCTTAATTTGTATTTGGATATTTTGTAATGTTAAGTCAAGGTTATGAAGATATGAAGAAGACAGACACTCTTTCAGCCTGCTAAGCTGTAGAAAAGCCAATAGGAGTTAGTATTCCCAGCGATAAATGTATCTTTTAGCTATTCCCACTGAAACCAGACCCTAACAGGCAGCTGCGGATCTTTTCCTGGTTGAGTTTCAGATGAGATCACAGCCCCAGCTGACCTCTTGACTGTAGTGAGGGATGGTAAGCAGAGAGCTGAGATAAGCCTTGCCTGGACTCTGGATCCACAAAAACTGTGAGATAGTAAATATGTGTTGTTTGAAGGCTCTAAGCTGTGGGAATATTACTAGGCAGCAATAGGTAACTGATATAGGAGACAAGGACAGATTGCCAAACTCTGAGGTTCTATGGGTCTCCTTTACTGGATTTGGACTCCACCCCAGGAAAGAGCAGAGGGCCTGGGTCCCAAAGACCATCATCTGTTTACTTTCTGTCCCCTGCAGGCGAGGACGGTATCTATAATCTCAGTGCCCTGCACAGTGTGTGGCATAGCATGTGTGATCCATCATTATGTGTCAAATTCTAAATTGATGAGTGAGCTCGAAGGCCCCCAGAGGATCAGGGAATCCCAGCTGCAAAACACAAAGAGCCAGGCCTGAAGACCCTCAGGCACAAGGTCAGAGTATAGCCCTGAAATAGGCCATTTTTCTCCTTTTATGAGGACCAACAAGAGAGCCTCATTGAAGTGTGAGCATTACCCAGACATGACAGTGTGATCATGGGTCTTGAGGGAGGCTGAGGCATTAGGAGCAATGCAGGGTGGAGGTTAGTGCAAGGGCTCTGGCACTCATTGGATTTGGCCCCAAATCCTGACTCAGCCTGGCTCCCTTTCATTGCTAAGCCCTGTTTCTCATCTGTAAAATGGGTGCTCATAAAATGATGGTGCTCATCTTGCAGGTCTGTTGTGAGGATTCATGAACACACATAAAATTCATAGTAGTAATAGTTTAGTCGCTCAGTTGTGTCTGACTCTTGCAACTCCACAGACTAGCCTGCCAGACTCCTCTGTCCATGGGATTCTCCAGGTAAGAATACTGGGTTGCCATTTCTTCCTCCAAAAGAATATGTGTGTGTGTGTATGTGTGTGTGTGTGTATATAAATATATATACACATATAGTGAGTTGAAGTGAAAGTCACTCAGTCATATCCAACTCTTTGCGATTTCATGGACTATACAGTCCATGGAATTCTCCAGGCTAGAATACTGGAGTGAGTAGCCTTTCCCTTTTCCAGGGGATCTTCCCAACTCAGGGATCAAACCCAGGTCTCCCGCACTGCAGGTGGATTGTTTACCAGCTGAGCCATAAGCACATAGAAAATAAATGCTTAGCTAACACATCTCTCGAGAAACACATTTGAATAGACCACCAATGTGCCAGGTGGCGAGCCCCAGGCCCCTAAAATTGTGTAGACTGGAGCCCAGTTTTCCTTTCACGGAGTCACAGGAAGCTGGCTCCACCCAACATAAGCCAAGGAGAGGAGGAAGCTTGGGGAGAACCCTGGGGAAGTTGTGGGGGGTGGTGATGCTATCGAAAAACACAGTGGTTTCCCTTTTCCCCTCTTAGGGAAGAACTGCTGCCCAGACCCAGAGAGTTACTGGAGACAGGACTAGTCTGACGCATAAACACAGTAGCAGTTGTGCACCGGAAATGACTGAGAAGCACAGTGAATGACCCCTCCCCCTCCCCTCCCCCCCTCCCACCCACAGACCAGTGGCAGTACCAGAGATCTCCACCAATCAGTCTGCTCCTAAACGGTCCTGAGAAAAGTAATCTGTCACCTCACACTCATCCAACATCTCTTTAGCTCCTACTGCATACAGACCATTTTGGGAGCAACATCTATTCATGTTTGTCTGGTAATTTATAAGGTACCTGAGTAGCTAATTTGATCATCATGATAAAGCTATGAAGTAGGTATTTAAGATTCTCCCCATTTTGTAGAGGAAGAAACTGAGGCCCCATGAGGTTAAGGGTTAAGGGGCTTAATGCAAGTCAAGTATGTAGTAAGTAGCAGAGTCAGATAGGGCTCCAGAGTCAGTTGGGCCTGGCTCCAAGTTCTTGGTGTTTTGTTCATTTTTTTGTTTTGCTTTTTTCATCCCCGCTGCTCTCAAGAAGTTTACAGAAAACAGACAAGTTGACTAATTAACAAAATGATCAGGGGCTTTTCAAACCTGGTGTCCTAGGGGTCCCCAGGGGGCTGAGAGGTGGGTGGCACTGGACCTCTGGCTCCCCAGACATGGCGACCAGATCTGCTCCCCGTTTTTCTGTCTCTGGGGGTACAAGTGGTTCCATTTTCCAGGAGAGATGATAACCAGAGGAAAACCAAATGAGAATTTTCTTGAACAACTACTGTGCATCAGTACCTACTGAGCCTGGAGTGGCAGGGAGGGCCACTTCAGGGAGCGTAAGGGGAGCTTACAAAACAACCCACTTGTGAAAACTTGAAGAACAATAAAAAATTAAATAACGGCTCAATTTAGCAACAGACGAGGTGTCCCACAGCCGCGTTTGGTTCCCTAATTAATTGCTTCAGCAGTGACTTGGGTGGTCAAGGGAGTGTGAGGATCTGTTTAGCTGAGTAACCCAGCACCACCCATTATCAGCAGAGCGAGCAGGAGCCTGGAGCCATGAAACTCCGCGCTGGGCAGGTTTGGACGGGAGGAGACACGAGGGAAGGCGCTCAGTGTGGGGTGGTGAGCACCAAGGAGGCGCAGTGTTACAGCCAGAAGCCTGAGCAGAGGGCAGCACCACAGGCTTGTACAGCTCCACCATCGCCGCAGCCTTGCCCCTGTCGACGAGGACTCATCCTTCAGAAAGCACCCCCATGGGCCCCCTCGAATCCTCCTGCCACTTGCTGGCCCACTGGACAGCCAAGATTGTCCTGGTGGGCAGAGATGATATGCTGGACAGTCCTGCAGGCGGGGTGCGATCCCCAGCCCTGCCTCCCTGGAACTCGAATATGTGGAGGAAACAACATCCAGCTTGTGGGGCTGCTTGGATGGTGAGCTGGATAGTGCACACAAACAGCCTGGCACGGTTAGCTGCTGGCAAATGGCAAGTTCTCAGTGAATGCTATTGGCTACTCTCTGCAGTTATCAATACGTTTAACATGGGCAGCCTGGGAACAGGCTCGTCTTGGTTTTTATTCACTCGTTTAACAAGCATTTAATGGGCACTCACTCTGTGCCAGCCACTGCGCTGGGAGCCGAGGCCAGAGATGGAAAAGTTCATTTTCCTTAAGTAGCTCCTGGTCCACTGGGGAGGCAGAGGGCAGACAACCCCCATTCCGAGTAAGTGTTAGAACGTCTGCCTGGGAACAAGGAGGCTAGTTCATGTTTATTGAGCATGTGCTGTGTGCCAGTTACGATGCACTTGATATGTATCATTATCTCATTTGATCTTTATGAGGTAGGGCTTGACTCTGCCTTTTCCAGAGGGGGTCGCTGAGGCTCTGAAAGGCTATGACTTTAGCCCAAAGGCATGTGACCCACAGGTGGCATGAAGTCTTCACTATTATTTATTATTATAGCAGTCCCTGCTTTTGCATGGTTCTGATATGCAGGAACTTCAGCTACCAAGCTTTAAAATATAGCTCTAGCCATCCCCACTCTCCAACACGGTTCAAATGTCACTAACCACAGTATATTGGGCTTCCTTGGTGGTTCAGACAGTAAAGAATCTGTCAGCAATGCAGAAGGCAAGGGTTCAATCCCTGGGCCAGGAAGATCCCCTGAAGAAGGGCATGGCAACCCACTCCAGTATTCTTGCCTGGAGAATCCCATGGACAGAGGAGCCTGGCGGGCTATAGTCCATGGTGTCTCAAAGAGTCAGACACGACTGAGTGACTAACACTTAACTTAACATGGCATATTAAGTGTGAGTGATTGCACAAAGTACAAACTTCACTGCTGGCTCTTCAGTCTCCAGATCACTAGGTAAGTAACTGAAGTGCATCATGGCCCATGACCCATGACATCACTTCTTACTAGTCTGCTGGGGAGTTGTCACTGAGCATCTGCCATGCAGCCCACATAGTGACAGCTGAGTATATAGCTGTGTTGCCTCCCTGCTCCCAGTGATAACCCATGTGACAGTTCACACAAATAGATGATAAAAAGAAAGGAATGGCCAACGAAGACGAAAGGGCAGTGCAGGAAAGAAATTAAAAAGCTAAGCTGCAAGTGAGATTTGAATCAAGCTTCAGAGGGGTTTGTCGCTGGAGAACACCAAGGGTGAGGGTTCTCCAGAGAGACAGAAATAATAGGCTATATATTACATACATGGGCTTCCCCGATGGTGCTAGTGGTAAAAGAATCTGCCTGCCAATGTGAGAGATGCAAGAGATGCGGGTTCAGTCCCTGGGTTGGGAAGATCCCCTGGAGTAGGAAATGGCACCCCACTCCAGAATTCTTGCTTGGAAATTTCCATGAGCAGGGGAGCCTGGTGGGCTACAGTCCATGGGGCCGCAGAGAGTTGGATGACTGAGTGACTGAGCGTGCACACACACATACCAGTTACTACGCACAGATATGATATATTCTAGATAGCTATAAAGGATAGATGGAGAGGTGGATGGATGAATGGATGGATAGAAAGATAGGTAGGCAGGTAGATAGAGGAGGCCAGTAAGTACAAAATCTGCATGGTAGGCTGGCAAGTTGGAAACAAAGTTGAAAATGCAGTTTGAGTCTAAAACCTATCTGCTGGCATAATTCTCTCTTCCTCAAGGGAGGTCACTCTTTTTCTATTAAGGCCTTCAACTGATTGGATTAGGCCCACCCACATAAAGGAGGGTAATCTGCTTTACTCAAACCCCACCAGTTTAAATGTTAATTGCATCTGAAAAAATACCTTCACAGAAATATCCAGAATAACATTTCATCAAATAATCTGGGTACCCTGGCCCAGCCAAATTAATATAAAATTAACCATGAGAGGATTACAGGCTTACAGAAAAAAACAGACAATCGTGGGAATATTGACACTGTCTCCATGTAAGAGGCTCTAGACCTGCTGCCAGAGGAAGACAGATTTAGTGACATAAATGAGGCAAGTGGCTGTGACGAAAAGGATGAAGACATCCCAAGGAAGTGAAGCCAGCAGGAACTCTGAGATATTTCACAACGTTCAAAGCAACAAAGGATAAAATGCTGGAAAAGGATCCAATCTTATAAAGGAAGATGACAATTTGCCAAGGCATATAAAAGATGTTCCCTCTGTATTATTAGTTAAACAACCAGAAGAAGAAGGCAAGCAGTGTTCAAACTATTCTTGATCATATTTACAGAAGGAAATAGCCACACTTCAGTTCCAAATATTTCCAACGGTCTAAATTTAGGTATACTAAATATATGTTGAATACTAGAGTGGGTTGCCATTACCTTCTCCAAGGGATCTTCCTGACCCAGGAATCAAACTTGGGTCTCCTGAATTGCAGGCAGATTCTTTACCTTCTGAGCCACCAGGGACGCCCCTAAATACATGTTTGTTTTGCTAGTTATTTGTTCATTTCCTTAAACATTTGTAACTGACAATAAGAGAGTATTCAGTGTTTTGGCAAAAAGAATATTAAAGGTCACTGAGTAATCTTTATTTTCTCACATTGATTTTTTTGAAGACCTTTTTGCACAATTTCAGCTTGCAGGTTCTTACAGTCTGTACGACCATGCAAAGTAAGGACTGTCTGCTTTATCTGTAACGTCACTGTGATTATCATCATCAGCTCTACCAGGCAGGTCTGGCAGACACGCCAGGATGCCAGCCCAGGCATCAAGTTCCTTTGACACCTTTTTCTGACTCTGGACAGGGAGCCTCACGAAATCCCAGGCCGGCTCTGGCCAAGGCCGCTCGTCCTCCCTCGGCAGGGGTTTCAGGATTCTCTACAGCCTCAGGCAGTCCCCAAGGAGGAGAATTCGGTTTACACACCAATAAAAATAACTCAGGGGGTGATAAACAGCCCCGTGTCTCCAGGGCAAGCCATTCTTACGCAACCTGCCTTGATTTCAAAAGCCCCACATGGCACCGGGAGGCAACTCAGACTGCGATGTACACCCTGGCTGACAGCATGGGGAAGGGACCCCCGTGGCCACAAGATCTGGGGACAAGTGACTTTGGCAGTGATATGGGGGCGGTTCATTCACAACAAAAGGTACACAGAAATAGCACATCGATTGACTGGCTTAAATACTGATATTTCTTTTTACTTTCTATTTTTGGTAAGGTATGTAAGCAGTGGATGGTCTTAGTAGAAAACCCAAAACACACATGGGGCAAAAGGGAAAGAAAAAAAAAATCAAAACCACTTCTGGTCCAGTCACCAGAAAGCCCTGATCGAGTTTTCTAGAAGCTATGTACCAAGTGTGTATTGTGTAGAGTTTCAGACCACAGACTCTGGAGCCACTTTGTAACTCTGTTGCATGGATGGAGGGCTTCCGGTTTTCTTCCCACTGCGAAAGAAGGGAAGAGGAAGCTGCTTGTGGTTAAGTCTTTGGGTACCTCCTTAATTGTTTCATCAAGATAAATTCTTGGGAGTGCAGCTTCAGTGTCAAAGACTATTCACATTTTGATGGACTTGTTCATCCACTCCCTACCCAGAAAGCTGTTTAAAATGGGCTACCTGGGGGCTTCCTCTGTAGTCAAGTGGTAAAGAATCTCCCTGCTAATGCAGGGGACACGGGTTTGAGCCCTGGTCTGGGAAGATTCCACATGCCGCAGAGCAATGAAGCCTGCGAACCGCAGCGACTGAGCTTGCCTGCCCTAGAGCCTGTGCTTTGCAACAAGAGAAGCCATCGCAAAGAGAAGCCCTTGCATTACAAATAGAGAGCAGGCCTCACTCACCACAAGGAGAGAAAGCCTGCACACAGAAACGAAGACCCGGTGCAACCAAAAATAGATAAATAAATATGTTAAAATGCGCTACCTGGACTTCTGCTGCAGTAGGGGTTGGCAGCCAAAGCAACCGTCAGAGAAGGGAGGCCCAAAAAGGCCGAGTCTCCCATCCAGGGCACACGGTAATCGTCACCATTGGACTGTCAGCCCCACGAGGACAGGAATGGTGTCTGCCCTGCTCACTGCGGTGTCCCTGCTCTCCCAGTGACTGAAACAACTTAGAAGAAGAGACAGAATGTTCTGGAACCAACCGGAGTCCTGAGGACCCCACGTCATTCTGCCAACCATTTTCTTAGATACCATGCTGGATTCTTTGCACCATGCAGCCTTTGTTAAATTCTATAATGAATAAAATATTAGCCAACACACTTCAAAAGAAAAGGAGGGTGCCAGAAACCCCCCAGAAGGAGAACTCAGGAACAAAGCAAGCCTGCCGTGAGAGGCAAAAATAAATAAATGCATCATCATTATTGTCGTTTGATTGACACATCTTGAATCATTTATGGCGAGCTCCGCCTCTTTCTAATAATATGGAAATCGGGAACATGTTGCTTTCTGTCATGATTATGAGTGAGTCTCAGAGCATGTTCGAAGGTGAGGGAGGGGCGGATGTAGGTGGTGACACAGCCATTAAGGTGTGTGTAGATTTCAGCAGGCGACCACCACGGGCTTCCCGCAGTGTGGTGGCCTCTGACGTCAGTCAGAGAGTGAAATGTCTCCTGTTCTTGTCAAAATGATCATCCTGTCATCCAGTATTTAACAAGTACGCAATATGCACTAGGCCCTGTGCCGAATGCCGAGGACTCTGCAGGATCCATTCTTCACTTCGCTGGGACAAAATGCTGCATGAACACCCACTCTGTGCTGGATGTCGTGGCAATGGAAAGTCAGCAGAAGAGTCTAGAGAGTGACACAGATGCACAAACAAGTAGCCACCTCTCCCACCTAAGTAGGGCTTATTCTTCTAAAACCAGGCTTCCTGGGCATTCACTCCTTTGATCCTTCCAGAAGTCCTAGTGGCCACAGGCTTGAGGATTCTTCTAGTCTCAAACTGATCCAGCTTGGGCTCCTGGCTCTGCCACTTACTGGGAAAAGTGACATACCCTTCTTAAGTCTCCTTTTCCTCATCTGTAAAATGGGCTGCTGCCAGATAAAACACGAGTTGCCTTGTTTGTGTAAGTACATCCCAGGCATTGCATGGGATGTACTTATACTAAAAATATTCACTGTTCCTCTGGAACTCCAAATGAACTGGGTGCTAGCTGTTTTTGTTTTTTTGCTAAATCGTGCAGTCCTGGAAGGGGAGACAGTGATGGCGACCAATGGATGCCTCTCAAGGGCAGTTAACACTCCCAGTTCCTCCCAGATTGGAGATGGGGGAAGTGGCACATCGTTTCTATAAAGGGATTCTATGCATAGCACCACTAGCCTCCTTGAACAACTTCTCACTCTCCATCCCCAAACCTTCACATCAGGTGGACTCCTGGGTCCAGCAAAGTTGTAAGTACACATTAGTTTGCTGCTAAGAATCACAGACTCTGTCAGCTGAAAAGACCCTTAACGATTGCCAAATCCACCTGTCTGATTTTGCTGAGAGGGTCTGGAGAGGTTGGGTTATTTGCCTAAGGCTGGGGTCACAAATTCCACTGCCAAAGGGGTCAGCCAGGAGAAACAAATGGTGTCCAAGATGACGAGGAGGGTTGGGGAATGTGGCAAACTGGAAAGAAAGGGTCCCTCTAATGAGGCGACAGCAACAGCCTATTTCCCAGAGCCATAAGGGAACGGGTGCTCAGAGTGATGAACGCCTCTAAAATTCTCCAGAGTGTTCGCTTCAGCAGTGCATATACTAAAATTCTCCTGAGGAGCTGGAAATATGCATGTCTGTTTCATGTGAAATCTCTTGGTTTTGAAATGTTGGCACCTATTGGAAATTCTTAAGAACACTGGAAGGGCCAAGGAAAATATGTCAGCAGGCCAAACTGGGCCCTGGGGTTACCACGTGCAATCTCTGGCCTATGGCCCCAGGGGACATGGGAAGCACAGCCAGGCTTCCTGGGCCAAGGTCATTTTTATCACGTCAGCAAAAGGCCATGACTCAAGAAGAGGGAGAGAGGAGTGGAAATACCGGAGGAATGGCCAGCAGCTCCTACCCAGAGCCTCCAGTGTGAGTTAGAGTGGGAAATCTCAGGCACCAGTGTTATTTTGTTTTAATTGAGATGGAATTCACAGAACATAAAATGAACAATTGTAAAGTGTTCAGTTCAATGGTATCAAGTGCATTCAAAAGGTCGTACAACCAACCTGATCTAGTTTCGAAATGTTTTGATCAACCCCAAAAGGAAATTCTGCACGTGCTAAGTGGTCACGCCCTCCCCATCGCCCCCCCACCCCCCAGCCCCTGGCAACCACTACTCTGCTCTCTATCTCTATGGATTTACCGACTCTGGGCATTTCAGATGGATGGACCCCTACAACATGGGCCTCTGGTGACTGGCTCCTTTCGCTCAGCATCATGCCTTCAAAGTTCTTCCATGTTGTAGCATGTGTCAGTGCTCCATTCCTTTTTATGGCTGAATAGTATTTCATTGTCTGGATGAACCACATTTTGCTTATCTCCCTGTTGATAGCTAACTGGGTATTTTCACCTTTCAGGTGTGGTGAACATCTCAAGGCTCACTTTTTGAGGGGAGGTAACCCCACGCTGGTGTTCAGGGACACAGAGCCCCAGTGGACCCACTGTGTGCAGCAGCACAATGTCTCGGGCCCACGAAAATGTCTTCATTTCTTTGAAAATCAGAAGCAAAAAAACCTGACTTTAGGAGTTGAAGACAATGTTTTACTTTTGAATTTGGCCTGCATTATATTTGTCTTTATACCAAAGCAGTCATAAAATATAATTATGGAGGAAGGAACCCACAAAGGCAAAAGTGACTAAGGCACTCAAAAGTGGTCCTGCAGGGACACAGAACAATTAAGGACCTGGAATTAAAGAAACCAGAGGGGGACCCCTCGTTCTCCTCCAACTCGCCAGCCTTGTGGGTGTGTGCCCAGGGGCCAGGCTCTTTGTCCTGTCCAAATGTGGCATTCCTCACTGCCAAGACAGGGCCTGGCACCCAGTAGGTACTCATTAAATACTTTTTGAAAGAATTCATTAACCTAACACGAGTCACCAAGTTCTCTGCGCCTTGATTTCCTCATCTGAGACATGGAAAAAATAATCTGAATCTCTAAGGGTGACTGAGAGGGTGAGAAGGCTGTGCCCAGTGCCAGGAAGGGAGAAGGCCTTAAAGAATCCACTTCCTTCCCTTTGTTTTTTCTGGCAGGGTGGGGGTAGGGTGAAGTTGATAGCCAACTTACAAGAAGCAAGTCTCCAACAAACCCGAGGTGCATTTGCTCTTGTCTCTTTGAGCAAATATATCAGGTATTTCGACATCTTGGCTGAAGATCCCAGGGTCTTGGGAGTGGGGGTGATTAGCAGGCAAAACCACAAAGAAAACGTCGAGGAAAATAATGCCAGAGAGAAACAAGTACTGACACGGAAGGGCCAGTGAAGGAGTGAGTGAGTGTGTGTGTATGTGAGTGTCTGTAAATGCATTGTGTGTCCGTGTGAGAACTGTGTGTGCTTGTGAGCGCACACGTGTGCGTGTGTACGCAAGCACATGTGTGTACACACATGGTGGGAAGAGGCAGTGGCAGGGAAGGGGAGGGAGGGAGAGAATAGCCCTGTGATCACAGACGGGAATTCTGCTTTGACTTTAGGTTGAGACTGCACATTCCTGGGGCAGGCCTCCGGTGGGGTCTGAGAGCGGGAAATGACCATATCTGGTGTTTTGTCTTGATGAGAGGAAATTCTTTGCCCAGGGCAACAGCCCCCCTGGGGTGTGCCCTCCTCTGTGGGTGACTGGGAACTCAGAAGCCAGAGCTCGGGATCCTCTTCAAACCCAATTTGCATGAGAAATCAATGTGGTTTCATTTTGTTGTTGTTGTTGTTCTTTTTCTTCAGGCCCTGAGATGCCAAGATCCTCAAGCAAATAATAATGATGCTTTTCAGACCAGGACTTCAAACTGCTTAGCTGTGACTAGCCTTCTTTTTAAACACAGGAAAACTGGGATGATGTGAAGGAATCCACTGACAGGTCAAAGGGAGGCTCAAGGAAGCCTTGGCCCCACGCTGGGCCCCACTTACCTGGGGGCAAGGAGGCCCTGTTGGTTTCTGGACAGAAGTGAATTGAGTCTCTTATTGATGTCTCCAGGGCCAAGTCCTGTGAGCCAAGGAGGCAGGTTGCAAGATCAATTCTGGAAGGCCCTTCTATGGTCAGCTTTGTCCAGAGGCATCCGTGTGTCACGGAGTAAGAGAGGCAGCTTACTGGTTGGAATAAGGTTTGAGTCCTGTGACAGGAACCTCAGTTTTCTCATCTGTGAAATGGGGATAGTGCCCTTTGGCACAGGGTTCATTAAGGACTAATTAGATGTGGCAGAGTGTAGTGCAGTATATGGCACAGACCCAAGCAGTAGTAATCATAAGAGTCATAATCCCACCATCGTCATCATCATCTCCCTGTGAAAAGACTACTTCCCAAGCAGTGGAGATTCCAAGAATCTCAAAGATCCGAGGGGGCGAAGAAAACTCACCCCACACTCCTGGACCCTCCAGGCCACTGCAGCTAAGGGAGGAGAGCAACTCCATAGAAACAGTGACAAGGTTTCCTGGTAAGAGCTCACTGTCTCCTGGATTCCTGGGGAGACTTGGAGGTGTGGGCGGAAGAGGTTCTGAGAACCCCTGTATCAAGAATGTCTGACTTCAATATAGAACTTTTTAAAAAATTAATTAATTACTGGTTTGGTGGGGCGGGTTTTGGCCACACCACATGGCTTGTGAGATATTAGTTTCTCAGCCAGGGATCAAAGCTGGGCCCTCAGCAGTGAAAGCTCAGAGTCCTAACCACTGGACTGCCAGGGAATTTCCAAGATGGAACTTTCAAAAATTTACTCTCTAAAGGATCCGGACTAAGACTGTGTGTCTGCAGACCCCGAAATTGATGATCGGCTTGATGGGAGCAGGTATCCTGGAAAGGAGCTGAGTTTGGAGGGAAACCCAGAGTTCTATAGACCTGAGTTTCAATACTCCCTCTGCTGAATCTCAGCTGTGTGGGTCTGAATAAATGATGCTGCAGTAATACATTCTCTTGGGATGACAAATATCAGGCTGTAGGCCTATAGTAAGAGGCCCAAAATGGCAGCTCTGTTGGTTGGATCAATGCAATCAGTAAATGGACTGGTTTGAGATGATTGAAATAATGGTGAGTCAGGGGGTTGTTCAGTCCTCAGATGCTTACAAAGAACCACCTATGTGCCACATCCTGGGAAACAGGACTGGGCCACTGTCTAGGAGAGGATTCCAGGAATGGTGGTAACGGATGTAGTCTGTTCACCATGTCCGAGCAGAGGCTGACATATCCCTCTCCGGTGCTTCCCTGGTAAGATGGGCCTCTGGGGAGAGTAGACCCAACTTCAGAGTCTTAGAACTACTGTGGCGGTCCCCGGAGACACGGGGTGACAGGGGAGGGCTTTCTGGTCCCAGATGAACAAACAAGAATAGAAGAAAAACTTTGCCGAGCTGTCAAGTTGGGAGGGTGTCCCTGACAGTTGAACCTAGTCTTGGAAGACTGAGGTGCAGCCGGGTTCCTCGGGAGCCTCTCTGAGGTAAGATGACTCGCCCAGCATCACACCAGATTGGCACAAGGGCCTCTGGGCCACCAGCTACCAGTTAAGAAGTCCCCAGGGGGCTGTTTCCTGACAGAAATGGGCCTCCCTGCTCTTACGTTCAACCTGCAGCTGCAGAGGCCCACAGGATTGCTTGAGGAAGGTTTCTGAGGAAAAGGCAGGGGGAAGGGAAGGGGCTGGTCATTTGGCCTTGGGTCTCTGGGCCCACTAAAGGTTCTCATGGGTTTCTCTCTGGTCAGGGGTCAGGAAGCAGTCTGGTCTTACAGCTCCCTAGGTGTGGTCCCGGCAGAGAGGAGATGAGCGGGGATGAAGTCAGGACAGTGGAGGACAATGGGTGGGGGCGGCCTTCCCCGCCTCTCCCAGTAAGGATGTGTCTTCTGACAGGAAGCTGCCCAGGAAGTGGTATCTGGCTGGAGCCCTGGTCTAACAGCTGTGTGGGCATTATAAATCTCTCTCTTGGAGATGAGGCTCCGAGGCTCTCGATGGATCCTGCTAATGGTAAATCTGTCAGTGCCCACAGCACGAGACCTGGACTCAGAGCATCAAGGTGAGACTGTCTACTTCCCTCAAGCCTGTTCATTGCACCTGCTGCCTATTTCTCTCCAAACGTGGAGGGCTGTCACCTTCTTCACTGAAAGCGTCAAGGGAGTTTTAACTGCAACGTAGACTGTGCTTCAGGTCCAACTGAAATGCCTCTGAAGCCAAAGTTTCACCTGAAAACTTTCTGCCAGAAGGGACCCTTCTTCTGCAAGACCTTGGGTGATTTGGATGAGTTTAGGCCAGACAGTGTCCCTTGGGTATTGTGGAGGTTTGTGTGGTTTTTATTGTTTGCTTTTTTGGTGCAGCCTAGCTTTAAAACTTCACTTTCAAAAAAAAAAAAAGTGGTCATTAGCCTTATTTTGATTTAGAGGATGTGAAATCAAAAGTTCAGACCCCTGATTTATCACCTCCTAGATGTATGACTTTGAACAATCCCTTCATCTCTCTTAGATTGCTCATTGTAGAAAGACGATGATAAAGTCTTATCGGTTGGATACAAGGATGAAATGAGATACTCCATCAATCAGAGCTTTAGTTGGAAACATCCAGTGTTACTGCTGATAAATCAACTCCTTGAGAAACAAAAAGCTCTGATTTGTAGCACTTGCCAATTTCCGTAGTGTAAACACTCCCATCACTGACACTTGCAAGCTACCAACGTGACATTGCTGAATAAAGAGCTGGGAAGAGGAATGAACCATTGGTCCTTCTGCACTGAGTGGAGGCCCCTTACTGCAGCCCTGAAGACAACAGACACAAACTCTGGCTAATTGTATCACAAAATAAATGAGTCCCGAGGACAGCGGGTAGCTTGCAGAATTTCCAGTTGGTGAGTTAAGCCTGGAGTTAGTGCAGGCAGAAGTTACATCCTAAATTACTCACAAAGCCATCCAGTAATGATGTTGCTACTGTCCCCTCTGGCACAGATACAGTAACATGCCCCGTCGTCACTAACAATTCTGGACACTGGCCAATGCCACGAAAACTGCAGCCACTGATAGCCCTGAAAATACCACGGTGCTGTCTGTGCTGTGCTTAGTCACTCAGCCATGTCCGGCTCTTTGCAACCCCACAGACTGCAGCCCGCCAGGCTCCTCTGTCCATGGGATTCTCCCAGCAAGAATACTGGAGTGGGTTGCCATGCTCTCCTCCAGGGGATCTTCCAGACCCAGGGATCGAACCTGGGTCTCCCACATTGCAGGCAGATTCTTTACCATCTGAGCCACCAGAGAAACCCTGAAATACCATAGAGCTGCCCCTAATGCCATCCTTGCCAGCATGGAGAAGGCCCCAGGAGAAGTGTGGCCCCTGCTTCCTGCCACAATTAGCTTCCATTTAACACAGGAAGGTGCATCTGATTGGTAGAGTCAAGTCATATGTCTCTGCTTAGCTGCAAGGGAAGCTGGGAAAATGAGTTTATTAGTTTCCTGTGGCTGCTCTAACAAACAACCAGCAATCAGGTGGAAGTTTGTTCTCTCAGAGTTCTGTGGACCTGAAGTCCAAATTCCAGGTGTTTGCAGGGTTTCCCTTCCTCTGGAGTTCCTAGGGGAGAATTCTTCCCTGCCTCTTCTGACTTCTGGGGGCTGTTACCATTCCTTGTGGCTACATCACTCCAGTCTCTGCTTCTGTCTTCACATGGCCTTTCCCACTTTTCTCTCTGTGTCTCCCCTCTGCGTGTCTCTTTATAAGGATATCTGTCATTGGATTTAGGGCCCATTTGGATAATCCGGGAAGACATCATCTCAAGATCCTTAACTTAAGTGCTTCTGCAAAGACCCTTTTATCAAATCAGATCAGATTCACAGATTCTGGAGGTTTAGGGTGTGGATATATCTTTGGGGATCACTATTCAACCCACTGCAGTGAGTATCTGTGTTTTCAGGTTCTCTGGCAGACAGTGAGCCCTACCTCATTAGATGGGAGATTCTTTAATATAAGATGGGGGTTCACAGACTGGGCAGTCAGAAAACTGTCCAATATCTTCTAGAACAGGGGTCACAGCATTTTTTCAGTAAAGAGTCAGAGGGTAAATATTTTCAGCCTTGAGGGTCATACGGTTAACTACTCAACTCTGCCCTTGTGGCATGGAAACAGCCACAGACATTCTGTAAACAAATGGGGGTGGCTGTGTTCCAATAAAACTTTATTTACAAAAACAAGTGTCTGTTTAGATTTGGCCCAAGGGCTATAGATTGCTGAGCCCTGTTCTAGAACATGAAGGAGTGCTTAGGAGGTATTGACTGAGTCTTCAATCCTCAACATGTTTGAAATGTATTGAATATGGAGGACAGAACCAGGACAGAAATTAATAAACAACTAAAATGTATCACTAATGTCCTGTGACCCACACTTTTGAGTATGCAAGGGTGAAGAGCTGTAGTATCTAATTGAAAAAAAAAAAAAATCCAGTTTTACCTGTTTTAGAGCCTAATACTAAATATGGGACACATTTTGATCCTGGTTTCATACCTAGTAACAGCATCCCTGACCCAACCAGAGACCAGCGAGGAGTGTGGAGGATTTACACAAATGAACCCCATCAGAGGAGCACGGAGGCAGGAGTCCAGCACTTTCTGCTGGCAACAGAGAAGAGCCGCGAATGCGTCCACAAAGCGTGAATCACATGAAATCCAGATTTCTACCTCTAAGATGGTAAAACAGCACAGAAAACAGTATCTGAAGGGCAAAATGGCAAGGCTGGTGCTTATGGTAAAAAGACAAAACAAAACAGTTTGGCTTTGAAGGCAAACAGACCTGGGTCTTTATCTCAGCTCCTCAGTCCCCCAGTACAGCCCCTGAGTAGGTAGGTCTCTTTACCTCTCCAAGCCTCAATTTCCTCATCTGTAAGATGGGAAAAGTTAGATCCATCCCACCCAATGGTTACAAGGATTGAAGAAGACAATTTTCATAAAATATTGTAGCACCCAATGAACGCTCAGTAACTAACACTTGGCAAATTCCTGACAAGTCTGGAAATTAGAAATGGATTTTCAAAGTCTGCACACCAGAACATATATGGCGAAGAAAGCATACTCCTTCAAAGGAGGCCCCCGGGAAGCCCGACCCTTGGCCAGCCGGCCTGCCTGGGGAACAGCAGCCCTGGCAGGGTATTTCAGGAACTGGCTGCTGATGAGCCTTCGGCGCCTCAACAATTTGTCTTGACTTTCCTCAGCGGCCAGCAGGCCCTCACTCTTGGAGAGTGGACTGCTTTCTGGATGGAGCCCAAGGTTAAATGGAGCCAGGTCTGATGAACAAGGTAGGAGATGAAGTTGGCTGGGATCACTTTGGATGAGAAAAGATCTTGATTGCAAAATAATGAGCAGGGGTGACTTGGAGCCTTTCTCTGAAGGAAATCCCCAGAGAGGAGTTCCAAAAGGGCTATAAGCATTGGTAGCTTTCCTGGAATAAGTGAGTAAGTCCCTGGAGGGGTGGCTATGGCAGGGGAAACACTTGCTTGGAAGGGCAAGTACTGGGGTATTGGGGGGGGGGGGTGTCTCTGAATGTTACAGTTGTATCATGTAAGATTCATTCATTTCAACATTTGATAAGCAGTAGGGGCTCCCCTGGTGGCTCAGATGGTAAAGAATCTGCCTGCAATGCAGGAGACCCGGGTTCAGTCCCTGGGTTGGGAAGATCCTTTGGGGAAGGGCATGGCAACCCACTCCAGTATTCTTGCCTGGAAAATCCCATGGACAGAGGAGCCTGGCGGGCTACCGCAGGATGCGACTGAGTCACTAACACACTCTAAGGCTAAGGCCCTGTCCGAGGCACTGGGTGTGGTGATGATATGCTTTCCTCCTTACCCTCAGATTTATAGCCACAAACAGACATTATCGAACTTCTGCGCTGTGCTGTGCTTAGTTGCTCAGTCGTGTCTGACTCTTTGCGACTCCATGGACTGTAGCCTGCCAGGCTTCTCTGTGCATGGGCATTCTCCAGGCAATGTCACTGTGATCTTTGCAAACGGTCCCTCTGGAGTTGTGCAGTGCACAACCTGTAGAAAGGTACATGGCAGTCTTGCTTGAACCGAAGAAAAAAACAAGGGTGTGAGTTATATGTGTAGGCTCAGGGAGACACTTGGTCTGGATCACTGAGTAGGTGAAGGAGTTTTCAAGGGAAAAGGGGTGGGGAAAGGGAAAATCAGACTCAGGGACATAATGTACTAAAGCTCCAGGAGGAGGGCAATGTGGGTTCTGAGAACGCTGAGACATCTGGTGGATTTGGGGAGGAGCAGGCCAGCAGGCTGGGGGCAAGGAGGTTGAGGGGATGACTTCCTGCACATGAGTCAAGATCCCCCAGGAGCTTCTGGAGGAGTCAGAGAGGCCCTTGACTGTCAGACATTCCATTCCTCTGAGTTGGCCTCTGCTGGAGGGAAAGATGCAAGGAAGCACACTGGCCTTCCTAAGCGTGGCATAGATCAGGTCTGGATACCAGCTCTGAAGCCGATAGGCTGTGTGTTCTCCAGTCAGTCACTTAACCTCTCTGAGCAGGAATTTTCTAATCTGCAAAAAGGAGGTCACAGTCACAGTAATGCTGGGGGTTGGGAAATTTGGCAAGATTCGAAGTCAGAGATGCAACAGGTGTTGTAAACGTTCTTATCTTTCCTTTCCAAGTTGTGGTCTCAGTCAACCTTTGTTTAGGGACGGAAACTGATATTTAGGGTGCTGACAGCACCAGCCCACTGTAGGCTGAGCAGGTAGATTATTCTCTTTCAGAAAGTCACCCTAGATAGTTGGCCCAAGCCTCCACATTTCCTTCATTAACATGAGCATTAGCGAGCACTTTCTCTGTGTTCCGCAGGCCCTTGCTCCTCTGAGATTTTTTTTTAATGCAAATCTGCCCCTTTGAGTCCCCAGTGCCTGGGGGTAAGTGACTTTTATCAGTGTTCCATCTACCCTAGAGTAGAAGGGTGGGGCCCAGAGAAATGAGGGTTGCACATCTGAAATGGAGAAGGTGGGGGTTGCTTCCCCATCCCCACTCCAGAGACAGCAAGGAAGTTTCTGGGATTGGAACATGGAAAGAAGAGGGGAAAGAGCTCCGAGGGCATATTAAATGCCTCCTCCATCCCCACCCCCTCCCTACATGGTCTGTGTGGGGTGACTTGTGTGGAGTCCAGCAGACACTCTGCATACCCTGGGTCGGCTCTGTGTGCTGGGCTGGGATTGTAAACACCAGAGAGCCCCAGGGACTTACTGTCTGGCTGGGAAAACATCATCAACAGGTAAGTAAGGCATGGAGGCCAAGGTGATGTTGCAACGGTAACTGTTGGCCTCTGCTGGAGGGAAAGATGCAAGGAAGCACGATGCAAGATGCAAGATGGCTAGGGCTTCCCAGGTGGCTTAGTGGTAAAGACTTTGCCTGCCAATGCAGGAGACATGGGTTTGATCCCTGGGTTGGGAAGATTCTCTAGAGGAGGAAATGGTAACAAACTCCAGTATTCTTACCTGGGAAATGCCATGGACAGAGGAGCCTGGCGGACTACAGTTGCAGAGTAGGATACAACTTAGCAACTAAACAACAATAAATTGTGATGGTTACCTGTTACTACTGAGCTAAGAACCTTGTGCTAAGAACCTTGCTACTTATTATCTCCACCTTGAGGTGGCTATTAGTAACAACTTTTTGCAAATGAGGAAACTGAGTCTCCCAAGGTCAGAAAGCTGGCAGGTGGCAAAGACTAAAAAAACCTAAGTTCTCCACTGCTGTGTTATTTGGCCTAAACTGGAAAATAAGCCCACCTGTCTGAGTTCAAGTAGGGATTTCCCTCTGTTACCTTTCATTGCCTTTCATTGTAACATTCTGGAAAACCCTATTTTGTTTTGAGAGCGTTTATTGTCTCATTCAGTGAAGACTGCATCAGAAACCCTCAGGGGTCCCCTCTTAACCACAGGATTCTTCCCAAGACACCCTCCCCACTGCATTGTCTCCCCTTCTTTGTGTGGGTGGGTCTAACATTGGAAAGAGAGAATTTGAAATCAGAAATACTGCAACATAAATGTATGAAATAAAGCCTCCCGTTAGGTGCAAAACGTAGAAGCATGCAAATTTCTGCAGTTAAAAAAAAAAAAAAAAGACATCAGTAATTGCATCATTTCAAAACCGAGTGGCTCGAGTGAAATTTAAACGGTGGCGCACAGTTGCCATGTGTTAGAGACGTTTTAATGGATATAAACAGACAGGCTTACCACCCCTTTCAGGGCTATGCTTGGATTAGTTGAGGTTTTTATTATGTAAAGATCTTCAAGAATACATTCCTTTTAAATCTGTGACCTCCCTCATGACTATTGTGTTTGTGTATAAAAATATGTAACCCATATAAATTATGGGTCCCCATATGGCTCCTTCTATGACTTAGTTGCATGAGAAGAACTGCCATCTAGCTATCAAACAGTAATCAAATCCTTACTGTATAGAGTCCAAACCCCATGGCAACACTGAATACAAGCTGTCCTCTCCTTCCCCCATTTTTGCATCCCCCATTCCAAACTCCTAAACTCCCAGACAGCATGTCCTTTCTCATTGTCCCAGCTCTTAGATATGTAAATGAAATTAGTTTCTCTACCAAGTCCTCTCCACCCTCCTCATTTGTCCCATGTCGCCTTTGGATGGAGGTTCTGCTGAGTCTCCAGGTTCAGGTCTTAGAACTGTGCTGACAAACACTCTTAGGGGAAAGAGGGAAGGAGGTGGAAATACCAGTGCTGGTAGGTTGTAGATTCTAGGAATGATTACCCCTCAGTCTTACCTCTGCACTCTCCCCTGGGCCTCACTACACCTTGCTGACTCCTGGGTAGGAGTAATTCCCCAAATACACCCATTGCCCATCTTAGGCTGCCCCTCTGCCTGAATTGCCCATCCACTCCATCTTTAGGAGTCCACTCTTGCATGGTTTCTTCTGTGACCCATCCCCAGCACCCCTCACTCCATCCCAACCCCACCCCTACCCCAGGCACACTCAGCCCCCCTTTCCTCTGGATTCCACCCTTGACACACCTACATTCTTGACAATCACCTGCAATGGTTTGTTTACAGGTCGGTTTTATCTCTAGATGGTGACCTCCCAGAGAGCAAGGACTAACTCATTTTCATGCCTCCATCCTCAGCAGACATAGTAGGTGCTCCATAGATGTTGTTTACTTGCTAAGTCATGTCTGACTCTTTGCCACCCCATGGACTACAGCACACCAGGCTCTTCTATCCTCCACTACTCCCCAGATTCTGGTCAAATTCACGTCCATTGAGTCAGTGATGCTATCTAACCATCTCATCCTCTGTCATCCTCTTCTCCTTTTGCCTTCAGTCTTTCCTATCATCAGGGTCTTTTTCAACAAGCTGGCTCTTCCCATCAGGTGGCTGAAGTATTCGAGCTTCAGCTTCAGCATCAGTCCTTCCAATGAATATTCGGGGTTGATTTCCTTTAGGATTGACCGGTTTGATCTCCTTATAGTCCAAGGGACTCTCAACAGTCTTCTCCAGCACCACAGTTTGAAAGCATCAATTATTTGGTGCTCAGCCTTCTTTATGGTCCAACTCTCATATCCATATGTGACTACTGGAAAACTATAGCTTTGACTATATGGCTTTTGTTGGCAAAGTGCTGTCTCTGCTTTTTTGCTGTCTAGGTCTGTCATAGCTTTTCTTCAAAGGAGCAAATCTTTTAATTTCATGGCTTCAATCAGCATCCGCAGTGATTTTGGAGTCCAAGAAAATAAAATCTGTCTCTCTTTCCACATTTCCCCCTTCTATTTGCCATGAAGTGATGGGACTGGATGACATGCTCTTAGTTTTTTGCATGTTGAGTTTCAAGTCAGCCTTTTCACTCTCCTCTTCACCCTCATCTAGAGGCTCTTTAGTTTCTCTTCACCTTCTGCCATTAGAGTGATATCTTTGCATATCTGAGGTTGTTGATATTTCTCCCGGCAATCTTGATTCCAGCCTGTGATTCATCCAGCCCAGTATTTTGCATGATGTACTCTGCATAGAAGTTAAATAAGCAGGGTGACAATATACAGCCTTGACTACTTCTTTCCCAATTTTGAACCAGTTCATTGTTTCATGTAAGTTTCTAACTGTTGCTTCTTGGCCTGTATACAGGAGATATAGGAGACAGGTGAGGAGGTGTGGTACTCCCATCTCTTTAAAAATTTTCCACAATTTGTTGTGATACACACTCAAGGCTTTAGCATAGTCAATGAAATAGATGTTTTTCTGGAATTCACTTGTTTTCTCCGTGATCCAACAAACGTTCGCAATTTGATCTCTGGTTCTTCCTTTTCTAAAGCTAGCTTGCACATCTGGAAGTTCTCAATTTACATATTGCTGAAGCCTAACCAAAGGATTTTGAGCATATCCTTGTTAGCGTATGAAATGAGCACAACTGCATGGCAGTTTGAACATCCTTTGGCATTGCCCTTCTTTGGGACTGAAATGAAAACTGACCTTTTCCAGTACTGCAGCCACTGCTGAGTTTTCCAAATTTGCTGACATATTAAGTGCAGCACTTTAACAGTATCATCTTTTAGGATTTGAAATAGCTCAGCTAGAATTCTGTCACCTCCTCTAACTTTGGTCATGGTGATGCTACCTAAGGCACATTTGAGTTCACACTCCAGTATGTCTGGCTCAAGGTGAGTGACCACATCATCATGGTTATCTGGGTTATTAAGACCTTTCTTGTATGGTTCTTCTGTGTATTCTTGCTACCTCTTCTTAATGTGCTTGTCCTTGCATGAAATGTTCTGTTGATATCTCCAATTTGGTTGAAGAGATCTCTAGTCTTTCCCACTCTATTGTTTTCCTCTCTGTCTTTGCATTACTCATTGAAGAAGTCCTTGTTATCTCTTCTTTCTACTCTCTGGAATTCTTCATTCAGTTGGGTATATCTTTCCCTTTCTCCTTTGCCTTTTGCTTCTTTTCTTCCCTCACCTATTTGTAAAGCCTCATAGACAACCACTTTGCCTTCCTGCATCTCTTTTTCTTGGGAATGGTTTTGGTCACTGCCTCCTGTACAATGTTATGAACCTCTGTCGGTAGTTCTTCAGGCAATCTGTCTACCAGATCTAATCCCTTGAATCTATTCATCACCTCTACTGTATAATCAAAAGGGATTTGATTTAGGTCATACTTGAATGACCTAGTGGTTTTCCCTACTTTCTTCAATTTATACCTGAATTTTGTAATATAATATATATATAATCTGAGCCACAATGAGCTCACAGTCTTGTTTTTGCTGACTCTATAGAGCTTCTCCATCTTCGACTGCAAAGAACATAAATCTGATTTCGGTACTGATCATCTGGTAATGGCCACGTGCAGAGTCATCTCTTGGGTTATTGGAAAGGGGTGTTTGCTATGACCAGTGTGTTCTCTTAACAAAACTCTGTTAGCCTTTGCCCTGCTTCATTTTGTACTCCAAGGCCAAACTTGACTGTTATTCTAGGCATCTCTTGACTTCCTACTTTTGCATTCCAATCTCGTGATGAAAAGAACATCTTTTTTATTTTTTAGTGTTGTTGGTCTTCATAGATCTGATCAACTTCAGGTTCTTTGGCATCAGTGGCTGGGGCATAGACTTGGATTACTGTGATATTGAATGGTTTGCCTTGGAAATGAACTGAGATCATTCTGTCATTTATGAGATTGCACCGAAGTACTGCATTTTGGACTCTTTTGTTGACTATAAGGGCTACTCCCTTTCTTCTAAGGGATTGTTGCCCCTAGTAGTAGATATAACAGTTATCTAAAATTCACTCTACAGATATCACTGTGTAACAGAAAGGCTTTTGGAATTCCACAGACTTGAAAAGGAGAGTGAAAAGGAAACGTTCCAAGCATGGGGACTGATACTCATACTCCCCTGGGAAAGGCACAGCACAGGCTGACTGCCCAGTTCCTCATTGGGCACTCTCCTGTACATTCTGGGTGAGTAAGCAGGCACCCTTGGTGCACTCCATCCCCAAAGACAGCTAAGCAAACAAACCCCATCTCACTTGCTCTTTTGCAGTTGGAGGTGCCCCTGCTCACATCCAAAGGCAGGGTCATCTCCCCTCTGCTTCAGTCAGGGCTGGTCTCAGGACAGAATGCAGCAGAAGTGAGGCAGGTCAACATCCAGACCTCAGTCCTATGAAGTCTTTCAGCTTCACTGTTCACCACATCAAGAAGCTCAAGCTATCCAGCTGAAAAGGCCACACAGAGGAAAACCAAGCACCCGGGCAGACAGCCAACACCAACTACCAGACAGGAGAGGGAGGACAACTTGAATCTTTTAGACCCCGCCATGCTCCCAGGAGAGCGTAGCCACATAAGGTGAAGAACTGCCCAGCAGGGCCCCTCCTGACTTCCTGACCCACAGAATAAGCAATAGTATAGCCGTTGTTAACATTTAAAGCAGCTGTGTCTCAGGATGGTTTGTTATGCAACAGGAGATAACTTATACATTAACATTTTTCTGAATGGGCAAAAAAATTGGTGGTGCAGGTTTCTGTGACTTCCGAGTTGGGAGCTAGAGAGGGTGTGACTAGAATTCAAGCTTTGCTATCTATATGTGCTTGTTTGCTTGCTTTTTAGCTTTAAAATATGGAAGGGTCCCTTAACCCAGTGATCACAGTCAGCATCACCAGAATGGGGCAAAGTGATAAAGATGCATTGGGAAGAATGCAGGACATGTCTATGATCATCCAGCCAAAAGTGTAACACCTGAAAATAATCACAAAGAAATATCTGACAAACCCAAACTGAGGGGGCATTCTATAACATAACTGACCACTTCTCTTAAAAATTATCAATGTCTTAGGACTTCCCTGGTGGTCCAGTGGCCAAGACTCAATCCTCCCAATGCAGAGGACCCAGGGTTGATCCCTGAACAGGGAATAAGGGCTTCCCTGGTGGCTCAAATGGTAAAGAGTCTGCCTGCAATGCAGGAGAACCTGGTTTGATCCCTGGGTTGGGAATATCCTCTGGAGAAGGGAATGGCAACCCACTCCAGTATTCTTGCCTGGAGAATCCCATGGACAGAGGGCTGCAGTGCATGGAGTGGCAAAGAGCTGGACACAACTGAACAGTAACACTTTCAGTTTCTTTCAGGGAACCAGATCCCACATGCTGCAACTTAAAATTCCGCATGCCGCAACTAAGACCCATCACAGCCAAATAAATAAATATTACACGAAAATCATCAATGCCTTGAAAGAACAAAGAAAGACCGAGGAACACTTCCAGATTAAAAGAGGCTGAGAGATATGAACTGAATGCCATATGGGGTCCAGAGTTCCCTTGTGTTATAAAGGACATTGCTGGGACAAATGGCAAGATCCATGTAAAGTCTGTGATTAGATAAGAATGGTGTTTTGCTGTTCATTCCCTGATTTTGGCAATTATATTGTAAGATATCATATTGTAAGAGAATGTCATCTGTTTTTAGGCAATACATGCTGAAGTATTTAGAGGTAAAAGCAGTATTATGTCCGCAGCTTACTGTGAAACAGTTCTAAAAAAAAAAAACACATCTTCCTCTTCTATGTATGTCTATCTAGAGAGAAATGGAAAAGAATAAGGCAAATGTGATAAAGTGTTTACATTTGGGGAATCCAGGTAAAGGGTGTCTGGGAATTCTTTGTACTGTCCTTGCAGCTTTTTTGTAAGTCCAAAATCATATTTAGATAAAAAGTAATGAAAAAGAAAGAAGCAGATTGCAGTGGGTGTGTGGCTGCCCCCCACAAGAGGAAAAACTGACCTGCGGTAGGGGCGGGACTGTCCCTGGAAACGCCTGCCTCAGCTGACTTAGGCCCCGTTCCCGACTCCCTCTGGAGGCTCGCAGGCCTGCCCTGCCCCACGGCCACAGCTAAACTCACCGTCCACCTCACCCACACCCGGGCTTCTCTGAAGGCCAGGCTGGGTGTGGACAGGTCACGGGCCCCAAGGGGGCGGTCATGGAGAGTTTTCCCTGGGAACCCTCGGCTGTGGAGACACAGCTCCGCCCCCCTTGCACATCTGGGTTTGGGGGACTCTATTCAGAGCCACAGAGCAGAGGACCATGGAGGTGAGGGGTCTACAGTGGCCCCCCGTCTGTCAGTTAGCATTGTGAAGAGTACATACCTCGGGTGGTCTCACTGTTTCACCTGCCTGGGTCAGGCAGGGCTGAGAGGAGGGGGTCTTTATGGCCCAGAGGAAGGGCAGTGTGGGCGGCATTCACAGGATCTGGGCCGACCAAGCCTCCCAGGCTGAGCAGTGCCAACCGGGCATGTTTCTGGGCAGAGTTTCCTTCCGGAGGGGAGCTGGCTAGGCAGGAAAGAGCCAGGAGTTTGGGATCCAAGAGAACTGAGAGGGCAGACTCTGACTCGCCCCTTCCTGGCTGTGTGACGCTGGCCCAGAGATGTCTCCTGGAGCTGGGTGAGGGCCCTCATCTGCAAGGGAAATCATCAAACACACCCTGAGATGTGAATCAAGTGGTAAGACTGTCCAGCACAAAGGAAGGTCCATGCTTCAATTCTATTCATGTTTAAGGAGCATGGGCTCACAGCCAGGCACAGCGGGGATGTCCTGTGTGCCCCCCAGGCCCCTGAGAGTGGACTCAAGGCCTTCCCCTCTCACTTCTTCATCCTGATCTTCCCCCTCTTCTGTGCCAACATCAGCACCAAAGCCCAGGTGCTAGAGCATTTGGGTTCAAATGTGAGACTTGCCTCGGAGTGACTGAGGTTCAGTTATCTAACCTGTGTGTGCCTCGGTTTCCCTTGCTGGAACTGAGTATAGTAATAGCATCCACCCCCTAGATTGTTCTGGAGATCAACTAAATTCATCCTTGCAAATAACAGTGAATGCTTGCATAGTGGTTACTACATGTCAGTCACAGATCTTCACTTTGTAATCAGTGTTACCCCCATTTTACAGATGACAAAGCTGAGGCACTGAGAGACTACATAATTTGTCCATGATTACAGAGAAATGAAAGGCAGAGCTGGAATCTGTGTCCCTAAACCCTGCTGTCTCCTGTCGTGGGCATACAGTAAGTGCTCAATTCACATTTGCTGTTACTGAGGCTCAGAGCCAGGGTCAGCTTCACGGGTGCATCACCTGTACAGTTCCATAGGGCCTGGACCTTAGAAGGGCAATGCTTCTTAATGTCCTGTCACTGTCTTGAAGTTCTCAATAACATTAACAAGAGAGCCCACACCTTCATTTTGCACTGGGCCCCAAAAATTCCATAGCTGATCTTGCTCAGAATCTGACAGGACGTGACCACCTCTTCCTCCTTCTTCATCCCCCACCTAGACTGTGAGCCCCTTGGGCTCTGAGATACAGCGACTTATCTCTCCATCCACCTTATTCCACGCCCGTCAGGTAACAGGTTCTCTTGTTCTGGCCAAGAGGGACAGAGGTGGCTGAAGTCACAGCTGTTGCCCCCGCCTGTACTTCCTCTCAACACCCCCAAGAAGAGCTTCCAGCCCCAGCAGCCTCAGGAACTGCCAGAGAAGAAACTTTTCAAGATGTGCGAGGACTCCCGGCCAGTGGCCACCCAAACCAGGTGTTTCCAGAATGGCCAGGGGAGGGGAGATAGCCAGAGGACGGTGTAGATCGCTGCGACTGGGGAATCCCAGCTGGGCCCGAAAGGCCCTAATAAGCAGTTAATTATGATGCTGGCTCTGTAAACAGTGGCAGTGAGACCTGGCATAATGTGTAATTACACCGGTTGGAGCTAGAACTGGGCAGCGTTTTCTCCTGCGACGCTGGAGGTAACACAGATCCCAAAGTGCAGGCTTGTGGTCAGGGCACAAAGGTAAACAAGACCCTCCCTAAGGGCAGGCAGGACTCAGTCCAAAGGTTCAAGTGCAGAAATGATGGGGGTGAAAAGAATTTTTTCTTTCTTTTTTATAGAGTGAGCAGGTAGTGGGGGTGGGGTGGAAGGGAGGACAGCACCTACTGTCTGTCAGTCTCTGCTCCATTGATATTACGAGAAAGGCATCTGGGGCCAGGCAGGGGGCCTGGGCATTTCTGGGACTGGACGTCACACCTCTACAGTGCTTGCCTGCCTGCCTTTCCCTCCTCCACACACATTTCTAATTACTGATACTTTAAAACTCGACGTGAAATTCACATAACATAAAATTAACCATGTTAAAAGTATACAATTCAATGGCATTTAGTACATTCACAATCTTTTTTTTTATAATTGAAGTACAGTGGATTTACAATGTTTCAGGTATATAGCAAAGTGATTCAGTTATACATATATATATTCTTTTTCATATTCTTTTCATTATAGGTTATTACGAGACATTGAATATAGCTCCTTGTGGTATATAGTAAGTCCATGTTAGTAGTGTGTACATTTACAACCTTGTGTAACCACCATTTCTAGCAAGTTCCAAAATATTTTCATCACCCCAAGAGGAAATTCTGTACCCTTTACTCACTTACTCCCAGGTAATCACTACTTTGTTTTCCGTCCCTATGGATTTGCCTATTCTGGACATTTTTATACAGATAGAATCATATCACATGTGACCTTTTGGGGCTGGCTTCTTTCACTTTGCCTCATGCCTTCAAGGTTCATCCACACAGTAGCATGCATCAATGCTTTATTACCCTTTATGGACAAATAATATTCCATGATCTGAATCTGCCACATTTTGTTTATCCACTGGTGGACACTGGGTTGTTTCTACTTTTTGGCTTTTATAAATAATGCTGTGAACATTCGTGGACAAGTTTTTGTGCGGACGTGTTTTCAGTTCTCTTGGGTGAACTGAGGAGTGAGATGGCTGGGTCACAGGGTTACTCTAGATTGAGCTTTTTGCTGGTTTCTATGGCATATGGTGCCATAGAAACATATTTCTTTCTCTTCTGTAATGCACAAGGGTTCTGATCCCCCCACACCCTCATCAAGGCTTATTTTCTTTCTCTGATTTTTTAAAATTTATTGGGGTATAGTTGCTTCACAGCATTGTGCTAGTTTCTGCTGTACGCGAAGTGAATAGGCCTTATGTATACACAACTCCCCTCCCTTCTGGATTTCCTTCCCATCTAGGTCACCACAAAGCACTGCGCAGAGCCCCCTGTGATAAACAGAAGGCTCTCAGTAGTTATCTATTCCATGCATAGCAGGGTATACATGTCAATCCCAAAATAATCACTGATTTCTCATGGGGGCTGAGGTAAGCCTCTGTCTGCCACCGGGGCTGAAACACAGAGCCCTGTCCTCTGGAATTACAGGAAAGCCCTATAGAAGCTTTAGGCTTCCCAGGTGGCTCAGGGGGAGAGAATCCGCCTGCCGAGGCAAGAGACGCAGATTCGCTCCCTGGGTCAGCAAGACGCCCTGGAGGAGGAAATGGCAACCCATTCCAGTATTCTTGCCTGGGAAATCCCAGGGACAGAGAAGCCTGGCGGGCTACGGTCCATGGGGTCGCAAGAGTCCGACACGACTCAGCATCTAAACAGCAACGACCTATAGAAGCCAGAGTGCAGGAGGAACAATTTGGGGCCCCCTAGAAATAATTCGTCACACAGCTAGAGCTGGATAAAAAGAGCAGCTCCAAGTTACCCCAGTCCTGTGGGGCCCCGTGATGAGTTCAGCGCGGCAAGCTGCCCCCAGGTGCCGTGTGGGTGCCACGGAGGGAAACGGCTAAGTGTGAGTTGAGAGACAGCCTGGGCCTCTGGAACCCAGCCAGCTTTGCCCCGGACGCCCCTGCCTGAGTCTCACTGAGGGAGGCGACGTTTGCAGCTCTGGGGAGCCTGGCACAGGGCAACGCTGACGAAATGAGGGGCCACTCCGGGCACCGGGAGGTGGTGGGAACAGGGCCAAACTGTGTGAATAGTCACATGGCTTCTCCCGCCTGTGAAGGAACCGAGGACAGCCTTACCTCATTTCATTGTGCCTCACAGATACCGCATTTTTAACCAATGGGAGGCCTGCAACACTGCGTCGCGCAAGTCTGTCGGCGCCATTTTCCCCACGGCACTTAGGCAAATCTCTCTGTCACGGTTTGGTAAGTCTCGCGATAGTTCAAACTGTCATTATTATGTATCAGTTATGGTGGTCTGTGATCGGTGATCTTTGATATGACTAAAATGAAAAGGCTATGACTTGCTGAAGACTCAGATGACGGTTTAGCAATAAAGTATCTTTTAGTCAAGGTATGTGCATTGGTTGGTTGGTTTGTTTGGACATAATGCAAGTGCACACTTAACAGACTATAAAGTGAAGTCGCTCAGTCGTGTCCGACTCTTTGCGACCCCATGGACTGTAGCCCCCAGGCTCCTCGGCCCATGGGATTTTCCAGGCATGAATATTGGAGTGGGTTGCTATTTCCTTCTCCAGGGGAATCTTCTCGACCCAGAGATCGAACCCGGGTCTCCAGCATTGCAGGCAGATGCTTTACCGTCCGAGCTACCAAGTAAGCCCAAATAGACTATAGTACAGTGTAAATATAACTTTCGTACGCACTGGAAGCCAAAAAATGCACGTGGCTGGTTTTATTTCAATATTCACTTTATTATTCCATTCCGCTGGAACGGAACCCGCAGTAACTCAGCGGTCTGCCTGTACTACTGCATTATACTTGTGAGGGAAGAGAACCAGAAATATTTGGCAAACAGCACTAATGACTCCCATGCATAACTAACTGCTAATTGTTATAATCTACAATGTATTCATAGGTAAGCAATAATTACAGTGATGTTTAGGAGTGCTTCCTATGTACCATGCACTGAGCTAAATGCATCCTTTCATGAATTCTCACGGCAATCCTGGGGCCTAGGCATTATGATCTCTAATTTCTAGTCTATTATTCAAGGATGCTTTAGGCTGCAAGTTATAGACAACACAGCTTAGGCTCAAGTGGCCTTAACCACAAGGAAGATTCATTATGTCACATAATAAACATCCGAGGAAGGGCACACTTCGGGGGTGATGCCCATGGCTGCATTGTATCTTCAAGGTCACCAGTTCCTCCCATCTCAGCCCTGACCTCCTCAGGCTGCAGGACTTGCGACATCACATTCAAAGGTCATGACCGTCCAGCATCACCTTCTTAGGAGGGAGGAGGAGTTTTCCCAGAAGCCCTAGCGGACTTTCCCCCTGTGTCTCTTTGGCTGTCACTGGATCACATAACCACTGGGGAACTAATCCCAGCAAGAGAAAGGGGAGCCCCACGCTTGATGTCTGTTGGGTTTAATACATACTGGGGAGGTGGGAGGAGTGGGGTTAAGCACAGTGAACAGATCCAGTGTTTGCCTTCTTCTTGACCTACTGGATAGTCAGGGAAGCAGCTGAGGTGAGGGTGGTCCTGAGCCCTCCAGCTCAGTCACCCTCCACTCCTGATTTCCTTGTTACCATGGTGTCCAGCACCTGGGTAGCATCTGCCTTCAATCCCCCCCTCCAGCTTCTAGCCAACCAGTGACCCCGCACGTCCATTCCAATCAGCCAGCCCAGCTCAGAGCCAGCCAGAGAACTTTCCATTCTGCTCCTGATCATGTGTCCACCCGCATCAGCCTTTCCCGGCTGCCCGCAGGGCCGAGGCCTCTCAGAACTGCTCCTGTGCAGTCAGACATATCGGGCTGATCAGCAGTTCTGGGCGGGGGCCAGCAGGGGCAAGGGCCTTTCGGGTTCTGTCTGTCCACGTACGTCAAGCTGTTCCCAGCCGGCGGCTCCAGCACCATCAGGCAACACGGCAGGGCCTGGCTCTGTCAGTGGAGGAGCCGTGCAGTTAGAACCCTGCCTGTTTTGCCTGGGGTTGGGCGAAGGCGATGGACAATGGTGGTGAGGGTTTGGGAGGAGTAAAAGGTAGGGATGACAAAGGAAGAAGAAAAGAACAGAGTGAGAGAAACACAAGGAGATTCCAAGACAGTGGGGATCTCATCTTAGTCCTGCCTGCCTGCACCCCTAACTTCTAACAGAGTGCCTGGCACAAAGCAGGAAAGAGTTGGTTCAACTGGTCTGAACAATGGAAGAGAGAGAGGTGATCCCAAGAGCAAGGAGGGAGAGGAAGAGGAGAGCTATGCAGAGAACAGAGCAGGGCAGAAAGGGGTGGTGAGTGTAACCCCTCTTGTTTGTCTTTCCATCCCTTCACTCTCGAAACCCCCGGTTTACTGAGGCAGCTCCACAAGTGTTTATCTTGGTGAACCAAGTGAAGAGGAGGAGAGGGGAGCCAGAGTCAGACAAGAAAGAAGACAGAAGGAAGAAAACCCCGGGGGGAAGGGGCTCCTGGGGGGGAGAGAGATTGTGAGACAGAGATAAACAGAGAGAGAAAGGGGACGGGAGGTCAGTAATCAGGAAAGAGAATACACAGGACCAACCCAGGAAAGGAAGTGGAAGCAAAGAGGTGAGGCAGGCAACTGGGAGCTGGGGCAGGCTCAGCCCTTTGATGAAAATGCACATGAGCAAACGTGCTGGGATCTGACAAGTGCCAACAGGCCCATCGCAGAGTTAAAAAGTGCTACAGCTGTCAGGGTTTCAATTTTTAAGTCAGCACTTTTCTTCTCCTCTGCATGCTGGGATTCTACAACTGTGGTCTTCCCTGCGTGTCTCCCACGAGCACTTGGGGCTTGTCCTGGAGCCTTTAGACTTCCAGGGAACCTGGGAGGGTGGGGTGGGTATGTTTGGAGGGTCCATGGGCTGGGGGGGGGGGGCTGCCGCCCCTACAATGGTTGCAGAAGTGTTCTTTGGAGGGAGGGAACGGGAAAGTAGGTAAGGTTTTCAGCAGACACTGGGAGGACCCAAGGCGATGAACTGGGTTGAATAGAGTCCCTCCAAGTTCATGTCCATCTAGAACCTCTGAGTGTGACTTTAGTTGGAAATTTGGTCAAAGCCCTCGAAGTAAAATCATCCTGGGTTTACGATGGACTCTAAATCTGATGACTGGGGTCTTATAAGAAGAGGAGAGGATGCAGAGCCAAAAGGAGAGAAAGGTGGTGTGAAGACAGGCAGAGACTGCAGTGACACAGCCACAAGCTGAGGAACACTGAGGATGGCCTGGAGCCATCAGAAGCTAAGAGAAGGCAAAGAACCCTCTCTCGCCTAAATCCTCCAAAGGAACCCTTGATTTTGGACTTCTGCCCTCCAGAACCGAGAGGGAATTGTTTCTGTTGTTTTAAACTCCCCAGTTCCAGGTAACTTGTTACAGCAGCCCCAGGAGACTAATACAAACTCCTGACCTTAGGGGACCCGTTTTGCATGCTCTTGGGTCTAATGGAATGGGGGGGCATGACTGTCAGAGATGAAGGAGGGTGTCTGGCTCTCAACCTGGTCCCATCCAGTCTCCAGAGCTGGAGAGTGACTTTTGTCCCCACAGGGGAATCACACTGATACTCTGCTCTCCAGAAGAGAACTCAGGTTCCTGCCCTGGCAGCTGGAAGTTCTGTCTGGGGCTGGGGTGGGGGGGCAGATGGGGAGTGGGGGTGGCTGGGGAGGGGGGCTCTCATCCAGCTGTGCATTCAGGGGCTAACAGAGGCTCAGGAAACCACTAGATCCCACAGGACCTGGGCCCCACAGGACATAGGGGCTCTCCTGGGTGCTCGTTCAGCAAAAGCTATGACCTCTGATAGTATCAAGTCCCGCAACTTCTGAGGTGTGTGAGTTTCCCTTGGTCTTGCCTTCAACTCTGGGCTTTGAAAACAGCCTCCTCTGAAAAGTGAGAAAGAAAATTCCTTCTTCCCGTGGTCACTGGGAGAATTAAAGAAGAAAATGTACAAGAAGAGCCTGGACAAGGCTTTAGGAGATGGTGATGAGGGAGATGAAGATCTTTCCAAGCCAGTTTCTGTCTGGCCCTGAATGGTTATAGTGGACTGTAAGGAAAGATGGCCTCTGCTCTTTAGCAAAATTGGCCACAAATGTGTGAAATTATAAGAAAACTCTCAAAACACATGACAATAGCAAGTGACTGGGATTTAGCGCCGCCCAACTGGGATCAGGTCTGACATGGGGTCACACAGGCAGGAGGTAGCATGTCACATGACCAACTCATCCGAGTTTGTCTGGGACAAGCACCAAAAGTCCCATAGCCTGGACAAACAGGGACAGCTGGTCACCCCACATGGAGGTGGAAACTTCAGGTGGACCTTGAAGGAATCATTCCTTCATGCATCCATTCTCTGAACATTTTTTGAGAGTTCACCAAAGGCCAGACTCTTTTGGGCGCTGGGGACACTGGACGTAGCTCCTGACTCCAGATCTCTCGCGGGCATACTTGCGTGCATACGTCTATCATTCAGGAAAGCATCTACTGGGCAGCTGCTGTGTGCCAGGCAGGCAGGTGAAGTGATGGCAGAGACAAGTGATGTCATTTCTGATCTCAAGATGCTCACGGCTATTCGGTGTGGCGGGGGGGGGGGGGGGCGGGGGGGGGCGGCCATCCTTTCCAGCGCAGGAAGGGTTGCTGCAGCATTTAGTGGGTGGAGAGACCTCAGGAGAGAAAGGGGAGACTCCCAATCCCATGAGGCCTGCGTTTCGGTGGCAGTTCAAAGGATTTTCTGGAAAGAGGTTGCTCTGAGGGGTGGCAGGCACCAGTCAGAGAGATGCAGAAGGGCACTGAGGCAAAGGAATCAGCCAGAACACAGGTGGCCAGGCAGGGAGCCTGGAGGAAACACGAGTGGGGCAACGTGCGTGCAGAGAGAAGCCTCGGGGCCCTGGCAAGGAGGCGGTCAGGATGAGGGCTGTCAAGGAGAGGGCAAGGAAGGAGCGAGTCCGGCCTGCAGTGGCGCAGAGGATGGAGCCGGCAGGATCTGTGGGAGGGTTGTGACTGAAGGGCGGTGTTTAGGCCCTGTGCCCACCCTGGCTGGGACTGGGGCAGCTGTCCTGGCTGCTGACGCAGAGCACCGTGGGGAGGTGCAGCGGAGGGAGGGCACACGAGCTCAGCTCAGCTTCAGGACCAACACTCGCTGAGAGGAACAAGGAGAACAAAGAAAAGTCAGGACCCACTGAACATCACCCTACACTTGGGCCCCAGTTTGGGGGGCTGGATGGTGGCACTGAGCCTTCCTTGGAGTTTGGATCAAGCATGCACGTTGTCCCTACTTGTCCTGTAATTTTTTTCCTGTAATTTTTTCCGTCCAAAGAGTAAACACCTGCTGAGCATCTTGGAGTGGGGCTCTGCTGCTGAGAAGACAAAACTGGGTATTGTGAGGGAGAGACAGCCCTGGTGGTCTTACCTTGAGGCTTGAGGGCGCATGGGGCCAGGGCAGGTCTCCCCAAGCTGATCCCCAAGGATCCAGACGTGCTAGACTTGGGAAGACGCGGGGAGAGGAGGAGAGTTCCACGCGGAGCAAACAGCACATGCAAAGGCTCAGAGGCAGGAACGAGCTGCATATACGGAAGGAGCAGAGGGGCAAGGAAGGGGTGGACATCGGGGGCCAGGGGACATGAGGCAGGCACAGAAGTGGGCCAGGTCAGATGAAGGCTGGCAGGAGGGAAAAGTCAGGGAAAAGGCTCCCCTTCTCATCGGATGTGGCGGCGCAGACATACAAGTGGCCTGTCGGCATCAGAGCTGAGGTTAGGACCCAGAACCCCAGCTTTCCGATTTCCTCTTAATCTGACCCTGTTTCCCCTTCTGGGGAGGTGAGGACAGTGCCTCAGCTGGTGGTGTAGGGCGAGACCTTTCAAGATTCTGCTGCTGCCCCAAGAAAGGCTAGGTTCATCTGGGCCATGGGGCACGGCCCCCAGAGCCCAGAACCAGCCTGCCCTCGCCGCAGTCTTTATGTCTGCCCCTTAATTTCCAAGCCTTTCAATTTCCCGATCTCGGAGAATTTTACAGACATGGTGTGTGTGGCTGGCTGTAATAACAGTCTGTCGAATAAATGACCCCTTCTGTCTTGACTCACAGGTAGTTAGACCTCATGCTGAGAGCAAAGGTGAAGCCATCGGGGCTGGGGGGCGGGGGTGGTTTGCTTTGCCAGTGACCTGCAGGCTGTCTTCACTCTTGGGGGCTTCAATTTGTCATTGACAGAACATGACTAACAATGTTTATTTAACTCCTTTGGTGTTTTGGAACTGCTTAAGCAAAAATATTTGGCGTGAGAAATGCTTCGTGAATACTGTTGTTGAGTCTCCCTCCGGTCGAAGCTCCTCTCCCCAGTTTTCCTCTAGGGAGCCACCTCTCCCCTGCCACCCTTATGCACAGTCCCTTTGGGTACCAGTAAGCACATCCTTCAGCTCCAGGGACCATGTGACTCTGGACTCACCAATGAGAATCCTGCATTTCCCGGCAAAAGGGGCTGAATGAGAAGTGGGCGTGTGGCCCAATCAGAACCAACGGGACTTAATGATTTTTGTTACTGCCTTTGGAAAACCCTGCTCGCTCTTCTCTGCTGGACTTGAAGCTGGGGAAATGTGGTGGGGGCTGCTGGTGGCTATTTCGTGGAAATTGAGAGTGGAATCAATATGGGGTTCCAGTGACATTTGCACTCCTAGATCTGACAGTGCCTAAAGCCCACCTCTCTTCTAGGCTTTTTGTTAATGCATCAAGAAGTTCCTCATTTTGCTTTAATCAGCTTGAGTTGGGCTATTGCCTATTTGAAATCTAAAGAGCCCTGATATGGTCATCATGTAGATTGGGGTCAGCAAACCATGGCTTGTGAGCCAAATCCAGTCTGCTGCCTACTTTCTCCCTCCCCACCATTAAGGGCTCTGCTGCTGCTGCTAAGTCACTTCAGTCGCATCTGACTCCGTGTGATCCCATAGACGGCAGCCCACAAGGCTCCCCCATCCCTGAGATTCTCCAGGCAAGAACACTGGAGTGGGTTGCCATTTCCTTCTCCAATGTGTGAAAGTGAAAAGTGAAAGTGAAGTTGCTCAGTCATGTCTGACTCTTAGGGACCCCACGGACCACAGCCTACCAGGCTCCTCCATCCATGGGATTTTCCAGGCAAAAGTACTGGAGTGGGGTGCCATTGCCTTTCTCTGATTAAGAGCTTTAGTGAGATATAATTTACATAAATTATTTCACTCATTTTAAATGTAAAATTTGATATATTTTTGTGAATATACATAGTCATGCAACCAGCACCAAAATCAATTTTTGGAACATTTCCGTCCACTCCCAAGATTTCGCTTGTGCTCCCTCTTTTTTATGCTTTATCAGTAAATGAATGTTTTTATTTTTATTGATATTTTTGGTGGTGCTGCTAAGCATCTGGGCTCTTAGTTCCCTGACCAGGTATCGAACCTGCGTCTGAAGCATGAAGTCTTAACCACTGGACTGCCAGGGAAATCTCAGTGAATGAAATTTTTAATAGCAGCTCTACCGAGATATGATTCACATGCCATAAAAGTCACTCATTTATAGTGTACAGTTCAGTGGCTTTTAGTATAGTCACAGATATGTGCAGCCATCACCACAATCAATTTTAGAATATATTTACCACTTCAAAAAGGCTATTTTAGCCGCCAGCGCCCCACCCCTCTGAATCCCCCGATTCTTCCTTTCCAGCCCTAACCAACCACTAATCTACTTTCTATTTCTATGGATTCGCCTATTCCGGACACTTCAAATAAATAGAATCATATTAGTACATAGCATTTTGTGTCTGGCTCCTTTTACTTGGCATAATTCAAGACTCACCTGTGTTGCAGTGCGTATCAGACATACTACACTGCTTTTTATAACCAAATAATATTCCAGTGATGGGCAGACCACATTTTGTTTATCTAGTTATCAGTTGATCGCCATTTGGGTTCTCTCTTTTTGACTCTTGTGACTTTTAATTTGTGACCGTTGGGCTGCTATGAACATTAGCATACAGATTTTTGTGCAACACATGTTTTCAGTTCTCTTGGGTATACACCTAGGAGTAGAGTATATCCCTGAGTCATGTGATCACTGTACGTTTAACCCTTGAGGTACTACTATTTTCCAAAGTATTGTACCATTTGACATTTTCATCAGTGGTGTATGAGAACTCCGATTTTTCCACATCCTCACCAATGCTTGTTATCTGACTTTTCAATTACAGTCCCCTTAGCAGGTGTGAAGTGCAGTCACCTGTTTTTGTAAATAAAGTTTTATTGGAACACAGCCACACTCATTTGCCACTTCGACATTGCCTATGGCTACTTTTATGCCATTAGGGCAGAACTGAAGAGTTGCCACAAAAAGATGATGTGACCTGTAAAGCCTAAAATATTTACTATCTCACTTTTTACAGAAAAAGTTCTCGAATCCCTGATTAAGACCCACTCTTTCACTTTTTTTGTAACAGGAAACTTAGGCTCAGGGAAGTTCTCTCTCTACTCAGTCCCTACATCATGGAAGACAATATTACAAGATATGGTGAGAATTAAAAAAGGCAGTCAGTAAAGTACCTAGCCCAGGGGTAGATATTCATAAAGTGTGCCACAGCCCCAGAAGCCAAGGTGCCCAACACCTAGTCTAGTAGCTCACCCAATCCCTAATTTCCCATCTTGATGTTTCTTCTATCAGTCAGTTGGACCCAGCTGAGTTACTAGTGTGCACACTGGCCCTTCCTTACCTTGATCTGAAGCCTCAATGTGCATTGGACATAAAAATGAGATTCCCTACACCTGGTAACATCACTCAGCATGTAGAATGCAGCCCTCCCTGCTCCCACACGTTCTTGCCTCTCTGCTGTCCTGTGGGCCTCTGGCACATCATGGCTTTCGCTGGCCTGAAAGTCTACTCTCACAACTGTGCAGCCGTCACCTCTTCCTGGCTCTGTGTCAGAGGGTCGGGCCTCTCTGGTCCCTGCTGTCACTTCCTTCCCGCACGCAGCCATGCACCCCAGAACAGGTCATGCGTGCTTCCATGGTTGAGAACACGGGCTTCATCTGAAGTCAGGGTCTGGCCCTGGGACCTCGTGCATACCCTCAACCTCTTGGCTTCAGTTTTCTTATCTGCAAAATGGGGATAGCTGAGTCTAGCTCTTAGGGCCTCACTGAGTGTTAATTAAAGGAATAGAATGCCTGAGAAGCCCACAGCATAGTGCCTGGCGTGTCGCTCATTCATGTCCAACTGTTAGTGACCCCCATGGACTGTAGTCTGCCAGGCTCCTCTGTCCATTGGATTACCCCAGCAAGAATACTGGAGTAGGTTGCCATTTCCTTCTTCAGGGGATCTTCCCAACCCAGGGATCGAACCTATGTCTCCTATGGCTCCGGCATTGGCAGGCAGATTCTTTATGACTGCGCCACAATAAATGTGTTCTTGGAAAAGCAGGGGTACAAAAGAGTGGCTGTGCTGCAGCTGTACAAAGGGCGTTCTGCACGTTCTTTCCATGATACAATGGGGATGAGGGTTCAGAGACGTGAAGTGAGCTCCCCAAGGTCACACAGCAAATGAGAGATAGAGTTCTGTCCCTAACTCCCAGTGCCACCTTGGGCCAGGCCTCTCCCCTTTCCAGGCCTCCATGTCCGCATCTGTCCCCAACACTGGGCTGATGATCTAGAAGACCTCCTCCTGTTCTAGGTCCAGGGTCCTAGCTCCCTTAGAGTCCATCTCCTGGCAGGGGAGTGGCTTATCTCTCTGTCACTCATCTGGCTTCCTGACCAGTCAGCAGTGCCCACATCTGTCCCACCTGCTGCCCTCCCTTCCCCAGCCCTTCCCTCTCTTGTTTTTGTGTCTTAAGAGCATCACCTTCTTCCTGCACAACTGACTCAGCCAGGAAGCATGGGCTTGGGGTCCTACAGGTGTTTCTACTCCTGGCTAATTTATTTTCACCAAGTGTCAATCAGACAGTTCTGCAAACTTCCCTTTGAGTTGGGAATGGGGGCTTGCTGCCAGTGCTGTGGCAGGGTCCAGAAAGAATCGCTACTCAACTGGGGTCCATGAATGACTCCTCTACAAGCCCTCTCATCTGAGTCAGCCATCCAGGATGCTGTAAAGTCTGTGGGACGAGACCCCTGATGGGAACTTCAGTCTTCACAGTCACTCTGCCCGGAGCAGCTGACTGTCCCTGCCCACTTCCTGCCACCTATTCCCACTCTTCATGGCTGACCCTCTTCCTTTGAGTCTTGTCTAGGAATGTCACCTCCTTACAGAAGCCTTCCCAGATTACCCCATCTCAGTAGTCCTCTCCCTCTGCTCCTCTCATCCTCATTTCCCGTTTGCTTCCTTCAGCATATTTGACCCAGGTTACAATGTTACACATTCCTGTAGATTTGTTTGTGTACATGTTGAGTATTCCAGGTTCTGGGCTGGGGTAGGTGGGATAAGGCCCTCATCTGGGTTTTTCATCAGTCTGTAACCCAGCTCTATCAGTGCCTAGCATGTAGTAGGTGATCAGTGCCTTTTGGCTGAATGAATGAAAAGCTTGTTTGGAGCAGTGAGGGAAGCCTGGGGAAGCTGCTCTTTGGCACTGAGAAAGCGCCGAGCTGGAGGGTCCTCCTGCTGGGAGCTGACTTCATCGCCAAACTTGTCCAGAGGCTACAGGGCCGCACGGAGGGTACTGTGTGTACAACTATCCTCACAGCTCTTCAGACTTCTGAACAAGCTGCCTTCCCAAGAAAACACATTACATAGAGCACGCCCCCCACCCTCCTGCTCAGACAGCCAGCGTCCCAAGAACCAGCCTTTGTTTATGATAATAAAGCAGGGGCCATGGCAACACACTGTGATGTCATGGGAGTGTGAGGTCATAAATCCTTCCAGGGGAAGAGCAGGACAGAGTGGACACAATGGAGTCTGAGGCTCCCTGGCCTGGCTGGAACTGTTTGCTGGATATGTTTTTCTCATCCCGAGTGGCTCATTTCTTTTTCTTTATTCCTCTTTTTTTTTTTTTTCTTGTTTCCCTCTCACTCTTTTTTTTTTTAATCCCCAAGTAAAAGAAAATTAAAATAAATAAATAAAAGTTTTAAAAGACTCCGAGTGGAAAGATTTGTCCCAGGAATTTCCTGTTGGCTAATGTCCAGTTAGCAGGGAACACCAGCAGTCATGTGAACAAGGCTTGCTCGTCCTGGACCTGCCACAGGAAAACTTCCCTGATCCCCCAATTTCGTGACTGAAACAGGGCAAAGACTTGGAGGGTTGCTGGGCTTGGGACCACGGGGTTTGCAAGGAAATCTTTCTCTTGCTCACTTTCTGTCTTCCCTTCCGCTCAACTCTTCTCCCTCTGGCTTTCTTTCCATCTTTTTCTCTTCTCGCTGCTCTCAATCCATCCTGCCTTCTCTGGATCTGGCTTCCGCTCTCTCTGTTTTCCCCCAGGACTCTCAGGATGTCTCCTTCCATCTCGGTCTCCATCTCTTGCTCAGTGTCGGTCTCTCCGTGTCTTTCTTCCTCGGGGGTTCTTTCCTCCTGCGGAGTCTGTCTCTGGCAGTCTCCGTCTCGGTCAGCCTCACTGTTTTTGACTCCCTGTCTCTCCCTCTCTCGCTCGCTCACTTGCCTCTCGTCTTTCCCCTGTGCTCATGTTACTATAACAAATCAACGTTTCTGACTCGGGACACTGAAGGGTGGGCCCGCTGCCCATGCTTTCTGATCTGCAGGCTGAGCAGCGAGGGGTCCAGGTTTCCGGCTGGGGGCTCCAAGTGGCAGGAGGAACTTGTTGGGTCTGCGATTCGGGAGCTGCAGGCCCAACTGGGGAAAGGGTAGCCCGCCGCCTGCCAGGGCCTGCAGACCTTTTGGCGACACGCACCTCCCCCAGCCAGCCCCTTCTCTGATGCTCATTTGGAGAAGGAGGGAGGGGGTGGGACGGCGGGGCGGGGGAGACTCTTCCAGTCGCTGGCCATCCCAGGGCCTGCCCAGAGCCTCCTCTGACAACCCATATTGTGTCCTGCACCAGCCCCCATACTCAACCTAAACTCACATTTATTTTCTACCTCAAGCCTACTGACATTTGGGCTGGCGAATCCTTTGTGGTGGGGGCTGTGCTAAGCACCATATGTTGTTTAAGAGAATCCCTGGCCTCCACCCTCTAGATGCCAGTAACATCCCTCCCCCCAAATTGTCACCAGACACAGCCAAATGTCCCCTGAGATGGGGGAGATAAATCACCACTGGTTGAGACTCACTGCTCTAAACCATCTCTGCTCCTGTCTTCTACCCAAATGCCTCACTCTCATTTTTGTCCCTTGCTAAAACCATCCACCGCTCCCCTTCATTATTATTGCTATTAAACCATAACAGACATCTGTCTGGGACTTTCTATGTGGCCAGGAACTGTTCTAAGGGCTTTGTATATGTGTGTGCATATGTGTATATGTGTGTGTGTGCTCAGTTGTGTCTGACTCTTTGTGAGATTCTTTGAGACTGTAGCCAGCCAGTCTCTTGTCTGTGGGATTCTCCAGGCAAGAGTACTGGAGTGGGTTGTCATTTTCTCCTCCAAGGGATCTTTCCAAGCCAGGGATCAAACCTGAGTCTCTGGTGCCTCCTGCATTGGCAGGTGTGTTCTTTACCTCTGAGCCACCTGAGAAACCATGCTTTGTATACGTGTGAACTAATTTCTTAGTGCTTTTCTCTAGGGCTGCTGAGGTTGGTCACAAATAAAGCAATGCCCCTTAACTCAGGGCTAGGCTGGTAGATATCGCTATTATTGCTTCTGCATGTGGGTCTTAGTTTCCCCAAGCCCTTTCATGCCTCTGTGCTTCTGCACCTGCCCTTTTCTCTGCTCACATGGCCTGTGCCTGCTTTCTCCACCTAGCACCCTCCCCTGCTTCCCCCAGGACCTGTTTCTGATCTGATTGTTTCTCTAAAGACTTTCTTCAGGGCCTGGAGCACCCTTGGGCTCCCCTGTTGGAGACGCATCTCTTTTTCAACAGATCCTGTAGTGGACACCTGCCCCCACTCCATCCCCCCCACAACCCTCCCCGCCCCACAAGCTGGGAGCTGGGGAGGTGAGTGGGCAGGGGCCATGGTTCATGCATCTCTGTCCCGGTGCCAGATGGGGTTGGGGCTTGGTGACCACTGAAGGTTCTGATGAGAGTAAGTCAAGTATGTTGGCTGGGAAGACTAGAACAGGAATACAAAGGGGAGGAGGAGCTGGCCCTACTCCAAGCCCCCTCACCCCATCTGGGCCCACACGGTCCAGCCACTCTCTCTTACAGACTCCAGGGGTGGCTGTGTGAACCAGGCCTGCCCATCAAGGGAAGTCCCCCCGCCCCCAGCCACAGTAAGTTGGCTCGTGGATGGGCACATGACTCAACTTGGTCCAGTGACATTTTTTTTTGGAAGAAAGAGGGCTTAAAGGTATACCCAAGTGTCCTACAGCCTTAATGGCAGCTGGAGGGAAATCCAAACCAAGAGAGGCAGGACTGCAAGATGGAGGAAGAGCCCAGATGTCAGCAATTGAAACCCTGGGTCAGATGATGCCTGAAGTTTCCACCTTGAACTCTCCACTTCTGGGGCTAAAAATTTGCCTATTTCATTGAAGCTGTTTGGAGTCTGTCCCTTTAGGTCAGGCCGCCTGACTTCCCAACAAGTGCCCTTTGTTCTGCAGCGCCTCTTACACCCTCATCCAAGTCTTCCTGGTGGGAAAGTCCTTCATCCTTCTGGTCTCAGACCCAAGAGCTCCCCCAACCAAGGAGGGACACCTGGGGGCCCCCTTAGCTCTGCACACTGTTTGCTACCCGCCCACCCTCAGCAAACTCAAGGTGATACTTAGACCAGGAACTGAAAACACATCCACGTGTCCCCAGGGAGGAAGAAGTAACTGCCTCTCACCTTGGGGGTCTGTCTACTCAGTGTCAGATCAAGACATGAGGCCTCCCCACAGATCAGCAGAAGGCAAGCCTGGGGGGAGGGCTCGCCGGGGCCCACACCGGCAAGTCTTCTCCCCCGCGAGAGATGAACAGCGTGCTCGACTTCTGCCGCAGCCCCACCATCTCTGTATACAGCCCTGCCACCCCAACCCTAGAGCCTGGTCAAAGGCAATTCACTAAAAAGGGAGTCATGGAGGATGGCGTGGGGCATGGGGGGTGGGGGACGCGTGGCACCAAAGTCACTAATATCTATGCAACTGCACCTTCTAGAATGAAGTACAGATGGGCGAGTGTGCACACGTGTGCGCGAACCCAGTGGGTGAACTACAGTACAATGCATGCTGAAGATTGCATGTTCATGCCAACAGCATGGTTTGCGTGCACTAGGAGGCATGTGTGCGTGCCCGCATGCGCACACGCCTCCAGTCAAAGCACTTTGAAGCACCGCTCTGCTCAGGATTCTGAAATCTTAAACCTGGGAACAAACATGGGGCATGGTGCTGTCAGGCCGGTGAGTGCAAGTAAAAGTCAATGGAGTTCTTCACAGTACCCAAGGTGGTCTCCACGCTATCCAAACGTAACCATCCTCCAGTATCGAGGATTCTGGGAGGCACCCCAAACTCATCAGCGCTCGTGCCACTTCCCACCCTCACGCCCAGATGGTGGTGCCTGCGATATAATCGCGGTATAACCCCCCTCAAGGCTGTGAGCCATGGAATAAATTTCGAGCCATGCTATAAACCGTGCTTTTGGATGTCATTGAGCGCTCTCGTGCCAATGACATCACCGTTTCCATGGCAACTAATATAATTAACATGAGAGAAAGTGCAAGGAGAAAGAGAAAGGAAAGAGGGAAAACACCAAGTCTAACCCCAAACAGAGCAAATTACACGGTGGGGGAGAGAGAGGGGGGCCGAAGGGGTCTATAAAATGTTTTACTGCCACTTGTTAGGAAGGCCCGACATAACTCTGTTCATGGCTGCAGGGGTAATGAGATCATTTGCAAACTGTATCTCTCGCAAAATACAGAAAGGGCTTTGTCGCCTTCACAGTTTATGGAGTTGAAACAGAGGAGCCTGCTCCAGGTGAAGCAGGAACACCTCCGCCTCCCTCCCTGTTCAAGGTTCCTATTAAGCTAGAGCCTACTCAACTTGGGGCCTGGAGGAACTTAAACAGTCGTGGGTTTGGTCCTCTGGGCATTCATGTCCTCACACTGAAACATATCCAAGCGTGAAGCAGAAATGGGCAAAACGATGCAGCAGACACTCTAGTTGACTGTGAGCGGTGAAAATATCTCACATCCCGTTTGGGCTTTCCAGGCCCTAAGAGACCCTCGTGAATTACCTTGATCAAGCTTAGTCGACTCTAGGCACCTCGTGGTTTATAGTTTTATACCCACTCTACAGATGGGCACGTTAAGGCTCGGAGAAGAGAGTGCACCTGTCTGAGTGGGTTGAGCTGAGTCTAGGACCAAGCTCTGTCTGACTCCTGGCACAGGGACCTCTCCACCAACTCAGAGTCATCCCAGTCATTTCACAGCCGTTAGCTAACTCCGAGTGGGACTGGAAGAAACCCCCAGCCCAACCTTGGCTTTCGGGCTGCTTGCGGAGTAAGTTAAGTCATTCTTCTTCACTGTGCTTCAGTTTCTCTAGTTTTCCATTACTTGATAACATTGAGCTGGGTCTGGCCCAGAAAGGTGGTCCCTCCAATGTCCATGGCCAGCCACATGTCAGCGTCAGTGGAGCCCATGAGAATACCTCATGCAGGGCTCCATCCTATGGAGAGGTGGGGCTCCTCAGAAGGATTTGGGGTGCAGTGTGGGGTGGGGACACCAAGGACAGTGAGGGCAGGATTGGCTATGCGTGCAACACTGCAAATTGAACATGTGGGATTCTTGTTCACAAGAGAGGAGCGGTGCTATTAAAGGTGCTAATATATAAAAAGCCTTTTCCTTCTCTCTCAAGCTGTCAAAAGAGTGTTTATATTAGCTATTCAATGTTGTTTTCTCTTTGGCATGGAGATACTTGGGGGGCAAATGCTGGCCCAGGTGCCCGGGACCACTGGCCGCTGGGTCCCCATTCCACCACCCGCTGAACTAATTTGTTCCCTGGGTAGGGTGGAGAAATTGATCAGGACATTTTCCCCTTCCATAAGCCTGCCACCCCAGCCCCTGGTGGACAAGTGACCCCAGGGGCCAGGTAGCGCTTAGCACCTGGATTGGGGGTGTGCAATAGACTTGCCTGTTCTGAGTTGCCTGCTGACTGCACCACGGCACTGCCCCTCTGGGGTACAGAGAAGTTGGCCACTCTGTCCTCTTGCTGAGACACAGCAGGACACACACGCCCAGCCCCAACTCTCCCTGTGACACCCACAGTCTCCTGCCAGAGACAGGGTGGGAGTTGTTACTGGGTGGGGCTGAGGAGAGGTTGAGAGGCTCCCTCCTGGGGAGATGAGAAGGCCAGGGGACTGTGACCCAAGGTCAAAGCTCCAAGCCCTCTGTGCATGTTGCCTCGTCCCATTGATTTCCATTTACAAAAGACACCCGAAGATAAAAGTATTAAGGATTTCAAGATGGTGATAGCAGAGACTCAGTCTCCAAGTACGCATGCCCCGAGTGATGGGACCTGTCCGTCACCTGCCCATGCAACCGGCTGGACCATGAGACTTGTCGGCTGTGATTCTAAGTACGATTTCCTGGGGTGGAAAAAAGAAAGATTCCCTAGCTAGAAAGAATGTGAATTGTAAATGATAAGATAAAAGATAAAGATAACCCTGGGGGGGGGGGGTGGAAAAAAAGTAACTTTTCAGGAGAGAAACCTGACAAACACTACCTCCACCAGGAGATCAAGGTTGACATCAAGTGTAAATCAGAGGTGAGAAGCATGGCGCTTCTCCTCTGTGGTCTTCCTCCCCAGTACCTATGACCCCAGTCTAGTCAAGAGAAAAACTTCAGACAAATTTTAATGTGGGGAGGGGTCTGCGGCTGGAGTCCAGCAAAATCCCTGACCAGAAATCCTCAAAACTGCCAAGGTCATCAAAAACAAGGAAAGTCTGAGAAACTGCCACAGGGCAGGGGAGGCTAAGGAAACACAGTGATTAAATGTAATGTGGTTAGCTGGGTGGGGTCCTGGGACAGAGAGTGGACATTAGGGAAAAGCTAAGGAAATCTGAAGTATGGATTTTATTTAATGGATTAGTATTGGCTCCTTCATTGTGACAAATGAACCAGACTAATGTAAGATATTAATTATAAGGGGAAATTGGGTGTAAGGTATAAGGGAACTCTCAGTACTATTGAAACAGGAGGGAAGGGGGCAGGGCACAACCTTTGAAAGAATGACATAGCCTGAGGACAAAACATAAACAGATTAGAATCAAATGGGTCCAAGATGGCAGACAAATCAACTTAGACAAGGCTTTGATCCTTTGATCCTTAGTATAAGTGGTTTTTTTTTTTTTTTTTTTTTTAATTTTTTTTATTTTTCAGTGGGTTTTGTCATACATTGATGTGAATCAGCCATAGAGTTACACGAATTCCCCATCCCGGTCTCCCATCCCACCTCGCTCTCCACCCGATTCCTCTGGATCTTCCCAGCCCAACAGGCCCGAGCACTTATAAGTGTTATTTGCACAGTCGTGTCCAATTCTTTCCGACCCCATGGACCTCCAGGCTCCTCTGTCCATGGGATTCTCCAGGCAAGAATACTGGGTGGGTAACCCAGTCCTTTCTCCAGAGGATCTTCCCAACCCAAGATCAAACATGAGTCTCCTGCATTTCAGGCAGATTCTTTACCATCTGAGCCACCAAGCAAGTTAAATGGCTTGCCCAAAGGCACCAAGACAGTTCCAAGGCCAACCATCAAAGACCAAAGAGTGAGTGACGGCCTAATTCCTGGAAATCTCCGCTCCCTTCCCCAAAATAGTTGGAATAATCCTCCCACTCATTAAGGCTTCCCTAGGTCCCCTGGAGAAAGACATGGCTATCCACTCCAGTATTCTTACTGGGAGAATTTCTTCTTTTTTTTTTACTGGGAGAATTTCATGGACAGAGGAGCCTGGCAGGCTACAGTCCATGGGGTTGCAAAGAGTTAGATGGAACTGAGCGACTAACACAGTTCCCACTCATTAGCTTATGAGATTACCCAGCCCATAAAAGTTAACCACACCTTATTTCAAGGCCGCTCTTGCCCTCTGCAACAGCCCACACTCTGTGGACTGTATTTCAAACAAATCCTCTTCTTTGCTGTTCAGTTACTCAGTCGTGTCCGACTCTTTGTGACCCCATGGGCTGCAGCACACCAGGCTTCCCTGTCCTTTACCACCTCCCGGAGTCTACTCAAACCCAAGTCTATTGAGTTGGTGATGCCATCCAGCCATCTCATCATCTGTCATCCCTTTCTCCTCCTTACTTCAATCTTTCCTATCCAATGAGTTGGCTCTTCACATCAGGTGGCCAAAGTATTGGAGCTTCAGCTTTAGCATCAGTCCTTCCAATGAGTATTCAGGGTTGATTTCCTTTGGGATTGATTGATTTGATCTCCTTGCAGTCCAAGGGACTCTCAAGAGTCTTCTCCAATATCATGGTTTAAAATCATCAATTCTTACTTATCACTGTCTCTCATTGATTTCTTTCTGTGATGAGACACCCAGAACCTGAGCTGCGTTAGGTTCTGAAACCAGGTGTGTGATCTCAGTTGGAAGACTGTAGGTTTTGGCTAGATTCAAGTACCTGTCATGTGGGTTAGAGTTCCAAGCAGGATTTTGGCCAGGTTAAGGTCCTGGCCACGTGGGTTCAAGTCCCAGTCTGAGGTGAATGGTTTCACTATCTTCATAATCTTTCAGTAAATCTAAAGCTATTCTAAAAAAAAAAAAAAAAAAAGATGACTATTAAAAAGGAGATACTCCCCCCAACCCCCTCCCCAAAATCCCCCCATCCTAGTCCAAGACCTTGCTGGTACAGAAAAAGGCAATATAGTGAAGTGGTCACAATCATGGGCTCTGGAGGCAGGAAATCTGGGTTCAAATTCTGGCTCTGCCAGTCTGCTGTGTGACCTTGGGCAACTGACTTCACCTCTCTGAACCTTAGTTTCCTCATGCGTAGAAAGTGGGTAAGAATAACAGTCAGTGTTTTTGTAGGGATCAAAGTGGAAACTTCAGATGAAGCTCAAGGCATTAAACCTGACCAGGCTAGTGATGCTGCTCCCAGGGGTAGGGACCCATCCATGAATACAAACTAGCCAAGCCTTTTCCATTCACCCTGGAGCAACCCTGGGACAGAACATGTCTTTTGAACATATCTATATATAGAAACGGCTTGATTTATTTGATGGCCCTATTGAGTCAAGGTGACTCTTAATTGGAAATGCCATAGTTTATACTTGGTCACTGGGTTGTATCACTGAACTTTAAAAAAGATGGTATGATTGCTATTTCTCTATGATGAAACCACATTCTAAGAGGAATGTGGGTGAATCCAGCCCGAGGAACTGAAGTATGGAGAGAAATGCTTCCTCTGGATTTCTTAAGAGTTTCACAAAAAGGGGAGTTCCTCGCCTCCCTTCCTCATCTATGAGCTCAAAAATAATGTTGCTCACCCTCAAGGCTGTCATGAGGACTAATTGAGACAGTGCATATAGAGAGCGGAGACCAGGAGCCTGGCAGAGGGCAACCATTCAGTCGATATGGACTATTATTTACTGGCCTCCAACTGGGAACTAATGCCAGACTGGACATAACTATCCTTCGTTCACAGATTTGGAGACTGAGACTCAGGAAGGATAAATTACTTAGTTAAAGTCAAACACAAGGTGAGTGGGAGACTCAATGGTGTCCTTTTGAGCACCCTTTCCTGATGCTGGGAAAGATTGAGGGCAGGAGAAGAAGGGGGCGACAGAGGATGAGAAGGTTGGATGGCATCATCGACTCAGTGGAAAACTCTAGGAAATAGTGAAGGACAGGGAAGCCTGGTGTGCTGCAGCCCTGGGGGTCGCAAAGAGTTGGACATGACTTAGCGACTGAACAACAACATCCTTTCCTAATTCCCACAGTGGTGATGGGTGGGCTGGTGGCAGCTCTGTGAGCAGAGAGGTGATTCAAACACACACTTAAATTTCTCCAGAGACTGAACTCTTAACTGGATTATCCTGTATAAGGGAGTGGCTCTACTTTCAATATTTTCTATATCCTTGCAACAATCTACTAAATCATATCCTTGGAGCTGCCCGAGAAAGGAGAGCTACTCAAGTCCAAGGTGATCATTTTCCTTTGCATGCACAGTACAAGATCTGCTGTTTGGGGCATTTGTACAAGGCATGCAAACACTGCCGGCTGTAAATATTAATATTGAGGACCATAGCTGGGCCATTCTCAGTGGACCTGGGCTCAGGCTGACTCACGGATGGCCATCTGAAAGATGCATGTGGAGGATGTGAAAGGTACCACTTGCCCCCTGCTGTCCCTCCCACTGCCTTCCCGGTGGCTGGCCTGCTGTGGACTGAGCTTCCCATATTTGACCTTCGTGGACTCCGAGGCAGCCTGCTTCTGTCTCCTGCAGGCTGCTGGGAAAATACATGTTTCTGAGGGAGGACTCGGGCACCAGCCTTATGGGCAGCTGGGATTGTTTTAAGTAGCAGCCCCGCCCACATTCCAAATTTGGAACCCAAAGGCTGGCAAGCTCCCTGCTTTGGCCAGAGTGCTGTACTTCCCTTGCCCTGCACCGGAAAGCACTTTGTGCAATTAGAGAGCCCCAGAGGAAGGGAAGGAATTGTTACTCCGTTTATGTAGGTTGGTGCAGCCTTCCTTGATCACGTGTCTCGACTTCCCTGCCCGCCCCCCCCCCCCAATCCCTATAGCATCTGTCTCATGAACATTCTCAAGGCACCGTGGGAATAGTGCCCATCCATTTCTCAGCAGCTCTTCCTGCATCTGCCTTTCCTGTACAGTTCCCCTAGCATCCCAGGTCAGCTCTCTGGCCCCTGGGAGACCTAGGAGACAAATGCACTTCATTAGGGCGCACTGGTTTTCCTGGTAGCTCAACTGGTAAGGAATCTGCCTGCAATGCAGGAGACACCAGTTCGATTCCTGGGTCGGGAAGATCCCCTTGAGAAGGGGTAGGCTACCCACTCCAGTATTCTTGGGCTTGCCTGGTGGCTTGGTCGGTAAAGAATCTGCCTGCAGTTTGAGAGACCTGGGTTCAGTCCCTGGGTTGGGAAGATTCCCCTAAAGGAGGGCATGGCAACCCACTCCAGTATTCGTGCCTAGAGAATCCCCATGTACAGAGGAGCCTGGTGGACTCCAGTCCAGAAGGGTCACAAAGAACTGGACACGACTGAGTCAGGGCACACTGAGGATGCGGAGAAGGGGGGGTCTTTGCTGGGGGGTGTTCTGCCAGATGACTTCCTGGGATGGAGGGGGAATGTATAAACTTGGGGGCACATCCCCATTGAATGCTGGCCAGGATGGTTTTTCCCGGGGCTGCCTTGATTGCCCACTATTACATAGCGGGACCTCTACTGGGCACTATGTGTGACATACGTTTCTTGGTAAAATGGTAGGATTAAATAATGATGCATGGAAAGCATTAGCAGCTTGCCTGATACATGTTGCTGTTATAATTGTTCTGGTTGAAAGTTTATGCCCTAATTTATGCCAGAATGCGTCCTTTCTTCTCAACGCTCACCATCACCCACAACTGTTTACAAAGCTCCCATCTGGTACAAACCCATTATGGACCAGACGCAGGGGGTAGCATCCAGCTGAGGAAGAGAATACTGACTGCTTGCCTAGGTGCCAGGCACTTTACCTGCGTTACTTGGTTTACCCCATAAGAACCCTAACAGGGAGATAGAATGACCCTTATTTTATTGATTCGGAACCTGAGGTACAGAGATGTTAATGTTTCTCGCCTAAAGGGCAGAGTTGTGAGACCTCTGTGGCACAGAGTCCCTCGTGCAGAAACACAGTCCCTGCCTTCATGAAACCGTGGTCTGTGGTAGAGCAGAGGAAAAAAACACAGAGGATAAAAGAACATGTTGGAGTTGGTGACCCAAGTGAGCACCTGTAGCGGCCATGTGAGCTTAACAGAGGTGGGCTTCACTGTGAACAGGAGTTTCCAGGAGGTACCACCAAGCAGACACAGGAGGACATTGGTAGAAGTAAGTAGACGGGACATAAAGAAAGAACTGGGAGAATTCGGGTATCACTTGGGCTTGAGGGTAAGAGGTGAGAGAGAGAGAGAGAGAGAGGAAATTCTGATGGAGGGCCAATTGCAGAACCGTTACTCACTAACCAAATGAGCTCAGACTTTGTTTTGCAGGCAGTGGGAAACCCTGTTGGCTTTTAAGGAAGAAAGTGATTTCTTAAAAAAGGCAGTGCCTTGGGAAAATCCATCCAGTCGTGTACCGGCATAGTTTGTACAAATACTTCCACTACTACCACTCTTCACTGCATTTCTTTCTTTATCAGTCAGGCACTGTACTAAGCCTGCTAATGACTTATTTTACTGTCCACGTGGCACTTTGTGAGAGGTTTTATAATCACCTCCATCTTTCAGTGCCCATTTCCAGACGTTGGGGTAGGGTGGAAGCATTTTGCATTGTGAGATGGATGTAGATTTTGGAGGTCCATAGGGAGACTGCAGTGGGTTTAATAGTGACCCCCCCCCCAAAAAAAAAATCACATCTACCTGGCATCTCAGAATGTGACCTTATTTGGAAACAGAGTCTTGCAGATGTAATTACTGAAGGATCTAAGATGATATCATCCTGGGTTTATGTTGGGCCCTAAATGCAATGGCTGGTGTATTTGTGAAGGAGGAGAGAACAGAGAGACAAAAGGAGAGGAAGCAATGTGACTGTGGAGCCTGACTGGAGCGATGGGTTGACAAGACGGGGAATACCAAGGGTTGCCAGGAGCCACCGGAAGCCAGGAGAGAGGCATGGGATAGATTCTCCCCCAGAGCATCCAGGAGGAGCCCATCCTACCGACAACTTGATTTCAGATATCTGGCCTCCAGAACCACGAGCGAATACACTTCTGTTGTTTTAAGCCATTCAATTTGTGGCAGTTGGTTATGGGAGCCCTGGGAAAGTGACACGTACTTTGTTTTGAGTAAGAAGACCTGGCTTTCTCTGATTTGGTCTGACAGAGTGGAAGAGGGGACGGTGGACCGGATCCTGGTTAGGAAGCCTGCTGTGGTTGAGAGCTGCCAACAGGGCTTCATCCACAGGAGTATGGGCTCAGGGCTGTGCACGATGCCCAGCACACAGTAGGGGCTGTGGGCAGGCCTGCGAGAGTGGGAACTGTCCACCCTTCTAGGTGCTGATCTGTGAATGGGCGCACAACCACCTTGGAGACGGACCGAGTGAAAGGAGGAAAGTGAGAGAAGACAAGGGCTCTAGGTCAAGGTTTGGGGGCCAGGGGAGAACTAGAGATTTCCCCCCTCCTCTTCCCTTCAGCCATCAGACAAGGCGTGGCTAGTCTGGAGGCTATGACTTCCATCACACATTTCAGAAGAATTTAAATCTAACTCTTCTTCTAGCCCAGAGAACTAAGATAATCCTAAGTGCCAGCCTACCGAGCCTAAACCCTCGTCACTCACCAAAAACATCCACACAACTCCCATAGCAAGTCCTAAGGGGTCCCTCTGACTCTGAAGGGCCAGAAAGCACATTTGACTTTTTTTTTTTTAATTCTCATCTCTCAGCATAAGGAGAGATAGTAGATATTTTTCAGATAGGCTGGTTTTTTTTTTAATCAAAAGGAAATTAAAGATCAGGGAATGATGTACATTTCTTATGGGGAGAGCGGGAGACTTATTCCTCGCCTGTCTTAAAATAGCCTGACGGAACGCAGTATTTGCATTATGCTTGGGGTCAGCTGCTCTGGGGACCATGGCCCAGCCCTGCCTGGAGTGGGGAGAGAGGGGCTGAGTTTTGAGATTTACTGCATTAATGCTCCTCCAGTTTCTATGGAGTAGCCACTGGAGAGAAGCTTGGCTGCGGATGTAGTGAAAGAAACACACGCAGAAACGCAGTATCAATAACTAAATATAACTCACATCTGAAAAGCCTTTCACTGCACCCGGAGTACTTTCCAAATATATTATCTCATTAAATCCATACAAAAGCGGAGGGAGGTGGGGTCCTCTCTCCCTCCTCTTATGAGGGCAACGGAGATTCAAAGCCCAGGCCTTGTGACTGCATGCAGTGTTTCCTTTCATCCACGGCTCTGGTCTTCCACAGGGCTTCATAGAGTGCTAAGACTCCATGGAGGTGCCCTGGGGACCAAGAGCAGGGATGGGCTAAGGCAATATCAGCTGCTGTAACAAACCGATACCCCTGCCCCCGACAAATCTATTACTTAACACAATAGACATTTATTTGTCACTGTGTGAAATCCCAGATAGGTATGCTGATCGGCAGGCAGTCTTCCCCAAGATCATTTAGGGTCCCCAGTTCTTTTCAGCTTTTGGCTCTGCCCATCTCTCAGCCGGGGCTTCCCTTGTGGCTCAGACAGTAAAGAATCTGCTTGGAGTGCAGGACGCCTGGGCTCAGTCCCTGGGTCAGGAAGATCCCCTGCAGAGGAGAATGGCAACCCACTCCAGTATACTTGCCTGGAGAATTCCATAGACAGAAGCTTGGTGGGCTACAGTCTATGGGGTCGCAAAGAGTTGGACATGACTGAGATTGGATTCTCTCAGTTTCTTTGCATTTAGCCTTCAGATGGGATGGAGTATTATGGGCCAGGCCTGGATATGCCTCCATCTCTTATCACTTCCACCCTCATTCACTGGATAGAGCTCGTGGCTATACCTACTCACAAAGGAGGCAGGGAGATGTAGTCTGATTCTGTTACAGGAGGAACAGGAATGAGTGTGGTGAAGAGCTAGCCAGTCTATTTTACTGGGCCCTCCATTCTGACTTCCTGCTCCAAGCAGGGCAGTTCCGATTTTATCTGTTTTAATAATGGCATTCTGGGCTTCCTTGGTAGCTCAGCTGGTAGAAATCTACCTGCAATGCAAGAGACCCCAGTTTGATTCCTGGGTTGAGAAGACCCACTGGAGAAAGCATAGGCTACCCACTCCAATATTCTTGGGCTTTCCTGGTGGCTCAGATGGTAAAGAATCCACCTGCAATGCAGGAGATCTGGGTTTGACCCCTGGGTTGGGAAGAGATCCCCTGAAGGAGGGAATGACAACCCACTCCAGTATTCTGCCTGAAGAATCCCAGTGGACAGAGGAGCCTGGTGGGCTACAGTCCATGGGATTGCAAAGAGTCAGACACAACTGAACGACTAAGCACATATGGCACCCTGCATAAGATTTATTTTGGAACAAGAATCCCAGGACAAAAAAATGCGTCAGGGCTCTAGATAACAGAGCTGATTATCTGGACCACTAGGGGAGGTTATGAAAAACAGATTCCTGGGCTGCTCCCTTGGTGAGTCTGATTCAGTAAATACAGGGTTCAGTGTAGGTACAGCCAGTGTTTACGCTGGGCTCCTCCACTTGCCTTTGCAAATCCATGAACAGATTGATGAAGGATAAAGATAACAGAGGATCATGCTGAAGAAAAGATAGGAGACAGAAAAAACACTAGTGAAGATGTGGAGGAACAGGAGCTCTTGCAAAACCACGTATCTAGTCAAGTTGAAAATAAGTACAGGCTGCGACCCAGCAATTCCACTCCAAGTTTATGTTCTAGAGAAACTCTTACCCATGTGCATTCACAGACGCATGTAACAATGCAGCAATGTCACGATTGCCAAAATCTGGAAATGACCCAAATGACCCGAATGAACCACCGCTGTGGACAAGAGCATGTCTGAATCTCCCATTTTGTTGAGGGCAAAGAAGCAAGGGAAAAAAGAATTTGTGAGTGTGAGTCCATTTACATAAAATTCTCATTCAGGCAAAACAAAATGAAATAGTGTAGGGATGTAAACATATGTGGCAAAACAATTACAAATAAATATCTAAAGGGCTCAGATGCTGGGTGTCTTCTGGGAGAGACACACAGGGGCCCCTGAGACACTGGCTGTGTTCTATTTCTTTGCCTAAGTGGTTGATGTGTGAGTATTTATAACTGTATTTATAACTGATAATTACCTTCATACTGACATATATGTTTCAAGCCCTTTTCCATACATAGGTCATCTGTCTCGGTAAAAGAAAATGAAGGGAGGGAAGAGGGCATTCGTTGGTCCACAAGGCTCAGGCAGTACAGCACAGGATCCAGAGAACAGAAAGTCTCAAGACTGATTAAGTCCCACGTTCAAACCCCAGCTCTGTCGCCCTAGCTGTGCATGCTTGGATCGGTTCCTCAGCCTTCGGGTCTCTTCGAGTCCTCATCTCTGTAACGGAAATGAAAAGCCTTCCTCGTAGGAGAAAATACACACTGTGTTTAGTCTCCTCATTGGAAAAAAAATATAGAACATATTTAGCACAGGAATCAATACATAGTAGGTGCTCAGTAAATTGTAGCCTGCCTAGGCTAACAGACACCTGGCTTGTGTGAGTTGACAGGAGGCTGGATCCGAGAAAGCAAAAGCCAAGGACTCTATGGCCATCATTGTACTAGCCTAATTCCCGTCTCACTTTCCATCTTCACCTCTGTCTGTCCCGACTTCCTCCATCCACCTCCTTCCGGTTGACATCACAGGGCTGGATTTTTCAGCTGCCTCGGATGGTTGTGGAAGGAGGCATGCAGACAGACAGACAACAGGCGTCCCCGCGTCTGTGCTTTGATGCGGGCGACGCTTGGTCTCTTTCACGCCAGCAGAGCCCATCCAGCACTCAAGGAGCATTTCAGAGGCTCCTCAGCCTGCGCACCCCTCCTGGGGAAGGCGGGCGACACCATTCTGTGTTGTTTTGGCTCCATCTTCATTCTCTCCTTAGGACCCTCCTCAGCTGGACACTGTCCCCAAGGTACACACCCATCAATTTCAGCACCAGGCAACAATTCTGTCCCAGTTTAAAAATGGTTGTAAAATACCGACATACGCCAATGGTGAGACTGTATCTGACCTGATGTGGGCTAGGGCATCCTTAAGGTCGGGGGGGCCTTCAGGTTCACAGACATAGGGCACCCATGAAAGATGGGGAAAATTTCCCAGGAGCCATCTTGCTATTTTGATCATCCGTGCTCCAATTATGGCCTCTACTTCCTTTATCCCCAACTTTAGGGCCTCTCTGCAAAAGTTTCTGGGACAACAGAGATCGTTTAAATGTCTCAAACACAGAATTATCAGAAGGGCATCCAAGGGGTGTTAAGGGCTATTTGCAAGATTCTGTGGTCAGTTAAATTTTGAAAGTATCAGGCTGTGTTGTGCTCTGCTTAGTCATGTCCGACTCTTTGTGAGCTCATGGGCTGTAACCCACCATGCTTCTCTGTCCACGGGGATTCTCCAGGCAAGAATAATGGAGTAGGTTGCCATGCCTCCTCCGGGGGATCTTCCATCTTCCCAACCCAGAGATCGAACCCAGGTTTCCCATATTGTAGACAGATTTTTTTTACCATCTGAGCCACAAGGGAAGCCCAAGAATACTGGAATGGGTAGCCTTTCCCTTCTCCAGGGGAACTTAATGACCCGGGAATTGAACCAGGGTCTCCTGCATTGCAGGCAAATTCTTTACCAGCTGAGTATCTGATTAATAACAACTAAAAAAAGGTGCCTCTACTACAGGATTTCTCAGAGCCTTTAATATGCTAATGTATGTAAGAAAAGCTAATGAAGGATGAGAAGCATTTTCCAGGCTCTCCACAGAGTTTCCCAGGAGACTAGTGTTCCCCAAAACACTACTTTCCCCTCCCCCCCAAAAAAAAAATCTTTGGGGGAAATTCTGCTGTAGCTGGAATTTCAGATTGATGGTATAGAAATATGACTCCTGCTTTCAGTGAGCCCACTGGGCAAGTATCCCTGCTGAGGGAAGAGGGAAGGTGAGCCAGGCCTGTGATCTTTATTTGCCTCACTCTACCCAGCAGTCAAACGGGTGCAGGGCCATTAACACCAAGGCTGCCACGAGAGGTTATTATGTTTTGCGTTTTGTGACTCTGGAAGGAGACATTATCATTATCATCAAGGGCACATAAGAGTGGGCAGCTTCACAGCATCATATAATTTCTAGATGACAAAAAGGATTCCCATTAGATCATCTAATTGGCTCCTTTGGTCAGAACAGAAAGATCCTGGCTGATCTAGTCACACCCTTGACTTTGCAGGCACACCTTCCTCCAAGGGACTCAAAGGGCTTCACTTTTATTAGGGTCAAGAGTTTTCCTTGAGGTAAAGGAGGAGAATGAGGGGTTGTTTCCTCAACTGCAAAAAAAAAAAAGATTATCCTTTTAAATTACAACAGAAACATAGTTCCCAGGCCCCAAATGGCAACCCTACAGGCGTAGACGATTAATACAACCCAGTTCAGTTCAGTTCAGTGACTCAGTTGTGTCTTATTCTTTGCGACCCCATGGACTACAGCACACCAGGCTTCCCTGTCCATCACCAACTCCCAGAGCTTGCTTAAACTCATGTCCATCGAATTGGTGATGCCATCTAACCATCTCATCCTCTGTCGTCCCCTCCTCCTCCTGCCTTCAATCTTTCCCAGCATCAGGGTCTTTTCCAGTGAGTCAATTCTTTGCATCAGGTGGCCAAAATATTGGAGTTTCAGTGAATAGTCAGTACTGATTTCCTTCAGGATTGACTGGTTTGATTTCCTTGCAATCCAAGGGACTCTCAAGAGTCTTCTCCAACACCACAGTTCAAAAGCATCAATTCTTTGGTACTCAGCTTTCTTTACAGTCCAACTCTCACATCCTTATGTGATTACTGGAAAAACCATAGCTTTGACTAGATGGACCTTTGTTGGCAAAGTAATGTCTCTGCTTTTTAATATGCTGTCTAGGTTTGTCATAGCTTTACAACCCAATAGTGGAAATGATTCCAACAGCACTCAAGAGTCTCAGGTTTGGATGCCTTCACTTTGCCCAGAGCTCTGGACATGCCAACCTCTGCCCCCTTGAAGGCAAAAGCAAGGAACCATGGAGGCTGCATCTTTTACTTTTCACCTACCTGATGCAGAATCACGAAGGCAGGAATGTTAATCAATACATAAGCACTGGTTATAGACATTTTCTTTACCTACTGTGCATGCTTTCTATTGAAAAGCACTACAACTTGCAGTCAAATGGCCTCGCTCTTTACTGACTATGTAATGTGGGGCAAGTTATTTAAGGTCTGTGAACCTCAGTGTCTCCTCTGTGAATGGGGCAGTAACAGTGCCTACCTCACACGTCAGCGTGGGGCTGCAGTGGATGGCCTGATGCTGTTATGTTCAACAGTGGCAAGTTGTCACCACTGACCTCACAGAATCCTGGGCATGAGAGAGAGTCTGTGCTGGGAAGACCTTTGTGACCACTGCAGGGCTCTTCAGGAGACCAGTGGTGTTACATTTAAGTGGGGTTCTAGTATCAGCATGTAAGGCTTTTTGGATGGAGTCAAGTTATCCTTGAAAATTCTCTGCCCATGAAATAGGGTATAATGGTAACATGTATAAATCACCTGGTGGCTCAGTGGTAAAGAATCTGCTAGCAATGAAGGAGATGTGGGTTCAGTCCTTGGGTGGGGAAGATCCCCTGGAGAAGGAAATGGCAGCCCACTCCAGTATTCTTGCCTGGGAAATCCCATGGACAGAGGAGCCTGGTGGGCTACAGTCCATGGGTTGTAAAAGAGTCGGACACAATAAACCTTGAGAACCACCGAGTCAGACCATTGACGGGAATAAACGGAATATTTGTCTATAGCTGCCTGAGCACTCAGATCACTCTGTCTCTAAGGAAGAGGGTATCTACTGGGGATGATTCTCGCCCCCCCCCCCCCCCCAGGAGGACATGTGGCCATATCTGGTTAAGGACACTCTCATGAGCTCCTGGTGGGGAAGCCAGACCTGCCAACCAGCTGTTCGGGGAGTACTTTGGCAATAAGCGGCAATAGCCTTAAAATATGTGCATCCCTTGACCACTCCTGGGGATTCATCCCAAGGAAATCAGAGTGGTCAGTGTGTTGTTTAGCTATAACGACATTCACTACAGTTTTCGCAAAAGCAGCAAAAGATTAGGGACCTACTTGATTGCCCAACAATAAGGAACTGATTGAAGAGTGGTACTGACGCATGATATAGCCACTACGAATGATGCAGAAGTTTGTGTGCTGACATAGAAAGATGTCCTTTCTGCACTTTGGAGGAAAAAAAAGGCAGATTTTACAATGAAGCAATGTAAGACATCTAAAAAGTGTATATGGCTGCATATGTATAGAAAGAAGGTTGATGACCAATAAACATATGAAAAGATGCTTAGCTTCACAGTAATCAGGGAAATGCAAATGAAGATGATGTGTTTATCCAGGAAATTGACCAAAAAAAGAAAAAAAAGAGGACTGATTATTTCCAGTGCTGTCAGGGGTAAGGGGGATCAGATTTACTCATGCACTATATGGAAAGAGATAATTTGAGACAGTCTTTGGAGAGCCGTTTGACAATGTCTATCAACATTGATCTATAATTTCATTTCTACAAATCTTCCCCACAAAAATGCTTGCACAGGTGGACAAAGACACACACTTTGTATTAGTGACAGACTGGAGGCAACCTAAGTGCCCATCGGGGAGTGGGTCTATAAATCACAGTTTGTTGATGTAATGGAATCTTACCCAGTTGTACAAGAGAAAAAGTAAGATCTGAAAGAGTGGGTACAGAAAACTCTCCAAGACATAGTGTCAGGTCACAAAAAAGCAAATCAGAGAAACACACACATTGCGTGACCCTGTGCATGTTTTTTTTTTAAACATACTGCATATCTTTCTATCTATATACGCATGTCTACAAAACAACAAGATGGTGAGCAAGTTTACACCGAATGCTTGACCGCAGTGACTTCTGTGGGGAGGGACTGGGGAAGTAGGAAAGGGGGTACTTTTTTATACCCCCTCTTCTTGCGTAGTTTGCATGCATTCATGCAATTGGCTGAACTTAAAAGACAAAGAACCACCATGGAAAGATGTTAACACTAGGCCTTTCTGGGTAGAGGGGTTATGAGTGACTGGTTGTGTTTCTTCTGGCTTGTCAGGATTTTTCTACGATGAATATAGGTTATCTGTACAATTAAAAAAGGAATGATATTGATTGAATACCTTACAAAAGCATTTTAGGAGAAAAAGCTACTGCAAGGTAAAGGACACAGCTTTCTACACTTCTGGTAGGATTTGGTTGGGACACTCTCTCTCTGTCTCTCCAAATACACACACACACAAACACACACACACACACACACCCCGACAAGACAGAACAGAGGCAGTAAGTGCTTCTAGAGGTCAAAGGATGCTGAGAATGGTCTTCAGTGATGTGGCAGGGAGGGTGTCCTGGAGGCTCTGGTAGTTAAGCACTGCCTTGTAGAAACAGGAGGGCTTTAATAGACAAGAAACCCTCCAGTAATTGAAATTCTATTATCTGTGCTGGTGGCATCCTGCTCTGGGGATTAATGACCCTTGTTATCAATTAATTCTTCCTGGATTCCAAGCTAGATATCGGCTACTACGACTTAAGTGGCTTTTTTGTGCTTCTGTCCTTCGTGGACACGGAGACCTTCCTGTACATCGCAACAGGAAAAATAAGCTGTGTGTCCCATCCATCTCCTAGATTAAGACCACAGACAAAGGAAGGGAAACTCTCCCTGATGCGAAAACACAGTCCCATCCACCACTGCCAACCCTGGCTGGTCTTCCACAGCAAAGACACGTATTCTCTGAATCCCTTTCCCCTGCTCGGTTTGATTGCCTGCTGTGTGATGCATGTTTGTCATGAGAAAACTGCCCAGGGTGCCTCACCTCTGTCCTCAAAGTAACCCTGGGAGGTAGCTGTGATCATCGCCATTATACAGATGGGAAAACTGAGGCCCTGAGTCAACTGACCGTGGACCACGGAGGTCAGGTTTGATATCCAGAGACAGGGCACCTTACCTGCATCATCCCTGCCTTAAACTGATGAGGTCAAGGATGTGGGTGATGTGCTCTGAGTTAATGAGTTTCCTCCCGTCCTCTCTGTGGGGATTACAGCCCACTATACCTAACCCACACCAGACACACGGGCTTTCAGTCTCTGAGGATCAGAACCAAGTGTATCCCCACCAACATGCACTTTTCCATGCCAATAAAAGCTCAGCGTGAACGCACGCGCTGCGGTTAAAGACCTCTGCCCCTAAGGGCTCACAGGCAGGTGCAGGAGACACACTCCTAAACACACAACTTCAGTACAAGTTGGGACACACGGCGGGGCGGGAGAGGAGGAGAAATGTCCAAGATTTGGGAGAGGTCAAGAGGGACTTCTCAGAGGAGCTGACGGACCAGCTGATTCTTGAAGAACAAACGCAGTTGGCTGGCCAAGAGGTGGGGGGGCGGGGGGAGAGAAAGGTGAAGCCAGGAACACGGAACAAAATGACGCACGGCAGAGCAGCACCAGGCAGCGTTTATTACGTGCTGGCTGTGCACCTAGTTTTCATGGATCACCTCATTTGACAGTCACACAGTCCCTACAAGACAGGCACCGTTTTGTCTTCATTTAAAGTGACTTGCCCAGTGCTGAGCGGCTCGGGGGGCAGAAGGATGGATCCAGGTCTGTCGGGCTTGAGAGCAGATGTTCCTGAACTTCAGTATATGCCCACAGAGCAGTGGTTCTCAGTGGCAGGGGGAGGCGACCTGGTAACATCTGGAGCCATCTTTGGTTGCCATGGATGGGGTGGAGGTGCTCCTGGCATCTAACAGGTGGAGGCCAGGGATGCCGCTCAACACCCTACAGCCCGCAGGACGGCCCCACCACCAAGCACAGAGGAGGCAGGGCGTCTGCCCTGTGCCGGGCACTCAGTGCCTAGCTGGGGAAGATAATGCAGGAGATGAAGCCATGGGGGTGGGCTGGGTTGGGCAAGGTCGCACTGAGGCCTGGAGGCAGGAAGGATTTGAAGTGGGGACAGATTTGTGTCTCAGGACGCTCACCCTGGTACTGCAGGGGCAGACATCTCAGAGAAGAGTTGGGGGGAGCCGCGTGGCAGGTTGGGGGCAACAGACCAGGGCCCAGGTGAGATTCGTGGGCAGAGGCGGAGGGAAAGGAGTGGAGAGGACAGAAAAGCCGCTCCTCTGAGCGGCCTCACAGGCTGACACCGCGGGTCCCACTATGAACGATGGTACATTAAACCCTCTAAATGAGAGTAGCGACCTGATTAGAGATGGAGCCTAGGGGCTCCCCCCTCGGGATGCACACAGATTAACAAGGTTATTCAAGCAGCCCTGGGCTCTCAGCCTGCAGTCACATCCAGCCTGTGGGCACTGAGGCTCCCCTCTCCTGCCCTTAGTCTCCTGGCTTCTCCCTGTTCCTGCTCCACCCTGGGGGTCCCTGTCTCCGTGTCCTGTGTGTCTTCCATCCTTGGCACATGCCTCTCTCCTCCCGCTGCCCCAGGGGTGAGACAGGGGCTGGTGGAAGTGCACAGACCCAGGCCTCCTCCAGGAGAGGACTCGCTCTCTGGTCCCCCATCAGGGGCTGTCTTGTGGGGGGAGGGGTGCAATTCCTGGGGGCAGGGTGGAATTTATTGATGCTGGGGTCCAGATGGAGCTGTCTGCACTGAACTTACTCTTGTTGTTTAATTCTGAAGACAGGAGCGCCTGGAAATGGATCCCTTGAGGACTCCCCACCCTGGGTTAGGCTATTAGTTTCTTCCGTTGGAAAGACTTGAGTTTCTGAGCTCTGGGACTCAAGTTGCTGCTGTGTGTGTGTGTGTGTGTGTGCGTGTGTGTGTGTGAAGACTTCTGGGCATAAGGACAGCCTCAGTGCCTCTTAAATCATGAAGTCATGTCAGCCCCTGGCTCAAAAGCCTTTGGACGCTTACAGAACTATAAGATGAAATCATGGCCACCCAAGGACCCCCTTGATCCTACCCTCCCAGCACTCTGACCTCATCTACTATTTTTCTCCTACAGCGACCTTGCTGCTCCAGCCAGAACAGGCTCTGAAGAGTGCATTGGTTCAACACCCCCCCACACAAAGCGCACCTTGATAACTCCCAGCCCCAAACCCTTCCTGGCATGGGCTTCCTGTGCTGCTCCCCACAGGCTGCACCCCCTGCCTCCCCCTCTCAGGTGAATCTGCTACCTGTTCATTCATTTCCACCTCCTCTGCAAGGCTTCCTCTATGCCCTCAGCCCACACTCCTCCAGTCCCTCCTATGACCAAGTTTCAGGACACGCATTTCTACTCAGTGGTTGTTCCTCGGGGCACGTGTCTTGGCAGATGGGAGAGGGTGATGGACACACAGAGTCATTATTTATTATTGTTGTTGCTGCTGCTACTGTTATTTTAATTCTCCAGTCTCCAGCCTTGCTTCCCTGCCTTCATCTCTAAGTAACCGCTGACCTACTTTTTGTCTCTCTAGATTTCCCCATTCTGGACTTCTGTGTGAACAAAAATCATACATTCCAGGATCTTTTGGGGCCTGACTTCTCTCACTTAGTATAATATTTTCAAGGTTCATGTGTGTGGTGATATGAACTGGTCTTTCCTTCCTTTTTAGGGTTGAATAATATTCCATTGTCTGGATAGACTACATCTGGTTTATTTGTCCTCAGATGGCCATTTGGGCTGTTTTCACCCTTTTGGCTATTGTGAGTAGTGCCGCTATGAACGTTTGGGTTCAGATGCTAAGTGGACATATATTTTCATCTCTTAGAGTAGCCATTGTTTTAATTGCTTTCTTTTTTTCCCCCTCTGGCTGTGTTTCATTTATTTTGAAATTCCAAATAACACTAGAACATAGAACAGTCGAATGGGTGAAGAGAGAAGGCACAAGTTTAAATAAAGCGTCTTCCCGAGGCCATCCAGGCAGTAACCCTCTAGAACAGCATAGATCCCATCCTATCTTTCTCTCAGATCTAAGAAATCCCTCAACAAACTCTTGTTAAGTGATGTGAATGACAACAACCCCATGCTGAAGGACATGAATGACTAAATCCAATTTTACAAACACTCACTGCACCAAGTCCCTTCATGCCTGCCGCGTATAGGATACCACAGAGTGCAAATATCATGCCTATTGTACAGATGAGGAAACTGAGGGGTGACTGTCACAGCCCTGTGACCCACGAGGAGTTCTAGAAAACAGCTGGAGGTGTGGTCACTCATCTTTTATTCTTCCAGCTTCCCCTATGGGAATGAGATCCTGGGGACTCTGCTTTAAACAGGAAAATCTGGATTGTCTCCACAGACACGCGAGCCGGTGCAGCTCGTTTTACAAAAAGGATCCTTTATTATCAAAGAATTGAGGTTCCCATTCTTGGCCTGGTCCCTGGGGCCTTGTGCTCTGTGGTGCAATGGGCCACAGAATGCATCACTTTACACACCAGCTGGGCTTATAAAGGAGTTGTAAGTCAAACTTCTGTAAATTGGATCGTATTTTAGAGAACAGATAAAAGCATGAGACTGTGAATCTTTAGGAGGAACCTGTGCATGAGGTGATAATCAGAACCAGATTTATGATTTCTGTGGAGACAAGAATCAGAGATAAATGTCAACAATGCCTGGAATCCTGTGATGATTAATTAAGAGCCTCCTCGGGTAATAGACACTGTCCTAGCTTTAAAGATGTTTTCTCATCTAAATCTCGGCAAAAAAAGAAAAAGAAAACAACAACAACAAAAGAAAAACCCTTTTGAGTTAGGTGTTATCGATCTTCCATTTAAAAATTGGGGAAACAGAGGCTTGGTGATCCAGTGGTTAAGTAAATATTAAGTAACTTGCCCTATGTCAGCGGCTCAGGGGTAGAACTGGGGCTCCAGGCCGATCCTTTCTATGGAAGCTCTGGCTCTTAACAGGAGGCAGTGCAGAGGTTGCTTGTGGATTCTGAGGTCATCCTGCCCACCCAGCTGGAATCCCTACCTTGTCCCTTCCTCACTGTACATCTGCTTCCTGGACGGTAAAGTGGGCTGCAGAAACCCCCTCTCAACAGATTGCAGTGAAGTGTCAATGAGATCATTTATTTAAAGCACCCAGCACACAGCCCACGCTCCGTAAATGATAGCAATCATCATACTGAGCTGCCCCATCGTGGAAATGTCAAGACCGATGCCGGCACACGTCAAACACCTACAGTGTTCCATACAGCCCGATGGCCCCTCAGCATCTGTGCTGGGATCAGATTGTCTGTGTTTTACACTCGCCCTGTCACTTACTCACGGGGGACTTCTGCAAACTCCTCAACTTTTCTGGGCTTCAGACTTGGGGCCACAGATAGCACAACCCTAGAGAGTAACTGTGAGGATGAAATGAGCCATGTAAAGTGCCTGAAACCAGGAATCACTCAGATGATCGCTGCCGTTATTATTATATGCTAGATTTACAGATGCTGTTTAAGTGGTCCACCATCCCGAGTGTATTTTTACAGGGGAGGCAGCTGAGACCGGAGAGGTTGGTATTAATAACTCTCCGAGTCCCAAGAGCAGTCCAAGGGGAGCTGGGGTCTGTGCTCATCTGACATTGTGAACACACAGCAGGCTAACTACCCAAGAGGCATACTCTGCACCCCTCTTTCCTGATTTTGTTTAGGTGTACACCATCCCACATGTAGGGAATGAGACACAGAGGGCTAGCAGCAATTTGAGTCCCCTGGGAAAGGGATGCCAAGACGACAGATGGGCAAGAGATTTATCGGGGAGCTGCCTGTGAGGGACAGAGGGAAGGAGCAGGGAGAGACAGGGAGCCTGCAAGTCACAATGCTGTTCTGACACCTGGGAAAGGAGAGGGGGAAGGAAGGAAGGAATGAGGATTGGTGAGGAGGAGGCTCAGATTGCAGTGCAGCTTTGAGAAAGGCCTAGTTGGGCTGATGTGGGGGTAGGGTCCCACATGGGATGGACATTTTCTGGCTCTCGGACCCCTACCATGAACACAGCCACTGTTCTGGAGCACATGGGGAGAGCAGCGTATCTGCAAGGACGCAGCAGCAGATTCATCGAAGGTGTAACACTTGCAGGCTACCAGGTGACTACCCTCAATGCAGCAGGGAGATCAGAGTAGTATGCCTCTGTGGCCAGCACTGATGCTTGGCATTAGCCCAAGCCATTCAGAGTGATTCCATTCCCCCTGGCAGTCCTGTCTGGGCACAAGTATGTGATATGCTTGGCCCAAAGAGACATATAGAGAAGTCTACTGCAGCACATGTGGGGAAAATATTTTTTCCTTTTCCACTCAATGGAAGAAATCTATAGGGATGTGGCGTCTGGAGCTGTGGCAGCTACTTTGAGATCATGAGGAGACAAAATTGAAGACAAAAACCAGGACGCTCAAGATGACACTCAAGATGAGTTACCCACCTTGCAATATTCTCCCTCAAGAGGCTTGCTATGTGAGATAATAAACACTTTATCACTTATCTATTGCTGTGTAACAAATTACCACTAAATGTAGCAGCTTAAAACAACTAACATTTATTATCTCACACAGTTTAGAGAGTCAGGAATCTAGAAGCAGCTTAGCTGGGAGGTTCTGGCTCATGGGTGCAGTCTAGAGGCTGCCCTGGGCTGCAGGCAACTGAAGGTTCAGCTGGGGCTGAAGGACCCTTTTCCAAGACGGTTTGCTCACGTGGCTATTGGCAGGGGGCCTCAGCTCCTCACCACAGGGGTCTGCCCAGAGAACAGACAGCTTGAGAATCCTCACAGCATGGCAGCTGGCTTTCCCCAGGATCTGGTGATCAAAAGACAGAGAAAGGAAAAAGCCAAACTGGTTTTTATGACCAAGTCTCTCAAATAACCCATTGTCACTTCTGCCTTTTTCAGTTCATTGGTTGAAAGTTACGTAGGCCAGGTTATACTCAAGGGGAGAGAAATTATGTTCCAGTTCTTAAAGGGAGGGGTAACAAAGAGTTTTTGTATTACAAGCCACGATGGTTACTTGTAGTTGGATCTTCTTTACTTATAAAGATCCCAAAGACAATATTCATTATACCCCATGACACTGCCAGCTTGAGTAGGGGGGAATTATGTATTCCAATGGGTCCAATGGGGACTCAAACCCTTAGGAGATTTTCTATTTCAGAAACTCTCCAATTCCATAAGATTCCCACAGAGTAGGCTTCTTAAAGATAGGTGTAACTGTCAAATAAGCCCTGCTAAGTCACTTCAGTTGTGTCTGACTCTTTGCAACACCATGGACTATAGCCCGCCAGGATCCTCTGTCCATGGGATTCTTCAGGCAAGAATACTGGAGTGGGTTGCCACGCCCTCCTCCAGGGGATCTTCTAAACCCAGGGATTGAAACTGTGTCTCTTATATCCCCTGCATTGGCAGGCAGGTTCTTTACTGCTAGTGCCACCTGGCAAGCCCCAAAATATGCCCTACCTAAAAATAAATGTAAAATAATACTTAGTGAGGAAATATTTAAAATCCACAATGAAGGATAAAGAATAATTCAACAATTCCCATGAACATTACCTAGCTTAAGAAATAAAACAGCACACATGTATTGGAAGCCCCATATATTCACACACTCTGATCGCATTGCTCTCATCACCTCCAGTGGGAAGCATTATCCATATTTCAGTGTTTTCCATTCCTATGACTTTCTTTACACTTTAACCGCACGTAGTGTAGCTCTGAGTAATCTATGGTGTTGTTTTGCACGTTTCCAAACTTCATAGAAGTGGTGTCACACTGCACAGATTTTCCTGCAACTTGAATTTTTCTCTACATTATAATCTGTCCAATTCAACCACATGAGCGTATGAAGAAATTGGAACCCTCAGACATTGCTGATAGGAACATAAAATAGTGCGGCCACTTTGGAAAACAATTCGGCATTTTCTCAAAAAGTTAAATGTAGAATTGCCATATGACTGAGCTATTCCACTCCTAGGTATATATTCAAGATTATTAAAACAAATGTCCACACAGAAACTTGTACGTGAATGTACATAGCAGCCTTACTCATAAGCATGAAAAGGCAGAAACAATCCAAATATTCATGGATAGACAAAAGTGGTCTATGCATACAATGGAATATTATTTGGTCACGAAAAGGAATGAAGTACTGCTACATGCTACTAAGTGTGCAAACCTTGGAAACATTATGCTAAATGAAGGGGAAAAAAGCCAGTTTCAAAAGACCGTATGTTATAAGATTCCATTTATATGAGATGTCCAGAACAGGCAAATCCATAGAGGCAGAAAGCAGATTAGGGGTGGCTTGGGGATGGAGATGGGGAGTGACTGCTAATGGGCATGGGGTTTCTTTTGGAGTTAATGAAAATATTCTGTACTCAGTGGTGATGGTTGCCCAATGAATATCCCGAAAACCACTGCATTGTGTCTCTTTCAAGAGTGAATTTTATGATGTGTGAATTATATCTCAATAAAAAAGACTCAACTGTAATACACAGGCCTGGTCATTCATTTTCATTCCTGGATCGTAGCAATCCATTAGTAGGAAAATTCTAAATCCATCCATCCTCCCGCTAATGGGCATTTGTGTGGTTTCTCTCTTTGTTGCTATTGCAAGCCGTGCTGCCAGGAGCATTCCCGGCATATTTCTTTGTGCACATGTGAGGGTTTCTTGGAGGTACGTACCAAGGAGTGTGGGTGCTGGGGGGCAGGGGGTAGTCATCTTTAACTCCATACCACCCCTCTCTCAAACTCCTCGTGAGTCTGGGGAAAGGAGGCAAGGAAGCCAGCCCTGCCTCCACCCTTGGCCCCCGCAAACCACCTGAGGTCTCAGAAAATAGGGCAATCGAAATGGAAAACAAATAACAGAAATCAAGTGGTGGGTTGCTTCCCCTGCTGCCGTTCTGAGACCCGCCGGACGGGCAGCAGGGCCTCCCCCACCAGAAAATATTAACAGCATTTAATGAATATTCACAAGGATTCATTAAACATTTCCCCGTGTGGCTGAACAAAACAGTGTTCAAACCCCCAAGCCATTAACAAAAAAGGAAGAAGAAATATTACAGGGATGATGTGCACAAGCCAGAAACGCCACAGGCAAGAAACAGCTGCTTCTTTTTTTTTAAACTCAACTTCATCTTCTTCATCTCACTGGTGCTTAAAATGGGCCCAGTGTCCTAAGTCTCTGTGACTCCTTTGAATAGGACAGCCCTGATGGATAGGACGACGCCTACATTTTTCTACTTCTTGTTCGCAGAAAGCTGCCTTTGTCACAGCAGTAGTATTTAGACGAGATGTTCCTGTTGGAAAAGGTTTTGTCTGAGCCACCCCCTGGACCCTCATAGCCACCTGATGGGTGGTCCAAGTCCTACTGTCAGTCATCATATGACAGACAAGGAAAGCAGGTCCACGTTCATCGGTGGACTCACCCAAGGACCTGACGGAGACAAGACCATTATGTCCTTGGTGCTTTGGCCATCTTCTGAGAAAAGTTGGCCTTGTGACCTTATGGCCTCGCTACCCTGGACCAAGCACGGGCTTGACCTGAAGACTGAGGCTCAGACGCGGTCGTGGGTGAGAGCATTGCACGACCGACGCGCCCTCCATTGTGTAGCAGCTAGGGAGCTGGAGAGACCTTCTCTCTGGGGTAATGTGAGGTCAAGACAGAACAGGTGGGAGCCTGGGCAGAGGCGGATGGGCCCAGAGCACACAGCATGATCTAGTCTTGGAAGTCACCCTCTGTCGCTTAGCCACATTCCATTCCTTCCAAGTGAGTCATTAAGTCTGGCTCACGCTCAAGGAGAGAGGAATCAGGCTCCACCTTTGGACAGGAGGAGTACCAAAGAGTTGGTGGATATTTAAAATCACCCCAAGGCCCAAGACATATTACCAGGAAACGGTGAACGCAGGATTTATCAATGCATTCCTGCTACGAATGTGAGCACTTTTGATATCTTTTGCTTTCCAATATGGTAACCTAGCCACATGGTGATGGAGCACTTGAAATATGGCTAGTGTGCCTGAGGAACTGTATTTTTAATTTTATTTAATTTCACTTAATCTAAAGTTTAAAAGTTCTTCATTCCACAACTGGAAAACTTTTATGTACATTTGGCACAACTTGGGTAAGTGAATTGTCTCTACTCATAAATTTGATGCAATCCAAGTAAGATTGAGTATTTCTAATGAAAACTTAGCATCCTAATTGAGATGTGCTGTGATGTAAAATATACACTGGACTTTGACTGCTTAGTATAAGGAAAAAGAATATAAAATATCTCATTAGCAGTCTTTATATTGACCACATGTTGAAATGATAATATTCTGAATTATTGAGTTAAAGAAAATACATTACTAAAATTTATGGGACTTCCCTGGTGGTCCAGTGGTTAAGAATCCGCCTTCCACTGCAGGGGATGAGGGTTTGATCCCTGGTCGACAATCCAAGATCCCACAAGACACAGGGCAACTAGTCTTACATGCTACAACTAAGACCTGATGCAACCAAATAAATAAATATTTTTTAAAATGTATTTTTAAAAAATCATTTTACCTGCTTCTTTTTTTGCTAATTGAATGTAGCTCTTAGGAAATTTTATTGCATATATGGCCCACATTATATTTCTATTGACAGCACTGTATGATATACTAAACACTATGGACTCATAGTTCCTACCTTCCTGGAGCTTACAGTTCAAAGGGGAAGATGGATAATAAGGGATTGATACAAAGAATAGTGAGTGTTACAAGGCAGAAATCAGAGAGCCATGTGAGTTTCACAGGGGACCTGACCCAGACTGGCCCATCTCTAGAGTAAGCCTGTGATTTGAGAGGGAAGGAGGAGCTATGAAGCCCAGGGCTGGGAGCAGCGAGTGGGAGGTGCAGGGCAGAGGCTGCATGCTGGGGGCACAGTGCCAGCCTGTGGGCTCAGGGCTGGAGGAAGCGGATGTGCCGGGAGCATCGCCACTTTGATGTGCAGGTGGCGGGGCGGCAGGGAGGGGCCCGGCTGCCATCAGCTGTCAGGTTGGCACTTGCCGGGTCTGCCTACTCACTCGCCGGGCTCCGGAGGCCCCCGGGGCTCTCGGGGTTGTGGCTTCATGTGGCAGCTCTGGAAAGCACCTGGGAAAGCTAGAGCACTGAGCGTGCGGCTGGTGCCGGCTCCTGGGCTCCTTCCCAAAAAGAGGCCTGGAGGTAACTCTGACAACTATGCTATGGCTGGACTTGAATGACTAGGACTCCCTGGTCCCTGCTTCTGGCCAAAGTGATGTTCAGGGCAGTTTCAGAGGATTCTGTGGCTGCCTACCAGGTCCCTTGCCACATCTTTCTTTCCCCAAACCTACTCTTTGCATTGTCAACTAAATTCCTATTGTTCCTAAAGCATGCCAAACATGTTGCTGCCTCAGGGCCTTTGCACTCACAGTACCCTTGTCCTAGAATGCCTCCTTTCAGAACTCACTTAGCTGGTGTCTCCTCATGGCTTAAGTCTTAGCTCAGAGGTCACCTCTGTCCCTGACTGCCCTTTCTGAAGTTAACAGCACAGCATGCCACTCTGTCTCACTTCCCTCTTGAATTTCTGCTAGTAGCACACTCCTCACCATCAGAAATTATCTTGTTCATTTGTTAGTTTGTTGTTGACTGTCCTCCCAACCAGAAAATAAGCTCCAGGAGAGCAGGGGCCTTGCCCAGTGCCTAGAACAGCTACTGGCATGTGCTCAAAAATATTTGTTCAATGAATTCATTCATCTTCCTAAAACTTGGATCTGAAAACAATTATGGAGACCTCATAGGAATGTGGACAAATGTTTGTGATGAAATGCTAAGTTAAAAAAGGAATAGAAAATGATACTCTCTGATACTGTACATATAAAATATGTAAGTTCAGGGACAAAGAAGGAAATGTACAAGTGGGTAATAGTCATGCGCTGCGGGTGTAGAACTAGAGGGCATTTCTGTTTTTCAAACTTTAATATGGTTATGTTGTTGTTTTTTTAAAATAACACTTTTACTAAGATATAATTCATACACCATAAAGTTCACCCTTTAAAATCAGGCAACTCAGCAATTTTACTTTTTATTTATTTATTCACTTTTGGCTGTGCTGGGTCTTTCTTACCGCACGGGTTTTTCTCTAACTGAGGTTAGCAGAGGCTACTCTCCAGTTGCAGCGTGCCGGCTTCTCTTTGCCATGGCTTCTTTTGTTGCAGAGCGCAGGCTCTTGGGAGTTAGGGCTTCAGCAGTTGTGGCTCCTGGGCTCTCAAGCACAGGCTCAATAGTTGTGGCACCCAGGCTTAGTAGCTCTGAGGCATGTGGGAATCTTCCTGGACCAGCGATTGAACCCTTGTCTCCTGCATTGGCAGGTGGATTCTTTACCACTGAACCACCAGGGAAACCCTATTATTATTATTATTTTTAGTACATTCGCAAAGTTGTGCATAGATCTCATTTCAGAGCGTTTTCATCATCCCCAAAGAGACTCTACGCTCATTAGCTGTCAGTCTCATTTCCTCTGCCTACCCAGCCTCAGGCAATTGGTAATTTATATTCTGTCTCTATGAATTTGCCTGTTCTGGACATTTCATATAAGTGAAATGACATAATGTGTGGCCTGTTGGGCCTGACTTCTTTCACTCAGCATCCTGTTTTTAAGGTCCATCCGTCTGTTAGTACTCCATCCCTTTTTTACGGCTGAACACTATTCCATTGTAGACTCTCCGTTGTGGATATACCACATTTTGTTTATCTGCATCAGTTGATAGACATTTGGGGGTTTGGCGTCATATTGTTTTTACCGTGACAAAAAAAGTTGAAAAGAAAAAAAAGGGGGGGAGTGCAGTTTTCTTTCTGTAGATCTACAAACCTGACCTTGTCATCCTCCCTTAAACTCTTTGGAGGATAAACTTTTAAGATAACCATGCAGCTTCCTTTGCTTATGACTGGCTATCTTTCCAGCATCTTCTTTAACTCCTTTCCCCGGACCCCTCTGCACTTTTTGACGCACTAGCTGCCCCCTCTGCCACTATGTCTTGGCCAGTGCTATGCCCTCTTCCACTTGCTGGAAAAAAGTCATCTCATTCTGCTCATAGGTTATTTCCTTTGGGAAGACACCTCTCCTCATGGTCCTTGGCCTACAGCTTGCTCCACTTCTAAAGGACTCAGTGTCTTGTTTGTTCCTCTGCCTGCCTTGGCCTGTGATAGTACTGCTTTCGGGCTTCTACTCATCTTTGCCTCCCTGGCGTCTGACATGGTCACTTGCACCCATCAGGTACTCACTCAAGTCTGACTGAATGTGTGAATGGGGCTGTGAGCTGTTGTGATATGCTGAATAGACATCCAAGATACCACCCTCAGGCACACAAGACATTAAAGCGCTGAGGTTAAGAGAACAGACTTTGATGGTCTTAGTTCTAATGCTGATTCAGTTCCTTGCCAGCTGGGTGGCCACTCAGAGATCACTTCCTCATCTTTAAAATGGGGATAATTTCTCCCATCTGAGGGAAGTGTGCAGGTTAAGTGCAGGTACAACATGTAGCATAAAGCAGTTGGCTCAATGTCTTGTTTCTAAATTGAGATAGACATGGCATAAGAAGTATCATTTTAACCACTTTTAGGTGTATAGTTAGGCGGCATTAAGTGCCTTCATATTATTGTGTCAGTAAGTGTTTTGGTGATGGATATATCAGAAATCTTAATGGTGTCTATTATGCTAGAGACTGGGCGTCCCTGGTGGCTCAGATAGTAAAGAATCTGTCTGCAATGCAGGAGACCCAGGTTCGATCCCTGGGTCCAGAAGGTCTCCTGGAGAGGGGAATGGCAACTCACTCCAGTATTCTTGCCTGTAGAATTCCATGGACAGCTTGGTGGACTACAGTTCGTGGGGTCTCAAAGAGTCAGACACGACTGAATGACTTTCACTTCACATGCTACAGACTAGACAAAATTTTCTGAACCAGTCAGGGACTCTAAGTCTCCACTTAAAATCATTTCACCGTCCCAAGAAGGTAGGGTTTTTTTGTGCCTATTTATACTGGAGGCTCTGAGTGTTCTAACAATAAGCCCAAGGGCACTCAGCAGGCAGGTTCAGAGTTGGGAGAGTCCTCCAGACCCACTACCTCCCCACCACCTGTCTACAGCTGCCTGCTAGGTTATGATGACCCTTTTTTGATTCAAATTACTTTTCTGAGGTTTTGACATTAGCAGTAAGAGGGTTGGAGCTGAATGGGGTTGGGGTGGGGGGAAGGTGATATCATTCAGGGACCAGGTAAGTGAGGTCAGGGGTTTCTCACCTCCTCAGCTGGGACCACGCATTTTGTAGGCAGTGACAAGGCAGAGGCTCGGCCTGCTGATGTCTTCATGAGGCTGGGGTGGACTCCACCGTGGCAGGCCCAGCGCACACCGTGACTGATGATAAAGATCTCACTCGGCCTGTGAGATCCACTCAGGGAACTGAATGGAAACAATTGAAAAGCCCTGCGCACCAGCCACCGAAGCTGAAAGCTCACAGATTCTGCTGATTTAAGGTCTTCTGTGTGGATCTGCTGATCCTGAAGAATCTCAGCTATTTGGCAATTTTAATAGACTCTCTGGGCTTCCTTGCAGGGAACCAGAGTACTGGAACACGAGAAGGACCCTGTCTGATTGAGGCCATAGCATGGAGAAGGGACAAGTGAGCATCTGACATTCGGCCTATCATGTCTCATTTTGAAGACTAATTATGAATGCTTTTAAATTTCACACTGCCTCCTGGGGAAACTTTTAAAGGAGACTTTCTCCCCTATTCCCTTTGCCACGGGACAGATATTTGTCCTTGCAATTGCAAAATCTCCTCCTGCCATCATTGCTATATTTCAGCAGCTTCTGAGAGCCCAACAAAAGCTAGTTAACTAGCTAATTGCAGCTACAACTGACCCCTTGAGTGTGTGAATGAATGTGACAAGTGGCTGGTGACATGCTCAAGTCACATATTTGTGTCGCTGAGTTTACCATTTGACTCTGCTCTTCTAAGTAAAAGGGTCTCACACCAGGTAATTCCAATCCATAGTGTCTTTGAAAACAGTCATGAAATTGGCTAAAAGATTTAATAGGCATGCATTTATGGAAAGACGATGATGGGTAAAACCCTATAGAAATCTGACCCATTGCTTTCTAGGTGCTTACGCTCTGGCCACAGCAGATCAGCAATATTCTAACCTCCCTTATAAAAAACCATTTCAAAATGAATGGCACTGGGCAGGTAAACCATTTGGGCATAGAATGGGATGGCCTTTGGTCACTGAGAAAGGAGAGGGACATCTTCCACACCTGGCTCCATTTACCTGATTTCGCACTTGCACACCTTTGCATATTCTGGTCCCTTTATTTAAATACTTTTCCATCTTTCCCTCCCCCGGCACACATGTATAAGGCGTTCAGGATATGTTCAGCAAATGAGTAGACTTTTACGGCTTTTCCCTTCTCAAGGGCTGACAAAGTGAGGCACACAAGGGGTGGGTCTTGGGGGCAGCTGGGAGTGGAGGGCAGTTGGTCTTGGTGTGTTAGAAAGAAGAGGTCTGTGGCATATAGTGAAGTGGAAAAAAAGGAGCTTACAAGCAGTGTCTTATGACCCAATTTTTTTGTAAAAAGAAAACTCCATGTTTACTTGTTTGCTTTTTGCACAGAAAAGTCTGGAGTGGTATACAGTGCATTTACAATGATTACTTCTAAGGAGTCACGGGTGGCAGAGAGTATGAACAGGAACTTTTTGCTTTTCATTTTCTTCTTCCTGAAGTGTTTATTTTTTCCAATAGGCATTGTATTAATTTTATAATTAAAAATCTAATAAAGATTTTTAAATGTGCTTAGGGAATAAAATAGCTATGCTTCCCAAATATTTGCAGTGGCCTTTATCATGGATGTACCAAGCTGTTTTATCATGTTGGATGCATGTGTTTTAATTATTCAACCAGATTTTGAGCTCCAAGAGGGCAGGAACCAGGTCTAACAGCAATACGGATAAAAGATACTGTGTCAATAACTCCACCATTCCTCAGTGCTAAATGTGCTACCTACATCACCTGGCTAATTTCATCTGCTTTTAAGTCTTCAGAACTCCTTACTGTTCTGGGCAGGCATAAGGGTCCAATAAATACTTTTGATTGAGGAGTGTGATTGGCAATACTTTGGGGAAAAGTGCAACCGGGGCTCCTCATTCAACTGTGAACATTTTTTTATGAGTGGGACTTTAAAATGTTTCTCCTCACAAAAGGAAACAGCAGGTAGAAAAAAGGATAGAGGGCAAGCTTTATCCCCAATTAGGGACAGAATTCCCTAGGAGCTCCAGAACACACTGGGTCATGTTTCACTGGGTGGGTTCTGTGGAACTCCAGTCCTACACAATGCTGTGAAAAAGAATTTCCATGATCTGGAAAATGCTTCGTATAGCGGACCCTCTTGGAGAGCTCATGCTTGAGCATGATAAAAGCTCTGAAAAGTCCTGCAGTAAAGGAGCAGGTTTGACTTTGCTCAACCCCAAGTTTCCCCCAAGTCATTTGATCAGAGCCTGTTGTTTCATGAACAATTTTGGACACGTCTCATGTCGTACACACTGGAAAATGCAGTGCTGCAATGCTCTCAGTCGGCTGCAATCAAGAAACGTTTGATCCCCCCTTGGAGGCATATCAGGGTTCCACCCCAGGCTTGAAATGGTCAGTACCGGGTGCTTAAAGTTTCCTCCAATCTGGTCCAAAGGCCAGGCAGGGTGGGGAATGTAGCGAAGGTTATGTGGCCTGGAGGGGAGTAATTCATCCTACCCTCCAGCTGCTAGAAGGGCAGAGTACACCAGTTCTTTGTGCTCTGGGAACAAATGGTCTAATCCCTGGAGATATAGGGTCAGTTCTGGGACAGCGCCACCGTGGACTCACTGTGTGGCTTTGGGGAAGTCACTGTACTTCTCTGAACTTAGTTCCACATTTAAAAATAAAAAAGTACATCCCTTGAAGAATCTTTTGAGGGGTGGACATTCTATACAGGAGATGCTTGAGGAGGGAGAACTGCTATTGGTATTTCCCCAGTTATTCATTTCCACTACAGCTCTGCTCACCTGGGGAAATGCTGGGACCTTTGCTTCTCTGAGTTTCTACCTCCCAAACCCTTGGAGTGCTCTTTGGCACAGACCAATGAAACTAAAGGGAAATTTGGCAGACCTAAAATTTATGGGATACAGAGAAATTTTGATTTGAAACATTTTGAAAAGAAATGTCGTCATGTAACTTTCTGCATTGTTACAAATAAAACCAACGTATCATCAGTCTAAGGAGAATCTTGTAAGTACTTTTAAAGATAAATAAAAGAAACGTAACCACATGCACTGTTCATGGCAGAAACAGATACAAGAATAACCTTCGCGGTCGCCCAGCCTTAGGTTGGAGTATCAGTTACAAGGTTTCCTTGCTGGACAACCCTGGGTAAGCAAACTGAACTTATCTGTGCCTCTGATTCCTCATGTGTAAAACGGAGAGAAGAAGTACAAAGCTCGAGGAGTCACGATCTAAAAGAGCGCAACGCGCCTGCAGAGAACTTGGTCCAGGGTCAGCGCCCAGTTATCACTCTTCCTACGACTACTACTAATTACTACACGCTGGGTAACTCTTGGCTTCTTCGGCCCTTTTCCCCTTTCTTGTCCTTTCCCCACGGCCGTCTCCCCCACTCCCTTTTATCTGTTCCAGCGATACAAACAAAAAAGCCAGCCGTGGACGCGGCTCAGCCGCTCAGGCGTTTTCTAGGAACGGGGTCAACGTCTGGGGCGGGTGCTGAGCGCGGCTGCCCCGGCGCGGGGTTCGCCTGCCCCGCCGCAGGCCCGGCGCCGCGCGTTCCCAGGCCCTGCCCGGGTCCTCCGTGGGGCGGGGCGTCGCCGGCGGAGGGTTCCCCGAGCGCCCGGGCCTCCAGCTGGCGGGACGCCGCGTCCCCGGGGCGGCTGCGCTGCTCAACCCCAGCGGGCCCGCCGCGCCGCCGCCGCGCTCACTGCCGCGTGCATGCCAATTAGGCCCTAATTTGATTTCTGTTCTATCTCTGCGAACCCCATTAAAACCCAATTCTGCTTATTAACAACAGCTTTCTCGCTTCGCGGTGCCTCGCCCTCTCAGGGTTGCTCCGGCGCTGTGAGGATCGGGGCTCCGCGCGCCGGGCCGCAGAGGACCCGGTTCTCCGGCGCCGCCGCGCCGGCCCCTCCGCCCCCGTATGCGCCGGGATTCTACAGCGCCCCACTCCCCCCCGCGTTGTTCAGGCCGAGATCCGGGCCCAGGCCCGGCGCCCCCGCCGAGTCACGGGACCCCTTCTTCGGAAACAATGGGATCGTAGAAAGCTGGAGCTGGGCGTTGTGGGGAACTCAGAGGCCATCAAGCCCCGCCTCCCACGCCCTGCAGGAATTCCCTAGACGCCGGGCGGTCCTCAGTCTCCCCAGTGCCCGGGCTGTTTCCAGGACGGGGAGCTCACTCCCTCTCTCGAGGAAGCCTGATCGGCTTCAAGTTCCTGGCCCCTTTGCTGTGTGACCTTAATCAGAACTCTGGACCTCTCTGGTCCGAAGTAGCTTCATCTGTACCCCGGGGGCGCGATGATAATGCTTGCCTCCTGAGATTGTTGAAGGATAAGATAAGACACCGGCAAAGCAGGAGAAGAGCGCCCGAGTGAGGCAGCTGTAAGGAGTAGCACTGCAGATCCGTCTGGGTACAAAATTCCGTTGTGGTTAATTGAGTTAATGGTTAAATGAAGTAAGTCCTTTCCATTTTTGGTCTCTGGAGCTGCTGGAAATCTTTGTCCTTTCACGAACGGTATGGTCCTCGTTCCTGTTAAAATAGCAACAATGCTGATGAGTGGGTGTTGCCTTCTGCTTAACCCCTGGTGGAAGGGGCTTGTCCCAGTCAATTCTCAAAAAACACATGGAAGGGCTCCCTGGGGGCTCAGTAGTAAAGAATCCGCCTGCCAATGCAGGAGACATGGGTTCAATCCCTGGTCTAGGAAGACTGCACATGCCCGTAGGGCTACTGAGCCCGTTTGCCGCGACTACTGAGCTGTTCTCTAGAGCCTGGGAGCTGCAACTACTGAGCCCACGTGCGGCAACTACTGCACCTGCGTGCTTTAGAGCCCGTGCTCCGCCGCAAGAGAAGCCACAGCAACGAGGAGCCCTCGTGCCACAACTAGAGAGTAGCTCCAGCTTGCTACAACCAGAGAAAAGCCTGCACAGCAATGAAGACCCAGAGCAGCCCAAAATGAAATAAATGTATTCTATAAGACACACACACGTACGTATATCTGGAAGGACCCCGAAAGATTTCATGTTTGGCCCCTTGACCTCATGGAGAAACATAAGGAGGGAGGATAGACATGCTTTCCTTCCATGGCACCTGCAGCCACTTTCCTGACAAAACTCTGGGCCAATAGCCCTCCCACCACAGAAATACTCTGAATGCTGCAAGAATTATATTAATAGAAATGGCTTTGTAAGTGTCTTAAGACTGTCCCAGTATTATGCTTGGGGAAGCTGCTTTAACTGCCTGGCTCCTGTGGACAGAAATTTGAGTTGACTTGAGCTGATAACCTCTGGTCCACCTGGAACCTCCTCTTCCAGAATCCCAGATCTGGGGCCCTGCCTTCTCTGCTTGCCGTCTTCAGACCCTTGACTTTCTGCAGGGTGCACAGACAGTGGGGTCCACAGCCTGGACTTGGCTTCTGATCTTTCTTGGACCCTGGTAGCTTGAAGGCATGGCTCTGGCCAATATGTTTGCTGCTCTGGGTTCCAGAGCTCTCCCCAGACCCGTCTCAGTGCTCTTGAAGGGAACAGGTGATCTCTCCGAGGCTACTTTCCAGGCATGGGTGAATGATGTGGACAGACTGGTCCACCCCTGCTCATCTTCCTTTCTGCCTAAGGCGTGCAATTTCAAGATGACTAACTGGGGTTAAATAGCTGAGATACATGGGTTCAAAGCCAGCCTCTCATTCCTTTGGCAATGAGGCCTAGTCAGTGATAATAATCAAACTATGTGACACTTAGGACAGCAGGGACCATCAGAGCAGACCCTGGTTATAGCACAGAAGCAGGATCCTGGAGGGTCCAATGTGCCCAGGTATCATCATCCCCTTATTGCTGGATGGTGAAGAGGTCCGGGGGTCCTGCAAGGGGAGGGGGCTGGCATAGCTGAGTTGGCAGGTGGCACGTAGGGGTTCAGATCAATGGCTTCTTACCAACTGCTACAGACAGAAGTGTCCCACCATTTCAACAAACAGTGTCACTGTATCAGTATGAATACATATCATATCAGCACTGCCTCTAAGCACGGGGTCTGACATCACTGTTTTCCCACCAGATTTTGGACCCCATGGGGAGGGGCTGTGTTATACCCTCTTCAGAGAATGGCGTGGGGCCTCCCACAGACACATATACATGAGAGTGCATGCACACACACACACAAGAAATGCAAACATTTCTTGTTTGTGAAAGAGGGAGGGATGGAGGCATTCATGGACATTAATGAATAAACCTGGAGCTGATGACACCCTTCCCCTGAAGGTGCCTGGAGCAACTTGACTTCCTGTCTCTGTCTAATTACCCTGCTGACTTGTCGGCTGCCTTCTTTTAACAGCTGGAAGTTTGGGGGTGGAGGGTTCCGCTGCATTTGTTTCAGTGACTTCCAGGAAGAACTCGCCTGTGTCCTTCTGACAGGGCACAAGAGGGTCTGCTCCTGTGAATTTTAATATGTGCTACCTGGGTCATCTCACAGCCAGCACTTCTTTCTTTTCTTCTTCTTCATTCTCAAAATGATCCCCTTCCAGGTTATATTCTTGTTGTGGGGCAGCCTTAACAAATGACCACAAACTGGTAATCAATCACTGACTTAAAATAACAGAAATTGGTTTAAACACTCCATCTCTGCCTCTGTCCTCACGTGGATGTCTCAGATCTCTCTCTGCCTTTCTTTTGTGAGGACACTTGTCACTGGACTTAGGGAGCCAGGATGGCCTCATCTTGAGATCCTTAACTTAATTACATCTGCAAAGATCTTATTTCTAAAAAGGTCACATTCACAGGTATGGGGATTCAGAGGTGGATACGCCTCTTGAGGGGAAGTTTGGGTCACCATTCGACCCGCTGCTTACCTGCTGATTCACCTGTGTGCCCTACATGAGCGTAGCACCGGTCCCCCATGACTTTGTGTGGAATGAATAAACAATCTAGACAGGACTTCCACAGTGAGGAGACTGGTCATCTTTTGGAGTCAGGCCTGTTCCTGAGCATTACGCATTTCCACTCTGCATGTGTGTGTGCTCAGTCGCTTTAGTCATGCCGATTCTTTGTGATCCTATGGACAGTAGCCCGCCAGGCTCCTCTGTCCCTGGGATTCTCCAGGCAAGAATACTGGAGTGGGTTGCCATGCCCTCCTCTAGGAGATCTTGCTGACTCAGGGATCAAACCCATGTCTCTTAGTCTCCTGCATTGGCAAGGGGGTTCTTTACCGCTAGCACCTCCTGGGAGGCCCTTCTGCTTTAGCACTCTGTATTTGAATCCCAACAAAATGCAAGGACGGGGCGCCAGAAGAGGCAGCAGCTGAAGGTGAGTCCAAGAACCAGCATACTACCTTGGTTCTACCACGTGCTGGGTGTATGATCTTGACCGAGTCTCTGAAACTCCAACCCCAGTCTTCTCCCCAGCAAAACACGAGTGATAATAATGACCCCTCCCCACCAGGACTGCCATTCAAGTGGAAAGACCTACCACCTGCACACTCTGTTCCATGAGGTGTTGGATACAGGGGCAGTGGACTGTGGGAGGGATGCGTACCGACAAAGATGCCTTTTCTGTCCAAGAAGCAATACAGTTGACCAGTTGTGGCCGCTGTCACCTCCCAGCCGTGCCCAACAGCCCTTGAAAGAAGCAGCTGCCTCCAGGAAGGGCTGGGTGGTGCAAGACAAATTCACCGGCTGCATCTCATGTTAAATATGCGGAATGCACACAGGCACCCAGCAACCCACGTGGGGTATTCACTTTGGGCTCCAGGATTGCTATGAAAAAGCAGAGCCTCCTATTTTAAGTTCTCTGGCTTGACAGTTAGCAGCCGAAGGGACATTTATATCTTCAGCCTCTCCTGCTAAAGTTCCTATCCAGATGCAGCCTGCCATAGCAAGGAAAGCTTGAATTCTATGACAGGAAACCAGGATTCATGACCCAGGACTGTCTATGAACTATCATGTGCCTTGGGCCAGCCTCAGTTTCCTCATCTGAAAAATGGGGATGATAATAATATCATATTGTTACCTGCCATGCCATCTCAGGCCCAATGATGTAAATAGCCATTGAAAAAGTTAGCAGTTCTAAAGCATATCCCAAACATTTTGTATGACTGAAGTTGTAGTGTAGGATAGTGCTTAAGAGCTCAATTGCCTGAGTTTGAATCCTGACTCAGTTCCTTAAAAGCTGTGTGACCTTGACCAAGTTCACTGACTTTCTCTGCCTTGGTCTCCTCCTCATCTTGTAATACATTATTCCTAATTACTCATAACAGTTTACAATGGAATAATTTTATAGAGTTGCTGACAAAGATTTAAATGAGTTGATTGATTTAAAACCAGTATACAATAACTTGTTGTTACAGTTACTTTTACTTCCCATTCCATAGAAGGGGAACAGCAATGACATTACAGGAAAGTGAGCTGTGAGATATCTCGGGGGCAATGCTGCAAAGAGGAAGCTTCTATTGCTTGGAGAAAGAGACCAGACCAGCGGGTCTCAAGGTTGGGGGTGGGGCTGGGATTTTGTCCTTCAGGGATGTGTGGGCAATGTCTGGAGACATTTTTGGTTGTCATGACAGGGGATTCCCTGGTGGCTTAGACAGTAAAGAATCTGCCCACAATGCAGGGACCTGTGTTCAATCCCTGGGTCGGGAAGATCCCCTGGAGAAGGGAATGGCAACCCACTCCAGTATTCTTATCTGGAGAATTCCATGGACAGAGGGGCCTGGTGGGCTACAGTCCATGGGTTGCAAAGAGTCAGACACGACTGAGCGACTAACACCATCACTACTATCACTATGTTGGCGCAGAGAGTGCGACTGGCCATGGACACTGCTTAATGCCCTGCAAAACACAGGACAGACCCCACAGCAAAGAATGCCCTGGTCCCAGAGGTTGATCATGTCTAGGTTCAGAGTCCCTGGGGTAGAGAGATCCTTAGTGCTTCCCTGTGGACACCAGGATGGCCTGGAGCTGGCGAGCCCTGCAGAAAGCCAGGGACTGGCTGCTGGTCCCATCAGCGGGGGTGGGGCAGACCCCCTAGTGCAGCCCTGACAATGTGAGGTGTCATCGCCATGCCTTTGTGAAACCCTGGGAACTAGAGTTAGGAGCTGCCAGAGTTTCAGCAGGAACGTCCCTCATCAGTGACTGGCTCGCTGGGGAACTAGAAGTCAAGACACTGGTTTCTGACAGCTCTGTGAGGATCTGCTCTAGGTCAGGAATTGACCTTGCCACTTCCCTGAACATGTGAGCATTCTCACGCGGAGAAGACTCGCTTAGCGCTGAGGGCCCTTCCTGCCCGACCGCGGGTAGAAACTGCAAACCGCTGTCCCTCTGACCCATCAAAGATCAGCTCCAAGTACCTGTCCTACATGGAGCTCTGATCTTTGCTGGGAGGCCCAGGAGCACGGGAAGCAGTGCAAGGCATGGGGGACACCGAGTTCTGCATGTCCAGGTATCTAGCTTGTAGGAAGACATGTTCCTCTTCTTGCAGAGGACACTGCTCATCAGCTGGCTTGGTCTCTGGGATATTCGTGGGCTCCAGCATCACCTGGGCCATGAGATACATTTTCTGCCTGTGAGTGGCCTCCTTCTGCCCTCTTTCCATCCTACCAAAAGGAGCCGCTCTCAGTGGCTGTTGCTGTCTTCCCTTGACCTTGAGCTCTGGAGATGGTCCTCTGGGTAGGATACAGCTTCATTCCTCACCTCTCAAGAGGCCAGGAGGGATGTGACATGACAGGCACTGGAAGCAGAGTCAGGACGCCTGGTTCTACCATCAGTAAAAGGTGGGAGTTTGCACACCTCATGTATTAGTTTCCCAGGGCCGCTGTCACATGGGTCCACAAACTTAGGTGACTTAAAACAATAGCGATGTCTTCTCTCACAGTTCTGGAGGCCAGATGTCCAAAATCAAGGTGTCAGCAGGGCCCCTCCCACCCCCGGAGGCTCTGGGGGAGGATCCTTCTTGATTCACCCCAGCTTCCGGTGACTCCAGGCATCCCTTGGCTTGTGGCCACATTGCTCTTGTCTCTGCCTCCATGGTCACATGGCCTTCTCTTCTCTCTGTGTGGCTGATTTACAAAGGTATATGTTCTGGCATTCAGGTCCTGCCTAGGTGATCCAGGGGTTATCTCATCTCAAGCCCAGTAAGTTAATCACATCTGCAAAGACCTTTTTTCCCAAATAGGACCACAAGTAGAGGTTCCCAGAATCTGATAGGCCTGTCTTTGGGGGAGAGGGGCATTTTTCACATCACTACACCCGCTTCCCATCTCTGGTCTCTTCTGGAAAAGGACAGGCTGGTGGGCCTCAAGTTCCCCTCTGGCTCCAAAAACCTGTAAGTGATCTTCAGAGAACAGACTGCATCCCTCCTAATGTTCACAGCAGCCCAGCATCTCCATAGAGCGTTCCAATTTTTTTCAAAGCACCTTCCCATCTGTTTGGCTTCGTGCTGCCGACCTCCTGATGAGGAGCACAGGGTGGCTAAGATTAGGCCCATTTAATTGATGATGCAACCAAGGTCCAAACCTACTCATTCTCTCCTTGGGTTATTCAGCTAATCAGAGCCATGAGCAGGCCTCTTGGTTTCCCTGGGCCATGTGACAGCCTCTCAGCCCCATGGGCTTGGTTCTGGAAGCAGAGAAAGGTGCTTGCCATGGAGATCCAAGCCCACTGTGCATCCCTACCTCATACTCCCTGGGTGTGTTGGAGGGACTTCCTTGGAATTTGAGGTTGTCCACAAGGCAGCGGTATCCTGGTCTGTGTCTGGCTGCATCACTCCACGGGGGATCTCTTCTTCCCTGTGAGGATCTTCCTAAACAAGGGGACTTCTCAAACCTCAGACTGAGAGACTGTTAGGGACATCAGCAGAATTTGAAAGATCTGCTTTGCTTCCAGGCAGAGAAAGATTTCAGCAGTGTTGTGCTCTGCTTAGTCGCTTAGTTGTGTCTGACTCTTTGTGACCCTGTGGACTGTAGCCCGCCAGGCTCCTCTATCCATGGGGATTCTCCAGGCAAGAATACTGGAGCGGGTTGACATGCCCTTCTCCAGGGAAGTCCTCCCAACCCAGGGTTTGAATCCAGATCTCCTGCATTGCAAGTGGATTCTTTACCAGCTGAGCTACCAGCCCAGATCGAATTCAGGAATGGAGACCAGAAAGTTGGGTCCGTATTCCTCATTCCCCTTGCCTGTGACTTGCAGATCTGGACAAATGCTGTCCTGTCCTAGGCCTCAGTTCCTTGAAATAACACCAGTTTGGTGGGAGGGCATGGGAGAGGGTAGAATACCCCACCCCTGCCTTTTACACCCAACTCAGAAATGAGGATGAAGAGCTAATAACAGTCAAGTGTTTGGAGTTCTTGGGAAGAAAGATGCAACATCTACACAAGGTATCATTAGCTTCATTACTTCTCAGGAAGAGGTGGGGGAACCAGTTAGAAATTGGCTAGATGAGAGGTGAGTACACTAAGATCCCCAGAGGGTGTGGTGGGTAGATGGGCTGGAAATGACCATTATTTATTTATTGCTTTTGTTAAGTGCCTGTAATGTGCTGGGCGCTGTGCTGGATGTGTGTGGAACACAGACATATATACAAACCACCCAGGGTCAGACTTCTGTGGGTGGGTGGAAGTTAAAGTTCTCACATCTCTTCCTGAAAACAGAAGCCTCTTCCTGATGGGCCAAACCTGGTGCCAGAAGTCCCTGCCTTTAGCTGCCGCGCCTTGGGGGTAGCCTGCAGAGAACATTTATCTGGGTTAAGGCATCTTATTACTTGGGGGGAGGAAGGCTGTGCCTGGCTTATGACACACAGACTGAGCTCATTTCACCCACTCTCGGCCACTGCTGCAGCTGGGACCTGGGCCTTTTGTATGCACAGTGTGGAGGGACTGGCCCTGGGCTGATGGACTGCTTGCTGCCGGGCGGGTCCAAGTTGGGACCAGGAACTTATGCCTGCATAAATCTAGGCAGCACTGTTTCATCCAATTTTATGCTGTACTCCATGAATACATTTGCAGAAAAGACAGTGAGAATAGTGGGAAGACAGGGGTCAGCACCACTGGAAGGTGGGGAAGGAAGGGTCAATGCAGGCAGTCACTTGCCTGCTTACAGACTTACAGACTCTGGAGGAAACAGGACATCAACAAGCAAATGTTTAACTAGATCTCAGAGCAAGAGAACAAATTCAAGGGCCAGTAGCAGACCCAACTGCCAGGTGTATAATACCATGTACCCTATGGTGGATTACAGGTCTTTGTGAAACTGAGAAGGGAGTTTTGGATCGTCTCCTTTGAGAAGCTCACTGACTTTTGTATACAGAGGTACACATGTGATGTATACTTTGAATGCAATTTCAGGGGGATCCACTGATCCTTGAAGCTCATCCCAGGACCCCAGTTAGGTACTCTTCTTTACCAAGTTTCAATACTGTGTTTTCACTTCCTTGTGTGTGTGTTGGGGGAGGGGGGCGCTCAGTTGATCAGTCCTATGACCCTACAGAGTGTAGCCCGCCAGACTCCTCTGTCCATGGGATTCTCCAGCCAACAACGCTGGAGTAGGTTGCAGTTCCTACTCCAGAGGATCTTCCCCACCGACCCAGGGATCAAACCCTCATCTCTTGCATCTCCTGCATTGGCAGACGGATTCTTTACCACTAGTGCCACCTGGCAAGCCCTTAGTCTGAAAATTCAGCAACCCTGGGAGGTAGGTGTGGCATCATCCTTTTCCGTGTAATGGAGGCCCAGAGGGAGCACAAAACTTGCCCTGGATCGTGTAGCTAGTAAACGTCCACATTGGGACCAGGAATTCATGCCTGCATAAATCTAGGAGGCACTATTTCATCCAGGTCTATGCTGTACTCCAGGAATGCATTTACAGAGAACACAGTGAGAACGGTACCTCCTTGGGGCCAGCCCAAGGAGGGGTCAGTGCGGCTGCTCTGGTAAACCTGGGTCTTCCCATAACCACGTCTTTAGAGCTCATTTACGGGTATATATGCAAATGGACCGACTGAGTGACAGAAAAATGAGTCCAGGGGAAAATCCGATAGGGATGCAATTCCTAAAGACTGATGCCTAAACCTGTAAATGGAAGAATATTTCCAAATCATCCATTTAACCAACAAATTCACATATGGAACACTTCCTATGTGAACTTCCACCCCCAACCAGCTTGAATAAAATCCAAACTCTTTACAGTGGTTTGCATGGCCCCTTGCCTGCCTTTCTCTCCTCTCCTCATCTAACTCTCTTCCTTACACTCTGGCAACCCTGACCTTCTGTCCATACCTGGCTCTTGCCAAGCTTTTCCCACCCCAGGGCCTTTGCACATGCTACACCTGCTGCCTTGGAATAGTCTTGCCCTGGCTCTTCTTGCCAGGCTGGCTCAATCTCATCCCTCAGGTCTCAGCGTGAGTGTCACTTTTTCTGAGAGATCTTCTTTGACTTCATCTAAGAATATCCCTCCACTATTCTCCAGCCATCTGTTTCTGTCTTCTTAGCACGTTTAACAATCTGTAACTGTTTTATGTCTTTATTTCTTTATGTCCTCATTATCTCTCTCTTCCTTGACCATATAAAGCTCTATGGAGGTGGGAGCTGTGCTGCCTCATACACCATTATATCCCCGGCCCCTAGACATAATAGGGGCCCAAGTGCTGAAGAACAAGTGGCTGAAAAGTATGTTTAGAAGGAGGAGGACTCCTCAGCGATCACTTTACCCTGCATAGTGCAGCAATACAATCAAATCTGGTCCCAGAGTGTGATGCTGTCTTCACTGTGAGCTAGTGGCAGTGTGACTCCCCAAGATGGTGGCCTCCGGGTCCAAGCAAGAAGACAAGTTGAAAAGATAAAGGTCCTATGCCAGAACAAATGCAAATTACACATATTTATTTGTTGATTTACCTATTTATTATCTGACTCTCCCACTTGACTGTAAGCTCCTTGGGGGCAGGATTTATGTGTTTCATTCACCACTGTATACTTAGCACTTGGCATATAATAGGTATCAATAAACACGTGTTGAATTTTAAAAAAATGTAAAGGTCCTGCAACTTCAGCTCGGAGAAGCAAGAACAAATGCAGTATAAGGGGAGGGTTGGGATGCTCCTAACTTAAAAAAGATGAGACAGTAATGCTGGCTTACTGAAAAAAATGTCTTGCCAACTGTATCCATCATCAAAGGAAACCACCTTATGGGCAGTTTTATGACATAGTCTGAAGCACAGGAAATGGGCTGAACGGGAGTGTCAGGGGACTTTTAGAAGTTGTATTGCTTTCTTAGGAAAATGCTGCTGGCTTCTGGAACTGCAGTTTAATTAAATTCAGTTGGCTGGCTACCTTCAAAGGCTGTTCCAGGTTCTTACCAGCCCTTGCAGACACAGACATCTTCCAAGCAAATGTGTGAGCACGAGAGTGGTGAAGCAATCCCTGGCAAGATAAGGCGGGCGTTCTCCAATCTCGGATCATACCACCCCGGCGTGTGGCAGGGGGTTGGGGGGCACTGAGGCTGAGGGACCTGGCTGTCCAGTCCTTCCTCTGCCCCCCTGCCCCCGGCCCTGACTCCCCAAGGGATCACAGAGGCGAGACAGTGCTTTCTTCCTGGAGGTGTGTGGGACATCCGGGCCAGCAGAGAGGCACCGGAAGGCACAGACAGACCCACATCTGCTGGTTCTTCTGTCTTAAGCGCTGCTGCAGACCCTCCCAGAGTGACTCATGTCCCCCCCAGGCGTGGAACCTGTTGGGAAGGTTCCTCAAAGCTGATCTCCCACAGAAGAGAGCTTTGGGGGCCACAGGGCTGCTGTCCTTCTGCACTGACCTCGATGGTGAGCTCACGACCGTGCCGGGTGCCTGCACACCCTTCATTTCATTGGACTGTGTCGACCACATTGAGGAAAAGGTTGTGCTGGGCCCCTCTTCCAAATCAAGACAGAAAGGTCATCACCGCTGGCCCGAGATCACTCAGCTTGTAAGTGGCACAGGTTGAGAGATTGAGCTCACATGTTTGGCACTGTTGGTTAATGACCTATCGCTACTGATTATTGAGCATTGCTTTGGGTGCTCTGGATTTGAGTACACAGATACTTTCCCCCAACCCTCAAGAGTATATATTTTTTTTAAAAAAATACAATCCTTGCCCTCAAGGAGTTTACTCTTTTCTTTTACACTTAAGGTTGAATCTTTAATATTGATGTATGTATTTGTCTTGTTCTCCAATTGGGCAGCACACCTTTTAAGAACAAGGAGCTTCACCTCAACTTCCCAGGCAAGCATGGGCCATGGACCCCTGGGACAGTTTGGTGAAGGTCAGGGGCCCCTGTTCAGGATCATGTTTTTCAATTCATACAATAAAGCATTTAGGATTGCAAAGGAAACCAATTATACCATAATACAGGTATCAAAATATGAAGAGCCACATTTGTGAAACAGTACTTTATGAGCTTCTTTATTACGTATTAAATATCAAGATCTAGCCGCTGGTCGCTCTACTACTGTGATTTCTGTGAGGCGCACAAACAATGTTTTGATATCTCTACAACAACTGCTAACGATAGAGTCTCTGCGTGTGCACGCGAGCTGCAGTCACAGGACTGCCGACGCCCCAGGGTTTGTCACCTGCATTCCTCATACAAGAAGATGCTGCCTTTCTACTAGAAGTTAGTGAGAGTAAAGATGTCTTTTTTTTTTTTTTTTCATCAAGTAAATTCATGCATCCCTGAATTCTACCTCTGCACTTGCAAGGGGTCTGAGGATGCCAGGTTTGGGGCCCTGTCAATCAAGTGGTATTTCCACACCCTGTGCTACTTTGCAGTCAGCCAGGACTGCTGAGGGCCTCAGCAACCCTGCTGGGAAGACACCACCGGCCCGGGGTTGCTGTCCTGTCTCGTTTTGTGATTGAGTGCACGCCTTTTCAACTTTTCTGCATCATCCGAGAGGGTACGGTGATGGTGATGGCATGTGGTGATGAAGCAGTAAATAGAGGCAGGAGAGAAGAGTGGTCAGGAGCATGGTTGCGGTGGTGGGGCGGGGGTTGGCACAGGGGATCAGATTCACAATCAGATGACCCCCTGCCCTCCACTCATCAGCTGTGTGTCCTCAGGCAGGTCAGTAAGCAATCAAGATTTGACTCTCTCATCTGTGCAATGGGCTGAAGCATACGCCCTCGTGGGCTGGCTCTGAGGACCCAGTGAGACAAGGGATGGAAGGTTCTGGAACAATGCTGGTGCATGGTGAGCACTCAGTAAAACACAGCTGTCTGAGAGCCACCTTGCCCTTTCCCTGTTTACCAAGTGCCTCTCTCCAAAAAGGAGATTGTAACGGGATAGCTTTTGAATCAGAGTGTTCCAGTCTCCTGCTTCTAGCTGTGTCACCCAGAATTCCACTCTAGGAAGTGGCTGTTCACAGCTGGGAGGGGCTGGTTCCCCTGGGAAGCCTCAGAAAGTTTCTCTCTTCTTCCTGGCCCAGTCCAAGCTGATGAGTTTGGGGAGTGCCCGTTTAACCATTGGTTCCATGGCTTGTCTTTTCTTTCTTTCTTTTTTCTTCCCGCCTCCCCCATGCACTCCCCCCACCACCCTCCCCGCTGGCTTTCTTTTTTTTTTTTTTTTTTTTAATTGTCCACCAAAGCTGAGTTGCTGAGTGAATCGTTAAGGGAGCGAATTCCAAGAGCGTGAGCTTCTCTTGTTTCCCAGGACAGGTTTGGGCCAAGACAAACCTTGGTGATGCCAACAGCAGTTGCTTAAACAGTGGAGCTCAGAGCTGGCTTCCCAGCCTGGCTTGCGGGGCTCTGTTTGAACTTTCTCCTCTCTCCTTCCACCCAGTGATTAAAGGAACCACATGGAACTTTCTCCTTATGCCTCTTCCCCTTCCTTCCCCATGCGCCCCCTTGGAAAGGCTCCGCAAAGTCCCAGTTTCTCAAAGAGCCCAGAGCTGTGGCCTCTTGATTTATGTTCACTTGGCAATGCGAGGTTGCAGTGGCCTGAGAAGCCTGAATAACTGGAAAAGGGAAATGGAGGAGGGTGGGGCTGATGGGAGGGTCTGATTGTGGCTTGAACTTGGCCCTCCCCACATCAGAACAGAGCCAAGGACTCTGGGACCAGTGGCCAAAAGAAAATCAAACCAAGTGACTGGAGTGTGAAAAAGAAGTTAAAGTTGTTCAAAGAAATGAACAGTATCTGTCCTTTGGGGATGCTTGGTGACCCTTTGGCTTTTCTCCTTCCATAGATGCCTCACCCTGGCCATTTTGGATTTAATGTGTAAACACTGGGAAATAGGGGAAATAATCCCCGGCCCATTAGAGGGGCTCCGCAAATGTTATATGAATTAAGTCCTCCTAGAAACGAAAGTCGACTCTTTTAGGTTTGGTTCTGTTGTGTGTCTTGCCTGGACCTGTGGTACATGAGTTCACATCTCTATGAAAGTTTTCACCCTGCCCCCTATGGAAGGTTGTGTCTGTTTCCAGAATTAGATCTTACGTGACTTGAGGGCAGGAGCTGTTCTTCTTTCCTTCTCTCCCTCCCTTCTTCTCTTCCACAAATATTTACTGAGCACCTACTATGTACCATCACCGTCTCCTCTCCACCCCCACTCTAACGCTTAGCATGCCTGTCTTCTAATAGGTCCTTAATATGTGTTGGATGGATGGATAGGCAGATGAATGAATGAACAGATGGAGCTTTAGGTGGAACTCCAAGAAGTAAGCTAGGGTCTTAGAAGGTTGTACATGTGGTTAATACCTCAGAATTGGGATCCCAGCCAGCAAAGAGGTAGGCTGGGACTGGAGCTGGAAATAAGAACCCCTGGTTGCCAGTCCCAACTTGGGCACCATCTTACTGTGTGTCTGGGAAACAGTTTATTTAAGGCTTTGGGCTACAGTTGTCTTATCTGTAAAAATGAAAGCAATCTCAAGACTTCTTTAGAGTTTTGTTATTCTCCAAAATTCTTTACCCCCAAACCAATGAACTCAGATCCTTCCATTAAAGAATTATGAGACCACCAGATCCATTCCCAGTTTGTTCATTTCTTGGACTGCCTCTTTTTGGTCTGATTTGGAATTGCCCATGTCTTTTCTTGTTCAAGAATCTACAGCGGCTACCAAATGCCTGTCACATCCAGTGTACTTTCTTTTTCTTGGCTTCAAAAGATTCACAATCTGTCCACAACCCACAAACCTACCACACTTCTCAGCACTCAGCATTGGGAATGTCCCACTACAGTCCGGCTGCTTACTCCCCAACACCAATTTGCCTCTAGGCCTTTACTTATGTCACTTCCTATTCCATTTTTGACTTCTAAATCTTAGTGATGTCATAAAATTTCTATTGGAGTCAACCAAATTTAAGACGGTTTTGAAGAGATCATCTAAAAACAAGAACTAACTACAGGAAAGGGGAAAATGACCCATATTTCCACACCCAAAGACAAACTCTGTAGACATCTTGGTTTATTTCCTTCTAGTCTTTTTTTCTTTTAATCTCAGCAGGGTTTTAGGGGATGAACCACATCTTTTATTTATCAATCACCTATGGCTGGTTGGCTGTGGAGGCGGTTTCTAATCTCTCACTATAGTCTGCGTTATGAGAAATATCCTGTTGTAAAATCTTACACATCTTTAATTATTTCCTTGGGCTAAATTCTTAACAGTAGAATCACTGAGATTAAAGGTTTTTGACGATTGGCATTGGGAAGGGAGTGCTTTGACTGGGAGTGGGGGAAGAGGAACCAGGTTTCCAAATCCTTCTGTGAGTCCAGAGACCATGTTGAATGAGGAAGTGCCATCCCCATCTTTTCTTTGGGAACTGACCAGTTAGATAGGCATCCCAGCACCCTTGCTTCCCTACCTACTCATGTTCTGGCCCAACATCAAACTTCTGAGATCTCTAGGAGGTTCTTTAAAGGCACTATGCTAAAGAGAAAACCTCCAAGGCGTCTTCAGCTGGAACAGAGGATTCAGAGCTAAGTCCCTCCTGAGTCTACCCCCCTCCACTACCCTCACCCCATTTCCCCCCACCCCCCTTCTTGGTTGATGGAACTGTGCACTTGGACGTGTGTGATTGACTGTGGTATTAACAAAATATGTACGACACAATGTTTTTAAGCTTTTTCCAGAGATATTTATATCACACAAATGGCATGTTGGTTTTTTTCCCCCTCTCAACCACCAAGAATGAATAAATCAATGGTCTTAATCAAGCTAATGGAGAGGGCATGGGCTAGATGGGTGAGAGAGGGCTCTTTGCCTGAGCCTACGGCTCCTATATTAGGGGTAGGGGGTGGGCCCTGGCAAAGTTGCTTCACGTCTCTGGGCCTCTGATCCCTGTCTTCGAGATGGGCATGGTGATATCCAAAAGCTAATGACTTCATGGGATAAAGATCATCTTCTAAGTGTTTGGAATTCCTTGGAAGAGAGTAGCTGCATGAATTTTTAATCCTTTATTTTCAGCTCTTTGGAGCTGCATGTAGGAGCAGAGCTGTAAACACAGAGAACTCACCACTACAGTCTAGCGTGTAAGGTTTTGTCTCACACAATCCCATAGAATCTGACCTTAAGAACGACTCAGAGCGTGGGGGAAATGCAGTTTGTTGTGGTGACTGTTATTACATAAAAATTAATGGCTTGGCAAACACAGGGATCACCCTGTCATGCTGAGGTCATGTTTACACCAAGCGTATATATTTCAAGTTCCTAAACCTTCAGCAGCACTGCAGGGCAGAATCGGCACAATTCCCACTCGAGACACAGAATTCCAGGCTGGAATTGCCATGGCTCTTAAGGAGGACATCAGTGAGGATGAATTCTGCAAGCAGAATCTCCTAAGCCTCCACATTTCTTATGTAGGAAGCAGGTTTTTCAGGTTCTGATGTATTGAGACCTACCAACTCCACTGAGAAGTGAAGAAAAGAGAAATTCAGAAGGATGTAGGACCCGAACTTGAATCTCATTCATTGTTCATCCATCCATTCACCAAGTAGTTTTGGAGCACCTAGACTCTACCTGGGTATGTGCTAAGTGCTGAAGGTACAGAGGATGAACAAAGGCAGAATGGTCCCTGCTTGGGGGGAGGTTGTAGTCAAGTCAAGAAGATGGACATTAATCAGTAATCACACAGGAAACATAAACTCACAATCAAGCTGGGAGCTCTGAAAGGAAGGGTATGGGTCTTAGGTGCATCATCACTGGGGAATCTGATCTAGCTTTGGAGATGAGGGAAGGCAGAAGTCATTGTATATACAAGCTCCCTTTTAAGAGAAAGAGGTCTATTTGAGGATGTGAAGCCCAGAGAAGCAAAAGTGAAGGGAAGAGAAAAGATGGAGCTAGACACATGCATTGGGATGGCTACTAAAAAAAAAAAAAAAAGGAAAATAACAAGTATTGGCAAGGATGTAAAAAAATTAGAAGGCCTGTGCTCTGCTAGTAAGAATGTAAAATGGTGCAGTCACTGGAAAACAGTCTTGGTGGTTACTCTACAAGTTCAACATAGAATTACCATATGATCCAGCAATTTCACTCCTAAGTATATACCCCAAAGAATTGAAAACAGATGTTCAAACAAAATCTTGTATGCACATATTCACAGAGGGATTATTCACAATAGCCAGAAGTTGGAAACAACCCAAATGTTCATTAATGAAAAAACAAAATTTGGGTTGTCCATACCATGGAATATTATTCACCCATCAAAAGAAATGAAGCTGCTACAACATGGATGGACATTGAAAACATAGTGCTAAGTGAAAGAAGTTATAAAAGGTCACACACTGTAGGCTTTCATTTATATGAAATTTCCAGAATAGATAAACCCACAGAAATAGAAAGCAAATTGGCAGCTGCCAGGGGCTGAAGGAGGGTGGAATGAGAAGTGACCTCTAATGTGTAAGGGGTTTCTGTTTGGGTGATGAAAAGTTCAGGACTAGATAGTAGTGATAGTTGCACAACAGTGAGAATCTATGTAAAGTCCCTGAGTTACACAAGCTATTATTAAATCATTAAAATGGTAAACTTTATGTTACATGTATTTTATAGTAAACATGATGATAATAATAGTATGAATAGTAAAAGATGGAGCTAGCGAGGTAGCCAGCTGGTAAAAGATCTGGATGGGGTTCTCATGTTCAGAACAATGAACGGATCACCCTAACGGCTGGTGGATAATGGATGTGAGTGGGCAGCAATATTAGGATGGGTGTGGGAGAGGAGGTGGAAGCCAAGGTGCAGGACCAAGATGGCTTGGATCAGGGGGCACAGTGGTGGTGGAAAGGAAAGGGCAGATCTGAACAATATGTAGCAGGTTAAAGCAAGAGGGTTTGGTCATCGCAAACAGACTCAACTCTACTCCCTCATTATCCCTTTGCACACTTATTCACGGGGCTGGAAGGAAGAAAGCATGTGGAAAGCATGGAAGACCCTTGGGTTCCGTTTTTTATTCTTTTTGCTGCCAGATCTTAGGCAAGTAACTTCGTTTCTTTGTACCTCCATTTCTTCCCCTGTAAAACTGGGACCCTAAGACCTATTTCATAAATTCTTACGTGGAGATGGGAAGAAATAAGCGTATTGAGACAACAGCACCTGCCCTAGCTTTCTTCCCGGGATTCTTGGGAGACCTGGAGAAGCTGTTAATTTTTCAGAGACAACACAGATCATCGAGGGGAGGCAGCTCACACCGCTGGGGCTGATGTCACAGCTTTTAGAAGGCAGGTCTCTCGAACAGAGTCTCCAAAAGCGGCGCCTTTATAAGAATCTCCAAAGTAACAGATTATAGTTGTTAAAGCTAGGATAAAAAGAGAGTGCACTCTAGGAAGCAGTGGGAGATGGGAAGCAATCGCCCATCACGTTACTGTCTTTCTCTGTGCTCACCCGCCCCCGGCTAAGCCCCACCCAGACCCCGCCCCCGATTTTAGCGCGGGCCACGCCCCCTCAACGCCCAGCAGCTCCCAGGGTAGGAGGCTCACCTGCGCTAAAGCCATAGGTACCCGAGAGGGAACGAGAGGGCATTTGGTGGGTGAGGATCGGAGGGTTAGAAATTGGCAGGGTGAGAATTGGGGAAACGAATCCATCCTTGTCTCTGCTCTTCACTCACTCCCTTGTTGAGGGTTTTGGCTTTTGCATATTGTAAGTACTTATTTAATGCGTGCGCTGGCTCGAGAGCTCTTCATTTGTCTTGCTGTCCTTCATATGCCAATGGGCTTCCGCCTCGTGTCTATCTGGGTTGAAGCTCCTGGAAAGGAGGGTGCTTCCCAGCAGCTCCTTTTCGACCCCAGCCCCCGGGCCAAGTGCAGAGAGAGGCTGGGGCTGGGGAGGGGTTAGGGGTGGCGGGGGACGAGAGGGTACGCGTGAGAGCCCCACTTGACAGGCTTCTGGAACCAGATCCGCTGCCAACTTGGATTCTGTTCTTTCCCTCAATAAAAGGAACTTTTCATTTGTGTTTTTTTTTCCCCTGACACCCTTTACATTTTTTAAATTTAAAGATACTGGTTCCTATTCATCTGATTGGAGGCATTACGGAGCAAAAGAGAAGCTGAGTCCCGCACACGCGCGCGCGCGCACACACATAGGCGCGCGCGCGCACACACACAAACGCACACACCCTCCTCCCGAGGTTTTCCCGAACGTACCTACTCCGGTTACAACTAGACGCGGCCCCTCCCCCACCTCGCCTTTCCCCTTCCCCTCCTCAGTCTTGGGAGGAGCGTTCTCTCTGTGTCTTCCCAAGTCCCCGAGGGGGATCTCCAGTGTTGGAGTGGGATGGGGTGGGGGTGGGAGTGGGGGCGGCGGGAGGGTCACTTAACGAAGACCAGAAAGAACAAATTAGATAATCAGAAGAATTATAGTAATTGCTTTCACTTTCCCCGAGCCCGCTCTGCGGATTCTCTGCCCCCGCCCCTTCCCGGGCTTTCTGTCTGTCGGGAATACCTCAGTCTTTCCGACCCTCTCCCCTCCCCCAGGCTCCTCCTCTCCTCTGCCCTGGCTCGCGCGTTCCCTCTCTTCCTCCGTTTTCTGGTGTGCTGGAACGTTCAGCGGAATATGATGAATGATCACCTGTCACGGCTTGTTTATTATAATGCAGGCAATCAATTACACATCCCCAACGCTGCCCGGCCCGCAGGAAATTTATATGCTCAGCACAAACCGATGTGAAAATGGAATCTCATTTGCCAAATGTCTTTCTCCCCGTACAGCACGATGATTACAGTCTGTGTTTGTTTCAACAGTCGTGTACAACTGACAGTGCCATCATTTACTGCCTGGCTCGGGTCACGTTTCTCTAAGGGTTTATTTATTGCGTTAGGAAGGCCAGCGCAGGAAAAGGACAAGGGGGTCTGTCAGAGATGCCACCGTGTTAAAAAGTGGGCGGGCTGGGCCACATTCCTGGGCAGACTGTGTCCTCAGCCCCTGGGCCCTGCCTCCCCAGGCCACCTCCTCCAGCATCCTGTTGCCAGCACTCCTAGGCTCCCAGAGGGAGGCAGCTCTGGGTATCAGAAACTCCACAGGTCCTAGTATCAGATGGACCATAGTATAAACTGTGTTTCTCCTACTGTCCGGTTGTGTGTGTTCAGAGTTTCAACCTCCTTATCTGGAAAATGGGAGCCTTAATACGCTCCTCTCAGGAATGTTGTGATGTCTGGGATATCAGAGGGGTCGCTACGTGTTGGTTCTGGTGACTTCAAATCACGCTCCTGCCAGACTAAAACCCACCCACAGGAGGCAGAGGAGAGGTCCCTTTTGTGAGCTGGAATTCATGCTCTGTGTTATCATCTTCCTCCATCTCAACTTTCTGAGACTCACCTGTCTCAAGACCGTCTGTTCTCTTTCCCACTAGAATTTTGCACTTAAGTTTCCTCTGCTTTGACAGACAGTGTGACTCTGGGAAAGTAAGATGACCGCTTTGCTCTGCTTCCGTTTCTGTCGTTGTAAAAATAGGTGTAGCATTCCTGGCCTTTCAAGCTGTGTGACCTCAGGAAGGCCAATCCCTTTATCTCTCCCGGCCTCGAATTCCTCCCGTGGAGAGAATAACTCCTAAACAGCCAAACCCAGTCTTACTGGCAGGATCCAGAGTGTCCATGGTGTAAAAAGAGTCATGTAAACTGAAGAGTGCCACTGTGGCACTGGTCTCTTTCTGTCAAGAGTTCTGGTTGGTCTTTGGGATTTTGCTGCACCAGGCATTGATTCAAATCTGTGGCCCCTTATGCCAAAGCACTTGGCATAAGGTGGAGATCAGTAAAAGAGGAGCAGGGAGATTCTCGTGTGTATTTGACCGCTCTTTTTTATTGTATATTTCTTTATAATTTTACATAGGTATTTGTTTAATGAATGCCCCGCTGGGATGAAAACTTTCAGAGGAAAGGCACCAGGTTGACTTTGGTCATCTTTGTGTCCCCCCAGAGTATAGCCTTGACTTGGCACACACTAAGAAAATCAGTAAATATTTGTAGCTTTAATGGATGAGTGAATGAGTGGCTACCTGAATAAATTCATGATGAGGGCAACCTCTGTGGTACACAGGGTGGGCCCAGGTGAACAGATATCTACAGGTATCTTTACCATCCCCGATCCTCACAGAATCACCTATGTCACACGTGTCCAGCCTTGTCTGGGTGCCCAGGGTCATGCATCCTACGTGTTGTTTAGTCGTTCAGTCGTGTCCGACTCTTTTGCGACCCCATGGACTATAGCCCGCCAGGCTCCTTTGTCCGTGGAATTTCCGAGGCGAGAATACTTGAGTGGGCTGCCATTTCCTTCTCCAAGGGACATTCCCCATCCAGGGATTGAACCCTCGTCTCCTGACTTGGCAGGCAGGGGCCACCAGTAAGCCACCTGGGAAACCCCGCACACAATACGTGTACTCATTGCCAACTGGTGAGAGATCATAGATGTGTCTGCCTGGCTACTCCTACCAGCCCTCAGACCAACATCCCCTGCATAAACTCCCTGATTATGGCTCTCCACCCCATGTTGTGATAAAATCACGACACCGCTTTATGGTATTCAGGTCCCCCACACGCCCAGCACAGTGCCTGTCAAAAACAGATGTTTTCAATCAATAAAGATGATCTTTTCTAAGCCTTGATGTATGGAATACTACTTAGAATTCCATTAAAACATGCTGGGTCAGGTAAAAAAAAAGAAATGATTCAAGTTCATATTCAAAAAGCAAAAAATTAAGAGCTGCAGTATATATTTTAGTCAAGTGCTTTGGATTTGTGGAAAGGGTTTCTTTCTATAAATATAATTATTAGTCGCCATGAGTATACTAATAATTGGGGGTGTGTGTGTGGCACAAAACCGGGCCTCCACATCAGGCTGGGCTGTGTAGCGCCGGGTATTCCCTCTGCTGACTTGCTTCACTAGTTGACTAACAGACCTTATTCCCTGGCCGAGCCGATCAAATCCTGCCAACGCCAGCTTCCTGACGTGGAGGGGGAGCAGGAGCAAGCGCCGTGGGGTCCTGGGGGAAAAGCAGCCTGTGTTTGTTGCTGCTTTGACAGTTGAGGCTCGGAGAGGGGCTGGCAAACAATGGGAAATGAAACATTTGAGTGGTTGCAAAAAATTCCGTGGGAAATCCCCCCTGGTGGTATTTATGTGCGCCAGCAGTGACAAGGGGAGCTCGGGGCTTTCGATTTCAAGGGTTCCTGGGCAGACCACAATAGCATGCTGAGATGGCGGTCCCCAGAAACAGCTCTTCTGGGGCTGCACAAGCCTGACCCTGGTCTGTCCAGCTAAGTAAGATTTGGCCACGCGCGTGGAGCTGGCTGTGAGCTTGTCAAGCGCTCATCCACGATTTCAGAGCACGGGCCTCCCCACTTCCTTCTCTAAGACAAATCCCTTTCAACTCTTCCTCTAGATTTTCCCTGGCCTCAAGAGCCTTGGGGGAAAGAGGGAAGTGGGGAAGGGGGTGGGTTATATGACTGGTAGGTTTTCCCTTGGGCTCAGCCCCACCTGCATAATTGTGGGAACCTTAGTCCCCTGCAGACCCCTTCCCCACAATCTAATTGAAAAAAGTCCAAAATTGAGGCCTTATATACGTTCCCCTGGCATTTTCCCATTAATATCTGGCCTCTTGCTTTCTCCTTTCCTGCTTAAAATGAGCATTTATTTGTCTGCTGCTTCTCCTCTCAACCCTCATTTAGAGAATAAAGTGAACTGATAGTAGCCAACTTGAGAACTAGTGAGTGAGTATTCAAAATCCTTAGCCATTCTTGCTGATGTCTTGCTACTGCTGCTGCTGTAATGGCATATATGTGTTTATAGATGCTTATACTTTAGGGGTGTGGTGGAGGTGGGGCTTCCCTGGTGGCCCAGGCAGTAAAGAATCTGCCTGCAATGCGGGAGTCCTGGGCTTGATCCCTGGGTGGGGAAGATCCCCTGGAGAAGGGAATGGCTACCCACACCAATCTTCTTGCCTGGAGAATCCCATGGACAAAGGAGCCTGGCAGACTACAGTCCATGAGGTTGCAAAGAGTTGGACAGGAATGAGCAACTTTCACTTCACAGGGGTGAGATGTATGGATTTTTAGAGACACTTTGCCCATTGTATTAGTCAGGAGGTTTCAGTTGCAAAATGACAAACTCCTAACTTGAATGGACTTAAGCCAGATCAAAAGTGTATTGGAGTTTTTAACTGAGAAGTAAGGGCTGTGTGAGTTTCAGCCATGGCAGGACCCAGGCTCTCCTTGAAGTCTTCAGGAATCTGCCTCTCCTGACCTCTTTGGCCCTGCTTTCCCCTGTTTTGGTTTCATTTTGAGATTGGCTCTCTCCATCTGTTTTACAGAGTCTGATGGAGGCTTTCTCCTGGTTGCCTCCTGGAAAAGTCCCGGGGTCGGGTCTGGTGGGTTCTGATAGGTTCAGCTGCCCATTGCTAAGCCAATGACTAGGGCAAAGGGGCTAGAATGATCTGATTGCCTGGGTTTCAATCACATGCTCACTGCTAAAGCCTGGCCGAGTCACAGGGATAGAGTAAGGGTGAGTGGTTCCCCCCGGGAACACCAGGGTACTCTTACCAGAAGGGGAAATGGATGGTGGGTGGGTGCTGCTGGAGGGAGGAAGACAGTGGTGGGGAGCCAGGAGGACTGCTTGCTGGGACTATAGGACACCTGCCCTTCTCTCAGCTGTGTAACAACTCTTGTGTCCATTTGTATGTTTCATTCCCTTGAATACTTTCATTTAAACAAACAGATTCTCATAGTTTCAAAGCTTGAAAATCAGTGATTTTTTTTTTTTTTTTTGCAAACTTTGCCTGCTCACTTATTCATAAATGAGTAACAATAATAGCCAGAAAGAGGCAGGAGCCTAGCCAAGGCCACGCGGGCAGCAGCAAAGTGCAGGATCTGAGAAATCACACCTCAGGGTTCCCGTGTCCTGCCCTTCCCACTTGCCACCTTGCGGGTTGGCTAGAGGTCTGTGGACAGAGACCACCACACGCACTCCTGCCACGTCTCACTGACTGGTTAGCCAAGGAGGCAGAATGGAGCGGCTTCCCAGGGCAGAGCAGAGGGGAACTCCGTGTGGCTTTTTCTCTGGTCTCTGGGTACAGGCAGCCACGGGGGACCCCCTCTGTAGGTAAAATCCTGCCGGCATGGAGAACACCAGTCAGATTCCGCTACTCCTGCCTTGTCCTGGGAGCTTACATCACCGTCCCAGAAGAACTTACATGAGTGAGCCATGTGCTTCTGTTTAAGATGTTTACAAACAACTTCTCTGCTCTGCCCTCCTTGTCTGGAAAGCTGGTCTCTGGGCTCCAGCCCTGCCATGTATTTCAGACCCAGCACGCTGCAGCACCAGTCACTGCTAATCATCATAGCTAACCTTTTTCGAGTGCTTACAGTGTTCTCGAAAGTGTGTGCTAAGTTCTTGATGGGTATTGTTTCATCAAATCCCCCCAAGGCCCCCTTCCTCTCCTCATCTGTAAAAGAGGTGCTATTATTATTTTACAGGTGAGGAGATGAAGGTGCAGAGAGATGAATCAGTTTCTCCAGGGTGCTCACCCAGCTTCAAACTAAAGCCATCAGAACCAAGAGCATGAGCTGGTGTACGGGAGGTGCGTGATGAACGCATGGACAAGGAAGGAGCAGTTGGAGCCGCACCTGTACGCAGACAAACTTCTCCGCTGCCGTTTCCCTTCTCTCCTACGCTGTCTTGCCTGGTGTCTCCGGCAAACACACACAGGGGATTCCAGGGAGAGAAGGCTCCCAAAGTGCAGGCGGAACATGGGTGGGTCGAGTAAGGAGAGGCACGTGGGCTCATTACTTAGACTACCTTGCGGCCGCTTATTGAATTAGTGTGATTCTTAACATCTTCAGCTTGGATCTCCTCCAGGCCAGCCAGCTGGTGCATTCAGTACGACTCAGCTCGCCTTAACTCAATTAACAAAGCCGGACTGAGCCGAACTCAACAAGTATTTCTGAAGACTGAGCTGGATGCAGGGGTAGAAAAAACAAAGGCAGGCAAGACTCAAGACTGCCAGACTCAACCCTGATGGAGATGCCTTGAACTTCTAGCAGATAATTCAGTGCCATATTTTCTAAGTACCACCTTTGCACTCCCCCTGTGCTATGAGATACTTGCTTCACAGTCTTCTTTAAATTAACTTCTAAGAAAATTAATTTCCTTCTTCAAACTTAAATAAGTTACTCTTTTTAAATTATCAAAGTGAAATTGACAGAACATAAAAACAACTATTTCAAAGTGAACAATTCAAGAGCATTTAATACATTCCCAGTGTTGTATAACCACTACCTCTATCTAGTTCCAAAACATTTCCATCACTCCAACATAAAAACCCTGCATCCATGAAGCAGTTTCTTCTTGTATCCACCTCCTCTTAACCTCTCATAACCATTAATCTGCTTTCTGTCCCTGTGGATTTGCCAGTTCTGGGCATTTCATGTAAACAGAACCAGATAATACGTGATCTTTTGTGTCTGGTTCCTTTCTCTCAGCATCATGTCTTCGAGGTTCATCTATGTTGTAGCCTGCATCAGTTCGTCATTCCTTTTTATGACTGGGTAATACTCTGTTGTTTGTATCTATCACATTTTGTCTATTCATTCATCTGTTGATGGATATTTGAGCTGTTGCTACCTTTAGGCTATTGTGAATAGTGATGCTAAATAAGTTTACCTCGTTCATTCATTTAGATATAATGGACATATAACACTGTAAAAATATGAAACGCTTCACGTATTTGCATGTCATCTTTTCTCAGGGACTGTTTAATTTTCTCTGTATGTTCCAATTTTGGGATCCAACACTGGGTACCAAAGTGAATGCTGAATGCTTATTTCAAAAGGAAAATTTAAATAGAATAGATATGTAACTCTTATAAAATGTCACCTACATGGCACATAAAATCACTCCCATATACTCTGATGTGGTAGTAAAAAACCCGATCTCTGGATGTGGTCAACCTTGACTCTGAATCCAGGTTTCACCAACTGAGGGGACCCTGGCCAATGTCCTGTCTTCCTCCAGCTCCCTGAATAGCACATGGGTTAGTGGCAGGGACTCCTTCCTGCACAGTCAAAACAACCCCAATATAACTCTCTAGGTGGCCCTCATATCCGCGGTTCCACATGGAGGATTCAACTGGCCACAGGTCATGTAGGACCATAGTATTTACTGAAAAAAATCTGCATGTAAGTGGATCTGTGTTGTTCAAGGGTCAATGGGACTTGTAATTGCTTCCTCCTGAAGCTGTTGTGAGAATTAAAATCATGTAAGGTGCTCAGTGCTGTCAGGCACGTAGTCAGTGCTCAGTATATGAAAGCTTGTAGGTAGGACCACAGGTTCTAAACAGGCACACTAACAGGACTGGTAGCTAACAAAGCAAGTTATGTGCCATGTGCCAGGAACTTGGGAAACGCTTTGCGTGTGCAATAATTCATGTAATCCCCACAAATTATTATTACCCCCATATTGTAGGTCAGAAAACAGGCAGAGAGGTGAACCCGGGAGCTGAAGGCCACACAGCAGAGACCTGAGCTCTGGGAAGGTTAAACAACAATATGAGAAGTAACCCCAAGTCCACTGGAATGTCAGGCTGTCCCTGGGCACAGATAATTAATTGCAAAAGGGCTGCCTGGGCCCTTGAGGTCCCTGGCCTGGCAACTTGCTGCAGACCCCGTCTGGAGGTGCCTCCCAGCTGTGTGTTTTTATTGAGTCGCTCTTTCTTGGGTCTGCCGAGAAGATGCTCCTCACATCTTTTCTAGCTGACTTGTCTTTCGTAGTTAATGGGATTCACCTGCTCTCCCTGCACCTCATCATCCCTCAGGGTCCCTAAAACTGCCCCTTTGCTCTGCGATCTCCCCTCTTCCCATGCTTCGGGAAATGCCACGCTGTATAAAATACTGTCAAATGCAAAGTACATTCACAACTCTTCTGTGTGCACAGCAATAGAAGATGAGTTTCGGGGTAAATATACCAACTCTGGAGCGATTTTGTGATTTATTCAGAAAATTGGCTTCCAGATCACTGTGGACAAGACCCAACTTGGCTGGAAGACTGTGATCCGTCAGCAGAGCCACACGGACAGCTGAGCTGGCCAAATTTTATTCTGAGAAAGGATAACTCTCATAGTGAAAGGCAAGAACTTTTAAGAAAAATTTACGCTACAGTCTGGTCCTACAATGTATGCAGTTATGTTCCGTACATTCATTCAACTGTGGGACTCTGCAGAATAGTAATAATAACAATAGCATGATAACAAGAGAAAAGACTAAAATACCTGTAAGTGCTAAGGCAAGAGTTCACCTGCCTTTCATCTCTGGGGTGCATGCAGTATCAGCCCCAAGCACCTCTCAGTCCTCAGCATGAGTCCAGCGCATAAATATCTGCTGTTTTCATGTAAGACAGCCTCTAAAATTTGGCCAGCTTCATCTGGTGCTCAGCTGAGCAATCAACAACCTTCTCCAAAACCGGAGAAACCCAGCTGTGTTGGGCTGACGGCGAGAAATCACAACCGCCTCCAGTGGAACGTCTCTCCAAGGGCTTTCAAGGTTAATTTCTGATCATGGTCTGAATTCGATTAGCTGGAGAGCTGTACCATCACCTCAGATGTGTCTCTGCCGTATTCTCAAAGATGAACAGAAACTGGTTTCAGCTGTATTGTCAAAGCAACTTTTCTGAAAGCCAGGACCAAACCTACAACAGGGTTCAGTAGGGGCCATCAAAGTGATAAGATTTGAAAAAAGTCAATCAGCATCACTCCATTTCCTATTCTCTCCCCACCCCATACTAAAAAAGCCTAGAGGGGAAAACAACAACAACAAAAAACTTTTAAAATCTGATGGTGTTACCTTAATGGGGAAACTCTTTCATCCTCAGTAGTCCAGTAAGTTTATCAGTTTACCTACTTAGTCACCAGCCGCTAGAAGTCAGAGGGTGCAGAGATTCCCAGCAGCCTGGGGAGCACAGAGCCAGTCCTCACTCTCTCTCAACTTTGTCCCTACGTAAAAACTCCCACTGCCCACAGAATGACATCCAAACTCAAGGACCTTCATTTGCTGGGCCCTACCCACCTCATAAACTAAGCTCCCAGGGCAGGGTCTGGTTCTCACTTATCTGCAGGTCTGCCTAGCACCGAGTGTGCAGAGTTTGGCAGATAAGCCAGAGCACAAGGAATACATGTCAAATAAGTTTAAAAAAAAAAGAAGAAGAAGAAGAAGTAACCCGTTTAGAGGCTGACCTGGTAGTCCAGGGGTTAAGAATCCACCTGCCAATGCATGAAACACAGGTTCGGTCCCTGAAGATCCCACATGCCACGGGGCAACGAAGCCCATGTGCCACAACTATTGAGCCTGTGCTCTAGAGCGGTGCTCTGCAACAAGAGAAGCTACTGCGATGAGAAGCCCATGCACTGCAGCTAGAGAGTAGCCCTTGCTCGCCACACCTAGAAAAGCCTGCGTGCAGCAATGAAGACCCAGAGCAGCCAAAATAAATAAATAAAGAATTTTTTGTATAAAGTAACCTGTGTAAAACGCAGGTGAAGTGCAAATCTCAGCACTATGTCATATAAAAAAAAATTTTCTTTTAAAGATAACTAGAGAGCAATTTAAATCTTTACCAGAATTTTCAGGAAACATCCAAAAAAATATGATTTATAATGTAAAGCAAAACTTCGGAACTTTGGTATTTCTCTTTAATGGCATCTGGCCCCCAAGTCACTCTCAAATTCTCCCCAACTCTCCTTCAGCTCTAACTTTTCATTTCCTCTCCCATCTCTCTTTCCAAATACAGCATCCATTCTTTTCTAGAAGTGCAGGGTAGCTGGTTAAAAGCATGAGTGCTGGGGCTCACTTTGCTGATTACAAACACAGTTCTGTCACTCTGATTTGAGCGGGAACCTGGCATGTAAGTGCCCCATAAATGCAACCTGTTATTTAAATCCTATTGGCTTCCCCGTTCTATTTTTTTTTTTCCAACTTGGCCCACTTTTCCATTAATGCAACAAGAAATGTATATGAGTTTTCTAGGGCTGCCAAAACAAATTGCCATAAACTTCATGGCTTAAAACAATAAAAATTTATTCTCTCACAGTTCTGTAGGCCAGAAGTCCAAAATCAAGGTGGCAGTAAGGCTATGCTCCCTCCAGAGGCCCCAGGGGAGATTTTTGTTCCTTGTCTCTTCTAGCTCCTGGTGCCCCCACAGCTTCACTTCCTGCCCCTGTGGATCTCTCCTCTGTGTGTCTCATGGGAACGCTTGTCATTGGATTTAGGACCAACCCAGATGAATCCGGGATGGTCTCATTTAAAATTCCTTAATTTAATTACATCTGCAAAGATGCTTTTTCTAAATAAGGTCACATTCACAGGTTCTGTGGGGTCAGAATACGGACATACTTTTTGAGGGGGCCATCACTCAACCCACTACAAGATGATACTGGGTCCTTCCTCTTGTGGGTTGTGGGTGGGTGGGAGACAAGGCTGCACACTCCTGTAATTCTTCCTCTTCTTTTTTTTAATCTTTTTATTCTCATTATGATAAATAAGTCAGTAGCCAGCATCAGGTACTTGGGAATGAGGAAGGAAAGAGGCAGATGACAGGAAGGCACTGTCAACTTTTCCTTTTCACTGATCCTCATCAACTCCTTAAATGATGCAGGTCTGCAGCCATTGCACACCTCATTGCAAGAGCTGCTGCATCCTGGGGGTGAGGTGGGTGCAGGAAGCAGAGTTTCAGCCACAAGGTCCGACCCTCAGGCAGACACATCCTGTCAAAGGCCTAGGGACAGAGCATCTTGGCTTTCCCACTGGGGGTCGTGAGCTGCCTGCAACACTGGCTGGGGCCAGGAGACAGTTCACATTAGTTATTTATTGATATCCTGTGTTAAGGTTCTGCCTCGGCGGCACTGAAGGGATCCAAGAGGCAGTGACTTCACGTGACTCACACTGCAATCAACCAGCTTCTTGGCACAATGTATTTATCTACCCAGAACTATTTTTGGTATGTGTTCATAGACAGCACACACTAAAGTATTTGGTATTTGAGATGCAAGCATTAAAGATGATTAAAGTTAGCTGATAATGAGCATGCCTAGAATAGACAGATTCTGTGTGTGTGTGCGCGCGCACGCTCCATGTGTGTGCTCTGTTGTGTGTCTGCAAAGCAGATGTCTACAAGCCTGCCCTTACGTGACCTCACCAGTGTCCTGGATCAGCTAAGATGTCCACGGATGGAAGATGGAAATAGATGGGAACTGGCCTGTCTTACCAGACACCCCAACCTTTCCCAACTCTACTCTGCCCATCCTTCAAAGCCCAGCCCATTCTGCCTTATCAAAGAGCCTTGCTTGGCCACTCTCTGAACTCCTAGACCACAGATAACAAACAGGCTTCATCTCCAGGACCAGCTTGGATGAAACGGGCAGGGAACACCCAGAGCAGTATGTTGAGTGGGGTGCTGAGAGCATTCAGACCACACCTACAGCGTAAAGCCTTTATATGTCCCTGCTCTCTAGCCCAGGATCTAGATGTAGTAGGCACTTAATCAATACTTGTGCAGTAATTAATTTTCATTGTTTGGACTCTGAAATTAGGTCAGAAGAAAGGTCTCTCTCTGAAGTGCAATCCCCTGAGGACTTCTGAGAGTAAACTTGGATGACCACTGAGGGTTGGGTGCCTGGGCATATTCTTTTTTTTTTTTTTATTTTACATTGGAGTATAGCTGATCTACAATGTTGTGTTAGTTTCAGGTGTACAACACAGTGACTCAGCTACACTTGTACATATATCTAATCTTTTTCCAATTCTTTTCCCATAGAGGTTGTCACAGAACACTGAGTAGCTCCCTGGGCTATCCAGTAGGTCTTTGGTGATTATATAGTTTATATATAGAAGTATGTATATGCCAGTTCCAAACTCCTAACCTTCCCCCACATTCTGCCCATCTCGTAGACCAAATCCTACATGTGTACTGGGGTGTCCCCGTCTAAGAGGATGGCCCTGTAATTCTGTAGTGAGGTAATAACACCAGGCTCATCTGTCAAGCCCATCTCTAATTGTTTGGTTTTCCTAATGGAATGTAGCGTCCTCAAGAAGAAGAGAAGCACCATAATGTGAGGTTTTGTGTAGGCTGGTTTCTAGCTGTGAGCTGTGGACCTGAAATGATAGTTAAATCAATGAAGAGGCACTGAGCTGTCGACTCGGAATCTGGGTGCTGGTAAAACCCAAGTATTGACGGCCCTCCGTGGATGTGTTGCAGCCCAGCTCTTACAGCCTTGATTGGGGTGCGCGCACTCTCTCTCTCTCTGGACAGGAGCAGCCAAAGAGAAATGGAAGTATGAGGCTAGCTGATTGTTTTCAGTCTGCATGACAGACCGCCCCCCTAACAAGACTCCAGGTCAAGTGCTCTTCACTCTGCAGATCTAGTGGGGAGAAATTAGCTCTCAGTAGTATTCCCAATTATGGAGAGAAGCGATTCCTCCCTGCTCTGGCTGTCACGGGTCTGGCAGTAGACCAAGAGGCAGGAAGCCTGTCTTCTTCCTCAGCCTCTTTCTCCATCTTGCGGTGTGACCTTGGCAGATGACTTAACCTCTCAACTTCTTTGCTGCCTCATTTGTAATGTTCCACCTTTTATCACTTTCATAGTCCCGGTTCTAGAATAAATGAGACAAGCCTCTAAAAGTCGTATTTTAGTCTCCGAGAAATACTGGAGCCAGGTAAATGCTAAGCACAGCCATTTCGTTTGCTTTTACTGTGTGTGTTACTAACTTGTGGGACTTTAATAATGGCAAAAAATGAATGGATTTATGTAATTGTTTTGTTTTGTCCTAGGCGCCTTGAGGCATTTCCGGAGTATTGTGTTATTGCTCACCTCTTTTATGGAGTGGATGTTGCTGTGCCCATTCCTTAGCAAATGAAGGGAGCTGACTTCGAAGTGAGCCACGTGGATGGGCTGGAAGTAATTCCTGCTCCTAATGTAGTGTGGGGCTTCCCTGCTGACCCATAGGTCCCTAGCACACACTCATGGATACTGGCTCAGCCAGTTATTCAGCCATATCCCCCCCCTCCCTCCACCAGGTATGCTGACTTTCTTTTACTTCTTTACAAGCACCAAATGCTTTCCAATCTCAAACTATGCACACCTGTTCTTTGTGGTGGGCGGCCCTTCCTGCCCATGTTTCCTCTGGCCAATCCAGACCCACCCTTCAGGCCTCAGCTTCGATGTCACCTTTGCAATGAAGTCTTCCATGACCCTCCATTCTCTGCTCTCACAGGTACTATATCTGTCCTTTACAGAGCTCATCACACTTGTGTCTAAATAACTGTTAGCTTAATGTCTGTCTTCCCCACTAATGATGAGTTCCATGAGGGCAAAGAACTACTTGTCTTATTCATTACTGTGGCACCAGAACTGAGAGAGCACTCAATAAAAATCTGTGGAGAGAGAGGATGGATGGATAATGGATAGATAGATGGATGAAAGGATGGAGGAATGGATAATAATATATAAAGAGGTGGATGGATGGACAGATGGAGAAATAAATGAATGTATGTATAGACAGATGAATAATGGATAGATGGATGGATGTAGTGTTTGTATATGAGAGTGATCCAAATCACTGGTATTCATCATCAAAAGAAAGCTTTAAGGTCCAAATATTCACAGAAGCCTACGGATGCAGACCTAGGATACATGTCAACAGGGCCACAGAGACTCTGGGTAGAATCCTTCTTTGCCTCAACCTAGTTTCTGATGATGCCTGCTAATCCTTGACATTCCTTGGCTTGCAGCTACATTACTCCAATTTCTGCCTCCATGGTCACGTGGTAGTCTCTCACCAGGCAGAGGAACCAAATCAAATTCCCAACATTCATTGGATCACAGAGAAAGCAAAGGAATTCCAGGGAAAAAACCTACTTCTGCTTCATTGTCTATGCTAAAGCCTTTGACTCTGTGAATCACCACAAACTGTGGAAAATTCTTAAAGAGATGGGAATACCAGACCACTTCACCTATCTCCTGTATACAGGTCAAGAAGCAACAGTTAGAACTGCATATGGAACAACAGACTGGATCCAAATCAAGAAAGGAGTACGTCAAGATTGTATATTGTCACCCTGCATATTTAACTTTTATACAGAGTACATCATGTGAAATGCTGCACTGGATGAATCACAAGCTGGAATCCAGATTGCTGGGAGAAATATCAACAACCTCAGATATGCAAATGATACCACTCTATTGGAAGAAAGTGAGGAGGAACTAAAGAGCCTCTTGATGAGGGTGAAAGAGGAGAGTGAAAAAGCTGTCTTAAAACTCAACATGCAAAAAAACTAAGATAATGGCATCCAGCCCCATCACTTCATGGCAAATAGAAGGGGGAAATGTGGAAACAGACTTTATTTTCTTGGACTCCAAAATCACTGTGGACAGTGACTTCAACCATGAAATTGAAAGATGCTTGCTCCTTGGTAGGAAAGCTATGACAGACCTAGACACTGTATTAAAGAACATAAACATCATTTTGCCCACAAAGGTCCATCAAGTCAAAGCCATGGTTTTTCCAGTCGTCATGTACAGGTGTGAGAGTTGGACCATAAAAAAGGCTGAGTGCCGAAGAATTGATGCTTTTGAATTGTGGTGTTGGAGAAAACTCTTGAGAGTCCCTTGGACTGCAAGGAAATCAAACCAGTCAATCCTAAAGGAAATCAACCCTAAATATTCATTGGAAGGACTGATGCTGAAGCTGAAGCTCCAATACTTTGACCACTTGATGCAAAGAGCCAACTCATTGGAAAAGACCCTGATGCTGGGAAAGACTGAAAGCAAAAGGAGAAGGGGGCCGCAGAGGATGAGATGGTTAGATAGCATCACTGGTTCAATGAACATGAATTTGAACAAACTCTGGGAGATAGTGAAGGGCAGGGAAGACTGGCGTGCTGAAGTCCATGAGGTCGCAAAGAGTCAGAGATGGCTTAGAGACCAAACAACATATAAGGACATCACTCATACAGGGTTAAAGCTCCAGGCTACTTGAGTGTGACCTCATCTTTAATTATACCTGAAACAACCTTGTTTTCAAACAAGGTCATATGCTGAGGTACTCTGAGTTAGGATTTCAAATGTGCCTTTGGTTGGGAGATTCAATTCAACCCATAACAATCTGGGAGACAGCAATGCTTCTCCCAGGTATGTATCCTAGAAACACCCCTGCTTGGGGTGACAAGGAGGCATGTGTGAGGATGTTGGTGGCAGCCAGGTTTGTCACAGCAAGGAGCTTGAGGTGACCTATCTGTCCATGACAAGGGAAACAGATAAGCCAAATATGATGAATGCAGATCATGGAATAACATGCAGCAGGCAGAAATAATACACTGGGTTTGCATATATCACCGTGGATAGATCTTAAAAACATAGCATGAGATGAAAAAAGTAGGAACTAGACTGAGATTTATGATATAAAACCATTGACATAAATTTAAAACACACACACCCAAAGAACAACATTATGTATGTTTCATAAGCATTGGAAAGTGGGTTGGAAGGATTTATTTTTCACACACTGGAGTCACTGCCTGTGAGAGCGGTAATAGTAGATGAAGGCAAAAAATAACACGAGAAGGCACGAGAGGGTTCTGAGGCAGACAAGTGCTGAACCTGTGGCATAAACTGGGATGTGCGATGCTACGAATGCGTGCATCCGGGGTCCAAACTTTACAAAAAGGGAAGAAATCATGTAACGAATTAATTAGTGACAACTGTGCTGGGGACCCGGCGGGGTGGGTGGGCTGGTGCCCATGGTCTTCCAAGGACACACAGCAAAGAAACTTGATGTGCTCTGGAACAGCAGGTAAGATTTTGTGGAGAAAACAGTGCTTACGCTAAGACCTGGGGAAGAACTGGAGTTGGGCTGGGTGGGGAAGGGAAGGACAGAGGGTTCCAGGAAGAAAGACGGCGTGAGTAAGAGCCCAGGAGAGTCCAGGCTGGCCTGGCCCGTCAGCCTGGGAGAAGGGCACAGGCCCCACGTCATTGTTCTGCCCTCCCCCCAGCCCCTAAGGGGGAAGGGGGGCCAGGGCTGGCTGTCAGATGCACAGAGGGACCAAGTGGCAGAAAAAAGTAAAAGACGCAGACGCATGTGAAGCACTTCCACAGAGAATTACGGGTCTTCCTATACTTCAAAAACACAGGGCTCTCTCCAAGTCTCTTTTGCCTCCTGTTTGACGGCAACATGGGTGCCTGTTTCTTTAAGAAAAACAGCAGAGGAGTGTGATGAGAAGCCGCAGATTCAGAGCCGGGGGAACTCTAGGGTGGGGTGGGGTCTGTGGAGCGCCAGGAAAGGATGCTCCAGCGGAAGGGGGAAGGGGCAGCTGCTGCTGAGCTATGGACAATGCCTGCCTCCTCCTGAATGCAGTCCCAGTGTTGACACCTCTTTCCTTTTTTCACGAGAAACTTGAAATTGCTCTGGATATATATGGGAAATCTTCTCCTTTTACCTATTACAATCTAACCTAACCATAATGAGGTGCCACTTCACACTAGCTAGGATGCTATCATAAAAAAATAAAATGGTAAGTAACAAGTGTTGAGGAGGATGTGGAGAAATTGGAACCCTCATCCATGGCTGGTGGGAATTGCAAAGTGGCCCAGACACTATGGAAAACAGTGTGGTGGTTTCCTAAAAAGTCAAACAGAATTACCACATGACCTAGCAATTCCACTCCTTGTTACACGCCCAAAAGAACTTGAAGCAGGTGCTCAAACTAGCATGCCTACAGATACAGTCATAGAAGCATTATTCACAAATAGCCAAAAGGTGGAAACAGTCAAAAGTCCGTGAATGGCTAAGGGCATAAACAAAAAGTGGTCTATCCATACAATGGAATATTATTTGGCCACAAAAAAGAAATGAGGTACTGACACAGACTACAACAGGGATGAACCTCGAGAACATGACACTAAAGGAAAGAAGCCAGACACAAACGGTCACACAGTATATGGTTTCATTTATACATAGTGTCCAACACAGGTACATCTCTAGAGACAGAAAGATCAGTGGTTGCCAGGAGCTGGGGGGAGAGGGGGATAAGGATGAATGAATAATGGGTGTGGGGCTTCCTTTTGGGTGACGAACATTTTTTGGAACTAAATCAAGGTGGCAGTTGCACAAGATTGTGACTGTACTGAATGCCATGCAGTTGTTCACTTTGAAACAATTCACTTCATATTATGTAAATTATCCCTCACTTAAAAACACTAGAAAATATGTAATTCAAATATTCAATAGAAAAATATATATAGGCCAAATGAAACAAGCCTGCAGACTGAATCTCAGGCCTGGGATGCCCACGTGTAAGTCTGGTGCACTTAAGTAAGCCCCCAGAGACAAGTTTTGTGCAGAGTTGGTGTTTAGGATCCCTGTTTTATTGGGAAGGAAACGGAGGCCCTCAGGGGTAAAGGGATTGGATGAGGGCTGAGTGTAGGAGCTGGGGCAGGGGACCAGAGTGTGGTCTCTAAGCAAACTGACCCCATGTTCCCTGCATTTGGGGCTGAGGTCTGGGGAAAGACAAGAGGGACAACAACTATTGAAGCAGAGAGTGGTGAGAGGTATGGTCTGAGCTGTGTGGTCTGAGCTGCAAGTTCAGACAGGAACCGCGTGTTGTGATTCCCTGGAACTCTCACCTTCTCCTCCACAAGACCAGGAGCATTGCTTATGAATTTAGGCAATTCAGCAAACCCATGCTGAACACCTACTATGTATACAATTTGAGCTACGTATGAAATAATAAAAGTTAGCAAGTGGGAAACCGAAGGGTTTGCTCTGTGCAAAGCCCATTCTATGCAGGGGCCTCTCTGATACCCACAGCAACTCTATGAGGCAGAAGCAGAGCTGGCACACCCTGCATGCATTCATATACCAGTTCAACCACACACCACTGGCCAAAAAGAAGAGAGGTGGATGCTCATTAAAAGGGTGTGGACAACACCCCGTGTCCTGTCCCTATGTAGACTTGCCACACAGGAAGCATGCAGAGAAAATGTGTGGACCTGCTCATTCACGGTCTCCAAACCCAGGAGCCTTTCCTCTTATGTGTATCTGTCATGTCACCATTCAAATGTGATTCTAGAAGAAGGTTTCTCAAACCTGCGGGGGAAGGGTAGGGGTCTGAAAGATTTTCATGACGCTTTTGCCTTCACCCTGGCTTTAGAATCTAGTACCCACATACACTGCAATTCATAGGTAGTATTATCATCCCATTACACAGGTGAGAAAACAGAGAATCACAGGGAATAAGTTACTTGCCCAAGGTCTCTGAGCTAATAAATGATGATTTGAGCTCAATCCATTCTACCCTAAAATTCATTCCTTTTTTCTCCACCACATGGCCTTCCTATCTTCAAGAGGGGCCCAAAAGAAATCAGCATGCCGGAACATAGAGAGACTCTTCACAGACTCTCACTCCTGGAGGTGGCAGTGAGCAGTTATCTACACACCTCCTGGTTCTGCATGAGGCCACAAGTAAGTTCAAATTCAAAAAATATGTATTGAGCTGTGTAATACTTAGGATTGTAAGACATAAAACCTAACTCGGACTGGCTTAAACCCAAAAGGGAATGTATTAGCTCATATAGCTGGAAAGTTCATGGGGGTGATGGCTTCAGGCATGGCTGGATCAAGGGGCTCAAATGGTCAGCACACAGTCACTGCATGTTTGTTTTCTTCTATGTTGGCTTTCTTCTTCGGCAGATTCTCCCTCCCTTTATATAAAGAGATCTGCCAGCAGCACCACCTTTAAAATTTGACTGCTGAGAAACCCAGCAGAAAGATTTTCTCCATCCCAATAATTCCACCAGCATCCCTGAAGTTAGCTCGGATGATCTCAACTTGGGTCCTGTGCATATCCAGGAACTTGTCCCTACAGTCAGGAGTGTGTGAGATTCTCCAGGATCAGTCTCAGGTCACAAGCTCACCTCCAAAGTGTGAGAATGAGGATGAGCCCTGAACCTTTACAGAGAAGAGAGAGAGGGATGCTGTGGCCAGAAGGTAAGGGAACAGGCTGAGGGAGGTGAAACAGATGCACTAAAAACTACCCTGGAACACCAAAAACTGGGCTGGGCATGCTCAACTCAGGACAGTGCGCACAACAACTGTGTATCATTACTGCTGCTTCATGAGGCACAGAGAGGCTTGACATTGTAGCCCACACCTGACTTCCAGGTGAGGAAACAGCCTTCGTTGCCCAGAGGCACCCTGCTGTCAGGTATCACAGCCAGGACTTGAAGTCAGATCTGCCTAACTCCAGGGCCACAGCTTGCCGCTGTCTCAGAGGAACCCGTGCACGCTGGTGAGCCCCGTGAAAACTCTTCAGCGCTTTGTTCCTTTCTCTTAAGTTGCAGACCCAGTCAGCGAGTTCTTTATTTCCACAAATGGTGCTGTTAAACTAATGGCTCTGGGACCTAGAGTCTGGCCTCTGAGCAGTCAAGCCTTCCCCACATTCTGCCTTGCAAAGAATTCATTAGAAAGTCCAGGAGCCAAGGCCCACGTGGAAACGTTTGGCGGCCGCCATTTTGCTGCAGGGTGGCAAACGTGAGCACCTTGCACGTGAGCGCCTTACACGACCTCTCGCCCAGCGTTAAAGGCGGCAGGGGTCGTCACCTCCTAGAAAGCCCCCTTGTAAAGGGCGGTGGCGGACCTCGTCAGGCTGAAAAATGCTAAGAAGCCAGGGTTGAAATAGAGGCCTCTTTCTGTTTGGTCAATAAGCAGCTGTGAAGGATGCGTAGGACGCAGCTAAATTTATTTGTTCCTTTCTTTCTCGGAACAGCAGCAGCCAGGCTCAGAATGCAGCTGTCTCGCTCTCCCGTGAGCCTTCTGCAGGCACCAGCATGCACAGAGGTTGGCTCTCCAGGACGCAAAAAATTATCCCCCCCCCCCACCCCCCCAATTGGTTCCCTTCCTGCTGCGGGCAGGACTTCCAGGGCCTCTCTCCAGTGGGGAGAACTCAGGAGCTGCCTCCCTGGCCCTAGGTGGAATCATTTACCTTTTTTAAAAACAGACGGGCTGCTGAACGGAGATACCCTGGCCCTTGCGGCCACACCCTGGAAAACCACACAAGTCCTGACCGCCTCTGCTTTCACTGCTTAGACCTGTGGGAAACTTGCAAGACACAAGCCGCGTGGGGAGCGGGCGGGGGCGCCCCGGGAGGGGCCCTTCCACCTCACGGCCCAGGCGGGCTTGGCAGAGTCCTTTCTGGAATCCATCTGCCGTCGCAAAGCCTAGCTGAGGGCTACCTTCAGCCGGGGGCTTGAACATACTGGTTGAAGTGGATTGGTTTTTTGTTTTTTGTTTTTTTTTTAAGAAGTGCTTTGTTGAGTCTTTCAGAAGGGCCCTGCGGGTGGGGAAGTGAAAGGAGGGGGGGACGCCGCGGGAAGAAACTGCTTCTTTATTTCTAGCCTTGCCTGAACGGCTTCTTGACGGTTACTGCTACGGTTCTGCTGAGTCAGATGCACACCCCCCCAGCTGCTCACCGGAAACACAGCTGTGAGGCGAAAATAACCACAAGGCCCAGCACGGAGCACCGTGCGCCTTCCAGAAAAGAGGGCAGAAAACCTCAAAACAGAAGAGAAAAGTACAAAACAACAACAACAAAAAAACCCACCCGTCAGAAACCCACCGCGGCTCGCTCACCTGGCCAGGCCTGGGGCGCTCTCCTTGTCGGTCACAGCTCAGAGGCGGGGAGATGGACCGCTTTACCACTGTAGTAGGTTAAGTAGCGCCCCCTTCCCCCCACCGCAAAAGTGAGATGTCTATGTCTTAACCCCCGCGACCTGTGAATGTGATCTTACTTGGAAGGGGGGTCTTTTCTGGTGTAACAGACTTACAGATCTCAAGATGAGGTCACCTTGGATTCCCTGGGTGGGTCCTACATCCAGTGACAGGGGTCTTTACAAGGGTGAGGGCGAGGAGATTAGACACTGCAGATACAGACGGGAAGGCCAGGGGAAGACGAGTCCTGATGCAGCTGCAAGCCAAGGAACATCAAGGATTTGGCACGGAAGCCACGGGAAACTAACAAAGTCACCATGACTTCCACTTGCCAGGCCGTCTCCTCGCCACCCCTTTCCCCTTGTCTGGACTGAAAGCATTCATAGCTTCTTGGTTGCAAGGTGTCTTACACAGATATTGAGGTTCCCTTTTTCCTGGGCTTCCCTGGGGGCTCAGATGGTAAAGTGTCTGCCTACAGTGCGGGAGACCCGGGTTTGATCCCTGAGACGGGAAGATCCTCTGGAGAAGGAAATGGCAACCCACTCCAGTACTCTTGCCTGGAAAATCCCATGGACGGAAGAGCGTCAGTCCACGGGGTTGCGAAGAGTTGGATACGACTGAGCGACTTCACTTTCTTTCCTTTCTTTTTTCTGGACTTAGTAGTTATCAGGAAGTAAGATGGTGCCCCAAGGACTTCAGGATCTAGGGAGCAGCTGGGGTCCCCAGTTATAGATAAGACTCTGCCACAGACAGAGACACAGGTGTGTGACCTCATAAACCAGCCACCATTCACTGACGGAGCTGAGCATGGCATGTTAGAAAACGGGTTCTATGTTTGAATACTGGCTCGGCCACTTACTAGCTGTGCGGCCTGGGGTAAGCTACTTAACTTTTCTCAGCCTCAGTTTCCTCACTAATTCAATAGGGAAGCTGTCCCGTTATACACTGGGGATCTATCTCTACCGTGGAGAGATGACCTGAAAATGATCCTGCTATTAAACATATAGAGAGATGTTGAAAAGAATAATCACTGTTAATGCAGAACAGAGTTTCTAAGGAAATCAGGGTAATTCCCAGGTAATTCCCAAAAATAAAGAAAGCAAGCCCAAAGCTGATAGCGCTGTACCTACAGTGCCTGGGGACAGGAGGCACCACCTTGGGTCACAGCAAGGCTGGGAGCTGAAGCCAGAAAACCGTCATAAGACTGGTCTTCATAAGCTTCCACCCTGACACAGTTGTAAGGATTATGTGAGTTTGCACATGCAAAGTTGTACTTGGATGAGGCTGTACTTGACAGCTCTTTTTGTTCGGTGCTTTATGTGAGTGTAGTTAATGCCTGTTGTTTTTGGCAGTTCAGTAACTATGACACTGTATTTTGGTGACAGCATCCCAGTTTATCTTTGGGAGATCATCTCTCTTCTACCACCTTGGAAGGAGAATATACAACTCAGACCTGGCCCATCAGAGTCAGGGATTATTCAGGGATGGATGTGCAATCCAAAGTGGGCTAATCAGAGTGAATGATATCTGAAAATATTGGGAAAGAGAAAAATTCACTCTGTCTTGGATCTGCACATGAGTGGCGTCTAAGCCTGGGGCTGCCGGAGGACATCTCTGCCACTATCTGGGAAGAACCTGCCAGAGGATGGTGCCAAAACCAAGGAAAGGAAAGATGAGAGGCAGAGAAATTCCCGGTGATACTGTCTGAGTCCAGCTCAGTCGTGTCCAACTCTTTGTGACTCTTTGTGACCCCATGGACCGCAGCACACCAGGCCTCCCTGTCCATCACCAACTTCCAGAGTTTACCCAAACTCACATCCACTGAGTCGGTGATGCCATCCAACGATCTCATCCTCTGCTGTCCCCTTCTCCTCCTGCCTTCAATCTTTGACAGCATCAGGGTCTTTTCAAATGAGTCAGTTCTTCACCTCAGGTGGCCAAAGTATTGGAGTTTCAACTTCAACATCAGTCCTTCTGATGAACACTCAGGACTGATTTCCTTTAGGATGGACTGGTTGGATCTCCTTGCAGTCCAAGGGACTCTCAAGAGTCTTCTCCAACACCACAGTTCAAAAGCAACTGAGACTCTAATTACATGTAGGGTCAGTCACCTAAAACTGTTGCAGAATCTCCAATGCTGTGGTAATTTTTTTCCAAGTCTTTTTTCTCCCTACAGTGCTACAGTTTGAATAACTTCTATTCTTGTGTTAATGTGTGTACTAATCTTTCCTTATGCAACTTTTTAATGTGCTGTTGTTTAATATGCTAAGAAGATGTTTCATATGTTATTTAATATGTAAACCTGTCCAGTGGATTTTACATTTAAGATATTTTTTTCTTTCTAGAAGTTTCCTTTGGTTCTTTAAATTTTTTTCTCCTATTTTTCATTATATTCATTTTTTCCTTTAAATCTTTGAACATATTTGTAATAGCTGTTTTAAAGTCCTTGTCTGTTAATTACACCATCTTTATTATTTCTAGTCTGTTTATCGTGACTAATGTTTCTCTTGGTAATGGTTCACATTTCAGTGCTTATTCCTTAGATACCTAGTATTTTTTTATTTAGATTTTGTTGGTTTTGGAGAGCAGTGATTTAATGGTCAGTTTGATTTTTTGAGGCTTTTTTAAAAGCTTTGTTGGCGTGGATCTAGCGGAGTCCTTCTTCTAAGGCTGGTTTAGCCCTGTTACTAAGTCTGACCTCACTGTGGTCTCTAATGAATACCTTGGATGTTCAATAGGTTATTCCCATCCTGGCTTGCTGAAATAAGTGCACCTAATCCCATGAGCACTCTGGGAATTATTCAGCCTATACTTCCACTTAATTATGCTTTGCTATATTTGTAGCATTTTATCCAAAGCCTGAGCAACTTAGTATTCGGTCAGTGACTCCAAGACCTCCTCACACAGATCTCTGGCACTGTTTATCTATGTGGTACCTTCTTCTCTGGAACTGTACTTCACAGATTCCAGCCTCTTTAGCCTCTGCATGTGATAATCCATGTCTCCTCAACTCTAAGAGGCCACTATGCTTTGTTTAGAATCATCCTTCCTGTGGCTCAGTGTTAGGGAACCTGCCTGCCAATGCAGAGAAATCAAGAGATGCAGGTTCGATCCCTGGGTCTGGAAGATCCCCCGGAGTAGGAAATGGCAACCCACTCCAATATTCTTGCCTGGGAAATCCCATGGACAGAGGACCCTGGTGGGCTACAGTCCATGGGGTTGCAGAGTCGGACACGACTGAGCAAGAACACACATCCTTCTTGTACTGCAGTCTAAAAAGTACTTTCATGCAGCAAAGTGATCATGGGCTCAGTCATCTGCTTCCCTTCCTTCAGGCTCACAGTTCTGCACAGCCTGTTTCCCAATGCCTGAAAACAGTTGTTTCATATATTTTGTCCATTTTCCTAGTTGCATACAGCTAGAAAACACGTCTGGTGCCAGTTACTTTATTATGGCCAGTGGCAGAAGACAACTCTAGCTAACTTGAGAGAGTGAAAAAAAGTAAGCATTGGAAGGGCCTAGGGGGACTCACAGAATAGATGTACTAGCCGAAGAACAGTCCTCAGAAGGGACATTGGCCACAGCAACTCTGGAGACTGAGGGGAACTAAGAGTCTCTTCTGGGCATAGAAACCTGGATGAATGAGCTCCAACCCTGTGGAGTCCTTCAAGAGTCAAATTTCTGGGCGACTATGTCTGGACTAGCCACAGTCATGGGGTTATGTCTTGGCCAGAGGAGAGCAAGTCACTCTGATTAATGATTACTACCAAGAAAACATCCAATGGAAAAGGATGGATCACCAAAACAAAACTGGGTTTCTCTATCCAGAAAAAAGGAAAATGGCTGATAGCCAAGGATAAACAACAGACACAATATCCAGTGTCTATTAGAGAACAGCATCTTTAAGAGGAGTTGGCTTTTAAACGCTGAGCCTCGGTGTTTATTTTTGCTGTTTCCACACTAGACTGCATAGCTGTCCTTCCCCTCACATCCCTGCCTTCCTCTGCAACACAGAAAGACTTTCCCAGCAACAACTGCACTTTATGGGCAACATATAGACAAGATAAAGGGGCTTCCCAGCTGGCACAGTTGGTAAAGAACCTGCCTCCCAATGCAGGAGACACAAGAGACTCGGGTTCGATCCCTAAGTCAGGAAGATCCCCTAAAAGAGGAAATGGCACCCCACTCCTGTATTCTTGCCTGGAAAATTCCATGCACAAAGGAGCTTGGAGGGCTACAGTCCAGGGGTTTGCAGACAGTCAAACACGACTGAGCGCGCGCGCACACACACACACACACACACACACAGACAATATAAACTTCATATCAGGTGAGAAACATCAGTTTAGGGCTCATTGGTAACAGATTCTCTGAGTCTGCCAATGTTCAAGGAAGACTTCCAGAAAATAAAACACATGGGGTGGGGGTAGAGGAGGCAAGCTTGAACCTGTGTCCTGGGAACAGAGCAAGGAACAAGACATGTCCATTCTCCTTCCTTTATTCATAACCACTCAAAGCTGGAAGCTCCCTGCCTGAAGGAGACTGTTTTGTGTTTCAAGAGTGAAGATGAGGTGGCTGCAGGCTAGTTCATCCAGTGGTTTAATTCAACCAAACATATAGTCAGATGCATCAACAGGTAAAGGAACCAGATGTTCTCTGCTTAGGTTGTTCTGAGGAAATTCTGCCGCCTCCACTCTGCATAGAGGCTAATCAGATACTGTGTGTGTCTGTCTGTCTGTGTCTGTGTGTGTGTGTGTCTTTGTGAAAGTTCTGCAGAACTCATCACCTGAGGTTCTAAAATTTCCACAAACATTACTTTCTTGTATAATCATACCCATCTCGGAGATGGAAAATCAGAGGTACAGTACGTGGAATGGTGAGTCAGTGACACAACCTAGAATCGAGTTCGTGACTGCAGGGTAAAGTTCTCCTGGAGCCTTGAAAGCAAATTTTGAAAGCATGGGCAGGGGAGCAGGGACAAAAGAGAGAGAGGGGAGAGAGAGAAAGGAAAACAAGCCTTCACAGGTGCTGGGTTTTCAGAGTGTTGAGAGATGATGTTTATATACAATCAAGATTTAAACTGAAATCATAGTCAAGTAAAAGCACATCGAATCACATGGCTATGTTGGTTTTTTCCCCCCTCAAGCTTTGTTTATTAGCTATGTCCATTGTCTGGTTCAACTTAGAAAGAAGTCTTTTCATTCCTTGTTGGGGCTTTTCCTTTCCTAAGAAAGAGACTGGTACGTTCATGCTGACTGAGCTCACCTCCTCGGCCAGTGGGAAAAAGAGATGGGGATTCGGTTAGCCTTCTGGGGAGGTGTCCAGAGCTTGTGAGGGTTATACAGGGACAAACGATTCACTGCTGTGTTTCTGATGCCAAGCACAATGCCTGATCCATGGTGGGTGTTCAGGAAATTATTTGTTGAATGAAAGAAAGACGGCATGAACGTGAACTTCCAGTCACGCCTGGACTACGTATTTGCCAAAACAGACCCCAGCGCTTCCAGGGCTTTGCACATTTTTTCCATTCTTTGTTGTCCCGGCGATTGTCTCCTCAACCTTTTAAGGCAATGGATCTTAACCTTTTGTGGGTCATGAACTCTTCTGAGAATCTGAAGAGAGCAGCGGAGCCTCTTCTCAAAAAATGCACAAACTCAGACACACGGTTTTGCGGATCCTGTCCAGTTGTGAGCACGTGTCCTGAACCTCATCCCCTGTCTCAGCCGAACAATCCCAGCCTTGCTCTCCTTCATCCCCCGGAGTTGCTTGCTCCTTCACCAAGTTCCCACAACACTTTCTTTTTAATTCAAAACAACAATAGTTTATTTTGCTCACACATGTGTCATTTGGGCAGGGCTTGGAGGTGCCCTCTGCGCTGTTAGCTGGGGCGGCTTGAGACTTCGATTGGAATCACCCAGAACTTGCTCACTCACCTGCCTGGAGGCTGATGTTGGGGCGACCTAGACAGCTGGGCTGCTGGAGGGGAGCTCTGCACTGCCCTCTCTCTCTCCCCTCCCCGGGCCTCCCCTCAGCCTCTCTGGAACGGCCAGAGCACTTTACACACACTTCTCTCATAGTTTAACACACAGCACTTCGGTTATTATTTATGCCTGTTGATGGTGGTAATTGCCTTAGTCACCAGCAACAAGACTGCACGTTCCACCGGGGACAACAACTACAACGTGTTCATATGCATTTCCCCGGGGCCCTAACGAGTACCTTGCACATGGTACCTGTTAGGGACCTGGGGAAATAGGGCTATATATGCTAATTGAAATACCTAAGTAGGTATGTGCTTATCTTACTATTATGCCCCATTACATTTAAGAAATAGGATTAGATGTTAGCCTATTTACATACATCAATACCACAAAACAAAAAATTTTAAACGAGGAGATGGGGACTCAGTGAAAAGGTAGGCAAATATGTTGAAATGAAGAATAAGATTGGTACTCAAAATATACACCATGGATTACTATACCATTATTGGCAGGGACCCAGAAATCCAGTTTCAGCATCCTGCCAGTAAGGGCAAAGAGGGAAATATAATCAGTTGCAAAACTGATGGTGTTGGATATAAGCAAACTGACTGCATAGGAAAGCACAGCTCCTGCTGGTAAAATTGCAACCTTCCAGTATTAAAAATTATAGCAAGTTTATACTCCATGCCAGTTAAGGAAAGTTCAATACAAGCCAATCTATAAGTGGCCTTAAAACAAAGAGATAAAAGGTTGCAGACTCTGAGAGTCTGGTTTCATCCACAGAAAAACATAAGGCTGTCTAGTCCACCTTTTCCTAAAGGACATGTGATGGCATACAGTCCTGGAAAAGCTCTGCCCACAAAGGGTTCTGCAGTCAAGGAGGTGGGAAACCGCCTCCAACCCCACTGACATCCTCTTGGGATCTCACAGTGAATGCTAGCATTTTAAAGGCTCTGAGAAGTCCTGCAGTAAAGAAACCCAGCCTTTCTCAAGCTCCTTTGCCCACTATTGTGCAAGAACCTAGGGACTGTCTCCAGATGGGACCTAGGTCCTACTGTAAACAACTTTTCTTTCTCCTAAGAACAGGTCAGATGAACAGACTGCCATTCTTAAGCAGCATATGCCAATACCTCTTTCTTTTGTTCCTTCTAAAAGGACATGGGGTGGGCGGGGCAGGGGGGAGCTTCCCTGGTGGTCCAGTGGCTAAGACTCTGCTGTCAATGAAGGTAGCCTGTGCTTGATCCCTGGCCAGGGAATTAGATCCCACCTGCCACAACTAAGCGTTTGCATGCTGCAACTAAGACCTGGTGCAGCCAAATAAATGAATCAATATTTTTTTAAAAGGACATGGCGTAAGAAAGAAACAAAGTAATATCTGCAAATCTCCTCCTTAAAATCACCTTTATTTAAAATCCTATTTGCTCTTTTTTTCTAGGTATGACTCCAAATAAAGAAATATGTTTTAGAAAAGAAACTGGTCATTCAAATTCCAAATAAGGCAGAAGAAAGGTATGAGGGACCATCACTCAGAGCCCACAGTTTCTCCCCATGAGAAATTAATAAGGGGTCAGCACACCCCTTTTCTTTGCTGGCCACCTCTGTAGATATCGGATAAGACCCCTGAGGTATCTGTAACCATAGCCATGGGACTTCCCTGGTGGTCCAGAGGTTAAGAATCTGCCTTGCAATAGATGAGACACAGGGTTGATCCCTGGTCAGAGAACTAAGATCTCACAGGCTGTGGAGCAGTTGAGCCCCCACACCGCAACTAGAGAGTATGTGTGGCACAGCAAAATATCTCACATGCCAAAACTAAGATCCAATGCAGTCAAATAAATAAAACCTTCAACAACAACAGCAGCAAAAAACCCCATAACCATAGCCACGTCCTCTGTTACCTATAACTGAGCACTAAACCAGCAGTACTTACTCAGACCAGTCAGAAAACTATCGAGTTGCACCTTCGGCAGATGGCGGGGAGCAGAAGGGGCAGTGACTGTCTGTTTTGGCTTCGCTTGTGAAGAGAAATTAAGGGTGTGTTAACTTTTGTCCAGCTCCTGTCTCCTGGTACACTAGCGTTTCCATCTCAAAAGAAGCCAAGTGTGAGCTGGTTCGAAAAGGGAAAGCATGTCTGATTTTGGCAGGCCATGGAACAATCCCCGAGACCTGTCTTCACAAAGCACTTGTTAATATCCTACTTAATAACTCTACGGGACTCGCAGCAGAAAACTGATGAAACGAGTGGAAGGATTGCAGAGCCTTTAAGGTCAATTCTCAAACTGGGTTCCATGGAGCACCAGTGGTTCCACAGTGTCTCAGGGGCTACAGGGAGGGAAGGGAAGAGGCCCCTGGCAAGCAGAGATCTGAGTTCTCAGACGCAATCAACCAGGGCAGTTTCTCTTTTTCCACGCAAGAACATATTTGAGGAAGAGAAGGGGCAGGGATTTAAGTACTTAAATTAGAAAATGTTTGAGAACTACTGCTTATATGGAGCTTCACACATATTATTTCTCATAGCTGAGATTCTGATAAGAATTGAAAAGCTAACAATTAACGTTATATTCTTAGCAAGAACCTAGGGGGCAGAAATTTAATTTTTTTTTAATCAAAAGCAGAGCAGAACTATGGCAAAACATGTGATAAATGATGAAAATACTTGCAGTCATATAATTAATAAAGAGTTAATATGCTTAGGTTATAAAATGATCCTACAAATTAATGAGGAAAAGACCAATAACCCAGTAGAAACGTGGGCCAAGGATACAGAATTCACAGAAGCAGAAATGCAAATATTCAATAAACATATGAAAAGATGCTCAGGCTCACTTGTCAGGGAAATGCAAATGAGAACAATGAGATACTATTTTTTACCCATCAGATTGGCAAAAATGGAAAATATGTGTAACATCCAGAGCTGGCAAGAGTGTGAGGAATCTAGTTCTCTCAAACGCCATCGGGGGAGGACTGTAAATTATTATAAAGTGGTGGAAAGTCAACTGTTGGTATTTTTGAAAATTTAAACTGTAGCCCGGCACTCCCACTTCTGGGAATATATCCACCAGAAATGAAAATGCCAGTGTATAAAGATATAAATATATGAAGAAGTATATTGCAGCATCGTTTGTAATAGTTTAAAAAAAAAAAACCTGGAAATACTCTGAACGTACATTAATAAGAAAATGGTTGAACAAATCATGATGTATTTATATTAAGGAATACAGCACAGATATTAAAAATTATAAAATAAAATTGTACACATTGACTGGGAGTTATGCCTACAACATCTTGTTAAACAGAATAAAAGCAAGTACAATCCTATTTTTATTTAAAAAACATAACAAAAATACCAAAAAAAAACAAAAGTCACAACCAGTAAGTGGGTTTCTGTATGTTTTTATAAATAAAGAAAACAGTAGGGAAACGTTTATACCTAACTGTTAACACTGATTGTATCAGGGAGCTGGACTGGAGAGGAGTGGTAAGACTATTAATTTTATTTCAGACACTTCTTTATTATTTCAAATATTACAAAAGATATGTATTACTTTTGTAATTCAAATGATCAGAATTTTTAAAAACAGAATTAGGACAGGAAATTCAAAGCAAATCAAATTACTTTGACAATCACTGGAAGGCAGAATGGAGCTGGTCTCCTGGTATGGGGTCTTAAAGCACTGAACCCAGGGAGATGCACAACTACTAGAAGGCACCCCAGCTATGCATGGGGGTGGGTTGAAGGAGAGCCTTTTAATAGGGCTGACATCTTCCTTGAAAAACAGTCATGACTCTTCTCTAACATAAGCGGAAGGATTGAATGAGACCCCAAAGTGACAGGCTACAGCAAAGAAGTCAGAGGGATTTCCCTGGCAGCTCAGTGGTTTAGACACTGTGCTTTCACAGGTTCAATCCTTGGTTGAGGAAATAAGGTCCTGCAAGCTGCTACCTGGCCAAAAGTAGAAACAAACAAACAAACAAAAAGAAAAAAAAGAAAAGGAGCCAGCACATTTTTCTGTAAAAGACCAAATAGTACCTCTATTAGTTTGTGGACTGTTTGGTGTCTGTCACAACTATTCAACTCTGTCATTGTAGCAGTATGTAAATAAAATGGGCATAGCTATGTCTCAATAAAACTTTGAAAAAACAGATAATGGGTGGATTTGACCCTACGGCTGACCTCTGCTACAGAACATGGGCATAATTATTTTTTAAAAGCAAACCATTTCATTGAAGTATATCTAATATATGTATGATAAAAGTATGCCAATCTGATGAATTTTTCAAAGGGAACACATCTTTATAACTACCACCCAAATTAAGTTGCAGAACATTACCAGCACACCAAATGTGTTCCTTGGGCTTAACCCAGGTATCCCCAGCCCCCAAAGATAGCCACTAATTTTACTTCTGTCCTCACAATTTGTTTTGAATGGTTGTAAACTTTATATAAATGGAAGCATACAACACTTTCTTTCACTCAATGATATGTGAGATCCCTCCATGCGATCGTGTAGTTTTATCCAATATCATCACTATACAGCGTTCTATATATAGTGTTGCAATTATCAGATTGTAAGAATACATCACACTTTATATATCTGTTTTGATATTGATGATATTTGGGTTGTTTCCAGTTTGGAGCTTGCTATACAGTGAATGTTTTTGTCCCTCTAAAATTCACATGTTGAAACCTAATCCCTGTTGTGATGGTATTAAGAGGTGGGGTTTGGGGGAGGTAATTAGGTCATACAGGTGGAGCCCTCATGAATGGAATTAGTGCCCTTATAAAAGAGACCCTAGAGAGATCCTTGTCCCTTCCACCATCTGAGGACACAGTGAGAAGATGGCCATCTATGAATCAGGAAGTGGGCCCTCACAGGACACTGACTCTGCCGAAACTTTGATCTTGGACTTCCCAGCCTCCAGAACTGTAAGAAATAGATATGCGTTGTTTATAAGCTACTCAGTCTATGGTATTCTGTGATAGCCACCTGAATGGACTCAGACAGAGCTATTACAAATAATGCCACTATGAATATTCTTGGCCATGTCTTTTGGTGCACACATTTACTTTTTACTATTGAGCATATTCCTAGAGTACATGTGCTACATCCAGTTTTTGTAAATACCAAGTAACTTTCCAAAGTGGGTATTCTAATCTGCCCTCCTATCCTAAGCTTATGAGAGTTCCAACAGTTCCCAGCATTGCCAACACTTGGTATTGACAGATTTCTTTGTAATTTTAGCCATTCTTGTATATGTGCAAAATTTATATATATATAGCAAAGTTCAAAAATCTTAGGTGTTCATCTAAAAGTTTTTACTCGTATAAAAATTATTTGTGGTTTGAATCACATTCCCTTAATTACTAATGATGTTGACTCTCTTTTGACAGGTTTATCTGCCCTTTGGATTTCTTTTTTGTGAAAAGAGTATTCATGTGTTTTGCTCATTTTTTTAAAAAAATGGATTTTCTTTTTCTCATTGATTTACAAGAGTGCTTGAAATATTCTGAATACGAGCTCTCCATTGATATCTTTATTCCAACTATCTTCTCCCACTATGTGACTTGCATTTTCATTGTCTTAATGGAGTCTTTTGATGAACAGAAGTTCTTCATTTTATTGAACAATTGATCAATTATTTTTTCATGGTTATTTGTGTGTGTGTGTGTGTGTGTGTGTGTGTGTGTGCCCTGTTTCAGAAATATTTGCTAAAGGAAAACTGTCTCTATACTCACAATACTTCTGAATGAAATGTGTTGAATTTTTTTCCCTCAAACCAGCCAATTTCCCAATCTTGGAACACAAACCAGGTGTCCTATAATTTGACTCAATTTTGACACTAAACTCCACAAGTTAAGAGCTCAATTCCCACACGACTGTCCTCAGTCAGATGCCTGTTACAAGTAGCAAGTGCCCCAGGTACCCATACTTCCATCTGACTTGGCTACAAAGTCAGGAGTTCCCACAACTCCCCATTTTTGATAATTTGCTGGAACAGCCCACAAAATTCAGGAAAATATTTACTTATAAAGTGTACAGATGAAGAGGTACATAGGGTGAGGTCTAGAAGGGTCACAATCACAGAAGCTTCAGTCTTCGTGGAGTAGAGATGTGCCACTCTCCAAAAATGATATGTCCTCCCACCCAGAAGCTTTCCAAATCTCATAGTTTAGGGATTTTTATGGGGGCTTCATTATATAGGCATGACTGGCCCTTAACTCAATCTCCAGCCCCTCCCCTCTCCCTAGAGGATGAAAAGTGGGGCTGAAAGTTCAAAGCCTCTAATCATGACTTGATCTTTTTGATGACAAGCCCTGGAGTAGGAAATGGTCACCCAACTGAGCATGGACACATGCACGCCCCATCCTGAAATTATCCAGGAGACCACCAAGAGTTGCTTCATTAGGATGAAAGAAGCTCCTTTGACCCAGGAGATTTCAAGGGATTTAGGAGCTGTGTATCAGGAAATAGACACAGAGTCCAATACATATGTCTTATTATGTCACATTTGCCTATCCTCAAAGTCATGAAGACATTCTCCTGTATTATTTTTTAGAAATGTAGAAATGCTCCTGTTTTACCTTGTACATTTGAATCTACAACCATTTGAACAAACTCAACCAGAAATGTTTAGGAGTGAGCATTACCCACTGCACTAGTTTCAGTCCCTGTGTTCTTCCAGAACCTTGACATTTGCCATCAAGAGGTAGAGTTTATCTTCCCTTCTTTTCAACCTGGGCTGGCCAACAGAATTCTCAATCAATAGAATGCTGCAGAAGTGACAGCATGATTTTTTTCAAGAATAGGTCACAGAAAGTGATGTGGTTTCCACCTGACTCTCTGTCTCAGGACATCTGCTTTGGGTACCTTGGCCACCATGTAAGAGAGCCAGCTTCCCTGAAGCCACTCTGCTGGAGAGACCACAATGAGATATGACATATAGCCAAGGAACCCGGCTGTTCCAGCCCCCAACCAGGGGTATAAGTCTGTCCAGCCCAGCTGCCAGACATGAGCATCTAAGTGACCTAGACTTCTAGGTGACCCTACTTTCGCCACATGAGATACCCTGAGCTAGAACTGCCCAGCCAAATGTCCCATCTTTCCAGGCTCTGGGCTTCTCTGGTGACTCAGTCATAAAGATTCCAGGTGCTAACTTAGCACTAGTTTTACTGGGAAAACTAACCTGTGACTGGGTTAGGCCGGTTTCCACTACTGCTGTTTATTTCAGGGGTGTGTTTGCAAACTCCAAAGACAAAGGAAGCTTTGACTTTCCTTTGTCAAGCCTCATTTCAATCTATTTAGTGTCTATGCAAATGAAAGAGCCCATTCATGAAAGGAGAAAGACTCCTGTAGATTAAACAGATGGGAAAGATGAGATAAGACGGTCCCCTTGGATACTCTTGAAGGGTAGTGAGTCTTGGTGTTCATCCAGAGAGATTAGCTGAGGATCACTTCACTAACTTTGGTCAGAAGGATAAGACCCAAAGTGGGGCTGGGGGAACCTTTACCCCATCCAAAACTGGAATAAGGCTGATTTCACAAAGAGATTTTCCTGCTCCAGAGTCCCTGTCACTCAGCTTCTGTCTCCAGTTATCTAGCAGCTCAGGTTAAAGAAAAAACTCCTTCCAACTAGTACTCAGGAACTAACCAGGCCTTGGGGATCCAACCCAGGGAAAAAGGCTGGTTCTACTTCCTGGAGGCTTAAGTGGAACATGCAAATCAATGTGTTTGAATTATCAGCAGAACTGCATTTTTCACTTTTTAAACACATGCTTGGATGGGGAGACACATGTGCACCCGTAGGTGATTTGTGCCAATGTATGGCAAAAACCACCACCATATTGTAAAGAAATTATCCTCCAATTAAAATTAATTAATTAATTTTTAAATGGTTGACTTGCTAATAATGGCAATAACATCTACCTCTATGCACAACCATATTATTTACCTGTTTACTCCCCACCTCCACACCATCACACAAGGAGATCAGAGACCTGGGTTGTCCACTTCTTGCTGCTTCCCCTGCGCCCAGCCCAGTGGGCTCCAGACCAACTTCCTGAATGAATGAGTGAGTGAGTGAGTGATAAATGCTAACAACAAGCTTTTAAGAGCACCTACTCCAGGCAGGCACTATGCATTATTTCACATCCTCCTTCAGCTTCCCTTGAGGGAAGGGTGGTTGTCTTGGTTTTACAGAGGTTAGAAAATTTGCCCCAAATCTCAGACTCTCTAAGGGGAAGAATCCAATTTCAAATCCAGCCTGTCTGACTCACAGAAACTCCTCTTTAATACTAAGCACAAAATTGGCCACAGAAGGGTCAGGGGGAGACCACCCACCCTTTTTGTCTTTCCTGAGATAAGAGGGTTTTCATAAGGGCCTTGAAGACCAGAGTCTAAAACTCTACACTGCTCTGCTGAGCCTGGACCCAGCTTTGCAGCCCTGCCCAGAAACCTCTGCTTAGACCAGGGTTCCTGTCCCGCTTCTGTGGCCTGGGAACTTGCAGGGAAAGGGCAATTAAATTAACAGGGTCACGGAAAGAGGAGGAGGGTGAGAAGCTGGTGGCCAAATCCAGAAAGACCAGATTTCAATTTGCATAATAATTTTGTTAGCAACAATAGGCATCCAGGACATCTATTTAAAGGCTGTAATGTTAATTTAATGGGGAAAAAGCTAATACAATTCCCCTAGAATTTTTCAATTAAATTAATGTGATGGGCTTTAATGGATAGCTTAAGTAAAGAGCGTGAATTAGAGAAATATTGCATAAATTATACATATACTTATATATATGCCGCCCATATATATAATCTCTCTGCTCTAAGGTTCTGACATATTGAGAGGCCCTATGCTTAAATCTGGCAACCAGTTATAACTCTATTTCAATTAAAGTGACCCTTTTATTATCCAGAGAAGGGGAGGGCTTCTTCCTGTGGGGTTTCTTCAAACCCCTACCCTTCAACAACACACCAGGAGGCTCCAGTCTTAAAGAAACAGAGGACTCACTGAACGATAGGCCGTGACAGGAGAGTGCACAAAAAGTCGATGATAATGAGACATCTCGCAACACAAAAGCCTTTTCCTCGATCCCTTCTCCCTAAAGACATCTAACAGGAGAGCAAACAAAATGGACTGAGTTTCAAGAACCACTTTACTTTCTTGAGCATGAATTCATTCACACGTCTCGTTCAGTGAGTGTGAACTGAACAGCCACTAAACTCTGGACACCGTTGTGGATGCCTCCAGGAATGTCAGAGTGAGCAATCAGATGTGATCCCTGCCTCACAAAAACATCCAGGCTGTGTTCAGTTATGCTCTTCATGCTTCTGTTTTGTCACTTGTTAAAAATGATGATATTAAAAGACGCTTACTACTTGGAAGGAAAGTTATGGCCAACCTAGACAGCATATTAAAAAGCAGAGACATTACTTTGCCAACAAAGGTCCGTCTACTCAAGGCTATGATTTTTCCAGTAGTCATGTATGGATGTGAGAGTTGGACTATAAAGAAAGCTGAAGGCTAAAGAATTGACGCTTTTGAACTGTGGTGTTGAGAAGACTCTTGAGAGCCCCTGGACTGCAAGGAGATCCAACCAGTCCATCCTAAAGGAAATCAGTCCTGAATATTCATTGGAAGGACTGATGTTGAAGCTGAATCTCCAATACTTTGGTCACCTGATGTGAAGAACTGACTCACTGGAAAAGACCCTGATGCTGGGAAGGATTGAAGGCAGGAGGAGAAGGGAACGACAGAGGATGAGATGGTTGGATGGCATCACCGACTCAACGGACATGAGTTTGGGTAAACTCTGTTGGTGATGGACAGGGAGGCCTGGCGCGCTGCTATCCATGGGGTTGCAAAGAGCTGGACACGACTGAGGGACTGGACTGAACGGAACTGAAAGATGATGACTGCAGGAGCCACAGATCGCTGTCCAAGATGGTCCCCAATAACCTCACCACCTCGTTTCCTTACCTTTGTGTGGGACTCTTCCCTCACTAAGAGTGGAGCCAGCAGGATATGCAGAAATGGAGGAGGTGATTGCTAAACCAAGATCATAAAGGATATCGCAGCCTCCTCTTTCTTCTCTCTCTCTGAGGGAAGCTGGCCACCAGGTTGTGAGGATGCTAAAACAGCCTGAGGGGGTGGCCCATCTGGGGGAGGGACTGAGACCCCTTGCGTCATCTTGCCAACAGCCATGTGAGTGAGTCACTTGGAGCAGATCCTTCAGCCCCAACCAAGCCACCAGATGAGATAACAGCCCCAGCTGCCATCTCACCCTCTTGAGAGATCAGGAGTCAGAAGCACATTGCTAACCATCCTCAGGTTTCTGACCCACAGAAATTGCACAAGATGATAAATGTTTATCGTTGCTTTAAGCGTCTAAGTGTCAGAATCATCTGTAATGCCCCAATTAATAGCAGACACAGTGGTCTCCCCATTCATCTAGCCTTGGGTGAAATCACGATGGAGGCAACGTTGGTCCTGTCTTCAGGGTCTGCACCTGTCTCCATTCGCCTTCCCCACTCCCTTTCCCAAGGCCACACTCCCTGCTCCTTTGCTCAAGCTCTGACCTGATGCACAGGCTGCCTGACTGACCGTTCTCAGGGGTGTTGTCATTGTAATTAAAGTCTTTCAAAAAATCAAAAAGGATTTCAGACACTAAGAAACAAAGGTCTCCAGGTGAAATTTCAGGAAACTGAGGAGCTGTTAGCTACTGGGAGTACTTAGAGATCCTCACATCACTTCTCCCAGGGGCCCATGCTTTTTACTCAGTTTCAGCAGCCAAAACAGAAAGGGCACACAAGTGCTAACACTGACTCATTTCCAGTTTTTAGCATCAGTCTTTGTTTCCGTGGGCAACTTTTCTCCCTCACAGACTATGAGTTCATGAATTGCTGATACAAAAGATAAATAGCTAAGTGAGGTTTCTATTGATTCAACTCCAAAATGGACCAGCAGTGAAGCCTGGCTACATCGGTCCACAGAGGTGGCTGTGAACTTGCAGGGAGCCCCAGACTGAGTCTTGGCTCGTGCATGAACATGAGTGAGTACAAGCATCTCTCCGAGCCCATTTTCTCTTTCGTAAAGTGGGGATATTAATAGCTGTCTCACGCAGGTAGGAGGGAGCCTGGCATGTAGGAAGAGCTGAATGCACACTGCTCTTGTACAGCACCCCGCGGAGAGCGTGGCAGAGGCAGCGGGAAATAGCCTTTCTGCTCGGCATCCAGCAAACTATCTCACTGAGCCTCACAAGAGCTGACACCTAAGGGAGATGGCGGGTCTGCTGTGTCTGATGGTCAGTGCTCTCTGATTGGCAGGCCAGACTCCAGGGGGCTGCCCAGCTACCAGCAGCTCTGCTGCCCGCCACGTCAGGTGGTCCTTCTGGGCTGTTTCCCAAGGGGGTTTCCCTCTGAGACTGACTGCTGAGTTGGCCCCTTTCCTAGGAGGCATGAGGGCAACAGCAAGGGGAGTAGGGAAGCCAGAGTTCCACAGGGTGGAGTGCAATGTTCTCCCTGTTGGGACTGACTCCCATCTGAAGTGGAGGCAGGCTGAGTCTCTAAGGGAAACACATTTAGGAAAATCATGCGGAGGGTGGCGGGGGCTGTCTCCAGAGCATACCACCCATGGGATGCCCCAAGCACCCAGATGCTTGGGTCCTTCTGGTTTGTACAAACCAGGGTAAGAGAGCTGCCACTCCACAGAGTCGGAAAGATGTGACTTGAGGGTTATTCCAGCCGTCTCCACCACTGTGTGTATAAAGTTTGTCTGCAGGAAGAGAGAGCAGGGCATACAGTTCCTACATCTCAACCATTTCCTTCTCTTTTTGAGCAGACAGCTGGGTCCTTGGCCTCTGCAGCATGGTTCATCACTGTCTGTGAAAGATCAACAGTAGAATCTGAACAAACTTCACTAGGGAAATGAGCACTGACACCCTGTCTTATAAATGAAAGTGGGCAGGTTGTGTTACAGAAATCGGGCAGCCAGACAATGAGAGAATCAGGGAGTTTTTGCCGTTGATAGGAGATGCTCTTCGCAGTGGAGGCTGTGACAGAGTGATGATCCTGATAGCATCTGTCAACTCTCCCCCACATCCCTGCATCCATACATCAACTTGTTCACCTATCCATTCATCCATTCATGCATCCACCCATTCATCAATGCACCAATCAATTGATCTTTCTATTCATCCATCTATTCTTCTATCCACCTACCTATCCGTGTGTCTATCCATCCATGTATCCATGTAGCCATACACCCACGTATCCATCCATCCATCCATCCATCATTCATTCAATCATTCACTCATTCACTTGGCAAGATTTTATGGAGTACCTAGGACAGCCATGGCCCTGTGAGATTCCCAGTTCAGTGCGCACTTAGCTGAGAGCCTACTCTATGCCTGCTGTGCTACCTGCTGGTCTGTGAAGGGGAATATGCCAGGGCCCTCCAAGGAGTTTACAGTCTGGTTATGGGTGGGGGATAGAAAAGTAAACACCTGTTAGAGTGAAAAGAGTCTAGAGAAACACAGAGGAGACCAAACCGTCTGTGATTCAAACTGGCCCACAGCAGTGACAATGGGGCTGCCCAGAGCCTCCTAGTTTCCACCCAAACACCACTGAAAGTAATTGTGCACCTGCTGAAGAGCTAGTGAGGGGGCAGCAGAGATAACTCACCACTGTTTCACCTGACCAGCACCTTTGGGGAGAATAATAAGTGCTCTTCCGTTCTCAGCCGCCGTGGTTCAGGTGGAGCTGACCTCACTCATCTGCTCCAGGTCTGGCCAAGCAGAGAACCAAACACTCCTGGCTGGAGGAATGAGTTCTGGGGTATGGGCAGCAAACCTTCCTTGAAACTTTGGTAGGAACCTGGGGAAAGGGAAGACTCTTTCTAATTCTAATGGGCCTGGAGTGGCCAGGACCCATGCTTCCCACCACAGAGCAAGTGTATCTGAGGATGATGCCAACACAAGGGAAGCAAGACCCAGAGGAGGAGAGAGGGACATGGTGTTGTTTGGGCTTCAGAATCTAGCCCTGCCTCCTCTGATACGTGAGCCAATAAATCCCTCTATGGCTTCAAACAGCCTACGGTGGTTTCTGTCACAACCTAGAATTCCAGAGAACACACTTGGCAACATTCAGAAATAAGACTCATGGCCATCACTGCTCCATCAGGCAGCTTTGTCTGCATATTAGCAGATAAAGTAGTGGAATGGTGGGAGGGCGGATGGGCAGGTGGACGAGATGATGAATTGAGGAATGCTGTCTTGTTCACCAGTCAGTCGGAAACTCTTATGCCAAGAGCAGCTTCTGTCAAGGACATGTAGGGTTCACCGACTCTCTCCTCAAGGGGAGAGGTGACCTAGATTTTTGTTTTAACCCTGCCTCTAATCTTCTGTGTGATCTTGAGCTGGTGACTGTCTCTCTCTGGGCCTCAGACACCTCAACTGCAAAGTGAATGAACTGTAGTGAGATCTGCATTTCTTGAAGCATCATCAGGAGAACAGCAGTCTTTTGAAATGAAATGGGAAGACTATTTACACATGTGTATGCTTAGGAACTGTGACGCATTAAATTGGGTCCCTTCTCCCCTCCCCTCAAAGACATGTTGAAGACGCGCAGACTTTCAGAGCATTTCCTTATTTGGAAGTAGAGCAATTGTAATCAATTGTAATCAGTTAACATCAGATCACAGTGGAGTAGGGTAGGCCCCTAGTCCGGTATGACTGGTGTCCTTATAAGACAACTGCTATGTGAGGACAGACACAGGAAGAAGGCCAGATGAGGATGAAGGCAGAGATCACAGGGATGCAGCCGCAAGCCAAGGAATGCCAGCAACTGCCACAGACTTCCAGAAGTTACAAAGAAGCAAGGAAGAACGCGTCCCTACGGCCTTCAGAGGGAGCGTGGCCCTGCTGACATCTTGATTTCCAGCTCCTAGCCTCCAAAAGTGGAAGACAACCAATTTCTGTTGTTTTAAGCCCCCCAGTTCACGGTGCTTTGTTATGGCTGCCCCAGGGCACTGCTGAGGCAGTCTGGACGTCTGCTGATTCTGTATGGCGTGACCCCTTGGAGACCACCAGTCACACTCTTGCCTTAAAAGGTCTAACGATTCCTCCAGAAGAGATTCTCTTAACACATCTAATCCAGCATTTCCACAAGCTCTTTGATGGCTGCTAAGATTTGATGATCTCTAAGATCTGTTCCAACAGTGACTTTGTGGGATTGCTCTTAAGTTCATCATCTCAAAGGGAGAAGACACAGCTAGGAAAGAAGCCAGATGGGGGATGTGGGTAGGTCTAGTCAAACTTTCATCCTTTTTATATTTTAATTTTTTAAAAAAGAAACTGTTTATGTGGTTTAAAAATATTCAAACAGTTTTAAAAAAAAGGCTGTATAATAAATCTCTGTACTTGGAAAATAAGTCTCTCTTCCACACCTCTCCCCTAGACCTTCACAAGACATTCTCTTATTTATTCATCTGGAGATAATTCTATGCATATATAAGCACATATATAGATACAGTAGCCTACTATCAATATACTTATTGTTTTCTGTAGTGTCTTTTTTAAACTTAATGTATCTTTAAGATTCTGTATCGGTAGCTACAGATCAAAGTTTCTCACTCTTGGCACCACTGGTATTGTGGGGTGCATAATTCTTTACTGTGGGGGCAATGCCAAGCATTGCAGAATATTTAGTGGCATCCCTGGCCTCCACCCACTAGATGCCATTAGTGCTGCCCTTCCCCCTTCAGTTATCACAGCTTATCACAACCAAAAGTGTCTCCAGACTTCGCCAAATGTCCTCTGAGGGGTAAGGCTGGCCGGAGTGAGGACGGCTGATGTAAATCTGCCTCGTTCTTCCGAAGGGCCATCCAGCCTTCCGTTGCGTAATTTACTCAGTCAGTCCCTTACTGGCAGCCACTTACATTGTTTCCAGTCTTTGGTTGGTGTAAACAATGTTATAATGAATATTCTTGCACCGGTGTCTTTGGTGCAAAAACATAAGTTTATCTGTTGGCTAAATCTGTAGGACATTGTCTTGTTCACCACTTAGTCAATATTGGTTAAGTAAACATACGAATGGGCTTCCCAGGTGGCTCAGTGGTAAAGCATCTGCCTGCCAAGCAGGAGACAACATGGGTGTGATCCCTGGTTTGGGAAGATTCCCTGGAGGAGGAAATGGCAACCCACTCCAGTATTCTTGCCTGGGAAATCCCACGGACAGAGCCTAGTGGGCTACAGTCCATGGGGTCATAGAGTTGGACACAGCTGAGCGATTATACATACACATATGAGTAGAAGGAGAACAGGAACCGGGAGCTTCCAATTCCCATCTTTTCTACTAAGTGGGGGAAATTCTGCCTGGAGCTGGACATGAAGCCAAGGTGGAGTAAGAAACAGCACCAAGGGATGGAGTCTTCGTCTAAGCCCCTTGATATAGTCGTTTCTGAAGCCATCACCTCCTGGGTTTGTCCACTCTGTGAATCAATGTATTGTCTCTATGACTTAAGCCTGTCTGAGTTAGGGTTTTGCAACCTTTAACTAAAAGATTTCTGGATATCAACAGAAGCGTCAGTCCTCTAAGAGGCCTGTCCTGATCCAAATCCTCTTTTCTGGGCTCCTACGGACCCCGTGCTGTGCGCACTCAGTCAAGTACTTCCCCTGTGACAGTCACCCCCATAGGTCTCCTCACCCCTCCATGCAGAGCCCCTGCCCAGACTGGATGCTCAGAAAGCTCTGTTGAATGAATGAATGTGAGTACCATATGACTCGCAGCCTCAACACCTCTGCTAAGTAGGGGCTCAATAAATCCACGTGAGGAGCCTTCTGGCGGCAGAAGCCTCTTAATTCTGGAAGCTCTGCCAAAGGAGCAGAACAATACCAGCTCCAGGGCACGGGGCTGGGCGGGGAGGGAGGGGTTCCTAGGGGTTGAGGGGTTGTCTTCCAGGAATCTCTGCTGTCCAGAGCCACCCACTGGACTTCACTGGGCAAATGGCCTGCACCTAAACTTTCCACTCACTTCCAGAACAGGTTTGGCTTCGCTGGGAAGCATCCTACTTCGGCGAATCATGCCCCAAATGCCGCAAACAAAGTACACCATTTATGTCGTTCATGTTTATAAAGTGCTCTGAGTGTCTTGGACAAGAGCCTCCACACAAGCGCAAAGCTTCACAAACCAGCAGAAAGGACTAGAATCTCCTTCAACAGCTTCCACCCTGCAAAGTGGCCCGAATCCTTGCCAGAGGATCTCGAAAGACCCAGAGGCAACAAGCAGGCATCCTAAGTGCCAGGCGTGTTTACACGCATTCCGTATTGATAAATGAGCACCTACTGTGTGCCAGGCACTGGTCTAGGAGTTAGTCTGATGTTCAACAGTGAAAGAAAGCTTTTGTTCTAATGGGATGGGGGCAGGCAGAGAAAGGAAGGAGTCATTTCAAATACAAATAAACATTATAAAGAAAAGAGAACAGGGACTTCCCTGGCGGTGCAGTGGTTAGGACTCTGCGTTTCCACAGCAGTGGGGTAGGAGGGACGTTGATCCCTGGTTGGGGAATTAAGATCCCACAAGTCGAGTGGCACAACCAAAAAAAGAGAGAGAGAGAAGAGTGAGTGTGGTGATAAAGAGGACTCTGGAGAGGTGTTTCCTGAGGATGGGAAATCGCTCTGTCACCTCCTCAATCCCCGCAGCCACTGGAAGTCACCTCACTGGGAGCGGAGGCTGCAGGTAAGAGAGCACAGTGCCCTGCCACAGGCACACAGCCAGAGCGGGCCGTGTTCAGAGTGCCCGGGGCTTGTTTTAGGCAGCTTTGATAAGATGCTCGGGCACAGAAATGACTGCCATGAGAAAAAGAAGTACATCATACTCGCAGATCCCTAGAAACAGGAGGCATGGCCCGACCTGCCGGGTGCCATGGGGAAGCACCAGGGACTGTCAGGAGGTGGAGGCAGCAAGGGAAAAGTACAGGTGAGAACTTTTACTATGGTTTCTCCTGGGAGGAATGGGTGAGACAGAGCAGCAGGCTCCAGACGGGCTAGTAGTAATAACCTCAGTGAGATCTGGGGAGTGGGGACGGTGCCCACGTTGCATGTCCTGGGTGAGTAGGGCAGGTCGACAGTGGCTCAGAGGGTGAGAGGCCTGTCAAGAAGAGGGTCAGAGATGTGACATCTGGATTGGCTGGTCTGCATCTGAAAGGCGTGCTTCCTGGCGACTTGTTCCCTATCTCTAGAAATTGGCTAAACCCAGGAGGAGCAGGTCCCAAGATGTTCAAAGCATCAGAATATAGGAAATAAGACACAGCTAATAAGCAGACTTAGCCTGGGGTCTCAAACTATCCTCCCAGCTGCCCACAGTCACTGCAGGGACCAAGACCCTGGCAAAGTGGGACTCTCCACCTGTGGGAAGGATACAACAGGTCCGGTTCAACTACATAAGGAAAGAGAAGAGTTGTTCCGGCGTCACTTAGGACACTGTCTTGGCATGGGCCCATTCATCCTCATAAGCCTGCAGACAGAAGGGTACAATGAGATAGACAAAGGCCCTTAAACTGTGAAGCTGATGAGAAGGAAAATGAGTTTGTGCTGCAATGCCCAAGAGTTATTTTATTTTCTTATAAATTCTGCCCCATTTCAATTCAGAGCTTGTTGTCAAGAGCAAAGGACAGAGGAGGTGGTGTCCTTGATTAAAACAACACAAATACTGTTTTCAAAAATGTAGCTGGCTGGTGCCCATGTTGTTTTAATTTGCTGGGACCAGATTGTCCAGCCCTCGTGGATTTGATCCCAGACAGGCTCGTTTGACTTATTCAGAGAAAAACTCTGTTCTCAGCCACAAACTGTACCCCTCACCCTGGCCAAATATGTTGCAATCCTTGCTAAAGGTCCCAACAGTTGTTGCCCAGGAGTCCCAAGCCCACCTTCTGGACACCAACTCCAGATGCTACTCACATGTCCTCCACATGCCCCTGATCCCAGAAGGAGACCACAGAGCTGGTCCAGGCTTACCCTTAGAGTAAAGCAGGTTGAGCTACCAGCATATGGTAGGTACTCCACAATTGTTTGCTGAGTGAATGAGTGAGTAATTGGATGGGTGGATGGATGGATGGGTGGATAAGTGATGGATGGATGAACACATGGATGGATAGATGGCTGGATGCCTGGCTGGCTGCATTTTCTTTAGCCATTCATCAACTGATGGCTTTGGACTTTAGGCTTGGTTCAATTTCTACCAGGCAGGTAAAAAGAATTTTCTCTCTCTTTTCCAGTGAAATGTTTCCATCCCCATATTGACTAGACCAGCTTTCTCTTTTTCAAAAGGAGCTACTTCCTTCATCCAAAAAAAAAAAGGCAAAAAAACCCCCAGGGTTTCCCTGGTGGCTCTGTGGTAAACAGCCCCCAGGAGAGCCAGGCAATGCAGGAGAGACAGGTTCAATCTCTGGTCCAGGAAGATCTCACATGCCACGGAGCACCTAAGTCCGTGCACCACAGCGATTGAGCCTGCGCTCTCGAGCCCGTGCTTTCCAACAAGAGGAGCCACTGCAATGAGAGAAGCCGGCGCACTGCCACAAAGAGGAGTCCCCGCTCTCCGCAACTGGAGAAGAGTCCACATAGCCAGCACGGCCAAAATTACAAGTAAACAAATATTTTAAAAAGTAAAAACAGAACTACTACTACATGATCCAGCAGTTCCACTGCTGGGTATAACTCCAGAGGAAACGAACTCAGAATCTTGAAGAGGTATCTGAACTTCCAGGTCAGGGAAGCATTATTCACAATAGCCGTGACATGGGAACAACCTAAGTGTCCACTGGCAGGGGAATGTCTAAAGAAAATGTGGCATATTTACACAATGGAATATTATTAGGCCATTAAAAAAAAAAAAAGGAGATCCTGCCATATGCAACAACGAGAACCTGGAAGACATTAGGCTCAGTGAAATAAGCCAGACCCAGAAACACGATACTGCACGGTATCACTTATGTGTGGAATCTAAAAAAGTTGACCTTGCAGAAGCAGAGAGTAGAACAGTGCTTGCCAGGGGCTGGGAGCGTACAGGAGATGGGGAGATGGTGTGGTCAAGGGCACAAAACTTTCAATGTGAAGATGAATAAGTTCTGGGGATCTCCTTAATACTGCTGATTAGTACTGATTAATAATTAATTAATAATTAATAATACTGCTGATTAGTACTGAACTGCATTCTTGAAATTTGATAAGAGTGTAGATTTTAAGTGTTCTCCCCCCTACACACACAAAGTTGTAACTATGGAAAATAAAGATAAAAGAATGCACCTCTGTCTCTTTCATTTTATTCTGCTCTCTTACTTCATGCCTTAAAACAAGTCTGGCAGCAGGAGAACACAGGGTGCTCATGAAGACAGTCTCTCCTTTAAAAATGACCATGATCTCACTCCTCCTCCCACCCCCGTGGAAACTGGAGCACGGCTCAAGGAGACCTGCTGTCACAGGATCCGGCTTACGGGCACAAAAGCCGGGAAATTTCAGAGCCGATCTGGGCCAGGGGAGGCCAGAGCTCGTGAGCTGGGCTGAAATGATTCTTCCAGACTGCAGAGAAGAGAGTGGCCTGCCCGCCCGCCAGCCTGCCCAGCGGCAAACAGGAAATCCCAGAATTTATAGATGACCCCGTTACAAGGCAAATGTTTTGGAACAAACTGTTCTTCTTTTTAAATCCTTGTTTTCCACTAGTTTTTCTTTCTGGATTCCCCCCTCCTTTCCACCTTCCCGCTGTCCTTGTTAAACCGGGGCCACAGCGCCACCTGCTGCCCGTCGTGGGCAGAGGGCCTCCACTCGGACGGGCCCTGGGTCCGGTCCCCAGCGCCCCTGCCCTACCACGGGTGGGTGAGCGGCTTTCTGGCTCCTGTCCCAAGGGTTTGTGCTTAGGGTCACGTACCAAGCCGCAGGAGAACTGCTCCTGTGGTTCTTATGTGACCTGAAGACTCGTGGTAAGCTGTCTCCCCACCGCCCGTCCTCTGGGAGGGCTGGTGGAAAAAGCAAGTCATGCGGTATGACCGGCCAAGGCCAGGTCTCCACTCCGCGCACACCAGCTGGGCCAGCTTTGGTCAATCACGTCAACCCGAGGAGCCTCGACTCCTTCCGGGCCCGACTGCGGATACCGCGCCGGGTGGTCTGGAAAACGTGAGGTGCACGTGCCACCGAAGATGCTCCATGGACGTTGGTCTCCTTTCCCTCCGTTTGGAGTGCTGCTCATCGGGAGAGAAGAGCCGGGAGAGTTTAGGGTCGAAGCCTGCACCTCACGTTTCTCTCCTGACTGAGAGCTCCTCACAGGCACGCCGGCCCCGGGCACACGCCGAGCCTCAGCGCAGCCCCCGCGTGTGAGCGGAGGGCCCCGGGCGGCAGCTTCTCCCTCTTCAGTTTCGGGTTCCTCCCCTGTATCTGGAACGGTAGTCATGCCCACAGCACAAAGCTTGCTGAGCCCTGAAACGAAGGCACGTCCAGAATTTAGCGGGCAGGACTTGGCGAGTAGTAAAGTCGCCCACGACCCTAGCTATCATCATTATCGTGAGACGAACATGGTGCCTCACACGTGGTAAGAGGCATTTGGTAAATGCATGAATGAAAAACATCAGAGGACATAAGGCAGAAGTTAGTTACAGTTCAGGCACTGATGTGCCATGAGACACTAAATGTCACTGTGCCTGACCCTTCCCGTCCAGGAACCTTCCTTTATTGAGTATAGGACCCTCCGCCTGGGACCTCAGTTCTTCCACCTGTTGGATGGGCATGACATCCATCCTCCCTATTTCTCAGAGGCGATCTGTCCAGGGGTATGTGTGAAACAGCTTTGAAAAGTTTTAACGGGGTGTAGCAAGGAAGGAAGGCTTTATTTTCATTTAGGGTGGTTCCATGTGCCTGGTGGCTTCGCCCTCACCCTCCAAGGGTTCCTGGGGCTCTCTGGGGGTACGTGGGGTTTCTCTTGACACAAAGTGGTAGCCATGTCCCTGGGCCCCGAATCTCTGGGTGGGGTGGGGGGAGGGGTCAGATCAGTTTTATACTACAGAGCCTGGGCTTGTTAGCTCTATTGCTACTGACCCAAGTTGAATACACTCCAAGAAGTGAGTTCCCCTCTAGGAAAGCTCCTCCTCCAACCCAGAGAGAGAATCATGCCTGATAATGCATCTCCAATATGGCGACTAGTTGGGGGAGAGATTCGAGACAGGTGGGTCAGGTGACATCAGGGAGAAAGTCTGGGGGCCACCATAAGCACCATGACAGAGTCCCAGCCTCGTCTGGGGGGTCCTGGGGGGCCACAGAGTATTCGTAGCAAGGGAGGGACATGTCCAGAAAGAGAATTCAGGCAGCCGCATGAGGGATACATTACAGCAAGGGCCACACAGCTCCTTCCATGCTACGTGGCCTAGAGGTAGGATAATCGACCGTCCTGGGTCACCCAGGACAGAGAGAGTTCCCAGGGCATGGGGTCTTCAGAAAAACTGGAGTGTGCTAGGACAGGTTGGACACACTAATTCAGTGTAAACAGCGCCCCCTGTGGTTGTGCAGCCATGATTCTGACTCCCGCCCTCTAAGGCCTGCTTTCCCCCGACCTCCTCACCTGCTCTCGCAGATCACCTGTCTCTGGTCCCACTCCCTCTCAGTTCTATTCTGCTGAGTAACAGCTAGCTTATTGGATTAATACACAGGGATGGATTGCACACTTATCCCTTCTAGGTAAGCTTTATGCGTTTAAACAAAGGCTTCCTGAAGACAATGTTTAATCCAATGGAGTGACTCTAACCATAAACATTTTTAACCCAGGAGAGGTGGGGGAGACACGGGGGTGCTAAGCGGGGAGTTGCCCACATCGCATCCCCCACCTGGCATCCTGTTGGCAGCTATCTATTTCACCTTGCGCGGAGCCAGCTGTGTCTTCCTGGCTTTCCACTCACCCTCCTGCCCTGGCAAGGGAGCCGGCGGGAGCCCGGGCTGCTTAAATATTCTGTAAATAATGCTGACTGCAGAACTTTATAGATAGACTCACAGAATCACAGCCATAGAATCACAGAATGTCAGAGGAGAAACAGATGCTAGACATCATAGAGTCCAGGGTCAGAAAACACACTGCACTCAGGCTGCCACGTCCCCCTGCCAGGCCCACGGCAGACATCACTAATCCATCATGACACCGTCTAGCTGAGCTTGTTTGTCGCCTTAGACTCCTCCGAGGCATTCCAGGAAGCAGCTACCAATTATCTCGGACCTACTAATAATAGCTAAGGTTTATTGAATATACTTACTGTGTTCCTTTTTCCACACCCTTCCTCACTGTTACCACTTGAGTCACTAATTGTCTGCCAAGCCCTTTATATCAGCGTTACTCAATCACAGCACCATTGACAAGTGGGCTGGACAATTCTGTGTTGGGGGGGAGGGAGGTGGGCAGGCTGTCCTGTGCATCCCTGGCCTCTACCCACCAGATATCAGTAGCACTGCCCTCCCACCCACCGCCCCCCAACTACCACCCAAGTCAGGACAACCTAAACTATCTCCAGGCATTGTCAAATGTCCCCTGGGTGGGCAGGGTGTGGGTGTGGGGGGGCATGACCCTCCTGGTTGATAATGGTTTATAGATTTTCTCTAATCTTCATAATACTCCCCTGAATTTATATTATATGGATGAAGAAACCAAGGCCAAGAAAGGGCTCAAGAAAAGTTGGTGACAAAAGCAGGATGCAGGGCCCAAATTCCCCTCCGAGGACTCTTCCTCCTCCAGCCATTAGGGAAATTCCGTTAGGGTTCATTGTCTTTGGCTGCAGATTCCCAGGGGAAGGAGTGGAACCTGCAAGGCTGAGAAAAACCAGATGCCTAATCGATGCTCCCCCCCCCCCCCCCCCCCCCCCCCGTTTGACCGAGGGCGCTGGAGGAGGACAGGGCCTGGTGTGGCAACCATCTTGGGCTCACCTCCCCTGAAAATGGCCCTGGGTTGTGGAGGCAGCTCTCCCCCAGGGGGAGAGGGTGTCTGGGAGCCTGTGAAGCTTGCCAGCGGCACGGAGGCTGTTAGAGAAGAGGGAGCAGCAATAGCGATAATACCCTCCTTCCCGCCAACATTGACAAGGCTCTCCCCACTTCATGGGGAGCACGTGAAACCTGGCTTTGCCCCCAGAGATTTGGGATTGAAATCCTGACAGTTTGGACATATAGCCCGTGGGCAATGTTTCCCTTCCCCGGGGCTTGTGTCTGTGCCAAGAATTCCTAACAAAGGCGGGCGTGGGGGGTGTGGAGATTAATTAATTGTAACCCATTTTAAAAAAAAAGCGAGGGGTGGTGCTCACGAAACTGACTGGTAAGATGGTAAGAAACTGTCCATTTTTCTCCTTGGTAGCGATCAAAATGTCCTGAGTTTCTACACACATATTTTACAGACGTTCCATAAATCCTCTCTCTGTGCTTCTTCCCTATAAGTTAGGTCCCCTGGGAGGTCATTGAGTTTCCTCACTACGTGTATTCAAGAGAAAATTGGATGTAACACTTAGAGTAGGCAGCAGTCGGTTGGGGGAGGAAGGGGGAGGAAGGGGGAGGACGTCTGAGGAGAGAACGTGGACTGAAAGTTCAGTGCCAAGGACAGCGACACCCCTTGTCTTGGAAATTCCTGACATTTCCAAGCCATCTTTGGCTACTAGTGCACAAATAATCTCTTTGTACTATCTTTTTATTCCTTTTATGTATTTATTTCCAACCACAAAATTAATGCTCCTTTTTTTGCACAAAATCTGAAAGAGGAGAGGAAAGTAGAAACAAAATGGGACCCCCCCCACCCCCACCCCTCACCAAAAAAAAAAAAAAAACCTACCCGCAAAAACCCCCACCTTGGATCCCAAGATTTTTTGCTTTGTTCTGTTTTGTTTTGAAGATTTTCCTGGGCAGTTTGAGAGCATCATTTCAGCCACAGTAGTCCCACCTTCAGTGTGTGTGACAGGCACCCAGGGAGCTTGTTAAAACTGCAGAATCCCCAAGCCTGTACTCCCAAGAGTGGGGGGGTTGTAGGTCGGGGGTGGGTCCCACGGATCTGCGTTTTTAATAAAACCCTTGGGTGACTCTGATGCGGGCGGACATTGGACCACACTTTGAGAAATAATGAGTTTCAGGTTTTTCAGACCCTCCGCAAATCAGAGATGTGAAAATCCAGATTTAAAACAAAAATTGGGATGGTGGGGGGTGGGTGGGGGCGAGGATTGTTTTCTGGAAGGGCTCAGCTTAAACAGGCATTTCCCTTAGTGCTGCTAACATATGATCCCGTTCACACTCGGTGATTCAGCGACGCAGCCCGGACCTCATCCGCGCGCTCTGGGCCAATACGGCAAAACGCCACCTTTTTACAGAGCAGCGGTGACACCCATCTGCTCGGATAAATTAACGTTTCCATCTCAGATAACTCATTTGGCTGGATCATCAAGGTTACACGCCAACTCAGAGAGAGGGGAGGAGATGATGTAGGGGGTGGGTGGGAGGGTGGGGGGCAGGAGAAGCGTTTTGCAATGTATAAATTGCAACACTGCCGCATTTTTATAGCCAAAGGGTGGGGGAGTGAACACAGTTATAGTGCAAGCCAAACGCACCCCGTTACTGTCTCCTTTCATAATTCCTGCTGATGCCTTGGGGTAGGTCATAGCCAAAGCTGCATCAGCTGAAGATGGGTGCAGCGAGTTGGGGCTGATGTTCCTGTGCAAGACACTGTGGAGCACGTGTGAGCAGGAGCGTGTGCACATGTGTGTGCGCGCATGTGCGCACCTGTGTATGTGTGTGTGCGTGTGTGTGTGTGTGTGTGTGTGTGTGTGTGTGTGTTGGGGGTACCGCATCGAGATGTGAAGATTGTTCTAGACAATGAGATCAAGAATTTCAGTGAAGGGCATGGAGGCCATAGTAAAAAGGTATTTCTTTTTTTTTTTTAACTTTTTACTTTGAAATAAATTTAGAGTTGAAGAAAAGGCTCAAAGATAGTACAGAGATTTCCTGTATATGCTTTGTCCAGCTTTCTCTAATGTTAGCATCTTACACAACTGTTGCCCAACAAGCCAAACCAGGAAACTAGCATTGGCACATCACTGTTAACTAACTAACCTACAGGTCCTATTCTCCATTTCACTATTTTTTTTCTCTCCTCATGTCCTTTTATTCCCGACAAAGAGGTACTTTCAAGTCAGAGAGAGTTGGGTATGAACCCCAGCTTTGTCACTGGGAAACTGCCCAAAGCTCTGTCGATGCTGAGTCCTGGTTTCTTCACCATCAAATGGGAGAGAGCCATCTCCACCTGATGGGATCCTGGTGAGCACTGCACGAAAAACTATGTCCTGAACTTGGCACGAAAGTAGGCAGTGATGTTCATTTTTCTTTTTTCCACCCTCTTTCAAAGGAGCATATTTCATCCTCAAGGACAAGTGGACATTTGCATAAATTCCTGTTGGACCAGCTTAACTTAATCTCAGCTGCTGGTTCTGTTTTTTTTTATTTTTTTTTTTGATTAAAAAAAAAATAAGACAAGAGAAGAGGAAATAAAATTAGGAAGCCATTACAATAGCCCGTGTGAGCTAAGCCTGCACAGTGGCAGTAGAGAGGTAAGAAGAGAAGAGGTTTGATAAACATTTCAAATGCAGAATAGAGAGGAGCTGATGACCGTTTGGATGTGGAGAAGGGAAATGGGAGGAGCCAACGATTAGCAGATAATACTTCTGAATGACTGCTAATCCCTTTCACTGAGATGAGCAAGAGGAACCAGCTCCAGGGAGGAGAGAGGCCAGACACAATAATAACCCTAACCAGCACTTGTTGAGTGCCTGCTGTATGCCTGCCAGGTGCCACGCCAAGCGCTTTCCCAGACGGTGTCACTGAATTTTCTAAAACAACCGAAGAAAACTGTGACACAGAGAAATTAAGTCACGTGCCCACATAGTTTTTTGGGAAGTATTAAAACAAAGTAACCTGCAGGCAGGACCGCTACACAGTTTGCTGGGCTCACTGTAAAATATAGATGAGAATACCTTGTTCAAAATGTATTAAGTATTTCAGGATGGTGCAAGCAGAACATTCAACCAAGCGCAGGGTGCTACTGAGAGCGGGGCCCCGTGTGACCGCACAGGTCTCAGGCCCTGCTGCAGGAAATCTGTATGAGGGCAGGCACAAGGAAAAACTTTGAGACGAGACGAGAACTAAGGAAGGGCACGGAGGGCCACACTCACAGCAACCAGCGAGAGGAACGCACAAAGAGTAGCCGGCAAGTAGAAGCAGGAAGAGGAAGATGTACTCAGAGCCACCGAGGATGGAGGCGGCCCTCTGTTTGCCAACTGGGACATTGCTGTTGGCCTTGGAAGCCCAGTTTTCAGAAGCAGAGGAGGCAGAAGCCGACTGCATTAGTCAGTGGTCTGAAAGGAAGTGCAGGAGCCGCAGGGCAGCCCTGGCATTCGTATCTTAAGAAGTCCCTCCCTTGCCAAGATCCAAGGGCAAGTTTGTGGCACCACCAAAGTGATTAAAAAAAAAAAATCAAACCACTGAAAGACTGCTTCTCATTTGGGTCCCCTGGGCACTGAGAAATGCCTTTCTCCTTCGGCTTCTTCTCCTCCCACTTAGCCTCACAAATGTTTGGCTGACTCCATCCTCAAGTTGTGGCCGGGGACTGGAGCTGAAATGCCTTTGAGGATTCTTGTACAGCGACCACGAGACTCTCTTTCTGGGGACTTGAGGGCTGCCAAGGCTTCAGCGTGGCCAGGGGGGGTGAGGGGGCTCGGATCCAGGAACAGGCTACGTTCCTTTGTTTGGACAGTTGCAACCAGGAGGGACAGATCGTCATGGGCTGTTTATTTATAGACATTGGCTGGGTTGTTGGTCTCATTCTGAATAAAGATACTAAAAGGAAAAGAGGCAGCTCATGGCTCCCAGATTCGGCCTCACGGAGAGAAACTTGCCTCCTGTGTCACAGCTGCCTGCTTTCAGTGTCATCCTCCTGAATGGCCTCACTCCGCTTTTTCCTTCCTAAGCCAGAGAGTCCCCAAGCGATTGGAAGCCCCGGCAAATAACTGGCCTTCAAGGCAAGTGTGTAGATCACCGACACTGGCACTGAACACTTGGACTTGCCATGACTGGTTAACTCCTGCCTGCGTGCATGCTGAGTTGCTTCGGTCTTGTTGGACTCTTTGCGACCCTATGGACTATAGCCAGCCGGGCTCCTCTGTCCATGGGGTTCTCCAGGCAAAAATGCTGGAGTGTGTTGCCATGCCCTTCCCAGGGGACCTTCCCGACCCAGGGGCCGAACCTTCATCTCTTCGGTCTCCTGCTCTGGCAGACGGGTTCTTTAACACTGGTGCCACCTGGGAAGCCCCGGTTAATTTCTGAGCATAACAATAATCTGAGTTTTCAGCAAGTTGTATGTTTCTAAAAGTCACAGGAATGGTCCATACCACAGTGAAAGATTAGCTTTTTAAAAAATAGACTTCATTTTTAGAGCAGTTTTAGGTTCACAGCAAAGCTGAAAGTAAAATTTGCTCAGTCGTGTCTGACTCTTTGCGACCCCATGGCCTATATACAGTCCAGGGACCGAACCCAGGCCTCCTACATTGCAGGAGGGTTCTTTACCAGCTGAGCCACAAGGGAAGCTCCAGTAAAACTGAGTGGAAAGTAAAAAGAGTTTCCATTTACCCCTGCCCATCAACACATACTGCCTCCCCCCACTATCCTTATCCCCCAACAAAAGTGGGGCATTTGTTGCAACCAATGAACTATACCGACTCACCATCATCACCCAAGCCCACAACTGACATTCTGGGTTTGGACAAATGTATAATGACATGTAACCACCATTATAAGATCGCACAGAGTAGTTTCATTCCCCTGAAAAGTCCTCTGTGCTCCACCTCCCTCAACCATCATCCCTCAACCTCAACCTCACCCTTCCCTCAACCTCATCCCTCCCTCAACCCAGCAGCTGGCAACTTCTCATCTGTTTACTTTCTCCATAGTTTTGCCTTTTCCAGAATGTCACATAGTTGGAATCATATGGTATATAGGTCTTTTAAGAGGTAAGCTTAATATTAACTTTTAAAATACATGCTTAATGTGGAAAACCCCAACTGCACGGAAGTGGATGCCACTGCCAGTGTGAACTAGTCTGTATGAACCAGCTATGCCGTGCTGTGGTAACAAATCGGCCCTGAAACCCCAGTCCCTCCTAACAGTCCATTTCTCAACCATAAAAAGTCTGATGCAGGAAATCGGGGACTCTCCCCACCTCAGCACGTGGTGCCGGAGTTGCTGCAGCGAAGGGGAGAGCGAGAGTCAGAAACTCCCACCTGCTTTTAAACAGCTCCACCTAGAAGGGACACCCAGACACGCTCACCCCGATGGCCAGACTCGTCACTCAGCCTCTATCAAACAACACAGAGACAAGGAAACAGACGCGAACACAAGGTCTACACAGCAAGCAGGACTGTCTCTGCCCCAAACTGAAAGTTATCCCCAAACCCTGATCCCATTCCACAGAGGTAACTAGCTCCGGGTAACTAGCTCAGGTGACTAGCTCAGGTAACTGCTGGGTTGATAACTTTCCAGATTGTCCTCTAATATATGCATATTTATCTACGTTACTCATAACCTACTTTCCTACACATTCACCTGTAACGCCTAAAACTTCTTCTTTTACATAAATGGGACTGTGCTTTGCCTGTGTTCTTGCAATGTACTTTTTTCCCACTGGACAGTGTATCTTGGACATCCATTCCAGTAGCGATCAGCTTAAATGTGGTTTCACAATAAAGCAGTAAATTTAAACTGTCCTCCTGGTGCTTTCTGCTCCAGTTGTGAGCTCTGGGCCACAGGGATAGCATCTTATCACCGGTGCCATACATTGGGGATTTCCTGCATACAAGGTGTGGTGCTAAGTGACCTACCCACTCCCAACAACACCAGAAGGATGATGCCATTGTCATCTCCTCCCAGTGTTCAGGTGATGTACCTGTAGTTCAGAGACATGAAGAAATGTTCTGTCCAAAGTCACGTGGCTGGGAGTGATGGGAGGCCACCTACTGGACTCCATAACTTGGATTTTCTCCTCCTTCTTGCCTGTGGTGCATTTTTGAAGCCTCAGTGCCTACCCTGGTCTTGATACTTGATAGATGTTAAGTAGTATTTATTGAATAAATGGCCAGGAGGTGCCCAAAGACTGAAAGGAATCCCCCAAACTATATGGAAATGGCTATAGGCATCTGAGGGGCTTCCCAGGTGGTGCTAGTGGTGAAGAATCTGCCTGCTAATGCAGGAGATGTTAAGACATGGGTTTGATCCCTGGGTCGAGAAGATCCCCTGGAGGAGGGCATGGCAACCCACACCAGTGTTCTTGCCTGGAGAATCACAGGGACAGAGGAGCCTGCAAGCCTTTGGTCCATAGGGTCGCAAAGAGTCAGACATGACTGAAACGACTTGGCACACACACACACAGGCCCTTGTAATACTTACTGCCAGTACCAGTCTCCACGCTGAAATGCAGTGTGTACTTGGATTCGTATTCTGATGATGCTACAAATTCCTAAGGGCCTAAACCATGTGTTTCCTACTAAGTATCTCCAGCTCCCATCAACACAGGGTAAGCGAGAGCATCTCACCACCTTGCTGGGAAGCCCCAGGCTCCCTGGCACTTACACTGAAACACCCAGTCCCACCAGGCATGTGCGCTGTTTGCACCTCCCCTCTGCCCACAGACATCCTTCCCTCCCCTGGATCTTTGCTCGAATGCCCCTCTCCAGAGGACTTCCCTCACCCCTACCTTGAAGACCACTGTCTGTCTTCTCTGAGCCGGGGTCCTCAGCCTCGACACTAGTAACAGTTCAGTTCAGTCTCTCAGTCATGTCCGACTCTTTGTGACCCCCATGGATGGCAGCACGCCAAGCTTCCCTGTCCATCATCAAGTCCTGGAGTTTGCTCAAACTCATGTCCATCTGGGCCCAGACAATTCTCTGTGGTGGGGCTATCCTGTGCATTGTAGGATGCTCAGCAGCACCCCCGCTCCCCACCTCCACCGCCACACACACACAATTGTGACAACCAAAACTGTCCAGACACTGCTGACTGTCCCCTTGCAGCAAAGCCACCCTCACGGAGAACTCCTGCACTAAGTGATTAGCATGTACACAGCCATCTCTTAAAAAAGGTCAAAAGGATGAACCTATTCTAAGAGGCTGGCGTAGCTCCTCTAAAGAGGCATTTCTCTGTGTCCTTCTGAAAATGACTTACAGCACTAACCACGGCAGTGCTCAAAGCAACCTAGGACTGGTCTTCTGTTAAATAGAATTAGACCTTCTAAGCAAAGGTCTTCTGTGAAACAGACTTTTTGGATGTCCAGTGGGAAACTGCTCAGGGTTTCTCTTTGTTTCCACGGAAGGGGAAATGGGGGAAAGGATGCTCGTTCTTTATGACAGCATCTTAGAATTCCTGCCTGGACCTCTCACTCAGAAACCAGGTAGAGAAAAAAATAAAAGAAACCAGGTAGAGGTTGCTGACTTGTGTGGCTGGGCTGAAAGGCAGGGAGCCAAAGGCTGGCTTAAAACCCTTCCCAGGTCTACTCCAGAAAAAAGTTGTCTCTATATATAACTAACCTAATACCGAGGTTAGGAACACAAGCTCTGAACAAGCCTGAGAAATGCATGCTGTAAATGGTGATAGTTGAGGCAAAAGCAATACACTACATTCATTAGGGACACCCTCTGCCTGGGGTTTCTGGCTTCGAAGGGACAATCCAAACAGTGCTTCAGACCTTGTCCTTTCCCACAGCTGTGACCTCCAAGGCAGGGCAGGCTGTAAACCAACCAGGAAGCTGCCACTTGTGCCCCCTGGAAGCTCAGCTAAGGGATGGCTGCTCTAAGAAGTGCCTTCAGCCCCCAGCAGGGAAATATGATAACTGTTTTGCTTCTCAGAATGAGTTTCAGGTTCATTCATTCAAATGTTCTGCAAGTGCTGACTGGGCCCTAACCACATTCCTGGTGGTCTATGAACTAGTGGTTAAGAGCGCCGCTGGCTCTGGAAACAAATAGCTCACTTAAATGCCATCTCTGCTACTTACTGTGTGATGCTGGGAAAGTTACTTAACTTCTCTGAACCTAATTTTGCTCGTATGTAAAACAGGGATAAAAATACCTACCCCTGGGGCAGTGATGATTAAATGAGATAGTGTCCATAAAGTGCTTAGCAGAGTAGCATCAAAGAGGAAGCAGATAGTTATTATTATTACTATTATCATTCAGAAAGATGTAAATAGCTTTGTAATCCCTGAAGGCAGAGTGCAAAGTGACAGCAGTGGATAACAAGGCTGGTTGGTAGATAGAACTGCGTTATTTCTGACCAGGAGAGGATACAAAATCATACAATCCTAGAGCAGAAAGGAAAATTCAAGATCACTCAGTTCGATACACTTTGTAAGCATGGAAGTAGAGTTGAAGTACACGGATGTTGGGTGAAGTGACTTGTCCAAGGTCACAGAGAAAGTTAAGGGTAGGTCTGGGCTGGAGGGAGCTCAGGCTTCCTGACGCCCAGAGAATTTTCCATGGCTTTATCCATCACTGATGCATGGACGAAAGGGAAGTACCTCCTCCCTCAATGTAAACCAAGACCATAGTCACAGACAGATGTTCCAAAGACTTTGCTGGTGGAAAATTCAAGTTGACGTATAGTAGTTTTAAGGAATGTTTCCATAGAGATGCACAAATAATTGGAACAATAATCCCTTGTACGGGCAGAAAAGAACCATTCATTCAAACAGGACATGGAGAGGAGGTGGGGGTGATGTGCTTGTTCTAGAACGGTGGACAGAAAGGCCAGGCTGAGAGCTCCAGTGATCCAGGTTTAAAAGCCAACATACTGGACGTCAGTCCTGTTCACAGATAACACCCAGCCTGCATGTCTTCACTGAATGAGCATGTTTTTCTGTAAGCCAGGCCCTGGCTGAGGCACTGACCACAGACTGTCAACTCCTCTTCCGAAAAGCATTTCTGCCCGTATGAGTCTGGTCTTGCTGCTGTAACATACGGCCACAGACCTAGCAGCTTATAGCAACACTGGTTCACGTTCTGCATGTCTGAAGTCTAAAATCAAGGTGTCAGCAGGGCTGGCTCCTTCTGGAGGCTTCAGGGGAGTATGGGTTTCCTTGTCTTTTTCCACGTGTGGAGGCCACCGCCCGCATGCCTCAGCTTGTGGCACCTTCCTTGTGTCCTTCCCGTCTCCAGGATCCATCATCACGTCTCCTACTGCTGACGACAACACAGGTGCAGACATGTGATAGCCAAGGGGCCATCGGAAAGGTACTTGACTTCTTTGAGCCCCAGTCTCCTCTTCAGAAAGGCATCAGTGGTGGGAATGCGTGAAATGAGGTATGTGTGAATGCTGAGCACCAGGCCTGGCCCACAGTAAGGACTCAAGAAAGGCTGAAGTTTTTATGATAGCAGTGATTATTGTTACAGCCATCATCATCATCTGATGCTCTCATTTCCATCATACAGCTCAGGGGACACAGACGAAGAGGTGTGACATTTGCCGGGGATCTCAGGAGAGGAGAGCCCTGAGCTGGTCCTGATCAGATAGCTGTGAAGAAATCTGGCCAACAGACAAGGGGAGAAGGAGGAATTTTCTGGACAAAGGAAACTGCACAGTGCAAGGCACGGGGGTTTGAAAGTACACGGGGCGTTTATAGAACCAGGAGGGCTCAGGTGGCCAGACTAGAGGGTCAGGAGGCAGGATGGATGGCAAAGGGCTTGAGAGTTAGGTCTTTGGAATCAGAGGGGCCTGGGCTCCAGCCCCACGGCTCCTCTTAAGAGCTCTGTAACCTAGGACATCTTTCTCTCTCCGCATCCTCCTTTGTAAAAAGTGGGAGGCGATAGCGCCCACCTCCCACGATTGTTGCAAAAAAAAATGATTTGGGTGAGCTGAGAGGTCTCCTGGGAAGGGCTTTGTGGACCTGACCGAGGAGCCGCTCTCTCTCCTCCTGTTTTCCCTTCACTCTGTACCCTCTGTCCCTTCTCCTCTGCCAACAGGAAGTCTGAGCACTGACCTTCCTAATCTCATGTTTCTGTCACTGTCCTCCTGAACTTAAAATAATAGACTTTTCACAGGTGGAAAAGATGTTACGAGACCTTTGCTCATCTATAAAACGTGGGTAATGCTATAAAACGATGCTATCATCGGCCTTCTATGGTTGCCCTGAGGATTCGCAGAGACTGTGCAGAAGGCCTTTGATGGCGTATCGTGGGAGGTTAACGGCGTGGGCTCCGGAGTTGGCTGCACGCAGCCCAGGTTCTGGCTGTGTCGGTTACCAGTTCTGTGACTGTGGGCAAACCCTCTCTCCGTCACAGTCCCTCATCTGCAAAATGAGGATGTTCATGCCGGTGGCAGAGGTCCTTTGCAGGGGATAACTGAGAGAATGCCTGGGATATACTCATTAACTGTTATTATGATGATGCTCTTTTCATTTACATGTGAGGAAAATCAGTCTCAGAGACGGGAAGTGCCTTGCCCAAGGTCACACAGCAACTTGGTGGCGATCCATCACACAGGAGGCAGCTTCCTGTAGGATCAGAGGTCCGAGCGAGTTCTTGGCACAGGTTCCAGTGCCTGGGACCCAAGACCATGCGGCCCACTGCCCCTTGGTAGGCTGTTGTCCTGTGTGAAGGGCAAGGTGGTCTCCGCCGCCCCCGCCCCACTCCCCCGCAGCCTACAAATCCGCCTTGGTGGCCCCTGCATCTCAGGGCAGTGCTGCTCTGCCTGCTGAGGAATCAGATGGCACCAGCAGACGGTCTCTCCATGCTACGGGAGCCTGCATCGCTCCCATCATTTATTTTGGACAGGACACAAGATGGGATATCAAAGGAATCAGCTGCTGGTCAGAGGAAACGGCTAAGGGGCCAGACCTCCTCCCGGGGCTTCCGGGAACAGAGTAAACACCCTGTGCAAGTGGGAAGCTGGCTCCCCCATTTTAATCCGACTTTATGAATTGAAACTTAATCCATTCAAAGATATTGGAGGCCAACTGGTTTCCTGGTAAAAAACTTTTTACTAAAAAAAAAAAGTTATATATACTTTTTAAAATTAAAAAAACCTGGGTGTATTTTTATTTATAGAATTCAAGTTAAGATCGAAGAGTCTCGAGCAACAGTTGGGGCCGAATGAAAGGAAAGGGTCAAGACCGCTGGCTCCCCGCTTTCAAAGGAGCCAGAGGATGACCTTCGGCTCGGGGCTATATTTTCCATCCTGCTCTGTGGAATAAGTGAGTTTTTCAGACTTCTTGGGAGCAGATGCTAGTGTGAGTAATGCCTTCCTTTGCTCAAGGCACAACATAAACATGTCCTAATGCCCAGTCAGTGGGCACACAACTACATTCCAGGCCAGCAGGCACCACTGTCGTTAAGAGGCAATTGCCATCGTCCGGCTTCAACAGCAAGAATGCCTGAGGCAGAAGTTCTGGGGAGGATGCCTCGTAGGGGCCAAAGACGTCAGTGTTCGCGTCTTCCGTTCTGGGTGTGGGCGACCAGGTCACGGATGGGTTGGTGCTGACATTTTCCTTGGCAGGTAGGGTGCAGTGGAAAGGACAACGACCTCAAGGTCGGCAGATCTTAAGTCATAAGCCTGCCGGATGTCCAAGTCTATCCTTAGTTTTCCCATCTATAAATTGGGCATCTCCCAGAGACATACTCCGGGTTTTGTGTGTGGGTGTGTTTTAAGTAAATTTTAGTTTTTAGAGTGGTTTTAGGTTCATAGCAATGTTGAGCAGAAACACATGTGCAGATCCCTCATTCTCAAAGTCCCCCAGCAGAACGGGACATTTGTTACAATCGATGAACCTACACAGACAGATCATCACTGCTTAAAGTCATAGCTTACATTCGGGTTCAATCTTCGTGTTATACGTTCTATAGGTTCCGACAAGGGTATAATGGCATGCATCTGCCACTCATGTATCATACAGTATCACTGCCCTAAAAATCCTCTTGGTGTTGTTGTTGTTTAGTTGTTTAAGTCATGTCCAACTCTTTCATGACCCCATGGAGTGTAGCCCACCAGGCTCCTCTGTCCATGGGGTTTCCCAGGCAAGAATACTGGAGTGGATTGCCATTTCCTTCTCCAGGGGATCTTCCCCTCCCAGGTAGAGAACCTGCATCTCCTGTCTCCTGCTTGACAGGCAGATTCTTTCCCACTATGCCACCTGAACCACCAAAAACCTCTCTGGACTCTGCCTATTCTTCCCTCCTCCCACCCAACTGCTGGCAACTACTCTTTTTACTGTCTCCACAGGTCTGCCTTTTCCAGAATGTCAGTTGGAATCATATAGTATCTAGCCTTTTCAAGATTGGTTTCTTTCACTTACTAATACGCATTTAATTTTCCTCTATGCCTTTTTACAGCTTAATAGCTCATTTATTTTTAGTGCTAATAATAGTCTGCTGTCTGGATGGACCACAGTTTATTTATCCATTCACCTATTGAAGGGCATCTTGGTTGCTTCCAAGTTTTGGCAATTATGAATGAAGCTGTTATGAATATCTGCATGCAGGGTTTCATGTGGACATAAGTTTTCAACTTCCCAAGTCTGAAAACCAGACCAGCTGTGTCTCAGATGTTCAGCATCCTTTTGATAGTTTGCAGTCTAGAAGTGAGCCCAAAGGAATTTACTCTGCTGTGTCAGTCACACTGGCCACTAGAATCTGAAAAAAATGTAGCTGAGAATACCAGGGGAATGGCTGAAGTGGAGATCAGAATGTAAGAATTATCTTTACACCCACAGAAATAACAACCCTTTGTTCAATCAGTTTTTCATAGCAAAATCAAAAGGATATCAAGGAACCTCATCCCCCTCAACCTCAACAATCAATTACAGGCATACCTCATTTTATTATGCTTCGCAGATGCTGCTTTTTCTTTCTTTCTTTCTTTCTTTTTCTTTTTTTACAGATGGAAGGTTTGTGGCAACCCTGTGTCAAGCAAGTCTAGCAGCACCATTTTTCCAATAGCATTTGCTCACTTCCTGTATCTGTGTCATATTTTGGTTAATTCTCAAAATTTCACTATTATTCTGTTTGTTACGGTGATCTGTGATCAATGTTCTTTGATGAAGGCTCAGATAAGGGTTAGCATATTTGAGCAAAGAAGGATTTTTAACTTAAGGTCTGTACTTTGTTGTTTTAAGACATAATGCTAGTATAGATTTAACAGACTACAGTATAGTATAAACATAACTTTTATATGCACTGGGAAACCAAAAAAGATACATGTGATTGATTCATTTTATTTCGGTGGTCTGGAACCGAACCTGTGATAGCTCTCAGGTCTGCCTATACTATTATTTAGGATGAACAACAATAGAATTGCCCTCCACTTCAGCCCCGTCTAGAATTCAAAACTGCTTTTGGCATACTACTCCATTCATTTTCACAGTAACCCTGGGAGTGTTCTGTTAGGTAAAATCTGTATTATTTTTACCACTACAAAATACATAGTGCTGTTCTCTTGATGGAAACTTACTCAGGCTATGGTCTTTAAAGGAATAACTGAGAGAAAATGCTCTGGGTGGTCTGAGCTCTCGTGGACAGTCCGAATAACTCCCAAATGTAAGCACTGCACACTCCCCCCACCCGACCCCGACCTCTGCAGCAGTGAGGAAGTGTTGCTTCTGAAGGGTCAGGGCTGGGAAACAGCTTCTGATGACCTGAGTACCACAGGGCCCTGGGAAGCTCTTAGGTTCACTGCGTTTGAGTCTCCTGAAATAATATTATGTATTATTCTTGGCTCTGTAGCTCTCTTACTGGTTGAAATTAGAGGTTCATGTAAACTCTCCACTTTCCTCACTTGTAAATGGGTTCATTGTTTTTGCCCACCTTATGAAGGTGTTGTGCTGATAAAACAAATTGAAGGCAGACCAGTAAGGCCCCTGAATCATCTGATGGGCTGCATCAGAAATGCTAACTGTATGTAGAGAAAGAGCTTACAGAGATGTTCACAGTCCTGACGAGCAATCACCAACTGGGGATGGACCCTGCAATCAGACAACTAGTGCCCAGGCTGGGGAAGACCTGGGAGAATGCAGGTCTGGGGCAAATGGATGGTCTTCTGAATTGGAAAGACCTGGGCTCAAATCCCAGCTCTGCCACTTGCTGGCTGAGGGACATCGGGTAAGTCAACTAACCTCTCTGAGCCTCCATTTCCATGAACTCTTCCATGAACTGAGAAAACCCAGTCTCTTAGGATTGCTGTAGGGATTAAATGAAGCATCTGACATGTAGTAGATGCTTAATAAGGGACAATGGTTGTAAGAGCCTGTCATTTGTCATGAGGTCTTATGAATGTAATGCAGTGTTTCCAAAATGTGCAGCATTTTTGCCACTTACAGGGAACAAAGAGAGGGTTCCAGGTGGGACACAGAAATTCTTAGATATGTGGAATTAAGAACAAATAAGGTACAACAGATTTGTTATTTCATGACTGTTACCACTTAGAATAGGGCTAAGTTTTTAGAAAATAAGTCATTTTTAAAATGATAATAGATAAGTGATCATACAGTTGGACTTGGGGTAACAAAACTTGAAGGTGGTGTATGAAAGCCTTAAACCACAAACGGCTGATGGAATAGCACAAAGGCACTGTGCTAGGAGCGGGTTCTGACCTTAGGTTTACACTCATCAGTCACATGGCCAAGGCCAGCTCCTAAATCTCTCTGAGCCTCGGTTCCCTCATATGTAAAATGGGATGATAATATCTAAGAAGGTAAAAATGAGGTTAAAAAAAGAAAACTCTTGGAAAACTGCACAAGCACCATCCAGTATAAGAGGTTTATTACTTGCTATCCCTAATGTGTGCTTTGACAGAGAAATAATCTATGCTTGGCTGCCAGCTGATAAGACTGAAACATAGATTAAGTTCCAAGTCAAGGAGGGTTTCAATCCCCACCCTGCCATTTACCATCCTGCAGCTTTGAGAAAGCAGTTTAAGGTTTCTATACTTCAACCTTCTCGCCAGTAAAAAAAAAAAGGGGGGGGGGGTTAAGAAAAACAATACCAAGGTTGTAAAGGCCAATAACCCAAAGGAAGGTGGGTAAAATGTGACAGGACAGAGGACCAGAGGTGAAATATACGATGGCTCTTCAACATGCAAACATATTCTTTAACTCACTCATAAGATACACACTAATTAAAACCACAATAATATGACCTTTTTCTCATTTTTATGGGTATGGCTTTTTATCACCAAATAATCAGTTTGGTAAAGCTGTGTTAATGGTATAGGAAATAATTTCGCCTTCATAACGATGGCGAGGAGGTAAACTGTTACCACCTCTGGAAAAAAAGTGAAAGAAATTGAAAGTTAGTCGCTCAGTTGTGTCCAACTCTTTGCAACCCCATGGACTGTAGCCTGCCAGGCTCCTCTGTCCATGGAGATTCTCCAGGCAAGAATACTGGAGTGTGTTGCCATTTCCTTCTCCAGGGATCTTCTCAAGGCAGGGACTGAACCCAGGTCTCCTGCATTGTAGGCAGATCCTTTACTGTTTGAGCTACCAGGAAAGCCCACCCATATGGAGGGCAATTTATAATTTGTCAAGAGTATATGAAAGTACAGATCCTTTGAGGCTGAATGCTAGGGTCCACATCCTAATCCCTGGAATATGTGTTACCTTAAGTGGCAAAAAGGATTTAAGATTAAGTTAGGAATCCTGAGACTGGGAAATTATTCTAGGTTATCCAGGTAAGTCTGATATTATCCAGGGGTCCTTATAAAAGGGATACAGGAGATGAGAGAGGAGGAGGCAATGTGCTGACAGAGCAGAGTTTAGTGTCCCTTGAGAATAGAGGAAGTGGCCACAAGCCACGGAAGACAGCTGGCCACCAGAAGCAGAAAAAGGCCAGGACATGCTTCTCCTGGAGTCTGCAGAAGGAATCTGACCTGCCAACACCTGGATTTTAGCCCGATGAAATTTATTTTGGACTTCTGACCCCCAGAGCTGTGAGAGAAGATGGTTCAGTGTTGTCCTGAGCCCCTCGTTTGTGGCTAAGCGGTCATGGGAAACTAACATGCGTTCTGCCATTCAGCGAGCTCATTTCTAGGATTTTATCCTGAAGACACAACTGAGTAGGTACAAAATAATGACAGACGGGGTTGCACGCTGACCTCCACAGGTCAGCTCTTTTGTCCATGAACAGGCTCTGACTGTGCCTTCATGCTGTATGTAGGGCTCGGTCACACCCAGGCATGCTTCATCCTTCCTGCTACACTGACGCTGGCAAGACAACGCCTCTCTGCCAGCCTCGGGTCCGACGTTGAAATTGCAGGAAGATTGCCTTTGCCGCAGCAAGTTTCTAGCCCCTACTCCCAGGGTCAAGTGTTAAGGGAAAGTTCCTCGTTATCTAATCCTGAGAAGCCCTCGGGTGAGCCCAAACGGAGCTCTCCTCTCTCTTCAAACACAATACACAGCTCTTTGTCTTCATTGCGGAGCAAGGCTTTTTCCTGACATGGGAAAAATACTCCTGCATGATGGATTAAAATTCCTCAAAGAGGGAGAAAGAGGAAAGCAAAATAAATGTATCTGCTTGACTTCGAGTACAGATCCCCTTGTGGGGCCTTGTACCATCCTCAGAGCTGGGCTGGAGCTATTTTAAAACTAATGTTGTGCATGAGACGAACCTACTCAATAGAAAAATCTTCTGTTCGGGGATGGAGATGGGCAAGAAATCAGTGCCGGGGCTCCGAGAGGGCTTGCTGTGGTTATAAACGTTCCCAGCTGCATCAGCAAAGCTGCTCCGGAGTTGACCGTAAACCTTTTGCAGGAAACTCAGGAGGCAGGGCTGACGAGGCAAACTGAAAACTGGAGTCCCTTTGACTAGGAGTCTTCTCAGGCCGCTAAAAATACCCAGTGATCTGCCTGCCCCATGTGGGGGCAGGTCAGGGAACCCTTTCTCCTCCCACCTCCCTGTGCCCGGTGAGAAAAGTGGCCAGGTAAGGAGGTGGGGATGGTGGAGCAAGAGAATTCAGCAGATACCAGGTGAAGAAACTCTTGCCAGGCCCGGTGCTATGTGCCAGAGCCGCAGAGTGTCTCCCTAGACTAGTAGGTGAGGGCAAAGCATGGAGTTTAGAGCCAGAGAGATCTGGGTTCGAATCCCAGCTCTGCCATTTATACTTGTCTGTACGGCCCTGTGCCCGAAGCATGTGGCTTTATAAGCCTCAGTTTTCCCATCTGCAAAGTGGAGCTAATAATCCGAATTTGTGGACTGCAAGCTTTAGGGATTACGTATGGCAAGTGCCTGGCGTAGAATGGGTTCTGTATAAATAGGAGCTGCTATTATTGCTCTGCCAATCTAGTGAAGAAAGACCTTTAGAAGCAATGGGAAATCAAACAAGGAGGAAAACCGCACACAATCCCAGGCTTGTAAGGTCTGGGCAGCAAGTGTCAGAAAAATTCTCAGGAAGGAAATGTTCTTGCTAAGACCTCACCCAATCTCTGTAGTCATAGAAATCTCTCCCAAACTTCCAATGTCAATAAATGCTCCCTTTCTTCCAGCCTGCCCAGATCTGCCAGGGGGTTGTCCTTTTGTGCAGCATCACTGCAATATTCACCTGTTTGCTGTCTGCAGCACTGAATGGCATCATTCCTTCTCCGACACCCAGGGAACTGGAAAACGCCAGGTGGGTGATAAAAGAGTAGATTGGAGGGTTTGAATGGAGAGCAGAGAACACCCTGGGTAGAGGAGGCAGGGAGCACCAGCAGGCGAAGCAAGTGTATCACTCAGAGGCCAATCAGCAAGCTGGGCCACTACACACACCGGCCTCCACTTTAGACGCTGGCCACAAGGAGGAGTCCCCAGGCCACCTGCATGACTGGCCACAAAACCAAGGGGGTTCCCAGGATTCTCTTAGGTTTGCTTATTCCCTAGAACACCTCACAGAACTGAGAACAGTTGTAAAGGACATAGATCGGATCACCAGAGGAAGAAGCACACAGGGTGAGGTTGGGGAGGCCCCTGAACATGGAGCCTCCCTGCCCTCCCTGGGAACCAGGGCATCAATGTGTTCCATCATCAACATGAAGCCTGGCACAGCTATGCTTTCTCCAACCAGGAAGCTCTACCAGGGTTTTATTTTTGTGCAGAGATTGGGATTTCATCACAATGGCATGATCGACTGAATCATCTAGAACATGCAAGGATGGGGATTCTGGGAAACATAGGTGGGGGGGCAGTCAAGGTACCATACATGAGATTAGTGAGAAGTCAACCGCAAAGCAAGACCAATGCTAAATGGCAGGGGCAGAAGGGAGGAGACCCCTGTCTCCACGGTGTGAATTAATGGGCAGTAAGAAAGATGTTTCTAGAACAAACCTGGAGCCCCAGGACTCCAGGGTAATCCTGACTGTTCCTTTGGTCTTTTTAAGAATGGAGACAGCCTGAGAGGAGAAATCACAGGACACAAGCCTAGACTCTAACTAGAGTCCAGCGGGTGTCTGGTACTTCCTCTGCATATAACTTTTCTCATCCTTGACTGACTCAAACCTCCAATGTAGTAAAGCAGATTTTGTTCATCCATGGTTTGCAGGACTGGGTTACTCTTAGGACTGTGTTTCTGTATGAGCCAAAGGCAGACCCAGGAGCCCTCAGGCTGATGGCTTTGTACCTCACTCACCAAATCCACACACTCTTCCCATTAAAGGCTATATACAAAGGACCCGCCATGGACCACAGACCACAGGCCGGGTGAGTCCGAGAGTCCCACTTCCTGCAGGAGGGACAGCGCCCCTTCTGCTACATCCTTCAGCCCGCTTCTAAGCCATTTCACAACCTGTTAGTGCTTCCGTCACAGAGGAGCTGACTTCAAACAGTCCATTTCACCACCTGGAAGCCCATTTAGAGGAGAGGATGGAGAAGGGGGTTAGTCCAGGTGCTCACACGATGACCCAGGTTATCACTTCCTTCCAGCTACTCATTCACAGTATCTGGGGATAATTGAGACATACAAGGAAAGAAGATGTAGAAGAATATTATGGATAACTGATCCACTACTGAGGAGCAGGCAGATAGATCCGATAATGTCCTCCGTTTCCTCAGGAATTGCTTAATTTCAAAACCTCATCCTGTGGCTGGGTGACGTATCTTTATCTTTGCTTAGAAAAATATGGTCAAAATATGTATAGACTAGAAACGAAGAGATTAAGAAGCGGTGGCAAGAATATACAGAAGAACAATACAAGAAAGGTCTTAACGACTTGGATAATCACAAAGGTGTGGTCACTCAACTAGAGCCGGACATCCTGGATGTGAAGTCAAGTGGGCCTTAGGAAGCATTACTACATACAAAGCTAGCAGAGGTGTCAGAATTCTACCTCCTCAATGTTTTAGAAATCAGGATGCAAGTGCCCAGGCCCCCTTTATAGGTACGTGACCCAGAGCCCACACGTCGGCCGCTCCTCACGAAGCGACCCTAGAGGTCGGGGTTCGTTGGTGTAGGAGGAGCAGATCCAAGACGGACTGCGGCTGGGAAGGTGCTGCAGAGGCCGCCAGTCCAGCTGAGACCCCAGTGCTGGGGCAGAAGCAGAAAGGAAAGCTGTGCTCAGGGCACGTGGAGCTCACCACCAGCAGCACAGGGATTTAAGCATCGGGCCCCTGGGCAGACACTGTTTTGGCGGCTGCTCTTGGAAGCTTGGTTTCAAATCTGGTCCTCTCCCATAACTTTGAGAGTGACCACATATCCTTTAAAAATATACATATATATATAGATCTCCTTTCTGCTTAAACCAGAGTGGATTCCATTGTTTACCCTAAGAACTGCCAGACAGAACCCTCTTCAGTCTGTTCTCCAGGACACAGTCAAAATCAGTTTTTTAAAAGCTGAAATCAAATAGCACCACTTGCCTCCTTGAGAGGCCCTGTGTGACGGGATCTCGCTCAGCTCTCCAACCTCATACCACCCCACACTCATCCTCTCGCCAGCTCTGCTCCAGCCACGCTGGCTCTGACGCCAGAAGTTCCTTCCCAGCGACTGCGTGCCAGCAAGTCCCTCTGCCGGGCAACGTTGCCCTTCGACCTTTCCCATGCTTGACCCTCGGATTGCAGGTCAGTGTCATCTCTTCCAAAAGGGCTGCCTGGATCGTGCTGTGGCAGAAGCCCATATCTCCCTCATTATTCTCCATCTGGTCACACTGTGGATTCCTTCAGAGAGTCTACCCCAATTTGTAATTGTTTCGCCTGTTTACTTGCTTATTGTTGTATTACTGTTTATTACATTACTTGTTGTTTATTGGCCACCTCTAGATGATAGATTCCATGAGAGCAGAGATAAATTTTCTCCTTAATTGCAAGGTCCCCAGACCTAGCACACTCCTTGCTCCGTTTTATTGTAACAACTTGGAAGATCTTAGGTGAATGAATGAATTAGCATTTACTGAGCATCTGTGTGCAAGAATTGTCATAGAACATGTGCTATACATGCATATTAACTTGCCAAATCCTCATACTAACCCTATGCGATAGGTATTAGGTATTATTATTCTCCGTATTTTATAGATGAGAAAATTGAGCACAGAAAGGTTAGGTCATTTGCCCAAGGGCACACACAGCTAGTCAGTGGAGAGTAGTCTGTACCTAGATAGACTAGCTTGGGAATCCATAGTCTCAACTAGAGCTGCCTGGAAGGAAAGAAGGAAGAAAGGATAGAAAAAAGGAAGGAAGGAAAAGTAATGAGTGAAAAGTAGACAAGTCCAGTATTTCCGGAAGCAGGGTGATCTCTAGGGATCCCTTCAAATCCCAGGACCCTATTATTTAGTGGGGTAGAGGCTGACTGGGGCTGCTGCACGTGATGAGTATTTGCACTCATGGAGTATGTGGGTATTTTACCAGTCCATCTGCCAGATGCTGGTAAATATTATTACATCCACATCTCACAAGGGAATTGAGGTTTCAGACTCAGAGTCACAGATCTTTTCCTGTGTGCTGACTCACAGAGTCTCCTGTGAGACTCAGAGATCCCCAGGGGGAGAAAAATTCAAGCTTCCCAAGTTAGACCCTGCTGGAGCAACTGGGCTGGTCAGTAGGTCTAGACGTCAGCCACGGAGAGCCCTCTAAAGATATCTCATGTCACAGCTGAGCACGGTCAAGTTCACATGTCCAGGTAGCGATTCTCTTAGCTGCCCCCTCAACCCAACCGCAAACACATTTTGGAGTGAATTCAGAGCAAAACAAAGTTCATTTTTATTAGTGATGGCAGAAAATACTATTTTGTTATGGTTATGATGTTGTTATTTACCATTATCTCTTCTGTTATGATGTTATGATATACTGTTACAGACGAAGTTATGAACAGTAGGAACTCCATATCAGGGTCTCTTCGGAGTATCTAGAATAATCACAGTGGAGATACAGTAGAGACCATAGTCATATTTTCCCCATGTCATTAAACAGTGAATGGATGAAATAGGATACGACCAGAAGATTTGTGACTTCCTTGTTCTAAAGATTAATAAAGGACTCTGCACAAAGATACTGTTTTTTCCGAGAGCTGAGATTCAAGCGATCTCTGTTTTGCTCTATTTATAGTCTCTGTATATTTACATTCTCTTTATATTTTGCTGCATTTTCTGTTTGTTGGTATTCTTTTTTAAATTAAACAACCAATTAATTAATTTTAAATGGAAGGATTTAAAATTACAATGATTTACAATGTTGTGTCAGTTTCAAGTGTACAGCAGATTGATTCAGTTATACATATACATTTTTTTTCAGATTCTTTCCCATTATAGGTTATTACAAGGTATTGAATATAGTTCCCTGGGCTATATAGTAGGTCCTTGTTGTTTATCTCTTTTATATATAGTGATGTGTATCTGCTAAGCCCAAACCCCTAATTTATTCCTCCCCCGCCCCCAGTATTCTTTGTCAGTAAGGATGTTTTAGTTGTTTTTATAGTCAGAAAAAAAATAATAATAAACAAACAACCAAAGGAAAGCATTTGATACATCAGTCTGGACACTGATCAACACAACAACCTTACTGTTCTGTAAGCTCTACGGGATCCCGAGGCTAAAGGACTGGGTGCAGGAGGACGGAGAACTTTGCCAAAAAGAGTTAAGGGGAGGCTGAGGCCAAGGCCTGGAGCCCAGAGGAGGCAGGAAGTGGAAAGAATCGATCTGGAGGGTGTAGGGCTCAGGACACAAGGCTCTTCCATCTTCAGCGCTGAAAATCCCATGTCCTGGGGAACCCTCGGTCCTGAGCACATGGTGACAATCAGTCAGCCTGATGGGTAGCAGGGCAGTGCTGTAAAGAGAGAGCCCACTTACAAGGCAGCTGTGACCACCTTATGACTTTGCTCTGTCACCTCCATGAACACTCAGAATCCTTTAATAAAACAGCTTGTCCAAGAGGTCTGCTCTTTCTCCATCCCCCGAGAGGCCCCCTTCATTTCCTGAGAGAGGACTTTATTCTCGACTTGTTTTCACAGTGGTCTTTTTAAAGTCTCAGCTGTTCCAGGGAGAGTAAATAGGTTTTAAAATTAATTATCAATTAAAGGGAGGTTAATTGGCACTGGGCTAGCCATCTATTTTGTCTGTAACTGAGGCAGCCCACCCCTCCCCACTCTCCAGAACCCCAAAGACCTACACGAGGGCCAATAAACCCCAGCAGCAGAGGCTGTTCATGTGTGATCTGAGGACTAATGAAAATCATCCTTGGTATTTACCTCTTTCCTGTTGGAAGGTGAATTCTGTGGTCATTTTGATTTTCCTGCTCATCAGTATATATGCCAGTCTTCCAGGTGGACTTACCAACTTAAAAAAAAGAAAAAAGTGGCTTGCGAATATTTTATTGGCATAAAGATTTCTCCCCAGCCCCCACTGCACTTAGGGAAATTGCCATGACAGAGGAGATGAGAAGAGCAATGGAGGAGGAGCATATTTGTTAACCGGCATGTATCTTCCCCTGTGATTAACATCTGGCACATCTTCTCATATCCTGATTTCATTTAAGTTCAGTCTGATTCCTTAGCTCTTTCTGATTCCTTAGCTCTTGACGTGTGATCCTGTGCCTTCCTCGCTCCTGCTGGAAGGCTCGGCGTCCTTCAGGTGGGGGAGAAGGCTGTGGTTTGTGTTAACAATGATCCTTTGCTGAATTCCACGGCTCATCTGACCTCAACGTTAATGAATATTTATAGGGAGCCAATAGGGAGCATTTGCAAATTTGGCTCAGGCCAGACAGGTGAACACTTGCAACCAAGATGATTACCTCGCCTGGTGTAATGATGGACACGAATATGGAAATACACCAGATTATACAAACAGGACAGACTGGCTCTTCTCTGCATTCTGTCACTGACCTCGAATGCCTTAAAATGCAGAAAACAGGACTTGAAGAAGCCATGCGTCATTTGGGTGTCCTGGGAATGCCAATCGATGATCTGAGGCCCAGGGACTCTCTTGGGAGTCAGTTGGAGGGTGACAGCCAGCGGGTAGCGTTAGGTGAAGACGCAGCTGGGCCTGCGCCCACAGTCACGCTTTCTCCCCACTCTCTCCGCTCCTCTCCTCTGCTAGTCTCAGAAAGGTGGAACCTATGTTACGCTGGTGGGTGACATGGGGGCCGTCACAGGCCCTGGAGGTCAAGCATGTTCAACCTCTGGGAGTACCTTGCATTGTCGCTCTCAGTCACTGTGTCAGGCACAGGGGCTGGCGTTACCCCATTGAGCAGAGGAGGATACTGAGGCGGCGAGAAGAAGGGACACGGTGATTTGGGAAGGGGACTGGGCTCACTGGAGAGGCGAGAGGAAAAGCCCAGCTCATCTCTTGACTCCCTGGCTGAGGTTCTAGCTGTTGCTCCCGGGGTAAATGTGTTCACTGATGACTTTCTCTCTCCAGGCTCCCTTCTCCAGGTCAACATCCGTTTCTTTCCTTTCTCTTCCTTCTTCCCTGCATCTTTTAAACCGAAGTTTCTCATTCTCAACACTATTGACAGTTGGGGGTCAGGTATTCCTTGGTCTCCAGGGGCTGTGCTGTCCCTGCAGGATGTTCAACAGCATCCCTGGCCTCTACTACCTACCAGACGTCCACAGCACCCCAACCACGCTGTGAAAATGAAATGTGTCAAATTCACAGAGACAGAAAGTGGAATGGTGGTTACTGGGGCTGGAGGGTGTAGGGAAAGGGGGAGTTACTGTTTAACAGGTATGGGGTTTCAGTTTTGCAAAATGAAAACAGGTTTCTGTGAATGGTCGGCGGTCGATGGTTGCACAAAAATGTGAAGGCACTTAATGTCATTGAACTGCACACTTAAAAGCGGTTAGGATAGTAAATTTTATGTATGTAGTATCTACCGCAGCGAAAAACAATAGTCAAATAAACGACTTAAATGGAAAAGAAACTAGAGCTGAGCTCAATAGGGAAACCCCAGGGATGTGACAAAAGCACTGGCGTCGGATATTTGAATTCTTGTCTCCGTTATGACTTTTGTTCTCGCCCAGCACAGAGGAAGGAGAGCATGTGGACATAGCCATGCTTGTCTTTAGAAACAAGTCGTGCTGCCCCCCAGGCTGGAGAGCCCCCAGTGACCAGCAAGAGTCCTGGAGAGCATTTTCTGTTTCTCATGTCCTACCACTCTCCCCCTGCCTCCCATCCTACATTAAAAATATTACTCATCATCTTAACCCAAGCAGCAAACAGAAATAGCAGTTGCCTCCTTGTGTCTCTCTGTCACGTCCCTGTGATCTCTTGTTTGTAATGATTTTCTCGAGATTCTTGAGACACTATTTTAAAATCCCCTACTGGCAGAAAGGGAGATTGCACCTTTTCCAGGGTGGCCTCCCAGCACCGCACAGACCAACTCACTGACTCTCCAGATAGGAAAAACTGAGGACGATTTTTTCCAGTCTGCCACCGTGAGTGACAGGGGAGAGGGGACAGCTGCTGATCCCTCTCAGTAGGCTTTCCAGAAGGAACTCCCTCCAAGACTGTGCAGTTCAGTGGTCAGACTGGCTCTACCCAGGCTCTGCGCGGAATTTCCCAGGAATGGGGTTAATCTATGCGGTCCCAAAGATGACTACCAGAGGACTCTTAAATGGAAATGGGTGCAAGGTTAGAAAACATTGTCACTCCAGTCTTTGAGAGGTGAAGCTGGCCCAGGTCAGTGACTAGGACCTGCTCTAAAGCAGCCGTGACGGGCAGTGTGCCCCGGGTTATGCAGTGTTGTACACAGTGGGTATGGCATCTTTAGCAAGGTGGAAAGGCAGCAGGTTTTCCAGACTGCTTTAGCACTCTTAAATTACCCTTCAGAAGGAGGTATGAGTGAACTGGGTAGCTGATGATTCTAAATGGGGGACTATAAGGTGTGTGTTGGGAGCGGGGGTTGTGTATAGTCGACTTAAGATTTCAGACAGAAGTGAGATGGCCTACTACTCTCTCTTGCCAAGCCACGAAAGTCTGTCTCAAACAGATGAAGGTCAGAGCTGGAGAGTCTGGGTGACAAATACTGGCATAGTTTTATTTTGAGCAACCTCAGGTTATTTCATCTTCCACTGTGCTCCTTGGGAAAATATTTTCCAGGAGCCAAACTGTGTCCAGGCGCAAAACAAAACCCGTTCATCTCGCTGGGAGTTAAATAGCGAGGGAAATGGAATTTAGCATGTTTCTGTAAATATTCATTAATTCAGCAAAGTGATCTTAGCATGCGCAAGGCGCTGTGTTCCCTAGCTCTGTGGCTATCAAGATTAAGAGTGTTTTAAAATGACACATGTTTAAGCAAAGATATCTAGTGTTTAAATACCAATGAATCTCCCTCGTTTTAGGACAGAGATCAGCTTGAGGTCCAGTGTGGTGAGCCAGGGACAGCCCTCTCCCTGGATGATGGAAACAGCCTTCTTGTTTGATGTTACTTCTGCTAACTACGCTTCTCAGAGTGAAGGTAAACATGAAGGCCAGGGGAGTTTCACAAATATTTGCTCTTTGGTTAATATTAATGTATATTCATGTTTACTCGAATTTTCAAGTATACCCTGAATTGGTACCAACTGGCCATAAATGAACTAGTAGCAAAATCAGTAAGAGCAACACAGGAACAGGTGCTAGTTTCTTCACAACCATATCAGAGCCCTTAAATGGTGTTCAGGCATTTCTTTTCTTTTTTTTTCCTGTTTTTCATCTTTATCACCAATATTAAGCCCCAGTGTTGAGGAAGAAGAGACATTCTTTCTAAACACCCTATCGAAGTGTCCCTTTTCACAATCTTAGTCCCAGACTAGCATCCAAGAGTGAGTTATCATTCCCATTTTACAGACTGAGGAAACAGGCACAGAAATGAAGTAATTTGCCAAAGGTCAAATGATTGGAGCCCAAGTCTGTTTGACTGCAGGCTCTCTATTATTAAGCAAATCAACGAAAACATATGCTTTCCTTTACCTGGCATAGAAGTATGGAAAATAAATGAAATCAGAATTTGTTTTCCCTAGTTCATTATGAAAGGTTGTTTTTCAGACCATTAATCATCTGATAGAGAATAGGGAAGGGATGGGGAAACTGAGAACTCAAACACCCCAAACCAATGGCGGTTACAGATGAAGTATCACTGAAATCATAATGCTGATCACTGGGAAAATACAACTCGATTTGAAATGTTTGATCTGCACCCAGCGTTCAGCACGCTCACTTATAGCATAAATTAAAATAGATTAGCAACAAGGACAGAGAAGCAGGGATCATATTGAGAAGAGGAGAGGCTTGGGAGTCAGAGCACCCTGGACCCCATATCTGAGTGCTCTCTGCTACTTCTAAGCTGTGAGACCTTAGGCAAACTGCTTAACCTCTCTGAGTTTCAGTGCCCCCGTTTATGAGCTGAAGATAATAACTTTCCAGGAGGGTTATGGTGAAGTTTAAATAGGACAAAGTATACGAACACCCAGGCTTCCCAGGTGGTGCTAATGGTAGAGAACCCACTTGCCAAGACAGGAGATGTAAGAGATGCAGGTTTGACCTCTGGGTCAGGAGGATTCCCTGGAGAAGGGCATGGCAGCCCACTCTAGTATTCTTGCCTGGGGAATCCCATGGACAGAGGAGCCTGGTGGGCTACAGTCCACGGGGTCACAAAGAGTCGGACATGACTGAAGCGACTTGGCACACACGCACGCATACAAAGCACCCATCCCATTGGGGATGATCAATAAATATTGATTTCTTTCTTTTCTCCATTCATTAGACTATAAAATTGTAACAAGTGTCTGAGGCAACTTCTAAGGCTAGGTTGAGAATAATATTAATAGACTGTGAAGGAATTAGGAAATAATCATACTGGGAAATTTATTTGAGGCAGAAAAAAATGCTATCTATCTTTATGATCTAAATGTGTGCATCCTACATACATGTACCTATCACACAAATGTGGAGACGTGTCCATTTCTGAGTTGGTGCCAGAAAGGTGCCAACACACATAGTCCTTCCTTCTGAGTCAGAGAATTAGTTCAACGCAGTCCTTCCCAAAGCGTGCTCCTTAAAGCTCCAATTGTATAAATATTTCCTAAATGGAAAACCAAAAGGAGTGTTCAGCCTCTAAGACTGGAAATCACAGCATACTGTATCTATCCCTCAGAAATTTTAATACATGTTAATGGCAAACCTATTTGACCACAGAACCCTTTTCCACTTAACATCTATTATTCATCTTATGAAACTAGTGTCCCAATAACACATGCTGGAAAATGCTGTAGTTAGACTAGTTGAAAATCTACTGCATTTTGACAGTATTAAAAGAGAGAAATTCCTCGTCACTTCTGACTTGACCTCTGTTCCCCCTGGCTTTCTCTCTCAAAGTCATTTCTGCTTTCACATGTGCTCACGGTGGTTTATTCTACTTAATATAACAAGAAGCAATTTACTCCCATTTCAGAACATGAGAGCTAGACTCTCATACAGGGGAGGGAAATGACACATTTCCTAAGTCTACTGTCCATCACGAGGAACAAACAGAAAGTGGTCCTCGCACCAGTGTGGGCAGACACTAATTTTGGCACTTAAAATCCCTTAAAAGTTCAACTGCCTGTATTTGACACATCAAAGAGGATTATATTGGGCACATCAGAAGGGTGTTCGTTTCAAAAGAGCCACAGAATCAAACAAGGACATAAAAGCGCGATTTATCACTTTGTCAAGGTTCGGCAAGGTCCCAGTCCACAAGCTAAGAGCCCCTAAAGCGAATAGGAGCCATCAATTCAATAATCGACAAGAGCCAGTAGAGATATTATCAATGAGCTGCAGAATACTGTTATACTTTAAACGTTTGTTGGTCAATGTCTGCCATAAAGTTGGAACTTCTTGCATGGCTGGTGCATTAAAACGTTTTGAAGCTGTAATCAACAAAAGACCTATTTTAGTGTTTGTGTCAAAAGCCTTGTGGGAAGCAGAATTCTAGCTTGGCCCCCAAGATGCCCAGCTTTTGCTCTATAGACACCTTTCCCCAGTTCTTCAAACACCAATCTAGGTACTGCTAAGAAGATAATTCTGCAGAAGTAATTAAGGTCATAAATCGGTTGACCTTTAGAGACAAAGATTATCCAGGTGGGTCTCACCTACTCACATGAGCTCTATAAAGCTGAATCTAAATGTCAGAGATTCAAAGAGCAACGTTCTATATGCCATCATTGGCTTAAAGATGGAGGGGGCCACATGGCAAAGAATGTGGGTTGCCTCTAGGAGTTGAGAATGGCTCACAGCTGATAGTCAGCAAGTTCTAGAGTCACAAGAAACTGAATTCCACCACCAACAAGAACAGTCTTGGAAGCAATTTTCCCCAGAGCCTCCAGATGAAAACTCAGTCCAGATGACACCTTGACCTGAGCCTGGAGATACTCTGAGCAGAGAACCCAGCTCCTCCATGTTGGACCTCCACCCTACAAAACTGGGAAATGGTAACACTGCGGGTGTTATTTTATGCCACTGAGCTTGTGGTAACTTGTTAGACAGTAATAGGAAACTAAAACAAGTCTCAGTCAACTCAGGGTTAGTCTGAGGAGCACAGGGAGATGATTCTTAGGTAAGGGCAGGATGCAATTGCTATTAGGACCCTCTATTGCTTTTCTTAGTCTGGTTTCTCAGCTGACAGTCAACTATCAGAATTAAAATAAAAGACACAAGTGGTGAAAATACAAATCAAGACCACGAGAAATCACTTCACACTCAATAGGATGACTATTAGAAAAAGAAAAAGGACAATAACAAGTGTTGGTAAAGATGTGGGGAAGTTGGAACCCTCACACTTTGCTGGTGGGAATGTAAAATGGTGCAGTCACTTTGGAAGACAATCCAGCAGGTCCTCAACAGGTAAAATATAGACTTATCATATGACCCAACAATTTTGCTCCTAACTATATACCCAAGAAAATTAAAAATGTACAGCCACACAAAATCTTCAACATGAGTATGCATAGTAGCGTTATTCATAATGGCCCCAAAGTAGAATCAACCCCAATTTCCATCAACGGATGAATGGGTAAATAAAATATTATATACCCATACAATGGATAGCATACAACATTATGCTAAGTGAAAAAAGCTAGATACAAAGGGTCATGTACTAGATCAATCCATTTATATGAAATGTCCAGAACAGGCAAATCCACTGAGACAGAAAGTAGTAGACTAGTGGTTGCCAGGGGACAGAGGAGGGAAAATGAGAGACTAATCATAAGTATGGGGCTTCTTTCTGGAGTGATGGGAATGTTCTAGAATTAGATAATGGTAATCATCATATAGGGGCTTCCCTGGTGGCTCAGCAGTAAAGAATCCGCCTGCGATGCAGGAGATGTGGGTTTGACCCCTGGGTTAGGAAGATCCCCTGGAGAAGGAAATGGGAGCCCACTCTAGTATTCTTGCCTGGGAAACCCCATGGACAGAGGAGCCTGGTGGGCTACAGTCCATGGGGTCGCAAAAGAGTTGGACGCAACTTAGTGATTAAACAACAAAAGCACAATGACTGTATAACAGTGGATATACCAAAAAACTACTGAAAAATAGACTTTAAAATGGTGAATTTTATGTTATGCAAGTTATATTTCCATAAAAATTTAGAGAAACAGAAGTGACAGAAAGCTCATAAATGAAGTGGGTTTTTTCCCCAAATACATCAACTCTCTGTATTTTATTCCATCCCCATCTTTTTATTGTGAAAAGTTCCAAACATATAAAGTTGAAAGAATGCATTCCTGAATATCTTTCACCACATTCAACAACTGCCAACATCTTGTCATATTTGCGATTTGCTTTAATGCCCTCTCACTTTCTTTCCACACATGCACACACATGGTTTTTGTTTTTCCTTAACTGGATCATGTGAGTTTGTCTTGCCCATACCACAAGCATAAGTATTTTGAGGGTAAATATTAATAACACCTTTTGCATTCCCCAAGCCATCTAACAATAAACACCGGAGAACAAACACAGTGGGGTGCCTCACTCATCTCCAGAAACACTATTCTCTAGGGCAGTAACCTTCAAACACTGTGTAAGCAACACAATCCTTCCTTTGATTGATAATCATATTCAGATGAGCTTTGTTTGGTTACCTAGAAAACATCTGTGAGGATTAAATGTAGCATGCTTGGTACACGGTGAGTGATCAATAGCTGGCATTATTGGGTCACAAAGAAACCAGGTTTCACTAAAATAGTAAATGGGTAGCTTAGGCTTAAGTACAAACAACATGTCGAAAGAGTCTTCTGAATTAAGTAAGTTAGTTAATGCAGTGAAATTTATGTCCTAGGCTTATCATCTAGTACAGAGACGATAGCTAGGGTTTGTTGACTGGTGGGGAGAACAGGTTTGCTATGATTGATTAGTGATGTCTGCCATGGCACTGGACCTTCTCTAATCTGAATGGACATGTCTTCCACATCTGATCTAGATTTACAAATGCAACATGAACGCAGAGTAGAGGCCTGACCAGTCAAAAAGCAATTTCAATAAAGACGTCTAGGTTCTCACTAAACGTTCTTCACTGTGCCTGAGTTTTTCTTTCGGGTGTCATTTTCCTGCTTACCTATGCAACCTCCCACCCACGCTGTTCTCCCACCATCCTTTCTCTATTACCTAGATGATAGAAACCAGAGAGTGAACACACAAAAACATCACGTGGTATCATTGCAACCAAATTCTAACACGCTGGTTACGAGTGCCTGGAAGCATGAAGAGATGAATAAGCATCATAAGGAGTGAAACCTCCCTTCCCTTCCCCCCTCAGCTTGAAATAATTCAGCATTTCTTCCTTTTCCTTCTCTGGGAAGTGGCTTCCAGGTACAATTCCTCAAATGGCAGATTTTTAAACATATCTACATCAGAACTTTATTCACAATCTTAAGTGAAGACTCAGTGCGCCAAGCCAGGATGATGATAACAGTGAACTCTTTGGGATTTCATTCATGGTATTCAGTTAAGTCATCTCTTTTCTATGAAGACTTTCTTTGGAGTACACTCTAGATAATAATAACCACTTACATCTATAACATAGTACTTTTCAAAGAATTTTCATCAACAATTGTCTAATTGATTCTCATTTTACAGATGAAAATTCAGATGTTGAAGCATCTGAGAAGCTAAGTGAACTCTCTGAAGTCACACAGGATGGTACAGCATAGTCCAGTGTCTCTCCCAAGAACATTCTTTGGGAGTAGCAGAAAGAGGCTGGCCCACTTACCAGCTGCTTGAGAAATACTGGCAAGATAGCAAACCTCACTGAGCCTCAATTTCCTCTTCTGTAAAACTTCAAAAGTTATAGCTACCTTTTAGGCTTGATATGAGAGGTAAAGATGGATAAAGTGCCTATCCTCTTGTGGAATGCTGAAAAGTGGCCCTCCAAAGGTATATATTTACTTCCTAAGTCCCAGAATCTGTGACTATTATGTCATATGGCAAAAGATGTGATTAACCTGAGGATTGTGAGATGGGAAGGTCATCCTGGATTAACCTAGCAGGCCCTAAATGCAATCACATGTTTCTAGAAGAGAGAGGCAGGGGGAGATTTGATACTGGCACACAGAAAGAAACTTGATGTGAATACAGAGGCAGAGATTGGAGTGATGTGGAACACAAGCCCAGGAATGCTGTCAGCCACCAGACACTGGAAGAGGCTAGGAATGGGTTTGCCTTAGAATCTCTGGAGGGAATGTGGTCCTGCTGACACCCTGATTCTGGACACACACATATGCACACATATGTACTGTATGAAAGTGCACATGTGTGCCCTCACCCCCCCCACACACACACAATAAGGTAATGATGGTGCCTGTCTAGGAGTGTCGCTGGGAGGATGGAACGGGATGACGTCTGCTCCAGGTCTGGCACAGTTCCTGGCACATCGCTCTCATGCAGTAGCTGTGGGATATTATCTCAGTAAGGAAAAGTCAGCGTCTCAAAGTAAAACTAAAACTGAAGGTAGAAATCTAGGTGAGTTTCCTGTTGCTGCTGAGCAAATGACTACAAACTGAGGGGCTCGCAACAACACAAGTCTGTCGTCTCCCATTCTGGAGGTCAGTGGTCTGAGATGGGCCCTCAGGGCTGCCTTCCTAATGGATGCTTCAGGGGGAATCTTCTCCCTTGCCTTTTCTGGCTTCTAGAGGTCACTCGTGTTCCATGGCTCTTGGCCCTACCTCACTGCTACCTCCACTTCTGTGATCACATTGTCTGTGACTCTGACCTTCCTGCCTCCCTCTGATGAGAACCCTTGTGATCACATTGAGCCCGTCTGGATAATCCACACTAATCCCCCCATCTCCAGATTCTTACCCACATCTGCAAAGTCCCTTTTACCACATAAGGCAGCAGATTTGCAGGTTTTGGGAATTAGGTGGTGGACATTCTGAGGGGCCATTATTTTTCCTCCCACAGAAAACCTTGGTGCTCTGCTTCTCCCATTAGAGGGCAAAGAAATCCTCTAAATGGACCTGCTGTTTTCCTTTTCTTTTTAATTGAACATAGTGGGGAAAGATGGAAATCTGCATTTCAATACAATATTTATAGTCAGCAGACACGTTTACATGTTCAGGAGCTTATTTAAATAAGGAGACTTAGAATCAAACAGGCAGATCACTTACCTCATACACATAAAAACGGGGTGGAAAGAAGACCCTAGTTACTGTTCGTCACTTTCTTTTAAAACCATGGACACCGATCACACACCGCAGCATTTGTGCAGCAGCTTGTCAGCAGCTCGTGTAATCAATGGGAACATTCATCTCAACAATATGTCCAGCCATCTACTTTCCATGACATCACTGTTTCTTTCCATAGAAAAGAACTCCGCAAACTTTCCCAAAGGAGCACATTTTGGCTCTCTCCCTACTCATTTCTCTGTGTCTTCTACTTTCTTTTTTTCTGTGAATCTTGAGCCAGAAGGTCCCGGTTTTGCATCTATCTGCTGCCTCTGTGCCTCAGCGTCTGTCCCTTCCTTCCTTCCTCTGACAACCCTGCCTCTCTCTCAGCCTCTGCCTGGAAAAATCTTCTCACTAACTCGGATGTTCAAACCTGACATACGAAGGGGAGCTGCTGCTGCTGCTAAGTCGCTTCAGTCATGTCTGACTCTGTGCGACCCCATGGACTGCAGCCCACCAGCCTCCTCTGTCCATGGGATTCTCCAGGCAAGAATACTAGAGTGGGGTGCCATTGCCTTCTCCTACAAAGGGGAGGGAGGGTGTCTAGTGTTGGCGGTACTTAAGACAATCTGAGAGAGGAGAGAAGTGGCTGCCTGGGGTAGGGTGTGGGGATTGAGGGGCACGGGAAGTCACTGCCATTGGGTATATGATTCCTATCATGAGCACTGCACAACTTTGTGACTATATTAAAAAACCACTGATCTGCTCACTTTTCATGGGTAAATGATATCTCAGTAGAGCTTTTTTTTTTTTTTAATATTGATTGATTTGGCTGTGTCCAGTCTTAGTTGCAGCATGTGGGACCTTTGATCTTCATTGTGGCACACGGAATCTTTTCGTTACAGCACGTGAACTCTTAGTTGCAGCATGTGGCATCTAGTTTCCTGACCAGGGATCAGACCCAGACCCCCTGCATTGGAAGTGCAGAGTCTTAGCCACTGGACCACCAAGAAAGTCCCAACAGAGATATGAAAAAAAAAAAGACAATCTAACAGGCTGCATTAGTAAGAGTAGGTCTCCTTCCCTTAGGAAAAGTGCCTATTTTCAGTATATGTAGTAGGCACTGTGTCCACTGGAGGAGACAGTCAGGTTAATGGACTGTGATACAGTGACAAGGTAAGAGTTATGACACAGGGAAGCAGAGTTTCAGGAATACAATAGGAACCAGCAGACCTGAGCTGCATTTAGCCTGTCTGTTCCATTGAAGCCAGAAATCCACCCCTAGTAAAATCGTCTCTGACTACCCAACACCATTCACAATGTCCCCTTGCCTCACTGCACCATACCCTCCACCGCCCTACTAGTTCACCAGTGGCTGGGTTCCTGGGTCTGTTCCTGGTCTCTGCCTGGCTACTCTGCCTAAGCCAGTGAGGCAGGCCAGGCTAGGGCACTCTTCCCAGCATAGGTGACACTTCATCTCAGACTTGAAGGACATTTAAGAGGCAGCCAGGTGAAGAAAAGACAGAAGAAAGCATTCCAAGCCAAGGATGCACCTGTGCGAAGACACGGGAGTTAGAAGCACATTGAGTCGAATTCAGGAATTGTAAGTAGTTTGCGTGGCCAGGCCATCAGGAGGGTGCACACCATGGGCAGGGAACAGCAGCAGCCACATAATGGGTGTCGTGCTGAGGAGCTAGGACATCATGCTGAGGGTTATGGGCACTCTTCACACACCTATGAGAGAGGTGACTGTTCACAGCAGCACTGTTCACAAAAGCCGTGAAGGCAAAGCCACTCAAATGCCCATCCACAGATGAATGGGTAAACAAAGTGTGGTGGGTCCTCGCAATGGAGTATTATCCAGCCACAAGAAGGAATAAAGCAGTGACACAGGCTACAGCATGGATGAACTCTGAAGTCATTATGCAGAGTGAAAGAAGCCAGATATAAGGAACAAATATTGTACCATTTCGTCTGTATGAATTATCTTGACTAGGCAAATTCACAGAGAGTGTAAGCACGTCAGAGAACATCAGGGGTAGTGTTGGGGTCAGGGATAGAAAGTCACTGCTTCCTGGGTATGGGATTTCCTTTAGGGGTGATGGAAAAGATTGGGAAGCAGACTATGGTGATGGTTGCACCACGTGATGAATGTAATTAGTGTCACTGAAGTGTACACCTTAAAATGGTCAAAATGGCATATTTTATGTATGTATATTTCACCACAGTTTTTTTTTAAATATGAGAAGCACAAACATTCATACAGTATTATTCAGAATAGCCAAAAGGTGGAAGCAACCCAAATGTCCATCAGTAGACGGGAGGACAAACAAAATGTGGCATGTCTATACAATGGAATATTATTAAGCCATAAAAAAGGAATGAGGGGCTGACATCTGCTACAAATGGATGAACCTCCAAAACATATGCCAAGTGTAAGAAGTCAGATACAGATAGTCACATACTGTATGATTCCATTTATATGAAATGTGCAGAATAAGTAAATCCATAAAGACAGAAAGTAGATTCAATATCTGTAAGAGGCGAGGGGAAGAGGCACTGAGAGTTACTTCTTAATGGGTATAAGTTTTCTTTGGGGGCAGTGGAAGTATTTTGGAACTAGACAGAGATGATGGTTGCACAACACTGTGAATGCACTGAACGTAAGTGAATTATATATACTCTAAAAATTAATTAATCTTATGTTTGCAACCCTTTGGACTATAACCCACCAGGCTCCTCTGTCCATGGGATTTTTCAGGTGTGAATTTTACCTCAAATTTTTTTTTAACATATGAGAGGAAAAGCTTCCTCATCCAGTAAAAATCTGTCCCACAATTTGAAGAGTTTACATCACTGAGCAGAACCCAAAACCCAAGGCAGGGTCTCCACTCTCAAGCAATATTTTCCCAGTTCCTCGGGAACCCCTGTCGGTCAGACAAAAGAGGAGAGCCCTGGCACCTCAGCCTACAATGCAGCAGCTTCCAAACTGAAACCAAAGATAAGAGCTGAGAAAAGAAGGCAGATTCTAGGTCATTTCAAAACAGCAAGCCCTGGCTTCTTCCTTAGAACCACAAAGCAGAACTTACACGTTAAAGGGTCACGATCTGGTCTGCCAGGGGATGCAGGCAGCTGGGTCTGTATGTTTGGAAACCATTGCAGGAAATACTTGCAATCTAGAACTATCTAGAAATAGTTCTAGAGAGTGCAGGGCCACCACGGACTCCTTTTCCCAGCCCTCCTGTCCACCAATGTACTACTTTTTAAAATTCCCTCCAGATAATGATTGATTTCCACCCCTGGCTTTTGCTCTTTCTTCTAAAACCACAATCTTATTCCTTCTAGTTCAATGAGTTGAGGAACTCAGGCTTTAGAAGATTCTGGGGGTGAGAGTGAAGTTAACGGGGCTCCGCACACCAGAGCATTGGCTTGGTTCCTCATGTTCCTCGAGTCCTTGAGTCTTTATGAGAAGCAGGAGCATTAATTTTTCCCTCTGCGTGAACGAGGCCACCCACGGGCCCCAGATGTACAGAGGCAGCGGTGAGGGAAAGCTGAGCCACGCAGCTTACTCAGAGCTCCAGTGGCCTCGGTACAGAGCAGCTTTCAGGGTCGAGGAGCAGATTAACAAGAAAGCAGAACAAAGAGAAATTTGGATGATTTTTGTAATGTTTACATTAAGAATTTCAACTGCCTTATGATACTGTACAGTAGCTCTCAACTTCAGGGATTCTTGGCTATATGACATTTTTAGTTGTTACAACGAGGGAGGAAGGGGCTACTGGCACCTACCAGACAGAGGTCGGGAGGCTGCTCAGATTCCTACAATGCACAGGACAGCCCCTGCAGCAAAGAATAATCCAACCCAGAATGTCAACAGTGCCAAGACTAAGAAACTGTTATACCACATTTACATTAAAAGACTGTTTTATTTTGGTTTTTTGAACATACAGTAGTCAATAAGAAAAGGGAATTTTACACATGAAGACATAAATAGGATCTCAAATGCTTACCCAGAGCATTTCCCAATGATAACTTTCCTAAAATAAAAAATTAAATAACACAGGACCTTGGAATGTTCCTCATTTTCTTCTTTAATCTACAAGGCTACAGACTAGGGATTGTTTACATATGTGCCTGAAATGCCCACATCAGGAAAAGCTTTGCCATGGAGGAAATGGGATCATCTAAATGGGATTCTGGGGCTTTGAGCTCTATTTCCAGATGAATAAGATGGCTTCTGTCCCTAGGTGCCACACAATGTGAGAAATTTTCTAATAGTAATGCAAAAACGCTTATAAATATAGGCAAAGAGGTGATTCACTTCTCCTGGGGTATTCAGAAAAAATACCCAATAAGGAGGATTTTGAACTTGGTCCTCTAGTAATTTTTCAAGAGAATAAAATGAGGAAGAACATCTGAGACAAAGAAAGAGCTAAGACACTGCCATGTACTGAATTGTGTTCCCCCAAAGGAGATGTTAAAGTTATAATCTCTAGAACCTGAGAATGCAACCTTATTTGGAAATAGGGTCATCACAGGTATAACAATTAGATCATACAGGAGTATGTAGACCCTTAATCCAGTATGACCGATGTCTTTATAAGAAAAGAAGAAACACAGCCACATACAGGGAGAATGCCATGTGAAGATGGAAGTGGAAATTGAGGTATGCAGTTGCAAGCCAGGGAATGCCAAGGACTGCTAAGAACTACCAGCAGCTTAAAGAGGCAAGGAAGGATTCTCCCCTACAGGTGACAGAGGGAGTGTGGCCCTGCCAACTCTTTGATTTTAGACTGCAGCCTCAAGAATTGTGAGAAAATAAGCTTCTATTGTTTCAAGCCACCCAGTTGGTGATACCTTGTTACAGCAGCCCAAGGTAAGTAACGCAGGCACACAAGAGTTAAATAACATAAAATTCCTTCATTTTGAACAAACAGCTGGATAAATGTTTCAATTAATGTGGTGGCAAGTAACATAAGAGTCAATGTTGAAAAGATACCACAGTACCTGTCACATCTTTCTTGAAGGCTATATGGAGGAGGTGTGACTGCGGGAGCTGTGAAAAAGGATGAAAGTGATAGAAGGGAGATGGTTTGATAAGCTGAGAATTACGCTAAGAAAAGCTGTAAATGCTAAGATGAGAGGCAACATGCAGAGTAGCATCAATGCCAATTCTCGACTAAACTATCAACTGGGAAATTTTTGAGCCCTGGTATCAGTAGTGTCAAGGACAAAAAAAAATATATATTTAAGGCTTTAATGTCAGGATTAGAATCAAAAAGGAAGAGATAACTGAAAAGAAGGAGGAAGAAGAGAGGGTAACGAACACATGGAAACAAATAAAGATAATTCTATATTTATAATACCAAAAAGCATGAAATAAAAGTTTTTTTTTAAGTGCGTACACAACCTGTACAATAGAAACTACAAAATGCTGCTGAAAGAAATTCTAAAAGACTGAAATAAATGGATTGATATACCATGTTCATGGATGGGTAGGGTCAAATTGTTAAGATGTTGATTGTACCCAAACAGATTTAACACGACCCCAATCAAAATTCCAGCAGACTGTTTAACAGAAACACGCTGATCCTAAAATTTATGTGGAAATGCAAATGACCTAGAACAGACAATATAGGAGATGTAAGAGATGCGAGTTCGATCCCTGGTTTGGGAAGATTCCCTGGAATAGGAAATGGCAACCCATTCTAGGATTCTTAGCTGGGAAATCCAATGGACAGAACAGCCTGGTGGGCTACAGTTCATGGGGTCAAAAGAGTCAGACACGACTTAGTGACTAAGCAACAAACAAAAGAAGGTACACAATGACCAGTAAACACGTGGAAAAGTGCTCAACGCTAGTATCAAGGAAATGCAAATGACAACCACAATGAGCTACCACCACGTCCATTAGACACGGCTAACGTTAAAAAGACTGATAAAACCAAGTGCTGATGATATAGAACACCTAGAAGTAGACACTGTTGGTGGGAATGTGAAAATGGCATCTAAAGGTCTGGTAGTTTCTTAAGAAGTAAATATATACCTAACGTACAACCCAGCTACTCTTAGGTATATATCCAAGAGAAATGAAAACATATGTCCACACAATCTCATACACAGATGTTTACAAGAATTTTTATTCATAACATCCAAATCTGGAACCAACCCAAATGCCCATCAACTAGGTGAATCTATAAACAAGTTGTGAAATGCTGTTCAACAGTAAAAGGAAATAAACTACTGATATATGTAACAATGTGGCTGAATCTCATAAACCAGTAAAAAGAAGCCAGACACAAGAGTACACACAGTTTGATTCCATTACATGAAATTATACAAATTGTAAAAGTAGAGTGACAGAGAGCAGATCAGTGGTTGCCTGAGGGCAGAGGTGAAAGGGGACGGACTTCTTCCAAAAGCTGGAAGGGATTTGGAGGGGTGGAGTGTTGGAAATATTCTATACTTTGATTGAAGCGATGGTTATCCAGTTGTAGACATTTGTCAAAACATCAACCCATACACTTAAAACGAGTGCTATTCATTGTGTGAAAATTACACCTCAATAAAGTTGACTAAAAGACATATAAAGGTAAAGTCAAAGATCTCCTTGATACTTTGCGAGTGTTAAGGAGACTTGGCTGGGTTGTGGTTTAACTCTGCTCAGTGTTACAGCAGGCGACGTTATTTGGGCGCTTTGTTGACATGCAGCTAGACACCAGGACTCTGAGTTTTTCTCTGCTGACTTATGTGTGTGTCTTCCCAGTGCTCAGTAAATGATGACAGTAAAAGGTTTGAGATCAATTCTCATCTTGTGTGCTCTGCAGCAGGGAACTCTGATTGTGATTCGCAACATTCTCTCAGTGTCAGTTTCTCTTTGAAAACACAGAGAGTGAAAAATGTGTCCTTTACTTGAAAGAGGGAGGCCAGTTTGGATAAGCACCAGCCTGAGTCAAGAGCCACTGAGAACAGGCTCTGACTGGGAAGAGTTGTGACACTCACTCTTCCTTGCCGATCTGCAAACCTGGTGGGGTCTGCTGGACCCTGTGTCAGGAACCTGACCTATTGGGAGGTGACAGTCTCCTTGACTGATTCTCTTCCACCTAGGGTCATGTCACAGACTCATAGGGCTTGTCAGCACCAAAAAAATGCTCAAAAGTTTCACCCCATTCTCAGACCTGATGCTACATAAACCTAAACCATCCTGCAGGTAAGAGGATAGCTTGTCCTACATCTTGGGTAACCAACTGCTGTGTTGACAGCAAACAACTGTATGAGAAGTTAAAAGAGCGAGGGACGACCTGAGGCCCAGATGTGGACAATCCAAGAACCAGTGTCAATCCACCTATCATTCTGGGGTCCAAGTGGCCACCACATGAGGGCCTAGATGACCAGGGAGAGTCCAGCAGGTGTCATAGGACCAGTTAATAACGTAAGGAGTTAGTCCACCTGGTGCTGCTAGCAGGGAAGCAAAGGATGAAGAGGCAATGTGGACTTCTGCCTCGGCCACCCAGGAATTTGGTCCAACTCCCCACATCCCACTCCACTCAATACCTCCCATGTATATTCTTTGAAATAGATAATTCTCACTGCCTCAAAGCCTGTAAAGTGCTATTTTTAACACTGCTTCAAGACAAGTTACCAATATGTGTCTCTGAGATAGAACATTCTGGAGCCACCAGTGTTCTCTTCTGTTTCAAGTTGTTCTCATGGCCTGTGTTTCTCTACCTAGAAACTCAATCTCTGCCCTCATTCCACCCTGTCCCATTCTTTGAGTTAAATGTCTATCTTCCTACAAGACGGAAAGCCCTCTGAGGACAAGTGCTTTATCTCTCTTCTTCCTTATTAGACAACAGAGGTGAGCTCACTGACTGGTGTATAATCAATATTCAGTGGCCTAACCGCTCCCCTCCCCAACCATATTCCCTGCTGGGGGGCAGTGCGAAGCCTTCCCTGTGCTATTTGGGGAAGCAAGACCCACAGTTTCCAGCAGCAGACAGGAGCTCAGTCCTTAACACCAATGAACACTTGCAAATGGTCCCAGGACTCTTCTCTTTTCAACCCTACGCCAGTTATCATAGCTCAGTTCTGACTCAGGAGCCACCTGCGACAGTGGGACCTTGGGCTCCCCTTGCTCACCCCATTCCCCAGAGGCAGCAATGACACAACTTTAGAGTCCCAAGATTTTCACCAGACTCACCCCACCTCCGACCCCTGGGAGACCAGATTTAACTCACTTGAAATCAAAGTTTCCTTATGTGTCTTTTGGCAGGGAATGGGGGCGAGTGGATGTGGGAACCCTAAAGGAGATGTTCTAATGAACTTATTTTCCTTCATTTAAGGGTCGGGAGGTTTTAGGTCATTTTAAAAATTCCTTCTCTGTTTTACTAAAGCTTTGTTTGTTTTCCCAGCAGATCTACTATGATAATTAACTAAGCTCCTTAGACTCCTCTCCCCAGGTGGCACTAGTGGTAAAGAACCTGCCTGTCAATGCAGGAGACATAAGATGCGGGTTCAATCCCTGGGTTGGGAAGATGCCCTGGAGAAGGGAATGAAAACCCACTCCAGTATTCTTGACTGGAAAATCCCAAGAACAGAGGAGCCTGGCTTGGCTACAGTCCATAGGGTCACAAAGAGTCGGACAAGACTGAAGCAACTTAGCACGCACAGATTCCTCATGGGAGGGACATGGTTTTAGTAGGCTGTGAACCCCTTGTGGATATTCATGGCTTTTGATTCTTTTTTAAAAGATTGAAAATCGTTGGTATAGAAGAAGCAGCAGAATCTTCGTAAGCAAAAGGCTTGTGTTCAAACCCCAACTCCCCACCTTCAAAATGAAGTAACTCTGGGCAGACTGTTTATGTCATGTTGGAAGTTCTGTAGAGGGCTGTTGAGAGGTCTTTCTACATGGAAGCCCTCCTGGGCTAACAGGTCAGAGTGCACTCGTGTTCTCTGGGAATTTCAGCCTGACGTCCTTAGGCAGTGACATCCTCTCTCTTCACCCACGAGTGCAGGTGATTCCGTCCTACAGACGAGGAAACAGGCCAAGGGAGGTTACTGAACATCCCTGATAATGATAGAGAGGGGCTGAATCTTGCAAGCAGAAGGGAAGAGGAAAAGAAAAAAAAACCCAAACCCAAAATCATGCTTCTTTGTTCGCCTTCTGGAACTCAGACTCCCAACTTGCCAGAGCGAGCGTTGCGTTGAGTCCTGGAATGTTTTTCAAGACGAAGATAGCTTCCCCATCCTGTCGTGTTTTTCACTCTCCCCTGACTCCCACCTGCTTGTTGCTGTCTGCTGGTGTCACACCTTCTGCACACTCGGAGCTCAGAGCTGAGTCGAGCTGGGTGAAACCAGGGCTCCATCTGCCTGCGTGCTTGCTGGGGGTGTCTGAAGGTAACTTTGTGCCGGCACCCTTTGCCAGGAGGCTGAGAAGCCTTCTGCAGTGCCACCCGGCTCCCATCCACTCTCGGCAGAAGAAGTCGGTACCAAATCCAGCCCCTGGTGCCACTCAGCCAGATGGCAGGGGAAGCAAAACAAAAGTGACCTTGTTAGCAGACTGTGTCTTCCCCGGGAGAAGCTATTTTTGTTGTGGTTGTGAACTGAAGTTGTCTCGGCTGAGTTCTCCTTCCCTGCAAGGCTGTGGAATGTTAATTTGTTCCAAAGTTCAGTATTTTGATTAGAACCAGGAGTGCCAGATTTTGTCAGAAATATTTTGGAATGGGGTAGGCTCATGCGCGCTCATTCTTGCCGGCTCGCTGTCTCCCCTCCCTCTCCCTCTCTCTCTTGGCCGCTGTACAAAGTAAATGTTGCTGCAGCAGCTGCTCTGGGGCAGCAGCCCAGCACAAATCGGCGCTGAGGGGTGAACCCGCTCTTCCCTGCGTGCGGCCGTGACCTCATCGCCACAGAGGCACCCGGACTGTGGAGAGACGTGAGATGGTACCGTCAGGACACACCCTGGGTTCGTGTGGAAAGAGCCGAGAGCCTGACCCAGAGCCTGGAACACAGGGGTCCTCAGTAAAGAAATGTGTGCTGGAGGAAAACATGAGCTTCTCCAAGCCTCAAGGCCAGCAGAATTTCTGCAGCCAAGAGGTCACACTCAAAGTTTGAATTCACATTCAAAGGTTTTGGATTCCGAAAACCCTCCAGGTCTTTATCTTTGGTTCTTTTCCCTGATCATCTTCACTTCTCTCTCTCTCTTATGAGTTATGAACCCAAGTCCTATACAAGTATATTCTGCATTGCAGAATAAACACAAGCTAAGATGAAAGTGCCCACCAGCCTCCAGTCCCAGTCCTAGCCCTCTAGGCCTTTTTGGACGTAATGAGGTATAGGCCCTTCGCCACTGCCTCATGGTGATTTGATTGTATCAAACCTATTACTTGTCATCAGTCTGGTGGATGAAAATCAGCTTTTGATTTTGGATTTGAGTTTTTTGTTTGCTTATTTTATAGCATAAGAGTGGTTAAAAGCATGGACTTTGAACCCAGCTTTTCTGTGATCTGATCCCAGCCTAGTAGTAGAAGTAGCAGCAGCAGCAGCTGTGTGGACAGGTTACTCAACCTGGCTGAGAGTCCATTTCCTCGTGTGTGGGATGGGAAGGTTTCAGTGCTTGGTTCCAGGGTGGTTGGGGGTGTTGAATGGACTTGCAGAGTATTCAGATCGGGCTGGCCCGTGCAGCACTCTGTGTTGGGGGGTGGGGGTGGTTATCATCAACACCATGATCTCCCTGCTCACACATACTGCTGGCCCCACACTGTGTCTCGATTTTGGGGTCGACAATTCCCCAGGTCTCCCAGGTTCCACACCACACAGAACTCTGGAGCAGGGATTTCTGGGCTTTTGTTCCAGCCTCTGTGCAAAGAGAGAACAAATACTTGCAGAGGAGCAACTTTCCTGCTTCTTCCAGCTGGGACAACGAAAGTCTCATGGGTGGAGGGATATCTCCAGATGCACAGAGGCCACAGAGGCAGAGCCAGGATAAGCATCCTACAGGACAGCTCTCCTCTTCCTCTCCAGGGCCAGCGCTGACTGCAAGGGCGGCTGTTGAGGAGGATTCTGAAGCACAGTAGAGATGCTGATAGGGAAGCCATGCTTTGCTGTGAACACGAGTGGTGGTGCCTGCTGTTTCCTGTTCCTGCTGCCCCCGCTCACCTCCCGCCCTTTCTACTCCACCACCAACCTCCACTGGTTTTCCTGCCATCAGTGAGAGTAAGGGATAAAAGTTCTGCTGAACCCAGGATGCTCAGGCTTTACTTCTGGGGCCCTTTCTTCCTCCGCCTGATCTAGTTTCCTGTGAATGGTCATCTCCAGCAGACAAAACTGGATACCCTGGCCACTCCCTCATCCATACTGTGGCCAAAGTGGAGGCTTGGTGGGACTCTTGAGTGGGTGTTCAGAGACACAGCAACACAGCCCCCAGGTAATAATCATTTAGAAGCGTTAGTAAGCCTGTAGTGAAGACCCAGCTCTCTGAGATGCCTGTGTACTCCAGGCCTCGGATCGATACTTGGAGGGGAGGAGCAGGTGTGTGTGCTATATACACAGAGGCGGGCGCTGCAGTTTCAGGCTACGGCTCCTCAGGAGCCGGGCCTGCTTCCCTCTCCCTCTCATTTCCCTTTGCAGGGCCAGGAGACCGTGGGGGTTCTGCTGCAGGCTGACATCTGCTGCTACACACACCTGTGCTAGATGCCGTCCATGCAGACCAACTGTCTGTCCTTCCTCTCTTCCCTTCAGCAGCTCTTCCTCCCTTTTCCCCCAAGCAAGCCTTTCAAATGGATGTGCAAACTGCAGGCAGACGCTCAGGGTGCTTCCTGGACTGTCCAGGTACAGGACAGCCAGCACTTCTTCCTCGGTACCTGGTCAGCCAGATCCCCGAGCCTCCGGAGAGCTCACAGGTGGGTGAGCTCACCTGTGAATTTGGGAAAACCCAGTAGGAACAAAGTCCATGCTAGCCAAGCAGATCCCACAGGCAAAGTGTCTCCACCCGGCACAGTGATGCTTCCCGTCGATTTAATGATTTCTGTCCTCCGCTGGTTCTAGGTCGTTAACCAGAAGAAGAGGGGCACATATACTGGATCACCTGGAGTTTTTTCTTTCTTATTTATTTATTTTTATTATTTTTGGTTGTGCTGGGTCTTTGTTGCTATGCGCAGCCTTACAGACCCTAAGTACATGGGCTTCAGTAGTTGCAGCACGTGGGTTCAGTAATTGTGGCACATGGGCTTAGCTGCTCCTCAGCATGTGGAATCTTCCCGGACCAGGGGTCAAACCCATGTCCCTTGCATTGAGAGGTGGATTTTTATCTACTGTACCACCAGGTATGTCCTCACCTGGAGTTTTTTCAACATTTACCTGGCCAGTCTCCACACCTCCCACTCCCAGGCAAACTGGGGAGGAGAATTAGTTGAAAGATGTCCCTAGGCCAAGGTAATACTAATAGACCCCTTCTCTACCACTACCACTGCTATCCTTGTGCATTTAAGCTCTGAAATAAAAATCAGTAATTACTGACACAACGGGGGAAAGGATGGTCTCTTCAACAAATGGTGGTGGGAAAACTGGATATCCACAAGCAAAAGAATGAAGCTAAAGAGGTATCTAAACATGGGATGTCTCAGAGTCTTTAAATGCCAAAGTGCATGGTCAGTCTTAAAACGTGTAAAGAGGGTGCAGCTAGTCCTCAAACTCATTTGATGGCAGGCTCCTTCTGGATCCCCCTCTTTGAGGAGGATTTTTATAATATGTGCCTGTAGATGCAAAAGATCTTGCTTAGAGTAAGAAGAATTCATCCTGCCTGGGATTAGAGAGAGCCGGAGGGGAGCATGCAGACTTAAAGAGGTTCCTCCCGTCCTTTCATTCATTCACTCAGCACACACTGTTAAACACACACTAAGAGTTGGGCCTTTTGACACACACTGAAGATATGGAGATGGATAAGAAATGGGCCCCCTTCACCCTCACACAGTCCAGGAAAATCCGAATAGCAGGGCTCCCTGCTGCCCCACCAAGCGAACTTAGGCCAAATAGTGGAAGTTATGGGCTCAAATATTTGAACTTCACAGGGAATGGGGAAGAGAGTGCAGGCAGGGAGGTGAAATAGGAAATTATTATAAAGGCCCAAGAAACAGATGATGAGGGCCTGGGTGGCAGAAGGAGAGTGGGATCCAAGAAACACTAGACTTGTCCTGTCAACCAACAGGTGACTCTAGAAGGCTGTTTTATTCTGGGCACTGTGGGGATACAGGAAAATAAACACAAGGCATGACTCTGAGCCTGCAGGAGTTTCCATCTAGCTGATCCACTAACTATCCATGAACTATCTTCTCAACGAGGCTTATCAACTTTGTCAGAAGCAAACACATCCCAGGACTAAAGGGATGGAGATGAAAATGGCACTCAGGCCCAGGCGTAGAGAACACAGCAGGGGAACAGGAAGACTGACCAGCTCCTTCAGTGCCAGTTGTCACACCAGACAACCACTAGGTGACAGATGGAAACGCTGTACCTTTTCTCTCCCAAGATAGCCAGAATAATACCAGAGTAAGAGAGGAAGGAAATAGAACAGAACGAGAACAAGGGTGGGGTGCAAATGAACGAGCTAAATGGGACAACAAACAACAAGGCACAGTGGCAGCCGCCAAGCTGAGCTGTGCTGAAAGCTGAGAACTGGCCCCGAGGTCAGGGGTAACCCCAGGCATTCAGAAGGGCCAGCGACTTCTACAATGTGCTCTGGGACTCCCTAAAATGGCATTCTGCCCCCTCCCAATCACTTCCTGACCCCTAAAATAAATGGCAACCAATAATGAGGTGAACCACGAATGCAGGTTGAGGGGAACACGCACCTGTCAAGGAAAGAGGCCAGAGACGGAGGTGAAATTCAAAGTCGATGTTCCATTAGTTTCTGCTTGCAATTTGTGAGTCTTAGAGTCACAAACCCAGACTCAGTGTTCCTTTGGAGCATTCTGGGTTGTGCAATGGTGATATGTGCTCGCTCCCATGGGGGTTGGGGGAAGAGGATGCTGGAGAGATTGTGTCTTTTCATCTCTAAGCACTCGGAGGCCTCCTGCAGGCAGCTTTGGAAACCCAGTCCTGTGGAATGCAACCTAGGTTAGGACACCCTCAAGGGCTGCTAACACACAGGAGATGAGATGGTGAGAATGTGAGGGCAGGGGAGGGAAGGAGAAAGGGAGAGGGGACTACTGGTCTCTCCAGAATGAGAAACAGAAAGGACAGGAACTTGCCTGGTGTAGGTTTGAGTCCCAAGTGACTTTCACGCTGGGGAAAAACCCCCCAAATGCTAAACCAACTCTGACTCTGTTTCCCCCTTGTGCAGTTAGGATGTCACCAGGCTCCTTAGCAGACACACGCGTTTTCTTTAGACTCCAGCATGGTTCGGGCCTGAAGGGCAGTACTGGATGGAGAAATGTATCCATGGTACTCAGTATGCTGAATATGACTCAGGAATGCTTTAACAGAGCCTGCCCTGGGTCCCCAACACCACTCAGCCCCCCTTGAAGGAGCTTGGGTTTTCAAGATATTCTTGTTTTACTGACAAGCAAGGGAGAAGGGAACTGTCCCCTGACAACTAGCCTGCAGCTGACAACTTAAACACCAAAGATTCCAACTCCTGCATCTCCTTCTATGCTGTGGTGGGGGGTTGTCAAACTACAACCCACAAGCCAAACCTGGTCCAAGGCCCACAAGTTAAAAACGGTTTTTACATTTCTTAATGATTGGGTTGGGGGGGGCGGGGGGGGGGGGAAATGCAAAAGAAGAATATTTTGTGAGAAGTGAATATTATTTAAAATTAAAAATTTTCATCCATAAAGTTTTATTGACCAACAACCATGCCAACTCATGATGTAGTGTCTACAGCTGCTTTTGCGCCTTAACCACAGAGCCGAGCAGTTGCAACAGAGACCGTATGGCCCAAAGAGCTGAAAATATTCACTCCCAGGCCCTTAATAGAAAAAGTGCGTCCCTCGGGGGCCAGCGGTGTTGGCTGCTGGGCGTTGAGACCCTGGCCGGGAACTGACCTCAGAGCGGCTCACCGGAGGTTCCCCACTGCCCCCGTGGCAGCCACTCATCTGGCAGGTGCAAAGGCCCTACTCCCTGGCCTCCATGAGGGATACTTCTCCAGGTAGCCCCGTGGGAATGCCTGACACTTCTGCTGCATCTGCTCGGTCCTGCCCTCACTCCCTTACAGATGCTGTTCCCCAGAGCACACTCCGGGAATCTACATGCAATCTCTGTCTCAGAATCTATTTCCTGAAGGCCCGATCCAGGTTGGGGGAGCATAATGAAATTTGAGGCAAAATATTGTCTTTTCTTCTCCACTAATCACAGACCAGCAGCTGTGTCTCAGTTTCTTTTTAACATAATTTGATGCCTGATCAATTTCAAACCAGTTCTCATTCTGGTGACTAGATTTAATAGAGAGGATTTGAGGATAGGGAGCATAATGGTTTTCTATTCTTTTTAAAAATATTTATTTATTTGGCTGTACCAGGTCTTAGCTGCAGCACACAGGGTCTTCAGTCTTCATTTCAGATGTGGGATCTTTAGTTGTGGCATGTTAACTCTTAGTTGCAGCATGTGGGATCTAGTTCCCTGACCAGAGATCATACCTGGGTTGCTTGCACTGGCAGCGTGAAGTCTTAGCCACTGGACCACCAGGGAAGTCCCCATGGGAGCATCATTGGTTTTTTAGTCAGCTTTTCCTATTGATATCTTTAGAAGTCATCCAGACTGCCCTGCTTAAAACTTATCGATTTCCCACTGCCCTGGGGCAAAGGTCACAATAACATTCATGTCCCATATGGTCCTGTCTTGTCTCTAGCTTCACTTTATCCCTGCGTCCCCTTATTCTCTGCACTACACATCTCTGACACTCTCCAAGGGTTAGTTCCCCTACCACAGGGCCTTTGCATGTGTTGCCTCCATTGCCAGGTCCACTGAATTAAGTACTATTTATTCTCTGGATCTCAGTTTAGTTGTCTCTTCCTCAGGGCAGCTTTTCTTGGGCTGATTTCTCCATTAGACACAGCCAAGGACCCACAATACTTTAGGGGCCCAGGAGAAAAATGCTTAACTTCTTTTAAAATCAGAAGAACAAAGTGACTATAATAGAAACTATATATTGATGAATCTAGCCTGGGTTTATACTAACTCCATTGTAAAATGTAATTTTTAAAAAGAATGGGGTCCCCCAAGACCTGATTAATGCAACCCGGACCTTTTCTGACCTCCTCAACCTCCCAGCACCACTAATGGGTCAGGTGACCCCATTAAATGCCTGCAAGATGCCCTGAACTCTTCTATCAGAGCACTTACCTCGACTGTCATCTTGCACCTGTCACCTAAACTGCAAGCTCGATGAGGGCAGGGGCCACATCAGACACACTCCGACAGCATCGCGTCCGACATGGCACCTGGCTCATCATATAAGCTCAAGAGATACAGCTGCAGGTGTAAGGACGGGAAGGCGACCCACCTGCACAACTCAGCCTACTTTTTAAGCAAGAAACTCACTCCATCTGCTTTCAACCACCCACTTCACTGGCGGGTCTAGGGGAGGGGACAGGACGGAAACCCAGAGGAAAGACTCACAATGGACTTAGGAGAATGGACCTTGCCAAACTTTTCCCCTTGGGGAGGGGGGCAGGGACGACAGAGATGAAGTATAAACAAACATTTCCTTGTCTGGTAGGTCATTTTGTAATTATGCTCAGGTCAAGCACTTTAGACTCCCGGAAGTCAGACAATATCTGCTTCCAGAGGCCATTAATGCTCAAGGGCCCCCCAGAGTGAAGGGGGACTTTCATTACCAGGTCTTGTCCTATTCGGGCAGGAAGCGTGCTAAGTGACAGTCCAGAGTGAAACAACGGAGCCAGGAAAAAGCAATAGGAAGGGGCACTGACCTCAGAGTTCAGAGTAGAGGAGGGGCAACAAAGCAAATGTGCTGTGAACTCAGGGAATCAGCCAAGCCAGCCTGGAGCCCTGAGCAAGGTGCTCTGGGGGAAAGAGGTGAGACTTGGCAAGGGGACTGGAGAGCAGTGCTGGCGCCCGGGACGGTCTACACTGCCACTGGGGCTCTCTGCTGGTGGGAAATGTGTGGACCCTTTAAGAGAAAGCAGATGAGGCTGCTGCCAGATGCGGGACCTGGTTCTTGCCATGTGGCTGCCCCTTCATTCATGTCCATTCAGCAACAATGGCAGGGACTGTCCAGTTCACCCTCATTGGTGGGGTTACATCGATCAGGTTGGAGGGTGAAGAGGATAAAGGGGAAGCTTGACTGGCAGCCCAAAGGAAAACATAACCACACACGCCCACCCACATACAACCCCCAACTGGTAGCAAACAGGATGGACTGGTGGCCGCGAGCCAAGATCCTCTGGGCTCACACTTGACACTGGCTTGGTGGCACAGCCGCCGGGCTTCCCTTTGCCGGAACAAGGCGGGTTATGGGAAGAGGCGCCGGCATTCTTAAAATTCCCCTGTCCTCACAGACCTAAAATTAACAAGACTGTTTACACTGCTGGATATGGATTCGGAACATAATATTAGTAAACAATATAATAAGGATCCAGTGATCCAATGGTCTGAACTGCAGTTGTCTGTGCCTGTAGCAACCAATTGCCAGTGCATTTAAAAGGCTGTAACTGCCCTAATTATGTCACTGGCCTTTGTATTCAGGGATGACAGATACTGTCCCTGTATGTTGCAAAGAGCATCAAAGAAGGAATCATGTCATCTTTTTCTTCAAATGGCTTTTTGAGATACCATTCACGTACCATACAATGCAATGTGTTTTTTTCTTATATATTCACAAGGTTGTGCAACCATTACCACAATCTAATTTTAGAACATTTTTGTCTCCCCTAAAAGAAACTCCATACCAATAGCAGTGAATCCGAGTTCCCCTTCCCTCCACCCTCTAGAAACCACGAATCTCCTTTCTGTTTCTACGGTTTAGCTTATTCTATGTATTCCATATGAGTAGAATCCTACAGTGTGATCTTCGGTGCCTGGCTTTCACTGAGCATCGTATTTTCAAGGTTTGTCCTTGAAAATTAGATGTTGGGGCATCTACCTGTATCACGTCAACCATTTTCATTGCCAAATATTATTCCATTGTATGGATATGTTGCGTTTTGTTTCTTGATTCACCGGCTGATGGCCATCTGGGCTGTTTTCCACCTTTGGGCTATTATGGCTAACGCTGCTGTGAACACGGGCATGCTCCACCAGGTAACATCTAAAATGGCAGCTGCACTGATTATCGCACAACTTCAAACCCTGAGTATCTTTCTTCTAACCTCACACATTGTGTGAAAACACACTATGCTTTCCAACTTATCTTTTCCTAAAAGGCAGTTTTGTGTAAAGGGATCATGGCAGACTATGGGTTGGAACAGTGGAGACTGTGAAGAGACAACACCTGAATGATTTGGAAAGGCAAAATTGTTCAGCTAGGCAGTGCTTCTTATGTAACAACTGTGTGATGTGTGTGAATTTGCACATCAGTACGCTTATAAGACAGGCTATATGCAAAAGGTGCAAACCTGGGGCCCAAAGACCAAATTCATCCCCATGGACATGCTGTGTTGGGCCAGCATATTATCTTAAAACTGTTGTATCCGACATTTAAAAAAATATGATAAAAATCTTGATTTCTGCTCTCTCTTGGAAGTGCAGAAGCTCTAGCCTCACAAGGACTTGTCCTTTTGGATGGGGTCACCTTATCGCAGTTGCCAAGACTCCATGGCTCCCCTTCTTCCCTGGATTTGAGGCCAGGTTCAGCTGTCACTGATCATTTACATGCACTGTTGTTTCTATGATGACAAAAGAACCCTCTCTCTGTAGCCAGGCCGCCACCAAAAGTGAGAAAATCTAGGTGAGCAAGCTTCAAGACAAATGGAGAAAGCATATTTCTTTGTGGAGAAGCAGATCACTCCTTTAGGATTTAAGGAGCACAGTCATCTGCGTATGGTTGCGTCATACTGCATGCGTCACTCCTGCCTGAGGCCTCTCTGTGCTCCATAGGTGTTAGAGTCTGCAACCCTAGGCCTGCAGTCTTCTCATGTGTGTTTGTGGCATCTCTCCTATCTGAGCATATCTCCTAGGTTCTTTGAGGATCATCCCTCTAGTTTCTTTTTGTATCCATCACCCCTGGTTCCCTGAAGCACCTCCTATGGGACTATCAATCAAAGATGCCTTGATATATTAACATAACAGGCTATCAAATCCAATAAAATATTTGAAGATGATAAGTGCATTCATTAGGCACTTGCTGTATGCCTGAGTCTGTTCTAAGCTTCTTAGACACTCAGATCTTCACCTGCCCCATGACAAACAAGGCAGGTGAGCTGTCCAAAGTCACCTAGTAAATGGTGGAGCTGGATTTGATATTTGGTGGTTAGATTCTGGAACCCACCCTCTTAACTACTAGTCCAGATGGCTGCTCTAAGTTGACTTTTCTTGGATGTGAGGTCTCTTTTATAACAAACTGAGAGAAACTGAAGCACAAAATGGTCCAAGTCTCACTCAGGATCAAATTAAGCCTGAGTGCCCAGGACTTTCTTCCATGGACTGGCAGTGAATTCCTTGTTCTGTTCCTTGTAGGTACCTGATTTCTGCTTCACACAGACCTTCCCATTCCAAGCCCAGCTTTACTTTCTAAATGTCAGAGGTTTGGGGATAATAATAGACAACATTTTGGGGGGGGGGGGTACAAGAATACATTCAGAAAAAATTCAGAAGCTGCCTTTTCTCATTAAGAGTTAAAAAATAAAAAAGCCACATTCCACATGGAGATGAACTATAATTGTTTACAACTTCATTTGATTACAGGCTGAGACACATGGATAGCAGCAAAGAGGTGGCTGAGTGTTTCAATGTTCCATCTGCAGAGCTCACTGGGATTCATCAAGTGCAATCACACTCATTTCCCCCTTTACTCTGGAGACCTCTTGCAATAGCTCCTGGGGTGGAGTGTCCTATCTTCACAGATGGGGATAGTGTGAATCAGAGATATGAAGGGATGCACTGAGTCCCAAAATCACATGCAACAAGTCAGCAGCAGCTCAGGGGTCAGAATTACTTGATTCCATACAATGTGATAATGACCAAGCTTGTGCCAGGGCCTGCAAGCAGCGCTGGGAATATACGGAGACAGGTAAGATGCATCTCTTTCCTTATGATGATAGAGTCTCTGTGTTCAGCTCAGATATACACCCCAGAGAAGCCCCTGTTTCTCCAGGTGCCAAAGGTCTGGCCACTCTGGGTTTCAACAGCCCCTGGGGGCTGAAGCCCCAGCCTGCTGTGGCCCCAGCACTCCCCCACACTGCAAATTCTCCCCCCAGCCTCCTGCTGTGGTTCACCCGCCCCCCCCCCCCAGTTTGGTGAAACCTGGGCATCAAGGAGTCCAAACAAGTTCCCCTCAAAACCAAATAGGAGCTGGACTCCTATATCACTCCTTACATCAAAATAAATTCCAAATGGACTAGCATTCAATTTAAAAATTAAAGCCATAAAAAGGCTAAGGAGAAAAAAACTGGTCATTAAAAATATATATAGTTGTGGAGAGGAAAAGGCAAACACAAAACCCAAAAGCCATAAAGTAAAGATTAATATATATAACTACATAAAAATTAAAATCTCCATGGTGAAAAAAATTACAAATGCAAACAATAAACTAGAAAAATATTTGTAACACATTTCTTTAGTATTCAAAGAGCTCCTAAATCTCTCTCTTTTTTTTTTTTAAAGACAAAGCCAAAGCACAAACTGTGCAAAGGGCATGGAAAACCAGTTCATAAAAGAATTATAAATGGCCAAATAAACACATGAAGAAAATGCACTCATAATGCATGTGTGTTACAATGAGCCAATTTTTCAGTGGGAAGATTGTCAAAGATTAAACAGGTTGATAAAGCTCAGGGAGGGTGAGGATGGGGGCTGGTACCTTCATGCACTCTGGGGGAGGGGAAACTGGTGCAGACATTTGGAGCACAATTTGGCATCATCTACTGAAAGCTAAAGTGTTCATACCTGGTGACTAGCAAGCCCACTGGGTCATTTATTCTGCAGGAACGTTTGCTCCTGCACTGCAAGGTGTACGTACAAGGATGCTTCAGCAGAAGCATCAGAGGTGTCAGAGGTGAACATCAGACACAATGGAAATATCTATCGATAGGTAAGGGATGAATTAACTGAAGTTAACTATCCAGCCATGTAAAAGAATTAAGTCTGTATGTGTTAATCTGGAAATATCTCCAAGGTATGCTGATAGCCTCAAAAAAGCAAGACCCAAACATCTTCAGGTTGGCCCTGGCTACCAGTGACATCTCCTCTCCAGTCTTATTTCAATTCCAGCCCTACAGTCAAGGCTAATTTACTAACCGAATGACCCTGGGTGAGTCACTAAATCTCTCTGTGCCCTAGTTTCCTCCTGGTGAATGAGGATTGTAAACACTTGCCCGTCATGGGATTCAGTGGGCTAATACAGGAAGCACTTGGAAGAATTCGCAGCACTTGGTAAGCACTATCTAAATATTGGAATTTTAAAAATTACCATGAAGCAAAAGAGTGTGAGGTACAACAGTGTAGATAGCACTTGTTATAGCTTTTGTACTTACAGGGAAAATAGATATAACACGTGCAAAGCATGAGCCTGTATTTGCATAAATACAAGATAATGGTGACACTGGAGGAGAACAGAGAGGCTGGGGACAGCAGTGGGAGAGGGACTTTTCCCAGTAAAATCCTTTTGAATGTTGAACCATGTACATGTATTAGCTGGGCAGAAATGGACAAAAAAAAAAAAGGAAGTTATACATATGTACAGATCCTTATACATGAATAGAAAATTTCAGGAAAGCTATACAAGAAATTGGTAGCTGTTTACATCTGGGAAATGAGATGAATTGGAAGGCAACTTTTACTTTTGTTTCTCTTTTATACCACATTGCTGCATTTTTGAAATCTCACATGTGAGCTTTATGGGGAAGAACAAAAAAGGCATAGCCAAGACAAAAAAGATGAATAGAAAACGGCTCCCTTCCTATATCACTTATGAGACTCATCCTCCCTAGTGGTCTAGTTCTTTCAGCTGAGGGGCTAGTCAGCCCTGAGGATGGGCAAGAAGCTGGATGGGCAGGACTTGAATCTGACGGTGGTCAAAGTTCCAGGCACGGTCCAGCCCAGGTTATTTCTCCATCCATCTCCCATTGGCAATGGAATCAATATCCACTTAAAAACCTGTGCTGGCTTCCCACTGCCGACAGGAAAAAGTCCAAACTCCATAACACACCATGAAAAGTCCTTTGCAATCTGGCCCCCTACACCTCTCCAGCTCCATTTTCTACGTTCGAATCATACCAAGTAGAGGAGTGCTGGGGGACAGCATGTGGGGTGGGGTGAGAGGGACAGACAGGCCTGGGGAGAAATCTTAGTTCTCCACCTGGTTAGCCTTGACCTCAGCTGAGCAATGCAGTCTCCCCCAGCATCATCTGAAAAACAAGGATAATACCACCTACTCCTTGCAGGATACTGGAGGATAAAACAAGAAAACGGTTAGCATTGTTGTTGTGGTTAGTCGCTAAGTTGTGTCCCACTCTTTGTGACCCCATGGACCACAGCCTGCCAGGTTCCTCTGTCCAGGCAAATTCTCCAGGCAAGAATAATGGAGTGGGTTGCCATTCCTTCTCCAGGGGATCTTCCCGACCCAGGGAGTGAACCCATGTCTCCTGCATTGCAAGACGATTCTTTACCACTGAGCCACCTGGGAAGCCCTGTAGTTAGCATACTTTTTGGTATGTAATCAAATGATGCTATTTGATGACTTTTTCTGTTACCTTTTCTGGTCCTGGTAGAAGCTCATCCTTCTGTCTCCTGATCTCCTCCCTCATCTTCTGCCTGGCGAACTACTCATGAAACCTTTCCTGAGTCCCTTTCCAACTTCCCTTAGTATCACGGTGATACCTGCCGGTTCATAATATAATTATGTTATGTATCACTTAGTTCAGATTTGGGCAGAGTAGGTGCTCAGTAAATATTTTCTGAACCAATACATTTGATCACTTACCTTCAGTGAACTCCGGGCACCACCTTTACCACATTCATCGAGAAGGGGAGTAACTGAGAAAAGAAAAATAGGCTTCCAATGCAAGGAAGCAGACAAGGGCTGCAGTCAACTCCCCATGGTTGGCCTTTTGTCTCAAAGAAAGTTGCACAGACCTATGCCATGGATTTCTTAATGCTTTGCCATTTCTCACTTCCCAAGACTTCCCTTTAATGCTTACCTGTTTGCATACAATGTAACCCCTGGGCACCATAACCCTGACTTAACTTTCAAATGAAATGTTTTTGACAAATGGAGAAGCAACCCAACCATTCCACTTTCCAATTACAGATGCACTAGGGCCCCACACCTGAGAAATATCAGCCTCATTCTCTTCCTGTCTGTGACCCCGGAAAATGTCAGAACAGATGTTTCTAAATTGTGTACAAAAATAAACAAAGCCACAATGAAGGGCTCCCTGGCTGGCCCCCACATGACCAGCAGCCGGGCCTGGAGTGCGGTTCAACGGCTGTGGTGGAAACAGGTGAAAGGAAAGTAGTTCCACACGGCAACAATGCTTCGGTGGGTGGGGAGAGGAGGGTCCCAGTCCCTTGAGCTGGGGGGCAGGGGCTCACTGATGCCTGCCTGAGGAGGTGAAGGACAGGGGAGGCATGGGAGGCTTGGCAGGATTTGGATCTTCACATGACTCTGGGATCCGAATTATCAGTTTCCCTAGTGCCAGGCTGCAGACTTTCATATATATGATCTCATTTCATCCCCATGTCCCGTCTGGGAGATGGGCATTCCCATTCTGCAGATAAGGAAAACTCAGTCCAGAGAGGGAACTGTAATCAAAAGCACAGTCAGGATTCTACCCAGCACCATGGGTAGCCCTTGTTACCCTGCCCCAGCAACAGACTGGGGCAGGCCCCCACGCTCTGCAAGAAAGCAGCGCTCTGTCCTGTGGGTACCTGCGACCTTTAGCTTGTGGAAGCCAGTGACTCCCGATCTCTCCTCTACCCAGGTAGCCCTGGCTTTCCTTCAGGCAAAAGGAAAGCTGTTCCTAGAGAAACCACATCCTAGGGTAGGGGAAGAGGTGATACTGCCCCCCAGTGTTCGATGGACCACACGCACCTCCACATCTCAACGGCAGCTCTTTCCCTTTAAGACTGCCCTAGATATCCATTTTAATCAGATTTCAACTTAATAATAATGGAGAAGCACTCCTGTCATTCACCCTGTCGCTCATCCAGAATTGTGCGGGTGGCCCTGGCCCAGCAGTGATAATGCACATAAAGAGGTCACATGTGGAGGGGCCCAGGGAAGTCCTTAACCGCCCTGGGCATTTCGAGTTAGTGGAATTAGATTCCAGGGCTCTCTTTCCTTTAAAAGGCACATCCATCAACTTGAGTACATCAGGGGCTCTGATTCCAAGCACATCTTTGCTGAAACACAGGGTTCCAAGCAGGTAAACACTGCCCCTAACCCATCTTTAAAGACAGGGTGACTCACCCACAAAAGCCCCGCCAGGCAGGCATTCCATGTTTGCCTGGGGTGGGGGGTGGGGGAGGGTGGAGGAAGGAGAGTCCTCTGATGGGGAAAAACCAAGGTTTATGTATAATTGATGCAAGATGTCATTTTTTGGATCAGATGATAGATTTTCTGGTCTTTATCCTGTTAAAGAGACTTTCTATAAATTTCTCTTTATAGAGTAAGTGCTCAGTAATCAGAAAAGAATCCAATTCTAGATAAGCCCATGCTTTAAAACAGAATCTTAGGCAGCCCCTCTCCTCCAACAAGGGATGGATCCCAGTTTCAGAACACTCACACTGGCTCTACAAGTTCCTGGAAACTTCCCTGACCCTTGCTTGCCTCGGTTTCTCCTACTGTAAAATGGAGCCATGCTAGCTGCCATTTGTGAAGAGTTTCAAGGAGACTGAAGGGTGTTAAAGAAGGTTTCAAGTATCCTGGACTTGGAATTCTCATTACAAAAGCTTATTTCACCTTCAAAGCACTGTAGCATTAACTAGATCTGCCTAATTACACTGCAGAGAAATGCCTTGAGTTTATTTCACCTGAACGTGACAGAAATTGGGGTGGTCATCTGTCAAAAATGTTCCTGTGCCCAAGAGATAGATATATAAACTTTCAGTCTTATCTGATTATCAATGAAGGTTCTGTGTGGGATTTTTTTTTTTTTAAAGGTCTAAATACTGGGTGCATGATAAGAGAACTGTTCCTTTTTGCAATATGCCAGCTGTCAAGGATTTCTAGGCAAGATATTATTTTTGATAAATAGATATGGACAATAGATAATGTCTATATTAATCTCACTAAAACGTGGTCCTCTCTTGCAGCTCACCCAAGACAGGGACAACGGTGTGTAAAGAGGCAGATGCCAGACAAGAGACTTTTTTCTTGTGACAGTTTGAGCTCCCCTGCCACAATTAACTTTTTCTCCCCCTCCCTCTCCTCCTTCATCTCTTGCAATGTGGTTCAGTAAAAGGGGGTCTGTATTTTCCTCCTGCTGATGGAAGTTGATTAGCAGTCAGGTGGAGTGATGCTCAGGGGACAACACAGCGGATTAATTAAATCACTTCTACTGGCTAAGTGGTGACACTTTGATTTATAGCAGAGCTCACTCAACCAGACAGCAGCTTTTCTTGCATGCCGAAGGAGAGGAGGGCCACACTGGCCACTGGTTGGAGGCCGAGGGCTTGGCAAACTTTAAAGACAAGCATCCTAGTCATTAAAGCAGAGGCCCCCCGCTGAGCTCTTCTCTCCAGGGCAGGGGGGACCTGCAGGCTCAGGAGAGGAGCTGGAAAGAATGGAGCCACTGAGACAGGCCAGCAGTCTAACAAAAAGCCAGGGTATCTGTTTCAGAACATGAAGAGCTCCATCACACCCCTGCAGAAAGGCAGGCTTGAAACAGCTTAGCATGTTTTTCTCCAGGTTCGTCTCTACCGGAAGGGTTCATTAGCACTGCACCTTGGTTTGCTCTGAAGACACAGCCCTATGATGGTCCTGTCAAACTGATTCAAGGGTGTTTGTGACTATTTTCCATCATAGCACAGGGTCTTCTCAATGAGAAGCCCTCAGGCCAAAATGCACACAATAGCTGTGCTCCTGGTGGTATATTTTATGTTATAAGCTGGATACATGTTACGGCTAATCTTATTTCACTCTTTGCTTGGGCTGCTAGGAAGCTCAGAGCTGACCCTGCAGCCTAAACTATAGGCCCTCACAGATGCCCCTGTGTGTGAATGCCTTATGGGTTGCAACTCTCCCTTTACCCAGAACACTTTTGTTTATCTTAAAATGTTTGGGGTGAAAGCTGCCTCCAACTCCCTTAAGAACAAGATCATATAGGATAGTAGTCAAAACCTCTAGACTTTACTGATATTAAGCACACTCTAGTTTTCTGGTGACCTGTATTGAAGAAGTGTGCTTATTAAGACACAAATTCCTGGAACCTACTGCAGACTTTCTGAACCTTCTGAGTAGGTCAAGACAGGGCCCAGGAACCTCCTAAACAATCCTGGAATGTTTGAGAACTATAGTTTCATCTTTTTTAATTTTTATTTATTACTTATGTACTTGACTGCGCTGGGTCTTAGTTGAGCATGAGAACTCTTAGTTGTGGCAAGTGGGATCTAGATCCCTGAACAGGAATCAAACCCAAGCCCCCTGCATTGGAAGCTCAGAGTTGTGGCCACTGAACCACTAAGGCAGTGCCAAGAACTATAGTGCTAAGCCCCAAAACCAAATTTCAGCACCACCAATTAATAGTGGGTTACCTCAAGCAAGACCCTTCATTTCTCCAGGCTTCCTTTCATCAACTATAAAATGGCATTGGTGAGAATTAAATTAGATGTCTGTAGGTAGGCAAACACCTCACATGGTGGACTGGAAACCGTAATATTCAATAAATAGTGGGCAACCCAAGTGGCCATATGAATGGAAAATGGAGTATATACAAAAACGCAATATTAGTTGTTAAAAGTTCTGACACCTGCCACAACATGCGTGAATCTTGAGAACATTATGCTAAGTGAAAGAAATCAGATACTAAGGAATAAATATTGTATGATTCCACTCATACGAGATTCTTAGAGGAGTCAAAGCCATAGAGACAGGAAGTAGAAAGGTGTTGCCCAAGGCTGGGGAGTGGGGGTGGGATTAGGGTTTAACAGGTACAGTTTCAGTTTGGGAAAATGAAAGAGTTCAGGAGTTTGGGATGGAGGTGATGGCTGCAAAATGATGTGAATGTACTTCACGCCACTGAACTGTGCACTGAGAAATGGTTAAAACGGTAAACTCTATATTAGGTATATTTTATCACAATAAAAGAGAAGATAAACAATAGATATGGTTACCTCTCCCACCACCAACAAACCAAATTTATTTTGGACACCCTCCTCCCATTTCCCACCTTGCTCCCTGGATCCTCTACAATCAATTTAGCAACAAAGCATCTGGTTGAGGTGTGGGAGGAAGGAGAACAGATGAGGAATGGAAAAGAAATCACAGTATCTAGCCCCCTCATAGTTTTTTCTTTAACCCAGGGATCCCAAAAGTCCCCAAGATGCCACAGAACGCTTACCCCAACTGTGAAGGAAGCTGATGCGACATCAAATATTAAAGGGTATAGGAACCAGCATAGCTTTCCATATAAATGAATCTACTAACATATATGAAGATTGCTTTTAAAATTCAAACATAATTATTTTTTAAAAGGCATCCTGTGAGCACTGTCTCTCTCCCAACACTGACACTTCTGGGCCCCTGTCATGCTCCAGTGAGGAGCCCGTTGGCAGCCAGCCCAAAGCACTTTGTAACATGCCCTCCAGATCCTAAGTGAAAACTGATCAAAGAATTGGCACCGGCAAAGACAAGACTGAAATCAGCTCTCAAAGGGGTGGGGCTGGGCTATTGTCCCCCTTTGTGGGAACAGCTGCTTAACGGGGAATTGGAGCGGCGTGATTATAATATGCAGACGGGCCGCTCTGTTAACAGAAGCCGGCTTAAAGTATTCTGGGGGCCTCCACCTTGCGTTTTGGCAAAGGGCTCTGCGAGGATGCTGTGTCAAATCTTTTTTGAAAATGTCTCCTTGACACGGAGGGTGAGTGAGGGTGCCTGCGAATCTCATTACAGCCCCAGGCCTCCCCTCTAGAGTCCCCCTGCTCCCTTTTCTTGGCTGCTGCCATGTTGGGGGGAGGGGGGGGCGGTCATCCTGCCCCCAGCTTTAATCAGGACAGAGGCAGTGCGGGAAAGGAGAACTTTGGTTACCTGGGTGGAACTGGGAGCCCAGCTCCTGAACCCTGTGAGGGATCTGCAGATTCTCCCAGGTGGGGAGGGGAGGAAGACGGAGTGAGTTTCACCCAAGTTCTTCTGAATGATAACATGTCACGGAGAAATTCATCTTCATCGTGCTCGGCGCCATCTCTCAACACTGGGGACCTCAAGGAGCCCCATGGACACACGTGACCTCTGGTTTCACAGACCCGGAGTGGGGATGGGGGCGGGGGAAGCGATCCTTCGGGAGGGGAGGGGAGGGGAGGGGGGGGGGAGGGGGGGGAAGCGATCCTTGGGGAGGGGAGGGGTGGGGAGGGGAGGGAAGCAAGCCCTGAGACCTTAGGCTCTTCCCTGTTCCTTATCTGACATAATCCTCCCCATGCTGACATCCCCTTCAGGAGAGGAGGAGACTGTGCATTAGGAAGGTTAAAGCTATGTTACCGAGGTCCCCTAGGAGAAAGTGCCGGGGCTACCACACAGCTCCCAGTCGGTTTCCCTCCAAGGCCTTTTGTCTGCAGGTTGGTTTTGTTTGTAATTGCACCCCGCCCTAAGGAAATGGATGCATTTCTTTTTCTAGGGGGAAAGGTTGGCTGCTACCAAAATCCTGCCTGCCCCAGTTCGGAAGACTCTCACCGCCTCCTCTGCCTGTTGGCAGCTAAAAGGCCCCCTGGCCTCCATCTCTGCAGAGACGGAGGAGGAGATGTGGAGGGAGAGGGGGGAGCCGGGAAGAGTTCTTAAATGAATATATGCATGTGTCTCTCCTGCTAATCACTGGAATGCATTTTCAGGAGAGGTAAGCACAGGGATTAGCTGCAGGACTCCCATTAATGTTAACTTTATTTCAGTAATGAGGTGCCAAGGCATGGAACAATCACGGTGGCTAACACGGCGTAATCACAGTGATGAGATACGCATGCTGGGAAGAGGGGAGAGGGGGCGAGAGTCAGGAGCGGGGAAGTCGTTCGCTGGTGGGGACGATGACACTGCAGAGGCAGCAGGAGCCACACTCGAGAGGCGAAGGGAGGAGGCAGGTGAACCCTGTGTCTATGGGCTGAGCTGGATAAAGGAAGGCCCTGGCAGGTGGGAAATAATAGCAGCTCCCCAGTGAGGTCTTAAGTAGGCCAGGCCAGGTGAGGAGCCCTGCTCTTTTCATGGCATCCTCAAGAGGAAATGGATACCTGGGTATTAATACCCCCATTGTAGAGATTGGCAAACCAAATTTTTAAAAAGTGAAGATATGTGCCAAAGCCATGCAGTCAGTGGAAGAGTCTCAGTTTGAAGTCGTATTTCTCCTAATTAGCTACAGTTGACAGTATGCCCCCATAGCTATGAATATAAGGTGGGAGAAATAACCTGCAAACACCAGACGCTAAAAGAACAGTACCAGAAGGAGGAAGACGTGGCTTTGCACACGGGCCCCCTGCCTCCATGACACTGGTTTGCAGCTGTATTTGTAGGGCTCACCACGCCCGACCACAGCCGTCACCTGGAAATCTCAGTGATGCTGAGAGAGGTGATGGAGAAAAGAATTGCCCTCATTAGCCAAGTTCCAAGTACCACCTGCAGCCAGGAAAGAAATCCTCAAGACACCCATGAACAGAAGCTGGAATATGGGCTGGCTCTCCAGACCACACAAATCCTTCGGTTTGAGAATGTCTGCCAGCCAGAGACACTCTCAACAGAGCCTGGTGAGACTATCCAAGGGTGGTCTGCAGACTCATCTGGGCACCTGTGAAAAATGCCACTTATCCCCGGAAGTGCTTATTCCGCTGGTGGAGGGGCTCTGGAGCCGCCCTTCCGCCAGACCACTGGTTTAGGTTTCTCGAGCTTTCCCTATGCTTTAAAGAGCTTGCAGGTGGCCAAAGCACAGCATTTCGATGTCCACGATCAGTTAAGGCATACTCTGTAGGCCAGTCCTGCCCTAATCCTTGACTCCATCCCCTCACAGGTTACTTAGAAGCATGAAGTTTGTAGCATTCAACACAATTACAGAGCACCTACCATGTCCAAAGCTCCATTCTATGCCCTTGGAATATAGCAGGGGACAAATCTAAGTCCTTGCTTTTCTAAAGCTTGCATTCCACTGAAGAAGACAAACAGATTGGACAGCCTGTCGGAGAGAGCCATGAAGAAAAATAAAACACCTGCAGGAAAGCGGTGATTCTCAACCAGGGCAACCCTGCCTCTCCAGGGACAGTGGGCCATGTCTGGAGTTATTGTTGGGCATCACAGTTGGGTGTGGGGGGTGCCACTGTCATCAGTTGGAGAGGGGTGAGGGACGCTGCCCAATGTCTTACAATGCCCACGGCAGCTCCCACTATAGAAATCATCTGGCCCCAAACGGCAATAGTGCTGAGGCTGAGGACCCTGGCCCAGAGAACACAGATGTCTGGTCTTCAGGGTAGGGATGAGGGAAGGCCTCTGGAGAGGGGCATTCAACCAGAGATCCAGGGAAGGACGTCTGTGGGCAGAGGGGAGGCACCCACAGAGCATATCGCCTGGTGGGGCTGGTGATTTCAAGGGTACGTGCCAGGGAGCCTGGGACTTCCCGGCAGGATGGTGAAATGCTCTCTCTTTCCTTTCCCGAGGGTCCCTCTGTCTGTACGGAGCAAAGGGGAGTGGGAGAACCAGCTGGGAGGCTGCTCGCCTCTTCTGGACCAGAAATGTAGGGGCTTGAATGAGAGCAGGCGAGGCAGGGTGGCAGGAAGTGGTCTGCTGCAGAACATGCCGTTGAGGTAGAACCTTTGGGACCCGCTCATGGATTAGAGGAGGGTGCAGCACAGAGGACTCAAGAGTGATGCTAGGAGCCCCCTCTCCACTAGGTCGCTGGTACAAGTGCGCCCCTGGACAACATGACTCCCTGCCCCATCCCTCCCCTTAACCCAGTGGTTCTCGGGAACACGAGGCCATGTCTGGGACATCATGGGACACTGGGACACACTGGGGCATTGGGCCGTGTCTGGGACATCGTGGGACATCGGGCCGTGTCTGGGACACTGTCGCCACTGGGAAGGAGGGTGCTACCACTACCTAGCGGGTAGAGGCCAGTGATGCCGCTCAACGCCCTACAGTGCACAGAGCAGTCCCCACCTCAAAGACTCATCTGGCTCCAGACGCCAACGGTGGTGAGGCTAAGGAATTCCTCCCCGCCCCTGGGCTGGACGCCTCCTCTCACGCGGCGCCCGGCCCTGCCAATTGAGCGGGACTTTGTCAGAGCCTGGAGATGCCAAATCAATGCCTGTCGGTGGCTAAGGTCCACATTAACTACATCTCACTTGCTTCTGACGGTGACACAGATCAGATGCTGCTGCCGTCGCCACTGCCACCACACGAAACGAGACTGCTGGAGAGCAAATTCATTACCCAGCTGTTAAGAGCGACAGAGCATACACGCGTCTCTCTCAGGCCGCGGACCTGGGAGCCTGCCCTGCTGCATGATTGAGTGGCTGCCCGCCTCCTCCTCTCTGTGACCTTGACGCGCCGGGGCAGGGCCTCCAACACACAAGCTAAAACTCTGAAAGGCAACACAGGCGAGCGACAAATGGATGGGTTATTGTGTTTCATGTCTCCTTTGCCACCAGACTTTCACTGGAAAAACAACAACAACAAACCTCCATTTTGGGGGCTTAATATCCCAGCTGCTAGGACTCAGATTCAGCAGAAGGAAGAAAGTGTGACATCAATGTAGAGATCTGTTTGTATTCGGTTGCGTTTGCTTAAAAACCGGTTTGGGGTCCGCAGGTTATTCTTGCTGGCTGGGACCTCGAGCAACAAGCGCTCACACTTCCAGGTGGTATCTTTAAGGAAAGCTAATTAGAATTCTTGGCACTTGGAGCATGAAACATTTTACAATTTTCTTCAAAGCAATTTGCCAACATTAGCTAATTAAAACACCCAGCCTTCCGTTGAGGGACAATGGGAAAAAAGTAGAATCTTCATTTCTCAGCATCTGCCGGAGGGTAAAAGTTCCAAATTCCTGTTGCTTCCACTTGGTGCAGGGTTTTCTCTAAAGGTGGCCTTTTGTGGTTGTTAGCGACCTTCTTGTGATCACTGAATAGACTCCGGCTTTTCTAGCACTTTGTCTCTAAAATAAGGGACAACACTAAGAAGGGAGGGGGGTTGAGCAATTAAGATTGGCCTGCTAAACCAGAGGTCAGTACATTATAGCCTGCAGGCTGGATCCGGCTTTTTTTTTCCCACCCCACCAATTGTCCCTTCACATCTGCCTTGACCATGATCTTCTACCTGGGAGGGTCACACTGCCCTCGGCCCTGACTGGGTTTATCTCCTGCACCCATCTCCAGGTGTCCGTGTCACCAAAGGGGCTTCTGAGATTCAGCACTCAGGCGGAAGCAAGAACCAGCATACATTCATGGGGAGAAAGGCTTCTTCATACAGGATAGAGCTCAGCTGGGACACGTTTGGGCAGAAGGGCGGAGGGCCCAGGAATGAGCACAGATGGTCTTCATTTGCAGTCACTTCTTGCCTAACGCCTTCACCTCACATCCAGATGCAGGGCTGAGTCTGACCCCCACTTGCTGGCCTCCTTCAGGGTGAGTTCAGGACTCACTCCCCCGTGTTGGGCACCACCCCACTGAGGCTTCGGGTTCAAAGAAGAGCACAGGATGGGGCTCACCAGGGCCCCGGGCTGCCTAGAATTGTTGGGAGGGGTCAGGGGTCACCAATGGAATTAATTTCCTCTGGTCCCGAGGTGTCTGATCGAAGGACACATGTGACTTGTTGGCTTAGGGACGGCAGAGACATTCGAGACACCCCCTTCCATTTCTCCCCCAGCCTCACTGCTTATCTGCCTTTATCCCAAGCATTGTTTGTGTTGAGTAGCTTGAAGGGTCCTTATTCATCCAAGACAAAACTGCTTTACGAGGGTACAGGAAAAGCTGCTCTTGGCCACACTCCCAACGTACCCCTTATAACAAGGCCCCTCTGTCAATCGACCCCTTGATGAAGGAGCTGGTGGAGGCAGAGATGGGGGTGACCGGCAGACAGGACACTGCCTACAGATGCCGCACAGGCCTTTCAGGATCGGAGGACAATGCAGGTGTGCCCACTGGCTCACAAGCCGCCACGCGCAGGACGGGGGTCTTGCAGGACAGACCAGAGTGGGCTCGGCTCAAGCAGACCACTAACTTAGGGTATCGAAACAAAGACACCACAGACTCCTGCAGTGGCCAGGCTTTTAGCTTAGTCCAAACCCCTCATTTCACATTTTGGATCCACTTGACTGCGTTAACCCTAACCCACTAGATGCTTCTGGGAGGCAAAGGGGGCTTCAGAGTCTGTTCGCTAGCCTGAAGTCACAAATTCATGGCAATTCAGGGTTGAAAGACAGGGATGAGTATTTGCTGAGCGTGGCTATGTGTAAGAAACTTTACACACATCATCTATTTAATCCAAAAAGAGCCTGTGAGGAGGATACTGTCATACTTGTCTTACAAATAAGGAAACAAGCTCCAGAGCAGCTAAGTACTGCGATAAAATGATGCTTCTTGTCCAGGTCAGAACTGGGGTTTAAGCTGGGGTCCTTCTGGCTGAGCCCAGCGCTCCACTTCCTCCATGGGGTCCCAAGCCCAACACCCTTTCCCAATACACACACCAGCTCTTTGCAAAGCTCATTGTACACACTTTAAAAACAGCTTTATTGGGATATAGTATAAAATGCACACCCATTTCAAATGTATTTTTAGTATATTTCTTGGTATATTCAGAGTTGTGCAGCCATCTCTACCATCAACTTCAGATCATTTTCATCACCCTGAAAGAAATCCCACATCCATTAGCAGCCACCCTTAATTCCCCCCATATAATAATCTGCTTCCAGTCTCTATAAATTCGCTTATTCCAGACATTCCATATAAGTGGAATTATATAACACATGGCTTTTGGGGACTGGCTTCTCTCACTAAGCATCACATTTTCAACAGTCACCATGCTGTAGCTTGTGTCAATACCTCACTCCTTTTTGTGGCTGACTCATATTCCACTGTGTGGATGGTCCACATTTTTACCTGTTCATCTGTTGATGGGCATTTCGATTGTTTCTACTTTTTGGTTGCTGTGACTAACACTGGCATGAATATTTGTGTAGGTGTTTTTCTGCATAGTCTTTTAATAATCACATTTTTACTTATTTTATTAAAGACTGAAAGTTATAAACACCTGTTCTCTCATTGAACAACAGTGCAAATATTCGTTGAAATGACTGAGGCATTTATGATAGGAGAAGCAGTTGGGTGTGGTGAAGAGAAAGCAGGTTGGGAGTCAGGATACAGAATTTCTTTTTTTTGGTCTTCAATAAAGATTTATTAAAATAGAGTATAAGGCATTATATTGGATACTAAAGATTGCACATCCCAATTGTTCCATAATTTATTTAAAAAAAAAAATGTGTTGCCCATTCTGTCCTAGAAAACAAAGATAAGTCACTTACCTTCCTAGGGCCTCACTCTTATCAGCAAAGTGGGAACAATACATAGACCTGGGTATGCCTGGGAGGGCTGGGCAAAGCAGGCAAAATGATACACCTGAGAGAGTCCTAGCCTATCGAGGACTCAATAAACATAATAATTTGACCCAGATGACAGGAGAAATGACTTGCATTCATTTGCCTTTCCACACTGAAGGTAAAGAACTGCTTCCTACTCGATAGTAGAAATGTGTAACGAACTAGCAATTGCCTGTAGAACGAGAAACACACAAGCTTCCCTGCCTTATAGAAAACAGGTTCACTTTTTGTAAGTGGTTGAAGTTTTAAACATTATTTCAAAAGGTGAAAAGACTTTAAAGCAACAGGAAGAGGTCAGAAGGAAAAGAATTAATTGGTACCTGACAATCTGCCATAGAGAAAGGGAAAAATAAAAAGACCTTCGGTAAAACCTTGAAATTTCTGGCATTGCACTTCCCGTCTTTGCCAGAAGATGGCAACGTGGCCCCACAAGGTTGCAACACGGCAACGCGGGCGATCGAAGGGCAGGGACTTAGAGGGCAGCCAAGTTGCGCTGTATGGAGACTTTCGCTCCTTGTCAGTTGCATTGCAGAGGTCTGGGCACCACTCGGCACATCCACAGGGGAGGAAAAAGGACATGTGGAACAATGATGTGTTACAAAGGCTACAGGAATCTAATGCAACTTGTAAACGACTTGAGGTATAATTCCCAATGTCACCAGAATAAAGATACTGGGGGTGAGGGTGGGCGCGAAGACATTAAAACAAAGACCATTATGCAATTAGTATCAAACAATTATCTTTTTATGCTACATCTATTCCAAGGAATATTATCATTCATTAAGAATCAATTAGTATCACAATATGATACCAAAACCACAAGCAACCAAAGAAAAATTAAATTGAACTTCATCAAAACTAAAATTTTTATGCTTTAAAGGACACCATCAAGAAAGTGAAATGACAATCCATAGAATAGGAGAAAATGTTTGCAAATCATGTATCTGACAAGGGACTTGTATCCAAAATACATAAAGAAGTCTAACAATTTATAAAGACAACCCAATTTTAAAATGGGCAAAGAATTAAGATAGACACATCCCTAAAGATGTCCATGTGGCCACTAAGTACATGAAGAGATGTTCGGCATCATGAGCCATCAGGGATACACTAGTTCAAAACCCCCAACGAGATACCACTTCATCATCATTAGGATGGCTACAATAACAAAGACAAGTGTTGGCAAGGGTTTGAAGGAATCGGAATCCTTGTACACTGCTGGGTGGGAATGTGAAGTGGTACAACTAACTGCTTTGGAAAACAGTCTGGCAGTTCCTCAAAAGATGAAACCCATATCATATAACCCAGTAATGCCACTTCTAGGTATATACCTAGAAGGGAACAGAAATCAGATGCCCACCTAAAACTGGTACACAAATGCTCAGAGCAACATTATTCACAATAACCAAAAATGCCCATCATCTGATGAATGGATAAGCAAAAGGGGGTCTATCCATATTGTGGAATATTTAGCCATAAGAAGGAATGAAGTACTGACACATGCTACAACATGAGTGAACTTTGAAAACATGCTAAAAGAGGTTAGTAACAAGAAACTACATGCTGTACAATTCTATTGATGTGAACTATTCAGAATAGGTCAATCAGTAGAGACAGAAGGTAAATTGTTGCCACAGGCTGGCAGGAAGGAAGAATGAGGAAAGACTGCCAATAGGTACGGGGTTTCTTTTGGAGGATGAAAATATTCTGGAATTAGTGGTAGTGGCTGCACAACTTTGTGAACAGGAAAAAATACTCTATACTTTTAAAAGATGAATGTATTGTATATGAACAATTCAACTAGAAAAATAAAATTTTAAAAAAGAACAAAGCACTGATACATGCTATAATTGGACAAGTCATGAAAACATGATATATGAAAGGAGCCAGTCCCAAAAGATTATATATGATTCCATTTATATGAAATGTCCAGAATATGCAAATCTACAGACTAAGTAGATCAGTGGTTATCTAGGGCTGGAAAGATCAGGGGAAATGGGAGAGTGATAGCTAACAGGTACGGGATTTCTTTCTGGGGTGATGAAAATGTTCGAAAATTGATTGTGGTGATGGTTGCACAGCTCTGAATAATACACTAACATCATTGAATTGTACACTTTAAATGGGTGAACTACATGGTAAGTGAACTACCGCTCAACAAAGCTGCTACAAAAAATAGAGTTCCAGGGCTGCTGGGTCACACAAGGGGGGAGGGGCGGAGGGGTAACACGGAATACACCATTCTGTTACCACGTGAATGATGCCCTCTGGAGTTGTGAAATGTGGGTGTTCACCATCTCCCGGGATCAATGCATTCTTGGTAGGCAGTGACCCTGGTCACCTAACTCTACAGCCAGTCTGGCATGCAGACATCTTTCTCTGCCTTGTGATCACCAAATCAGATATCAAAACCCCATTCAAGGGCCATTCACTTGGTGACAAAAGGGTAAAGTAGGGTTGCAATTTTCTTTTTTGTTAAATATATGTGCATGTATACAAAAAGAGACATATCACATAAGTGGGTATCTACAGATGGAAGGATTATGAAAGTTTTTATTTTCTTTACTTCTCTGACTTTCTATAATGTAATGTGTCACTTTGTAATTAGGAAAAATGCATATATGGATTTACACATCAACTGTGTTTCTGTCTCACATCTGCATGTTGGCATTCCACTTAAAAAGTGTCAGTCACTCAGTCACATCCAACTCTGCGACCCCATGGACTATAGCCTGCCAGGCTCCTCTGTCCATGGGATTCTCCAAGCAAGAATACTGGAGTGGGTAGCCATTCCTTTTAAACTAGTTCTACTAATCAGTATTATATATAAACACATAGCTTCCTCAGGTCTTTTCTATTTTTTCATATTTACTTTTATTTATTTGGCTGCACCCCGCCAGGTCTTAGTTGGGACACACAACATCTTCGATCTTCGTTGAGGCACGAGGATCTTTAGCTGTGGCATGCAAACTCTTGGCTGCGGTATGAGGAATCTAGTCCCCTGACCATGGATTGAACCCAGGCCCCTGCATCAGGAGCAGAGACTTAGCCAGTGGACCACCAGGCAGGTCCCTCCTCCAGTCCTTCATAAAAAGAACCAAGCGGGCATGCTGCAGTCCATGAGATAGCAGAGTCGGACATGACTTAGTGACTAAACAGTAAAGGTATACTAGTGTAGATCTGTGAATGAGGCAGGATTCAACAAATGATGCTTGGCTGTCCAAGCAAAAAACGTTCTCTGGAAATCCAAAGTGACAGTTTATCCTAAGGAGGATGGTAACATCATCACCTAAGAATGTTTAGGTATTAATACCGTGTTCCCAAGATCAGAAGCTTAAGATCAACCCAAGTTTAAATTCCAGGAGACTCTTCCAGGTCTCTGCACTCCCTAGCACAGAGCTAGGTAGACAGTTAAGTGCTAAGTGAGTACCTGCTGAATGAAGGACCAGAGCTGACAGTCCCACATCACCCCCATTCGAAGGGCAACAAAGCTGACCCAGGGTTTCTCCACCTCGACCCTGCTGACGCTAGGCGGTGGACAACCCTCTGTGGTGGGGGCTGTGCAGGGCCCTTGCGCATGTGCCTCAGCTGGAGGCACACAGACACACACACGTCATGACAACCAAAACTGTCTTCATACGTTGGCTTATGTCCCCTGGGGGGCAAAATGCCCCTCTGGTTAAACACCACAGGTTTAAAGCAGCACTTTTCAGGTCTTGAGGCTAGACCCTGAAACTAGAACCCCTGAAGACCAGGGCTGGAAGGAACCTTGGACATGGTCTCAGGTACACTTTCACAGAAAAGAAACACACTGGAACCAAGACGACTCCAGCGGTGCAGATCAGTGTTGCTACCTGCCTTGCTATCCTTTGGGTTTGCATAGTAACTCAGCATCCCGATGCTATCAATCACCGCAGGCTGCCTTAACAAAATACCATAGACTGGGGAGCTTAAAGGACAGGAATTTATTCTCCTGCAGTTCTGGAGGCTGGGAAGTCTGAGATCAAGGCGTCAATAGGTTTGTTTCTCCTGAGGCTGTTCTTAGATAGATGGCGGCCTTCTTAAAGCCCTCTTTAAGGGCTTTCTCTCCCTCTTCTCATAAGGACATAGTCCTAGTAGATTAGAAGCTACCTCACAACCTCATTTTAACTTAATCACCTCTTCAGAGGCAGTTTATCTGAATAGGTTACACTGTAATGCACTGAGGGTTGGGAATTCAGTATATGGATTTGGGTAGGGGGAGACAGTTCAGCCCATTATAAGCACTCTGACCAGGGAGAAAAAGGAAGTTACCAGAGCTGTGCTGAAAAGCTAAAATCAACTTTCAGTGCATTCTTCAAACACCCTTCCTGGTAGGACCAGCAGCAAGAAGGTGAAACATTTTGCTTAAATCAAGGATGATCCAAATCCTAGGCCAAATAGCAAGCTTTAAAGCAAACAACCCCTCCTCCATCTCAGCCTCCTTCTCAGCACTCAGCCCACAGTGGCACTTACATCTCAGGGGCTAAAAGTCAAGGTCCTGGAGCAAAAAAAGATGTGGGTTCAACCACTATCCTGGTTTAAACCACTAAGATGATGTTTCCCCAGAAAAAGATATTAATCTCTGAGTTCTTTAGAATGAGGATAAAAAACCTTTAACTTCATAAGCGTGGTTGTTGAGATTAAATAAGAGGCCTTTAACACCAGAAATGATTGGAAGGCGGTCGCTGCGATCACAACGTACCTAGGCTGGGCCTGTGTGCGCCTTCCGGGGCTCTGCAACTGGCATCTATAACCTGGATAAAAATATAACCCGTGTCAGAGCCAGGCTCCTAAAATGAAGATGAGAAAGAATACCTGCCTTAGGAGACACTGCCGTGTGAACGTGATGGTGCAAATGCAGGATGGTACGTTATAAGCAGTTCCCAGATTTTTTTTGTCAGGGTAGGAACAGTCAAGAGACTATCCTACATTTCACCTCGGCAAATGGGAGAGGAGGAAGAAGGGGACGGCACGGGTCCTGAGTTAAGCCTGAGGTCTTCAATGGCACCAGCAGCAGATTTCCTTTTCTTTGCAAAAGGACATGCCTGAGTCCCTATGCACAAAGTCGATGGGGCTCTGGGAAAGAGTCCTGGATCGTCTTCACCACCAGATGGTCCTTCGTCTATAGGAACAGCTTCATTGTCTCAGTGAGAGGGAGCCCACGTGGGCACACGTCTCACAGTCTCCTAACAAGGACTACGCTGAGGACAGAAAACCTAAGTAACTGGTGCCCCCAAGTGGCGCAGAGAGCAACTGTTGGCATATGTGCCCCCAACACCTCCTGCTCTCTCCTCTCCCCTTCCTCCCATCTCTCCAGCTTCTCTTTCTCCTTTTTTCCTTGAGAGAGTGCCCATGAGCATCGCTTCACTCGGCAGCCATCCTTAAAGATCTGAAAAGATTGCAATGAAAAGACAGGGCTTTAAGATCATATTGGACTTGACTCCATAGTTCCTCCCTCTGTTAAATCAGGTCAATGAGCTTATTTGTGTCAAATAAATGAGCCTGGCTGACGGCTAAGCGGCTGCAAGACCATTTATCTCAGGCCTCCAAGCTGGCACGCAGCAGACTGCAGGCAGAGCCCTGGAAGGGCACGGGTGTCAGCGCTTGCACTCTCAGAGCACGCCCTGGACTGCTGCCTAGGCAAAAACTTCCTCAGAGAAACTGAGTCCAGCACGTGCGAGGGACGCCAGGCCTCTTGAGGATCTGGAGGGGAGCACAGAGGATTCCAGCTCCAAATAGCAATCCAGAAAGATGGTCCTGTGTCCTTCCCAGCCATTTTATAATTTTTTTAATTTAATTGCTGCGCTTAGTGATTTACTGAAATGAATGACATAGTTGGGGAGATCTGGAGCAGGGCTCCCCCCATCTTTTTTCCTTAGCTCTCTCGAGAAAGTGGGGTTCTGCCGTGAAGGTTTCAACCTCCTCACGTTTCCTGCAGGTCAACTCTGGCTGAGGTAGGAGGCCTGTAATTTATTTGTGAGGAACACAAAGACCTGTCTCCCCACTGTGTAAAAATCAGACAAAGAAAAGGGATGTAGAAAGGCAATGCCAAACTTGTGTGCAGTTCTAAAAGGGTTTTCAACCCTGACTTTATGTTAGAGGCACAGATGATACAATTAAAATGTACACTTTTCCCACTCTGTAAATTAATTAGCTATAATTGAGTTAAGCCAACCCAACAGGAAAGATTTTAAAATATTACACAGCAAGATTCTACCTTTATCTATGTACTACCTGACTTTATGTTAGAGGCACAGATGATACAATTAAAATGTACACTTTTCCCACTCTGTAAATTAATTAGCTATAATTGAGTTAAGCCAACCCAACAGGAAAGATTTTAAAATATTACACAGCAAGATTCTACCTTTATCTATGTACTAACACAAAATATACATTATATACAAAAAAAAGGCAAAACTTTACATCAAAACTTTAATTAGTGGTTATCTCTTGCCGGGGGTCGGGGGCGGTGCTGGGGAACTGATAATTTAGTATCTTTGTAATTTCCTGTATTTTGAGATTTCTGCCTAATAATCACAAAAGATATGAAAGGGAAACCTTTTACTGAAGCAGTGACTACAGAAGCCCTAAACAGGAATTCCAAGATGCTCTGAGTATCTCAGGTTAAGCATGTCTAAATAATTTAGCACTGTGTTAAGGTACAGCTACAAAGCACATTCTGGGCCTCTCTGCCAAAAGGCAGCTGTTTTTATGATGGAAAACACAGCAGCTGTCTTCACAGGTGCAGAGCAGCAATACATGATAAGTTGGTCCCAGCAGAGAAGAATATGGTGTCTATTTAATATTTGAGGAGAAAGAGGCAGAAAATGGTGAGCCCTAGCCGAAATCTTCAAGAGAGAAGGGGAAGCCCCAGTCTGAAGAAAACAGGCTCCAGATGGCTGGTCTCCACTTACCCTCTGAGAATCAGGGCCAAGGGCCAAGTTGCTGGGCTCTGGTCTTGCTTTATATGTGGCCGGATCTTTGGCACAAAAATCAGAATTTTGGATCTGCAAGATATCTTAGTAATCACCTGCCTCTGACAAATGACAAAACCAAAGCCAGAAAAGGTTAATTTACTTAAGGCCACTAAATGTCTGTGCTCTCAATAAAATTAGGATGCTACTCACACACTTCTGCTGTTACACACATACTCCTCCTCAGTAATAGTAACATGTGGCCACCATAGACTGAGATCTTGAATTTCACTGATAGCCAATACCACTTTTCTCACTTAGCAAACATTTCTGACTTTGATAACCCAAATGCAAGCTGACCAGAGCTTGCCTACACTATGCTCCATAAAAATATGTAAGAATTTAAAAAGTCCAAAGACTGGAAGAACTACTGACCCTACCAACAACTAGGAAAGCACCCACTTACAAATATAATGCATTGCTTGCAGTGATACAGTTTTGCTTTTGGTTCCCTTGAAGTCACTGAGCTTGCAGTCCTGGGAAACAATATAGGACCCCTGTTTAAACATTTGACTGACAGTTGGGCCCACTCGCTTTAAGTGACTAGATGTTTTGTTTCTTTATTAATATTAAAGGCTGTACTTCTATTTTTACAAAGTCCACCACTGCAGCTCTACAGCAGAGGGGAATCGAATTGTACACATGAAGGTATGTGGTGAGGGGCTACCAGGACACGGAGTCAGCTGCACAAATACAATGACCCCCACTGGTCCCCACTCAGGCCTGAGGGGGCCACCTGTTCCTCTTCCCACCTGTGAAAGAAGACCGGACGAAGAACATCACAGCCATGTGACTGAGTGAAAACAGGGATCCCGGTACCCCAAACTGTCTTTACGCTGTGATAACAAACCCTGCATGAACAGTCCACGCAGGCAAGGGGCTTGGAAGGCAATGGACTGATGCCAGAGAGTCAGGGAAAGTGCTGTGCAGTAAAGAACTGTCACAACTCCACTTTTCCAAAAGCTTTTCCTTTTCATTATTACTATCCACTTATGTGGTACTTTGTTATAGTAGAAGGACTAGTTTTCTAAATGGGATCTGTAGTGACATTTCCCCTCCCCCCCCCAAAACCCTCCTTGCAAAGGGCTGCTGCAGGAGAACGGGTAGCAGAGGGGGCTGTGAGTAAACCTGAGGTTACTCTGCCCACAGGAGGGTGTCTGTGCTTGGGCTGTGTCAGCACACAAGGGACGCTGATGCGGAGTAATAAGCCAGTTCCTGGAGGCAGCACTGGGCTGGTAGAGACCAGCGAGGAAGCCGAATGTCCTGTGGGATTTCAAGGTAATTTAATCAGCAGCACTTGGGCACAACAGAAGGCAAGGGCAAGGAAATAATCAAGTCAGCTCTCAGCTCCTGGTAGTTTTTTCTCTTTAACTGAAAGGGAGGAAATGTGACCAAGAGTAGGGCCTCTCCACATCGGCACCACTGACGCTTGGAGTCGAATCATTCTGTGTCACAGGGGCAGTGGGGTGTTCAGCAGTATCCCTGGTCTCCAACCATCACACCTACTGACCACCTGGCAATCTAGACGTTGCCAACTGTCCCCTGGGGGCAAAACTGCCCCTGTTTGCTGCCCTAGATCAAGTGGAAAGGTTAGTTTGTTAACAAACAAGTCACTTGCCTCTGAAAAACGCAAGGCTGAGAAAGACAAGAAAAGGGGTTTGAGGCCTCCTTCGGTGAAAAACGCTCTGTAAGATAAAGACCAATGAAAGAAAAGCCGGCCAAGGTCACAAGCAGCAGTTCATTACATCAGAATGATAAGATGACCAATCAAAATATGGGAAGAAACCAGATAAACATCAATTAGAACACTGAGCTCCGTCGGCAAAGAGGTAAACGATACCATGGGGTTCTTGGGTATGCAGAAAGAGACACTCATCTCATACATGAGGTGGGAGCATAAATTGGTGAAAATCATTCTCAGATAAACATACAATCGTGCACATGAAAGCACATCATCAGTGCATTATCTGCAGAAGCCAAAAAAGAAAAAAGCAACACGCAAATGCCCTCAGCAGGGGATTAACATTACTGTATATCTGTGAAACTGACACCATGTGATCACTAAAGATTATTAGATAGGCCTGTATGTCACACAGAAGAATGCTCATCAGAGGACTGCTTTCAAGAAGAAACAGGATTCTCGTATCTGCCTAGAAAGTCAAGAGGGAAGAGAAAAAAAACAGGGGCTGATCTCTAGATTGCATGATTTTACATAATTATTACTTTCATCTTGACATATTTCTAAACTACCTCCATTTGAAAAATTATCTTTAGCATGAGTTCTTCTAAAAATAGTAATGAAAACAATACCCAGAACTTTGTAGTTCCCTTCCTTCCACCCGAGGGGCTCACCATTCCCAACCTTGCTGACCACCTAATGCGGGGCCCCTGCTGGGTTGCAGATGTGGACTCTGTGCCCAGGACTGAGCCCTCACTCTCTCTGACACCTCACAACAGCCCCACGAGGAGTCATCGGGTGTGATCCTGTATCACAGAGCAGGGCCTGGGTCCGAAAGAGGAAAGAAGATTACCCAAGGCCATGCCTTAGTTAACAAGCAGGAGTTACTGACTGCAAGGCCACAATCTCTCCAGTAAGTGAAGAGGAGATTAAAGAAGGAACGTCTCTGCCCGTTTACAATTTACCTGCAAATCCCAACGATGGGAACAGCTTGCTCAGAATCTTGCACACAGCTCCCACAGCACCTGTGCAGCCTCACCAACCGAGGCGCTCCCTGGACAGCCTCCGAGTCAGCTCCGGAAGCAGGCTGAAAGCTGCAAACCCTGTTCGAAAATCCTATCCCCCGCTTTTACAAGAGCTGCAGAGTTGGCCCTTCAATACCAGCTCCAACACTGCCAGGTCCAGGGCCACCCTGAGTCCCAGGCTGCATCGAGGCAGGTGGCCCTTTCTGCACAGCACCCTTTTCACGAACGTTTCTTTCCCTATCAGGACATATCTTTACAGCTCCACCAACAAGCATGGCAGTTAGGATTCAGAATTGGGGGAAGTGCTTTAAATTAGCCAATTACCTTTCACCCCAAATGTTTCGAATTTAATACATTTTCTTCTAAAGGAATTCTCGTTTCATCTTTGATCTTTTCCTAAAATCCAATGTGTATCACGCACTTTGCTGACCTCTGGGCATACAAAACTAAGACAATATTCCTAATCATGGAAATATTCAATCAAAGGAACCAGAAACAAACCAGAGAAGGGAATAGAGAGGGGTCCAGGCTGGAAGCCTGGGGAGGCCCAGGATGTTCCAGGTCCTTGGGAGGCTTCGCTACAGTCTGCAGTACCGTGAGTTTCCAAAAACAGTTAACACACCTCTTCGCTGACTACAGTACAGAGAAACATATTCCAGGACTGAATGAAAACGACCTTTGATTATTGACCCAATTTGGCTACTTAGGCCACCTCTTCTCTCTTCCAGCCTGGACAATCTAAATCTATATGCTCTCAGGGGAGTGTTTACAGATAAGTCAGCACTGGAGCAGGCGAGGGGCACTGGGAAGGACGGTGGACCCCCGAGCAGCAGATGAAGGTTGTGCTCTGGTTCTGTCGTGGGGACCCAGGAAAATCACTTCATTCTATCACCTCATCAACAGGGTGGGAACAAGCGAGCTTAATTTTCTACTTAAGTTACAAAGACTGTGAAAGCAGTGAAAATGCAAAGCAATGCACACCAATGTTCAAATACAGAGTAAATAGGCATGGCTGATCTTTGATATAAACTGTTTTCACAGTAAATCTACTGTGAGTTATTGCTCAAGGGTTCAAATAAGCTCAAAGGAGAGGCTGATCAGTGACAACCACCAGGAGACAGGCTGAATTACCAAAAGCAGTGAGATGATGAAACAGGCAGACGTACTCAGGCTTTCACGGAACACACACAGGAGCCAAAGAGCCCAATGCACACTAAATACATTTCTTGGGATCTAACATTTAAAAACAATTGCCAGATAGTTTACCCTCTAAGAAAGTGGACTTAGGGGGACAACTAGCTTGGGAAGATAAGGGTGAGAAATAATGTGAAAGAGTTAAGGGAAATTCCAACATGCAGACTTCAGAGATACAGAGGAAGGCAAAGTTCCACTGAAATAAAAATGCTGAAAGCGGGCTGTAAAACCTGTGCTCTGCTCCAAGGGAAGCAGTTGAACAACCGACAAAGAACGAGGGAGACCTTGACGGATTCAGAGGTTAGTGAAGGGCTCTGGAAAAGAACTGTGTGTGATAGCATGACTTCAGAGAGCAAAGAGTTGTGTTATGCGACAGGCACGACGTCTTGACCTAAGCCCCAAATGCTGCTGGCATTGACCAGAGGGTTATTGTTGTAACAGAAGCACAGGAGGCCCTGAGCAAGCAGACCAGCGCCTGTGAGTCCTGCATTCACTGACGGCAGATGTCTCCTATAGCACCTTGACCGAAACTTGAGTTTTGTTGTTCTTCTCTGTAAATCAGAGAGAAACCAAATGTCTGTACCTGTTACATCTCCCGAAGCTGAAAGTAATGAAGGACGGCCACTTACTGTCAGTTGTGAGATGTATCTTCACTTGGGAATCACCTTAACACAGGGTTCCCATGTCAGGAGAAGAGGAGGCCGCCCCACAGGTGACTTTCTTGAGACTCCTGATGTTCCAGGGCTGAGAAGACCAGTCATTTCAACCAGGGTGTAGGAAACAATTACAAAACCCTCCAGGACCACAGGGTAGAATTTCTGGTTACAACGATGCATGTACATCAGTAAACAAGCATATCCAAACAGACTAGGAAAAAACGTGAGAGCACACAGTGCCAGATGCCAGAAAGTTGGCACAGGATGAGAAGGGAACAGCATCTGAGATTCTAGACAATTTTAGACGTCAGGGCACACTCCTGAAGATGCTGTCAAAACAAAATAAAAAATAAACCACCTTGAGAGAACATGCACGTTTTAAGAGGCCAAAGTTTCAGTGGGTGAAGGGACAATTTCACTCATGAAACTCAAGAACACAAGAAAACAACAACAAGAACAACAATCTCCTTGAATGTATTCAACCCTCAAGGCAAAACATTTTCCTACAGGAAACAGAATTTTCCCACCACTCCAAAGAAGTTCAATAAATAACTTTACAGTGAAGGGCCCGGGGAGAACACACAAGGGGGCCCACAGGTTCCCAAGCAGCCGCAGGGCCGAGGCGCCCAGACCGCTGACGCCTCCACCAGGTCACCCGCCGTTACTGTCTTTCTTGAATGCGACCCGCCGGTGTTTCCAACTGCTTTACGGAGCAAGTCCATTTGGTCAGCCCAGGGGCAAGTGAGGCCACAGAGCACAACACAAGAAGTGGTCATGATCAAGTCTTCTCTCGAAGACCAGAGAAAAGCTTCAGGCTGCAAGTTCTTCAGCAGCACGTCCTCCCAGAGGGCCGAGTCTCCCGCAGCGTCAGGCGGGGAAGAGCTCGGGAGGGCTCTCTCCGTAGCAGTACTTTGCTATGGGATCCCTATAGGTGTTCTCGTGCTGCACGCTCTGTTGGCAAAACGGAAGAGAAGAGCGCTGTGAGAGAGAACGGGATGGCGGCCCTCTTCAAGCAAGGCGGGTGCTCAGCACAGAACGCCAACGAAGGGCATGAGGAAGGACAGAGCGTCACAGGACCATTTCTTTTACACACACTAGTGAGTTTTTTAAAACCCAGCTGTGACTGGGACAACTTGAGACAATAAACTTTTCTCAGATTATGTTAAGTCAGATTAAGATCCAACAGGTGTTTTGCACTTGACCCTGTGCTTCAAAGTAATTTGGTCCCCGGCACTGCACCCTGCAGAGATGAAGGAGATGCACTTCCAGCTGCTTCCATCAAGGTTTGTGTACCTAAGGGCTGGCACATGAGCAAAACACCACGGTACCACACAAATGACCACACAAATGCTTGACCACATCTGGCCAAGCAAATGGAGTGTGACTACAGGTAATCAGCCTCGATGACTAATTTTTCAGCAATTTGTCTTCATACAAGCAACTTGAATTTTTGGCTAGTCAAGAATTCATTAATTAGTCTAAGACCAAGCCTAAACACCTAAATTGTAAGTATTAATCCAATTTATAGTCATGCAGCCAAATCTGTTTCTTGGGACACTGTTATAAACGCAAACTGGTAACTGGGAATTTTCTCTTTACAATGAAAAAGCAAAGTCGGAAAGTTCAGTATCTTCACTCAAGTTTGGAATTAACTCCTGGGTTTTATCAGTTAAGGAAAGAAAACACCCGGCCTTTTTTCTATTTTCCATTTCTCAGAATGAGAGTATGAATCAAAGTCACGGGTTCAAACTTCCTCCACATTTTCTTTAAAGTCTAGTCAAATGGAAAGCTCTTTCAGCAAAACAAGGCCATTAGGAATTTCTTCATGTTTCAAATACTCATTATAATCCCTGAAACATTTACCCAACAATGCTAGATGCCGTAAGAGCAAACCAGAGACATACAGAGTAGCATAAAACCCAGAGGAGGACTACAGAAATCTGGCAGAGGGTTTAAGAGTTCCAGAGAATGGCAAATGAGTCATGTATCTCAGACAGAGCCAGGTCAATCTTGGAGGCACCATGAAGGAAAGCCAGAGGAAGTGTGCTTGTATAACAGATCTGGTGATTTTACAGAGAGAGCTCCAACAACCACCAGATCACAAAGGCTGAGAGCAGAGGACGGGGAGTCAAAAGGCAAAAAGGTTCAGACACTCTCAGCAGCTGGGGCCATGTTGAATGCCCACAGAGCAAAGCATTTAATGACAACATGCTAGAAAGTACTGAAAGCTTAACAACCTACTGATTTACCTGTGTATTTTTCAACATCCCCCTGCCCCATTCCCTTGAATCCTAAAATAAACCACATTTTTGTCCCAGAGTAACTTAGTACCCACTCTAAATGAGTGGTGGCTGGAAAGCCTTAGTCAAATTTCAGTCAAAGACAGAGGAGAGAGCCTCTCTCAGGAATTTGACTAGTAGGACTTAAAATGCAAACAAGCTAATCAGACAAGGAAGATGCAAGTTAGTCAGACCTTGATGTGAATAAATATAAATATTTTACATCCCTAAATCATAGAAATCTCAGTTGACATTCTAAATACAGTCAGCCCTCCGTATCCATAGGGTCTGCATACATGGGTTCAATCAATCACAGATCAAAAGTAAAACTCCACAAAGTTCCAAAAAGCAAAACATGGCCTTTACACTGTATTAGTTATTATAAGTAATCTAGAAACACTTTATTTTTTTTTTGTTTCTTTCCTAGAAACGCTTTAAAGCATATGGGAGGATGGAGGGAGGTAATATGCAAACATTATGCCATTTTATATGAGCATTTAGAATTTGGGGTCCTGGAACCAAATATCCTCAGATACCAAGGGATGACTGTACAATCAATCCTCCAAAGTTCCATTTAAATCTCTTCACCATTATCACCCCACCAAAGGGCCCCCAGAGCAGATTTTCAAGTTTTCTTCCAGACTTTGATTCCCACCAGCCCACCCTGCCACCAGAGGCATCATGGCTTCTGACCTGGGATGAGGTCCTGCATTTAGCCAAACACAATTCAAAGTGATCTTCGACTGCCATGAAGAGGTTCTGGAATGCCACAGCTGCCCGGTTGAGGAAGCGCTCCAGGAGGAGTTGCTGTGGAAACAAAAGTTAGTACCTATAATAAATTCCAAACTCAGCAGCACAAGGTAACCTTGGAAACTTCTCCTAAACTAAGAGACTGCTGATGCAGGGAGGGAGAGAAAGAGGGGCTTACATGAGCAGGAGGCTGATGTCCTATTCTTTAGACATCTGACTGGGACTACAACAGCCCACCCTACCAAAGCACAGCTGGAGGAAAGAGAACTACCTCCTTCCCTTGCAGACAAAGGCTACCTCATAGCAGCCATTTCTGACACCCAGACAGGGTTCTCTTCTATTTTCAAAGAATCCCACAGAAAGATTCTAATGCTCACTGTGAAATGCAAGCAGAAAAATTAGAGGAGGTGCAGCCCAAGGAGCAACTCTCCATACCTTGCTGGGCTGCAGGCAGCAGGAGACACAGTACTCGTAGGCGCTACAGCAGCCGTTGGGCAGGCAGCCGTCACAGCAGTGCCGCTTCGTGCCAGGCGCGTTGACGTTGCAGCAGCCATTCACCAGTAAGTCTCTCCTCTCACAGACGTACCCTGCAAGTCAGAGACGAGCCTGAGTATAAACCTGGCAGTCCCTGCCTGTCCACCGGGGGCGATCACGAGGCAGCAGTGAAAGGCCTGCTCCCCAAGAACACAGACCCAGGAGTCTGGAGTCAGGAGCATCCTTAAGACCATCGAGTTTGGAGTCAGACAGTGTCTAATCAGAGCTTGCTACCTGCATGCAACAGTTTATAGGAAACACAGACTCCTATTTTATAAGTAGGCTACGCACATCCTAATCTACCTAAATGACCTTTTAGTCTGCAGTCACATATTTGATTTAATCATCGCATGGCCTTTGTTTCTCTGTTCTAACCTATGCAAACCAATTTTTCATCTATCCCTGGAGAAATTTTTTTTCAAACAAAAATCTTGAGAGGGAAAAAACAAGGCGTTCATTCCTGAAAATGAGATCCTCCTAGATAAAAAACAAAACAAAAAAAACTTCACACACACTTTTTATAAATACCTTTCATATATTTGCCATTTCACATCTAACCTTTAGAAACTGATTTAGGCTGTTTTTAAGTATACAGAACAGAGATTCAATTGGCCCTCAGCATTAGGGAATGCCAGTACTCTAAGACCCAAGGAAGAAAAATCCTAATTTCCTCCACTCATCATCTAAATATATTCCCTCCAACTTAGTTCATGTATTCATATTCAACTTTAAGAAAAGAATCTCCTCACAAAAGCTAACTTATTTTTCATAGCTGCTAAAGAGACAATTCTCTACATCCTTCTGGGAGTGGGACAGAAAAATGTAAGAGTAAGTCCATGAGGGACACCACCTGACCCATGGGCAAACTCCCAGGTGCAGGCCCAGGCCCACAGGTGCAGAGCAGCTGTTCCTCACATCCTTCCATTCCAAATGCCCCAGCTTCACAATCCTCAGAGAATGAGTCCTCGTGAAGCAAGAGGTTGTTTTCAGAAACCATTCTGGAAAACAAAGTCTGTGCAAAAGCAGAAGGCACCAGTAAAATAACAATAGAAGAGGTGAGAAGGGCCCTCACTTCATACTAGGGAAATTGAGGCCTGTGAGAAGCAGATTCCACTTATCTGGGTGCTGGTGCTTCTAGTTGCTGCTGTGGTAGTTTTAACTATGAGGTTTTGTCTTCGAAAATAAGAGCAGGTGATCCTAATGCCACAATAAATGTTTCTGGGATTCTTCCTAACTATTCTTACTCATCATCTTCAGAGGAATTACAAATTAAAAATCCAAATAAGTCAGCATGTTCCTTAAGATTCTGCCCCAAATGATAAATACAGAGTATCTTATCATGTAATGTGTCAGAAAGATGTAAAATATTACCCTCGTTGAAATGATCTTTCTGCCCTTTTCTCTTTTCTATGTTGTAAGTGTTGGCATCTCGGGTCTTCTATTTTTCCCCAGTACAATCTGTCAATATTGAGCTTTGAAACCAGATCTTTCTAATTTCTGGTGAAAGAAAGCCCAACAAGATTTTTCCTCTTGCACCTGGAGAAATGCACTCTTGCAGACATTATTTCCAACGAGTCCTGTGAGATCACAATCTCAGAGTGTGCTGCTCCTGACTGAGAAACCAACTTATAACCTTTGCAAAGTTTCTAACTCTATTGGTTGTCTTACTGAATAAGGTATAACTCTGGCAACACTCGTGTTGGTGGCATCTGCTCACTAAAACACAAAAATTTCCTGCAAGTTTTCTTTATTACACTGTTTATCTCCTCTCATGTATTCATGGAGGTAATATAAAACATATCGTTCTTGGATTTTTATTGATTAGTTCTTGGCACTTTTTACTTAAGAAATCTGAGAGCCTTTGTCTCATTTGAATTAATCAGAGGGTAATCATTCTTTTGCCAACTATGACCAAAGGAAAAGACAAACTGTCATTTATAACCTTATATTAAATAATAAAGTCAAGGCATAAAATTTCAAGCTTTCTCACCAGGTATCATACAAACTAAAGTCTATAAAAAAAAGCACTGAATTCCAACTTCAGTCCTGGTCTTAGTCCTAGGTCTACCCCTGCCTGACTAGTTGGGTCATACTGTGGAAGTAACTTCCCTTAACTGAACTTTACTCCATTAAAACAAAACAAATGTTATTTGCAACTTAATCTGCTTTTTCAATGTAATCTTAAAAACAGAGCTCAGCACTGCTTAGTTTTCCTGATTCTTTCCTTTAATCCCAAATAACCTCCTATGCTCTGACACCTTTGAGATCTTTTAGGAAAAAATTTTTTTTCCTTAATTATTTTACTGAGGTTGCAAACTTAAAATACACACACACACACACATATGCACTGTAGCCTCATTTTAAAGACAGTACCTGTCTTCATTTTGTTGAGCTTCATCATGTATCAATGAAGACTAATTCAGGGTTACTGTTATCAATTTCAGTATTGCTAGGTTCATAATTCATTTGTTCTGAGACTCTCTGAGAGCAAAATTTACTCTTGCAAAACAAACCAGATTATTTGCGAACCACCAGCTGAAAAAGGAAAAAAACCCACAAAACAACTGAGGAATTCTGACCACTGTTTGGATAGTCGACATTAAGGAAAAGCGGCACCAGTCTGCAGGAGAGGAAAGGAGCCAGCCTTACCCAGTTCATCTGTGATGAGGTGTTTCCCCTGAATGGAGTTCCGGCACTGGTTGCTGGGCCGACTACTATTGCCCAAATTAAACTGTACTTTCCACGGGATGGGTTGATCGTGGTCTTGGACCTGGAGGAGATTCCGATCTCTCACTGCCCTCTCCTCCTACAAAGAGACCATAAATGAGAAGGTTCAACTATCGTTTCTTGCATGTTCACCAATTTTTCATATAAACTACAGTAACAGGACAAAAACAATATAAAAAAGCTTGCACAACAGAAAACCTCACTTGGTGTAAGAAAAGTCTGGGACAAAGTCATTTTAAAAAAAAGCAAAATAAACCTGAAGGAAGAAGTAATAAATTAGAGCTATGCTTCAAAACTTAACATAAATGCCCCTGGATTAAGTACACATTATAAGTGTGTACAAAAGCATTAGTTTCTTCAAAAAATTTGAAGGGAAAGAGTTTTGAACTTTCTGATGGCAAATCATTTAAAACATTTTTTATGTCAAAGTAAACATTTACATTGTGGAGGAGAATGTAAAATCTGAATACATTTTTAAAATAAAAGAGGAAACTTCAAAGAAACTTTCCAACTTTTCATTTCAGACAATACTGGAACACATCACAGGTAACAAGGTTACTTTAATTTGCAGTGAGGAGTACAGTGGTAAACTAATGGGAACACTGAATTAAGAGCTTGATTTTAGGTGCAAGAAGCATGGAAACTTGCAAGTTTTTTCTATGAAAAAATACTGAGTATATGACCCTTGGGGCTTCCCAGGTGGCACCAGTGGTAAACAACCTGCCTGCCAATGCAGCAGACGTAAGATTTGATCCCTGGGTCAGGAAGATCCCCTGGAGGAGTGCACGGCAACACACTCCAGTATTCTTACTTGGAGAATCCCATGAACAGAGGGACCTGGTGGGCTACAGTCCATTGGGTTGTAAAGACTGAACATGACTGAAGCAACTTAGCAAGCAAGCAATGTGACCCTTAGAATATATCTTTCTTTACAAAGGACACCCACGTCAGACAGCCTTTACCTAGACATGCAAAGTGAGGAGCTTCTCTAGAGGCAAGAGTTTAGACCTTTTCTTCTAGCCCTCGCGTCGCAGTTAGACTTTCCAAACTGCTTTGTTATACTCTTAAGACAAACTAAGTAAGGTGCCCGAGTGCCAAGACACAGACCATGCCATCTTCTGATTCAGGAGACAGCCATCTTCTGAATTACTCAACCCACCTATTGTTGGAAAACAAAACAATGATAAGACTCCCTCTGAGAGAGGTTGTGTATATGGGTGTGTGTATATGGGTCCCTGGGGGCTGAGTGGTGAAGAATCTGCCTGCAACACAGGGTTCAATCCCTGAGTTCAATCCCTGAAGATTCTCTGGAGAAGGGAACGGCAACCCACTCCAGTATTCTTGCCAGGGAAGTCCCATGGACAGAGGATAATTTAACCATTCTACCATTTTAATAGAGCTCTGTGGCTTTTGCCATTAAGAATGACCTGTCATGCGTCATTGAGCTAAAGGGACTAACCTTGAAAGTTGATGACAGAGGTTATACTTTAAAACAACAGAAAACAGTTATTTTCTGGGAAGAGTTATTTAATATTTACAGCATGCACATCCACATATACTTTGGCACAGCAAACACATTTTTGAAACCTAGCCTCTAGAAAGTACCAATGTATAAGGGTGTACTAGGATGTCCACTACAGAACTGTTTATGTGATAGAAAAAAAAAAAAACCCAGGAACCCCAACCACAAAAAAAATGATTGAATAAACATGGATAGCTATGGCTATTACCAAAAAAAAAAAAAAAAAAAATAGACATGACTGATGTGTATTTACCTACAGCAGGAGTCCTTAAACATGACTAGAATGTTAGATTATATAAAACACTTAAATTCTGAGTCCTGAGTCTAACTCCAGACTGAGTAAAAAGCTCTGTGGGTGGGACCTGGGAATCATTATTTTTTTCAAAGCACTCAGAGATGATATTAATAAACAGGGCTGCAGATCACTGGTGGATGTCCTTAGTATATTAAGCTAAAAAACAAGTTACAGAATAATATACATATTACCACATTGTATTACAATAATAACTGTGTTAATGTATACATATAGGTTTGTAAGAGCTGAGATAAAGGCATGGAAAGATACACTACAGACCATTAACATGGAAAGGATGGGTGATTATTACCATCTTTCATCTTTGGAAAAGTTTCATTTTGAATTTAAAATAAAATGATAGAAGTTATTAAAAACATGATTAGCATTAACAAGAGGAGATACTAGTGCAGAATCTATAGGAACTCTACCCTTGAAACTTCTCTGTAAACCCGTAATTATTCCAAATTAAGTTTATTATTTTAAAATAACCATGATTACCAATCTGAAAGACATAAATACCCGACAATCCCATTACTTAAATAAAGCTGTAGCTATTTCTGCATATTAACTTCTAGCCTTTGACCCCAGCATTTATACTACAAATTAGGATGCTTCACATTCAGCTCCTCTTGACACTAATTGGATGGTAAATGATTCAAGTACCTACATTATCTTGATAATCATTTTCAAGGCTATATAATAATCCATCATGTTGATGTGCTGTAATTTAGTAAACACATCCTCTACAGATCAATGTTTCAGTCTGCCCCAGGTTTCTGTTATCATAAACAGCACTGCAATAAAAATGGGAGACCTTTCGCTTATTCTCTTGCATCATTTGTGGCAGGAATTATTATTAGAAGTGGAGTCAATGCTATAATTCAATTCAGTCACTCAGTTGTGTCTGACTCTTTGTGACCCCATGGACACCAGGATTCCAGTTCATCATCAACTCCTGGAACCTACTCAACCTCACGTCCACTGTGTCAGTGATGCCATCCAACCATCTCATCCTCTGTCACCCCCTTCTTCTCTTGCCTTCAATCGTTCCTACCATCAGGGTCTTTTCCAATAAGTCAGCTCTTCACACAGTGCGAGGTAATTTTCCAAAAGTTATATATGCCACTTATAACATTACCAGCATTTAAATAACACTGTGCCACACCAGTACTGAATTTTGTTCCTTAATTTACTAAAGGTAAGAGAGTCCTACCAGGTGGCTTTAATTTCTATTCTGCCCCCTTTCTTTTGGAATTCCCTGGTAGCCAAGCTGGTAAAGAATCCACCTGCAATGCAGGAGACCCTGGTTCAATTCCTGGGTTGGGAAGATCCCCTGGAGAAGGGATAGGCTAAAACTCCAGTATAGTTGGGCTTCCCTGGTGGCTCAGCTGGTAAAGAATCCGCCTGCAATGTGGGAGAACTAGGATCAATCCCTGGGTTGGGAAGATTCCCTGGAGAAGGGAACAGCTACCCACTCCAGAATGCTGGCCTGGAGAATTCCATGGACTGTATAGTAAGTACATGGAGTCACAAAGAGTCGGATATGACTGAGCGACTTTCACTTTCCCCTCTCTTTGGTTTCTTTTGAACTAGCATCAGCATGAACAAGATGGGTTATACAAAAACATCAGTATTACTTGGCTGGGGGAAGAATGGGAGTTAAATGCAGAAGCCTTGGGAATATGGACAAATCACTTAGGTGCACACTGCTTAACCACCTGTAAATTCATGCTCCTCTGCTCTGTTGGGGCTGTACCAGTTAATGAGATAACCAAGCTATGTGCAAGCTAAACTGCACTTCAAATGCTACCCTAGATAAATTAATAGCCGTAAAGACTTAAGAGGCTGGTCAAAGTACAGTAAACTGGATTTACAGTATAGCAAGGTTGAAAGTGCTCTTCAAATTACTCTCAAACTTTCCTGTTATTCCTCCTGAAAGAAAACAAGCATTCATGGACAAGGGCATTCCAGAAGGACCTCTTCCACATTACTATGATCCTGGTAAACAGGAAGGCAATGCTCCCAGCATTTGAGATTGTTTTCAAACCTGAATATTCACGACCTTGCCAAAAGGACTGAGGCAGAGCTGTACAACCAGAAAAGACTGTACAAGACAGAGTGTAAGACATAACGACAAATGTAATGAATTAGCACATGGTTGTTTTTCCAAAGGTCCACTTTTACAAAGACGTGGTGAAGGGGCACTGAAGGGATTCCTTCACTGAACAGACAGCATTAAACCTTTCCCCAACTGGTCCACCTACCCTAACAGGCTGTCTCAATTTTAAACATCCTCTCCCAATATGTTTGTATTTTCTTATTTCAGATCCATCCAAAGCCACCAAGTTCTTACAATGTGTTAAGGATACAGAAACAAAGGTAGCTGGGTTCTCTATTTTCAAAGCACCTCCCGAATTTTCATAAACTACAAGCAACTATAGAAATGTTTTATTACTAATATGTATTACTTAATCTCTGATTTAAAAGGGGCTATATTGATAACTGGGGCTTCCCAGGTGGCGCAGAGGTAAAGAATCCACCTTCCAACGTAGGAGACACAAAAGACATGAGTTTTGACCCCTGGGTTGGGAAGGTCCCCTGGAGTAGGAAATGGCAATCTGCTCCAATATTCTCGCCTGGAAAATTCCATGGACAAAGGAGCCTGGAGGGCTACAGTCCATGGGGTAGTAAAGAATCAGACACAACTGAGTGACAGAGCACATAAGCACACGTATTAATTACTGTCCTATTTTTCAGGAGTTAGCCTAAGGGTCAAATGAGATACGTGTCTCATGTAAGCAGTAAGGCACCTAAGCATAAGGCATTGTCATTAAAAGACTCGCTTATGACTCTCAAAAGTAAAAGAAAAAAAAGGGAGATAAAGGCCAGAGGGAATCCCAAATGTCCAATATTTGGGGAATGACTAATAAATATAACCTGATCATTTTTAGTTATAGAAAATTTTATAGTTTAGAAAATTTTAGTTATAAAAAATTTTAGTTTAGAAAATTTTAGTTATAAAAAATTTATACTTAGAGCTTTTAAAGATGGGAAAATGCATACATGTTAAATGAAAAAAGAGAATGCCCCAATTATATGTTTAAAATATGAAAATGAAGAAAGAAAATATGCCCAAATATCATCAGTGAATCCCTCTGGTGGCTGAGATTAAAGATACCTGTTTTCCTTGTCTATCCTGTGCAGCACTTTACAAACTCTGAAAGGTATATGTACTTTGGTGATCAGTGAAAAACAGAACAAAACCACAGATGAACAACTCTCTCTTATGATTTATTACACTTTAGACAGTGTCTAACTTGAAACCAATTTACATACTTAATTACTTTAAAGACGATGATGTTCATGTATTTCTCAAGTAGTTATACAAACAGCCCTGACACTTTCAGAACTGCACTACTTGAACAACTATGAGAACAGATATTTACATGAGAGGACCTCTAAGGACCCTTCTGACTCCAAGACTGGGATTTCTTTAATCTCAGCTCAAATGCCCCAAAGAGTTAGGCCCACCTTGCTGCTCTATCATAGTACCTTGTTTTGTTTTCTTTATATTACAAATTGTTATGTGAAATAATCCTGCTCATTTGCCATTTCTACCCCTCACCCCCTACAGAATACAGGCTCTTGGAGAGTCAGACTACATCTGCTTTGCCCCCCACTGTATCACCATTATCTAGCAGACATTGCCTAGTGCAGCTGGTTTTCACTAAAACATTTGTTAAATCAGTGTGCCCAAGTCACCTGGCACCCAGCCCTCTCCCCCAATGGCATCCCCACCAAGGTCACTCATTTCTCTTGTGTTCCCATACCTACAATTTAAACTATCCCCCAGAGCATTAATTAACAAGAAAACCAAAGAAAAGAGGAATTCAAAGCTGTAGAGAATAATCAACTATTCTCTAGGCAAAAAGTGGCTGCATCTGCTCCAAGAGTTCAGTCTCACTGAAGCAGAGCTAAGGATCATATGAAGCTTTGGAGTTTTCCAGTCTCCTCTCAATTAATTCTAACCACTCCCACCCTGCCTTCCTGTCCAGTAGATAGCACAGCTCTGTTACAGATGGAGCCTGAGGGTAGGCAAAACGGAGCCCACTCGCCTCAAGCCACTGATCTCAGGAGTGCCGAAGACCAAAACAACAGCAGCAAACAGAACTGGCAGGCAAACTCACACGTGTGTAAGAGCATCAGTCAGACTGGGATGATGCTCATCTCACAAAAGTTCACGGACCCTTTATACTCTTAAAAATTATTCAGGACTTCAATATGTGGGTCACTGAGGGTTATGGCTATTGATCGTTATCATATTAGAAATTAAAACATAACTTCTTAAAACATTTTAAATAAGCTATTTGTTTAAAAATAACAATAATGAGCCCATTAGCTATCAACAGTTTTTCATGTGCGTGTGGGAAAAGAACATTTTTCAAAACAAAAATATGTATTTTGTGAGATGAGAAAATGTTTTTACATTTCTGCAAATGTTTTTAATGCCTGGCTCAATGGAAAACAGCTGGATTCTCACAACTCCCTCTGCATCCAATCTATTGCAATACATTGTTCAGGTTAAAGCTTATGAAGAAAATCTATCTCATACAGATGTGTAGTTGGAAATAGAATATTTTAGTGGTTTTTCCAAATAATTATGGATAACCTTTGATAGTACATCAAAAACTTGACAAGTATAGTTTATTAAAAGTTCACTGCAAATGGTGTGGCCACTTTGAAAAACAGCCTGGCAGTTCCTCAAAGAGTTAAACAGAGTTACCAAGCGACCCATCAATTCCACTCCTAGGACCATATCCAAGAGAACTGAAAACCTATTTCCAAACAAAACCTTGTACACCAGTGTTCATGGCAAATAGTCAAAAAGTAGAAACAAGTCAGTATTCCTGCCCTGAGGATTCCATGGACAGAGGATCCTGGCATGCTACAATTCATGGGGTCGCAAACAGTCGCAACTAAGCAACTAACACTTTCACTACTTTCACTTTTTTCAGAAACAAGGCAAGTCTCCATCAAACAAAATGTGGTAGATGTCTACAACAGAGTATTATTCAGACATAAACTACTAATACATGCTACAAGATGGATGAGCCTTGAAAACACAGGCCTTTAAGTGAAAGAAGCCAGACAAAGAAGACACACAGTACAAATCCATTTAAATGAAATGTTCAGAATAAGTGAATCCATGGAGACAGAAAGTTGACTAGTGGTTGCCAAGGGCTTAATGGGCAGAAATAGAGAGATCATGGCTAACATGTTTTTTAGGCCATGGGGTAATTAGATCCAAAAAAATATACAAAACGAAAACAGTTGTGAACAGTTTTAAGGACTCACAATCATTCCCCGCCCCCTCACCCAAACATACCCCTATGATTGTGGCCATAGATCAAAAGTTAAATTAAAAAAAGAAAAAAAAAAAACAAAAACTAGGTACACCAGAGTAAAAGGTAGTTGTAGTGAGAATTCCCTGGTACTCCAGAGGTTAGGACTTTGCATTTTCACCCAAGGGCCTGGGTTCAAACCCTGGTCAGGGAACTAAGATCCCCCAAGCCTCATGGTGTGCCCATCCACACCCACCCCTCAAAAAAGGAGATTGTAGGGAAAGTAACAGAGTAGACAGCATCTCAGTCAAGAAAGGAAAAATCAGTAGGAGTGTGCCAAACTGGGAAGAAAGGAAGCCACCCAATTATAAAGATTTGATTGTTCAACCAATATCTGAATAACCACGACAGTGCCCGGCAGTATTCTAGAGACTGGGATTCTATGAACAACACAAAGTCCCTGTTCTCCAAAAAATGATGCTCTAGAAGGGAGAGTGAGAGGAGACATATAAACAAGTAAATGATCCAGAAATACTCAGTAAGCTATTTCTATCACACAAAAAAAATAAAGTACAACTATGGACAAGAAAGTGAAGTCACTGAAACCGTGTCACCCGGTGTGGCCTGGGGCAGTAACAGTAAGCCTCACCTGAATTAACAACAGCAACAACAAGACTCACCATGCAGAGATCCTGGAATGTGAGCCTGGAGTTTTACCTAAATGCAACAGGAACCCAAAGAAGAATTATATCTTTTTTTCTTTTCAGGTGATCACCCCCTCCTGCTGGTAGAGAACAGACTATAGGACAAGAAAGAAAGCAAAGACCTGTGGGTGGGCCCCTGCAGAGGCCCAGACAGAGACTAAGGCAGACTGCCCTAGGGTGGCTGCGGTGACAATTGGGAGAGAACAGATTCGGGATCTGCTGCGGAGGCAGAGGAAATGTTTCACAGGCGAGGAGTGAGATAAAGTAAAGCAGAAAGTATTTGTGGCCGGACCACCTGAGGAACAGTAACTAGTGAGCCTGGGAAGACTGGAGAGGAAGTGCAGGTGTGGAGAATCAGGAGTTCGGTTTTGGACAAGCAAGAGGAGCTGACAATACATTCAAAAGGGACTCAAGCAGGCAACTGGACAGAACAACCTGGGGGTGTCTGAATCAGTCGAGGCTGGAGATAGAAATTAGGATAGCCAACAGCATACAGTTGGTATTGAAACCAACAGTGCTAGCAGTGAGCAACAGCAGGTGGGAGGGAGGCAGGGGGCTGAGTCCCTGCTCACCATGGCACTCGCAGGACAGACAGGGGACAGCATGTGACCACGAGAAGGTGTCTGTGAAGTTGTGAAAACACACGTCCAAGAAGCCCTGAGTTCACAGGAATGTCACCCACACAACCTAGTCACGAGAGGGAGCTTACAACACAGGTGAAAGATGGGAAACAGTTCTCTAACGTCCTTTTTTACAGCTCCCCCACCAACCTGCTAAAACTAGGGTGACCATCTCGTTTATTATTTTTTTTTAAGCTCAGAAAATAACTGCTTTACAATACTGTGCTAGTTTCTGCCATCCAACAACGTGAATCAGCCCTAAGTATACATATATTCCCTCCCTTGTTTAAGTAATTTTCTATTCACTGATACATTCTATTTAGGAACTTGACCCTTGAGAATGAAAAGGTGAGATTTTTTAAACTCCCATCAGAGCAACAGCATAAAGCAGGGTTGTCCCGGGTACCCTCTGAAGCAGGTTCATCCGTTGGAAAAACCCAAACGCTCCCACCAAATTTCTAAACGCCCTGCCCCGTGCTCTGGGTAACATTTCCCAACAAAGCTCTCTGCCTTTTCTGTCAGAAATTCGCACAGAGAAAAAAAAACTCAGGGGGTGGGAAGGTGAAAAGAAAATTCCACCCAACCCTGTTTTGTATAGGAAGAGAACCGCGGGAGTCCTGAAGTGTTTCCCTGGCGACCACTGAGCCCCGAAATCAAATAAACCAGACACACCGGCGCTGGCCTCGCAGCCTGGCTACTTATCGCCCAGGAATCTCCACCTTTCCCAGTCTCCAGGTTCCCCCGCTACAACACGTGGACACTACCCAAGTCCCCCCAGAACCGCCGCGAGGAGGAAGGGAGAAACGCCAGCCCCAGCTCAGCCCTGGGCCCGGCAGCTGGGAAGCCCCGAGCCCGGCAGGTAGGAAGCCCTGAGGGTGAAAAGAACAGCGTTAAAGGCCCACCATGGCGGACTCGAGTCCCAGCTCTGTCCCAACCACAGGGGCAGGTTCCTTCTCCCGCCTCAGCCCCGGCGCGCCGCACACTCGGGCAGCGCGGCTGCAGAGGCAGCTTCCCTCACCCGGCAGCCGGTGCAGCACTGACCTGCCTGAAGGTACTGCTGAGGAAGTAGACCAGCGAGAGCCCGAAGACCAGGGCGAGCACCCACCTCTTCCGCAGGAGCCGGCGCCACACCATAGCCGCCAGGTTCACCATCCCGGCGCGGAGCGGGGCAGGCGTGGGGCCCCGGCGGCATGGCCCCTACGCGGCCGGCAGCCCCATGGCTCGCGGCGGGCGCCGGCCCCGCGGCCCTCAGCCCAGCCAGCTCCCGTCAGCCACCTCTCACCTCCCCACGTGACCCCGCCCACGCACCGCCTCCGCACCTCTCGCGTCACCCGCGGCCTCATTCAGCCTCCTCCTCATTGGTCCCCTACACAGCGATGGCTTCTTATTGGCTAAATCTCGGGAGGGGGTGGGCAATCATGAGCTGTGCCCGGGTCTTAGCGCCGGACCCGGCGACCTGAGAGAAAAACCTGAGGAGAGGCCGGAAGCACTCGGAAGTCAGGTGCTCTCCGGGCCTCGCGAGTGATTGGCTTGGAAGGACGTGAATGATGCCGCTGTGATTGCTGAATCGTCTGTGCAGGTAAAAAGAGAACGTTATTATCCCCCGCCCCTGCCAGCCCCAGTATGGTCAGTGTAATCTGCCCTTGCAGTCCTAGGGCGTTTCGCGCTAAACGCTGGTTGCAGGAATGAAAAACGCCCACGGCATTGTATTCGAAGTGCACCTGCCTGCTTCCAATGCAAGTGATGCAGGAGATGCTCTCTTGCGTGCATTTCCGTGCAATCATGTAACGGCCTGGGGGTGCAACTTAAAATCTCCCATACATTGAAGACTCTTGGTGAAATCGTTCTTAGGAATGGAGTGCGATGTATGAAGCAGAGGGTAAAAGCATTTCAATCAGTCATTCCAGGAGCATCCCACATGCAATCGTTTTATTCTAGAATTCGGTATTGGAATAGTTATGTATGGCCTGCTTCCAACACAGAACCTGAAGCCCCTTCGAAAGCAAGCATCTGAAAGTGGAATCTTGGGTATTTGATTTAGGAGGCTGTGGCAAATTTGTGGATAGAAACTTGGAATTTTTTTTTTTTTTTTTTTTTTTACAATAATTTGTTTGACTGTGCCGGGTCTTAGTTGCGGCATGCAGGATCTTCTATCTTCTTTGTGGCTTGCAGGCTTCTAGTTGCAGCAGTATATGGCATCTAGTTCCCTGACCACGGATGGAACGTGGGCCCCCTGCATTGGGAGGACAGAGTCTTAGCCACTGGACCACGAGGGAAGCCCTGAAACTTGGGATTATGTATTTTATTTTCCCCAAGGATTTGTAGGTGATGAGGAATCATTGTAGGGGGAGGGGGCATTAAGGCAAGATTGCAGGTTCTTGAAATGAATTTACAGGATATGTTCAGTTCAGTCCCTCAGTTGTGTCAAGACTCTTTGTGACCCCATGGACTGCAGCACTCAGGCTTCCTTGTTCATCACCAACTCCTGGAGCTTGCTCAAACTCATGCCTATTGAGTCAGTGATGCCATCCAGCCATCTCTTCCTCTGTCATCCCCTTCTCCTGCCTTCAATATTTTCAAGCATCACAGACTTTTCCAACGAGTCAGTTCTTCATATAGGGTGGCCAAAGTATTGGCACTTCAGCTTCAACATCAGTCCTTCCAATGAATATTCAGGATTGATTTCCTTTAGGATGGACTGGTTGGATCTCTTTGCAGTCCAAGGGACTCCCAAGAGTCTTCTCCAACACCACAGTTCAAAAGTATCAATTCTAAAGCGCTCAACTTTCTTTATGGTCCAACTCTCACATGACTACTGGAAAAACCATAGCTTTGACTAGACAGATCTTTGTCAGCAAAGTCATGTCTCTGCATTTTAATACGCTGTCTAGGTTTGTCATAGCTTTTCTTCCAAGGAGCAAGCATCTTTGAATTTCATGGCTGCAGTCACCATCTACAGTGATTTTGGAGCCCCAGAAAATAAAGTCTTTCACTGTTCATTCATTGTTTGTGTATCTATATGCCATGAAGTGATGGGACTGGATGCCGTGATCTTAGTTTTCTGAATGTTGAGTTTTTTTTTTTTTTTTTTTTTTTTGAATGTTGAGTTTTAAGCCAGCTTTTTCACTTTCCTTTTTCATTTTCATCAAGAGTCTCTTTAGTTCCTCTTTCTACCTTAAGGGTGGTGTCATATGCATATCTGAGGTTATTGATATTTCTCCCAGCAATCTTGATTCCAGCTTGTGCTTCATCTAGCCTGCCATTTCACATGATGTACTCTGCATATAAGTTAAATAAGCAGAGTGACAGTATGCAGTCTTGACATACTCTTTTCCCAATTTGGAGCCAGTCTGTTGTTCCATGTTCAGTTCTAACTATTGCTTCTTGACCAGTATACATATTTCTCAGGAGGCAGGTAAGGTATTCTGGTATTTCCATCTCTTTAAGAATTTTCCAGTTTGTTGTGATCCACACAGTCAAAGGCTTTAGTATGAAGCAGAAGTAGATGTTTTTCTGGAACTCTCTTGCTTTTTCTGTGATCCAACAGTTGGCAATTTGATCTCTGGTTCCTCTGCCTTTTCTAAATGCAACTTGAACATCTGGAAGTTCTCAGTTCACGTACTGCTGAAGTCTAGCTTGAAGAATTTTGAGCATTATTTTGCTAGCATGTGGGATGAATACAATTACGGGATAAGCTTTCCTTCATATATGGAGATGGTGCTACTGACCAGTTTTGTTTTGTTTTGTTTTTGGCTGATTTTCCAAAAAAGAAAAAAGGCTTCTGTGGTGAATTGTTTCCAATCAGCAGCCCTGGTAACACTGGTACTGTCCCCTGAAGCAGGCTGGTCAGGATCAAGAAATCGCTCAACAGCCAATTATGGTGCCCTGAACTAAGCCAGATATCATCTTTTGTTCTGGGCCAAGAAAATATTTAAGGAAGCTAAACCTATTCATGTAAAGTCTCTGGCTTTTATTTCTTCTCTAGAGTGAGAGGTCAGGAAGGAGCAAGGGATATATAGAAAGAGGTAAAGTGAGAGACCCACTGATGTTTTACCTGTTTAGTGTAGCTCTGTGCCAGGCAGTGTTCTACATGTGGAGGTAGAAGGGCAAACTAGGCAGACGGAGCCTTACTTTTGTGGCATTTACATTCTAATGGGGGACATAGCATAAATAAATAAGCAAACATGTAAATAACTGATGAATGCTATGAAGATAGTTGAACAGGGCAATGATATTTTGGGTCAGGAAGGTGAGAAGAGATGACCTCTAGGAGGAGGTGACATTTGACCTGAGGGAGCTAGCCAGAAGGAAAAGCATTCTGGGGAGCGGGAACAGTAAACACAAAGGCCCTGAGACAGGAACAAGCTGGCATCTTTGAAAAACGAAAAAATCAGTGCAATTGAAGGGGCTTGGTTAAAGGGAGAATGGAGGCAGGTAAGGTTGGGGACAGGTGAGGCCTGCAGGCCAGGAACAAAACTTTGATTTTATTCTGGTTACAGTGGATCACCTTTGGAGGCCCTAAAACATGTGTGTATTTCCCAGTCAGGACTCAGAGTTTGACAGTATGGAAAAATATGTTCAGATCATAACTGTCCTCAGGAATACCAATGAGGGATCAATGGGAGGCTAACAAGGGATAAGAAGGCAACAGAACCATCTGCTTATAGCACCCCATGAAGCCCTAAGACTTCTTAGGTTCAAGGTATTCTAGTCACTTAAGTGTTCTGTGCCATCCAGGATTTGGAGTCTCTGGTAAGCTCCTGTGACCCGTGTGTCCCTTTGGAGAGAAGGAAGAGGGAGAGATCTGCTTTCTCTGGAATCCAGTGGTCACATCCCCACCTGGAACCCTGAATGCCCATCTGAGGTGTCGTCAACATGGAGTTCTGAAGTCCATGTGGTTCCTCACAGTGAACCAGGTGACGTGTCTGCATGGGAATTCACATATTCATTACCACTTTACCAAATGTGAGGGCTGGAAGGAAGCTCTGGGTTCAGACACTCCACCCCTCTCTCTTTGAACCCATGGGGACTCTAAGGCCACCAAGAGGTTACTGACTTGTCCATGGTCACACAGCAAATTAAGGGTGGCAGCAGTCCAGGATCTGTGTTTCCAAAATGTCTGTCTACTGCACCTCCTCCAGCACCTCTTTGCTTTATAGTTCACTTCTTTCTTCTCTCATGTGAAGACTTCCTCCACCTTCAAGTCTCATCCTCCTCATCCATGAATGACACTTTCCTCATGGGACAGAATGTTGATTTGAGGGTTGAATGACATAACAGACTGAAACCTAGTTTGCAAAATGTCAGAAAGCTCTAGGGATATAAGAGATGAGTAGTACTTATTTATAGTTACCATGGCAATCTAGGCACTGGGAATGTTGGGAGACTCTAGTTCATGCCTGTGTTGACTTTTAGGTCTTAAGGAAAATGCAGAGACGTCACAGCAGCAACACAGAAAACGTTCCACCTGAAAGGTAGGCATCGCTCTCATTCCATCCGAGGCTCTAAGCTTCAGGTGGTCGGGACAACCCAAAACTGGACTGAGTATTACCTGCTCCTCAGGGCTACTTGTCAGAAGGGCAGAGGAGATCTGATCGGAAACTGCTTTGCACAAAGATGACCTCATATCCTCAACACACAACAGCTTGCTGTTGCTCTTACGGTAATTCTCAAAGCCCGTGCAGCCAGTGGTCCACTTGACTAACTGTATCAATGATTGCACCCAGGGGATTTTAATTTATAGAGGTGTCTGGGTGGGAACATGGAGAGGCTGATGACCTTGAAAGAAGATTTTTATTGCTTGCACTTCCCAAGAGAAGAGGCCATCCCATCCTACGCAGGGCCACATGGTGAAGCACCAGGGTCAGCCAGGAGACAGAAAGGAGCAAAGGGAAAGCATAGGTCACAGCTTTTATTGTGTTTTCCACACAAAGTAAAGCAGGGCAAAGGAAACAGCTTAGCGTTGACTAGTTTGGATAATGTTGGTGGCCTCTAGGCTATAGGAGTGGTCTCTAGCTGTCTGGTACCTGGCCCTGGGTGATTTGAAGTGGAGGAAATATTGGCTGAGAATGTGAATTAGATAAAGGAGATGGTTGGGGATATAGGCTCTGGGTCACAGGGAAGCTGTAAACAAGTTTGGCCATTAGTTTGATCCTGTAATGTGTGTGTGAAAGTGTTAGTCACTCAGTCATGTCTGACTCTTTGCGACCCCAGTGACTGTAGCCTGCCAGGTTTCTCTATGTGTAGAGTTCTCCAGGCAAGAATACTGGACTGGGTTGCCATTTCCTTCTCCAGGGGGATCTTCCTGACCCAGAGATCGAACCCAGGTCTCTTGCATTGCATGCAGATTCTTTACCGTCTGAGCCACCAGGGAAGCCCCAAAATGAGTAGATGCCAAATAGACAAATACAGAACCTAAGAAAACAACAGTTAAAACACTAATGAACTAGGATTTCTACCTACTTAAGCCAAAAAGAGTACAGACCATGGGGCCCTGTTCTCAGGTTGTGACAGTCTCCCGGCCCCAGCCCTCTCACCATGCTGGAACATACACCCAAGAAGCTGGCAACCAACCTTTTCCTATTTCAAGTCCCCTGTGACTCTGAGGTTCCCCGCAAAATCACAAAGTACTCACCAGTGCCAGTGTTGAGTTTTGCATGAAGCCTCCCTGTTCTCTGAGGAAAAACTCCTTTAGTCAGATAATGCTTCGACAGAATCCCACATCAGTCACTTCCCACTTCAGTGCCTTTGGCAAGCACCTTCACCTCTAGTGTCCCCATCTATAAGTGGCAGATAATAAAACTCAGGGTTGCTTGTGAATGAGTGAAAATACATAAACACAGCACCAGGGATGTTTGATAAGCTGCGCCGTTGAAGCTTTTTCCAGCCTCCAAAGACAGAACTGCTCTCTGCTTTCAAATGAATGGTGAGATCTTTGGGGGGAGAGATGACACTGGAAAAGTAATGGCCACTATGACCCATGTACTTTCTTATGTCACCCTCATATTAGCCTGTGGAAGTCAGGACTGTTTTTATCACCATAAATGAGGAAACTGGGGCTCAGAGAAGGTAAGTAAGATACCTGAAGTCACACAGACAAGAAGTGGCAGGGCTGAGATTCAGGCCCCAGTCAATTTGACCTCTGCAAAGTATGTGCTTTGAGACTCTACATTTCAGCTGTCTCCTATTTTGGTGGGTTCACCATCCTTCCAGGTTGCTTCACATTCTAGCCTTTAAGTGGTTAAGTTGGAAGCTCAGCCTCTGCTCTCCCCAAGGATTATTCTTTCTCGTTTAGGCTGAAATCTCAACTGCATGCTGGGGAAAGGCCCAGGGAAGGAAGGCCAGCTATAAAAAGGCCCTTGGTGGGTTGAGCCTTCCCTGGTTGCACTAGAAGTCCCCTGAGCCCAGTGAGCTTAGAGTGCTGGCGAGCTCAAGGTGGGCAAGAGGTTTTCCAGGGCCCCTGGGGTGGCGGGGGAGAGGGTGGCTGCTGTGGGCACCTGCCAGGACTCCTGCTTTCTCAGTTCAGCTTCTTAAAGTGCAGAAAAAGCTGAAGGCCCTTTGAGGATCATAGCCATGGTGTTAGTTATTGTTATTATTATTATTATCTTTATCATCATCCCAAGCTCAAGAAACTAGGACCATACATTTCCTGGGCTTTTGGAGCTACCAGGGATGGGTCATGGGAGGTGGGGGAATAGGTAGCTATCTTCAAGTTCCCTCCCTTGCCTGGGCATAAAGTTGGTGGTTTATAATAACTTATGCCCAGGTCAAGTTTGTAAGGCTGGTGAGGCCAGCCCCAAGATTTCTGCAGATCAGTATCTCCCCTGCCAGGTTTCACAGATGTTCTTCAAGATGTGAGTAGGTTTTCTGTGGAGGAAAATAATCCCGTAATCAAATAAGTTTGGGAAACACTAGGTTTAAACAAAGTTTTTCAAATTTGTTAAACAAAGTTTAAACAAATTTTTTCAATTGCAGGCCTTCTCAGAGCCTTTCAAAGCCTTTAGTGTACTTATTCATTCATTATTTCAAGTAATATTTATTGAGCATATTCTATGTGCCAGGTTCATTGTGCTGGGCCATGGCAATCCAGTGGAGGGCAGACAGTCATGGTCTTTAACCTTATGGAGCAGGGCCCAGTCTGAAGTACCATTCTCAGTGCTGAGTACATGTTATAATCACCTGGGGGCTCTGAGGGAATAGAGGTACTGCGGCCCAACCTCAGAGATTTTTTTTTCAAGTTAGAATTAATATAACTTTAATGAATTTGTATACTTCTAAGTGTTTCTTTTTCATTGATTGGGCTTTATCTAGCTGTTTCATCTTCTAGTGTCCTAGGCACCTGCTGTGGTCTAGGCCGCTGGCTGGGCACTGAGAATAAAGAAGTGAATCAGATACAGTGTGTGGCCTCAAGGAGCTTACAGTCTAGTAGGAGAACAGGCCATGTAAACAAATCAGTGTACTGTGTTCTAACTTGTGGTATACTGTCCGACCCCAAAGATTTTTGATTCAGTTGGTCAACACTAGGTCCAAGGCCTGCATTTTTCAAAAACTCCCCTGAATGATTATAATGTACACACAGGGCTGAGAGTCCCAGGTAAGGAGTAAAATAACTATGATCAGTCCCATACAGAGGAGGTTAGGGTACAGTGAGGACAGAGAGCAAGGAGACTGTCATTGTCTGGGAGGTGGGCAAAGCTGCACCGAGCAAGAGAGATGTTTAGCTGAAATCTGATGGATCAGCAGGTTACCTGGTAGGACCAGGTGGGGGTGGGGGCCAGCCAGTGAAGGGGCTGGACTTGGCAAAGGCCCTCCAGTAGGAAGCCCTTGGGTAGTGAGAGATTGGAGTTCAGGGCCAGAGATAATCCAGGCTGTCCAGCAAGTTCATCTCTCTGAGACTGAGTCTGTGTGCTGTGCTGTGCTAAGAGACTCAGTTTCTTTATCTATAAAATGGGAATGATATTAGTCCCTATCTATGGGATTTATCTGAGACTGCAGGAGGGCGTTTAGAATGGGAAACCCTTTTAGTGGGATAGTGAAATAATTGAATATATGTTGGGTTTTTTTTTTAAATTCAGTCTGTTCTCTGAGTTGGGGGTAGTTTACATAAGGTCAAGTGTGAAGGCAGTGTAAAACCTTCCCTGGAGCCTCCCTCAGGGGCCATTTTCTGCCTGGATGATAGCTGCCATGAATTTATTAAGCACCTACTGTATGCCCTGGGTTGTGGAGTCCAGAGGATGAGTGGAACTCAGCTCTCACTTGGAGTAAACTCGGGATGTTTTGGGTATACTGAAGGGGTTTGTGGAGGTGCCTTGGGGGCCCTCTTCTGGGGTGAGAGGAGGAGGAAAGGGTGGCTCTTTGCCCCTCCCACTGGTGCAGCACATTAAACTAATCAGCCCCACCTGTTCTGTAGACTGATTCCATTTGAAAAGGACAAGCCCAAGAGAAGACAGGACATCCAGGGCTCTGGAGCCTGGTGTTTATGGGAAGGGCACCCAGTTCAAGGCTCTCCATCCTTGGAAGAGTAACTCTAGGCTCTCTTCTTCTCTGGCAGTGGCTCTGAAAGAGCATCATCATCCTTTATCTGATTCCAATATAAGAGGCTGTGCTTGGAACTAGAAATGGCAGTTGGCCCTGGAGGTTTTGCATGGGGATAGAGACAAGGGTTCCCATTTACTTAGTGTCAGATATATTGAAAGGGGCATTCTAAATTTGATCCCCAGGAATTCTATGCATGAACAGTGTTTATACCCATTTTCTAGGTGAGAAAACTGAGTGTAGGCTTGTTAAGATCCCTAGGAAGGGTGGAGCTAGGGTTCACATATGGGCTTCTCCAATTAAATCTTCTTCCCATTACTCTGCTGTCCTCCAAATACCAGCTGTAACCAAGGTGGATCCTCTTGGGAAATGGGAATCATTGAACTTGGAGATGACAGAGCCAGGGGAACCTGAGTTCCTGAGGTTATTCTCGAATCGTAGGACCCTGCGCTCCCTTTTCAGTGAAGTAAACTGGTCTACAAAGCAGACTCCAGAGGTAGCCTTCTGGGTTTGAATCTCCCCTGTTCCACCACTTACCAGCTGTGTGATTTTAGACAAGTTACTTTTTTCTGTGCCTCAGTTTCTTGATCTGTAAGATGGGGGTATTATTAGTACCTAGTTCACAGGAGTTGATAGGAAGACTTAATGAGTTAATTTAATGAAAAGCACTTGGAAAACGTATCTGGCACATAGTAAATTTTCAATAGAGATTATAACCCTATTGCTATTATTACTTGTATTAATTTGCGAGGGCTGGCCATGACAAGGTGTTGTAGACTAGGTGGCTTAAATGACAGAAATTTATTTTCTCACAGTTCTGGAGGCTGGAAGTCCAAGGTCAGGGTGTCATTAGGGTTGGTTTCTTCTGAGGCCTTCCTTGGTGGCTTGCAGATGGCCACCTCCTCCCTGTGTCGTCATATCATCCACCCTCTCTTGTGTCTGTCTCCAGATTTCCTCTTGTAAGGACAAAAGTCATATTGGATTAAACTGTCGGTCGCTTAGTCATGTCCAACTCTTCGCAACCCCATGGACTATAGACTGCCAGGCTCCTCTGTCTATGGGATTGCCTAGGCAAGAGTGGTGGAATGGGTTGCCACGCCCTTCTCCAGGGGGATCTTCCCCACCCAGGGATCAAACCCCAGTGTCCTGCATTGCAGGCAGATTCTTTCCCATCTGAGCCACCAGTGAACCTGTACAAGGGCTGGCCCTAATAATCTCCTTTTAACTTAATCACCTCTGCAGAAACCCTTCTTCAAAAACAGCTGCATGCTGAGGTACTGAGGGTTAGGGTGTCAATGTAGGATTTTCCCAGGGGAGGGGGCACAATTCAGCACATAACATTATTGATACTGTCATTTGCCCCCCACCCTCCACTGCCTCCACTGACTTCCTCCTCCTTTCTGGTCCAGAAATCGCAGCCAAGCGCTCAGCTCCGAGGCGAGTGTGGACGAAGGCGGCGTCTTTGAGAGTCTGAAGGCAGAAGCGGCCTCCCCACCAGCGCTCTACTCAGGCTTATCCGGCCTCCCGGCAGGCAGCCTCCCCACCACCCCGTTCCCATCCAGCCTGGTCCTGGGGGCCGCGGCCGGCGGTGGGGACGTGTTCCTGCAGATGCCGGCCTCCAGGGAGGAAGGCGGGGGCCGCAGCGAGGGGGGCGCCTACCACCACCATCGCCAGCCCCACCACCACTTCCACCACGGCAGCCACCGCGGGGGCTCCCTGCTGCAGCACGTGGGCGGGGACCACCGCTCACACTCAGACGAGGTGGGTGATGAGCAGCCCGGGACACCCGCCCCGGCCTTGTCCGAGCTGAAGGCCGTGATCTGCTGGCTCCAGAAAGGGCTGCCCTTCATCCTCATCCTCCTGGCCAAGTTGTGCTTCCAGCATAAGCTCGGTGAGTGTGTGTGTGGGGGGGGGGGGGAGGTGGGGGGTGTGGGGATGCAGTGGTCAAAGCCTGCTACTTTACCCAAGGGGTTGGGGGTCTCCATCCCAAGTGCCAAGGGTAGGTAGTAGAGGTCCTTATGGTGCAAAGTCCTTAAAAGGCCAGGATTCCGCTTCAGACCTGGGTTCAAATCCTGATCGACTAGCTGTGTGGCTTGGGGCAAGGCACTCACCTTCTCTGAGCCTCAGTTTCCTCATCTGTCCAACGAGAGTTGTGATAGAAACTTCCTCAGCTGGTTGGGTGACTTGAAGGGATCAAGGAGTTCAGACTGCTCCGGTCTGAACCTGAGTTCTGCCCCTTCCTAACTGTGTGATGCTGGGAACGTTATTTAACCTCCTCTCTGTGCTTTAGTTCCATCATCCATAAAATGGGGGTTTAAAATAGTATTTGTACTATTCAGGGGTCCCCAACCTCCAGGCTGTGGAACAGTAGTACCTCCTGTCAGCTCAGCAGCGGCATTAGATTAGAAGTAAAGTGCGTAATAAATGTAATGTGCTTGAATCACCCTGAAACCATTCCCCCCATCCCTGACCTGTTGAAAAATTATCTTCCATGAAGTCAGTCCCTGGTACCAGAAAGGTTGGGGACAGCTGTACTATTTCATATGCTATTATATAGGTATCATAGATACACATATACTATAATGGTATGTTGCAGATACTATTTTATGTACAGCTTCTGCCTTCGTAAGATTGAGTAAGGTTAAATGAGTAAACACATGTTAAGTCCTTAGGTCAGTGCCTGGCAGAGAATAAGTGCTGTGCAACTGTAGATGATTGTCTTTATTATATTCATTGTTAGTACCTGTAAAATATTTAACGTGGAATCCTGCACATAGCAAGTGCTCAATAAATATAGCCTATTATTGCTAGGAAGCAAAATAATGATTTATGAAGTACTTAGCATAGTTAACATTCAATAAACGTGGTCTCTAGTCCACTGTTATTAATTTCTGTTACTGGTATTAGATCATGATGTTGCTGTGCCCTGGAGAGTTTTAGGCTATTGTTTTCATCTTATGGTAGAAATTGCGGTACAAATTATCTCAGCCTAGTACATCCCACAAGAAATATCTAGAAGAGGTTAGGCCATCATTTGTGTCTTATTTGCCCCTTTCCGGTATATTCCAGCTGACCCATATCACTCCTTCCTTTTTGGGATGCTACCATATCAGTCCCTTCTTTTTTTTTTTCTTTTTGACCAATTAAAAAATTGTGGCTTTTTTTGTTTTTTATAATCTGTGTATGCACTGGGTTCTGGGCCCTTCAGCACCTCCTTCCGAGTCTAGCGCCAGCTGGACTAGGGCTCCTGTGGCAGTGGGGCCGGTCCCCTCCTTGGATGCCTGACCCTTTCCCCAGGTGTTGTAGACAAAGCCTCAAGCGGGAAGTCTGCCCCTTGCTTCTAAACTTTGCGAGCTACTGAGCCTCAACCCTTGCAGGCCCCTGCTTTCTCCACCCCCTCTTTCTCCTAATGTAGGTAAAGAGTGTACTATACACCTATACCTTTTCATGAAAGGAAGTGAGAGTGCTAGTCACTCAGTCATGTCTGACTTTTTGCAACCCCATGGACTATATAGCCCACCAACTCCTCTGTCCATGGGATTCTCCAGGCAAGAATACTGGAGTGAGTTGCCATGCCCTTCTCTACCTTCCATTTTATTCCTAGAAATAGAAGCTGGCCTGTTTCTTCTTACCCTGAATTCCAGCAAACTCACCACCAAGTTTTGTTTTGTTTTGTTTTTACCACCAAGTTTTATTCCCAAGTTTGATCATATTCTTTCTCAGCTGTCAGGTTTGTTCAGTTGATCAGAGAGTATAAGAAGGGATTGTGGGGTTACTGATTTTGATTTTACATGTTTTCAGTAAAGCAACTCATCTTTTATAAAGTAGATCTGGAAGCATGCATGAAATACATGCACTATTTAAAAAGTAAAAGTGAACTGCAAGCATGGGAAATTGTGTACATTGTGTAAAAGCAGAGTCCTGTCCACAAGGAACAAAAAGTAGGATTTGAAAATTCCTTTTCAGGGAGAATTCTGATTGTAGCTTAGCAAATTGTGGAATAAAACTCCGTTCTTTTCCCTCCCTCTCCAAAGGTCATGTTTTCCTGTCAGCTAGGAACTCTTTTCCCTTTTAACATAAAACTTCCATTTCTTATGGTGCTGTGGTCTTTTGCTACATATACTTTTATTACAAATAACATGCCTCAGATTCTTTTTGAAAATAGAAATACTTTGGCTACCTGATGCAACTCATTGGAAAAGACCCTGATGCTAGCAAAGACTGAAGGCAAAAGAAGGGGCTAGCTGAGCCAGCTCATTGGAAAAGACCCTGATGCTAGGAAAGATTGAAGGCAAAAGAAGGGGCTAGCTGGGGATGAGGTGGTTAGATAGCATCACTGACTCAATGGAAATGAGTCTGAGCAAACTCCCAGAGTTAGTGAAGAATGGGGAAGCCTGGCGTGCTGCAGTCCATGGGGTCGTGAAGAGTGAGACATGACCTCGTGACTGAACGACAATAACAAACTGCTAGAGATTGTGCACTGTAAGCAGTATCCCTCCTTGAGTTCAGTTCTCTTATTATTCTGTTTTTGCAGACGAGCAAACTGGACTCAGAGAGGTGCAGTGACTAGTCCAAGCTCACACCGAGAGGAGGTGGCAGAACTGAGATTTGAACCCAGATCTTACCAGACTGCACAGCCCATGCTAACTGGTCCTATAAAATACCCTCTCCCCAGTGGCCTCAATCCCATCCCTAAGTCAGGGGCCTCGAGGTTCCCAGCAATATACATGGCAGCCCAAATGCCCCAGAGATGGGATTTTCACTCTCCTCTGTGGTTAGTGTGTTGACTCTGAGGGGAGCAGGAATGTGTTCCGTGTCCCCAGTAAGCCAGGCCAAGCCTGATGCATCTAAGTGGGTGGTCTTGGCCCCTCCTCTGCCCCGCAGGCATTGCCGTGTGCATCGGAATGGCCAGCACCTTCGCCTATGCCAACTCCACGCTCCGGGAACAGGTCTCTCTAAAGGTGAGTCACCTGGCAAATCAACCTCCCAGCGCTGCTGTTACAAGTGACCACACACTCAGTGGGCTTAAAACTGCACAGATGGGTTCCTCGTGGTTCTGTAGGTCAGAAGTCTGAAGTGGGTCCCTGTAACCTAAGATCAAGGTGTCCACCAGGCCTGTCTTCCTTCTCGAGGGTTCAGAGGACAGTCTCTTTCCTTGCCTTTTCCAGGTCCTAGAGGTCACTCACATTCGTTGGCTCCTGGCCCCTTCTCCTTTGGGGCAGCCACATTGCATCTCTGTGAACATCCTTTCATAGACACATCCCCCTTCTGACTCTGCTCTTCTGTCTCCCTCTTCCACTTTTTTTTGGACCAACCCCCTGGATAATCCAGGAAACTCTCCCCAACACAGGGTCAGCTGATTAGCAATCTTAATTCCACCTGCAACCTTTATCAACATGGAACTGAACAGATTCACAAGCTGCGGGAATTAGGACAGGTACACCTTTGGGAGTCATTCTTCTGTTCCTACCCTGGCAGCTCCCCAGATGTGCCACCCTTCTCCCTTCTAAGAGCAGCCTCTCCTCTCATGCCCCTAACCCAGTCCCCTTACCCTCCTGACATTCAGTTAACTCATTTCCAGCCCACCCTCATGGTTAAGGCCACCCCCGTGGCACTTCTGGGTGGCTGTGTGGGTTTCACCACCATCATCCCCAGTGCCTTCTGATACCTGCTGAGCACTCAATGTGTCCAGCACCGTGCTGGACCCATTTCACAGCTCTTCTTGGAGATCTATCCCAGCAACTTGGGAGGCAGGCAGAATCACATTTAACTTATTTTTCCAGTGAGGAAACAGTGGCCCAGAATTTTCTTGGCTAAGATGTAAGTTTTCTGCCTAAGGACATACAGTCAGTGCGAAGCATGGTGTCAGGATATGAATCCAGGCAATGTGCCTAGAGCCTGTGCTCCCCCAGGTTCAAATCCCAGCCTCTCCACCCTCCTGCAAGCCCTTGGAGGGGTGACCTCACTGATCTCATCCTCAGGTGCCACCTCTGGGCAAGGAATTGCCACACCCACTCCGTTCACCCACTGAGAGGATTAAACAAGATGGTGTGTGGAACCGTGTTTTGTGCAGCACCTGGCTCATAGGAGCAACTTTACTGAGCTATTTTTTTTTTTAAACAAGCCTGTGTATTCTTCAGCACATGGGCTCCTATCATAGCCACGATCCTCTCTGACCCTGCTTTGGGGTCATCTGCTTTCTTGGAAGCACCTAGGCCTCCATGAGACGAAAATGCCAGCTCAGTCTTTATTTTAAACAAATGAGCACGTTGAAGTCAGGAGCAGGGCATGGAGTCAGAGGTTCTTCTTGACCCTCAGTCTCATCTTCTTCATGCAAACCCCTTTCTGTTGCTATTAGAACAACAAGTTGGGACTTCCCTGGTGGTCCAGCAGTTGAGAATCTGCCTTGCAATGCAGGGAACACAGGTTCAATCCCTGCTTGGGGAACTAAGATCCACATGCTTTGGAGCAACTGGGCCCATATGCCATAACAACTGAACCTGCACATGGCCACAACCAGGGAGTCTGTGCTCCACAAGAAATGATCCCACGTGATGCAACCAAGTTCCCACATGCCTCAACTGAGACCCCATGCAGCCAAATAAATAAAAAAAAATTTTTTTTAAATCACCTATAAAAAAGAACAGCAGGTTGTTCAGTGTCATAGTGGGGCTGTTGGGGCGTCTCTTTCTCAGATGCAGTAACATCCTCATGGTGCCTTGACTTGAATTTTAAGGACAAGGGAATGCCTGTATCCATGAACAGGCTTCTAGGGGTCTTTACAACCTTTGAAGACTCGGGTGATGTTTTGCTTATGTGTGCATATTTCAGTGGCAGTAGGTCTACATGACTCTTGGTTTAGGAATCTCAGCTTACTCCTGGAGAACTACCCCACTTGTCCTCCCAAGTCTGGCTTCTCAGGGCATTGCTCATTCCCTCTCTCTTCTACTTTTGGTTCAGATTTACAGGGGATTAAACTGGAATCTATTATTTATTGGCATAAAAAGGACTGCTGAGTGGATTAATCACATTGATAAGAGCAGTTGGTTGGTTGGAGGTGGTTTCTCGAGCCGTTAACCTTGACCACTCCTGGAATAATGGGTGGATGGAGATGCATTTATTTTGTCTGCTCTGTGGAAATGTGTGTTGTAACAGTGTGTGAAGTACTGAGCTGTGTCTGGAGACTGGAGCATTTACCGAAACCACAGGGAAGGTTACACTGGGAAAGTTATGACCTCATCTTATTCCAGCAATGCAGCCGCCCCGGTCCAGGAAGAGACAAGCTTTTGAGAATCAACAGCACGGGGGTCTGATTGTGTATCCCAGGGTACACAGGCAGGAACACCCTGCTGTACGCTTCCTCTAGAAATTTCCTGGGTTTGCTCTCAGGCTGAGAGACTACTGAGAAAGCAAACTGAAAAGGTTTCCCAGCTTGTCTTCCTGGGGACTAATCAGAAACAAGTCTGAAGAAAGAGAAACCGGGCTGGATCGCAGAGGGCTTTGACGTCAATGTGTTCGAAGCTAACTGTAGTCCTACAAACGTGCCCCTGTGCTGAATGGTCAGTCCGGAAAGGTGCATACAAAAAAGTTAGAAAAGCAGTTTCTGACTTGTCAATCTGAATCGAGTGGTGGGTTGTGAAGTTGGAATAACAGGTCCTGCCACTTAGTGACCCTGAAACACGTTCCTGTGCCTGACTAAATGTTTACATTCGTCAGGTTTACTTAAACCTTAACAAAACCTCACTTGTGAATAAGGGCACTGGACCTTAAAATATGTGCCCCTAAAGGACTTCCTTCGGAGAAGGCAATGGCACACCACTCCAGTACTCTTGCCTGGAAAATCCCATGGATGGAGGAGCCTGGTAGGCTGCAGTCCATGGGGTCTCGAAGAGTCAGATACAACTGAGCGACTTCACTTTCACTTTTCACTTTCATGCATTGGAGAAGGAAATGGCCACCCACTCCAGTGTTCTTGCATGGAGAATCCCAGGGACAGAGGAGCCTGGTGGGCTGCCATCTCTGGGGTCGCACAGAGTTGAACACGACTGATGTGACTTAGCAGCAACAGCAAAGGACTTCCTTGGCGGAGCAGTGGTTAGGTCTCCACGTTTTCACTGCAGGGGGCACAAGTTTGATCCCTGGCCAGGGAACTATAAGACTCCACATGCCTCACAGTGTGGTCAAAAAAAAAAAAGTTATTAAAACATGTGCCCTTGAGCAAGCGTTGCTTAAATTCTCCCTGCCTCAGTCCCTACCAGTAAATGTAAACTAGCATTTCCTATATGTCAGTCACTGTTCTAAATGGTTCATGTACATTAGCTCTCATGACTTTATAAGTTAAGATATAATATTCACCCTTTCTGAAGATGAGGAAAGAGAAATGCAGCGAGTTTAAGTAATTGCCCAGGGTTGAACAGCCCCCAAGTAGCAGATCAAGGATTTTAACATAGGTCATCCAGCTCTAGAATCAGTTTTGCTAACCATGGTGCCCTCCTGACTCTGGATAGTTCTCCAAGCAGGTTCACACATTTCTGTTACCTTCACTGTAACCATTGCTTGGGTTCCAGTGGGATGGAAAGATGCCAACACCCTTCCTTTCACCATTAGCCGTGTTTCCTCCAAACCTTTGAGAAAGGGAACATTTGCCCCTTGTTGGGGAGCATTCTGGAATATTCTGCCAGGTGTACCTTTGGCATTTTAGCATCCCCACAGATCTCTCGCTTTGTCTCCAGGAGAAGAGGTCGGTGCTGGTCATCTTGTGGATCTTGGCCTTTCTAGCGGGGAACACCCTTTATGTGCTCTACACATTCAGTTCCCAGCAGCTGTATAACAGGTGAGCAGGGGAGTCTGATCCTCAGTGGGAAAGTGGGGAGCTTTGTTGTACTTGGGACCCACAGCCTCTTCATTGGAGAATGATATAGCAGCCCTCAGTCACACTGTAACCTTCAGATCCCACCCTGTTGTTAAGTGCACACATGCCTAGAGCGGAATTCTCGAGCAGAAATAGAATGCAAGCTGCAAGTATAATTTTGCATTTTCTACTGACCACCTAGTGCATGAGAGGAAAGGACTAGCCAGTGACGGTCTCTAATACAGGGTTGAAACTCAAGCCAAGCTTTCAGATTATGTCCATCTGTTTTCAGAATGGACTTTGAGGAGTAAGCAGTTTCACCACTTTCTGGGGCCACCCAAAGATGCATAAAAGCAATTTGCGGAATTCGTTCCAAGGCATCAACATGCCTCTCACACGTTGCATTAGTTGCCCGGCCCAGAAGATCAAGGTCCTGGTGGAGGGTAAAGGAGATGGAGTTTCCCAGAACCTTGGGTGAATTTCCAGCTCATGCCATTTTCTGGGCATGATCACATTTGCAGGCTCAGCCCTCTGTGCCCTCATCAGACCAGGGCTGAGTCAAACTGGCAGCACGTGAAAAGAAAGAGAGTGGCTTGGCGAAAAGCAATAGAGTGCCTTCCTTTTTGATGTCCGTGGTCTAGAGTGTGTTTGTAAGTGATACCAACAGCCATTATCTTACTTTGCTTTCCAAGTGAGCAGGGTATTGCTGTTGCCGTTTTACAGGTAAGGAAACTGAGGCTTAATGAAACCCTTTTTAATGAACCTTAGTCCCAGTAGGTGAAAGCAAGTTTGAATCATCCCAGGATTTGAAGTCTGATGACCAGACTTCAAATAGTGGAACCTTTTTGAACCTCCCCTAGTTTCCGTGTTTGTGAAACTGGGAGCAAGTTAATTGCTGCTTTTCCCACCTGAACAGGCTAATGATTAGAGAGGCCAAATATTACAATATGCAGAAACTACTGGGCAAACTGTACAACATTTGATATGTCCTAATCATGTCATAATATTATTGTTTTATGATGAATTACCATACCTTTTGGTGGTGGTGCCTAATGGGGTGGAAAACTAACAATAAAATGTATCCGTCCATTAAAGTTCATGGTGTATGTTAGAAATAAGTGGATGTAGTGATCAATCTGTGGAAAAACACTTTGGCATCTTTCCGGCATCAAAGCCAACAGAAAAACACGAAGATGATGAAGTAAAACCCAGGTAGGTGAATGTAACAGATTGGTGTCTCTGGGATAAAATGGAAAGTGGATGGCACATCTTCATTTTTTTGCAATCAGAGATGCATGCATAATAGAGAAGCAGGGTGTGAAAGTCAGCCCGCCAGCCTGGGATATGCCCAGGCAGGGATAAGAGCAGAGATGAAGAGAGGAGCTCAGGGCCGCCCGCCTGTCCCCATATTGTAACCTGGGTGCCTCTCAGACTTGGAGACGAGGCATCCCATGAAGATGGGGCTCAGATGTGGAAGGACACTGATGGTGTCATGAGAGATTGCCAAAATAGATTGTTTTCATTGATTTAGCCCATAGTCTAGCTCTTCAAAGATCTTTATTATAAATAGAAATTGATTTTTAAAAATAAAAGTAAAAAAACAGACCATTTGACTCCTAGAATGCTCTCATCAGGGGACCTCAGTTTGCACTGTTGTCTGCCAGCCCAGCAGAGTATGTGGGAAGAGTTTAGAAAGCACTCAGTCTGGGCTGTGTGCACTGTCCCCTGCTTTTGGGGGGACAGGCAAGACTCGGAGTGGCCTTTGCTTGGAGCCTTTAATCCGGCAGAAAGAAAAGCGAGGGGCCCAGCACAGTTTGGTCACTGGTTCCAATCCTAGCTCTACATTCTAGCTGAGATACTGTGGGCTCCATGATGTCATAGAACTCCAGACTCCCCAGCTCAAAACTCGATAATCATAGTGCCAACCAGTTAGAGCCTTTGGGAAGATGGAATGACTTGAGACACATACAGCAGGTGGAGTAGGGCCAGCGTGATGTAAAGAACCAAGATATTATTAACATGAATAATATCGTCATCTGCAGAGGTGACAGACAGCAGTGCTGCTCCACATGTGGGCCACGGACCAGGGTCAGTTTGAGAATGACTTTTTGTCTGTCTCCCGTGAGTGAAGTACAGAAGTTGAGTGTGAGGTTGCCTTACCTGGTCATGGATGGGTAAGAGGGATTACACACTCCAAGCAGCCCTTCTGTAGAGTAAGGGTTGAGGGCAGTAATTGTAGCTAGCGCACCTGGGTTCAAATCTACTGCTGTTCCTTCGTATTTATAGGACTATGTGCATGTTCCTTTACTTTTCTGTGCCTCCATTTTCTCATCTGCAAAATGGGTAGATAACAGTGCCTGCCTCGTAGAGATGTGGTTATCATTGTCAGTGCTGCTTGACAGAGTCTGTAGTATGTCTATTATCTCATCAAATCCCACCAATAACCCTAGGAGGGACAGAACGATTCCCATTTTATTGATGAGAACACTGAGGCTTATGGAAAGAACATGATTTGCCTAGTTCAAAAAATGGAGAAGCCTGGATTCAAATTCAAGTCTGTCTGATACTCATGACCTTATCCTTAGCATGCAGTATGACTTTGGGCAACTTACCTTACCTCTCCAAGCTTTAGTGCCTCATTTATAAAGTGAGGGTAAGCAATGCCTACTGCACAGAACAATAAGATTCAGTGAGTAAAGGGCTTAGCACACTGTCACACATCAAAACCTTCCTCCCTGCTTCTCTCTTTCCCTCCTTCATAGTGTTGGTCAGCTTTTTCTCCTGCCTGCCTTCCTTCCAGTTTCTCTTGTGAAGCCTGTTGTGGACCCATAAAACTGGAGGGGATTTTAACTTATGATGTTCCAGGCCAAGCTCATCATTTAACTCTCAGGGGAACTGAGGCTCCGAGAGGTTAAGATAGCTATCCGAGGTCATACGGCAAGTTAGTAGCATATTCAGGAACAGAGCACAGATGTCTGACTCGTAGTTTAGTGCTCTTTCTACAGGTAATATTTACAAGGTTCCTAGAGTGAATAGAAGGAGTTGCCAAGGGCCAGTGTTCCTAAGTGAGCACTCTGACACTCTGACTCTCCCCCTAGCCTCATATTCCTGAAGCCCAACCTGGAGACGCTGGACTTCTTCGACCTGCTATGGATCGTGGGCATCGCAGACTTTGTGCTCAAGTACATCACCATTGCTCTCAAGTGCCTCGTCGTGGCCCTGCCTAAGATCATCCTGGCCGTCAAGTCCAAGGTAGGCACAGGTGGCAGCCCCCATCACACTGATCATGCAGGGGTTCTAGTGCACCTCCTGGAGAAAGAAAGGTTGGACTTGAGCAGAGCTGATGTCAGGTCATCAAATGAACAGAGCCTGAGCTGGTAGATCCATGACCCACCTCTCATCATTGCTTGAAGCTGTGCATCATTCTTTATTGTCATCACCCTCCTGTCACGTCTCTACTCTCCAAGTGCACTTCCTAAGTCTTTTGTTCAAAGCTGGCCTTTGAACTGCAAAGATGAAGTTTTCATCTAAATTCCTCCTGAGAAAGGAAAAAAGCACACCAACATGCCCTGGATCCTGCTTCTCATATGGAAGGGTGGCTCTCACAGGTCTCACTCTTCGTGGCTTCTGGGGCATGTTCTGTAGGGGTAACCGAGGCTCAGGAGAAAAGAACTCTGTGATCTATGAGTGATGCTTGCCATGGCTGCAAGAGGAGAACTGGTGACAAGGATTCTTTGCAATGTCATCTTAGGGAAAGGTCTGCAACAGGTGTTGGTATGAGGAGGTCTTGGGGGATAATCATTGTAATTCAGAGAACTGGGCAGTGTTAGGAAGAGACATCTTCATTAGGTCAGAAAGCTCAAAATTTATCCCAGGCCTTGGTTGGCAGAAGAGCAAGTTGGAATTGACCATTCATTTTGAGTGACAGCTGGTCAAATCACTGGCCAGGTGTGTAGGAAAAACACACTCCTGTGTTCCTTCTGTACACAAGCATGCTTACTACCTCTGACACCAGACATGTGGGTTTCCCACACGTCATGTAATTCTCTGACACCAGCTGGGTGTCCAACAGCTTATCTAGTTCTGACACCATCCACTTCAAGATAGTATTAGATCCCACGGGAGAAGGACTTAGTCCCACCAGACTTCTCCTGTCCCTTCAGATGGCCAGTCACAAGCCCCAGGTTGTCACCTGTGCTTCTGATCAACCAGCCACAAAGCAGGGTTCCCACAACCCCCTCCTTGGGTTCGGTCATTTCTAGATACCCTGAGCCTTTTCCTTCATAGCAGTTGTGACACTTTGTGGAAGGCAGGAGATGTGAATCCAAGCATGTGAGGAAGCTGGCTCAACACTGACGGCCTGGAATAACAATGGCTTGCAATTATTGAGCGCTGACTGTGAACCTGAGACTGTGCTGTGTGTGCCTAGTCACTCAGTCATGTCTGACTCTTTGCAACCCCATGGACTATAGCCCGCTAGGCTCCTCTGTCCAGGGAATTTTGCAGGCAAGAATACTGGAGTGGGTTGCCATGCCCTCCTCCAGGGAATCTTCCCAACCCAGGGACTGAACCCAGGTCTCCCACATTACAGGCAGATTCTTTACCGTCTGAGCCACCAGGGAAGCCCAACAATACTGGAGTTGGTAGCCTATCCCTTCTTCAGGGGATCTTCCTGACCCAGGAATCGAACTGGGGTCTTTATGTATGAAGGAATTTATGTATGGATTCCTTTTGTAGTCTCTTCAATTCCTCCCAGGGAGATACTATTTCCCTCATTTATGATGAGACAGAAGGACAAGCAGCTGTTACGTGGTAAGGGTTGGGACTCCAGCCCAGAGCTTCAGCTTCAGGGCCCAAGCTCTGCCTCAAAGTAGCTGTGGGAGAAAGATAAGGAAAACAAGGCAGAGGATGGTTACTCTTCACCTAGTACACTCTGCCTCTTGCTAGATTCTTTTCTACACCTTGACTCATGTAAGGCTCTCAGTACCCCTCTGAGAGAAAGAGAGAGATTATCATCAACTCTTTCCAGATGAAAAGCTGGGCACAGTCACCCCTCAGTATCTGTGACGGGTTGGTTCCAGGATTTTCCTCGGATGCTCAAGCCACTTATGGTTGACCTTCTGCATCCACGGTCCCACGTCCTTAGATTTTCTACATGAGATTGGCTGAATCCACAGACGAGGAACCTGTTCTTCAGTTAGACCAGACCCTACTTCTTTCATTCCTTTCCATACCCCAGCTAGTCCCAATCTGATGTGTGGCAGATGCTCTTATCCTGTTTTCCACATGAGAAACCTTCAACACAGGGATGCTGAGTAACTAACCCATACAGCTTCCAGAGCCGGCTCTGTGCTGCCCTTTCTCCTACCCACTGATCCTTCTACCTCAGAGACCCTTTTCCTTCCTTGTCTCTTAACCCATTCACGCTCCTCCTACAGATCACAGCCTCTTAGACATCTTCCTGCCCTTTAGATGAGGGATGGTGCTCCTACTGGGGCTCTCCTAACACCTTGTTCTCCCCCTGTTCCAGCACTCACCACTCTGACTGTAATTGCTTATTTAATTGTCTGCCTGCTCTGCTCAACTGTAACCTCTGTGACAGCAGGAAATGAATGCATCTGGTTTCTTTGTTGATAGATCACCAGCGCCAGATATGCACTCAGAAATGTTCATTGTATGTAGATATGGGGAGTAGATGGATGGATGAATGGCTATATAGGTAAATGGGTGAACTGAATGGATAGCTGGGAAGGTTGGTGGATATGTGGATAGATAGATCATCAAGTGATTGTGTGGATAGATGGATGGATGGATATTTGGATGTTGGATGGATAGTGAATGGATGGATGGATATTTAGATGATGAATGGAGATTTGAATGGATAGATGGATGGATGGATATTTGGATGGAGATTTAGAAGGATGGACGGACAGGTAGGTAGATGGATGGGTGAGTGGATGAGTTGATAGTCTAGCTAGCTATGCTAACTCTCATCACCTCCTCTTATAACTGCAGTGAGAGCTTAGACTCCATTGTCAAGCCAGCTCAGACCTCTCATGTCTGGTAGATGTCCAGACACCCTGTTGTGAAGACACCAAGACCTGCAAGGCAAAGTAGTACTCACTTCCCTGTGCTAGAAAGGAACACGAAGGGGCCTTCAAAAGGACAGCTGCCAGACCAGTAGTAATAAACACAACTAAACATTGCTGAGCAACTACCAGGAACCAGGTCGTGTTTAAGTTAAGCATTGCCATTTGTTCAAGAAACAGTTGCTAAATGCCAGCTTTGTGCCAGGCACTGTTCTAGGCACAGGGGTATATCAGTGAACAAAGTAGACAAAAATCCACATGCTCATGGAGTTGATAGTCTACTGAAGACATTGTCTTGTTTAATTTTAACAATCCTGGTAGGTAGATACTGTTGATACTTCCTTGCACACACGGAGCAGACACTGAGTTAAATAATTTGCCAGAGATCACAAACCCCAGCATAATAATGCCCATGGCAGTAGGAGCAGTGGACACGGAGTCAAGCCTTCATGTGGGCCAGGCCTGGCTCTAATTCATTTTCCTCTGACATCTGTTCTAGAAGGCAAGTGCTGTTGTTTTGTGGGTTTTTAAAAATTGAAGTAAAATTCACATAGCATAAAATTAACCAGTAATTATTTAAAAGTGTGTGATTCAATGACATTCAGTACATTCACTGGCAACCATCATGTCTATCTAATTTTAAAACATTTTCATCACCCCAGCAGAAAACCTCATGTGCATGAGAAAACCTCATACTCCCCCTTCGCTCTGACAACCACCAGTCTGCTTTATATGTGTATGTATTTACCTTTTCTGGGCATTTCATATAAATGGAATCATACATTATGTGACCTTTTATGTCTGGCTTATTTCCCTTACTGTCTTATTTTCAAGATTTATCCACATTGTAGCAGATGTCAGCACTTCATTCCTTTTTATGGTTGAATAATATTCCATTGTATGGTGAGACCAGCATTTGTTTATCCATGCATCCCTTGATAGACATTCAGGTTACTTCCACTTTTCGGCTATCGGGAGTAGAGGTGCTTTGAACATGTGTGCACAAGGATCTCTGAACACAGTTTTTCTGGGTAATACTTAAGAGTGGAATGGCTGGGTCATATGGTAATTCTGTGTTTAACTTTTTGAAGAACGACCACACTATGTCCCACAGCAGCTATACCATTTTACGTTCCCCGGTAGGTGCTAGTTTTATCCCTGTTTTCCAGAGGAAAAAACAAACCCAGTGAGAGGTTAAGAGGCCCAAGGTCATGCAGCTTATACACGGCTGAGTGGGGATTTGAACTCAGGCAGTCTGATTCCAGGAGCGCTCTGAATCACTAGACCACACTCCCTCCCAGGGAAGTTCTCTGCGTTTGCCTAGGGAAATTCCTGCGTTGACTGAGGAATGATATCCCCATACACCATCTCTAGAAAATCCCCCCAAGGTTCAGACAAAGTTTTCCTCACTTCTGTCTTCTTTGACGGGCACTGCTGGGGGTCAGGGGGCGGGGATGGGATTCGGCACCCCTTCCCTGCACTGCCGAGGTGTGGGCGACAGTTATTAATGCCTCCCTGGCAACTATCCAACTCCCTTTTTCTGATTATTATTATTTTATTCGGCGAGATTAATGTGCCAGGTCAGAGCAGAATCCAGCCTGTAAGGAGTGATGTGAATAGTCTCCTCAAGATAAATTGCAGGCTTGGAAAAGGTTCGCAGCCTTTCCTTGCCTGTCTGAGTACTCTCCCGAATCCTCATCAATCCTTGTCTGGGCAGAAGAAAAGGACGGGTCTTCATTTGCAGCTGGTGGGGGGAGGGGGAGGCACACATCTGTCAGGGACCCTAATGGCTCACAGCACAGATGCTCTTTCCTGCGCCTCCATACCGTCCACTGAGAGGGTGGGTTGGTTTTTAATATTATAATCATTGTATTGGAAGGGCTTCTGGAATTTGGGTTTGCCTGATGGCCCCACAGTCCCTGATGTGTGAGTCCGGATGAGCCACCGATCCCCACATGCGTCCAGACACCAGAGGGTCTGTCCGGGATCTTCTCACACCTGGGCCTCCCAGGATCTCTAGGCTCATTGGCCAGCCGAGAAGGGAGGTGGGGTTAACAATGGTGACCACCCATCTGTAACCTCAGCCCCAAACCATCACACTGGCCGGATGACTAGAGCAGCCACTTGTCATCGTAAATCTAGATAACTTATACGACCCATACATCTAGGCCCTGCCCAGTCAGACTGCCACCCACTTCTCTGACCTCATCACCCATGACCTTCTCCTCTGCCTTGCTCACCCTGGACCAGCCTGTGCCTCCCCTCTCAGACCCTTAGCACTTACTGCTCCCTCTGCCTGCAGAGGTTTTTGCCTGTGTTTCCATGGCTGTCCCATTCCCATCATTCAGGTGTCACCCCAGTGTCACTTCCTCTGAGACTCTGTCACCTCCCTGACCACTCTGTTCAGAGTAGTGGTCCCAGCCTGCATTATCCCATCACCATTTTATTTCTTCCTCTAGCACGTGCCAGTATCTGAAATGACTGAATTGTTTTGTGTTTATTTTCTACCTCTCCTACTCGGGTATAGACTCACAAGGACAAGGACTATCAGGTCTGTCTTGATGCACAGGAAACACACCTTGGGTATTATGGGCTGAATGAAGAGCCTCGTGTTGAATTCCTATTGGGAGGTTAAAACCAGGTCTGCTGCTGCCCCCATGTAGAGTTCTTCTCAGCCACCTCCCCTCTCTCTCCTCAATCCGACTCACATCATTTGGAACTTATTTGCTTAAAGAGGCAGTGCTAGACCTTGAGAATATAAACATGAGTAAGACGCCTTCCTTGCCTTCATGCACTCCCTTATTCTCTGCGAGTAAAGCTTGCTTTTGTATTAACCTAACCCAAACCTAGTTACCAGCTTCTCAGGTGGCAGTAGTGGTAAATTACTCACCTGCCGATACAAGAGACGTAAGAGACACAAATTCGATCCCTGGGTTGAGAAGATCCCCTGGAGGAGGGCATGGCAACCCACTCTAATATGTTTGCCTGGAGAATTTCATTGACAGAGGAGCCTGGTGGGCTACGGTCCGTGGGGTCACGGACTTGGACATGACTGAGCGACTTCACGCATGGGTAGAGGACGTACTTGCACAACTGACGTCTACTGAGAGCTGAGTCAGTGCTGACCTGATGAGAAGTTGTAGGGTTAGCAAACCTGAGTTCCAATCCTGATTCCCGGACACTTATTGCCTATGCAATCTTGGACAGGTGACCTCACTCTTTGGAGCTTCCTCATGTCTGAAATGGTAATTTTTATCCCGTTAAGGTTATTAGAAGGTAGAGGAGTGGGTATCCAGTTGCTGGATGGTTAATAAGACTAGCTATGTCAGAAACAAGGAAAAGTTTAGCCAAGCTGTTTCTCCAAAGAACACAGCACGTGACCAACTTCCTATCTTCTCCCATCAGAACAGGAAAAAGAAAGTCCTTCCTGTGTCTGAAATCATCGTAACTGACTCCTAGTGCAGTCTGGATAGCCAGCCCCCGGATGAGAGGTTTCCAGAGGGCGAGATTCCACGAACTTTCAGCCTGGTGGTTTGTCTCTAAGTACAGGGGAGAGCCGACAAGAGCAGGAAACGTGGTTTTCTTGGATGTGAGAGCCGAGAGGATTCATGAGGCTTTTGGTGCCATTAAAATCACTCTATTTTCTGGGCCTGGAACCCAACACTTTTGCTCTCAGAGTGGTTTCCCATTGATTGAATCACCTTCCCTCCTGGAAGTCAGTCATTCCCCTCTCCACTCCCCTCCTAAGCAGACGAAGGTCTCCACCAGGGCAGGGTTGGGTTTCCTAGGTCTCAGCTGTGGTTCTCACAGTACATGATTCTGTGTATGAAAGTGCAGAACTTCTCGATGAGCAGGCTGTACTTGGCCCAGCTGCCCACACAGCTGGGCTAGTGTGGGGGACTGGGGCGGGGGGGACATTTGGTCATTTCTGGAGATTTTTTTTTTAATATTTATTAATTTGGCTACACTGGGTCTTAGTTGCAGCATGCAGGATCTTTCACTGGGTTGCACAGATTCTCTAGTTGTGGCCCATGGGCTCCAGAGCTCTCAGCCTCAATAGTTGTGGTGTGTGGAATTCATTGCTCCATGGCATGTGGGATCTTAGTTCCCTGACCAGGGATTGAACGCATGTACCCTGCATTGCAAGGCAGATCCTTAACCAGTGGACCACCAGGGAAGTCCCTCGGGAGACATCTCTGATTGTTATAATGGGGTTGGGGGTGTGGTATTCGCATTCAGTAGGTAGAGAGCAAAGATTCTGCTCAGCATCCTATAGAGCACAGGACAACGCCTTGAGACCAAGGATTATTCAGTCCCCAGTGTTGAGTACCAGGGTTGAGAAACCCTGGGTTAAATGTTCATTTTATGGACTGAAATGTGTCCCTTCACCAAATCCATATATTGAAGTCCTAAGCCCTAGTACATCAGAATGTGGCTGTATTTGGATAGAGTCTTTAAACAGGTAATGAAATTAAAATGAAGCCATTAGGGTGGGCCCTAATCTAATATGAGGGCTTCTCTGGTGGCTCAGATGGTAAAGCATCTGCCCACAATGCGGGAGACCCGGGTTCAATTTCTGGATCAGGAAGATTCCCTGAAGAAGGAAATGGCAACCCACTCCAGTACACTTGCCTGGAAAATTCCATGGATTGAGGAGCCTGGTAGGCTACAGTCCATAGGATCACAAAGAGTTGGACACGACTGAGTGACTTCACTTTCACTTTCACTTTCTAATCTAATATGACCAGTGTCCTTATAAAAAGGCAATTAGGACCCAGACACACACAGAGGGAAGACAACATAGAGACACAGGAAGATGACGGCCATCTTTAAGCCAAGGAGAGAGGCATGAAGCAGGTCTTGTCCTTACAACTCTCAAAAGGTACCAACCCTGCTCATACCCTGATCTCAGACTGCTGGCCTCCAGAACTGTAAGAAAATAAATTTCTGTTGTATAAGCCCCATGTCTGTGGTACTTTGTTACAGCAGCCCTAGGAAATTAATATACCTACAGACCAGTTTATCTGTCATTCTGAGTCCTTTTGAGAGCATTTTTTCCATCTGTTCAAATGTCTCCCAACTTTTCCCCATTCCTCTCATTATTGAGGACACCATTTTTTAAATGGGTTATATAATCACAGAATTCAGAAGTCAAAACAATAATGGTGAAAAGTCTCCCCCCCTCTCCATCCCCCAGACACCCATTTCTCCTCCTGGGAAATAATCATACCATCCTTGAATCTTTTTATAGCTACTGTGCCACATACAAGCCAACCAATGGGTATGTTCTTCCCACTCATCTTTATATATTCACACAGTAATATTTTTTTTTAAAACTTTTTCTTTTGAATGGGGATACAGCCAGTTAACAATGTTGTGATAGTTTCAAGTGAACAGCAAAGGGAGTCAGACATACAGACACATGTATCCATTCTCCCCCAAACTCCCCCCCATCCAGGCTGCCTCATAACATTGAGCAGAGTTCCCTGTGCTATACAGTAGGTCCTTGCTGGCTTTCCATTTTACATATAGCAGTGTGTACAAGTCCAGGCCAAATTCCCTAACTATCCCTTCCCGCCATCCTTCCCCCGGGAACCATAAGTTCATTCTCTAATGAACCACAGTTCATTTTTCAAACAGCAATATTCTATACATAGCTTCCACCTTGCTTTTTAAAACAACTTAACTATCTGTGTTGGAGATGGTTATAGACAAATACAAATGGAGAACACAGCACAATGGTTAAAAGCCAGATTGTCTGGGTTCAACTCCTGCTTGAGAAGCCCTTTGCCATTTACCAGCTGTGTCACCCTGCAGACTTTCACTTCCTCAACTGTAAAATGAGGTCACAGTAGTCCCTACACTTGTTAGTTTTCAACTCTTACCTAAGAAATTACCACCAACTCACTGGCTGAAAAACACCCGTTTGTTAGTTCACAGTTCTGCAGGTCAGAAGCCGGGTGCGCTTGACCGTGATCTCTGTATGGGGTCACATGAGGTCAGAGTCAACATGTTGACCAGGTGGTGCTCCTGTTGGAGGTCCTGCAGAATTGACTTCCAGTCTTATTCAGTTATTGGCAGAATAAGTTTCTATGTGACTGTAGTACTAAGATCCCCATTTTCTTCCTGACTGTTGGCTGGGGATTACTCTCAACTCCCAGAAACCACATTCTGGTCTGTTCATGTGGCCTCCTATATCTTCAAGCCAGAATGGAATGCTTCTTGTGCTTCATGTCTCTGTAACTTACCCTTCTGCCTTCAAAGGGCTCATGTGATGAGAGTAGACCTACAGGACCTCTAGGACCCTGATTAACTTCACTGACCCTCAGTATCCCCTTCTTTAAAATGGGAGTATCACAACCCTGTTGTGAGGGATAATTAAAATAACACAGGTCAAGTGATAGCTGGCTAGTTAGTCTTCTTTAAGTACAGTTGATTTACAATATTGTATTAGGTTTTAGGTGTACAGCAAAGCGATTTGGCTGTACATACATGTACATTGTTGTTGCTCTTATTCATTCACTCAGTTGCATCCAACTCTTTGAGACCCTATGGACTGCAGCACACCAGGCTTCCCTATTCTTTACTGTCTCCTGGAGCTTGCTCAAACTCATGTCCATTGAGTCGATGATGCCGTCCCACCATCTCATCCTCTGTCACCTGCTTCTCCTCTTGTCCTTAGTCTTTGCCAGCAGCAGGGTCTTTTCCAGTGAGTCAGCTCTTTGCGTCAGGTGGCCAAAGTATTAGAGTTTCAGCTTCAGCATAAGTCCTTCCAATGAATATTCAGGGTTGATTTCCTTTAGGATTTACTGGTTTGATCTCCTTCCTGTCCAAGGGACTCTCAAGAGCCTTTTCCAACACCACAGTTCAAAAGCATCAATTCAGCACTCAGCCTTCTTTATGGTCCAGCTCTCACATCTGTACATGACTACTGGAAAAACCATAGTTTTGACTGTACAGATCTTTGTCAGCAAAGTGATGTCTCCACTTTTTAATACACCGTCTACATATCCACTTTTTATTCTTTTCCATTATACTTTATTGCAAGATATTTAATATAATTCCCTGTGTGTGTACTCAGTTACTTCAGTTGTGTCCGACTCTTTGTGATCCCATGGACTGCAGCCTGCCAGGCTCCTCTGGCCATGGGATTTCCCAGGCAAGAATACTGGAGTGGGTTGCTATTTCCTTCTCCTCCAGGGGATCTTCTCAACCCAAGGATCGAACCTACGTCCCTGCATTGCAGGTGAATTCTTTACCAATGAGACACCAGGGGAGCCCATAGTTCCTTGTGCAATACAATAAATCTGTGTTGTTATTAGTTATTGTTATTCTGAAGAAAATGGAGAGCATTTACAGTTTAAGGTAAGCAAGAAAGTCAGAATCTAACCATAATCAGGTGGGAAAAAATTACCATTTACTAAACTATTATTCTGGGGACTTAGGGAGATATTATTAAAAGGTGTTGCTTCCTGGAAATGGCTCCTGTGACTTTAACTTACATTTCATTGGCTACCACACAATCACAGTTGCTGTATAGGAGCTGGGGCCCATCTTAAAGTTGGGTTCCAGTGGATCTAAGCAAAAATCATAGTTCTTATTTTGAAGGAGGAAAGGGAGAATGGACCTTGGGAGGCACCAGTACATGCTGTCCCAGGTCGCTTATCCCTGATTTGTAGAATGAGGGACCCAAGGCTCAGCAAGGTATATTCGTTTACCCAAGAATCACACAGCAAGTCTATGGCAGAGCTGTGACTTAATGCTGAGTCTTCAGATGCCGAGGGAGATGCCCCCAGAGACCAGAATAACAACATAATCAATATTCTGTTTATGATTATTGATAATCATAAGATGATAATTATGATGCAGCAATAACAAATAGCCAGTGTCCTTAGTACTGTTCTGAATGCCTAATAGACATGAACTCGTTTAATCATCACAGCAACCCTATGCAGGAGATACTTACTACTCCCAATTTGCAGATGAGGAAACTGAGGCACAGAGGGGGTAAGTGACTTGCCGAGGGCACATAGCTGATGAGTGGCAGAGCTGGGATTTGAACTCGGGCAGTCTAGTTCCAGACCTCCCCCCTCTAACCACTATCCAGTCCTCTCTTCTCTGCCCGTCTTCCCCCACCCCTGCTCTCCTGACTCAGTTTCCGCAGCACAAATAGCGGCAACAACCCCGCTTTGTGCGGCTGGGGAAGAGCCAGGATCACTCCCCACCAGTCAGGTGCCTGAGACCCTCCTCTCCCAGCCCCTCTGGTCCATAATCTCCTCTCTCAGCTGCCCTGACCCTGCTTCTGTCTCAGAGGCCCCACATCATTTTTTGTTGTTGTTTTGTTTTTTTCCCTTCCCTTCGTTCCCTGGGAGACTCGAGGGCTACATTCTGCCTCCAAGGAATGCAGTACAGACGGGCCACAGCAGGCACCTGGGACTTCCTGCACCCCAGCCTCCACCCCTGGGGAAAGGGGGGTCTTTCACCTTATTTATTTATTTATCTAGCCCTGCTCGGCTCCACACCCCCCAAGCTGTTGTTCCCCACTGGGGAAGATGAAAAATGGCTTCAGACAATGGAGGACAAGGCTTGCCACATGGCCCCCGCAGTTTAATTTCCTTTAATTCATTTTATATTGAACCAAATGATACTGTTTGTTTTTAATGGCAAACACTCAACACGGAGGAGGGGCGGCCAGGCCTCCTCCTGGGGAAATTAGGAACACAGCTGCTATTTAAACTCTCCTCCATCCGCCCCCAGTGCTGGGCCTTTGGAAGTCACTTTCCAGGTTGAAAGATGATACCTTTCACCGCTCAGTGTCACTGCATACACAGGGAGCTGGCATGGCTCCCTCCAGCTGTAGTCACCCCCTCTGAGGGTGGCTGCCCTAGCCCAGGGCCCACCCTTCCCTAGGAACAACTAGATACACGGACACAGGGCTGCGACCACGGCTGTTGCTGGGGCCAAAGCTGCTGTCGGTGCTCCTGCTGCTCTGGCTGTCACTGAAAATTTGGGGCAGGCACCTGGCCCAAGAAAGACCCATCCAGTGCCCTCACCCAGGGAAAGCGGAACACAGAAGTTGAGTACACTTGATCATTCAGCACCTGGGAGCAGCATCATGCATCAGTCTGCATTTTAACTAGATCCCCAGGGAAAGTTGGAAAAACATCATTCAAGAGGAGAGGTCCTTCCACTCCCGCCTTCAGATGACCTGGCGATCTCACAGTCAGTCCAGCAGGCCCTTCTGGCTTTGGTGGGAGTCAGTTTCAGTTCCTTGCAGGCAAAGACAGCTGTAACATACACACCAGCTCCCTTGGCAGAGGCTGGAGGGATTCACAAGCTTTGGCCTGCTAGCGACTTTGGCAGGGGCCAGACCACCATGATTAATGCTCAGTTTGGACATTCCAGTTCAGTGCACAGTCACTCAGTCGTGTCCCATTCTTTGCAACCCCATGGACTGCAGCACCCTAGGCTTCCCTGTCTGTCACCAACTTCCACAGCTTGCTCAAACTCATGTCTGTCGAGTCAGTGATGCCATGCAAATATTGCATCCTCTGTTGTCGCCTTCTCCTCCTGCCTTCAATCTTTCCCAGCATCAGGGTCTTTTCCAATGAGTCAGTTCTTTGCCATCAGGTGGCTAAAGTATTGGAGTTTCAGCTTTAGCATCAGTCCTTCCAATGAATATTCAGGACTGATTTCTTTTAGGATTGACTGGTTTGATCTCCTTGCAGTCCAAAGGACTCTCAAGAGTCTTCTCCATCACCACAATTTGAAAGCATCAATTCTTCGGCTCTCAGCTTTCTTTACACCCCTTTTTCTCACATCCATACATGACTACTGGAAAAACCATAGCTTTGACTGTATGGACCTTTGTTGGCAAAGTAATATCTCTGCTTTTTAATACGCTGTCTAGGTTTTTCGTAGCTTTTCTTCCAAGGAGCAAGCATCTTTGAATTTCATGGCTGCAGTCACCATCTGCAGTGATTTTGGAGCCCAAGAAAATAAAGTCTGTCACTGTTCCATTGTTTCCCCATCTATTTGCCATGAAGTGATGGGACCAGATGCCATGATCTTAGTTTTTTGAATGTTGTTTTTAGCCAGCTTTTTTTCACTCTCCTCTTTCACTTTCATCAAGAGACTTTTAGTCCCTCTCTACTTTCTGCCATAAGGGTGGTGTCATTGCACATCTGAGGTTATTGATATTTCTCTCAGCAATCTTGATTCCAGCTTGTGCTTCATCCAGCCCGGCACTTCACATGATGTACTCTTCATATAAGTAAAATAAGCAGGGTGACAACATACAGCCTTGACATACCCTTTTCCCAATTTTGAACCAGTCTGTCGTTCCATGGCCAATTTTAACTGTTGCTTCTTGACCTACATACAGATTCCTCAGGAGGCAGATAATGTGGTTTGATATTCCCATCTCTTTAAGAATTTTCCACAGTTTGTCGTGATCCATACAGTCAAAGGCTTTGGTGTGAAGGCTTCTGACTAGTGAAGCAGAAGTAGATGTTTTTCTGCAATTCTCTTGCTTTTTCTGTGATCCAACGGATGTTGGCAATTTGATCTCCCATTCCTCTTCCTTTTCTAAATCAAGCTTGAACATCTGGAAATTCTCAGTTCACATGCTGAGAACTGTCATACACGGACATTCCAGAGGTACCCACAGTACCTCAGAGGCTGGGCTATACTCCTGGTTTTTTTGCAGGGGTTGGGTTTTTTTTGTTTTGTTTTTTCTGGCTGCACCAGGTTATAGTTGTGGCATATGGGATTTTCAGTCTTTGTTGGGCACGCAGGATCTCTTAGTTGTGGCATGTGGGAGCTAGTTCCCCAACCTGGGATCACACCCGGCCCCCTGTACTGGGAGTGTGGAGTCTTAGCCATTGGACCAGCAGGGAGGTCATTCCCTTTTGTTCACAGATTTAGACCCAGAAAGACCTTCTTCTTCTACAGATAAGGAAACCAAGTCTCCAAAGTTACTGCTCCCAGATCACATGATTTATCTTCTCATATATTTATTCTACAAGTATTTATTAGACATCAGCAGAGTGCCAGGCACCCTGCTAGGCATGGGGGCTACCGAGACCTAGGACTTTCAAGCTCAAAACTCACAGTCTGATGGAGTGACAGGCAGGAAGTGGAGCCCTCTTGGAAAATAGAGGGGTGGGCACCTAAACCAGCCCCCAGCAAAGTCTTCCTAGATAAGGTGACCTTGGAACTTAAGACCTTGGCGGTTTAAAAGATGGTTAGTAGTTATAGACAAAGCCAAACCAGAAGGGCAGGCGAGGGAGAGGGGACAGCCAGGACCATGGCACTGCAGTGGGAATCAGTTTGGCGTGTGCATTTTTCCAGCTATTGAATGTTTCCCCCAGCTGGACTCTGAGCTCCGGGAGGGCAGGGGTGACGTCCACCCTGCTCGTTACTAGGCATGGTGACACATAGTAGGTGTGCAGTGACTCTCAAGTGAACAGATGAGTGATATAAATGGCTGGTGTGACTTTGCATTCGGGGCAAGGCAGGGCGGCCCCGGTCCGTCACTCTCAGGCTCACCACGTGCCTTTCCGCACCACGTTATGTCTGTGCAGCGGCAGCCCCTCCTCTGGGGTGCTGCGGGGATTAATTAGCCAGCTAATTGGTGATTGTTTTGCTCTTCTCCAGCTAAATGATTAGGGAGGCAGCCAGGCTTCCTGAGGTGGCCTCACAGGTGTCCCCTCCCTTCGGGTGGGCACCCGAGTTTTGCCGGGTAGCTGCCACTCTGCTCGTTTTCTGGGGTTGACTTCCTCTGCTGTGAGTGGGCCTGCCCTGCTCTCACATTTCCCCCAGATACCCTGGGGGCAAGAAAGGGGGTTACAACTGAGACGGTCTGAGGGAACTCACCACTTATACTTCTCAATTTACGGTGTGTCCGCAAACATTCCAGAGTCATTTGGAAAGAACTTGGGCTCTGGAAGGGGGCAGATTCCCGTTTGAACTCTAGTTCCGCCATTTCTATCTGTATCACCTCTGGCCTGTCACCTCCCTGCTCCGTGCCTCACTTTCCCCATCTGTAAAAAAGGAGATAATGCTGTTTCCCTCAAGCCTTTAGGGGAGATTTGAGCTAAAAAAAAATGAGACAGCACAGGTAGAGGTTCTTTCAGCAGTTACTGACACGTAATAGGTGTTCATATGTGTGTGTGTGTGTTTCCTTTTGTGTTTTCTCCCCCGTGACCCTCACAGGTCAGAATTCTGCTGGAGCTTGGAGATTGGAGGTAAACAAGCTGCTCAGCGGCTGAGAGCCCGCTAAAGCTTGGCAGACCCCTGCCTCTTCATCTTGGGGCTTAGGAGTGCCAGAGTCAGACCTTGAATAGGCCAAAGAAGGAAAGATATGTTACACTTCCTGCCCTGGCTGGGTCTTAGAACAGCTAGGCTTTGAATCCCGTTCACCACTAGCCATGTATCCTCAGAGAAGTGAGTTCAGAGGTTTGAGTTTCCACTGCCTCCTCCGTATATGTGGCTGATAGACAATGTGGCTCGCGTCAAAGAGGAACCCAGTGAAGAGAGAATGAGCTCATGGATTTAGAAGGCTTAGCACAGAGTTCTCAGTGCCTGCTCAATCTTTGCTGTGAGGATTTTATTTAAAACAAGAGGCCCAGCATTTTCATTTTCCACCAGGCATTGCAAATTATGTAGCCAGTCCTGGTGGTCAGAGAGGCAGCAGGGGACCACAGCACCAGAGGCCATTCCCAGCCCAGGACATGCTTTCTGGCCTCCTCCCGTCCTGCCCTAGAGCCAGTCTTTCAGGGAGAGGCCTTAAACTAAGAGTCTCCGACCACTTGGTCCTGACTCTGTCCTCATGACGGGGGAACTAAGACAGAGTATATTGGCTTCCTCTTGCCACTGTAACAAACTGCCACAAATTTAGTGACTTAAAACAACATAAATTGATTCTCTTACAGTTCTAGAGGTTGGAAGTCAAAACTGAGTCTCATGGAGCTAAAGTCAAAGTGTTAGGTATGGGCTGGTCACTTCAGGAGGCTCCGGGAAAAATATGTTCCCTTGTGTCTTCCACCTTCTGGAAGCTGCCTGTGAGCCTTGGCTTGTGGCCCCTTCTTATCTCTTCAGAGCACATCTCTCCAACCTCTGCTTCTTTCACTCTGACACCCCAACCTCCCTGATAAGGACCTTTGTAATGACATTGCTCCCACCCCTGGTAATCCAGGCTAGCCTCCCGTTCTCAAAATCCTTAACATTTAATCACATTGGCAGAGGCACAGAATTCCTTTTACCACACAAGGTGACATTGAACATTATATAGGGATCAGGATGTGGGCATATGGGGGAGCCATTGTTTAGCCTACCACCTCCCCCAGTTTGCAGAAGAAGAAGCTGAGGCTCAGAGAGGTGATATAATGCGGGGGAAATCGCTCCTAGCAAAGGGGCAGACCTGCAGTTGAAATCCATGTCTATCTAGTTCCTCTCGTGATCACTAGACCACCAGGAAGGAGGCAACTTCTGCCCTTCTTGGCCACCCCTGCCCCGTGCACCCACTCACCCCACTCCACTCCCAGTACTTTAGGGGGCAGACGGGCTTGGGAAGCTGCGGCCAGAGCATTTGTGCCCAAAAGTGTAGCTGACACAGGGACAAGTAAGGACATCTATCCCCCTGGGATTGGAATGGAGGGAAGAGACCGCCTTTCTGCAGCTAACAGGGTCCCAGGCCACTTCGGGCTTCATTGTCAACACCTTATAATTGGGCCTCTCCTGGGTCCTGAGAAGCGGGGCCCTGATTGTGAGGAAGCTCTGATAACGCATATTGCCAGGACACATGGCCTGGGCTCTTCCTGTTCATGGGGCAGAGGCTTTTAGTTTTTATTTTTATAATTTACTTTATTTTTGGCTGTGCTTGGTCCTTGTTGCTGCACAGGTTTTGCTCTAGTTGTGGAGAGCAGGGGCCACTGTTCGTTGCGGTGTGCGGACTTCCCATTGCTGTGGCTTCCGGTTGCAGAGCACAGGCTCTAGGCGCACGGGCTTCGGGAGTTGTGGCACGTGGGTTCAGTAGTTGTGGCTCCTGGGCTCTAGAGCACAGCGTCAGTAGTTGTGGTGCACGGGCTGAGTTGCTCCGTGGCATGTGGGATCTTCCCGAACCAGGGGTGGAACCTATGTCCCCTGCATTGGCAGGCGAATTCTTTACCACTGAGCCACCTGGGAAGCCCACGGGTGGAGGTTTTTAAATCAAGGGAACCACAGCCAGTGAAGCCAGATGCCTGACTGCTGCTATTGAAGGGCAGGTTTCTCCTCACAGCCAAGAGACTCTCTGGGGCCTCAGTCCAGCCACAAGAACTCTGTGTCAGCAGGCCCCTGGAGCCACAGCACAGAGGCCGATCCCAGCCATTGGCGTGGAAACCCAAAGAGTAGAAAGAGGACCAGTGTAGGAAATTGGAGGTGGGAGGGTGTGGGTGGCAGGTGTTTTCACCAGCTCTGCTCTTTAATGACAGGTGTCTAGTTATCAGAAGGCAGGATGTAGTGGTGGGTGAGAGCATCCATGTTGACATCAGACAGACCTGGATTCCAGTGCCCCCTCTGCCACTTATCAGCTCTGTGATCTTAGGCAAAACGATGAACTTCTCTGACACTGAGCCTCAGTTTCTCCCAAGATTCAGTGGTTCAGGCTAGTGGGCAGTGCTGATATTCAAACCTAGGTTCATTTGACCATAAAGCTTGGGTTTATTTTGTACCTTCTAGGAAACTAGGGGTACTGATTTGCCCCCTGCCTCTTGGGGTTGTTACAGTCAATTTAATAAGTAGGCAAACAAATGTTCTGCTTGTGGCATTTTTAAGATAATACATGAGGTGTATATATATATATACACACATACATATATATCAGTTCAGTTGCTCAGTCGTGTCCGACTCTTTGTGACCTCATGGACTGCAGCACGCCAGGCTTCCCTGTCCATCACCAACTCCCAGAGCTTGCTCAAACTTATGTCCATCAAGTCAGTGTTGCCATCCAGCCATCTCATCCTCTGTCATCCCCTTCTCCTCCTACCTTCAATCTTTCCAAGCCTCATGGTCTTTTCCAGTGAGTCAGTTCTTCACATGAGTTGGCCAAAGTATTGGAACTTCAGCATCAGTCCTTCCAATGAATATTCAGGACTGATTACCTTTAGGATGGACTGGTTGGATCTCCTTGCAGTCCAAGGGACTCTCAAGAGTCTTCTCCAGCATCACAGTTCAAAAGCATCAGTTCTTCGGCACTCAGCTTTCTTTATGGTCCAGCTCTCACATCCATACATGACTACTGGAAAAACCATAGCTTTGACTAGATGGACCTTTGTTGGCAAAGTATTGTCTCTGCTTTTTAATATGCTGTCTAGGTTTGTCATAACTTTTCTTCCAAGGAGCAAGCATCTTTGAATTTCATGGCTGCAGTCACCATCTGCAATGATTTTGGAGCCCCCAAAAATAAAGTCTGTCATTTTTTCCATTCTTTCCCCATCTATTTGCCATGAAGTGATGGGACCAGATGCCATGATCTTAGTTTTTTGAATGTTAAGTTTTAAGCCAACTTTTTCACTCTCCTCTTTCACTTGAATCAAGAGGGTCTTTAGTTCTTTGGTTTCTGCCATAAGGGTGGTGTCATCTGCATATCTGAGGTTATTGATATTTCTCCCAGCAGTCTTGATTCCAGCTTGTGCCTCATCCAGCCCAGAATTTTGCATGAGGTACTCTTCATATAAGTTAAATAAGGAGGGTGACAATATACAGCCTTGATGTACTCCTTTCCCAATTTGGTGTTTTTCTTCATCCAGTTTGTGAGAGACATACATTTAGTAAATGGAAAACAAACCTTTCCCTGCACGCTGAAAGCTTTCACTCTAACTTGGGCTTTGAACAGTTTCACACAGCTTTCAGCTAAACTTGGGAAAACGTAGGTTTGTAGGTTTTCCCAAACATTTCTCTAGCTACTCCAAGTCGTGGGTACAAGCTCCATGGTGGTTTAGTCACTAAGTTGTGTCCAACTTTTGTGACCCCAGGGACTGTAGCCTGGCAGGCTCCTCTGTCCCTAGGATTTCCCAGGCAAGAATACTGGAGTGGGTTGCCATTTCCTCATATTGAGAGAACAAGCTCCATACATTGACAGAACAATCTCTGCAAAAACTTTGTTCATCTGACTTGTAAGAAACACATACATTTTCTCCACAGGAAACAAACTTCTGTGAATGACCTTCATCTTATTCATTTTTATATATTTATTTGTTTTTAATTTTTTGCTTGTGCCACACAGCATGTGGGATCTTAGTTCCCCAAACAGGGATCAAATCCAGGCCCCCTGCATTGGAAGTGCAGAGTCCTACCTACTGGACCACTAGGGAAATTCCCTTACTCGCCTTTAGAATACAGAAATTTGTGCAGCTTAAGGTAGCTTAGAAGAGCAGTATTACAGATCTCTTCAATAATAATACATGCATCGCACTTAAAATATATCTTCCATTCAATGAAAGAACATAGTGCATAGATTTCCTTATAACAAGAAACTCTGTGTTCTGTATGTTTGTAAACAACAAAGACTCATGTACCCAGCTTAAAAAGTAGAAAATTACTCGTAGCTTAGAAGCTCCCTGTGCCCATCTCCTGGATTCTATCCATTTCCCTTCCTCCCTTTGTGCATGAGAAACCAGAATTTTGTGGTTACCACTACCTCCTTTTCCTTGAGTCTGCTTTTGTGTAGTTTTTATATCTCCTTCCTTGCTGAGCTGTTATTAAAGACAGGAGGAGGGGATTTCCCTGATGGTCCAGTGGTTAAGAATCCTCCTTGCAATGCAAAGGACACAGGTTTGATCCCTGGTCTGAGAACTAAGATCTCACATGCTGTGAGACAACTAAGCCCACGCAGTCCAGAGCCCGCGTGCCGCAACTGCTGAAGCCTGTGCGCCCTAGGGCGCATGGTCTGCAACGTGAGAAGCTCCGCAGTGAGAAGCCCCACCTCCACAACTAGAGAAAGCCCACGTGCAGCAACAAAGACCTGGCACAAAAACACTGAATAAATAAAATTGTAGAAAAACAAAAGAACATCAAACTTGTCAATACTGTGAGCAAACTTAGGATTAATAGGCTCTGAGTGAGCACCAGAGGGATTTTGCTGCGAATTAAGTTATGTGTACCAAGAAGCTTGGACTTCTTAGAAAGTAAATGTAAGCCCAAGCTTAAGCCCAGATGATCCTGAGTTTGAACATCAGGACTGCCTACCAGCCCAAGCCAACAATTCTTTGCATCCACCCTAAAAACATTTCTTGTGTGTCTGTTGTATGACAGGCACCGCACAGTGTGGGGATGCAACGGTGAGTGAAACAGACAGGGTCGGTGCTTTCATTGAGTTGGGAAGAGCACTGTTAGACAAACACAAACATAAAGCTTCAAACTTCTATAAGCACTAAGAAAAAAATAACAGAATTCACGGAGGATTCATTTAGGAAGATGGGAAGGACTTTCTGTGTGGAAATGATATTAGAGCTGAAGCTGGTACGGCCTTGCCATCTGATTTTAGTTAAAATAAATTCAGTTTTCTCATCTGCAGAATGGAGCTGGTAATGACCCCCTCACAGCTCTGCTCTTGGTAATGGCAGTGACTCAGTGCCTGGCTTAGCACAGCCACTCAGTAAATGTCATCTCCCTCCCTCCCTTGTCAGCCTAGGCAGTGGATGCTGAAGAGCAAATGGTGAGGAGTAAGTGATGGAAAATCTGCTCCTGGCAAGGGAGTTGAACCACCCTTCAAGAGGCCCTCTCACTGGCCTATCTTTGACTGCCTTTGATGGTTGACCTGAGGGGGAAGGAGACAGGTGAGAGGGTATATTGTCCACAGTTAACAGGAAAGCGTCCCCTTTTGTTGCGGAAGGTGGTATAAAGTAATACAAAGTTTGTGCTGTAGAATCAAATCCTGGCTCGGCCACAAGTCATTTCACCCCTCTGAGCCTTATGACTCTTATCCACAGACTAGCCCATATACTCTAATACCTTTCCCATGGGTTTGGCATGTGGAACTGTGACTTTTAACATAAAGTACCCAGTGCATGGTGGGCACCCAGCAAGTGTGGCTGTGATCACTGTTTCCACCAGAGCAAGGAGGAGCTGGGATAAAGGAGCAGATGTTTGGGATGCAGCTAGAGAGAGCCAGAGTTAAAGTCCTTGCTCCAACCCTTTCCTAGCTGGGTGACCTGGGGTAGGTGTCCCTTACTGCTCTGAGCCTCAGTTCCCTAGACTGCCAGACAGCTAAGAATAGAAGTTCTTTCACTGAGCGGCTGTGAAATCACGTGTGCAAGTCGCCTTGCACTGCTCCTGACCTCAAGTTCTGGGGAGCTGCTGCAGCCTCTCCCTGCTAGACACGTGGCCTCAGTGGTGACAGGTTCAAATAAGTGGGCAGGAAAAGGTGCAGCAAAAGAGTGGAAAAGGTAGCTTTGCCCTTCTGAAACAGCCACCTCCTTTGTCCCCGAAGGCTGAACAGCCAGGAGCTAGGGGGGGCTTGCTTGGTACTGATGGCAGGGTGCCCAGAGACCCTGGCACTGAGCCGGCGCGCAGACCTGGGCAGCCAGGGGCGCGGGGCTGTGACCTCATCGGCCGGCGCCGTCCCGCGGGGCCATGAGATCATGAGATGCCGGCGCTTGCCGTGGAGTCGATTTGTTGGGAGCACGGGGACAGCCGGCCGCCCGTTGCGGTGATCTCATCCGGGCCCGGGGGAGGAGGAGACAGGCGGCCCCACTCGCCCGCTCCACCGGGAGGGGGATTGATGGCCTCCACCGCCGCCGATGACGTCACCGGCAGCGCTTGTTGCCGGGTAACGTGTGGCCGCCTGCCTCTGGCACCGCCCCCTCGGACCCTGCCCCCCCCCCCCCCCCACCCGCCGTGCTCCCATCCTCTATCTCCAACCTGGCTCAGTCTTCTTTCTTTTTTTATTTATTGAGGCATAACTTACATATTGTAAAGCAGTCTAATTATAAGTGTACATGCTCGATGAGTTTTTACATATGTATGTATCCATATGTAAAATATGTATATGTATATCCATATGTTTCAAGATATCACCAGTGCGCTCCAACAGAAATATAGTACAAGTCACATAAGCAATTTCCAGTTTCCAAGTAGTCACATTAAGCAAGCAAAAAGGAATAAGTGACATCAGTTCTAATAATATATCTAACCCAGTATGTGCAAAGTATTATCATTTAAACATGTAATCAATATAAAAAAATTTAATGAGGTATTTTACCTTTTTGTTGTTTTTCTAAGACTTTGAAATTTCTTGTGTATTTCATACTTCCAGTACATCTCAGTACAGATTTAGCTACATTTAAAGTGCTCAATAGCCACACATGGCGACTGGCTACTGTATTGGGTGGCAGAGATATAAAGTGCTTCCAGCACCCACAAATCTATTTCATTCTCTATTCTGGTCAGAACCTCTACAGGTCCCTTACCGCTCCCCCCACCAGAGACTCTGTTCCCTAGACTGTCAGACAGCTAAGAATAGAAGTTCTTTCAGATAAAAGACCTCTTATCTGAATCTCATCCTTACTCTGGTTTTCTACCCTCCCACACACCTTGTATCTTTTCTTTCTCTCTCCCCTCTCATCTCACTCTTAACTTCTTAACTTAGAGTCTCCTCTTAGAGCTCAAAACACAAGATGGGAAGTCAGGCTGGCTTTAAACCTGGCTCTACCCCAGTCTAGCACATGGGAACCCCTCAGAGCCTCTGTTTCCTCACCTGCTAACTGGGACTGATAAGAACAGGGTTGTCAGAGTTGGGGGCCACATGCAGGTACTAAGTGTTCCCAGAGAAGCTTTCATCACCAAACTGAGCTGGCCCTCGATCTTCTCTCTTGCTGCTAGTTTCTTGTCTCTCTGCTCTTGTACATATGTCATTAGCTTAGTCTCCTGCGCTTTATTCTTGCCTCCCCTGCGTTTGTTGAGATTTATCATCTGAGAGATGAAACTGGGTCATAGCTACCCTACCAGGGGACCATTTGATGTACAATTCTTGGCCCATGATGTGTATTTAATAATGGGATTACTTTCTCCTCCTTGGCCTCCTCTGTGCTGGTCTCTCATTCTTCAGTGCCCTTTTTCTTCTGACCTCTGACTCTGTCATTCCTCCCTGCTCTTCTTTTGGGCACATCCCCTATTTCCCCTCCTGTGTCTCTCGCCTTCCCCCACCCCCTACATTTCTCTCTGGCCTTCTTTCTAGTCCCAGTCCCCTCAACACCTCTTGCTTCCAGCACTCCAGGCCAGGCTGTTCTGAAGGCAGTTACCAAGCTCTTTCCCCACCCCTAAGCTTTCTGAAGTCTGAGATGGGCCCTCCTGCCCCTGAGCCAATGGGCACAGCACTTCAGAGGTCAATGTTGTGACTGTTTTGTTCTGAAGGGCTCTTTCAGCTGTGGACCCCCCGGTGCAGCCAGCAATCATAACAGACCCGCAGGATGCCTTCCCAAGAAAACAAGTCTTTATTTTCAGCCTTTTGCACTGGCCCAGCCCACCCATTTTGGAACAGGAAGCGTGGCCCTGTCCCTTGAGTCAGCCCAGCGCTAACTAGCAGTCCAGGGCTACAGAAGCAAAGGAAGGCAAGCACCGGGAGTCTGGACACAGTTACTGTTTATTTTCCCCACATTAAAGGAGGGCTCTGCAATGAGGACTCCCTTTGGCCCTGTTCTAACTTAAACTCAGAGAAGCTTTCTGGCTTCCTTTTCCTGCCACTCCCCTCTCTATGGGGGAAACACCCCTCCCTCTACCTGTGGTCCTGATGAGGCTATCAGTCGTGGCATCCCACCCACTGCCTGCCCCATGTGACCAGTTTATCCAGGGCTTGCTGTTCAGGTTGGTAAATGGGCTCAGGGAGTAACAGGGCCTCTCTTTCTGTTGGAGTTAGGCTATGTGAATGTTGGCTTGGGGCTGCCAGTGGCCATCTTTCCTACCAAGTTGAGGTATCCAGAACTTTTTAGCTGTGTCCCTTGGGACAGGTTACCAATTCTGTGGGTCTCACATTCCTTATCTGTAGAATGGGAGCATTTATAGCACCTACCTCAAAGCGTTGTGCAGGGAGTGGGTGCCTAGCACATAGTAAGAGCTAAGTCGTTGCTTTTTTCTTCTGCACTACTTGCTTTCCTCATGGTGCTCTTGTGCCAAGCCCAGCAGTCACTGGACAGCCCCTTTTCCTCACTCCTAGCCTCAACAGTTTCAAGCATTTCCTTATACACAGTCCCTTGGTTCCTAGCATCTATGATTTCAGGGTTCTCTATGAGCCACACCTGTGGAAAACCTAGCTATTTGAACAATAGGATTATTTAGCCCACCTATTCATCTGTTCATTCATTCATTCAACAAACATTTGTTGGTCACCTACCAAGTTCCAGATTCTTTGTATTAGTTAGAATTGGGATATGCCAGTAACAGCAAAAAAAGAAAAAAATAGTTTAAATTTAAAAAGAGTTTATTTCTTCCCATGTTAAGTCCAAAGGTAAGCGATCCAAACCTGGTAGTATGACACCTTCCACATTACTACTTTACCAATCCTGGGATGTAGGACACTTCCTCATGACCCAAGATGGCAGCTGGAGCACCAGCCATCACATCTAAGTCCAAGATAGCCAGATGGAGGAAGAGGGGAAGAATAAGATGAAAGTTTCTCTGAAGGTATCACGACACTTATATCTTAGTGCCACTGAAAAGGCAGCTGGATGCTGGAGAGAAGCTGGGAAGTGTAGTCTTTGCTTGAGATATCATCTAACTAAAATATTGATGCCTCTAGTACTAAGGAAGAAGGAAAGAACGAATGTGAGGTGACAGTCAGCAATTAGGAATACACACTGAGTAAGCATAGGGGAAAGACGGTGAACAGGATATGGTTCTCAGCACTCATGAAACTCACAGCCTATCAAAGAGACAGATGGTGTTAATAATAGTAGTAGTCAAAGTTATTGAACACTTACTCTATTTCAGGTGCTTCTTGGGCTTTCTCAAACATTTTAGACTTAGGACCTCTTCACACTTTTAAAAAATATTGAAAACCCTACAGAGTTACCATGTATGGATTATTGTTATGACCCAAGTAACCATAATAGAAATTAAAATCAGTTCACCACAATAAAAATTAAAACCAAGAACTTTTTACAGTACTTACTAATTAGCTTAATAATCAACCCATTACATATTAGTGTTAAAACATTTTAAAGACGGTTCAGTTCAGTTAGTTCAGTCGCTCAGTCGTGTCTGACTATGCAACCCCATGAATTGCAGCACACCAGGCCTCCCTGTCCATCACCAACTCCCAGAGTTTACTCAAACTCATGCCCATTGAGTCGGTGATGCCATCCAGCCATCTCATCCTCTGTCGTCCCCTTCTCCTCTTGCCCTCAGGCCTTTCCAGCATTAGGGTCTTTTCCAGTGAGTCAACTCTTCACATGAGGTGGCCAAAATATTGGAGTTTCACCTTTAGCATCAGTCCTTCCAATGAATACCCAGGACTGATCTCATTTAGGATGAACTGGTTCGATCTTCTTGCAGTCCAAGGGACTGTTGAGAGTCCAGCACCACAGTTCAAAAGCATCAATTCTTCGGCGCCTAGCTTTCTTCACCGTCCAACTCTCACATCCATACATGACCACTGGAAAAACCCATAGCCTTGATTAGACGGACGTTTGTTGGCAAAGTAATGTCTCTGCTTTTAAAGACAAGTATCCTTTTAATTACTGAGAAAAAGGGAATTTTTTTTTTAGTATTTTCATAGATTATTATGTGGCTTAGTAGAAGATACCTGTGTTCTCATATTCATTGCAAATCACATCACAATGAGTCCACAATGATCAGATTTGCATTTTTCAAAGAACATTCTAGAAAGAAGAGCAGGTATTGCTCTTCTTGTGGCAGTGTGGCTGACTTTTGAAAACAGGATCTTGGAATGTTAACATACCAAACCAACAAACATCACCAGCCATCCACACATCAGACTTACCCAAGAGAGTTGGCCTTAAGTGCAGTCAGCACCCAAGATGGTTGTGACTTATCTCTCTTTAGCCCTTAGTCTAAAATGAAATTCATTTAGCTGGCAGCAAGCAGCAGAAGTAATAATAATTGCCAACTTTTAATATTGTGCTATGTCACACCTTGTTTTAATATCTTTACATGTTACTTACTTTTCTGACGAGAGGGGATTTATAAAGTGACCTCTGGAACGAGCCTGCCTGGATTCAAATTCTGTCTCTGCCACCTACCAGCTGTGTGACTTTGAGCAAGTGACTTAACCTCTCTTTGCCCTAGTTTACTCTTCTGTAGCATGAGGATGATGATGTCTCCTATCTCATAACTTGTTGTGTGGATTAAACTAATTCATGCAAAGAGCTTAGTATAGCACCTGGCAAGTAATAAGCCCTCAATGTATATATTTATTATTAACATCAAAACCCTTTTGAAGGACCTTATCTGCAGTCTATGTTTAAAAACATGGAGGCCCACTTATTCATTCAACAGATGTGAACTGAGCACCCTCTATATTCTTCAAACAGAAATGATAACACCAAAAAGGCACAGAGTCCCTGTATTTCAGGTGTGTGTATTCTCATAACAAATAAATACAGTCTGTGTTGGGGGTGAGTGCAAAAAAGAAAAATGAAAAGCTGAATACAGACAGTAGGGAGTATGATGGTGCAGTAGGAAATACAGAGGTGCTATTTTATGTACATTGTTCAGGGGTCCTTACTGATGAGATGACATGTGTACCAAGACCCAAGGGAAGTGAGGGAGCCAGTTAGTTGGCAGACGTCAGAAGGAAGGGTGCTCTGGGGAGGGGGAAGAGCAAGTGTGAAGGCTCTAAGGTAGGACTGTGCTTGATTTTTGTTTTTTGTTTTTTGTTTTTGAGAATCAAGCACATCAGACTTGTGAGCTGGGAGGCAGTCTTGTAGGATCTGGAAGGTAGGAGGGAGCATCAGATGTCACTCTAAGAGAGGTAGAAGACATTGACAGATTTGAGCCCAGAGATGATTTGATCTGCCTTGTGTTTGAGAAGCGTATTTTGGATACTGTACAAAGAATAAGCATAGTGGGACAAGGGCAGTCGCCACTAGGGAGCTGTTTCCAGGAGGATTTGTAGATGGATTGGATGGTGGTTATGAGAGAAGGGAGAGTCAAGGATGACTGTGTGAGTTTGGGAGAGAGAGACAGGTAGTCAGCACTGAAGGAGGGAAGGAGCAAGGGAGAGAGGCAGGATGGATGCTCTTTTATCTCTTCTTATAAGGACACTAATCCCATTCGTGAGGGCTCCATCCTCATGAAGCCCTTCATCCTCCTGAAGGGCTCCATCCTCATAACCTACTTACCTCTCAAAAGGCCCCTTTCTCCGGATCCCATCATACTGAGGGTAAGGGCTTCAGAGTAAGAATTTTGTGGGGACACATTCAATCTATAGCACTAGCTGAGTATCCTTAGATGAGTACTTTAGTTGCTCTTCTTTCTCTTTTTTTCTTTCTTTTGGCCTCAAACAGCCACCATTTCATTATTTCCTGATTCTGTGGGTCAGGAGTTCAGCCAGGACACACCGAGGACAGCTGGTCTTCATGTGATGTACAGTGAGTCTGGACCACCTAAGATGGCTTTTTCACTCATGGGTCTAATGGCTCAGCTGACATGGGTGGGACAAATTGCCCAAGGTGCTCTATCTGCCACCTCAGCTCTCCCTGTTGTCTGGGTTCCTTGCTTCTCCTCCATGTAGTCTTGCTCAGAGTCTCTCCCTCTGCACATGGCATCTGCATGTAGTCTTCCTTTGGGTTTTTCATAATGTGGTGCTGGAGGAAGAAAGGCAAGCGAGGGGGAGGCTCTGACAGCTACCAGGTCTCATGGGGCCTGAGCATCCCAGATAGCACCTCTGCCTCATTCTAGTTCAGTCCTATTTCTTTGGAAATAGGACTGGGTGTGCCCCATCTCTGAAAGAAGGTGACAGTAATAGTGCCCACATCCCCAGGTCATCGTGAGGTTCTTTCCTGGCTCTCATCATGCACTGGGCCCTTTCTGGGTACCTGTATTTTAGGTTCATATGCTCACTCAGTCCTCCCAATCACTTTGGTGTATTGGAGCCAACTAGCACAGGCTTGTCAGAGCGGATGGTTACACTTTCAGGAAATTTGCAAGAAGTCCTTAAACCCTGGGTAGCTTGAAATTGGCCTGGTGGGAGTATTTACACCAGAGAAATTGGAAATGTACATATCGGGGCCCCTTTTTTTTTCGGTTGTTTTCCACTGTGTGTCTTTGTTTTCAAGCCCACTTACAGATGAGTAAACTGAGGCTCAGAGAAGTTTAATTATTGCCCTAAGTCAACCAATTTAGTAGGCAGCATATTTGACCTTGGAGCCCCAAATCCCATGCCCTTAACCACTGTGCTGTCTTACCTCTATAGACGAGAAAAATGTGTCTTTGACTATCTTGCTTGTCTCTGTCCCCTTCCTCTTCATCCCCGTAATCCTTCACATCACCTTTCCTAGGCATATTTCTGAAGAGTGCTCTTTCTCTGTTCCTTCCTTCGGCTTCTCAGCATCCCACTTGCCTTTACTTCCCACTCCCTTCCAGAGTCAGCTCTCTGTTGTTTCCTAGCTTCCCAGTTCACTTGTGGTCCTTCCCTTCCCCCTCCAAGCAGTAAGAAAGTCAGAACCGAATCTGCCTTCTCCATCTCAACTGTTACCGCCCCCTTTATCAGAATCCCAGCAGCAAACTCTCCATGCCCAAGTTCTGCTGCAATTGCTACTGTTCCCCCTTCACGGGTGACAGGGAGGCCAGACGGCTCATAATCCGATTGCTTTTCTTGTTCTCTGACACCCTGGAGAAACCATACATTCCATTTGGTGGTCGTCAGAAATAACACGCTTAAGCAACCTGGAATTATAAAACTGCTTAATTAGAGAGAGATGGTTTCACTGGGATATGCCCAGTTCTCCCCGGTGGTTCTATCTCCTTCTCCAAGTGCCTCCCCCCACCCCGTCAGCAGCTAATTGCTACCTTTAGCTTTCTCTCTCCCTTTATTTTATTTTCTGTGACATCAGGGCTTGCTTATAAAGAAAAGTACTCTCTTCCATGTTCCAATTCTGTTTCTCCATCAGCAAACTCTAGACATTGACCTGAGTAATAAGGGTGGAAATTTTGTGCTTCCAAGTTGTCTAGCTCTTAAATAAGCTTCTACTTTGTGTTGCGTGCTGGCGATATCACCAGGAGCCAAATTATCTTCATGCTGATGGGGCTTGCAATCCAGAGGAAGAGAGAGATTAGTTTTTTAAATATTGTGAGAGGTGATCTGAAAGAGGGATTTAAAAGGTGTAACAGGAGTACCTAATTAAGTAGTTGGGGAAGAGTTCTCATAGGAGGTGACAGCTAGCTGAGACACAGAAGATATACAAGTGTTAGCTTGGCAAAGAGGATGGGACCAGACATCCATCTGCAGAGAAGGAGCTTGGTCTTCATAGCAGAGCACCTGAAAGAAGGACCCAAAAGCTGTTCCCTGAGTCTGCCCTGAAATTCTGGGGATATGTTGGGAGCCCCCAGACTTGGCTTATCTAGCTTCTGATGTGTAGATCAGGGGTCAGTAAACCACAAGCTGCATTCAAATATGCCCTGACACCTGTTTTGGTAGATAAAATTGTACAGCCTTGCCTATTTGTTTGTCTGTTGTCAATAGCTGAGGGGTATAGTGGTGACAGAGGCTGTATGACCTCAAAGCCCAAGTAGTCACTATCTGGCCCATGGCAGAAGAAAAAAGTCACTGACCTTTGTTCTGGATTCACCCATTAGGCCAGTGGCAAGTGTGGGGTCTGGACCAGAGGACCAGCTCTCAGCCAGTGGAGCCTGAGAATTGGGGGAATCCAAAGACAATGACAAGGGAACAGAAATAGCAAGGTAGCTGGCAATAGGATCTAACTCCAGGCTGTGTGGTTCCCGAGGCTGCACTCTTACCCACCAACCCAGACTGGGTACAAGATCAGCCTGAGAGGGGACAGGAGGGTCTGTCCCCCAGAGCCAGCCAGATGCCAGCAGGCAGGGGTTCCCAGAGATACAGGGACATGGGACCTTTCATGAGGTGGTCATATCCTCACCCATCATGGGGCCAGGTGGACAGAATAGGAGGCTTCCCAGCAAGATAGTCAAAGACTGACTCATCGTGCCCACATTACTGCACTGTCCTTCTTCCACTTATCCATTGAAAGAGAGCTTCTCAAACTTAAACGTGCACACCTATAACCTGGGAACCTTGTTCAATTACAGATGGTTCTGGGCTTTAGCAGGTCTGGAGTGAGGTTTTGATTCTGCAAGGTCAGACATGGGGGTGAATGGATGACTGGATGCCTGTCCTTGGTCCTTAGCAGATGTGGGCACATCCACTTCAAGGGGTCCCCTGCAAGTGACCTGTACCCAGGCCATCAAGACAGAATATAGCAACATGGATATAAGGTCTCCATCCATAGCCTTTTACATCATCCATTTGTGGATACACAACATGTTTTCATAACCTTTTTCTCCCTCTAATTTAAACACATCATATGCTCAGTACCAAAAAAATTGGAAAAGACAGAAAACCACAACGAAAATGAGTAGTTTCTGCATTCTGTGGCTTTTCCACTTGGAACTATAATATGAGCATTTCCCTGAATCAATAGATATCTTTTGCCAGGATTATTTCTTTTTTAATTTTTTATTTTGGAATAATTTTCAACTCAGAGCAAAGTTGCAAAAATAGAGCAGAGTTCCCATGTACCCGTCGCCTAGCTTCCCCTAATGTTACATTTAATATAATCATAGTTCAGTTAGCAAAGCCAAGAAATTAAGATCAATTCCCTTACTAGTAGCTAAACTGCAGACCTTGTCACATTTTCCCATTGTCCCACAGATGTCTTTTTCCTGATCTAGACCAAATCTAAGATTCCACATTGCATTAGTCATATCTCCCTAGTCTTGGCTTAGATGGTAAAGAATCTGCCTGCAATGCAGGAGACCCAGGTTCAGTTCCTGAGTCAGTAAGATCCCCTGGAGAAGGGAATGGCTACTCACTCCTGAAGAATTCCATGGACAGAGGAGCCTGGCAGGCTACTGTCCATGGGGTCACAAAGAGTTGGACATGACTGAGCAACTTTCACTCACCTATTTCTCCAATCTAACAATTCCTTGGTCTTTTCTTGGTCTTTCCTGAATGTCATGCTTTTGAAGAATGTCAGATAGTTATTTTGTAGAATGTTCCGCAGTTTGAATTTGTCTCTTATATTCTCATGATTCAATTGAGGTTGTAAGCTTTTGACCAGAATACACAAGAGTGATACTGTGTTCCCAGTGCATCATATCAGGGGTTTAGTCTTCAGTGACTTATTACTGGGGATGTTAACCTTAATTAACCTTGGTTAAGGCAATATGTGCTGGATTTCTTCACTGCAAAGTCACACATTTTCAGGATGGTATTTGACTGGCTGTATGGCTTTGCATTATTGATCTCTATCATAACCAGACTCTCTTTGTACACATTTACTTTGTCACCTGTTTTTTGTGTGTGTTTTTTTTTTTTTTTTTGCTCTGTTACAATCAATGCTGCAGTGGCCATTCCTACTGACATATCTATTAACCCAAATCCCTGATTAGTAGTATAAATTCCTAGAAGTAGAAATGCTGGAACAAAAATTATTCACTTTTTAAAAAATATTTATTTATGTATTTATTTATTTGGCTGCATGGGGTCTTAGTTGGGATCTTTGTTCTTCATTGTAGCATGAGGAATCTTTAGTTGCGAACTCTTAGTTGCGACATGTGGGATCTACCAATAGTTTCCCGACCAGGTATCAAACCAGGGCCCCCTGCATTGGGAGTGCAGGATCTTAACCACTGGACCACCAGGGAAGTCCCTATTCATATTTTTAAGGCTGTGCATGCTTGGGGCAGGGCTGTTTGTTTCTGTTTGTTTATTTCAGTTGGCTTTATTGAGGTGTAGAACATTGTATATCTGTACAACAAAACACATAGATCTGAAGCACACATTTCAGTGAGTTTTGGCAAATGTATGCACACAAATAACCACCACCCCATCACTATATACAGTATAAAATTTTATGTAGACAATATCTGCAATTTCTTTCATTCCCCCAAATTCCCTGATGCCCCCTTACAGTCTGTCCTCCCCCATCTTGCCCCAGGCAACCACTGATCTTGTTTCCACCATTGCAGTTTACCGTGGCCTATTCTAGACCTTCATGTAAATCACAATGACACAATATGTACTCTTTTGTATCTGTCTCCCTTGATTGGCTAGAATGTGTAAGACTCATCCAGGCTGTTGTGTATCACAAACATTTGTTCCTTTTTTATTGCTGAGTAATATCCTATTGTATAAATATGCCACAATTTGTTTATCCATTCTTCTATGGATGGATGTTTGGGGCTGTTTCCAGTTTGGGGATATTATGAATAAAGCTGCTATGAACATTTACCAGTGAATGGACATATATTTTCCTTTCTCTTGGGTGCACACCTGGGAGTGGAATTGCCGGGTCCTGAAGAGGTTTCTGTTTAACCTCATTGAACATGGCAGGGTAGGTTGTTTTCATGTCCATTTTATAGCGCAGGCTCCAGAAAGCTGAGAGACTTGAATAAAAGCCAAGAGAGGAAGAGAAAGAGAACCCTAAATACTTTTCCTGTTTATTTCCTTTAATCTTCAGAGCCACCCAGAAGGTAGCAGTTGTGATTCCCATTCTGTAGATGATGACAGTGAGGCTCATGGACATGTAGCAAGTTGAGGTTCTGAGTCCCCCCCAACCTGAGACCCCACCCCTGGTCCATGTTCTTTCCCCACATACGATCCTGCCTCCTTGGAGACAGTAGGCAGGGGAGCTGGGCCATCTTCTCCCCTCCTCTTCTCTGCCTATCCTTCTCTGCATCCCGTGGTCCACCCTGCCCCTGCCACTGAGGGCAGTCACCCGTGAAGCCAGGGCCAGCCCCCTAGAGATGAGCATGATCTGTGTGCAGAGCCAGTGACTGTTGCCCCATGATTGGCTTGGAGCCCTCAAAGCCACAGCACGCACCAGGGAGTGACCCCCCACTCCAACCTTCTACCAAAGGTGTCCAGTTTCTGCCTCCCTGAAAGGCGATCCTCAGAGTGTTGATCTCCTGGGCCGGTTGGTAGCGGGCGAGGGCAGTGGGCAGGGGCCTTGTCTCCCCGGCCACATCGCAGGTCCATTAGGAGCAGGCCTGAGTGCTTTCCAGAGCTGATTAATGGGCTGGCTGTGACCTGGAATGTCATTACTCCCCAGGCTGGAGGGCCCCCCAGCTGGGTCCTTTGGGTCTTTACTGCTGATAATAATTGATGCTTTCTGTGCGGTTGCAGGGAAAGTTCTATCTGGTCATCGAGGAGCTGAGCCAGCTGTTCCGATCCCTCGTTCCCATCCAGCTGTGGTATAAATACATCATGGGTGATGATTCCTCCAACAGCTACTTCCTGGGAGGGGTTCTGATCATCCTCTACAGCCTCTGCAAGGTGAGGCGGCCTGGGGGCTAGTGGGCTGGCCTAAGGATGACCCATTCACCAGCTGGACCTGGCAGGTGGTGTTGGGGTGGGGCAAGTGAGGAACCTGGATAAACACCCTAATCTCTTTCTGTTTAACTGAAAAACTAAATTCACACAGTGCGAAATTATTTTATCATTTTATAGTGAACAGTTCAGTGGCACTTAGAAGATTCTCATTGTTGTGTCACCACCACCACTGTCTAGTTCCAGGACATTTCCATCATCCCACACAGAAAGGTGGCTCAGTGGTAAAGAACCTGCCTGCCACTGCAGGAGACTCAGGTTCGATCCCTGGGGCTGGAAGGTCCCCTGGAGAAGGAAATGGCAATCTTCTCCAGGATTCTTGTCTGGGAAATCCCATGGACAGAGGAACCTGGTGGGTCACAGTCCATGAAGTCGCCAAGAGTTGAACAGGACTTAGCAACTAAACAACAGCAGCAGCAACTTATGAAGCATCATTCTTCCTTCTTCTATCAGCCACTGACCACCACAGGTCTTCTTTCTGAAGACTCTCTGGATTTACCTTTTCTGGGCATTTTCATGTAGATGAACTCATACACTCTGTGATCTTTGGTGTCTGGCTTCTTTCACTTAGAGTCATTTCTGAGGTTCCTCCACATTATACCATACATCAACACTTTCCTGCATTTATGGATACAGGCATCCTAATTTCTTGCCCATAAAACTCACTATATGCCATCCTTTCTCATTGTCTTCTTCACAACAACCCTTCCAGACACATTCCATTATCATATCAATATTATGGGAAGGGTACTGAGGTCCAGAGAGAAGTATCTTTCCCAGTATCACTCAGCTGGAGATCACAGAACGAGCATCACACCCAGGCAGGCTACCTCTAGAGTCTGGAGATCTCAACCCACCTACAGCATGGCCATGGAATTTGTTTTCTGTCGCTCTTAAATTGCACACCCTCAACTCTGCAAGTCAGTATAGAGTGCTTCTCTTTTCATCATTAGTGCAGACTCAGATTCCCCCACCCCCAACAATAAGCACATCCTCCTCTTTCTTTTTCCGTATCTATTTCTGGCTTGTAGAGAATCCTGGAAGAATCATGGAAGGTGATTCTTTAAGGAAAGAGCCTTTCCTTAAAGCAGGACTGGCTAGGCAGTCCATGTAGAGTCAACCACTGCGGCTTGTCTTGCCTGCCAATTCTGATCTGCTGGCCGTGGCCGACAGGAGTGCTAGATGGAGAAGGATGATCACAGCCTGGCTCAGAAGAAGAGTGATCGATGTACAATGCCTGCCCTGGGCTTATGACGGGGGAAGAGGCAGTAGGCATGCCATGTGTTCGCCATCCTGGCCCCACTGGCCCAGGAGACTGCTGATGGGTAGCAAGACAAAAGCCAAGCATAACTTGTGGGAATGGGAAGTTTCAAATGGGAGGATGTACCCTGCAGCTGTTCAGAGTCAAAGTGAGGCCCATGGTGAGAAAGATCCTGAACCACCCTTGGATAGTTTGTAGCCAGCCCCTCACTCTCCTTTCAGTCCTTCGACATCTGTGGCCGTGTGGGCGGAGTCAGGAAGGCCCTGAAGCTTCTCTGCACCTCTCAGGTGAGTTGGCTTCTGATGGGCCTCATGGGAGCCGGGAACTGGGATGAGACCACACTGTGCTTCTGAGGGTACCTCTCCAGCGAGGGGCCACAGCTGTGTTTGTGTCTTTCTCCCTCCCTTCTGTCAAGCAGAATTACGGAGTCCGGGCCACGGGGCAGCAATGCACAGAAGCTGGTGACATCTGTGCCATCTGCCAGGCTGAGTTCCGAGAGCCTCTGGTCCTCATGTGCCAGGTGAGCAGGGCCGGGCAAGACCACTGGAGACGGGGGCCGTGGGGCCACAGGACCCTGCCCCATGCGGAGTCCCAGGTGCCTGTCCTCTGGCCAAACCTCGGGGCTCTGGACTGGGTCTCTGGGAACAGTGTGGTCAGGCCTGGGGTCTGTCAGACCCAAGTATAAAACTCAGTTCTGCCTTTTCCCAGCTGGCTGCCTTGGGGCAGGTTACTTCACCACTCTGAGCCTTGGTTTCATCAGTAAAATGTAGAAATGCACGTTTCAGTATGGTACAGTGTCAGAATGTTCTGCGTGTGAATCTCAGCAGGTGTGTGGACCCCAAGTGGCTCAGTTCATCTCCCCAAGTCTTGGTTGTTGTCATTTATAAAACAGGTATCATCATAATGCCTACTTTATTGAATCATAAGGGCTATTCTTATGATCAAATGAAATCATCCCTGGAAAGAACTAAATTTAAAATATTCAGCCCTAAAACTTTATACTATTATAGTTATTAGCATCATTGTAATTATTACTGCCACTTGTTTTCATTATTAGTTGTGGGTCACCAACTCATAGGACTGGTCAGTTACTTTGAGCTGCCTAAACTTATCCCTTCTCCTCCTCCCCCAACCCTTCTCCACCCTCTCCCCTTCCTGACATGGGGGCGGACTAAGATGTCAGTTCAGCAAATGTGTATGAGTCAAAGCATCCTATCAGACACCCGGGAGGGCAGGCACGGGGCACACAGGCCCTGTCCCCTTCTCTAGAAGTACACAGTCTCCCTGGGGAAACAGACACATACATAAATAACTATGAAACAAGGCAGGCAGTGATAAGTGCTGTGTAAGAGAGATTCATGCAGCGTCCCAGGGGACCGGGCCAGAGCTCGATGAGTTGGAGGTTGAGAAGGCTTTGGGGGAGGCGTAGCCTGCAGACTGGAAGGAATGGGAGAGCATACGGCTCTGCCCCTACCCCCTCGCCCCCACCACCCAGGGGTAGGAGGACAAGAGGTGGGGGCCTTTTTTGGCACGAGCAAAATTTTTTTGTTTTCGCTGTTTGGGGATGTTTAGGAGGTTCATTTTTAATTCTTAATTGTATTTATTTTTTAAATTGAGAATAAATTTGTGTGACTCAAAACATTCAAAAAGGAGATGAAGAAGTCATGATGATTAAATGCAGTGTGGGACCTGATACAGAGAGAGGACAGGAGGGAAAAACTAGTGTCATAAAATCCAAAGAGAGGCTAGAGTTTAGTCCATGGTCATGCCTGTGTGGGTTTCTTTTTTGGCTTTGACAAATGAACCATGGTGATACAAGACAATGATGCTGGGGGAGACGGAAACTGGGGGAGGGACATCCAAGACTTTTCTGTACTGCCTTTGCAGACTTCCCTGGTAGCTCAACTACCACCTGCAATGCAGGAGACCCTGGTTTGATTCCTGGGTCAGGAAGATCCCCTGGGAAATGGACAGGCTACCCACTCCAGTATTCTTGGCTTGCTTCCCTGGTGGCTCAGTCAGTAAAGAATCCACCTGCAATGCAGGAGACGTGAGTTTGATCCCTGGGTTGGGAAGATCACCTGGAGGAGGGCATGGCAACCCACTCCATTATTCTTGCCTGGAGAATCCCCAAACAGAGGCACCTGGTGGGCTGCAGTCCATGGGGTCACAAAGAGTTGGACACGACTGAGTGACTAAGCATAGCACAGTACAAGATTATTTCAAATTAAAAAGCTCCTTAAAAAGATATTTTAAATATACAAAAAGGGAAGTGATGACAGGGCTCCTTCACTTATCCCTAGCTCTCTAGGCCCCTAAATACCCACACGGGCAACCATTGTTGCCAGTTCCCTTTATATCTTTCCAGAGATGCTCTGAAAAGTTTAAATGCACAACACACACCATGAATGTATCATTTCCAAAAAGACCTAACTTGTGACCCATTTTATCCCAGCTTCATTTTGCATTTCTTTTTGACTTGAAACTGCCTGAAGAGATTGCTCCTTATTTGCATAACATCCTATTTTTATGGATTGATCATACTTTGTTCAACCATCCTCCCATTGATGGGCCTTTAGTGGTTCATAATCTTTTGTTACTACAAATATAGTTGTCAGGAGGGATCAGGGAGATCTGTAGCACCTACCTGGACTCATTGTGTTGATTAAATAAGTTAATTCAGGTGATGCATCTAGAACTACACCTGGCACACGGTCAGGGTTCCATAAACATTAGCTCTCATTGGCACGTATTCCATTTCACACGTGTGCAAGCTCTTAGGATACATTGCTAGTAGTGGAATTACTGGGTTAGAGGGTATGCAGTCTGACAGATACTGCTAAATCACCTTCCATAAAGGAATGTATCTGTTTGCACTCCCAGTGAGGAGTGTGACTTGCCCTCTTGCTTCGCCCCCCTCACCAACACACCACATTATCAAGCCTTTCCTGAGCCTCGCCAATCTGACAGGTGACAAACGTTATCTTGGTGCAGTTTTCATTTGCATTTGTCTAATTATGAGAGCAGATGAGCATCTTCTCATATGCTTCAGAGCCATCTGTATTTCCTTCTCGGTAGCAGTGATTATTTGAACATGATGTCAAGGTGAAAGTTTTTCTTCTTCCTTGATGGCAGTCTCTCTAAGCCTTTATCTGTGTGTCTCTCCCCCATTCTTCTCCCAGTACCACTATGTGTTCCCATCACTGGATCAGAATTAGTGGGAGGGGTTGGACAAGACACCACCATCCCAGAGCTAGGAGCAGTGGCCACACCCAGTGCTGGTTGAAGCTCTGGGCTTCATACCTGGCCATACCTGGCACATACCTGGCCGGGCCCAGTACATGCCTCAGTCTTGCTCTGTTCCTGTGAGCTGGGCTTAGAAGGACAAGGACAAAGATGCCTTCCACAGGGAAAAGGGCCTCAGTAATTCCTAAATGCACTGAATGAATGAGCAAATGGATGAATGCATCAAGTGTTACATCCTCATTAAAGGCTTCCCTGATTCTGTTTCCCCAGACTAGTTAGCACCCCTAGCTATGCAGCCTCCAGATCATATGTTTTTCCTTCAGAGAACTTATCCCAGTTGTCAGCTAGATGGCTAATTGGGCAGCTAGTTAGGTAAGGTCTGTCTCCTCTTTGCCAGATTGTAAGCCACTTGGGAGTGGTGACCATGTCTGTCTTAGTAGTGTAACCACAGTACTGACTCAGTAAACATTGGCTGGATGGAAGGAATGGGATGGTTGGAGAGATGGATGGATGGGTGGATGGGTGGATGGAACAGACAAGATGGATAGAGCATCTCCTGAGGGCAGGGTGGCCCGCCCCCCAACCCCAGGATATCTCTCCCAAGTCCACACTCCAGGAGACATAGCCAGGGAACGGTTAACCATCCAGCCCCGCCTGCGATCCCCCACCAACAAACCAACCTGATGCTACACATCCCAGCCCAGAAGGACCTCTCCGCACCCTCCCTCTGTAGACACGCCTTTGCTTCTCTAGATGTAGGAGGCAGTCCTAGGTCATGAGCTCCTCCAGTCCGGGCCCTAGGGTCCTATGTGCTTTGAATCTCTTAATTTGGCACCAGATTCTGTCCTGTCTGATTCTCTGAGAAGGAGACCGTGAGCTCCTGGAGGCCAGGGACCAGGTCTTCATTATCCTGATATCTCTAGAATCTCCCACCTAACCTGCCTGGGAAGGCATTCATTTGTCAGAGTGCAGGCCAGGGCTAGGCAGTGGGGCTACAGCAGCAGCAGTCACTGCCCTCGTGGAGCTGCTGGGCTTGCTGACCCTTGGGTCCTGCCCTTCAGACCATGGTGAGAATTTGGGCACGGCCTTCAAGGCTCCACATGGCCTCCTCACCTCCTCTCCCCCACTCCCCTACACCCTGTAGCCACATTAAGCATCTCTAGATTCTCAAACACTTTCCCATCTCAGGAGGTTTGCACAGCTGTTCCCTTCAGCTTGGAATGCTCTAGCCCCACCCCCTCTCTTCCCCCAGTTAACCCCTAAACATCCTTCAGACTTCAACACAAGCATCACCCCACCTCCAGGAAGCCTCCCTTGACTACTCAGGGCAGAAATTGTCTGTCTTGTTCATACTGGGTCTCAGCTCCTAGGACCAAGGCGGGCATGGAGCGAGTGCTGGGGAAAGCAACCCCAGTGGTCCTGATTGCTGTCCCCCGCAGCACGTGTTCTGTGAGGAGTGCCTCTGCCTCTGGCTGGACCGTGAGCGCACCTGCCCACTCTGCCGCTCGGTTGCCGTGGATACCCTGCGCTGCTGGAAGGACGGGGCCACTTCGGCACACTTCCAGGTGTACTAGGGCTGAAGACTGTGGCCCCAGGGCTCCCAGGCACACCAGGGAGATGACGGAGGGTCAGCGGTGTCGGGACCACCTCTAGGAGCTTCCTGGAAAACAGCCCTCAGGCTCTGACTGTCCTGCCTCCTGCCTCTCTCCATCCAGCCCCTGTCCCCCCCCCAATCCTCACCTTCCTCTCTTGTTCTGTTCATGGCATGCGCACCCTTCGCCTCCACATGGGGACTCTGTCTCACTCACACTTGGTCTCTGCCGAGGTCGGGTCTCCCTCCTCCCTCTGAGTCAAAGAACTGATAATGGACCAGGTTCTACTTGTTGATGATCATAACCCGTGGTGACCTGACACCTGATGCTGCAAACTGGAGAGAGGCCTTTCAATGCTGCCTCCCCGCCAGGGGCCCAGGTCTGCAGGTGAGAATCACCGTGAAGTACTTTTCAAATGCAAATACTGGGCCCACCTCATACCTACAGGAACTTCGTGTATCAGAACCCTCAGAGCAAGCCAGGCAGTCTGGAACTTTCGGCCCAGACGCCCTCCTGTAATGCTCACGCCACCCCAAGGTGGAGGTACTGTTGTCTCCTCTGTTTCACAGGTGAAGAAACTGAGCTGAGAACTCCACGTGGAAACTTTCCCAGGTCACCCGGGGAGCAGTGACAGACCAAGCTTCCAACCCCGGCCGTCTGGCTTTGGAGCCTGCCTCTTAACCACACACTGACTTGCTGCTCAGACACCACAGGGGCCCCTCAGTCATGTTTCTTTTTTTTCAAAGCACAGGAGGTGATTCTGACGTCATCAGTGACTCAAGTATGTAGTGTGTTTCATTTGAACTGCGTTGAGGATGCTAATAGCAAATGCCAGCTCCGGAAATCTAGTCGTGATTGGGTTCACGGAAAAATTTGGTCCTTAAAGTTGCTGTTTAGCTGGACTCCTGCCAGGGATGCTCAGTTGTGATTGGGTATCTTCCAGGTGGCGCAGTGGTAAATAATCCATCTGCCAATGCAGGAGACATGGGTTCGATCCCTGGGTGGGGAAGATCCCCTGGAGTAGGAAATGGCAACCCCCTCCAGTATTCTTGCCTGGAGAATCCTATGGATGGAGGAGCCTGGCGGGCTACAGTCCATGGGGTCGCAAAAGAGTCAGACACAACTGATGGAGCGCAGCGTGTGGCACATCAAGAAAGGCCAGTTCTGGAGACCCCCTGGAGGCAGTGGTTACGACTCTGTGCTCCCAGTGCAGGGCGCCTGGGTTTGATCCCTGCTCAGGGCACTAAGATCCCACATGCCATGGGACGTGACCTAGAAGTGAAAAAAGAGAAAGGCCGGCTCTGGTCCAGATGCAGGTGTCACTGGGTGTCCCTTCCCGTCTTTATTTCTCTCCTCCTTCTGTCCTGTCCCTCATTTAAGTCTCAGACTTGTCAACAGCTCCTGTGGCCATCGCCTTCTCCCCTGGTAGCCTTCAGAGCAAAAGATCCTTGTTACGGATTTTTTTTTTTTTCCACAAGCCAGTCTGCTGGCAGAGAGCACAGCAGCGATCGGTGTTTCCTAGAATGTGTCTACCAGAGCTCCCAATCTCTGTAACACAAGCTCTCCACCCACGAGACCCTCCCTGCTCTGAAATCTGGGAGGAGAAGGCACAAGTGGTCCCTTGGAAGCCACTGGAATCTTGCCTGGCCTACCCACCCTCCCAGTGCTATTCTCTCACTGTCAACCTCAGCACCACAGGCTGGTGCCAACAGCATTACAGAGAGAGCAATCTGGGTGGCTACTGAGCAGATTAGCAAGAAAGTCCCGAGAGAAGTGGTGGGAGCCTTGCTGCCACCTCACCCTCAGCCAGGCTTCTCATGCCCATCCCATCCCCCAGAGATTCAGGACATTCACCCCTTTTGTGCTATCAAGTCAGGACCTTTCCTTTGCCTGACTTCCCTGGCTCTTTCCTGATACCCAGCAAGACATCCCTTCCAGGGCAGCATGGCATCTTTCAAGCTCTGTTACTATGGCAATGGCCGTGATGTTAACAATCCCACTTGCCTGGATAATCAAGTCGGAAGGGGAAGTGGGGCCAGGCGGATTTGGCTGCTCTGCCCCCTCTCCCCTCTACCCCCCACCCCCACCCTGCTGCCTTGAGGAAGAACTGAAGGGACACACCAGGAGCTTCTACAGCTGATTTTTATCAGAAGGATCATCCTGCCTGCAGATGCCATCAAAGAAGCATGAGAAAATGCCACTGAAGAAGACTTATTAATGTGCCAGCATGTGATGGCGCAGACAGAGCAGTCTGCTGGGAGTCAGGCCTGGAATTCTGATTTCAGACTCCGCATGGCTTTGGGAAGTCACTTTGCCTCCCTGTAGCCATCTCCAGGGTGACAAAGCCTAGTGCATTATCTACGGGAACCAGGGAAACCAGCAATGTAGATTACTGATGAATACCCCAACCATTTTGTCAATTATACTCATGCCACCAAAAAAATATTGAACATTCTGCAAATAATGAGCTGTGTCTCAGACACGAAAGAGTGTCACATGTGGGGGACACTCGGGGGTGGGGGGCAGGTGGGATGATTTAGTTTAGATTTTTATTTATTCATCCCACCCTCTGGCGGAAAGTCACGTTCTGGAGGTTTCCTTTTGGAGTGGGAGGATTTAACTTCTGCTTAAGGCAGAGAAACAGAGGCCAGGGCAGAGGTTTCCAGACATCAAGCTGCATGTTTTCCCTAACACGAGATTTTAGTAAAAGCAGCCAAGAGTCACCATTGGAAAGGAAGAGCAATGCCACTGTCTTTTATCCACCTTGGCTCTGCAAACTCATTTGTTAGAGGCAGGGTTAATTGAGTGTCAGGTGGGAGAGTCCTGCTCTTAATATTTTATGATTCACTGGCTAAAGTTCCACGGAGTCCTTGGAAATGGCTCTCCTAATGTAAAAGATCTTGAGCGTAATAAATATGAGATGGAAGAAAAAAAAAAAATGCCAAGCTTTGGATCTGGATGTCATAGGTTCATTATCTTCCTAAGGGGAGCATGTGAGAGGCATGGGAAGATTTCCAAGATGCCAAGACTTGGGGTTGGAAATAGGAAATATAAAGTGAGTCCTAGAATCTTTTAGTATGTTTGCTCTGGGCCAAACAGAGCCACCTTTGGTGTGTTTAACATCTCCTTAAGTTGCCGTCTGCCAATAAATATGATGTGTTGATAAAAGTTATATCCGGGTTTTGAGTCTCCATTTGCCTCTTGAAGCCAGGTGAACCTGTTTTAGGACAATTTCGAAGAGATGTTTTGTGCAAGGGGTGGTTTTGATGGCAATGTTTCCCCAGAGTGGAGTCCACTGAGTTGCACGTGATTTATTAAGGAAGTGCTCCCAGGAGAAACCAGTAAGGGAATGAGTGAAACAGGAGAGGAAGGAGATGGAGCCCAACAAGAGGGCGACTTTCAGGGAAGTCCCAGCTCAGCTTGGTCCCACGGGGAGCTCTGGAGCATCAGCTGCATCTCAGGGTTGGTCCCACCCTGAGGCTTCTGTGCTCCCAGCTGTGGGCTCATGCCCACTCATGGGGGTGGGAGGGACTCTCAGGCACTCCACTGAGGAGGCGCCTGAAAGTGTCAGGTGCCACAGAACACATAAAGGTGCAAGGCAGCACCGAGGACTGGCAAGAGGGATCTACAGTGCCCGCCGCAGCCTTCACTATAGGCTGAAGGACACCAGGTGCATGGGCTGATTCAAGAAGGGTTTTCCCAGACCCCAGGTGATGATGGGTATTTAAAACATCAATAGCAGTAGTGACAACTGGTGCTCTCGGGTCAACATTAGGAAGCCAGCCACACAAGCATCATCAGGCAAAACCTTTTGGTCGCAATTATTGGTAAACCAAGTCAGCTATGTCTTGAATAAAAGGACTTTATTTGGTTCATGTAACAGCATGGGCTTCAGGTACAGCTGGATTCAGGAGGTCCAGGGACATTAGAATCACGTCTTTTCATCCCTCGGTTCTGTTTTCCTTTGAGATGCTTTGATTTTCAGGCGGGCAGATCCCATGTGTTGGGACGAGGGCACCCGGAAGCTCTGTGCTTGTGTTCTACCAGCTTCACAACCTCAGCAAAGAGCCCCTGCTTCCCTGAAGCTCCAGCAGGAGTCCTGAGCCTTATTCTCATTAGTTTGTTCCCAAACCAATCATTTAGCTCTGGGGACTCAGAGCGCTGGACAAGCTTGTATTGGGTGTTGAGCTCTGGACATCAGAACAGAGTTGGGTGGGAAAGGAAGTCCATCCCTCCAAATCTTATGGATTGAGAGTGGGGAAGTAGTGGGTCCCCCAAAAAGAAAGGACCTATTATCTAGAAAAACAATTTGTCCTCAACCTACCATTCTTAGGAAGAAACTAGAACTTGGTCTCTTGGTACAACTCAGACCAGATAAATGCAGGTGAAAGTACCCCACCCAGAGCGGTTCATTCATCCTTAACTGAAGACATGAGTCTGTAGGCTCACTTGCTTATCTACATGATGTCATGCATAAATGATGCTTTTGTGCACTGACCTTGTACATGTTCCCCCAGTCTGTTGCTCAAACCAAGGGTACTGCTTAGGCCAATCCTCCCCTTGGGGTGTTCCCAGGAACCTGATAGACAGGAGCTGAGTGTGTGGCCTTCTGTCCCCAGGAAGGGTAGCATGTGCGGCCAGATCCTTCCTTAGTCCTTGGGGACCAATCTTCCAAGAGGAAATGAACACGCAAAGGCCTTTGGCTGGAAGCACACAACTAGTTTGTTTGTTTTTTAATAAAGTCATTACAAATATGTACAAAGCGTCTCCAAGGTATGAAATTCCTCTTACAAAAGAGCACAACGAACCAGCAAGGGTAGAACCCGGAACGGAATGTCCCCAAGCTTATTGCCCCTCCAGCTGAGTCAGAGGCCTCACTGAGGATCCAAGCAGCTCCACAGCCATCCCCACCACACACGGGGTTCCTGGGCGCTTATAGTGCAAAAGACCTTGAGGGGAGGAAATTGGGGGTTTGAGTTGGGGAGGAGGGAGGAGACAAGGAAGGGAGAAAAACTTCCCATGTCCTAGGAATCAAGTCAAACAGACCTTGTTTGCAAATGAGATACTTGTCCCAGGGACCTTACAAAAACCAGGAACACAAAGGGCCAGGAACAGATAAAAAACCCCAGCTAAGCCATCCAGCCTGTCCTGGAGTGCCCCCAAATGCAACCTAAGTGGGGCTCCCCTGCCCCTTACTGGGCCCCAGGCATGTGCTTGCCTTTGAACTGGCGATGCTGTGGAAGGAACTCAGTGAAGCAGGATGGTTAGTTCTTGGGCTTGGAGAGAAGTGAGACCAGGGCAGCAGAGGGGGGCGGGGGTCACAGAAACCTGAGTCCAGATCTTGGCTCAGTAACTTCACTCTTTGCATGCAACTTTAGCTAAGTTGCAAAACCTCTCTGAGCCTCAGCTTCCTCAACTGGGAATAATACCAGCACTGTCTTCCAACGTGGGCATGAGGAATAGCTAAGGGGTAAACACAGAAAGCACTTGGCACAGCTTCTTTGCTGTGTGAAGCAGCAAGAACCAGCCTTTTCATGCTGGGAATGAGTTGAGGTCATCGGCTTTTGAATCGCCTTCATGAGTGTAGCTCTTAGTAAATATAAATTCCGTAGAACAATCTGCCAGCAAGGCTTGGGGTCATAGCGATGACCTGACAAATCTGTTAAAGACTATGAACCAGACTGGAAAGAGATGTTGAGTATCGTCTGGTTCTAAGCGGGTCTACCCCACCATGATCAATACATAAATCTCTTCCCAGAGGACATTCTACAACCTGGCATGTTGTAGGTGCTCAATAAATAGGTGTTGAATGAATTAAACTTTTAAAAAGTAAACTTTCGGCTTACACTTTAAAATGACACTTTGACATCAGCTTCCTCCATCAGTTCCCATGGGACAAGGCTAAAGTGTCTAGCCTGCCCCCTTCATCCCCTAAACCAGCTTCTGACCCTGTGATGGGCCCAGGTGGACTTAGGGGGACATTCGGAAAAGGAAATGGTATCAACATAGAAAAACAAAACCTGTATTCTGATCACTGCAGCCTCTAATACCAGGTGGACACTTAACAGTTCCACAGTGGCAAGCCAGTGTCCCCAAAAGACATCTGTATAGCATCAAAGAGGACTTTCTTAGTTTCCCAAGCAAGAGGGGAAGTGATATTTTGTCACTGTCAGGAACATGAAAATAAAGGTAGGAGTGCATGAGATCAGATACATGAATTGTGAAAGCAAAGTCACAGGTCCATTGTTCTGTGACAGTACTGTTTAAATCACCCTTTCCCCCTCACCAAACTAGAAAAGAACTTTAAAATGAGACCACTGGAAGAAGTGGGGGCAAAGTTTCCAGGATCCCAGTGAAAGAGGAACAAAATGGGAATTGGGTTCTAGGAAATGCACCATCTAGGACCATGGACAGCAGCCAGAGAGGCACAGGGCTCCCCAAAGAAATCTATTACTCAAGCTGTATCTGTCCAACAGGATAGGAAAGGGAACCCCACATTTAAAAAAGGGAGAAGAGATATTCTCTGCTCATGGGAGTTGGGGTAAGGGAGAGAAGCTTCCAGAAGGGAATGGATCTAATCTGGAATGTTGAAGTCCCAAGAGGATTCAATCCCTGTGGCTCCTTGATCCCTGCCTTCTGAGAGCAACCAGAATAAAGGAGGCCCTTCTGTGTGCACCTCACCTCATTATGCAGCAAGCTACCGAAACGATGATCTCAGAGGCCTCCCTCTGCTTTGCACGGACACACACACACACACACACACACACACACGCACGCACACACACTCTCTCTCTCTCTCTCACTGCTGTCTGCTGAAACCCGATATGAGGTCTTTTTTAAAATTTATTTCAAAGCCTCCCTCCCTCTCTCTCTCTCTTCACAGACGCTCTGCAGTGAAGCTAATCAAAATCAATGACTCCTTGGCAGCCAGAGAAAAGCAAGGGGGTGGGGAAGGGGGAGAGGGAGGGATGGTGCCAGCACTTTGCATGCTGTGGAAATATTAAAAAAAAAAAAAAAAACACCACCCCACTATCTCATGCAATCCAAGTAATGCAACGGGAGAGATGGTGGAGACAATATATACATATATATCATGCTTCAATTTCCTAATACAAATGTCCATCAAGAAGTCAAATCTCATATAAAAACAAGCATTAAAAACAACCCCTTGTCAAAAATCGGGGCAGTGGAGAAATGCACTCAAATTAATGATGTGCAAGAAAAAGCCAGGGTTAGATAAATACACAGTTTCTAATAATACAAGAGAACATGTACAAGGGACTTGGCTGTAAAGCTCCATCAGGAGGGTCCTGGGTGCCCAGTTCTCTCAGCAGTGTGACTTCATTGAAATAAAAATTGCCCCAAACCCCCGCGCTTAGAGTTTGTATCCTCCAGTGGAAATGTCATAAGCTAGTCAGGGTCCAAAAAGGGGATTCTCTGGCCTTTTAGTCTGTGTCCAGGTGGTCAGTACATCCCCACTGTGGTCTTGAAGGTGCAGTCTGAAAGCAGCAGAGAGCTGTGATCAAGTACAACTACCGTGATGAAAACCTCCTCCCCAGAAAATGGGGTCAGCTGGAAAGTCTAGCATCTGCCTAGGAAAGTGACTGGCTAAAAGCAGAGACTGTATTTCATCTCATTCTAGTGAATTTGCCTTCTCTGAGTTGACGGCTTGGTGGGAATGTCACCTGCCACTCCCTGACAACTGTGCCTACACACCCATCCCCTGTAAACATAACTGCAGGAAGGGCTCCAGCCATGGGGGAAACAAATCATCTATAAACAAGCTTTCCTTTTGGCTCTGCTGAGTTCCAAGCTGTCTGGGAGGAGAGGGGAAGCTGCCCTCTCCTTCAGCAGTTCTGGGTTGCATGTTTCTTTAAAGGGCTATTTAGGAAAACATAAGGCATGGACTTACTTATTTTTCAAAGAAAGAGACAGCTCCCAGCTTGCAGCAGCACGGAAAGCTCCTGCATTCTAAAGGACCTGGTAATTTTCAGCAAAGCCCACGGGAAAGAGCTGTTGTTTCAGCCCCGTGTCAGTCTTAATACAAATGATCCCTCTGCTGGCTTCTTGGAAGGTGTCTGCAGAACAGCCCAGTTCACCCGCTGTCCACAAGTACTGGGTGGCGACCTGCAAACCCAGCCTTGTAGAATGACTGTCTGGACCCACAGTCTGGTGCCTCACCACCTCAGCTTTAAAAACCGTAGGGTGTACCCTTACCCTGCACAGAGGAATAATACCTGTTGTTGTTGGATTTTTTTTTTAATGAAAGCAAAAAATAATCACCGCTCCCTGAAGAGTCTTTGCAGCCAAGTCTCAGTCCAGCACACATCTTTTTTTTTTTTTTAGCCCTTCTAGAAACTTCTGAAAATAGTAGCTTATCCTGGAGAAAAAAAAAAAAAACACATCAGACCTTCAGTCAGTGAGATGCTGGTGCATTTCATTTAAATGACCCCGCTCCCTCCCCCAACATCCCTGGCTTATAAATCACCCTTGACCAGAACTTAGCCGTTTCTTGGCTCTTTAATCCATAAAACCTAAGCCCTGAAATCCCCTTGGGGTGTGGGGGAGGCTGTGGACTGAACTCCCAGGATACTTTCTGTGGGGGTGGAAGAGACAGCAAACAAGCCACATGTGAGGTCAGCTTTCTACCTCGTAACCAGCACCCACCTCCTCCCTCCCAGACCCCAAGGTTTGCTCCAAAACACCTCTGGATATTCATCCCCACGTACAGAAAGAGAAGACTCTCAAGTGGCACTTTTGTGACTGATCCCTTTTAAAAAAGAATCCGAAACAGCAAAATACATCTCTCTCGTTCCCTGGCCTCACGGGTCTGGCAACAGAACACCATGGCAGCACCAGCAAGAACACGCTTAGCACCAGCAAGATTTAAGTGAAGCACCAGAGACATCAGATTGGTCGGGGGGAAAAAAAATGCCTTTTGTCTTGATGTGACAGCGGGACTAGTCATCTATCTAGGTAGACAGAGGCTAGGATTTGTGAAGACAGAAATGGAAGTATCCCCGGGCTCTGCCTCTACGACATTGGTCCCAGGTCCTCCTCACTTTTTTTTTTTTTTTTTTTTTCTATTTTGCCTTTTGCCATTTCACCTCTTCCTCCACCAGCATCCCTTCCCAGGCAGTTGGTCGCCTCCGAGGTTAACTCCCACTAGTCTTTGCAAATTTTCTAGGTACACAGTAAGCATCTCTCTTCCAGTGCCCCCAGACATGACAGAGCATCAGAGTTCACATCGGAAGGTGCAGAAAAGGGAGGGGACCACATCCTCGACAAGGCATGCACTGAATAGTAATATTCATATTTTCTTTTTTTTTTATATATAGAAAGCTGTATGTAAATAGCATTGGGGTGTCTTGTTTCTGCAGCTGGACATCCAGAGGGCTTCCCCAGTCCCGTTCCTCGTTGCTACTATTGCTCCAGGCGCTGTATTTATTCTCCACTTCCTTCTCGAAGTGCCAACTGTGGCCTTTCAAGCTCTGGGCTCCCCCTTGGGAAAACAGGAACCAGCTTTCTCCAGGACACAAGGTTTTCACCAACCTGCAGAAATAAAGATTCGTATTTCAGTCAGTAGGCACGTGCAGACAGCGGCTGGGGATGATGTCAGCGCCTTGGACTGCTGCACAGCCAGCCCTGAGTGTCAGGGAGGGGGATGGGTGACAGCGGCTAGATACCAAAGCTCTGATTTGGGAGGAAAGGTTCCCCCAAAGGTGGTCCTGGTGCTGCCCCTCCCCACAAAGCCCTGTCCACGTAGCAGCCTTCTCTAAACATGCATTTGTGAGTGCACACACACACACACACACACCTGTCTCTGCTTTCAGACCTAGATGGGTTTACATAGGCATCTTCTGTGATTAAAAAAGAATGTAAAGACACTACTTTTTTGCTCCTCCGTGTCAGGAAACAGGACCTTCATCTATTCATTTCATAGATCCATCTTCAAGGCAGACTTGTAGGACAGACTCTGCTTTCATCCATTCATCCATCCACCCACCCATCCATCCATTCCTTCACTGATGAACATGCCAAGCACAACCTAAGGTGTTAAACATCCACTGATACAGTTCTTACCCTTCAGGGGCTCAGAGGCCAACAAAGGGAAGATGGGATAAAATCAATCATGACAGCATCATGGGAAGAGCCTGCAATCTGGGTAAGCGTGGGCTATGAGGGACCAGAGGAGAGGTAGCTTGTGAGGGAGGAGGAGGAGTCTGAGAAAAGTCCTCAGAGAAAGAGCAAACAGACCCCTGCTGAGTACTGAATGATGCCAGTGAATTAGCCAAGTTAAGGTAAGGTATTCTGGGCAGGGCTGAAAAAATAGTACAAACCCAAGAGGGTGGAAACTATACATCCACAGAAAAACTTGTACACAAATGTTTTGGGAACATTTGTGGAATGTTCCCAAAGTGGAAACAATGCAAATGCCCATCACCTGATGAGTGCATAAATAAAGTGGGGTATTTCCATACAGTGGAATATTATTTGGCCACGAAGAGGAAAGAAGCACAGATACATGCTACAGCACAGATCAACCTGGAAGACGTGATGCTAATGAAAGAAGCCAGACACGACAGGGACAAATATTGTATGATTCCATGTATAGGAAATGTCTAGAATAAGAAAATCTATAGAAACAAAAAGCAGATTCATGGTCACCCAGGACTGGCAGGAAATGTAAACAGTTGCGGGGGTAAATGCTAATGGGTCCAGGGCTTCTGCTGGGGAAATAAAAATCCTCTAAATTTGACTGGGGGACGGCCACACAGCTCTGGAAATATAATAAACATCACTGATATGTGCACTTTATTTTTTAAAAGATTGCTGTGTGTCTGTGTTAGTTGCTGTCATGTCTAACTCTTTGCAACCCCATAGACTGTAGCCCACCAGACTCCTCTGTCCATGGGATTCTGCAGGCAAGAGTACTGGAGTGGGTTGCCATTCCCTTCTCCAGGGAATCTTCCCAACCCAGGGAGCCACCAGATAACCAGGTTATCATCTGAGCCACCAGATTGCTAGCTTATTTTTAATATGTATTCATTTGTATATTTATTTAGCTGTGCCAGATCTTAGTTGCAGCATGCAGGATCTAGTTCCCTGACCAGGGATTGAACTCAGGGCCCTCTGCATTGGCAATATGGAGTCTTAGCCACTGGACCACCAGGGAAGTCCCAACTTGTGCACTTTAAAAGGCTATGAGGAAGGGGAGAGGGAGTAGAGGAAGGGGCAGGGGGCTGAAGGGAGGGATGAGGAGGAGGAAAGGAAAAGAAACAGGACTCAGAGGAATGACGTGGCATGACAAGGTGGGGAGCATGATGAGGCTCAAGTGAAGACTGGGCCACAGGGTCACGGGAGAGATGAGGCTGGAGAGTTAGCAAAGGAGACAAAAACGGTTCACACGTTCCTCTACAGCAGGTGGTAGGGAAACTGCCTTGGCCTGTTACAAACCACGTGGGGTAGGAGAAGGATCACTTGATGACCTTCGGGTAGGCAGCAGTCTGGGATTTTGACCTGTCCGAACTGCACCAACAAGCTCGCTTGGGCTTGTGGCCTCCTGCGGGGTCTAGTTCTCAGAAGGCAGTCACGGGGCCACAAATAGGGCCACAGATCGGCCAGAGCACCTGCCAGGAAGCTCTCTGCTATAGCCCCAGGGTCCGCTCCAGGCTCCGGTCCCTGTCCTCACCTTTAGGCCAGCCTGCCGGGAGGGGTGGAGGGCGTGGTGGTGGAGATGGGGCTGCAGGCACCTCACCGATTTCCTAAAGCCTGCCCACATGTTGCCGTCAAACCTCTAAACTCTCCTCTGATAAATCAGTTTGGGGGTGCTTGCTGCCTCTTATTTGGACCCTGGCCAATACATACAACTGTGTGAAAGAGGGGAGTCACAATCATGGACCCCACAAGCTATTCGAATGACCAAAAAGTCGGTTAGGGTTTTTCCATGAACGTTTTGGCCAACCCAATGCATCCGCATCAGAGGGTCACAAAGATCTGAACCAGCAACTTCAAACCTTCTGCTTTTGACCGGCTCAGTTGGAAGGAGAAGATCCCTGCAGCCCTCCAACTACCACCCCAACCCCATTCCCCTCCTGTCTCATCAGGGCACAAGTGCCAAAGGCGTTCTATGTAGCTGCTGTGTGTTTTCATGGAATACAGATTCAGAGTCACTGTCAACTGAGAAACACGCTTGATTTAGTTCATGGAAACCAGCTCTGTAACTCCTAAAAATCTTACTTTGTTGGTGCCTAGTCATACTGATCTATAGAGCCAAAGTCAGTGGAAGCCTGCAATATTAGCCTAAGGCGATTATGCTGCCGTATTAAATACCAGTACAAAAAAGGAAGGACGAGGGGACTTCCCTGGTGGTCCAGCGGCTAGGACTTCACACACTCAATGCAGGGAGCCTGGGTTCAAACCCCGGTCAGGGGACTAGATCCCACATGCTGCAACTAAGACCTGGCACAGCCAAATAAAAAAATAAGTATTCTTTTAAAAAAGAAAATAAAGAGAGAATGCACCTACCGTGTGCTATCAAGTGTGCTGACTTTGTACTAATAAGCAATGTTCCCTGCTCTAGAAAAAGCTGTTTCTGCCCTCAGCTGGCCTCCAGTCTTATTGGGGAAGACATGAAATACCAGCGGTCAGGACTGCAAAAGACCATTGTCTGCAGGTGTGTTTAGAGCCTAGAAATCGGGATGCGGTTTTATCACCAGGAAAGTTTCAGAGAGGAAGTCGGATTTCATCTGGGTCTTGAAAATACACGGGGAGTTTTTTTCCCTATATTTGGAAGAAGGGAAGATGGTTTAGGTGGGGAAGAGGCTGAGCAAGGCTCAAGGACAGTGACAAGTATGGCTCAAACAGGAGACCCTGATGAGCAGGGAACTGCATCAGAGAGTTGTGACAACTGAGATTGTGCTGATACTTGAATTGAGCAGAGATGACGAAGGGAAAAAAAGGTGGCATCAGGCAAGAATCGGTCTTGTTTTCTTGCAAAACTAGAACCGGCAACTGACTTCCACTTTTCCTACCTGTAAATCATTGAGCCAATAATGAGTTTTTCTAAGGCTCTCCCAGGGCTGCTGAATGGACAAATTCCTATACCAGCTGGCATCCTGATTACAGGTTGGTGTCCACAGTGAAGGATGAACATCAGAAGCACCTCTCTGTACTGCATGAAAAAACCAGTGGGCATGTCACCACATCCCACAGTCAGTGGGTGGGCCTTGCGTACACTTCTAGGGGATCTTAAATTGGACACCCTACCCTAGCCCACAGAAGTAGTCACATAAGTGTACTTAAGGATGTCCCCTCCAGCTTTATTTGTAACAAATTCGCAATTTATTACAAATCTGGAATTTGGAAACAACCCATGTGTTTATTTTTATTTATTATTTTTGGTTGCACTGGGTCTTCATTGCTGCACACAAGCTTTCTCTAATTGTGGCAAGTGGGCTTCTCATTGAGGTGGCTTCTCTTATTGCAGCACACAGGCTTAATTGTGCCCAGGCATGTGGGATCTTAGTTCCCGGTCCAGGGATCAAACCAGCGTCCCCTGCATCGACAGGCAGATTCTTAACCACCGGACCATCAGGGAAGTCCCCTATGTGTTCACTGACAGGAGACTGGATTAACAAGCCTCATGTAAATTAGAAAGAGGTAAATCTACATTAGATAGACAGAAGAGGAGAAATATATGACATTCCTTATATGTGGAATGTAAAAAGAAATGATACAAATGAATTTAAAAAACAGAAACAGACTCAGTGACTTAGAGAAAGAACTTATGGTTGCCAGGAGATAGGGGAAAGATGGAGGGAAGATATAGTTAGGGAGTTTGGGGTGGCTATGTACACACTGCTATATTTAAAATGGATAACCAACAAGGACCCCGCTCAATGTTATGTGGCAGCCTGGATGAGAGGGGATTTGGGGGAGAATGGATACATGTATACGTATGGCTGAGTCCTTTCAGTGTTCACCTGAAACTATCATAACATTGTTAATTGGCCATACCCCAATACGAAATAAAAACATTTTTAATGTATTGAGATAGAAAGTTGGCTATGATTTTTAATTGAAAAGAGCAAATAGCCCAGGTCTTTTTTTTTCTTTCTTTTAATCAATATGTGTATTTGTGTATGTGTATACATAGACATTTATATATATATATATCCTATATATATATATCCTATCTATATATCCATATAAAAAGTATTGCAGAAAGGCAAAATACTTTAATGGATAAGGGCCCAGACTCTGGAGCTTGACACCTCAGTTGGAATCCTGATTCAAACACTTAAAAGCTGTGTGACTTTGAGCCAGTTATTAACCACTCTGGGCCTCAGTTTCCCTATATGGAAAAGGAGTGGGGCAGTATTTTGAATCTCATTGTGTTGATGTAAGAACTGAAAGCACCGACCCATTTGTTATTATGATTGTTACTGTTGTTATATATACATCCAGACTGAAAGTTACACCAGGGGCGTAGCTTTAGGGGCTGAGTAAAAGAACACTACAGTACTCTATATGCTGTACTTCCATATTGTTTGTTATTTTTCTTTTGTTTTGCAAGGGGCAATATATCTTTTATATTAATTTAAAAACATAAAGTCCACCGCCCGCTATGAACCACTTGCCCTGCCCCTGGGATATGCTTCCTCAAACTTGGCTCATAAAGCATTTTCTGAAACGCTGACTCACAAGCAAAGCTCACAACTGGGGAGATTCATGGAACTTCTGTTTTTCAATGGCCCTGATTCCCCTTTGCCCCCACAGAGTGGAGGGGCGGGGTTGGGGTGGAGGTGGGGACAGGAAGCCTGGAAACCCCACCTGCCTGAGCTGAGGCATGGCAGGTGGGGAGCTGTGAATCCCACTGAAGCATTAGATGGGGAAGAAATCTCACTCCCTTTCCCCTACATCAGAGAAGAGTTAGGACTCTTGGCTTCCCTCCTAAGGGGTCCCAATTTTAAATTAAAAAAAAAAAACTTTTTTGTTCTCGCTGTTTGCATATGTGGTAAGTTAGAAGTTCCAAACAGCAGAGAAGGATATAGAAATAAAAGAAAGTCGCCTTCACTCCACCCCCGAGCCACCCAGGACACCTGTGCATGTACACACCAAATCTCTCCCTTGACCCATCGCGTTTCCTCAGGGCCCAGCAGCGTGCCCGGCACACAGTAGGTGCTCAGTTCAACCTGTCAAGTGACAGCGGCTAACTGAGCACATGAATAATGGTGGTAACTTCCCAGCTTTTCCATCTTTGGGGATTTTTCTTTTAATCTTTAAAATAGATTTTTACTGGAGTATAGTTGATTTGCAATGTTGTGTCAGTTCCTGCTGTACTGCAAAGTGAATCAGTTATTGCTGTTGTTCAGTCGTTAAGTCGTGTCTGACTCTTTGTGATCCCCATGGACCGCAGCACACCAGGCTTCCCTGTCTTTCCCTGTCTCCTGGAGCTTGCTCAACCTCATGTCCATTGAGTTGGTGATGCTCTCCAACCATCTCATCCTCTGTTGTCCCCTTCTCCTCCTGTCCTCAATCTTTTCCAGCATCAGGGTCTTTTCCAGTGAGTCAGCTCTTCGCCTCAGTTCAGTTCAGTCACTCAGTCGTGTCGGACTCTTTGCAGCCCCAATGAATCACAGCACGCCAGGCCTCCCTGTCCATCACCAACTCCCGGAACTTACTCAAACTCATGCCCACAGAGTCGGTGATGCCATCCAGCCATCTCATCCTCTGTCATTCTTTTCTCCTCCTGCCCCCAGTCCCTCCCAGCATCAGGGTCTTTTCCAATGAGTCAACTCTTCTCATGAGGTGGCCAAAGTACTGGAGTTTCAGCTTCAGCATCAGTCCTTCCAATGAATATTCAGGGTTGATTTCCTTTAGGATGGACTGGTTGGATCTCCTTGCAGTCCAAGGGACTCTCAAGAGTCTTCTCCAACACCACAGTTCAAAAGCATCAATTCTTAGCACTCAGTCTTCTTTATGGTCCAACTCTCACATCCATACATGACTCCTGGAAAAACCATGGTGGTGGTGGTTTCGTTGCTAAGTCGTGTCCAGCTCTTGGGATCCCATGGACTATATAGCCTGCCAGGCTCCTCTGTCCATGGGATTCTCCATAGCTTTGACTATATGGACCTTGGTCAGCAAAGTGATGTTTTGCTGTGATGCTCTGCTTTTTAATCAGTTATACATGTACCTATATCCACACTTTTTTAGAACCTATTCCCATATGAGTCACTATAGAGCATTGAGTGGAGTTCCTTGTGCTTTATAGTCATCCTTATTACCCACTCTTTCATCTTTGGTTTCAACAAGTTGATTTTGACCATGGAGTTCAAATGGTACCAGTGGTAGGCCCTAATGTCTAAGAATCATGGGTACAGAGTTCTTCAAGTGGAATCCTCCTAGAGGCAAGATGCTCTGGCCCATGTTATCATTTAAATCTCCACCTGTGTAGCTCATGCTGGCCAGTTAGGAACACCGGGCTCTGAGGAGACGGTGGTTGAGGGGACTAAAGAGCAGGAGGCGAGGTTCAGGGTGTACGAGAAAGGAAGCGGCCGTTTATCTGGCAGCTCCTGGAAGGAGTGTTTGCTCCTCTCTGCCTATCTGTCTGTTGCCCCTGTTATCTGTGAATAGTTATCAGTTCTACCAGTGAATAGTGTTTTTTAATTAATTACTGTATTTTTCGCCTGTGCTGGGTCTTCGTTGCCGTGCCGGATTTTCTCTCGCTGCAGTGAGCGGGGGCTGTTCTTTGTTGTGGTGCCTGGGCTGTTTACGGCGGCAGCTCCGCTTACTGCAAAGCACAGGCTCTAGAGCCCGTGCTTAGTAGCTGTGGTGCTCGGGCTTAGTAGCCGCTCGGCGTATGGAATCTTCCTGGACCAGGGATCTGAAGCTGTGTCTCCTGCACTGGCAGGCAGAGTCTTAAGCACTGGACCACCAGGGAAGTCCAGTGAATAGTTACTGATCACATAAAATCTGTGGAGAGAGCCCAGAGAACTCAAAGCTCCACCCACTATGAAGTTTGGCAGGTGGGCCTTGAATGCCAAATTCAGTCCATGTCCACAAATTCAGTCCCTCCACAGAAGCTGGGGAGGCGGGGAATGGAAAGGCACAGAAGTGACACCAGATCCCAAGGGCAGATCCTTCTTACAGCGATCCCACCATGCATATCATCACCTTATCACACACTCGTTTTTTCACCCAACAACTTCACCTCTAGGAACTTCACTTTTTTTTTTTTTACAAAGTTGTTCAAACAAGAATGTTCACCAAACCTCATTTATGAACTATCAGAAAATGGCAACAGTGTAAATATCCCTGGGGAAATGACCAAATAAGGAAATCATGGTCCATCCAAGCAACAGAACACCATGTAGCCATAAAAAGAGATGATGAAAACCTCTGTTGACATGGGAACATCTCAGCAACCTATTTTTTTATTGGGGAAAAAGCAGATGACAAATGGCAGGACCAGAATGATCTCATTTATTTAAAATAGGATGCATGTGTGGGTGTGTCTATGCATCAAGGGACCTCTGACGGGGTGGTCTCCAAAATCAGGCATTGTCAATTTAAACGCATCAGATCCAGTGCAGGAGGGGCCACAGTCATTGGAGAGCTTGTGTCCCATCTAAAGAGGTTTCTGATGCTCATCTGCAGTCTTTCACTGCCACATGGAACTCGATGTTGTCAGATCTTTCCATTTTTTTCAAGAAAAACTGAAAATGTGGGCTTCTATATGAAAGTGCCTGGTTTGTAAGTGTTGGGGAGAAAGCATGCAAGTCAAATAAAACTCAACAGCAGGCCAGTTTCAGCCAGGAAACCACCGGGTTTCGATCTCTGCCTAGACACGAAGGTAGTCTTAGACAAGGACAGCTGGCGTGTAAGCCCACCTCCTTTTAACCCTCAGGAGCTCTCTGAGCCTTGGCTTCATCGTCTACAAGGTGAGGAGTTGGATTTGGTGGTTTCCAAAGTCCTGTCTAGCTCTGGCTAGGCTTCTGGAACAGTGATCTCTTGGAGTCCTAGATCTTTTGAGACTCAGATCAGAGCTATGATTTCTCTCTGAAGTGGGGGAGAGGAATAAAGGAGTATGACTCAGCCAATTGTATGTCTCGTTTCTGGGGGAGGGTCCCAAATTTACTAGGCCTCTCCCCAACTCATTCACTCATTTACTCATCCATCCATTAATTCAGTAGTTAGTAAATGCTTGCTCTGTACCAGTCACCATGCCAGGCGCTGGGAGAAGTGATGAATTGGGGTCCCCTGGGGACCCCAGGGCTAGTGTCCCCCAGGACAGTAGGGGAGTCCTGTCCCCTAGGACAGTTGGGGAGTGGTGGTCTGGAGGTTCCCCCTGCCCTGGTGCAGTGACTTAAGAAGTCTGTTGGTGATCCACAGGGTTGAAGAGGCAGGATTGACAACTGCTTTGTGCAGAAGGCTCAGAGAAGTCCCTTGAGAGTTCCCACCAGGGACTTCCCTGACGGTCCACAATTCTTAGTGGTTAAGAATCTGCCTTGCAATGCAAAGGACATGGATTCGATCCCTGGTCAGGGAACTAAGATCCCACATGCCACAGAGCAACTCAGCCTGTGTGCTACAACTACTGAGCCCTTGCACCGCAAATAGAGAACCCGTGTGCTGTAATGAAAGATCCCCCATGACACAAGGAAGATCCCACATGCCACAGCTCAGACCCAACACAGCCACATAATAAATAAATATTAAAAAAAAAAAAAAAAAAAGAGTTCCCACCATACACTAATATGAGGCCATGGACTGAAATTTACACCAAACAAGAACACATATCCTGCACTATCATTTACCACTTCCCACCATTTTCTGAACATCAGTGACACGCCTTATATGCTCAGAAGGTACAGAGGCAATGCCTACAGTCACACGAGTGGGAAATGGCAGATCAGGACCTGATCTGAGAGTCAGCCTGACTTGAAAGTTCATGTCACTTTCCACCAAGCTGTCCTACGTCGGCAACAAATCTGGGTGCGTTAGATAAACAGTTACCAGCAGTTCAATTTTCTGAGGCTCCACGATGCACTAACAGACTAAAACATTTTCAGTCTGGGCTGTCTTTGAAAATGGTGCGTGCTGATTGCTAAATTGCTTTAGTTGTGTCCAACTCTTTGTGACCCAATGGACTGTAGCCCACCAGGCTCCTCTGTCCATGGGGATTCTCCAGGCAAGAATACTGGAGTGGATTGCCATGCCCTCCTCCAGGGGATCTTCCCAACCCAAGGGTCGAACCCATGTCTCTTATGTCTCCTGCACTGGCAGGCGGGTTCTTTTCACTACTGCCATCTCGGAAACCTACTAAAATAGTGCCTCTTCTTAAATCTATCTCATGGCCCCTGGCAAATTCCCACCCTCAGAGGACCCCTCCAAAATCACTTTGTCTAAGATTCCCCGCCATCATGTTAGCATCCTGCAGTATTTATTAAGTACCATGTGCCAAATCCAAGAATATCAGATGAACATCGTGCCACAAGTACAGCCAGGCAGGCGGAGAAGTCCTTCAAACTCAGTGACACTGCTCTGACTTGGAGCCCCGCCCTGAAGTTGGGATGGGCATGCCAGCGGTCACTGCACTTACACACTCCAACAATGGCTGGAGGTGTGGTCTACGGAGAATATTCCGTAAAAACACAACACAGACTCAGCTGAGGATGGCAACAGCCAGCTCCAGAGTCAAGCGATCACATTATGGATAGTGGCTGGTGACATAAATGAGAAATGGGAACAAACGGCAGAGTTTATCTAGAACCCACAAGATTTTATACCCTTTAGACACCCTTTATAATAAAAGAATGTTTACATACACTTTTAAGACCAAAGTTCCACCTGTGGGCCTTCTTAAGAAAATCTCTGTGAGGTACCTGAAGAGTGACACCCAAGGACATTCCATATCACAACTGGAAGCAATCCAAACCTCCAAAAATAGCCGAGTGAGAAGGCAGATGATGGAAGAGCCAAATCCTAAGTAACCTCTAAGAAGTGTGTCACGGAAAATACTATAAAACATGCAGAACTGTCCACGATATAATGACAAAGTCAGATTACAGAAAATGCATTTACAGGAATTCCACTTGTTAAACTACTTCTCAGTGGGTTTTTTTTTCAGCCATGCCATGTAGCGTGCGGGATCCTAGTTCCCAGACCAGGGATCCAAGCCATGGCCTTTGCAGTCGAAGTGTGGGGTCTTGACCACTGGACAGTCAGGGAAGTCCCCTCAGTGCATTTTTTTTTTAATGGAAAAAAAAAATCTATCAAAATGTTAACAATGGGTAGTGAGATAAAAACAATCGACTGAAATGTTATTTTATTCAATATTTTCCAAATATTTGATAATGAGCTTGTAATATTTTTCTTAATCAAGAAATAAGCCATTTTTTTTTCTAAAAAAGGAATATTACATAAAGTTTCCCAGAGCTATTTAATTCCATCTTGCCCAAGTCCGTGGCCTGTGGAGCAAAAGTTTAGAGATGGCAACACTCTGTGGAGTAGTCAATTTTCCCTCTACAGGGCAGGTAAAGGAGGCTTCTCTTGTCCTGGGTGTACAGGACTACTGGAAGGTCACGTCTCACTGACCAAAAACAGAGATCCCCACCCAAAAGCAGGGCATCAGTTTAGGGCAGGAAGGAGAGAAGGAAGACAATACGGAATTGAATGGTGAAATTTCTTAGGTGATGGAAATCCAGCCTGTATCCACAACCTTCTAAGGGCACTGAGGGTTGGGCATCAGAGAGCTGGTACAGGGACCAGAATCTCTCAGACCTTAAACAACCTAAATATTCATCAACAGAGGCATGGATAAAGAAGATGTGGTTTATATATATATATATATATATATATATACATACACACATGTATATGTATACATATATATACATACATGTGTATATATGTATATATATACACAAGGGAATATTACTCAACTATAAAAAGGAAAGAAACTGGGTCATTGGTAGAGACATGGATTGACCTAGAGACTGTCCTATAGCATGAAGTAAGTCAGAAAGAGAAAAACAAACATCATATATTAATGGGTAAATGAGGACTCTGAGAAAATTAGCATAGACCATCTTATTTACAAGGCAGAAATAGAAACACAGATGTAGAGAACAAACGTGTAGATATCCAAGGGGAAAGCGCAGACTGGGATGAACTGGACAACTGGGGTTGACATATACATGCTATTGATGTCTGTGTGTGGGCTCAGTTGTGTCCGACTTTTTGCAATCCCATGGACTGCAGCCCACCAGGCTCCTCTGGTCATGGGATTTCCCAGGCAAGAATACTGGAGTGTGTCGCCACTTCCTTCTCCAGGGGATCTTCCCGACACAGGGATCAAACCCGAGTCTCCTACGTTGGAAGGCAGATTCTTTACCACTGAGCCACCAGGGAAGGCCAGTTCTCTTTCTTGCATGACATCGAATCCTCCGCTTATAAAGCAGCTCTTCCTGTGCTGTTGGCACTTGTGCCTCCCTTTATAGCAAAACTCACCCTCTCTACCATGGCCTGATCTAGCCCCTGCCTGCCATCTGACTTCCTCTCCCCCTGGTTCATGTGGTCTTAGCCCACTGCTCCTTTTTCTCTTCCTCAGACATACAATGCAAAGTGTCACCTCCCCAGAACATCTTTCTTCCAGACACCCACATGGCTGGCTCCTTCTCATCACTCAAGTCACTGACCCCTAGGTTTCTCCTCGAGTGGCCATCACCCTCCATTGCAGGTAGGAATGCACCAGGCTCCCTCTATGACAGGCATACCTCAGAGCATTCACAGTTGTTTTTGTTTTTTACAAATGGAAGGTTTGTGGCATCCCCGCATCGAGCAAGTCTATTGATCCAATTTTTCCAACAGTATTTGCTCACTTCATGTCTCTGTGTCACATTTGGGTAATTCCTGCAATATTTCAAACTCTTTCACCATTATTATATTTGTTACGGGTGATCTGTGATCCGTGATCTTTGATGTGATTATTTCAAAAAGATTACAACTTCTAGAAGGCTCAAATGATGGTCAGCAGCACTTTTTAGCAATAAAGTATTTTTTAATTGAGGTGTGTACATTGTTTTTAAAGATATAATCCTACTGCACACTTAATAGACTACAGTATAATGTAAATGTAACTCTTATATGCACTGGGAAACCAAAAAAATTCATGACTTGCCTTATTGCAGTGGTCTGGAACCAAACCACAGGATCTCCAAGGCCTGCCTGTATATTATCTGTGTGTGTTACCATCAGAGCCTGCAGCACTTTCTGAAATTCTGTGTTTAGACTGCATAATCCAAAGATGGCCACAATATCTTCTCTCCAATTTGCTATTCTAGAACCCATGGGGTGGGATCTAATTCCACTCTCCCCTAAATCTCGGCCTACTTGTGACTTACTTTTGACTAAAGTGATTTCTTTCTTTCTTTTTAAAATATTTATTTGGCTGCGTAGGGTCTTAGTTGAGATATGTGGAATCTAGTTGCCTGACCAGGGATGGAATCCGGGCCCCCTGCACTGGGAGTGAGGAATGTTAGTCATTGGACCACCAGGGAAGTCCTTTGACCAAAGTGATCTCTGAAGCTGGGTCAAAAAAGACAAAGCAGCTTCCACTTGGCCCTCTGAGACGTCTGCCTTTGGAGTTCTGAGACACCAGATCAGAATCCATCTACCATGAGGCTGCCATGCTGTGGGGAAGCCCAGGTCACAGGAGGAGACTGAGTATAAATGCTCTGATTGGCAGTCCCAGCCGACACCCAGCTTCAACAGCCAGACCTTGATATAAATGAAGATCCCACTCCCATGACTCCAGTCCCCCAGTCAGTCTGGAACAGAGATGAGTCACCCCTGCTATGCCTTGTTTGGATTTCTAACCCTTAGAATGTTAGAGCCTAATCAAATAGTTGTGGGGTTTTTTTTAATGTTTATTTAAATATTTAATATTTAAACACTTATTTAAACATATAATATTTAAATATTTATTTAAATATATAACAGTTTAGAATATTTATTTGGCTGTGTTGGGTCATAGTTGCAGAACACGGGATCTTAATTGCATTGTGTGGGCTCTTTCATTGTGGCACATGGACTCTCTAGTTGGGGCGCTCAGGTTTAGTTGCTCTGGCATGTGGGATCTTCCCAGACCAGGGATTGAACCTGCATCCCAGGCATTGTAAGGCATATTCTTAACCACTGGACCACCTGGGAAGGCCCTCAAATAGTTGTTTTAAGCCAGTAAGTTTTGGAGTCATTGGTTACACAGCAGTAGTAACCAGAACAATCTTTAGTGATTTATCATCTATACTCTTCCCCTAAAATGTAGGCTCCATGAGAGGCGGGGGCTTCTAATGTCTTGGTCTGTGTCCATCATGCCCTGCACACAGCAGGAACTCAAGAATTAATAGGTGAATGAGTGGAAGAAGCTGAATTTGAGAAACAGTGATACCCATCTGACACAGTTTTTGAATGACTCATGTACTGTATTCGTCATAGTTATTTTGTATCTACTATGCCACAAGCAAGTTGCCATGAACTAGGGACACTGTGGAGCAGCTTGTTGCTCCGGTGAAATCCTACCACACAGAGTGATGACCAGAAGGGAAACCGAAGCCGTCACTATTCTGCGTCCTCCCTACTCCCAACATAGGTCTCAAAAGCTGACGTTTCAAAAACCAGAGGTGCGGGTGCCAAATCCACCCAGCCCACATTTGGGGGTGTATTTAATTATCCCCGGGTGTGGCTATGTTTACATCCACAGCTCAGTCACTTGTGCCCTGGCCTCTCAGCAGGCAAGTGAGTGATTCCAGACAGGGACCATGTGGCAGGAGGGCTGCCACAGTCCCGCACATCTGGCCCCTTCCTAGGGGGTGGGGGTGGTCCTTCCCAACAGCTGTCTCCCTCCCTTCTGTTCCCTCCTTTCCCTCTTCCCTGCTGAGGCTTTCAAGCTCTAAAAGTCATTCTGGCAGGGGTGCAGCAGTCTGGGAGGGAGGCCTGAAGGATGCGCCTCCAGGTTTAACCACTTAATCCCCAAAGTACCTGCCAAGAACCAGTTAGCATGTCTGGCGGGCAGGCCAAACCGTCATTAATTCATTAAAGCCGGCTCCTGCTGGCCCATTATCTTCCTTGCCGCTGACCACGTCGCCTCTTGGGCTCGCAGAGTCCCCCTTTCTCCACTTCTCCTTAGTCCTAAGGCAAGGTTTTGCCCACCCCTAGCCTCCTCCCCCTGCCAGAATCCTCCTCCTTCTCTTCCCCTCCCCTCCGCCTCCCAAGGCACACACTTCTCCCTCGCACGCCTCTGCCAGCCAGCGCTTACCATAAAGCATCTTTTGTTCCCTCTCCTGTATCTTTTGAGCAGTGACTGGTTAAAACACACCCATTCTCCTCCGGGCCTCCCCAGCCTCCAGGGAGTCTCCCCCCCACTCCCCTGAGGCTCTCTCAGAAAGGGAATCTCTCTAGTGCAGGAATTTGAGGCTCATCACCCCCTCTGCTTTCTGCTCAGTATCTTCTCATCCCCTGCACCCCTCAAATCATCTGAAGGGTGGCTGGGTGAAGGCCCCCAAAGACAGACCCTCCAATGTCAGCTCTGACTTTGCCCTTGATCCTTTGGGACGACTCAGGTGGACTTTCTCTGCCTCAGTTTCCCCTTTGAAACAATAAGAATGGCTTTAACCATTTCATAGCATCCTCTAAGGATTGAACTAAGTGTCAGGCACTGCTTTGGGCATTTGAAATGGATGGCCTCCTATCGACCTCTCAGCAACCCTGACGAAGATACAGCTGAGGTTTACAGATAAAGGCTCAGAGAGGTTATGGTTCTTACCCAAGGTCACACTGCCAGAAAGTTCTTGGGCTGGGACTTAAATCCAGTTTCATCTGATTCCTAAACCCATGCTCTTCATCAATATACTATCTTGGCCCATGTGGCCCTGATTCCCCAAAATGGCAAGTAGGAATAGTGTGGAACCACCAGCAAGGACAATGGCAAAATGTTGTCTACTTTCAGGAAGAAAGGTATTAAATGCACAATCAAAGTGAAACACAGGTATTAAATGCACAATCCCTTCTTGATGCACAAGGCGCTGTTTTAGAGCTTTCTGTATATGACCTCATTTTGCCCTCTTGACAACACCTATGCATTTAAGTACTGTTATTGTCCCCACATTACATATGGGAAAACTGAGTCTTGGAGGAGAGGTTGACTCTGTTTGTTTAATGATGACTTCTGAGAAAAGTATTGCTGGCTCACAGTAGAGGCTCCAGACCACTTTGTTGAAACTGCCCTGGTACCTATAGCTAAGCTTGCCTTTAACGCCTAACAGAATGGTCTGCCGTAGATGGCGGATTCAGGCCATCCTGAAACCCCTAAGGTACCCTGTGAGCATTTCCATTTCTCCTCCAGGGTAGGAAATGTGGAGAGGTCCACACACAGAACTCAAAAAACTGACTTTACCCAGGGGATTTCCTTTCACTTCTTCCTAACGTACCAGAGGTTAACCAAAGATGGGTTTCCCCCAGTTAAGCCAAGAGCACAAGAAAGGCCCGAGTGGTGGATAGCAGGGAGAGAAGCCAAGTCCTTGGTACGGGAGCCAAGCCTGGAAGACCCAGCGCAGCGAACCCCGGGATGGTAGTGGTATACACTCTACCATTCTATAGGCGATCTGAGAGGGTGCCGGGCATCCTAGGGTCAGGGCACCCAAGGAGGAAGGACCCTAGAGGGGTGTGACTGCTGGGGTCTCCCGGCAGGGACACACAGGCGGGAGGTGGCCGGAGTCGGGACGCAGCACGAGACTCTGCGGCAGAGATAGAGTGAGGAGGGGGAAATAAACTCGGCGGCGACGTTGCTTAGCCGACGCCGCCCCAGCCAAACTCCTCCCAAACTCCTCCCAGTCTCCCTTCCGGGTGGCGCGGGTCCTCCCGCGCGCCCGAACCCAGAGCGGCGCGCTCCGTCCGCCCCGCGCGCCCTCGCGTAGGTTTCGGGCCACCTCCCCGGCGGCAGCCTTCTCCTGAGGACCCCGGGAGCATCCCCCGGCCCCGAAGCGAACACACAGTCAGGCTCTGGCTGCGCGCTCTCCGTCCCGGGGGTGGGACGCCCAGCATCCCGCACCGTCCTGTCCTGAGAAGGCAGCGCTTCTCGAACCTCGCCTGGACCCCAAGACTGGAGGAAGCGATGTCCTAACCCTCCTCCCCATTTCCACTGGGTTCCTCTCGCTTCACATCTTTCTTATCCACGTTCCCACTGTCTTGTTCTCCGGGAAGTCTCTTTTTCTCCAGTTTCTTCGACTTTCTTTCCTTGTCTCGCCGCCTTTTTTTTGTTTCTGTTTTCTTTGGTGGGGTTGGTTTTTTGTGGGTTTTTTTTTTTTTTTTTTTTTTTTTGGTCTCTGCCTCCTCTTCCACCTTCTTTCCGCCTTTCCCTAAATTACACACTTTGGGCTTAGCGTCTCTTTCTTGGCTTCTTTTTCTGCCCCGCCTCCCCGTGCCCCATCCAAAATTTTTTTCCTGCTCCCAGGATCCGGCAGCCCCCGCCCGGCCCCCTGCAGCCGAGGGGAGCCCCCCTGCAGCCGAGGGGAGTCCCCTGTCTCTTTCGCGAGAGGGAGAAGCGGATGGAACCTTCGGGAGCCGGGCAGAGGGCGCCCCGAAGCGCGCACCTCTCTGCGCCAGCGCCGGGGCTGCGCCGGCCCACGCGACATCTGTCGCCCGCGCTCCCGGCTCACACCCCGCGCACCCCCGCAGCTCCCCGGGCGTTGCCACCCCCCACGCTCCGGCTGCCGCCTCTCCCTGCAGGCGCCGCGCCAGCTTCCCAGGGTGTTGGCGCACCGCGGGGCTCGGCCGCGACCCGAGCGCTCGGCGTCTGCGGGCCGTGACTTCGGGGCTGGCTTTCTCACTTTCCAGCCCGAGACCCACCGTGGTGGGCTCAGCCTGATTCTCTCCACCCCCATTCTCTGCAGCTCTCCTCTCGATTCCAGAACCTGAAAAGACAGTCCTGACCCGCCGTCTCCCCGCAAGTGCCTAGAACAGTGCCCGGCGCTCAGCGTGTGCTCAGTAATTCCCCAACCCAAGGACTTAGCGCACAGTAAACGCTCAGTACCCTCCTTCTACTGGTACCAAACATGCTAGGCGCTCACTACTGACTACCCATCCCCATCACCACCCAGTGCCTAGCATACCGCAGGCTCTCAAACATTCCCTCCAACAACAAGGCCTAGCAACCAGAAAGAGCTCAGTGAATGCTCTTTCGTTAAGGCCTTCCCTTGGAGTTTCCCTAAGAGCCTCAGATTCCCGTTCATTTGGGGACATCGCCTTCAAATCAACTTCCTCCGAGCTCCTTGAATGGGACACCTCACTGGAGAAGGAGAGAAGTTGGCAGAGCGGGGGAAAAGTGCAGTTTTAGGGAGAAAGACGGAGCCAGCCTGAAACCTGGAGGGGGAGGAAGTCGCGAGATGCGCTCCGGGCACCGAAGGATGGGCTACAGAAACTGGAGAAGGGGCACTGAAGGAGAACAGGGTTTGGGGCGGAGGTGATGCAGACGGTGGCTCTTAGGAATGGCAGGCCGCAGGAAGAGGACTGAGGACTCGTCTTGAAAGCGCGATAGATGAGGATTCTTTGGCGTGGCTTGTAACTCTGTTCTCTGAGCAAGCACACTTTTCTACTTGCAGTGTGTTTCCTTGAAGGGTTGGTGGGACTTACGGAGGCTAAAGTCCTCCCAAAGCCCCTCGATGGAGGGAGTGGCAGGATGCGCTTAAGGGGAGTTGGAGACAAGGGGCTAGAAACGGTGGGCCTGGTACGTGAAAGGAGAGATGGGGACTGTCTAAGAAGGGGAAGAAGATCCCTGAGAGAGAATGAAGCAGAGAAGAAGCCGCAGACTTGCGGCTCTCCGGCTCCCAAATCAGCCTCACGTCTCCAGTCCCCAGCCGCCGCGCCCTGGCCCTAGCTCGCGTACCTGTTGCTCGCTCCGGCTGGGTCTCGGCTCCGGCCCCACCAAGAAGCCCCGCGTTCCTACAAGTTCCGCCTGCCGAGCAGCCAGGCCGCCAGCGCCGCCACCTGCGCGGCCGCGCACAGCCAGGGCCAGTAGGTGGGGAGCGCGCCGGGCGCCGGCGCCCTCCGGCTCCGCGCGCGGCGCCGCCACATGGTGCGCTGGTGCAGCTCGTCGCCGAGCGCCTTGAGCCGGGCGGCCGTGAGCTGCGCGGCGGACGAGCGCAGACCCAGGCGGCCGGCGCTGCAGGCGCACACAGCCGGGGGGCCGCGACCGCGGTGCAGGGGGCACGGGCACATGACCGCTCGCCTCGCTCCCTCCCCGCGTCCGGTCGCCCCTCGCCTCCTCTCCCTCCGGCCTCTGCGCCCGCCTCCGCCGCGCTGCAGCCGCCGGGGGCCTCCCCTGGACACCAAGTTTCTCCCTGTGTTGTGCGTTTGTTGTGCTGACGGCGCTATTATTAATTAAAGTGTCACATGGTGGAGGGGGGCGGGGAGGGCGCGGGGAGGGGGGTTACATCATCCGGCCCCGAGGGTGGGTGGGGGGGGCTGCAGGCAGAAGCCGAGAGGTAACTTTTAACCCTAACGGCGCCGGCCGCGAGGGGACGCGCGGGTTGGGAGAGGAGGAGCGCGGGGCGCCGGGACGCCTGAAAGCATCGCTGGGGTCTCGGGCTGGAGGGGTCGCAGGAGACCCTCAAGGAAGCACGGCGCGCCGGGGGAGGTTTTCTCCCTCTCTTTTTCCCGAATTAAGCTCCGATTCCGATTTGGCGGTGGGAACAGGCTTGTTTGCCGTTTTGGAAGAAGCTGATGTCGAATTCGGCTGCGTTTAAAAAAAAAAAAAAATGTTCCGAAGCTGTTGTTTTGTATGGGAGAGGTGGGTCGGTTCAGCATCTCCTCAGAGGGTCAGATCCAACCCAGCTTGCCTACTTTGGGGTCTGACTCCGCACCTGTAGGCTGCGGATACAAACACACCCGACACACACCCCCACCCCCATCCAGAGTTAAGCCGCGGGGACCCTAAAGCGCCCCCAGCTCCGCTGGAAACCTTAATGGAGGAGTGGGGAGGGCTGGGGATTGGCCTTTAGCCTTGGCAGTTTGCAGCGCACCGCGTCTCCACCCGAGAAAGACCCTCACTAGGGGTTTTCCAGAAGGAAACTTATTTTCGCGTGTTTCTTTTCTCAGCATTACTTTCCTGCCCGGGGTTAGTCTGTAGCAGTGATCTCCATTTAATGCGCAATAGAGAGACTGAGGGGTTGGGGACGGGGCGGTGGCACCGCAGACTTCAGCTTCTTTTTTCCCCCTTTTTCCCCCAATCCTGGAGTTGCCCCTGTGTCCCTCCAGACTGGATCTGTGTCTGCTGGTGAGGGTACAGATGGGCGAGAGGGCCCTTGGGGGTTTCTTTGGGGGAGAATGAGACCCTCACCTACCTTGAATCCACCGAGATTCAGAAAACTGGGGGAGCTCCAAGCTGACCTTCTAGGTCCTGATGAGGCAGCTGCATCGTCTTCTCCGCAGGAGCAGTGTTGCTAAGGCCTGACAAGTCCTTCGGTCACTTGAACAAGATTCTTCAGGACTGTGAACTTAGTTTGGGTCTGGGTTTATCATGGAGAGATTTCCCCTTGGCCTGGAGCATGGTCAGGGCTCAGACCGCAGCTCTGCTGTGTGACCTTGGTGCCTCTTTAGGTCCTCGCTGCGCCTCTGGTGGTTCAGATGGTGAAGAATCTGCCTGCACTGCAGAAGACTTGGGTTCCATCCCTGGGTCAGGAAGATTCCCCTGGAGAAGGGAATGGCTACACACTCCAGCATTCTTGCTTGAAAAAATCGCATAGACATAGGAGCCTGGCAGTCTACAGTCCATGTGGCTGCAAAGAACCGGACACAACTGAGCTCATCTTTGGATCCACTGGGCCCCAATTCTCCTACCCTTAATATTGGTCAACACTTATTGAGTGCCTTCTGTTGTAGGTTACTGGGCCGTCTACACTGCCTAAAGTGAGTTTCCCAATTCTAGGGTGGTAAGAATGTGCTATTACTATCCTTTTTTACAGATGAGGAAACTGAGGCACAGGGAGGTAAAGGTTCTTGCCAGGAGATCACAGAGTTAGTGAGGAATAAACCTGGATCTAAATGACGGCAGTCTGCTGCAGGCTCCAAGCTCTTAACCATGGTTTTATACTGCCCCCTGTAATCTGGGAATAATAATACCTCCCTCCCAGGATTGGGGCAGAGATTAAATGAGAGAAATGTGTGCCAAGCACCTGGCAGGCAGCGGGCCCTGGATAAACCTTGGTTCCTTTTGCTTCTGGCCAGAACCACTTCCCCATTCTCCCGGGACTCACCTCCTTAATCCCCGCTAGACTTTGCAGAGGGGACCGGATCCGTTGCCCAATGTAGCGTTCCAAGAATGAAGATACAGTGTCTATTTAAAAAGCCCTTTGGATTTAAATTGAACAATTCCCTCCTCCTCCCCCTTTTTAATCTGCACGCTTTTAACGGCTCACTTCATGGACATTAATTTTAATGGGACGATTATTACCCTGTTTGGAAGCGTGCCCCTCGAAATGCTGGGCTTGTGAGGTGGCGCTGGGTCGAGTCCCAGCAGCTTGGATGTTTTCTGTAGTATAGAGAGTGCAGTCTTGGCCATGGGGACTGTGGACATGTTGTCCAGCAGAGGGGGTGATGGAAAAGAGGGGGAAAAGGGAAGACGTCCTTCTCTCCCCCAACACTCTGAAGGTGACAGTCAGTCCCTAACTGTCTCACTTTTGAGTGGGCCCATCATTCACTTACTGGGGAACTTGGCCTTGAGATGCGGCTTTTTGGAGCCTGGGAATAATAATAGTACCTGCCTTACAGGATTCAATAAGATCATACCCGGAAGCCCTGAGTACGGTGCCCAGCACACTGTGAGCACTTAATAAATGTTGGCTAATGTTGCTATTTTAAGGTAAATCATGTATTTGTCAAAAAGTGTGCTTTGAAGGTTGGTGGGCCCACACCTTCAAATATTTTGGGTTGGCAAAAAAGTTCATTTGGGTTTTCTATAAGATGTGATGAAAAACCCGAATGAACTTTTTGGTAAACCCAGTATCTACGGGTCCCCTATTGTGAATTGACGGTTCGGTCACTAATGATGAGTATTATCTAGAAAGAGCAAAGTCTTTGGGAGATTGACATGTAACACTCTCCTAACACTTTAGTAAAAATGAGTTTTTGATGTTAACGTTTAATTTAGTAAACACTTACATGGTACTTACCCTGTGCCAGACACTGTTCTAAGTGCCTTAGATGTATTAATCCATTTAATGACCCTATGTAATAAGATAGGCTTCACTGGTGGCTCAGATGGTAAAGAATCTGCCTGCAAAGCAGGATACCTGGGTTCGATCCCTGGGTCTGGAAGATCCCCTGGTGAATGGAATGGCTACCCAGTCCAGTATGCTTGCGTGGAGAATCCCATGGACAGAGGAGCCTGGCAGGCTATAGTCCATGGGGTCACAAGGAGTCAGAGATACGATTCTTAGTCCTTTATTATGGATGAGCACACTGAGGAGGAGCATTTAATTTGTCCAAGGTCAAAACGCTGTCTGGCCCAGAGTTAATACTCTTTAGCATTATGTCACCACTGGGGACTTGGGAAGAGGGAGGGAAGGAGAGAGGTTGTAATGGGCTGAACTATGTTCCCTTAAATTTCCTGTGTGGAAGTCCTAAGCCCCAGTACCTTGGAATATGGCTGTATTTGGAAACTGGGTCTTTTTATTTATTTATTTTGGCCACGTCACACGTGGGATCTTAGTTCCCCAATTAGGGATCTAACCCACGCCCCCTGCATTGGAAGAAAATTCTTCACCATTGGACAGCCAGAGAAGATCCAGAAACAAGGTCTTTAAGTTAAAATGAGGTCATTAGAGCAGACTCCCAACCATTATGACTGATCTCCTTATAAGAAGAGGGTACAAGAAGGAGGTCATCTGAAAGTCAAGGAGAGAGGCCTCAGAAGAAACCCACCATGCTGACAGCTTGATCTTGGTCCAGAACTATGAGAACATAACTTTCTGATGTTTAAGCCCCCCAAGTCTGTAGCACCCTGTTAGGGCAGCCCTAATATAGAAGGAGTGTGTGTTGGGGGTGGGGGGACATGTCCTAAAGGGAAAGCTAGGAGCGTATATTCACCAGACTGCCCCCACTTTTACTGCTGGCCACATGCTTGGACATTTTTCTAGGACTGTTCATGTGTTTCCTTCTTTCTCCTTCATGTCCTGTTGAAAACATATAAGGGAGAAGTTGTTTTAGTGGATTATTTTGAGAAATAGTTTGTGAAATCCAGTTGACACATTTATTCAGAGAAAACTTTACCTACCAATTGCCAGGATGCATAGCTTCTCTCTCATAAATGATAGATTTTTCTAGTCCATGAAGACTTCCTGTAGTACACAGGTACTCAGAACTGGGTTCAGTGGGGCTTCCTGGTGGTCCAGTGGCTAAGACTCCTCACTTCCAGTGGAGGGGGCCTGGGTTTGATCCCTGGTCAGGGAACTAGATCCCACGGGAGGCAACTAAGACTTTGCATGTTGCAACTAAAGATCCTATATGCTGCAACTGGCAGGTGTTCAGTAAATATTTGTCCTTAGGAAGAAAGAAAGACACAAAGAGGGAGGGAAGGAGAGAATGAATGAATGGTAAGCATTCTGATTTTTCTTTCTCACTTTCAGATATACACAGTGATGTACATAGAATTGTTACCATCAATAACATCAATTCTTACTGCAAGTCATTCCCTTACCTCCTACAAAAATCAAAACTGAAGTATTTTGATCAGGGAGTGTGTGTGTATGAGGAGGAGGGTGGTGGTGGTATTTCTCTTCTTTAATTAAAAAAATAATTACCTATCCTGGTGTTTTAGACCAACTGAGCCTTACCTTATGGTGTCTTAATTCTTGTGGCTTGGTGAAATGGTAAATGAATGAACAGCTGTTGCTGCCTCCAAACAGCTGTGTTTTCTGAAGCCATATATTAGTGCCAGGGGCATATTTGATGCCAGGAGTCAGCCTGATGAACAACAGAGTTCTTGAATCAAAATCGCAGAGTGGTTTGACACCCTGTGCCAGAGAAACCTAGGTTTGAACCCTAGCCCTACCATGAAATCTAGGGTCCTTTCTTGGGCATATTTTTCATCTCTCTGAGCCTCTACTTACCCATCTGTAAAATGGAAATAATAGTCAAAGCACCGACCTCATTGGGTTGTTGTGAGGATTAAAAGGAAGACTGTATCACATGTTTAACTAAGTGCTTGGCACTAAATAAATATTTGTTATGATCCTTGTTGATGTATAGGATTATTAAGCATCCACTTAAGAAATAAGAACAGGGGCCCCGACCCAAACCCACTGGGAAAACAAGAGGATTCATATTTCAGTGAGTCCAGTGTTCAATGACATCACAGTTATTCGTAGGAAAGTCCCCTGCATTCAATAGACCCGGAGCAAGACAGCACTCATCTCTCACATTTATCCTGTTTAACCCCTGATACAAGGAACGATGGGGTAACTCCTCCAGAGACTTCCTAAGTATTCGTTTGCTACTTCTCCCTTAAGGATGTTTCTATTGTAAGTGAAGAGAGAACAGCAGACAAATGTCCACAGCAGGAGGGGAAAGCTTAACCAGTGCATAATTATAGTCTCATCAATACTTTAAGTGTAAAGGGTAAAGCTCACTTAAATAAAACCTAATGCCTTGATTACTGGAGTCACAAGAGATAGGGTTGATTAAACTTGCACTCCTGCTGTGAAAATGCAGATGTATTGTCCCTTGCTCAGGCAATAATCACTTTATTGGAGGCAACTGAGCTTAAACACATGAATCGCTAGACTTGAAATTATGCTGATGAGAGGGTAAATGAGGATAAATACTAGAGAACAATTTGGCAGACCTGGAAAAATTGGAAATTCATATACCCTATGATCTGGTGATTCCGTTTCTAGCTATTTACTCTTAGATCAGTGGTTCTCAACTAAGGACAATTTTGCTCTCCAGGAGACATTTGGCAAAGTCTAGAGACGGTTTTTGGTTGTGAAAACTGAAGGGTGCTACTGGCATCTCATGGGTAGAAGCTTGGAATGCTGCTGAACATCCTACAGTGCAGAGACAGCAAAGAATTATCTGACCCCAAATGCCAATAGCGCCAAATGTGAGAAACCTTGTTCTAGATACACTGTTGATATGCATTTGGCAGGGGCTTTCCTGGTGGCTCAATGCAGGAGATCTGGGTTCGATCCCTGGGTCGGGAAGATCCCCTGGAGGAGGGCATGGCAACCCACTCCAGTACTCTTGCCTAGAGAAGCCCATGGACGGAGGAGCCTGGCGGGCTGCAGTCCATAGGGCTGCACAGAGTCAAACATGATTGAAGTGACTAAACAGCAGCAGCATCATCATGCATTTGGTAGAGACTTAAATCATAAGGGTTTTTATTATTTACCTGACAACCAGTCCAGAGCAGGGATTGGCAAACTATGGTATGTGAGCCAATGGGTCTGCTGCCTGTTTTTATAAAAATTTTATTGAAATGCAACATTGTTCATTCATTTATGTATTATTTCCGTAATTCTTTCTGCTGCAACAGTAGAGGTGAATAGTTGCAACAGAAACTGCACACCCTGCAAAGGGTAAAATATTACTATCTTGCCCCTTAGAGAAAAAGTGTGTCAACCACTGATTTGGAGGAAGACAAGCCCAGGATTGGGTTTGTGGTACAACTATTTCATTAAGAGTCAGGCTATGCCTTTACTTCTACTCCAGAGTCCTCAATATTCTGGTTTTGGTCCTCAAGCTTATTGTCTCATGGCTGTAGGAGGGCTGCCACAGTTCCAGATATCACATGTGTGCTGGATTGAATAGTGTCCTCCAAAGTTTGTCTCCATCTGGAAGCTGTGCATAGAGCCTTACTTGAGGATAGGGTCTTTACATACATAAGCAAGTTAAGATGAGGTCATATAGGATTAGGGTATGTCCTACTCTAATGACTGATATCCTCATAAGAGGAGGGAAATTTGGATACAGACACGCACAGAGGGAAAACGACAAAGGTACAGAACTGCCTATCATGGGGGCCACATCACAGCGTAGCATCTCCCTGGGCCCAGTCCTGCTTCTCTCTCTTCCCTTCCCTAGGGTGGGATCCCAAGGGTGTCCCTTGTTGTTGTTCACTTGCTAAGTCGTGTTCAACTCTTGGTGACCTCGTGACCTGTAGCCCACCAGGCTTCTCTGTCCATCACTATCTCCCTGAGTTTGCGCAAATTCATGTCCATTGAATCAGTGATGTCATCCAACCATCTCATCCTCTGTCACCCCTTCTCCTCTTGCCCTCAATTTTCCCCAGCATCAGGGTCTTTTCCCATGAGTCACCTCTTCATATCAGACAGCCAAAGTATTGGTGTTTCAGCTTCAGCAATGAATATTCAGGGATGATTTCTGTTCGGAATGTTTTGACTCTTTGCTGTCCAAGGGACTCTCCAGAATCTTCTCCAGTGCCACAGTTCCAAAGTGTTAATTCTTTGGTCCTCAACCTTCTTTATGGTCCAACTCTCACATCCATACATGACTCCTGGAAAAAACCATAGCTTTGACTATAAGGACCTTTGTCGACAAAGTGATGTCTCTGCTTTTTTAAAACACTGTCTAGGTTTGTCATAGCTATTCTTCCAAGGAGCAAGCGTCTTTTAGTTTCATGGCTGCAGTCACCGTCCACAGTGATTTTGGACCCCAAGAGTGTCCCTAACAAATCGCTATATGCTAATCTCCATCTCAGATTGACTTCTTGAGAAACCATACAATAACCATGTTAGACCTTCCACCTTTGTTGAAATGAAAGTTCTAACACTTCAGTCAAAAGATAACCATATTACAGATGATTGAATGGGTAAACAAAACGAGGTCTAGCCATACAGGGGAATAGCATACAGCCTTGAAAAGGAAGGAAATTCTAACACACTCTACAATGTGAATGAATCTTGAAAGCATGCTAAGTGAAATAAGTCAGACACAAAAGGACACATATTGTATGATTCCACTTCTGTGAGGTTTCTAGAGAAGTCAAACCCATAGAGACAGACAGAGTGGTAGTTGTGAGGGGCTGGGGGCAGGAGGTGCGTATTTAGTGCTTAACGGGTTTAGAATTTCACTTGGGGTTAATGAAATAGTTCTGAAGAGGGATGGTGGTCATGGTTACTACAATGTGAATGTACTTAATGCAACTAAATTATACACTTAAAAATGATGAAGATGGGGGGTGGGAATTCCCTGGTAGTCCAGTGGTTAAAATTCAGAGGTCTCATGGCTAGGGCCTGGGTTTGATCCCTGGTTGGGGAACTAAGGTCCCACAAGTGGTATGGCATAGCCAAAAACAAAAATGGTTAAGATGTTGAGTTTTATGTTGTATATATATTAGCACAGTTAAAAAAAAATCAATAGCAGCAAAACCCCTCATACAACCATGCCAAGTCTAAAGACCTTTTATCTATCATTCTTAAACTTTTCCTTTACTTATACCCACCGTTTTTTTTAAAAATATTTATTTATTTATTGGTTGTGCTGAAGTCTTTTTTGCGACATGCAGGATGCATGCTCTTAGCTGTGGCATGTGAGATCTAGTTTCCAGATCTGGGATCAAACCCCCACCCCCTGAAGTGGAAGCATGGAGTCTTAATCACTAGACTTCCAGGGAAGGTCGCATATTTTTCTTTTTTAAAAAATAAATTATTATTTTATTTTAGTTAGAGGATAATTACCTTACAATTTTTGATGCTTTTTTTTTTTTTTTTTGCCATTCATCAATATGAATCAGCCACAGGTGCACATGTGTCCCCCCATCCTGAACACCCCACCCTCTACCCATCCCTCTGGGTTGTCCTGGAGCACTGGCTTTGGGTGCCCTGCTTCACACATCAAACTTGCACTGGTCATCTGTTTCACATATGGTATTATACACATTTAAATGCTATTCTCTCAAATCATCCTACCCTCACCTTCTTCCACAGGGTCCAAAAGTCCTTTCTTTACATCTGTGTCTCTTTTGCTGCTCTGCATATAGGATCATTGTTACCATCTTTCTGAATTCCATATATATGCATTAATATACAGCATTCGTGTTTCTCTTTCTGACTTAGTTAACTCTGTATAATAGGCTCCAGTTTCATCCACCTCATTAGAACTGACTCAAATGCATTCTTTTTTTTTTTTTAATTTTTTATTTTTCAGTGGGTTTTGTCATACATTGATATGAATCAGCCATAGAGTTACACGAATTCCCCATCCTGGTCCCCCATCCCACCTCCCTCTCCACCCGATTCCTCTGGGTCTTCCCAGTGCACCAGGCCCGAGCACTTGTCTCATGCCTCCCACCTGGGCTGGTGGTCTGTTTCACCATAGATAATATACATGCTGTTCTTTCGAAACATCCCACCCTCACCTTCTCCCACAGAGTTCAAAAGTCTGTTCTGTACTTCTGCATCTCTTCTTCTGCCCTGCATATAGGGCCATCGTTACCATCTTTCTAAATTCCGTATATATGTGTTAGTATGCTGTAATGTTCTTTATCTTTCTGGCTTACTTCACTCTATACAGAGTGAAGCCCATTATACAATGGGCTCCAGTTTCATCCATCTCATTAGAACTGATTCAAATGAATTCTTTTTAACGGCTGAGTAATATTCCATGGTGTATATGTACCACAGCTTCCTTATCCATTCGTCTGCTGATGGGCATCTAGGTTGCTTTCCATGTCCTGGCTATTATAAACAGTGCTGCGATGAACATTGGGGTGCACGTGTCTCTTTCAGATCTGGATTCCTCAGTGTGTATGCCCAGAAGTGGGATTGCTGGGTCATATGGTAGTTCTATTTCCAGTTAAATGCATTCTTTTTTATAGCTGGGTAATATTCCATTGCATATATGTACCACAACTTCCTTATCCATTTGTCCGCCAATGGACATCTCAGTTGCTTCCATGTCCTAGCTATTGAAAATAGTGGTGCAGTGAACATTGCGGTACATGTGTCTCTTTCAATTCTGGTTTTCTCGGTGTGTATGCCCAGCAGTGGGATTGCTGGGTCATATGGCAGTTCTGTTCCCAGTTTTTTAAGGAATCACCATACTGTTCTCCATAGTGGCTGTACTAGTTTGCATTCCCATCAATCCCTATATCTTTCTTAAAAATCACAATATCACAGTCATGGTATATCAGCCTTTTCTTGTTTTGTTTTTGGCCGCCTCATAGTGTGCAAGATCTTAGTTCCCTGAGCAGAGTCTATCATTCTTTTTATTCGTTGGTGGATTTGACTTGCTAATAGATTATTGAGACTATTTGCACGTGTGTTCACGAGAGATATTAGCTTGTTGTTTTCTTTTCTGATAATAAGAGTATTAGCGGAATTCTGGCCTCATTGAATGAATTGGGAAGTATTCCCTCTGCTTCTATCCTCTGAAATAGATTGTGGAGAATTTACATAACTTATTTTTTAAATACTTGATAGAAGTCACCAGTGAACACATCTGGGCATGGTGCTATTTTAGAAGGTTATTAACTATTGATTCAATTTCTTTAATATAAGCTTAATCAGATCATCTATTTCTTCTTGTCTGGGTTCTCATCCTGGGTATCAAATTGGTAGGCATAAAGTTGTTCATAATAGTCTTTTTATTATCCTTTTACTGTCCATAGGGTCTGTGGTGATATCCCTTCTTTCATTTCTGATATTAGTAATTTATATCCTTTTTCTTTCTTCCCCTCCTCCCATGTGGAGGCTGGAGCTGATTGAATTTGGACATTTCCCTTACCCCCAGGTCACTTAGGCTCTGATAATATCCCAACAAGTTGTGCTCTGGTTAACTATTAATAGTTTCTCCTGAGGGCAAGCCTGGTTAAGAAGAACAGAATACTCTGGTGTATTTCAAAATGGTTCATTTACCCTTTCCCCACTGGAACTGTGAGACGACTTTTCTCTGATATTTGTGGTAAGAACTTGGCCAAACTTCTGGAGGAAAAACTCACAAGAGTGTGGCTCCTGTGACTGGGTCCCCTTGAAGCTTTTATCTCTCAGATTTGTACACACTGGACCTCAGGCAATCCATCCATTACAGCTCAGGTTTTCCTGTCCCAGCACTATTCTGCTTGTGAAACTCTTCTTCAATAAGCTAGACTCCCTATATTCACCAATTTCATCAATCTTTTAAAAATTATTTATTTATTTATGGCTGCATTTAATATGTGTCTGTTGTTGCGTGTGGGCTTTCTCTAGTTGCAGTGGATGTCTCTTGTTCCAGCGCACAGGCTCTAGGCTCTCAGGCTTCAGTAATTGCGTCGTGGCCCACGTGGCCACAGCCTCAGTAGTTGTGGCCCACGGGCTTAGCTGCTCCACAGCATGTGGGATCTTCCCAGCCCAGGGATCAAATCTGTGTCCCCTGCATTGGCAGGCTGATTTAAAACCACTGGACCACCAGGGAAGTCCATGTTTTACCAGTCTAGGGGACAATGGTTTCCTCTGTTATCACTTCTCTTATGGATACAAGAAGAGTGGAAGATTTTTCAGTCTCTTCAGCTTTTTACTTGTTGTTATGACAGAGGGGAGGCTCCCAAGCTCCTTAAATGCAGAATCAAAAGTCAACCTAAGAATCTGAAGTAAAACAGAATCTAAGTCAGTCTGGAGAAGGAAGAAGGAAAGAAACCTTCTTGGAGGAGGTGACCTCTAAAATGAAATCTGGTAGGAGTTAGGAGGAATTACAGAGCCTCTTGATGAGGGTGAAAGAAAAGAGTGAAAAAGCTGACAAAACTCAACATTCAGGAAACTAAGATAATGGCATCCAGTCCCATCACTTCATGGCAAACAGAAGGAAAAAATGTAGAAGCAATGACAAATTTTATTTTCTTGGGCTTCAAAATCACTGCAGACAGTGACTGCAGTCATGAAATTAGAAGACACTTGTTCCTTGGATGGAAATCTATGACAAACTTCGACAGCATATTAAAAAGCAGAGACATCACTTTGCAGATAAAGGTCTGGATAGTCAAGGCTATTATTTTTCCAGTAATCAAATACAGATGTAAGAGTTGGACCGTAAAGAAGGCTGAGGGCCGAAGAATTGATGCTTTTGAACCATGGTGTTGGAAAAGACTCTTGAGAGTCCCTTGGACTGCAAGGAGATCAAACCAGTCCATCCTAAAGGAAATCAGTCCTGAATATTCATTGGAAGGACTGATGCTGAAGCTGAAGTGCCAATACTTTGGCTACCTGTTGTGAAGAGATGACAAAACCCTGATGTTGGGAAAGATTGAAGACAAAATATGAGGGCAGCAGAGGATGAGATGGTTAGATAGCATCACCTACTCAATGAATTTGAACAAACTGCAGGAGACAGTGAAGGACAGAGGAGCCTGGTATGCTGCAGTCCATGGGGTCACCAAGAGTTGGACATGACTTAGGGACTAAACAACAGCAGCAACAAGGAGTTAAGCAGATGCAGGTGAGAGGGGATGAGAGCATGGGGTGGGAAGCTATATGAGACTGAGATGATTAGAGCTTAGTGACTGAGAAAAGTGTTTCGAAATCAGACTACAGAGGTGAGCTCAAGTCAAATTTCAGGTCTTACATGGCATTGACCTTGCAGAAATACTGTGAAAATGGACATTAAGATTCGCAGCACTGATGTCACCAAGGAACTCAGCCATATTATAGACATCCTTGACTTCATCCTCACGACAGTTCCACCTGCAGTGTTTTGATGAAATTCTGAGTAACTTAGGGCACTTGACTGCTATTAAGTGCCCATATAAATTGAAACTTACTGGCTCAGTTGTTTGATTTCCTATTTTTCTTTCCATTTGTGTGTCACCTGTAATTAGAGTTCCAAAGTGCTCTGTACACCAAAGTGCTCAGAGTGATTTTTCTGTAAAATAGAGACACATGTTTTCAGCAGTCTGTAAAATGGAGCAGACCAAGAAACCCTTTCCATCTCCTACATGAGCACTTGTGTTGAGATTTATGAGACTTTCAGTGAGGTCCCTCACTTCTTTCTTAAAGGAATGAATTCATCTTTCTCTTACGCTTTGTGTGAGTGTTTGTGTAGTTGTGCATATCTTTATTATAGCCTCCTCAGTAACACAAACATTTATTGAGCATCTACTATGAGTGGTCACAGCCCTCAGAAATACCTTCTGCTTTCTCTTAGCTTCATCACCCATGGATTCATTCAGTCATTCATCCAACCAACCAACCAACCAACCAACCAAATTCCAATAAATCCTAGGAACAAAACTGAGATGAGAACACAAGGATGAACAAGATATAGATGGTTCCCAGGGAGCCTACATTCCAATGGAGGAGATGACAAGTAAATAGCAAACAGAACAACTTATTACAGTAAGAGTGGATTTCAGTGACAAACAGTTGTGTATGGATGCCTCAGATGAGGCACGTAGGGATGGCTTTTCTGAGGAGGTCACATATAAGCTGAGCTAAAGGGTGGATGGGGCTTCCCTGGTAGCTCAGCTGGTAAAGAATCTGCCTGCAATACAGGAGACCCTGATTTGATTGCTGGGTCAGGAAGATCCTCTGGAGAAGGGTAGGCTACCCACTCCAGTATTCTTGGTCTTTCCTGGTGGCTCAGATGGTGAAGAATCTGCCTGCAATGCAGGAGACCTGAGTTCAATCTCTGGGTTGGGAAGATCCCCTGGAGGAGGGCATAGCAATTCACTCCAGTATTCTTCCCTGGAGAATCCCCACGGACAGAGGAGCCTGGGGGACTGTAGTCCATGAGGTCACAAAGAGTCAGACATGACTGAAGCAATTTAGCATGCTAAGGAATTAATATTTTTTTAATCTTGAAGGCATAAAACAGCAACAAAGGGCAATAATACCTATAGTGATAAATATATCACAGTCATGTTGATACTTGAAATAGCTGCTTGTAAAATTCCAAAGTTTATGCTAATATTTCTAAACATGTGAAATCACATCATTTCCTTCTATTTGCTTCAGGTTAGTCTCTTGGTGTTTTTCACTCATTAGTGGTTCCAAATGAGGTGTGATTCCTCAATCTTGCTCACAAGAGCTAAGGTGGTATCTCAGTGTTTAGTGGAAGGGCGTGCATGCTCAGTAACTCAGTATTTTCTGACTAAGTGGAAGGGAGTTTTATCCTAATTCATGAATTGCTCGGGAATGAACTACTGTTAGGTTTTGGGGCTACTGAATGCAACTTACAGTTCTAATAAAAACTTTATTTTTTAAGAGTCAGAAACTGTTGCTAGTAATTAAAAATCAAGATACTGGTTTTTAGAAGCAGAGTGGAGCAGAGTTTTGGTTTTTCTCTCTAGATGGGCATCTATGCTTCATTTGCCACAGTTCACACCTGGTCTACTTGCCTCATTTTCATTTCGTGGAGTCACCTGAAGGCATTTGAGTCTGTAGTCACTGAAAGCCTTCTTCGGCAGGCTGAACCATGACCTCCCAAAATATCCAAGTCCGAGTCCCTGACACCTGTGAATGTTACCTTAGATGGCAGAAAGGTTTTTGCTGATGTGATGGAATTAAGGACCTTGAGAGTCTTCCCTGGCAGAGGGGTGACTGAGACTCTGTGCTTCCACTATGAGGAGGATGGGTTTGATCCTTGGTTGGGGAACTAAGATCCTACATGCCGTGCAGCGTGGCCAAAATAAAAGAGTAAACTAAGGATCTTGAGATGGAGCGAGGAGCCTGGGCTACCCAGGTGGGTCTTCTGTAATCACAGGTACCATTAGGGCAAGAGGGAGGGAGAGGGAGACTTGAACACTGAGACGGAAGGCAGTGTGATGACAGAAGGAAGACTGCTGCTGGCTTTGAAGGAGGAAAAAGCTACAAGGCAAGGAATGCAAGGACTGCACATTCTAGAAGCTGGAAAAGGCAAGGAATGCAAGGACTGCACATTCTAGAAGCTGGAAAAGGCAAGAAAACAGTCTCCTCTCAAGCCTTGGAGGAAGCAGGGCCCTGTCAGTACCTGTCAGAGGTACAGCCCAGTGCAATGGATTTTGGACTTCTGGTTTCTAGAACAGTAAGAGAACAATAGTATGTTGTTTTTAAGTCACTTGGTTTTTTCATGTGTTACTAATTTCTTACTGCAGCTGTGGGAAACTGTTCCTCCCTCTTACCTTGCACGTGAGGGGCTTCCCTGGTGGCTCAGACAATAAAGCATCTGAGCATCTGCCTGCATTGCAGGCGACCCGGGTTCGATCCCTGGGTCAGGAAGATCCCCTGGAGAAGGAAATGGCAACCCACTCCAGTACTCTTGCCTCAAAAATTCCATGGATGGAGGAGCCTGGTGGGCTACAGTCCCTGGGGCTGCAAAGAGTTGGACACAACTGAGTGACTTCACTTTCACTTTCACCTTGTACGTGAGCACATTAATAATCTCTGCTCCTGTCTCCCACTTTAACTACTTTTTTGAGACCTATATAATTCTGCAGTGAAGTTCTTGAACCCCAGTAGGCCGGTGTGTGACTGAGGAGGGGGAGTGAGGCAGTAAGTACTTGGGGAGGGTGTTGGCCATTTTCAGCTGTCTTTCTGGGGCTCCAGCAGAGTTGGGGTTTGGTGGCGAGTGCATAGCACCTTGACAGTGGGCTGAGGGGATGTGCAGGCATGGGGAGCACTAAGACTGACTTCTCAGAGTCTCCCTTTGGGGAACTCTGCTTCCCCACTTGATCTGGTCCTGGAAATTCAACCCACTGTAGTCCCTGCTCCCCAGTCAAGGTCTGGGATGTGACTCAAGCCAGGCCATTCAGATGATCCTCTGGGGTAGGGGTACTAAGAGTTACTTGGAAGGATTGTTAAAACACAGATTGCTGGGGTTGCACCCCCAGAGTTTCTGATTCAGTAGTCTGGCCTGAGAGCTTCGTTTCCTGAGTTCCCAGGTGATGCTGGTACAGGGGCCACACTCTGAGAACTCCTGCTTTGGGATTTTGAATGCCAGAAGGCAGAAGAGTGGTGGTGAGTGCAACCAAAACAGATGGTTCATGACTTCCTAAATGACAACTCTGAATCTAATCTGGTTCTGGGCATTCCCAGGGTCTAGTTATTCCTCTTTTATCTCTCCAACTTTATGCTTAAGGTATCAATTTCTAGTATCTGTTGCTTGCAACCAAAGATCTCTAATGGATTGAACTTGCAAGGAACACTCTTGATAGGGGAAAGGGTGGGGTTCATGGAGCACCAGAGGTACAGAGGATAAGTTAGACATAATCTCTAACTGCCAAGACCGTATCAATGTGGATCTTAATGATCATTCATAGAATGCCTGCTATGTGCCTTACGGATGCTAGGAATTTTATGGCATCCTACCAGCCTTACAGTCATTCTAAAGGGAAGATATCTTTCCATTTATTTTTCATTTGATGATACAGAGGCCCAGGAATTTGCTATTTTATTGGGAATATATAAAATCAACATCATAATATTAGTGAATGGTAGGTAATACTGAGGAAAGGACAGTGGTTTCCTTCCTCTTAGCATATTTCTCCCCCTTTTTTCATTTTCCCTGGGTGACTAATGGCCCCATTAGCCTGTCCCCACTGCCCTTTAAAATTCTTTTAAAGAGACAAAAAGAAACTGATTTTTTTGACCATCAAAATTAGATATTTAACATTTTTCCCAGTCTGCTTTTCAAGTATTAGTTGCTCCAAGTATCCTAGAGAGATCAGAAGAGACTTATTTGGCTTTTGAGCTACAGGCAGATAAATAAAAACAAGTTTGACCTTTGGAATTCATATGGAAAACATCTAGAACGAAGGGAGATGTTAGCTAAATGTTTGGGAAATAGCTCACTTTATCTTTATTACAAAAAATACTTTATTGAGTGCTTCTAATGCCCTATACCACATCCTCTTGATTTGTTGTTTTCTTTAGCTGTGGCTGACTTCATGCATGGGTAACCTGACAGTCAGGTTAACCTCACAGAGTATCTCTTGCTTTCTGCCCCAGGGTATCTTTACTGCCCTGGTGTGGAACATCCATGGGAATCTGTTTACTTGTATTCACCCTGGAAGTGACAGATTATGAAAAATCCATGGTTTAACCTTTCTCTAATGGAGGATGAGTCAATGGAGAAATATTCCCTTCCGTTTCTTATTTCTTGGGAGAACAATCTTTAAGGCTCCTTAGGAGGTCCCAGTGAGACGAGTGGCCCACAGCAGGACCAGCCCAAGAATGCTCTTTGGATTAGCTGTCCCTCCTTCCTTGCTTCTTGGTCCCCCATGCTTATTCTCTGGAATCACTCCCACAAATAACCAGCTGCCTGAAACCCTGGGGTCTCAAGCTCAGCTTTCTGGGAGAACTCAGGCTAGGACAACATTTATTGTAGAAAATTAGAAAACACTGATAAAGACAGTAAATCACCCATAATTCTGTTCTCTCTAGAGATCTCTTTTGGTAAGATTTGGGTGTGTATTTTTTGTAATGCATACACTTGAAGAGATTTTGCCATACATATGACTATGTATCCTGACTTGCTCTATTGTGAATATTTTCATATGGTTTTCTTCTCCAATGCAATTTAATAGATGCACAATTTTTCATTTACTCACTTGTCATGTGTAATACTATGTGCCAGACACTGTATTGAGCACTGAAGACATAGCCATGAACAAATAGATCAGGTCTCTGCCCTCATGAAGCTGACAATCCAGTTAGGATCTTTCCTACATTCTGATTCGGTATAACTTAGTTAACCAATGCCCTTTACTCAACTACTTAGATTGCTTCTGATTTTCAATACTATAAACAGTGCTTCAGAGAACATTCTTAAAGGCATTCTTTGGACTCCTCACTCAATTTTCTCCTCTTGAATAAATTCCTAGAAGGGGAATTGCTGGAAGAAAGAGGATGTGAGTAAATGAAGGTGCTGGAATTCCCATCTAGATCTAACTGGCACCCAGGCTGTCAATAACCGTGCTGGTGATATCACTGAATTTGAAAACATATATACACACATGCATGGTAACCAGAGGTGCAGTCAAATGGCTCCTAGCTGTTTCAGATGTGTGGACTCTATGATTTTGACAATTAGCAGGTCAGGTATGGAGTAAGAGGGCTTCCCTGGTAGCTCAGTTGGTAAAGAATTTGCCTGCAATGCAGGAGACCCTGGTTCAATCCCTAGAATGTGAAGTTCCCCTGGAGAAGGGACAGGTTACCTACTTCAGTATTCTTGGGTTTCCCTGGTGGCTCAGATGATAAAGAATCTGCCCGCAATGCGGGAGACCTGGACTCAATCCCTGGATTGGGAAGATGCCCTGGAGGAGGGCATGGTAACTCACTCCAATATTCTTGCCTGGAGAATCCCCATGGACAGAGGAGCCTGGCGGGCTACAGTCCATGGGGTCACAAAGAGTCAGACATGACTGAATGACTAAGCACGTGGAGTAAGAAAGAGGATTAGAATCCTGGGTCTGCAGATTACCAGCTGTGTGATTTGTGGCTGTTTGTCAATACAGTGGAGACATTAGTTCTCACTTTAAGGGTTAAGTAAATATTTATTGAGCTCCTACTTATCACTGACCTCCAAGCTAACTGACAGTCCAGTAGGGAAGGGAAATGTTAGTAAGCCATTACAGAAATAAAAGATCACAAACTGTGTTCTGTGCTCTAAGTATGGGATGCTATAAGAATAAATAACAGGGAGACCTGATTTGTGTGGGCAGGGTTTGCGGGATGAGCTGAGACATGAAAAGTTGTGGAGGAGTTAATCAGGTCCAGGTGGGGAGAAAAGTTCCCTGTAGTAACCAATGATACAAAGCCATTTGAAGTTGGTATGCGATTGTATGTCTTTTTTCTTTTCAGTCTCACAGACCTCTCACTTGTAGTTCCTTTTGGAAAGACCTCTTCTGAGATCTGATCATCCCATAGTTGGTTTCTCATCTAGCTTTTAGTTCACATGACGCGTCAGACGGTCCATTCTCGGGACCATCCTTCTAAAGGTTATCCTCCCATCCCTGTCCTTCGCCTTATTTTTATTACCTTGCTGTAGCTTCTTCATAACACCTCCCACGGATCAGACGTTCATATTTATTTGTCGAACGTCTCTTCCCCCCACCCCCTTACTTAAATCCAAAACCCAAGAGGGAAGGAATTATTTTTGTTGCTGCAGATTTAAATGTTGAATTCTCAGCGCCTGGCGTACAATAGTTGCTCAATGCATGTTTGAAAGAAAACAAAAACAAACGGCTTGCTGTAGTGTGCACCTGGCAAGAGCCACAGCGGAGAAGCTGGGGGCGGGGTGTCTCCCGCCCTGAGCTCCATTGCAAGCCCCACAAGCCCTGCACAGCCCGAGGGGGCGCGCCGGGGGCGGGGCCGCCCACCCGGAACCGGAGCGCCGCGGAAGCAGCGGTTTCCGGCGGCGGCGGCGGACACTTCCCGCGGAGGGACAGCCCCGTGGCACCCGGCGGGCCGTGGCGGGCGGGGAGCGGCGGCGATGGACGACCACAGTCTGGACGAGTTCCGCCGGCGCTGGCAGGAGGAGCTGGCTCAGGCACAGGCGCTGAGGAAGCGGCGGCGGCCTGAGGCTGCCGAGCGGCGGCCACGGCGGCCCGAGGTGGTGTCCGGGCGCGGCGAGCAGCAGGCCTCGGGGTACCTGGCGCTGGCCCAGGGTCTTTTAGAGGGCGCGGGGCGGCCTCCGGCGGCGCGGGCGACCCGGGCCGAGAGGCAGGAGGCGGCGAGCCGTTCCCGCTCCCCTCCGGCCCGCGACGCTGCCGGGGGCGGAGAGCAGCTGGTGGACCAGCTCATCCGGGACCTGGTGAGTGGCTGTCGCCTCCCGCCGAGACACGGGCTGGCACCCGCCCCGATACAGACCGCCTAATGAGTTGGAAAGTGACTGTGCGCCACCGGTAGGGGTCGGGTGGGGGGTGGGGGGGGGGAGTGGGGAAATAAAAAGAGGTGAGCATGGCGGGCTACAGTCCACGGGGTCTCCAAGAGGAGGACACGACTTAGCGACTAAACAACAACACAACCCTATGTTTGTGGATGCATTGAGTATCTTTGGAAGGTGTGGTTCCGAATGGGGGGCGATTTTGTCCCCGGTTTTGGTAGTGTTTGGAGACATTTTTGGATGCCACAACTGGGGCGGGGCAGTGTGGGGTGGCTGGTAGCTGCAAGTATCTCGTGGGTAGAGGCCAGGGGTGCTGATGAGCATTCTACAACGCACAGGACAGCACCCACAAAAAATTACCTGGTCCAAAATATAAGTACCAGATCGAGGAAATTCGGGTCTGGAAGGGCTCCTAAACTTGGGGGAGGCAAACCCACCATGCGGATAGGAAGGAATTTTAACTTTTCTCTATATAGTGTTTGGACAATTAAGGTTTTTTTTCTGACTGTGCATGTGTTACTTCAATTAAAACACACAAAAAAGAATATTTTGATAAGAACTTTCATGCTACTGATGGTGACCATTTTGTGGGACATGAATATCTTCCAGAATCTGGAGAAAGCCGGGGACTTTTTTTTTTTTTTTTAATCATTCTCAGAAGATTGGCACAGTCAAGATAACCAGAAATACAGTCATGGTTAAGAGTTGGGGTAAGGCAGTGGGTTCAATGACTTGATTTAAATTGGGCTCAAAGGCAATATCTGTGGCTTTCCCAGTTGGAAGTAATTATGTAATTGCCAAACTGTTTGTAGAAGAAATGGATTATTCAACATAGTACATAGTTATATTCAAATAACATTAGTAGCTGTAAGTTTTCACAAGGTTTCTGGTTCTGTACTCTGCCTATCTCTAAAGTTAGAGATGACTCTCTTTTTTTTGGTGTATGTGTTTGTTAAACATTCTCATTTAACGTGTCAATTCTTTATATGTGTGAAAATTAATACTGGCATCCTGCCTGCTTCTGTAAGAAGTGTTTGACCACTGAAGTCTGACAGGTGTAAAAATTTAAAAAATTTTAATGCCTTGGCAAGGTGGCTTATCACCTGATAAGTTGCCCAGGCTAGGCCGGATCTACACAGAAGTTATTCTCACAGATATATAGGCAAAGGTGAGACCAGTGCATGGGGTCCGGGGCGGGGGGCGCGGTGAAGAGAAACAGGAATGGGGATTATTAGGACCAGTAATCCTCCCTACTGAATATGGCTTTGTCTTTAGGAGTCACGATAATTCTGGGAGGTAGGTATTGTTGGTCTCCTTTTACAAATGAGGAAATGCAGGTTTTCTGTAACTTGCTCAGGATTACCCATCTGACAAGTTCTTTGGATTGAATTTGGGTCCAGATCTGTTGGACTTTAAATTTCACCAGCTAGGAGTTCCTTAAACTTGACTTGTTACGTCAGTTTGCAGAGGAGGGGCCCAGAAACCTGGTGATTGGAATGATCAGGTGAGTTTGAGACATTGTTCTCAGCTGTACCGCCTCTTGGTTTGGGGTCCTGATGCTCGCTTGAGGCTTTCTAGACCTAACACTCCTGATGCACAGGCGTCCATTCGAAAAACAGAGGAGCCCTCACTTAAGTATTCTAAAAATGGAAGCAACTTGCCTTGTGGAGGATCCAGGGCACTTTAGAATCTCAGTCTCATCTGTATTTAAGAGAAAGCCAGCCCTGGAGGATATGCCCCTGATCCCTCTGCTCCCTTCGGAACCGCCACAGTAGTTTCTACTGGGCTCTACACTACCATCAGCAGCATCCAACCTTTGGGGCATCGCTAGTGGTTTTCGTTTGTTTTCTGTACTTAGCAATCATCAGTAACATGACTATAAATAAAAAACTAATAAAATCATCGTGTGTTTGCTTGTTGTCTCCTTGGTATTGTCAGGGTTTAGAAACGTGATTTCCAGTTCTCCCAGTGACCCTCTCCAGTGGCTAGCATTGGACCCATTTGGCAAATGAGGTTTAGGAAAGTAATTGACTTAAGGGACCCACCCAGTATCTACAGTCAGAAAACCGATGGCAGCTTTTTAAAAAAAGATCTGGATTTGTATTTCAGGGGTTATAAGTCCCAGAGCCCACAGAGAGCAGGCAGGAATACGAATGAGTGAAATAGGCTGTTACTCACTTGATCCTTTTTTCATAGTTCATCAGGTGTTTCTGTTGAGCACAGATTCCAGCCATACTTTTGTAATAATTTGTTTCATGACAACTACCGTTCTTTTTGTCACGTTAAATAGTAAACATCATAATGGCGTAGAAATTGTCTTCATGATATCGCTAAAGAAAAATACTTAACCGTTTTTCTTGATGCACAGCCCTCCTCTTGGTCTTGTTTCCCCATTTTTTAAAAAGACAACCTCTGTATTGAATTGAACAAACCATAAATGTACATCTGAATGTGTTTCCGAGGGTGTATATAGCCATGTAAACAGCACCCAGCTTACAGAGCAGCATTACCAGCTTTTCAGAAGCTTTACTCGTGCCACTCCACCCGAGGGCAACCTCTCACCTAACTTCTAACACCTTAAATTTTATTGGATTTTTAAATTGTATCAGTAGAATCATACAGCATGCACTTTTGTGTCTGGGTTCTTGTGTGTAGCATCATGTATGAGATTTCTCCCTAGGAATATGCCACATCTTACTAACTCTACTGTTGATGGGCATTACTGATAACTAGTTTGTTAATCACCAGTTTCGGGCTGTCTGGAAAAGTGCTGCTACGAACATTTTGTACATCTTCCGGAACACATGAACATGCTTGTTGGGTATCTGCTTAGGAGTAGAATGGCTGGGTTACAGGGTAGGCATATGTTCACCCTTAGTAGATATTGACCATTTTCCAAAGTAATTGTACTTTTTCACTGTTCATAATAATTGGAATATGTGAAATATGGTGTTTCACTTTTTTCTTTGCCATAAATATATTCCCACCCACCTGAGATGACATGCGACAATGAACTTGACCCTAACATGGATGAGATGATAGTGACAAATTGGGGAATGTATGCTATGGCTGGGAGTATGTATGTATGCTAAACATACATATGTATGCTAAACGTGGGAGTCTTGACCCATATTAGCTGGTTGTTGCTATGTAAGAATGTGGTCCAGGTGTTGTAGAGTCTTTACGTTTTTTTCTCGCCCCACCCCCATTGTGATTTGTGTTTTTATGTGGACTCTTATCAGTTTCTTTTTCATTTTTAAAATAATTTTTTTTTCATCTTTAAAATAATCTTATTTATTTATTTGACTGTGCTGGGTCTTTGCTGCTGTGCGTGAGCTCCCTCTGGTTGCAGTGAGTGGAGGCCAGTCTTCATCGTGGCAGGTGGGCCTCATTGTGGAGCACAGTCTCTGGGTGCACAAGCTTTAGTAGTTGCCGCACGCAGACTCAGTAGTTAGGGTGCAGGGCTTAGTTACCCCACGGTGTGTGGGGTCTTCCCAGTCGAACCTGTGTCCTCTGCAGCGGCAGGTAGATTCTTAACCACTTGGACCACCAGGGAAGTCCAACTCTTATCAAAGATTTTTCGCTACAACCCCCTCCCCCCCAATTTTGGCTTAAGACAAGAATTTATTTAGCTCAGTGTCTTTCAGGGTGGTAGTTTGGGCTGGGCATGGGTGGGTTCAAGTACCTGTCTGAGGTTAGCTCCTGTCACTGAAGCAGCTCTGGCTGTGTGTGTGTGTGGCCTCATCATCCAGCAGGTTAGCCCTGGGTGGACCTTATCAGAGTTATAAGAGTGGCAGGAGGGCAAGTCCTAACCCACAAGTGCTTTTGAAGTCTGTGTGTTTGTTATTGTCTCATTGACCAGAGCAATTCATATGGCCACATCCACAATTAGAGCTACCCACATGCTTGAGTACAGAGAATCATGTACAAGTCGGGACTCGTTAGTACAACCATCTGCCACAAGAACTCTTCTGTCCTCTAGTCCTCTGTAACACCTCTCCGTGGGCTAGATCAGCTTTGGGCCATGAATTTGGGATCTGTGGGTGACTACTGAAAAGGAAGATTTAGTTCCATTTGGTATGCCCCTCCCCCCCAAAAAAAAACAACTCTTGACAGTCTTATCCATTTGACCTGAGAAGGAAATAAAAAGTCATCACCACCTCCAAACATCCCCTCTCCCCTCTCCTCCCCATCTCTGGCACTCTGCTAACTCATGTCATGTCTTTTTGGTGCAGTCTCGTTCACTTCAGTCTTCAGCATCAACACTGAAGCAAGAACAACTAGTAAGTTAGCAGTCAGGAGTGAAATTGCCTCTTAATGGGGTAGTGTTGTAGTGTTACACTGTCGGGTACAGGCCAGACCTTTGATGAACAAGCCCAGCTCAAATAAAAACTTAGAAAGGATTGCTCTTGGGCCTTCTCTTATGAAGCTTTTGGTAACAGTGCTTGGAGACCATCTGTTTTAGGTGGTGAGTTAGGGACACCTAAATTGTCGTCTTGGTATATGGTTGAATTAGTGAAAGAAATGTTACGGCCCTGGATAGAATTTTGGAGGCATGCCTTTTTTGTCTTTTTCCCCCTTTTCAGTAAACTCAGGGTTGCCATAGGTAGTGGAGCCGTGTGAGTATAATCGCAAGCATATTGCTGCGTTCTTCACTGTGGTGATCATGAAATTCAATTGCTCAGTCTCATTTCTCTTTAGGTGGTGAATCAGGACTCTGGGCAACAAGCAGTCAGCACCCAACTCAAATTGGTTTAAAAAACCAAACTGGAATCTGTTGATTCACATAATTGAGAATTACAGGTGGTGGTTCTTGTTCTGGGTGCTTTTATAATGTAACTAGAAATCTTTCCATCTCTCTCTTTTTCTCCTCCCCCACCCCAGTTTTACTGAGCTATAATTGACATCAGTCTGTCAGTCGTGTCTGATTCTTTGCAACCCCATGGACTGCAACACACCAGGCTTCCCTGTCCATCACCAACTCCCGGAGCTTGCTCAAACTCATGTTCATCGGTGATGCCATCCAACCATCTCATTCTCTGTAGTCCTCTTCTCGTGCCTTCAATCTTTCCCAGCATCAGGGTCTTTTCCAGTGAGTCAGTTCTTTGCATCAAGTGGCCAAAGTATTGGAGTTTCACCTTCAGCATCAGTCCTTCCAATGAATATTCAGGACTGATTCCCTTTAGGATTGACTGGTTTGATCTCCTTGCAGTCCAAGGGGCTCTCAAGAGTCTTCTCCAACACCACGGTTCAAAAGCATCAGTTCTTCAGCACTCATCGTTCTTAATAGTCTAACTCTCATATCCATACATGACTACTGGAAAAACCATAGCTTTGACTAGATGGACCTTTGTTGGCAAATAATGCCTCTGCTTTTTAATATGCTGTGTAGGTTGGTCATAGCTTTTCTTCTAGGGAGGAAGCATCTTTTAATTTCATGGCTGTAGTCACCATCTGCAGTGAATATGGAACCCTCCAAAATAAAGTCTGTCACTGTTTCCATTCTTTCCCTATCTATTTTCCATGAAGTGATGGGACTGGATGCCATGATCTTCTTTTTTTGAATGTTGAGTTTTAAGACAACTTTTTCAGTGTCCTCTCCTCTTTTCACTTTCATCAAGAAGCTCTTTAGTTCTTCTTCGCTTTCTTCCAAAAGAGTGGTGTCATCTGTGTATCTGAGGTTATTGATGTTTCTCCTGGCAATCTTGATTCTAGTTTGTGCTTCGTCCAGTCTGGCATTTCACATGATGTACTCTGCATATAAGTTAAATAAGCAGGATTACAATATACAGCCTTGATATACTCCTTTCCCGATTTGGAACCAGTCTGTTGTCCCGTGTCCAGGTCTCACTGTTGCTTCTTGACCTGCATGCAGATTTGTCAGGAGGCAGGTCAGGTGGTCTGGTACTCCCATCTCTTGAAGAATTTTCCACAGTTTGTTGTGATTCACACAGTCAAAGTCTTTGGCATAGTCAATAAAGCAGAAGTAGATGTTTTTCTGGAACTCTGTTGCTTTTTCAGTAATTCAGCGGATGTTGGCAACTTGATCTCTGGTTCCTCTGCCTTTTCTAAATCCAGCTTGAACATCTGGAAGTTCACAGTTCATGTGTTGCTGAAGCCTGGCTTGGAGAATTTTGAGCATTACTTTACCAGCGTGGGAGATGAGTGCAGTTGTGTTTGAGCATTCTTTGGCATTGCCTTTCTTTGGGATTGGAATGAAAACTGACCTTTTCCAGTCCTGTGGCCACTGCTGAGTTTTCCAAATTTGCTGGCATGTTGAGTGCAGCACTTTAACAGGATCATCTTTTAAGATTTTTGAAATAGCTCAACTGGAATTCCATCACTTTCACTAGCTTTGTTTGTAGTGATGCTTCCTAAGGCCCACTTGACTTCGCATTCCAGGATGTCTGGCTCTAGGTGAGTGATCACACCATCATGGTTATCTGGGTCATAAAGATCTTTTATTGTATAGTTCTTCTGTGTATTCTTGCCACATCTTCTTAATATCTTCTGCTTCTGTTAGGTTCATGCCATTTCTGTCCTTTATTGTGCCCATCTTTTCATGAAATGTTCCCTTGGTATCTCTGATTTTCTCGAAGAGATCTCCAGTCTTTCCCATTCTGCTGTTCTCTATTTCTTTGCATTGATTGCTGAGGAAGGCTTTCTTATCTCCTTGCTATTCTTTGGAACTCTGTATTTAGATGAGTACATCTTTTCTTTTCTCCTTTGCCTTTTGCTTCTCTTCTTTTCACAGCTATTTGTAAGGCCTCAGACAACTATTTTGCCTTTTTGCATTTCTTTTTCTTGGGGATGGTCTTGATCACTGCCTTCTGTATAATGTCACAAACCTCCATCTCTAGTTCTTCAAGCACTCTGTCTATCAGATCTAATCCCTTGAATCTATTTGTCACTTCCACTGTATAATCGTAAAGGATTTGATTTAGGTCATACCTGAATGGTCTAGTGGTTGCAAAGAATATAGTTAGTCTGATTTCGGTGTTGACCATCTGGTGATGTCCAGGTGTAGAGTCTTCTCTTCTGTTTTTGGAAGAGGGTGTTTGCTATGACCAGTGCATTCTCTTGGCAGAACTCTGTTAGCCTTTGCCCAGCTTCATTTTGTACTCCAAGGTCAAATTTGCCTGTTACCCCAGGTATCTCTTGACTTCCTACTTTTGCATTCCAGTCCCCTATAATGAAAAGGACTTTTTTTGGGTGTTAGTTTTAGGAGGTCTTACAGATCTTCATGGGACCGTTCAACTTCAGCTCCTTCAGCATTACTGGTTGAGGCATAGACTTGGATTACTTGGTAATTGACATACAACACTACACTTAAGGGGTATAGCATGATGAGTTGACATAGCTATATATTGCAAAATGATTGTAGTAAGTTTATTTAACATCCTTTATCTTGTAGTTAGCAAAGTTTTTTTTTTTTTTTTTCCCCTTCCTAATAGAAATCTCTCCATTTCTTGGTCCTGCTTTCCTTTTGTTGGCTTTATTCATAGACAGGTGCTCCCCAATTTGGGATAAAATGTCTGCTGGTCAGTTAAGTTTTCTATGCTAGCAGCTAAGCAACTCAGGCGGGAAAAGAGCATGTTTTATGCTCCCAGAGTCATGAGCTTTAATTCTCATTGGTCCATCCTCGAACCAGTCACTGATGCAAATTAGCCAGGCTCATATCCACTGTCTTCTCCTGCAGATGAGTGGGGTCAGCCTCACCTAAACCATGTTGATTAAGAGTGGGATGACTTCCTAAGAGAGAAGAGGAAATGGATGTTGGGCAGAGACAACAGATAACTGCTTTAAGGGAGTAAGTGTTAAAGTGTTTGCAGGAGTGTAGGTGTTGTCTGTTCATCCAGCATGTACTTATGGGTCAGCTGAGTTCTGGGGAATCAGCAGTAAACAGAATGGACACAGTCACAAACCTCAGAATCCTACAGTCTTGCTTTTTTTAAAACTGAAATGGTGATATTAATGGATCAGGATGGCCCTGGTTATAAGTCCAGCCTCTGGAGTCAGGCAGACTCGAGTTCACATTTGGTCTCTGCTGCTGCCTAGCTGTTTGATCTTGGGTAGTTTCACTTATCCTACCTTACTTATCAGAAAAGGACGATGCTAGTATCATCTTGTATAGAGGCATGGGACATTCTTAGCACCAAGCCTGGCTTACAGTAAGTAGCCAGTAAGTTAAAGCTAGCACTTTTATCATCAGTGGTTTTGCAAAAGAGTTTACTATGTTATCTCACTTCCTCTTTGCTAAGAGTTATTCCAGGTAAACCTCTTGCTTCAGCATCCACCCCCTCTTGGATTGGAATCCCTGAAGGACAGGTCTCTTGTCCCCCGCCTGTGGTACTGAGTGTACTAGTGGCCCCGCCTGCATTTGTGGAGTAGAAATAACGGGCTGAACTGCTGCTTCCGACAGCAACCTCTTGAGGATCTATGGTGGTTAGAAACCTGGTAACCATTCAGAGCATTAAGATTTGGGTTTTCAGGCCTGATAAAAAAATTTTGATACTGTTGGCCAGTGTTTATTGCTCACTTTCTCACATATTTTGTCAGAGCCTACATCTGTGTTGTCAGCAAGATCAGTTTGATGACTTTCCTCTTTTTGTTAAACTTCGAAACAAGTAGGGAAACACAAAATGAGAAGGCAACTGAGTCAAATGTGAACTCGTGTGTTGGCCTGCCTGGTGAGACTTCCCTTCCTTTCTGTCCTTTGCTTTCCTTTTAAGGCTTTACTTGATTGCTGTTCCTCTGTTTACTCTCTCCTGATCCCTCCAGCCCAGGATTCTCTGCCTTCTTCCTTACCCAAACTAAAATGTTCTCCTGTCAGTGCCATTCATTTTTTCCTATTGTGAATGAGCAGGTGTCTACTTGGGCATGTTTTGAAACGGTATCTGTGTGTGCACCAGAACAATTTGTAACTCAGGGCATCTGTTTGTTGGAAGGTTCTGCTGCGTGCGGCAACCTGGGCTCCGTTCATGCACTCCTCAGATGAATCATTAGGTAGCTTCTTGGTGAGCCTGGCAGGTTACAATTGGTGGGGTCTCAAAGAGTTGGACACAACTGAGCAGGCGTGCACACACGTGTGCTAGAGAGAGGGCTTCTTGGTACCAGGCGGTCTTCTTGGCATTGAGGCTGCAGCAGTGAATAAGACAGAAAAACCCATGCTCTTATAAAGTCCACATTTTGGGCAAGAGGGAGATGGACAATGAACAAATAATGGTTGGGTAGTAGATGCTCTGGGGAGAAATACAGCAGGCAGAAGGGATAGAGTGTATATGTGTGAGGGATCAGTCTAGCCAAGAAAGCCTTCTTGGGAAGGTCACACTTACAGAAGCGGGGAGATATTCAGAGGAGGGCATTCTAGGCAGAGGACAGCAAGTGCAAAGGTTCTGTGGCAGCCAGGGCCAGCTGGCCTCACGGGTCCGTGTGACCTGTGTGGTCACCCAGGGCCCCAGGCTCAGCAGCATACAGTGCTTAGTTCAATACCCTCTTGTTACCATCTTGAAATTCTTAATATTAAACAAGGGGCTCTACACTTCCGTTTTCCTCTGGGCTGCACAAATTATATAGCTAATCTTGATGGTATGAATGTGGTTGGAGAGTTTGGGACCCTTGACAGGGAACTTTTACAAACCAACAATACCCACACGGGCTCCTCTGGGACCTGAAGCTTTTGACAAGGGGCTCCCTCTTCTCCTCCTGACTTCTCTTCCTCCTGGAGAGAGAAATTGCACCCCAGTGTAGATGAAAAGGGAGCTTTGAAAGCAGAGATCCAGCCTCTTCTGCCTTCCTAGCTTCCCCCACTGCCCAGCCTCCTGGGATCGCCCTAGTTCTCACTACCCCAGTTGCTAAACCATTTTGTGTCCATCCCTTGTCAGCGCGTGGGGGAATCATACCAGTAGGTGGTGAATGATAGTGGCTCTTGAAGTTGGCAAGCCCATTAAAAAAAAAGAAGTACCACGGATGTTTAATGTGCATCTGCTATATGCAGTGCAGTGTACCTGGTAGATACTGTAGTGTTACAGTTCAGTTACATCAACCACGTACGTGATCAACCGAAATTCACTGAATTCCTTTTCTTTCTCACAGTGACACGCAAGGGATTACGTTAAGTGTTAAATGAGAAACTGGCCTTTTGTGGACTGTTTGGGAGTGTAACCACCCTTTATAGCATTGTTGCTTCAGAGAGATGATTTCCAAGTTCTAAATAGCTGACTTCCTAATGAACTTGGGAATACCTTGGGGGCTGTCTCTATTGCTTTTTGTAGACTCCAGTTTTTATCCCATTTTATGTGACAATGATATATCTCTATAAAGAATTTTAGTTCTGAGTGTTGACATCATTTCTTATACACCCACTCATAGTACCTCCCCTCCCCCCAGCACTTGGCATGGTCCTCAATTCAGATAGTGTTTTGGACATAAAACATTTTACCTTATTTTAAAAATGCTTTTCTTTGTGACAACATCACATAGTCATTGTAAAAATATTAAGGAAATTCAGAAAGAGAGACGAAAACAAAACTCCCGTCATGTCATTGCTCAGAGGCTATGGCTGTTAACATTTTGGTGGACTTCTGTCATTTTTCCCCCCTTTGTATAAATAACATGTGTTTTGAGACACATTTGGGAATGTAAATTAATACCTGTGTATCTCGACAGTATTTCAGACCTTTTCCCCCCAATCGACCGATTTTATTTTTCTTAAAGAAAATGCAGGTGAAACCAGAACTCATCCACTGCTTCTGATGGAGATTGTGTGGGTCTGCTCTACTCTTCAGCAGTATGTGAACAGTTGAGATAAATTCCCGTAGAAAACAATCTCCTTTCAGGGGCAGATTTTGCAGAAATGTTGCGTATCTATTGTCTAAACTTGAGGTCCTTGTCTCGGTTTCTTACGACACCATCTTTAGAGAGAGCTTTGTGTTCTGTTTGTCCTAGAGATGTACGCTGGGAACAAACCTTAAGTCCGTTTCTTTACTCTTTACTGATTTGGCGCTTAGTAATTATCCCTTCTTCTACTAAACAAGAGAAGACAGATTAAATTTCTAACAGTAAGGCACAAAACCAATCCATTTACAGAATTAGTCTTACATTAGTACATGAGAGTACAAATCGGCCTCCCTGGGGATGGATTTGTTTGCAATTTCTTTTAGCATTTACTGGAGTAAGTCCAGTAGACTTTGGGAAAGTCAAGTATTCCCTGACTTTGAATTAACAAAGTAACATAACCTCTCTGTGGTGGCTTTCTTTTTTTTTTTTACTTGATTGGGAAAAGTTTGATTTTTATATCTGTCGATAAGTTCGGGTTGTGTTTCTCAGCGTTTAGTTTGCATGAGAATTCCTGAGGAGTAGATGCCTGAGCCCCAGCCCTGAGAATTTGGGACAGGAGGTCTGAGTGAGACCTGGGCTTTTGGTTTAAAACACACGCACCCACACAACTCCAGAGATGATTCTGGTGTTTGGTACAGGACAGGGGTTACCAGTAGTGGATAGTGAGTCAATATCTGAATCATTAAAAAAAAATTAATAGCCAAATTGTATGCTGTCAAAAGGATGTTTTTCTTTAAGTTCGAAGAAATGTTAATACTTTGTGGGGCTTCCCTGATGACTCAGTGGGTTAAGAATCTGCCTGCAATGCAGGAGATGTAGTAAGTAAGGGTTCAATCCCTGGTTGGGAAGATCCCCTGGCATAGGAAATGGCAACTCACTCCAGTATTCTTGCCTGAAAAATCCCATGGATAGAGGAGCCTGGCGGACTACAGTCCATGGGATCCCAAAGAATCAAACACAGTCAAGCATGTACACATTAATATTAATGCTCTAAATTTATTGGTCTTCCGAATGGTCTTCTCTACCATAGATTTGGCCATCCTAAATTATTCTCTAAACTTTGTAGTCATACTAACCCTTTCATAGTATGACAAAGTTTCCTATAATTTTTCAAGTGTCTTTTTTTTGAAGATTTATGTTATTTTTGGCTGTTTTGGGTCTTTGTTGCTTTGGGCAGGCTTTCTCTAGTTGCAGCAGGCGGGGGCTGCTCGTCATAGCGATGTGCAGGCTTCTCGTTGCAGTGGCTTCTCATTGCAGAGCATGGGCTCTAGAGTGCACGGGCTTCAATAGTTGCAGTGTGTGGGTTCAGTAGCTGTGGCTCTTGGGCTCCAGAGCGCTGGATTAGTACTTGTGGTGCATAAGCTTAGTTGCTTCACAGCATGTGGAATCTTCCCTGACCAGGGATCTAACCCATGTCACCTGCATCGCAAGGCGGATTCTTCACCACTGGACCATCAGGGAAACCCTTCAAGTGTCTGTTTTCTTCTTAGGATATCTTAGTTTCTGAAATGACAACTTGTCCATTTCCATATTTAAGTCAGTAAAGATATAGTTGGTTAATGTGGCCAATAACTTTTGGAGTAGCGGTATGTTGGCGCTAGTGGTAAAGAACCCGCCTACCAATGCAAGAGACACAAGAGATGCAGGTTTAATCCTTGAGTCAAGTAGGAAATGGCAACCTGCTCCAGTATTCTTGCCTGGAAAAGTCCATGGATAGTGGAGCCTGGCAGGCTGCCGTGGAGCCACAAAGAGTCCGAAGCGACTGAGCACGACGGCACATGCTTCAAAACAGTCTAGGTAGAGTTTGTGGTGGCGCCTTTCAGGTTACGAGGTATTTCTGTGCACACTAGTAGCAAGTATTATTATTATCATTTTTACTTACATTTATGAACTGTGGGAAGTACCAAATGAGAACACTTAGGACCTTCCTGCTGCTGTGGTTAATTTATACGTGGTTAGTGGACTGCAGCCTCAGTCCAGGATGTGGCTCTGTCTCCTTGTCCAGTCATGCTGTAACTATAAAAGGGTTGCATTTTCAACCACAGGATCAAACATGCTCATAACTCTCAATCTTTTGTAAGGTGTTTCCCAAGTGGTATGTTACTAGTAAAAACAAAGTGAAGTTTATGAGTGATTTACTTAACCTTGAAGCTCCTCTGTAGTTTTTTGGTTTTTGATGTAATAATGTCACTAACGTACATTTCTCTGTTGCCTCCTTAGTGGAAAGTGAAGTAGGTTGCCTAGCTTAATGACACTGGAGTTGTGCATAAGAACTCTTGGGGATGTGTTGAACACAGGGCTGCTTGGGAATAAAGGTAGGATTTTCCGTGAAACAGACTCCGAGATAGAGGTTTGCATGCAGGTGGTTTCCTGGGTTGGCCTTGCTAAGGGGTCCCATATTGAGGCCTTTTTACTCAGCCATTGAAAGGTCATTGGCTGCACACTGCCCTTGAAGAGGGAGTGTGACCTGGAATGAGGCAGCTTGTTTGCCCCAGGGCGTGCCTGGGAAGGGACACAGCTATGAGCCAGTGGCAGGCAGCATCCTGGGCCTGGGCGGGGGGGGGGGGGGGGGGAATAAGTGTCGTGGACCCCGACAGGGAAACTGAGTGACCCATCACAGCCTCCACTACAAGAGCCAATGAGAGAGCGTCTTGCCAGAAAGATTCCAAGTGTGCAACAGGAAGCTGCAGCATTTGGTCTCCTGACCTTGTGGGTCTACATATTTCTTAAGATGTGGGGATGTGGACCTCTCTTTAATATATTGGTTTCTTTTATGCTTTTTCCTGCCATTCCCAGCCAGTGGTAGCAACAGGGAAGTTGGTTTACATAAGAGTCTGGCACTTGATCTGTTTGGGATTGACCATCATTTTGAAATTTAGTTAATATTTCTCAGAGCACAGTGATTAAAAAAAAGAGCTGGCTTTGTGCTATTGGTGTTTACATAATTATAATTCAGTGCTTCGAAGCAGTTGTTACCCTCTAGAACTGATAAGTGATCAAGAACCATCAGAACTGTATGTCAACAGTGAGACCAGTGGGCGTCTCTGAGTGTTTGTTGGTGTAGGAGCCCTAACACCCCTGACCGTGAAACAGACTCCGAGATAGAGGTTTGCATGCAGGTGGTTTCCTGGGTTGGAGTCCAGTGAGCACTGGAGCAGATCCTTCTGTAGTTATTACTGTGGTATAGCCGTCTAGAATTGATGATTCTGTTTTTAAAAAATTTATTTATTTTATGTTTGGTCGTACTGGATCTTTGTTGCTGCACGGACTTTTCTCTAGTTGTGAGTGGGGGCTCCTCTCTAGTTGTGGTGTGCTGTCTTCTCTCATTGTGGAGCATGGGCTCCATAGCTGTGGCACATGGGCCTAGTTGCCCTGTGACAGGTGGGATCTTCCTGGACCAGGGATCGAACTCATGTCTCCTGCATTGGCAGGCAGAGTCCTCACCACTGAGCCACCAGGGAAGCCCTGATGATTCTTTTTGAAAGCCGTTTTGGAAGAGACCTTGTGTGGATATTTTCAGTGTTCAGACTCCTGAGTGACAGCCTCTGCTCTACCGTTCCTTTCCACTGTTGTCGACCACCATCTGCTTATTGTGTGACAAGGGAAGACAACTTTCTGTGTAAACAAGGTTATGTGGGGGGCAAAGTGGAGTGTGGACCTCAAAAAATACTTGTTGAAGGAAGAAAAGGGGCCTGGGATATACCATTTAAGGAAAGAAAACAGTAATTGTAACAATCGATGATTGCATGCTTAGCCTTGGGTACTTGTGCCAAGTCCTTTCCATGAATTATTTCATTTTATCCTTATAACTGCCCTGTGAATAACACAGTAGGTATGCTCACATCTGTTTCACAGATGAGGAAGCTGAGAATCAGTTGCGTGTAGCCTGGTCTCATGGCTAGTGAGATGGCAGAGCCAGGACAACCAGTTGGAATCTGAACTCTAAACCCCCGTGTGGTACTGCATCCCAGAGGTCACTGGTGTCAGGACGGATGGTGGCAGAGTCTGGAGTATGCTAAGGCAGAGGCCTTATTTTCTAGGAGGAGAAGAGAGAACTGGCCAACCGAATAGGCAAAAGAGAGCAGGCATCTGCCACCAGAAGTGTGGCTTTTGTGCACCAACAGAACTAAAAAATAGAGATGATTTCTCACTCTTCATCCCAGTCATGCAAATCCGGACACCAGTTTGTAGGGAGTTCTGAAGAGATGATCGAAGAAAACAGTGCCTGGCACGTTGCTGGCAGTGGATTAAAAAAAAAAAAAAAAGCTAAATTATGAGTTCAGTTTGCATGAATGCAGACTTTGCCTTTATTCTGCTTGTATAGGACAGGGAACATTTTTTTTTTCTCTTATTTCTCTACTGAATGGTTAAGATAGACTTCTCCACCGCACTGTAATCAAATAATCCAAAAAAGAAAAGGAAGTCCAGGGTTGTGAATGATAGTCTTGTAATGTGTGCAGCTTTCGTTGACTCCCTCCACCGTTATAATAAGGCATCTGAAGTTGGATCTCGGCAGAGAGAAAGTGATGCCTCTTTTTCTTGATGGGTAAAGTCAATTAGCTGTAGGAGGGGACCTAGCCTGACCAATGACTTTCCTTTATTTTTTTAGGCAGGGATCCCTTTTGTCTTTCAGTTACACTTGCAGATTTTTCCTGTTGTTTTCGGTACAGCCAACACTTCTGTCCTGACTTAACATTCTGTTCCTCCTTTACCCACCGAGAACTGTCAACTCTCCCTCCCTTTCCTCTAGAGAGCCTTCTTGGCCTTCATGCTTATTAGCCTTGTACTGTTTTTGCAGTTGAATACATTACCTCCTTATGCCCTGGGTACTTTGAGCCCTGAGAGTCCTAGATGAATGGAAACACAATTCCAGAAAAATCTTCACCCTGATTCTTGGTGCCTTAGCACGCTGAGATTTTCCATGCAGCCTTACAGTATACAACTGTTGTCTTTGAGTGGTGAATTAATACTTTTGTTTGTATCCAGTAAGTCACTGATGTCAGCCAGAGCTTACCAGAAGTGAATTTTATTAAGCAAGTTCTGTGGGGACAAAGAGTGCCACTTTCCCCAGCTTCACAGGAGCCTACTCCAAAACGAGCTTTGGCAGGTGGATTCAGGAGCAGGCAGAGGGATACATGTGCACACTTGGCCTTTTTCCTGTTTCATGCTCATATTTCTTTGTGCTACCAGGATTGTCATGACAGCCTTATCTCTCAGATAAAGCCTGTTACCTCATCCCTAATTGCTTATCCAAAGGCAGGCGAGCTCTAATTTCTCCGCATTAATAAATGACACCGGAGAAGAAACTGCTTTGTTTGCACGGGCTCACTCGGTTCACCAGCGCATGCCGAGCGCGTTAGGAACCCTGTGCTTCTCCTGCGGCCGAGGGGCCGCTCACCTTACGCAGGAGCCGCGCCTCGTTTGTGTACTTTCTGTCACATGCCCAGCCCTGTCGCCCTCTTCTTGGAGGAGACACTGCAGTGACCTCGGTCAGCATTTCTCTGCTATGGACACACACTCCCGTCTAGGTTGGGGAACAGGAGCAGTTGTCCTGGAAGGATCGGTGGCTTCCCTCCCTAGTTTCAAGGCGCTTTCTTGGCTTCTTGCCACTCCTGTCTGAGATGTTGAGAGGCTTTCCACAGGCCTCTGCACTGATTGCCGTGGCGCCCCTCAGCTTGTGAGATGGCACCCCTGCTGCTCCTTTTTGATTCGTTACGTGACATGGTCTTGTGGAGTTTATTTATAAGTGGATTTGAGGAGACCTCACATGAATGTGGGGGTCAGAGATTTGAGAGTGGCTATAAGGTCTGAATGAGTTCTATGACTGTGCTCCGTGGAAGAGTGAGAACACTTTGCTTCTCCTTGGTATCAGCATTGTCTTTCTTGTCACCACCTAAGGCCACTGCTGATCATTTAAAGGGCCTGCATTTTCATGTCTCAGAATTTTAATATTTCTTTTCTTTTCTTCCTCCTCAGAATGAAATGGATGATGTTCCCTTCTTTGACATCCAACTGCCTTATGAGTTGGCAATCAATATATTTCAGTATCTGAACAGGAGAGAACTAGGACGGTGTGCACAGGTAAGCTGTCGGGATTTACTTGCGTGTGTAATTCAAGTGTGGGAAGCTCCTCCATAATAGAGGTGTACTTTACAGAATGACAGACTCCACATAGTTAACGAATTGGATAGCAGCTTTGCTTGAGTGAAAGCAACCTTGAACTTAAACGTTCGTGTTCCACATCCCCACGTGGTGTTGATCTTTTCGTGACCGACTGCCCCAGTGCTGCGTTCCTCCTGCAGTCTGAGTTATGGCTGACCCGTGGCAGCGTGCTCAAGGCTGACAGCACTGTGCTCGCCTTTCTGAGCTCGCCAGAGCTGTTAATGTCCTCACTGTTTCTGATGCAAAGGTGTGAGGCCTTGGTTCAATCAAGCCAGCCGTTAGCTTGGGAGCTGAGGGTCAGCCTGGGGACAAAACAGTGACATCATGTTCCACTGTACGGTCCAAATTACCCTTCAGACACCCGAATTCCATGCAGTGAGACGAGAGGCATGTGAGAACTGAGACCCACTGAGGGAATTGCAGATCAGCGTCCCCCATCTCGTGCCTGCTCTGGGCCACATGCTGGTGGAGTGGGATGGTGGCAGATAGTTTAGGCCGGACTTTATTGTGTGCACAGATCACAACGGGTCTGGATAAAATGCAGTTTCAGATTCAGGAGGTCTGGGGTGTGGCCCATACTAGTCTGCATTTCTACCAGCTGAAGCCGGTGTGGCTTTGGCCATGCTTTAAGAGGCAGGCTTTTATGCCATTAAAGTTGGTCTTGTATTCTCTTCTTGGTGAAGAGTTAATGTGATTGCTGATCACTTGGCTTTTCACAGACAGCTGTGTTTCCCAGAAGACACTGGAGTATCCATGGCCCACATCAGCCAAAGAAGTAATCTGTTTAGTGGTTACCATTTCCCATCTGTAGATCCTATAATGCCTTTGACACAAGTCGCTATACCTTTAGGAGAAAGAATTTGGTGAAACTGGGTGGTAGGAGGGACTTACCTGGAGGTCCAGTGGTTAAGACTCCACACTTCCACTCTAAGGGGTGCAGATTCAATCCCTGATCAGGGAACTCAGATTCTACATGTTGGGTCATGTGGCCAAAAAAAAAAAAAAAAGACATTAAGTGGTAGAAAAACTACACATTAAAAATCTAAAACAGTGCCATGAATGTGAAGTTAAAAATATTAAGGCAGTTTGAGAGTGGTGAAAATTGTGCCCAAACTTAGACTCTAGAGCTGGCTGACCCCATGGCAGTTCAGTGAAATGACAACAGAATACAAGACAGAGAGTTTCTGGTTTTACTCTACTTCCCTATTATGATTTTACCCTGTTATGAAGCAGTTTGCTTAATCAAAATGTTTTTCTACTTAAATATGAATTTGAGAAAGTTTTCAGGATTTTTGATTGCCACAGCATCAGTTAAAAGGGGATGTTAGCTAATATTTTTTGATGGAGAGTGTGGAAATCATTAAGAAGAAATTATTCAAAGGGTAAAATTCACAAAATAAAAATCTTTGCAGTATAAACTGTGCTCAGAGCCTATTGATTGCATTAAGTAAGAGTACCTACATTGTCTTCTTTCCCTTGGCAGTTGGATTTGTTATATTCTAACTTTACATATTGGCCCTATCCCAAGAATTGAAAACAAGGGCGTAGCTAAGTGAGTCCAGCTCCTGGATTTCAGCTGGATGCTGTTAGCTGAAGCCTTAGAACAGTGTCTAATAGCTTGCTTTCCACAAAGTCAGCGTTCGGTGATAAAATCTTCATTCTTGATAGGGAGCTGCTGTTTAAGGAATCATTTCTTTTAACATTGCTTTTTGCTCTCCCGCTTTGTAGAGGGCCATGTGGCTTTCACATCTGCTGCTGGTTTTCTCATCCAGAGAGTTTATCAGTGGAAAGATAGGATCTGGTGGAAGAAGAGATCCCCCTTTTGGTACAGTGGGGCTGCATTCCAGGGTAGATTGGTTATGCTGGTGAGATTATTCTGCAGGTGTGAACAGTTTAATTTGCAACACAGTAGTCCAATTGTCCACCAGAATTCTTCCCTCTTAGGCCAGTTGGATATAGATTTTTGTTGTTGTTGAACCTAATTTTTAAAGCACATGTGTAAGAATAGAAAATATCCTTGACCAGAGCCCCTGAGGTGGCTGTGATCTGCGAAGCTAGGGATTTTTTATGTTTGTTTGTTTTCTGAGCTTTTGCACGAAGAGGACAATGGATGGCCAGTAGTTTGTAGACTTGGATTTGTTTTTTTTTTCAAGCATTAAAATAAAACACCAAAGTAATAAAAATAAGTAGCATTTCCATTTGTTTCTCACGGTGTTTTTATTTTTGAAACAGGGGAAAGGGCCTTCTGTTCAATGGAACGTCCTGCTGCTTTATGATTTTATTTTAGACGGGGCTAGCTCTCTCCATCTTGCTGTTTTCCTCTGGTTCTCTTTTAATCTAGCCGCCTTGGGATTTGAGTGAAATTGGTTGGACCAGTTATGGGGAATTGGCACTATGAACTATATGTGTGCCCTTGGAGAAAACCTGTTTGCTTAGATCTTTATGCCAAATTGGTAACTGACTCACAGTAAGGAACCCTGGTTGGGGAGGACTTCTGAGATTTCATTATGCCACAGACTTGGAGAATTGATTTGGCTCTGACTTGGTCTCTTTTTTGCTTTGTGAAGCTTGATGCTTCAAAACTGAAGTCCCCCCACGTTAGTCTGTGACCCTGTGGACTCTGGATACTGGCCTCCCTAGCTTCTTGCTGCCCATACCTGGCCCTCAAGGGTTTTATATCTCTGTGGGAGAGTCTCATGTTGAGGTGTCTAAAACAGTGTGGCTTTTAGTAAGCAGTTATGCATGGGACAGCTCATTGAGCAGTTTATCATTTTGCTGCTTGTAATTTTATGTTCTTTGTATGTGTGTGTGTATGTCCACAGAATTTCCAATCTTTCCAACGTAATATTTAAAAATGGGTAACAATGACAAAATTGTTGATTTCAGAAATACAGAATTGTTTGTTTTTTATGAGAAAAAAGTAAGTTCTATTATATTACTGGATAATTCTAAGGAGTAAAGGTTTTTAAGTATGTACCAGTGTTCATTTAAAACACTTTAATTTTAAATTCATAGGAAGTTGCAAAATACAGTGCAGAGAAGTTCTGTGTACCCTTCCCCCAGTTCCTCCTCCATTATCAGTGTCTTGGAAAATTGTCCCACGGTATCAAAACCAGGGATTGACATTTGCGAAGTCCGCAGAGCTTATTCATATTTCACCAGTTTAACACACACTTATTTGTGTGTATTTGGTTCTGTGTGGTTTTATCATGTGTGTAGATTTTGAGTGACTACACAGTCAAGATACAGAACTTTCATCACAAGAATTCCTGGTACTCTTTTATAGCCACACCCTTCCCCTTCACTAACCCATGGAAACCTTGAATTTATTCTCTATCTCTATAATTTTATTTTATTTAAACAATTTTTTAGAGATTTCATTGTTAAAAATTTTTGTTTATTTTTAGCTGCAGTGGGTCTTTGTTGCTGCACGCGCTTTTCTCTAGTTGCGAGGAGGCAGGGGCTGCTCTCGCGCTCCGCAGGCTTCTCACTGCGGTGGTGTCCCTTGCGGAGCAAGGACTCTGGGGCACTCAGGCTCAGCACTTGTGCTGCACGGGCTTAGCTGCTTCCTGGCATGTGGGATCCTCCTAGACCAGGGATCAAACCCATGTCTCCTGCACTGGCAGGTGGATTCTTTATCATGGAGCCACCAGGGAAGCCCTGTAATTTTATTTTTTCATTTTCAGCTCTAATATACATTTTAGTTATGTGTATTTCCTAATGTGTAATTTTAGCAGTAGAGCTGCAAAGGCAAAAAGGTCATGCTTTTCAAGTAAAACGTAGAAAAGTGCTTAAAGAATGTAATCAAGAAAAAGAGGGAAGAAGGAGAGGTTAAAAACTTAAGATTTATGATAAAAATTGGCAAGCAAGAAGTAGGTGTTACCAAAATAAAGAAGTACTTCTGGAACTACAGCCTAGTCTATTAGATTATGATATTTCAAGTATCAAGGAAAATGTGATCTTATGATCTTCCCAGATGTCCAAATAGGAGAAGCTAAAACCAGACTTTTTCTAGCTGCAGATCTTAATGACAGGTTTAAAAGTTGGGGATTCAGAGCCAAGCGCTCTGGGTTGATTTTTCAGAGCAGAAATGATGCTGAGGACCTGCGGTTGCTGGCAGAGTTCCCTCAGTTCCTAACTTCACCTTTGCCCCCAGACGCCTTTCAGAGAGACTTGTGCGCATCTGACACCTGCAGGCGTTTCCTTTTAATTTGCCAGGTTGCAATGGCTGCTGCCTCTAAATGGGGTTAGGGAAAAGCAGAGCAGCTCCAGAAAGAAGATGGGGAGCTCGATGAAACAGTGACAGTGAAGTGTTGATAATCATTTGAATGGAGCTGGCGGTGGGGGGGAGGGGGCGGACTTGAGAGTTGTTTTATACTGTTCAGTTTTGTGTGGTGGAGATTTTCCATATTAAAATTTAAACGAGAAAAAAAGCAAGAGATTATACTTGAATAAGAAAGTCAGAGCCTTTTGAGGACAGCACATGCCAGGAGCTGACCTTTGAAAGTAAAAACAATCCAGTTTTTTAAAGTGTTAAACATTGTTGGACTTATTCTTCTCATTCAGTCTTTTACACAGGGCCTGCTATGTTCCATGTATGTACCGTTCTAGACAGTGAGTACAGCAGTGAACAAAACAGAAACCCCATTCCCCCCACCTTTTAGAAGGCTTTAAAATTATGTGCAGTAAATACAGCATTGAATATAGAGTATGTCGGGTGATGGTAAGTGCTGTGGAGAAAAGACACCAGCAGAGACGATGTCGGGGTTCCACTTGTGAGTGTTAGGAAGACGTCACGGAGAAGGTGACCGTTCTGTTCAGACTGAAAGGAGGGAAGCAGGAAGCTGGACAGGTCTCTGGCAGAGGTGAATCACAGGTGCAAAAGGCCTGGAGGTGAGTGCAGCTGTTGTGTTTGAGAATAGCAGGAAGGTCAGAGTTGGCTAGACTGTGGTAACTGAGTATTGGTCTCCCAGAGATATGCATGTGCTCATCTCAGACCTGTGATGAGAATGTGTTACCTTTTGTGGTAAAGGGACCTTTGCAGATGTATGTTAAGGATCTTGACATGGAGTGATCTTGGATTATCCAGGTGAGTTCAGTGTAATTGCAAAGCTCCATAGCAGGAAGCAGGAGGTCCGCGAGAAGAGGAGATGCAATGTTTCTGGCTTTGAAAACAGAGGAAGGAGCCCCAAGCCAAGGAATGTAGGTGGCCTCTCAAACCTGGAAGAGGTAAAGAAACAGATTGTTACTTGAAACCTCCAGAAGGAATGCAACCTGGCTGCCAACACTTTTACTTTTTTACTGTTTTGTTTTTTGATTGGGCCATGCATCCTGTGGGGCCTTAGTTCCCTGACCAGGGATTGAACCCCTGCCCCCTGCAGTGGAAGCATGGAGCCCTCATAACTGGACAGCCAGGGAATTTCCCTAGCACCTTGATTTTAGACTTTTGGCCTCCAGAACTCTCAGAGAATAAATGTGTGTTATTTTAAGCCTTAAGTGTGGTAAGTTGTTAGAAGATCAGTAGAAAACTAATACAGGACTAATACAGTGAGTAGACAGGGCTAAGAGAAGCAGAAAGAAAGAAAGTGAAGTCGCTCAGTCATGTCCGACTCTTTGTGACCCCGTGGACTGTAGCCTACCAGGTTCCTCTGTCCATGGGATTTCCCAGGCAAGGGTACTGGAGTGGGTTGCCATTTCCTTCTCCAGGGAAGAGAAGCTGAGATGTTCCCAACTCGAAAGGCACTTAATCTGTAGAACTTGAATAAAAGGAATTTGAACTTGGGTTCTGAATGAGATGGGAAGCCATTGAAGCGTTTTAATCCGAGGAGTGATAGGTCTGACCTATGTGTTAAAGGGATTGTTTGGACTGCCAAGAGGAGAATACACTGGGGGACAAGACCTGTAGCAAGGAGACCAGTTTGAAGACTGCTAGGAGCACACAGTGGGGCTTCCCAGGTGGCGCTAGTATTAAAGAGTCTGCCTGCCAGTGCAGGAGATGCCAGAGTCTCTGGTTCGATCCTTGGGTTGGGAAGATGGCCTGAAGTAAGAAATGGCAACCTGCTTCCATACTCTTGCCTGGAAGATTTCACGGACAGAGGAGCTAGAGTCCATGGGGTTGCAAAGAGTTGGACACAACTGAGCACACATGTGCGCACACACACACATACACACACATCCCCACAAGCGCTCATGATGGTTTGGATCAGGACTGGCTGGTGAAAGTGGACAGTCAGGGTTGCTGATGTGTTGGATGTGGGGAGGGAAAGAAGAGTCAACAGCACTCCAGGGTGTTTGGCCTGAGCAGCCAGGGGTGAGGTTGCCATTCCTGATGGAGGGGAAAGTGGTGGGATGAGCAAAGATCAGTGTTTGGATGTAAAGCTGCAGGTGAGTTCTGGGTTGCACTTAGGACTGAAGATGTAAATCTGGAAGCCGTCAGCACATGGATGATGTTTAAAGCAAGGAAACAGCTAGCTCACCAGGGACACGAGTGTAGATGGAGGAGGAGATTGGGAGATTGAACCTGGTATACCACAGTGATTAGGTGATAAGCAGACTAAGAAGGTAGTACCTGTGAGGTGGGAAGAAAACCCAGCGTGCATAGTTTCTGAACCAAGGAAGAGAATTTTACAGGGAGGTGGAGGTGATCCAGTGTAATGAGTGGTACTGTGAGTCAGCCGAGAGGAAGACTGAAGTGTCTCCTGGATTTAGCAGCTGGACATCAGCAGTGCTCTCCCCAGGTAGACTTCGTGCGTCCTTGCTTGACTGGAACAATGACACTTTCCCCTGTCGTGGGCCCCACTGGTAACCTTAATCCAGGCAGAGTTAATAAGCTAGTTTTTGAGCCAAGGGCTTTTTTTTTTTTTTTTTTTAATGCTACAATTCATAGTGGTGCTATAAAGCAAAATGCTGGAGACACTTTTATTAGCAAATTCTTGCAGCTGAGGCTCACTCAGTGGGGCTTTTACTGGGCAGGGCCAGTCCAATCTCAGTGTATTAAAGAAAGACCATTAGGCCTTTGGAAAATCAGACTTGTAAACTTTCTAGATTTAATGTAACTTAAGAAATCAAAACAATTAGATTTCCTTTTGGTGAGACTCTAAAATTTACTTGTGAAAGTTTAGCTAGGTCTTTTTCTTGTTGATTTTTTTTTTTTCCCTTTCAGGCTTAAAAGAAATTCTTAAAGCCTGTCATTTTTGTTCTCCTTTAAAGAAGAATAAAAAGGCAGCCCTCCCTTTACAGTTTGCTAAAGAAATTGTTGGCATGTTTCTGTGTTTAATACCTAATTGTAAGTACAATCCTGATCCCTTTTTGGAAGTTATTCTCACCTCTAATCTTTTATAAATCCCTCAAAGAGCTTTACTGTTTGTTATCCAGGGTTTAAACTTTATCCTGAATATTATTTTCTATAAAAGAAGCCCTGTGGTTTGGGGTTAGTGGTGGGATGATGCACCGAAACATCAACTTTTTATTCTAGGGTTTTCATCCCATAACCCTGTTGTACAGATTTTAGATTGTGTTATTTAAGACTACTTGGCATTTTCTTTGAAGCTGATACATTTAAAAAGTTTTCAGCTCCCAAGTTTTATAAGGTCTGACATATTTGAGAGCTCTTGAAAGTCTGTGAGAAGTTTCTCCGTTTTAAAGTGGCTGACCTTGGTACAGTTTAGTACTGGTAGAACCTCATCTAGAATGTTGAGTTTAATTGGGATATTCTAGTTTGTAATCAGTGAGCGCTGAATTTGGATTCTCCTGAGACGCTGATGATTCCCTGGCTCCATCTAACAAAGTGCAGCCTTGTGGCTAATTTCTAAACTCCAGAATTACAAAGATTACCCCCGGCTCAGGGCTAGTCTTGTGATTCAGCCTAACTCTGAAGGCGGAGACTGGAACTTTTCTTTCTAGCTTCCCCAGCCATGGGGAGGTGGCCCCCAATCTGGGCACATCTGTGGGGTGTTACCTGCCTGCAAAAGGTGTCAGTTAGGCAGGTTAAGATGGAAGGTGGATGAGAATTGCTGGCCTTAGTGCCTGTTGTGTGGTGAGCGCCCAGCATGTGTTTTAAAATATTGACTGATAACGCATATCAGCATTCTCTAAGGTGCCTTCTCTAGGGCACTAGGCTTTCGAGACACTCCTTGTTAGGAACGTTTGAGAAACACAGCTTCTTGTATCTCCTCCTTAGAGATAGGCAGCACATGTCGATGTAGTAAAAGCTCTGAGAAGTCCCACAGTGAAGAGTCTTGCTTAGTTTTCTTTAAACCAGTGTTCCCCAAACGTGTGTGACTGTGGAATCCTTTTGATTTTTATTTATTTGTTTAATCTAGCTGTGCTGGGTCACATGGACTTTTCTCTGGTTGTGGAATATGGGCTTCTCTAGCTGCAGCTTGAGCCTTAGTTGCCCCTAGGCGTGTGGGATCTTAATTTCCTGACCAGGGATTGAACCTGTGTCCTCTGCATTGCAAGGCAGATTTTTAATTACTGGACCTCAGGGAAGTCCTGAGAATCCTTTCCTAAAGTTAGAGAGCTGCTAGTCTACTGAATATGCTTTGGCAAGTGCTGTGTAGCATGTAGTGAAACAATGACTTAGTCACTGTGAGTCTCTCATCTGGTAGTTACATTTCATAATTTCTACAAGGTTTTACATTTTACAGTTTTTACAAGGAAAAGGGCTGATGTATCCCACATATCAGAGTAAACTGCTCTGTGTTCAGTTTAGTTAGCTCTCTGTGCCTTTGAGAAACCATGAGGATGTCTGTGTGTTCACCCTTATCTTATACTTTATTTAACCCTGAATTCCAGGAGCCTGTGGGAGAAATACGGTGCTCTGGAGCTATTAGAGTTGTTGCCTACCTTCATTACAGCGGATGTTGGTCTGTCCCTGCCTGTTCTGCCTGATAGACTAGTGCTGAGACTCCCTTTGGCACAGACAGATGGACAGACACCACCCAGTGTCATGGACAGGCTCAGCTGTGGACCAGACATGCCAAAAATAAAACCATGGTGTTCTTGCTAGTCAGAACTGGGACTCCAGTATTATTGAGTCATTCTATTCTTTATTGCCTGACCACTTGTGATCAGATGAGGGTTTGTTTCCCCGATGTCCTTGTGGCTGAGATGGAGAGGTGTGGGATGACAGTGTGGTTACGTGGATTTGTAGCAGATGCTGTGGCCATGCCCAGGGTGGGCTGCTTAGTGGATCCCTGTCAGCCCGGGAGGAGGGCTCTGGTGCTTTGCCACGGGCTCTGTCCTCAGCCCCATCCTGGTTAGTTTTTTTAAAATAATTAAGACATGAAGGCCCATAGACTACATTTTGCAGATGACTTATGTAAAGGGAAAATATCGTACATATAATGGATGAAAGAATTAAAATGCAAAGATGAAATAAAATGCTAGGACTGGGTATGTGTGATGAGCTGAGTTTTAAAATGAATAGAAAGTTTAGAAAGCTAAGAATTTAAAACATGATCGTGTGAGACTAAGAAATGGGGGCTTTTTTTTCCCTTTAATTACAGTTGGTGTTTAAGAAGACTAAAGATTGATAAATACCAAATTGAGGTTACTGTTGGGGAGAAAAGGATGTGGACTCGGAGAGATACATAGGAGTTTTAAGCTTATTGGTAATATTTGTTAAGCAGGGTGGTGTGTCCATGGGTGTTTTTAATATATAACTTTGTCTGCCTTAAATATTTATTAAAATAAATGGACTCCAGAAGCTCTGAACTATGGGTTCTGCATTGTATTTTTAAGTGAAGTAGCGAATTAGCATCTGATAAAATCCTTCTGTTCATGGCACTTGAAAGTTGTGTATCTGGGGTATTGTTTAGTCGCAAGTACCACATTTGAAGAGAGACAATGCAGATGCATAAACATGAGGGTACGTTTCAGAGGTAATGAATATGGGAGCTAGTTCTGTGACAATTAGTTGAAGGAAATGTGTAGTAGTTTTAGACCAGTGAAGAAATGACTAGGGAAACCTCAGTCACTTAAGGAACTGTTAGTATGTCTTTTTTGTTCCTCTTTTCAGATACTGTTATCTTCTTTTGTGTTAGATGTTTTTCTAGCATACCATTCTAATTCTCTTGTTTCTTGTACAAGCCATATTTTGGAGTTATTTTCTTAATGGTTGCCCTAGGGGTTACAGTGAGCCTCATAAAACAATCTAGTTTTGACTAATACCAACTTAATTCCGATAGTACAACCAAAGTGCTCCAGAATAACTGTGTCCCCTCTCCTTTCTTTGTGCTATTATTGTGTACAAATTCTATCTTTATAAGCCCATCAGCAGTTTTAGGCTGTGTCTTTCTAATCAGATAGAGGGAAAGGGATGCAAGTAAAAGTACATTTATACTGTCTTTTATATTTACCTTTATAGTGATGTTTACTTGGAAAATAAAGTATATTTCCTTTCAGTTCAGCCTAAATGCCTGTCTTTAGGCAGTCAAAATATGGTATTTAGTATTTCTTGTAGGGCAAATCTACTCCAGATGAATTCTCTTATTTTCTGTTTATCTGGGAATATCTTAGTTTCTCCTTTTATTTTTGAAGGATCGTTTTGCTGGATATAGATTTGTTGATTGGCAGTCTCTTTTCAGCGGTTTGAATATGCTGTATGCCACTGCTTTCTGAGTTCCATCATTTCTGAGAAGTATAGAGTACTTTGTGAATGAGTCTTTTTTTTGTAGATCCTTTCAAGATTCTGTCTCCAGCTTTCAACAGTTTAACTGTGTCTAGGTATGAGTCTCTTTGAGTTTATTCTTCATGGTGTTTGCTGAGCTTCTTGGCTATGCAGATGAATGTTTTCCCTCAGATTTGGGGGAATTTTTGGCCTTAATTTCTTCAGGTATCCTTTCTACTCCTTTTTCTCTTTCCTTCCCTATCTGGGACTCCTATAATGCCTATATTGGTCCACTCAGATGGTGTCTCATAGTTCTCTGAGGCTCTGTTAATTTTGTTAATTTTTTGTTCTTTTTCTTTCTCAGTATGGAAAATCTTAATTGACCTTAAATTTTCCGATTCTTCTTCTAGCTCAAATCTATTGTTAAGCCCCTTTAGTGATTTTTTTATTTGTTTGTTTCAGTTATTATACTTTTCAACTATAAAACTTCTATTTGGTTCTTTAAAAAAAATTTCTATCTCTTTATCAATATTCTGTATTTTCTGAGACATTGTGCGTATATGTTTGTTTATTTAGACATGCTTTCCTTTAGTATTTTGAACATATTTATAATGGGGTGTTCCACTCCCCAGGTTTTCCTTTTAAGTCTTTCGATCAGCCTCCTTTTAGCCCTAGTTGGTAGTGCCGTGTCAGGCAGCTGCACTGTTAAACAGTAGTCCCTTATTTTTTCTGACAAATGCCCTGGATATAGGACAGAGTTAGATCTCAGTCAGATCAGATGAAGACAAGCCTTCAGAACAGAGCTTTCTAGTAAGCTGCCAGACAGGCCAAAGAGTGACAGTTTTCTGGGGATGGTACTTTTGGAGAGCTGTAAACCCATTTGGCCTCTCTGGGAGTTGCTAGACCTCTGGTTTTTATAGCTACTGTAGTTGGAGGCTGTTGGTTTTCAAGGCTACCATGGAGCTGGAGGACGAGAATGGGATTAATGCAAGTGAAAACAACACAAAGGTTGCTATTCTTACTAAGATTCAGCCGTTTTCCTTGAATAAATGCTCCTCGGAATATTATAAGCTTTTAGTTAATTTCTGGAGCTCTGAAAAAGTTGATTTTTTTACAATTTTTGGCAGTATTCTTGTTGCTTCTTTGGAGGAGCAGATTTTCAGCGATCTTCACTCTGTAGTTAGAAAGTTAACTCCCTAGCAGCACTTCATCAAGTTGAGGCACCCTTGTGTAAAGAAGAGTCTGCCGGGCACATGTTGTGTGTTCTGTCTCAGTGTGTCTCATGTTCTTTCTTCTTATCTGAGTATTTGATGTCTTGGAGTAGCCCCAAGGGAGTGTTATGGAGCGCAGGTTACTGAGAACCACTGGTCATGACTTTATTAGAAATGAGGCTCAGCTTTTGGGTGGGCAGCAAGCAGAATCTGAGCAGACCTCAGATCATGTGGATCTGCTGCGTCAGTGTCTCATTTCACCAGCAGAGTCCATCCTTTACAATCTGCCCAACTTGGTACAGTAAATCTCATGATGAAGAAAATCCATCATTTCCCCAAGTTAGGCTTGGAAGACAAAGCTCTTAATTGCTAAAGCGGCCCTTTACTCTGGATACTGTTGGGATTTGAAATCCAGTCCAGATATAGTGTTCATTTCTCTCTATCGAATCTTGTCATCCTAGTTAATAGCTTGCCCTTTCTGTTGAATATTTTTTATTTACACACTTAAAATCTGAGTTTTCACACATAAAATGAATTTGAATATCTCACATGACCAGAAGTTTGGGTTATGGATATTAATTTTATCATAGCTTTTTACTTCAGAGATCATCAGTGTCTAGCTCTAAAAGATGGAAATACAAGTACCTATTAGTAAAAAGCAGAGATTCTGTTCTGAAAAGCTGTGTGTGATTTTGTATCTGTTAACATGTTAGTGTATATTTTTTGTCTTTTACATGCTTGTGTATTTTTCTCTTTATATCTTGTATTTACATGTGTATGTATAAAATGATTTAACCAAATAGTCTAAAATGTGGCATTAGGTTGGTAGTACAGCAATTTTGAAATCTCTAAAGATAAAACTGGAAACATTTGCTTGTATTTTTTTCGCCTCGGAGGATTTTGTTAATGAGACATTTTATACTGCCATAAACCCAGGACAGTGATAAAGAAAGGTGTTGATTGATTTTTGGATGACAAGGGATGTCTCTAATTGCAGAACTTGACGTTTGTGTCACTTGGGCTGTTGTAGGTGAGCAAGACGTGGAAGGTGATTGCGGAGGACGAGGTGCTGTGGTACAGGCTGTGCCAGCAGGAAGGCCACCTCCCCGAGAGCAGCATCTCCGATTATTCTTGCTGGAAGCTCGTTTTCCAAGAGTGCCGAGCCAAGGAGCACATGTTGAGAACCAACTGGAAGGTAGGCAGTGGCCAGTACCATTACCTGCAGGGGAATTGCCTCTAGGGACCCAGGAATCCAAGCCCGGGATTAAACCCTGAGTCCCTCCAGTTTCAGCCTGAGGTTCACTGCTGAAAGCAGAGAGAAGGGTGTGGTGAGTGTCCCTGCAGCTGACAGTGACTTGTTGACCATTAGAGTATCGGCCCTCATTTCTAACCACCTATTTGGGAGCATCCTTTGTCCTCCAGGAGAGGAGGTGAGCTTGAGGTGCTAGAAACCTCCCTCTGATGGTTGGGGTGTTTGGAGTGGTGGTCCATGCAGCCCCCTTTCACTGTTCCCTCTTCCCTGGATGGACCAAGAAAGCATCACCTGAATACAAAAGAGGGACTGAAAGTGCTCTTTCCAGTCAATGTGAGAGGGCGATTACTAAGCGTCTCTAAGTACTATCTTCCCTTCCCTCACATAACCTATTGGCTTGCTTCCATAACGTTTATCACTTCAAAATCTCTACAGAAATATTAGATCACAGCTGCGCATTTGCCCAGTGAAGTGTTTCTGTAGAAATCATGTCAGGAGCAGTGTTACGTGGAGCTGTCCCAGGCATGAGGAGACGCCGGCCTGGTGGCCGTTTCTTCCCACTCGGGGGCTGGGTGTTCAGGTGGAGGGAAGGCACAGAACTGAATTCTCTGTTCCCCTCCTGTAAAAGTCAGTCCTGATAGACTTTGAGATGAACAAGCTTTTGCTCATTACTGACGGTGACATACTGCCTATGTGCACATCTGTCCCCAGTCGCCTCACAACCTGATTAGTGACCGTATTCTATATCTGGGCAGTGTCACAGTTCTTAGCAAAGTCAATAAGAACAGTGTTCCTTTAACTTGGCGCTTCTCAGCCCCGGCGCTGGCACCATCTGGGGCCAGATCCTTTTTAGTGAGGGCTGTCCTGGGCGTTGCAGGATCTTCTGCTTCTGCGGCATCTCCAGCTGCTCCCCAGTACAGGCCAGAAACCATTCCCTTCCTTCCCCCAGCATCACCCCTGGTTGAGAGCCACCCTTCCAAAGAGAATTAGCACAGCTGTCCTTAGACCACAAAGACACCTCCACTAAATAAAAGTCCTGCTGCCCCGCCACGTGCATCCAGACCAGGTGGAGGCCTCCTCTTCCCCTTTTGCTTGGTTCGGTCTGTGTGAAGGACATAAGTGAGAGCAAACCTGCTGAGACAGGCTGGAGATAGGAAAGCCAAGGGTCTAACCCTGGCAGGAGGGTCCATAATTTAAGGAACGCTTGAGAGGAGTGTGTTCTGTCCAGGAAGGAGGGATACTTTTGAGAGTTGTGAGCACAAGAGCTGGAGATACTCCAGGTACCATGGCTCAAGTTCATAAATGTCAGATCCTAAGGGAGAACACAGCAGCTGAGTTCTTTGTTTGCTCCAGAGACAATGGGCACTTGCCAGGGGCAGTTGGTAACCTGGCAGATTCCACCTGCCAGTGCAGGAGATGCAAGAGACAAAGATTCAGTTCCTGGGTGGGAAAGATCCCCTGGAGAAGGAAATGACAACCCCCTCCAGTCTTCTTGTCTGGAGAATTCCATGGATAGAGGAGCCTGGTGGGCTACAGTCCATGGGGTCGCAAAAGAGTCGGACACAGCTGAGCACACATACCTACATGCACCAGAGACAATGAGGGAGGGAAGCAGGTATGCCCTCCTCATCCAGGCTGGAGGGGGCAGAAGTGAAGGTGTATAACGACCTGCCTCATAGCATCTGGAACTTAATGCCTGTGTACAGATTGCATACAGTTTAACTGAACATGTTTATTGTTTTTCTCTAACAAGCACAAAGCCATGTGTTTGGTAAGTGCTCAATAAGAGGTTGTTGCTTGAATGAACTGGAGTCAGACTGGAGGGAGGCTTCTCTTTGGAGCATCTTGGGCCCTCATCCTGCACTGTTACCTATAAGGACTACAGAGGTCAAGTGTCAAGTGATGTCTCTTGCATTAACAGTAGTGATTCTGGAAAGAAAGGAATCCTTATGAAAACATGAAAGGTAGCAGAGAGCAGGATGCCTTCCCTGCGAGTGCCTCTGCTTTCCCATCTCTAATATGGAGCTGAGAGTAGCTGCGCTCTCCAGGCTGCAGTAAAGAGGACTGTCTAATGGTCCCTGATGCTCCTCCCACAGGACGTGGCTCGTGTCTGCGGCTCAGTTAGCCTTGATTTTGGCACACGGACGCTGTGGTTTGGTGCTATCCCTGGTCATCCTCTGGATGGGTCGGGAAGGTGATTTGGTTTGACATCTCCTAGGTCAGTGTCTGGGGAAGCTCAGAAGGGACCCCAGGGTTCTTAGTACTTCACACAGAGGGTGACCTGCACAAACTGACCTGGAATTTAGAGCAAGGGTGAAATGGTGTTCCTTTCCCTGATGTTTGCACACACTTGTTTCACAGTGGCTGCTAGGGTCTCTCAATCCAGAATACCAGTGTGGGGCTGGAGCCCAGGACGAAGAGGAAGCCACGTGACAGAACTTCGTGGAGGCCATGAGGGCACAGACCCTCTCCTTGGCTTTCACTGCCTGGTCTCTCGCTTGCTGTTCTTGTCACTTTGGCCGTGGCACCTGCACGGATGGCTCTGCAGTCCCTCCCGTGTCTCCACCAGCAGGACAGCCCCTCCCGGACGTGTCCAGTGGAGTCCCTCAGCCTGGATTCAGGTCTCGAGTTCAGTGCGATCCCCGAGCGGGTCATCTTGCACAGTGTCTGGAGCTCAGCTGCTTAATAAATGTCTGTTTTAATGGAATGGATGTCATCATCTGTCTCCTAATAATAATATAGATAGTAATAGTAGCTACCATCTATTGGAAAGTTGTGTGCAAAGAACTGTCCTTGGCACTTATACTATTTCTGATCCTTATGCTGGTACAGCAAAGGTGAAGTTATGGATGGCTTGATATCTTTTTTTTTAATTTTAGAATTGTTGACTTACAATATTGTGTTTCAGGTGTATAGCAAAGTGATTCAGTTATGTATTTATATTTTTTGATGGCTTGATATTCTTGAATACCTTTATGCATGCTTGCTTTTTAGCTTAACTGTCCCACCCTTCCCAACATCCCACATGTAAATACTTTCTATACCTCCAGATTCCCTTTATTTTAAAAATAATTATTTGTGTATATTTTGAATCAATAAATAATCATGATAGAATCAAAAGTCATCAAAGGGCATATACTGGAAAATATATCTTCCTCTTGCCTCTCTTCACCTACATCAGGAGCTACTGTGTTGTGTTTTAGGGTTTCCTTTATATACCATTTCCATGAACCTCTGACCTCTCAATCAGAAATAATCTCTTCTCTCCTTTCCCCCCCCATCCTGATTTTTATTTTGTTGTATATATGTTTTAATTTTATTCTGAGAGTGCTTACAAGAGCTGTTACCAGGTAAAATAGCATTAACCACGTCCTCTCCATCAAACTAAACTTTTTACATACACTTTACGTACTTCTTCACTGGCAGCCTCTGCAGAGTGAAGGCGTTTGCTCCTGTAATCCCCTGGGGTGGGGGGGGGTCAGTGTCTCACAGTCCGGCTGCATTCAGTGTGTGCGGCTTGTAAGTGCTAGGAGCTTAACATACTGGTTGTTGTCTGTGTCCTTTTGAGTCTCTAACTGTGGACACAGTCCCTGCTGTAGATAACCCACCCTGGAATATAGGTGAGAGCGAAATGCTTTGTCTCCCTGCCATCCCGAGAGCAGTATAAACCGCACCCCTTTTCTCACGCAGAATCGCAAAGGCGCGGTGAGTGAGCTGGAACACATTCCCGACGCAGTTTTATGTGATGTGCACTCTCACGATGGCGTTGTCATTGCTGGGTAAGTGAAAACAGTTTTCCATTTAATACTCTTCATCCTGAGGTCTTTCACTTCTCACGGACCACCCTCTGCGTCTCAGCCACCGTATTCTACCTCTGGGAGCGCGTGCCTTCCCACTCACAGCCCGCGTGGAGACAAGACGGAGCCCCTGACTGTGTCCTCCCGTAGTCAAGGGTTCGGAAGCAAGTGGGGTGGGGCGGCTCTGTAATCCATTTGTCTCATATCTTTTGAGCTTTTAAATGACTCTTGTGGCATGTTATTATGTTAGATTTTCATTAAGGCCAACAGTTTGTTCTTTATGAAGACATATAAAACTCAAGCAAGAATAATAAGTGTTGGCAGAATCAGGTCCTATTCTTGATTTCTCATTCTGAAGCCTTCATTATGAGGAAGGGCTGTGACCTCACAGGTAATCTTCCTTCCCTACCACACAGTTCATATTGCAGTTAACTTGTCCTGAAATAGGCGTTTTGTTACGTATCTGTCTCCATTGCTGAGAAATTTAATTTTAGCTTCTGTGAATTTGGCTTCTATTCCAAAAACCACTTTCATGAATTCTTCATGTTTTATCGGAGAGGTGTTTTTATGTGTTTCTTTAATGTTTACTAAGGTGGTAATTTTCTTTTTGAATTAACAGTATGTCTTGAACTAGAGTCTCATGTCGTGTACCTAATGCTGTAGAGACCAGGACACTTAAACTTCTGGGTCTGGATTGACTCTGAAGTGAGCCGCCCAAAAGAGGTTTCTCCTGGGTGGACAAACAGAAAGAAACCTTGGACTTAACAACATAGTCATAGGAGAGCCTTTTCCTTTTGAATAAAACTCCTTCAGAAGCGTTGCTTGAAGAGTATTGTTTGGATTGAAATGTCAAAGAGTCAGATTATTTTAATATTTTGTGCTTTCATAGTATCTCTGTAAAAGTACTTTGCTTTAAACAGGTTATGCCTTAGGAGCAGCACTTTCCTTTAACTTGTGTTTTCCTGACCGTGATTTCGAGGTTAATGCCCTTCTTGGGAGTGCCATAAAACAGTTAGAAACGTTTAGAAAAATTGATGGACTAGAAATCTAGAATTCTGTCCATCCAGTTATCAGTGTGGCACTAGGCTTCTGCTCCCATCAGCCAGGTGTGGGCCTGAGAGCTCATGCCGGGTACGGTCCTCTTCACCTCAGTTAATGCTGAGACTCCTTAGTAACCCCCAGAGGGACTAGGATCATTCTAGTTACAGGGGTCTTCTGGTTAGAGGCCTTTGAGAACAGACTGCTGAGATTGAACTGAAAGTCATAAAAGGAATTGAAATAAGGAAGATGACTCTCGAAAGCCAATTATGAATTTCTTATCTGGACGTGGACCTTACAAGAGGCAGCCTGGCCATGAGTCCAGATCCCAGTCCTTCTTTTCCTGCCTCTCCGTTCCCCTGAGGCCTGCTCAGCGTCACGGATTATGCCAGCACAAAGCACAGCGATGGCAGAGTTTCATGGATCGATAAGATGAAACTTGATCCGTGGGTCAGAGAGGCTCCTCACAGCCCCTCTTTCTAAGAGAACCTTATGTTGATGGCCTAGCCTCAGATACTTCAGTCTTGCTTGTATATACAGCATCTTGTGTTTATCATTAAAATTTTATCTGGTGGTTACGATGCTTGTTTTCTGGGTCAGATCTTGAATCCCTTTTCATTTGAGAACAGTGGTGTTTGCGGTTACCTCATTCTCAATCAATGTTGTATTCACCAGGCTTTCTGCAGTTATGTATCTCCAAGGAGCTTCTTAAAGAGACAGTGGCCACCCCACCATTTCTTTCTCATTTACTTCTCTTGCATTTTTCCTATTTTTCTTCTTCCCTTCCTTCTCTATTTTTTATGCAAGTGGAATCTGTTCAGAGGCTTAGTTTTATATATCTGCAGGTAACCTATGTTCCATGTTTGCATTTAAACCTGTTAATTATATAATTGAAGATTCTGTTGCAGAATCTTTTCCCATGTTCTTCTCAGTTTTTCAGTCCTCTGTGTAAGTATTCCTGCTTTGGAGTTGGATTGCTTAGACTTAGACTGATGTGTGTTACACATAAAGGTAGAGTTAACCCAGTCTTGGTTCTGCCTTAGTCTTCTTTTCACGCAGAACCAGGGTACCCGTCAAATGCTTATTTGCTCATCAACTCTGAGACACTCGAGTCCCTGTCAAGTGAACAGGACGTGGATGTCTCTCACCTGAGGCTTGTTTTCCACCAGAGGAAACAGACATTATTCTCAAAGCTTTTGATCTTTCCCTCTTGTCGATGAGTGTGTGTTTCCCTTCCTATCTTGTGGATGATCATTCTCAATTACCTTTTCCTGATGCTTGGAGCCCTTTGAAATTTGTTTCCAACCTTCCTTTTCCTCATTACTCTTCCCAGGGTACCTTTGGTTTTTCTCCCCCCATACTGTCCTAGTTACCTCTGACCATGTCTTTTTAAACTTGAGATGTAATTTACATACCATAAAATTCACCCTTTTAATTGTGTAAGTCAGTGATTTTTCCTACATTCACAAGGTTGTATAACTGTCCACCATTATCTAATTCTTGAACATTTTCATCACCTCCAGAAGAAACCCTGTCTCCATTTTTTATGGCCCAGCTCAAGCCTTGCTGCCGCCCACAGCTTCCACTGCACACTGGCCTATTGGCTCTCCCTGCCTCCAGGCCAGCATCTCCCCTTCTCATGTCTCCCAGGGAAGCGATTGTCTGCAGCTCATGGGGCAGCTCACCACATGGCTTTGAGGCTTCACCGAAACATTTTTGTCTTATGTTGTTATTTTATTTTTAAACTTTATAGTCATGTAAATTCCCAGTTAATTTGTAAGCATCTTTTAAAAGTAGAAGTGTTATATAATATTTCATTCAGCTCCCTCTAGTACTAATACATTTTTTTAATCTGAAGAAGAATGTTAACACTTAATAGATTCCCTTCCCCCGATCTGTATACTACGTGTTACATGAGAAACTGGAGGAATTCCTGATTTCTTTTGTCTGTTCTGATTTCCTAGTTCTTTTCAACTTAGAATAACACAGTTTGAAACCTGGAAGGAACTTTAGAGATTCTGTTCTGAAATGCCCTCCTGCATGAGGTCGTGGAGGCTCCCGAGGTCTGGGGAGTGGGGGTGACACGCATACCCTGCACGCCCCACTGTGCTTCTGCAGGGACACGTGAGAGCCTGGCCCCTCACTGTCATCTCCAGCCCTGGCTCCTTGCTCGGATGGCCTGTCTGTCATTATAGTGTCATTTTGTTTTCCTTTATGGCATGTATGGGCCTTTCTCTTCTGTTAAAAATGAAGACAGTAGTAAGACCACGTTGTCTTTGTAAAACTATTAGAAGGTGGAGAAGAGAAAGCTGCCTGATTGCCAGCTTGCTAGCACAGCTCCCATTATAGGTTTTGGTGTGTGCCATTTATGTTTCTGTTTTCAAATGCATGTTACTGGATTTAGGTGGCTGGATTTTTATCTTTTTCAGATTAAGGAATTATTTTAGGGACTTCCCTGGTGGTCCAATGGTTAAGGTTCTGCACTTCCACAGCAGGGAAGCTGGGTTTGACCCCTGGTCAGGGAACTAGGATCCCACATGCTGCATGGTGTGGCCAAAGGATAAGAAAACTATCTTAAAATGCCTTCAATAATCCTCAAGTTATTTCCCATTTAACTTTTTGCCTTGGAGTCTCTAAACCGTCCCTCAAACCCACTCTCCTGAGGTTACCTTCCCGTTCTCAGTCAGTGCCATAAATAACACGAGCCGGATCTTGTTGACTGTGCTCCTCTTAAAATGGTGGGGCCTGTGTGTGAAGAGTGTGTGCAACCGCAGAGCCTAAAGAACACCCGTCCCAGCACCCAGGAAACTTCGGGGCAGGCACGCACAGAAGGAAGAGCCCCTCACACACTGTGCTCCCCGAGCCTCCTTGCTGCACCTTTGGCTCACAGACCCCTGCTCGGGTCCCCCCTCACACCTCTCTGTGGTGTCGTGTGGCCACCCGGCAGTGTGTGCGGCATCCCAGAAGATACCAGAAACAGCTTTTTCTGTGCTGTTGGAAGTCCCTGCGACTGTGACAAAGTAGGTGATTCAAACACAGCCTGTGCTTAGACTTGTTTTTTGCTCGCTGAGATTTCCCGTTTCTTTAACCTGAGAGTGGCTTGTGCTGAGAGCCACCTTCCTCCCTGTTGGAGCTGACCCTCTGTCTGCATTTCCTCTGGGATCTGGTGGCGTTCCTGAAATGCGGTGAGGTTCAGTGTGTGCCCTCCTTGGGCTTAGAAGGAGATGTTACCTAGAAAGTTGGTTGATAATAAGTGGTTAGGAAGCATGGTGGTGGTTTCTTTCTTTTTCTTTTTTTATGGTGAGAGCTCGAGAATTGTAGAATGTCTCTCAAATGACACGTTTATCATTGAGGGAAAGACCAAAGGGACGAGGCTGACAGCGTCCCCGTCCTATGTTGTGTTGTGAGACCTAGACAGTCCTCTTTCTCACAGTCATACTGAGAGTTACGGGTGTTGAAAACAGATGACATCATGAGTTCAGAAAGGTCACATTATAACCTGAGATGCAGGGCTAGGTATACTTTGCCAGAAATATGTTTGCTTTACTGCCATCTAGTGAAGGAGCACATCTCAGGTAAAACTTGGAGGAGAAAGTCAGCCAGGGGGCTCACTGGAGGCCTTGTGCCGGCCATTAAGCTATTAGCTCACCAAAAGCTTTTATCAGATGCCCAAGAGTATGCCGTGCTGTGTTTTGCAATAAACTCCCTCCTCACTGTTACTTAAGATTCATAAGTCTGAAGCGTTTCAGTTTGCATAGGAAAGCACACTTTTCTATTCACATTAGAGGACCATTTTCCCCCTTTCGGTTTAAAAAAGTATCAAGTCCCCTTTTTGTGTCAAGGTTTTCCTCAGTACTCCTAAATACTCCCCCCACCCCTCTTCTGTTCTCTACTGTGGTGATCTGCCTTTTTAGGGTACACTTCCTGTCTGTACTGAGAAGAATTGTGACTGTGTGTCTGTGTTTCTCTTCACCCCCAAGTATGGTTGGAGGGAAATCTCTATCATTGAATGTCACCAAGTGTTAGCTGTCATGTTTCCCTAAGAAGTTCTCTGTTGTCCCATTTGGTCTACATTGATTTTCCCCATCTCCATTCCCTTTGAGGCAAGTAAGACACAGAGCAAAACTGCCTACATGTCTCTAGCAGCCGAAGTGACCTCTCGCTGTTGTTTTGGCTTTTATTATGACTAAAACTCTGTCCACACAACCTGGATAGTCAAGAGGGTTGCCAGTCTTCTGTAGACATGAAGCAACATTTTGAGCTTCTAATCTATATATGTTAAATTGGGTGTCTGAATCTCTGGGTTCACTTTGCCTATTGACACTTTTCTTGGAATGTTGTTATTGTTTATAGCTAAGAACTGTTGAAAAATAATACTTCAGACATAGGCATGTGTCTAAGGTAATCTTGAAATGTCTTGCTTCTAGCCATTTTTCCACTGCTTTTCCCAATAATTAAAAATTAGTATTGACCACAAACCATGCCAAAATATGGCTTTGATCTGAAATAGTGTGTATTTGCCCTGAATTCTAAAATCTAAAACACTTTCTGTTCAGGAGCTGAAGACCTCAAGGTGGTGTTTCTAATATTCTGCTAGCTTCATGTGAATGTATAAAACTAGATAATATAATACCTAGGATTACTTTGAGGCTCTTGAGATGATAGCAGATGCCTTGTAAATACAGACTGGTGATACAAATAGCCTTAGATAAATGTCACCCTGTATGTACACTTACTAAGGACTTGCTTTATCTTTCCCCCTTTAAAAAAAAAACAAACTCTTTCTCTTGACAGTTTTCCTTTCAACCTTGTGTTATATAGATTTTGTGCTGCTGCTTATTATGATGTTGGACTATTTCCCATAAGGAATCCAATCATTACCCGTTAGGGACCTCTTCTTAAAAATACTTTTTATTTATTTATTTTCTGCTGTGAGGTGTACATGCTCTTCTGGTAAATAAGTCTGAGGTAAGATACTGATAAGAGACCAGAGGAGAGCTTCACATTTATTATATCCTTAATGAAGGAGCTCTAGAATATCCTTAATAAATACTGGTGAACTCATGGCTGCATTTATCCATCTCGGGTTCTCCAAGGAATAATGGGAAGGGCCACAGCTACAATAACTCTGCATAATCATCATTGACTCTCACTCTATTGATTGTGATTAACCAAGATGTATGGAAAACAGTTTTAAGTGTGTAGTGCATGGATCTCATAAGGTCCATTAAGATGTTCATTATTTCTCAATTGATGCATCTTAAGCTGCACTTGATGTTTGCAGCAGTGCATTTCCACAGAAAGACTGCACTATGGGATTGAGTTCATTTTGTTAATTGCATAATAACTACACAGTCGTGTTTCAAAGAAAACAGTAAATACTCTTGCTTTCATTGATTTGTAATCTTTGGTATTACTGAAGAAAGTATGGAGTATGTGACTAGTTCCTAAAACTTCTGCATGTTAAGGGCATAAACATTTCTTGAAATGCAGGCACTGCACTTGTAGGGGCCTCGGCCTAATTGCATTGTAGTAATTTAAACCACTTTCATCTTCTAAGTTTAAGTTAGATTTGTGAGCATGTACTAATCACAGAAGAACACTACAGACCCATTCCTTGCTCGGGGGAGGGGTGCAGCTCCCTTGCTCACAGGCCGAAGCGATACAGTCATCGGTGGTTACAGGCCAGTGTGAGAGAGAGCAGGATAGGAGGAGAGCAGGTGCCGTGACACATGGGAGAGGCATCAGGGTAGGCTCCGAGCCAGGCAGGTTTCTCCTGAGAAGTGACTCCTCAACTGAGTCTGGAAGCGACAGCGAGTTGTCGTCCAGGCAGAGTGTCGTGTGGAGGAAGGATGCTCATGACTTAAACACACATGCTGCCCCTGCTCACTCCCACACCAGCGATGGACTTGGGAAGTCCATTACAGTGAGCTGGGCGCAATACAGCTTCAGAGTCCTCAGCACAGGGCCGTAGGCAGCCACCACTGATTTATTGGATCTAACACACAGGTGAAACCATTCGCTTTCCTGGTCTGAGGCCCCCGTAACTAGGCTCCTTTTGGCTGCCATGAGTACTTGATCAGAAGGGACTTGTGGCTTAGTTTGCAGGTAGCTGTTTGAGCATGATCCTGTAGAGGGTGAAGTTTTTTAAGACTTTTTTTTTGTTTTTTGTGTGGACCAGTTTTAAAGTTTTTATTGAATTTGTAACAGTATTTCTCCTGTTTTTGTTTTTTTTTTAACTTTTATTTTCTATTTATTTTTTTCCAGTGGGTTTTGTCATACATTGATATGAATCAGCCATAGAGTTACACATATTCCCCATCCCGATCCCCCCTCCCACCTCCCTCTCCACCCGATTCCTCTGGGTCTTCCCAGTGCACCAGGCCTGAGCACTTGACTCATGCATCCCACCTGGGCTGGTGATCTGTTTCACCATAGATAATATACATGCTGTTCTTTCGAAACATCCCACCCTCACCTTCTCCCACAGAGTTCAAAAGTCTGTTCTGTACTTCTGTGTCTCTTTTTCTGTTTTGCATATAGGGTTATCATTACCATCTTTCTAAATTCCATATATATGTGTTAGTATGCTGTAATGTTCTTTATCTTTCTGGCTTACTTCATTCTGTATAATGGGCTCCAGTTTCATCCGTCTCATTAGAACTGATTCAAATGAATTCTTTTTAACGGCTGAGTAATATTCCATGGTGTATATGTACCGCAGCTTTCTTATCCATTCATCTGCTGATGGGCATCTAGGTTGCTTCCATGTCCTGGCTATTATAAAGAGTGCTGCGATGAACATTGGGGTGCACGTGTCTCTTTCAGATCTGGTTTCCTCAGTGTGTATGCCCAGAAGTGGGATTGCTGGGTCATATGGCAGTTCTATTTCCAGTTTTTTAAGAAATCTCCACACTGTTCTCCATAGTGGCTGTACTAGTTTGCATTCCCACCAACAGTGTAAGAGGGTTCCCTTTTCTCCACACCCTCTCCAGCATTTATTGCTTGTAGACTTTTGGATAGCAGCCACCCTGACTGGCGTGTAATGGTACCTCATTGTGGTTTTGATTTGCATTTCTCTGATAGTGAGTGATGTTGAGCATCTTTTCATGTGTTTGTTAGCCATCTGTATGTCGTCTTTGGAGAAATGTCTGTTTAGTTCTTTGGCCCATTTTTTGATTGGGTCATTTATTTTTCTGGAATTGAGCTGCAGGAGTTGCTTGTATATTTTTGAGATTAATCCTTTGTCTGTTTCCTCATTTGCTATTATTTTCTCCCAATCTGAGGGCTGTCTTTTCACCTTGCTTATAGTTTCCTTTGTTGTGCAAAAGCTTTTAAGTTTCATTAGGTCCCATTTGTTTATTTTTGCTTTTATTTCCAATATTCTGGGAGGTGGGTCATAGAAGATCTTGCTGTGATTTATGTCGGAGAGTGTTTTGCCTATGTTCTCCTCTAGGAGTTTTATAGTTTCTGGTCTTACATTTAGATCTTTAATCCATTTTGAGTTTATTTTTGTATATGGTGTTAGAAAGTGGTCTAGTTTCATTCTTTTACAAGTGGTTGACCAGTTTTCCCAGCACCACTTGTTAAAGAGGTTGTCTTTTTTCCATTGTATATCCTTGCCTCCTTTGTCAAAGATAAGGTGTCCATAGGTTCGTGGATTTATCTCTGGGCTTTCTATTCTGTTCCATTGATCTATATTTCTGTCTTTGTGCCAGTACCATACTGTCCTGATGACTGTGGCTTTGTAGTAGAGTCTGAAGTCAGGCAGGTTGATTCCTCCAGTTCCATTCTTCTTTCTCAAGATTACTTTGGCTATTCGAGGTTTTTTGTATTTCCATACAAATTGTGAAATTATTTGTTCTAGTTCTGTGAAAAATACCGTTGGTAGCTTGATAGGGATTGCATTGAATCTATAGATTGCTTTGGGTAGAATAGCCATTTTGACAATATTGATTCTTCCAATCCATGAACACGGTATGTTTCTCCATCTGTTTGTGTCCTCTTTGATTTCTTTCATGAGTGTTTTATAGTTTTCTATGTATAGGTCTTTTGTTTCTTTAGGTAGATATACTCCTAAGTATTCTATTCTTTTTGTTGCAATGGTGAATGGTATGGTTTCCTTAATTTCTCTTTCTGTTTTTTCATTGTTAGTATATAGGAATGCAAGGGATTTCTGTGTGTTAATTTTATATCCTGCAACTTTACTATATTCGTTGATTAACTCTAGTAATTTTCTGGTAGAGTCTTTAGGGTTTGCTATGTAGAGGATCATGTCATCTGCAAACAGCGAGAGTTTCACTTCTTCTTTTCCTATCTGGATTCCTTTTACTTCTTTTTCTGCTCTGATTGCTGTGGCCAAAACTTCCAACACTATGTTGAATAGCAGTGGTGAGAGTGGGCATCCTTGTCTTGTTCCTGATTTCAGGGGAAATGCTTTCAATTTTTGACCATCGAGGGTGATGCTTGCTGTGGGTTTGTCATATATAACTTTTATTATGTTGAGGTATGTTCCTTCTATTCCTGCTTTCTGGAGAGTTTTAATCATAAATGAGTGTTGAATTTTGTCAAAGGCTTTCTCTGCATCTATTGAGATAATCATATGGTTTTTATCTTCCAATTTGTTAATGTGGTGTATTATGTTGATTGATTTGCGGATATTAAAGAATCCTTGCATTCCTGGGATAAAGCCCACTTGGTCATGGTGTATGATTTTTTTAATATGTTGTTGGACTCTGTTTGCTAGAATTTTATTAAGGATTTTTGCATCTATGTTCATCAGTGATATTGGCCTGTAGTTTTCTTTTTTTGTGGCATCTTTGTCTGGTTTTGGAATTAGGGTGATGGTGGCCTCATAGAATGAGTTTGGAAGTTTACCTTCTTCTGCAATTTTCTGGAAGAGTTTGAGTAAGATAGGTGTTAGTTCTTCTCTAAATTTTTGGTAGAATTCAGCTGTGAAGCCATCTGGTCCTGGGCTTTTGTTTGCTGGAAGATTTTTGATTACAGTTTTGATTTCCTTGCTTGTGATGGTTCTGTTAAGATCTTCTATTTCTTCCTGGTTCAGTTTTGGAAAGTTATACTTTTCTAAGAATTTGTCCATTTCATCCAAGTTGTCCATTTTATTGGCATAGAGCTGCTGGTAGTAGTCTCTTATGATCGTTTGTATTTCAGTGTTGTCTGTTGTGATCTCTCCATTTTCATTTCTAATTTTGTTAATTTGGTTCTTCTCTCTTTGTTTCTTAATGAGTATTGCTAATGGTTTGTCAATTTTGTTTATTTTTTCAAAAACCCAGCTTTTAGCTTTGTTTATTTTTGCTATGCTCTCTTTAGTTTCTTTTGCATTTATTTCTGCCCTAATTTTTAAGATTTCTGTCCTTCTGCTGATCCTGGGGTTCTTCATTTCTTCCTTCTCTAATTGCTTTAGGTGTAGAGTTAGGTTATTTATTTGGCTTTTTTCTTGTTTCTTGATGTAAGCCTGTAATGCTATGAACCTTCCCCTTAGCACTGCTTTTACAATGTCCCATAGGTTTTGGGTTGTTGTGTTTTCATTTTCATTTATTTCTATACATATTTTGATTTCTTTTTTGATTTCTTCTATGATTTGTTGGTTATTCAGAAGCGTGTTATTTAGCCTCCATATGTTTGAATTTTTAACAATTTTTTTCCTGTAATTGAGATCTAATCTTACTGCACTATGGTCAGAAAAGATGACTGGAATGATTTCAGTTTTTTTGAATTTTCCAAGACCAGATTTATGGCCCAGGATGTGATCTATTCTGGAGAAGGTTCCGTGTGCACTTGAGAAAAAGGTGAAGTTGATTGTTTTGGGGTGAAATGTCCTATAGATATCAATTAGGTCTAGCTGGTCATTGTGTCATTTAATGTTTGTGTTTCCTTGTTAATTTTCTGTTTAGTTGATCTATCCATAGTTGTGAGTGGGGTATTAAAGTCTCCCACTGTTATTGTGTTACTATTAATTTCCTCTTTCATAGTCGTTAGCGTTTGCCGTACATATTGCGGTGCTCCTATGTTGGGTGCATATATATTTATAATTGTTATATCTTCTTCTTGGATTGATCCTTTGATCATTATATAGTGTCCTTCTTTGTCTCTTTTCACATCCTTTATTTGAAAGTCAATTTTATCTGATTTGAGTATTGCGACTCCTGCTTTCTTTTGTTCTCCGTTTGCGTGAAATATTTTTTTCCAGCCCTTCACTTTTGGTCTGTATGTGTCTCTTGTTTTGAGATGGGTCTCTTGTAGACAGCATATATAGGGGTCTTGTTTTTGTATCCATTCAGCCAATCTTTGTCTTTTGGTTGGGGCATTCAACCCACTTACATTTAAGGTAATTATTGATAGGTGTGGTCCCGTTGCCATTTACTTTGTTGTTTTGGGTTCACGTTTATACAACCTTTCTGCATTTCCTGTCTAGAGAATATCCTTTAGCATTTGTTGAAGAGCTGGTTTGGTGGTGCTGAGTTGTCTCATCTTTTGCTTGTCTGTAAAGCTTTTGAATTCTCCCTCATATCTGAATGAGATCCTTGCTGGGTACAGTAATCTAGGTTGTAGGTTATTCTCTTTCATTACTTTAAGTATGTCCTGCCATTCCCTTCTGGCCTGGAGGGTTTCTATTGATAGATCAGCTGTTATCCTTATAGGAATCCCTTTGTGTGATATTTGTTGTTTCTCCCTAGCTGCTTTTAGTATTTGTTCTTTGTGTTTGATCTTTGTTAATTTGATTAATATGTGTCTTGGTGTGTTTCGCCTTGGGTTTATCCTGTTTGGGACTCTCTGGGTTTCTTGGACTTGTGTGGCTATTTCCTTCCCCATTTTAGGGAAGTTTTCAGCTATTATCTCCTCGAGTGTCTTCTCATGGCCTTTCTTTTTATCTTCTTCTTCTGGGACTCCTATGATTCGAATGTTGGGGCGTTTCACATTATCCCAGAGGTCCCTGAGGTTGTCCTCATTTCTTTTTATCCTTTTTTCTTTTTTCCTCTCTGCTTCATTTATTTCCACCATTTTATCTTCTACCTCACTTATCCTATCTTCTGTCTCCGTTATTCTACTCTTGGTTCCCTCCAGAGTGTTTTTGATCTCATTCATTGCATTATTCATTTTTAATTGACTTTTTTATTTCTTCTAGGTCTTTATTAAACATTTCTTGCATCTTTTCAATCTTTGTCTACAGGCTATTTATCTGTAACTCCATTTTGTTTTCAAGATTTTGGATCATTTTTATTATCATTCTTCTAAATTCTTTTTCAGGTAGATTCCCTATCTCCTCCTCTTTTGTTTGACTTGGTGGGCCTTTTTCATGTTCCTTTACCTGCTGGGTATTTCTCTGCCTTTTCATCTTGTTTAGATTGCTGTGTCTGGAGTGGGCTTTCTGTATTCTGGAGGTCTGTGGTTCCTTTTTATTGTGGAGGTTTTACCCAGTGGGTGGGGTTAGACAATTGGCTTGTCAAGGTTTCCTGGTTAGCGAAGCTTGCGTTGGTGTTCTGGAGCGTGAATCTTGATTTCTCCTCTTTGGAGAGCAATGGAGTGCCCAGTAATGAGTTTTGAGATGGGTCTATGTGTTAGGTGTGTCCTTGGGCAGCCTGTATGTTGACGTTCAGGGCTATGTTCCTGCGTTGCTGGAGAATTTGCGTGGTATGTCTTGCTCTAAAACTTATTAGCTCTTGGGTGGTGGTTGGTTTCAGTGTAGGTATGGAGGCTTTTGGACAGTCACTTATTACTTATAGATCCATGTAGTCTGGAGTTTTCTGATGTTCTCAGGTTTTGGGCTTAAGTCTCCTGGCTCTGGATTTCAGTTTTAATCTTCCTGTAGTCTCAGGATTTCTCCAACTATACAGCTCTGATAATAAAACTTCTAGGTTAATGGTGAAAAGATTCTCCCCCGTGAGGGACACCCAGAGAGGTTCACAGAGTTACGTGAAGAAGAGGAGAGGGAGGAGGGAGATCGAGATGAGCAGGAGGAGAAAAAGGGGGACTCAAGAGGAGAGAGACAGATTTACGAAGTTGTCTGATCCCAGAGTGTTCTCCGTAGCCCAGACACCCACAAAGATTCACAGAATTGGATTGGGAAGAAAAGGGGAAAGGAGGAAATAGAGGTGTTCTAAGGTAGAAAACAGAGAGTCAAGATTGGGAGAGAGTAATCAACACACTCCTGAATAAAAATGGGGACTGAATATTGGATTCTTAAATGTTAACAATTTATATCATATACTGAAAAACAAAAATTAAAAATCTAGAATAGAGGTTAGACTCTTAAAAATACTATATTAAAAACAAAAACGAAAACACACAAAAAATTGTAGAAATATATATGAAGTTTGGTTTAAAAATAGGGCTTCTCTTTTGTGTGTGTGTGTGTGTAAGTTTATAGTGTATTGAAACTGAAAATTAAGGAGTAGTAGAGGAGTACTAGAGGACTTTAAAAGAAATGAGAAAAAGAAAAATAGAAAATAGAAGAGAAGAAGAAAAAAGAAAAAAAGAAAAAAAATTGTTTTTCCTAATTAAAAAAATCGTAAAAATCTATGAAAATGAAAGTTAAGGAGTAATGGGGGAGTAATAGGGAATTTTAAAGGAAAATAAAAGAGAGAAAAAAAAATTTTTCCCCTTAGTTAAAAAAAAAAAAGTAAAAATATATCTAGGAATTTCTCTGGAGCTGTTGCGGTCAGTGTGGGTTCGGCTCAGTTTCAGATAGCTCCTCGTTCCAGCTTACACTTCTCGATATGTACAGGCCCTTCCGGTGTAGTCGGTGTTTTCTATGGGGATTTTAATCTGTTGCACCGGTCCCTTCTGAAGCGGTTCCCTTTGTTTATTTGGCTTCTGTTGCGGGTCTCTTCAGGGCCTCATTTCCGCCCTGACACAGGCGGGCGTAGGTGGCCTCTTATTCAGGTAGCTAGTTCCGTCGCACTGCGGGGAGGGGCCGGCGCCGCGGGGAGGGGCTGGCGCTGTTTTCTCCGTCTGCGCTGCTCAGGCTCCCGGCTGCTCTGTATGGAGCGCGCCCCACGCTGTGCGCTGTTCCAGCTCTCGCGTGATCCACAAAAGCGCGGAACACAGAGCTGCGCCTGCGTTTTGTCCCTCCGCCGCTCGAGTGGCTCAGGCAGCCAGGCACTTGACGGGCGCTCTCTCGCCGGGTGCGGCGCGTCTTCTGTCCTGCGCGATCCCAGCCTCAGTTTCCGCCCGCGCCAGTCGCGTGCGTGCGCCCTCTGCCCTCCGCGTCCCCAGCCCCAGTCCCCGCCCGCGCCACTCGGGTGCGTGTGCCCTGTGTCTAGCCACGACCCTCCTGGCGGATGTCGACCATCCAGAATCTCGGGAGGTCTTTTATTAGAAGGTGGAGGCCTATTTGCAGTGTGCTAGGGGATGCGGTCCTTGGGGCAGAGCCTGCCCCCTTCCCCTCCCCCCTGCCTCCTGCCTCCATCGGGGCTGGGCCGGTCCGCAGCCTGCGAGCTCTTCTCAGGACTTTCTCGGTCCCTTTGTTCTGCGAATGGCCGGCAGTGTGTTTGGGCCGGTTAATTTTCTCTTTCTCTTTTGCTGTCCTATTTCTCCTATTTTATGGTTTGGTTTTTTTTTGCCTGTGAGGAGGCACGTGGGATCTTAGTCCCTCAACCAGGAATCAAACCCACACCCCATGTATTGCAAAACTTAGGCTCAACCACTGGACTGCCTAGGAAATCCCAAGAGTGAAGTTTAACCATTCCACGTGTGGGAGGCACCTTTGCATCTGCCCAGTCCCATGCCCCTTGCCAGCATATGGAGCTTTTTCATCATTGGCTTCTTGCCTTCCAGTTGAGCTATAGTGGTAGAACTGATGAGTTAGGGTCAGGGGCAGTGTCCTGCAAGCCTGAGTCAAGAGTATTGAAAAGGATAAATTCCTTATATTGCACTCAAATGGGAATGGTTCTTAAAAGCCATATTTGTTTCCAAGACACTGTCATTGGAGAAGGCAGTGACTTGTTGGCTAAAGCAGCGGTTAGAGAAAAGCCTGGGGACACAGGCTGATCCCAGCTGTGCCACTAAAATGTTTCTTGTGACCTTGGCTGAGTCACTTAACCTTACGCCCAGATTCTTAAATGAAAACAATGCCCCTGGTTGTGATGAAGAACCTTGAAAAAATTGTTTTCAGCAAATTAGCACTGGCACCTGGAAGCAAAATGGAACCATCCCTTCTCCCGCTTGGCTACTTAAGACAGGAAAAAAGGTTAAAGGTGGTTTTTAGCTGTACAACATTTCTCCGTTTTTCTTCAGGTCTCTTGGTCCAAATAAGTAGTCCGCTTATTGGAAATGCACTAGTTAATGAAAGCTCTTCGGTGGTAAATCATTTGATATTGGCAATTGCTCTGGTGTGCCAAGCTTGAAAGAGGCTTTCTTCCCATTCTTTCAACAAAAAAATCAGCTGTGGTCTCTGACCTGTTTATTTGGAGGTAAACTCAACCTTGCCAACAGGAGAAAGACGGGAAAAGCATACAGCTTCACTGATGCATGCCGTGGGCTGGGGCAACCTTCCTTGTTTGGAAAAGGCTTCTTTCTTCCTTAGTGTTTCATTAGTGTTCTTACATCAGCTAATACATTAGTTGCCGTTGTACTTTGCACAGGCACTAATTAGAGAACCATCAGCATTGGGGTCTAGAGGTTCCCTGACAATGCAACTGTCATAGTGGTGTCTTAATTGGTTGAGTGTAATTGTCATTAGGCAGCCGTAAAGACATCTGGAGCTTTGGAGAAAAATCAACTCTCGCCCCTTCCATCTCTGTCCTTGCTTCTCCTGGCCAGTGTTGGGAAGCACTTTGAAACTGCAGCGAGAGTCTGGTCCAGGTCCCTCTGCCCCAACCAGTGTTGCATCCTCAGGAAAACGTCTGCTTCTATAGCACGAGTTCATGAACATGGTGTCCGAGCGCCGGTGCTGTGGTTGCTTTCATGTGGTGCAGTCTAGAGCCTGTTGCTGAGTCATCACGTAGTACCTGCTGAAGCAGGGTATTTATTTTCCGTTCCCATCATAAAGGAGCACCGAGTCTTTTGTATTTGCCTCGTGAGTCTTTTTGCAGCAAAACATTTATGCTGTTATCATGCTCTTTGGCTGTGAAGAATGGAGTTGACTTAGAATGGGTATCTACAGAAAGTTTTATGTTTACCAAAATAACATAACTTATTCTGTGTCTTGTAGAGAGGTTTCACTCAGTCTGGAAGAAGTCTGATGCATCTTGATGTGTGCTCTGGGTGCACTGACCATTAACACTGGAAGTGGGACAGCGGGGAGAAGGCGGTGCCACTCAGACCAGTCGGGCTGTTCCCCGGGGACCCCCTTCTCTCAGCTGTGTGTAAGGCGCTGTGATGGAGGCTGCAGCGCTGTGGTAGGGCCTTCACGGTCACGTTGAGGAGACATGGGACGTAGCAGTGAACACCATTTCTTCAGATTCAGGGGCACAGTAGTGGAGGCAGAGAGGTGTCATGGAGGAGGGGGGCCTGGGCTAGACCTTTATACGTTATTAGGCTTGAGCGAGGGCTTCCCTGGTAGGTCAGCTGATAAAGAATCCTCTTGCAATGCAGGAGACCTGGGTTCAATCCCTGGGTTGGGAAGATCCCCTGGAGAAGGAAATGGCAACCCACATCAGTATTCTTGCCTGGAGGATCCCGTGGACAGCGGAGTCTGGCAGGCTGCAAGCCATGGGGTCGCAGAGTCGGACACGACAGCGACTAAGCACAGCGCAGTGCAGGCTGGAGGGAGGCGGGTGGTTCTCTGTCTGGGTAGCTCGTTGGGTCCCGCCCCCAGAGGAGGGAATGTCATTGATCTGGTGCACCCTGGGTATTGGGAGTTTAAACGTATCCCAGGGATTCTGATATGTAGCCAAGGTTGGCCCACCTGGCTGGGTCATGAGGAGGGAAGGGGCTCCAGAAAGGTGGGTAATTGGGAGCCGAGGTGCAGAGGCACCCGTGCTGTGGAAGGCAGTGACCGACCGTCCTGGCTACAGGCCAGCTCCTACTAAGGAAGAGGAGAAAACGAGGCTGGGAGAGGAGTGAGGCAAGGTAATGGAGGGTTCTCAGGGCCTGGCTGACAGTTAAAGCTTCATTCATTGTGGTGGTAAGGCCTCAGGATTTACAAAGAGCTCCCTAATGTCAAGCGCTATTTTAGTTCAACTGTTCTGATCATTGGATCAACAGCGGGGAGCAGGACCCCAGCCCCTGACCTTGGAAGCTCATGGGTTCGTAGGGGAGATGAACCGTCAGATGCCTACACACACAGCTGCCACCAGAGGAGAGTCCACGCTGCTGTCCGGGAAGATGGTAGCACCCATGGTCTGGTGTGGAGGGTGGAGGGAGAAAGGGGGAGAGAGCCACGTAGTCAGGTATTTCTGAGGGCTTGGCTGGTGCAGGGTGGCCGAAGGTGAGTGAGGCTCGGGAGTGGGGAGGCTGTCGTGGGGCGGCTGGGGGGTGAGGGGTGGGCCAGGCCCAGAGGCAGCCTGGGAGCGAGGAGAGCAGGAACAGTGTGGACTACACGTGTAGTAAGTAGTGTGGTGATGTGTGCGTGGTGGCACAGGGGCGTTGAGGAGCCCCCCCAGTTTTGTGCTGGTGACCTGGGACAAGTTCTGTCTCTGACAAAATCAAGAACTTGCAACAAGCCAGTTTGGTCGTGGGCCAAGGTTTTTTGAGGAGAGCACGTGTTTAATTTTAGGTGAGTGAGTTGCAGCATGAAGGGGGCAACTTCTTGGAAGAAAAGGCAGTCAGGAGCCTTTCCGATATTAATGGATGCTCCTCTTTCTGTGGCCTCTGCCCTCCGTCTCTCCTCTTCCCCCAAAAGAGAGAGGCAGACTGTGTTTCATGGCTAACGGTTGTGGGGTGCAGCAGGTTTCAGGTTTGGATTTGGTTGCTGTTGCTTTACCTTGGAACTCCTTGTGTAAAGGGAACTTGCAAATGGTGGGTTTCAAGCCCCCCAAATCCTGCACTCTTATTGCCTCAGGGGGCACCACAGAGGCCCTGAAGATGAGTGATGTGCTCTCATATGCAGGTCAAAAGCAGCAGAATGACAGAGATGGACAGAAAGGAAATACACTTTCCTGGTTTGTGTAGTTCTTTCTCTCAAAGCTCCTGAGTCCCCTCTGTCTGTCACTTCTCTCTATTTCTGAATGATGTCGCCATCCTTCTCAGCTGCCTTTTCTGAATTGGCCGGTTCCTTTCACACGATTTAACCTCAAGAATCTAAGCATACACAGCCTAGAAGTTCTACACACGTTGTCTCTGAGTGTGTCTGTTGCTAAGCAAGTGGCCTTATTCCAGGGAACGGTGTAGTCATCCTTAGGGTGTCAGAGTGAGCCGGGTGGTTTGGGCACAGTGGACTGTGTGTTCTGTTGAGGTGTCCTCGTTGAGGTCACGTGATCCGGAGCGTTGTCTGGAGGGCCTGGGAGCCGGTGGCCATGCTTGGCCCTGGCGATTGCGGTATCTTGCTTTTGCTTGTGTGTCACCAGCCTTAATGACTGTCAGGGAGTGAGTGTTTTTGTTTGCTGGAGGATCAGTGGTCAGAGGCCCATCAGTCCAATTTTAGACAGCACATCTCTCCTGCCTGCCTCTTCACGCCCACTCCCCGGGTGCCATCTGCAGGGGGAGAGCCGAGTGGTCCAGCCTAGAGAAGGTGTGTGACAGGATGACCTCTGAATTCATGGTGTGTATATTGGTTGTCAACTAATAATGTGAGGAAAACACTGCTGCATTTAGTAAGTGAAGCATTCCCGAATCAGAGTAACCTTAGTTTATTAAGAAACCTCACGTGAGAAACTGATGTACAGCTACTTCATAGATGTATCATGTCATAGACTTCAGTAGTTGAGTAAGTCTCTGCGTTATCTTTTTCGGTTCTACACTTGTAACGTGAAATGAAAGAAACCCTGAAGGAACTGTGGCTTGGCCTCAGGAAGACCGAACACCTTTCCCGTTGTCTGCATGTCTTTGTGTTTGTGTGGGCTCATCCTGAGGCTCTGACCCCGCATCTAACACGCCTCGGCACAGGTGCTTCAGTGTTGAAGCAGACGCTCTGCCCCAGCTCTGAGGAGCTCCGCATAAAGGCTCCAGTGGCAGGCAGCGCGCTGCCTCATCATCTGGCCGCTCCATTGTCCCCGGGGCCTGGTGTCTGCCTAGGTTCTGGCCCTGCCTCGGCTGTGATGGAGAGAGTCATTTGTTGGAGTGGCAGGAGTGATAGGAGAGAGTGAGTGCTCCCGTGCTTTAAGTGGGCGAAACCGGGGAAGCATCATGCATTTCGGCAAGAGCTTTTCATGAGAAGGCAGCACTGTCTGGCTGCTGAAGGCAAGATTTAATTGTTTCAGCAAATCAATTAGTCTTTAGGGACTTTAATCAGTCAAATCTGATGCATGGATGAGGTATTAGAAAGCTTGTGCCTGTAAGACCATTAGCCCTTAGCGGTTCCCTGTCTGTTGCCTGTGTGCGTATGTGTGTAAATAGTGTGGTTTCTGCACATTTCTGTTAGTGATCCCTTTACTGGGAGAACTTAAGGTAGCAGAAGGAGTGTAATAGTCAACAAGGAAGGCAAGGAGATCTTGCTCTCCAGTGTTTTAATTACAATATTCTCCTTTGAAATTATCACCATCGTGCCATGAGAACAGGGAGCATGTTCTCAGCCTTTCTGTTACCGAGTTGCCGTTTTCTCCTGTGGGGGTGACTCGTGTAAATGGTGTTGCAGGAGTGGGTCCCCAACTGCCGAGTCCTCCTCCACGGGTGTTTTAAGGCTCCCACAGGCTCTCCGCTGTGGCCCTGCTATTCACTCCCCATTTGGAACCAAGTGTGTCCTTCTTTTCCAGATACACGTCAGGGGACGTGAGGGTGTGGGACACCCGCACCTGGGACTACACAGCCCCCTTCCTGGAATCAGAGTTTGAGGAGGATGAGCCTGGAATGCAGCCATATGTCTCCTTTGTGAGGATAAACAGCTCGCTGGCGGTGGCGGCTTACGAGGATGGTAAGTAACTGCAACCCTCCTCCCTATTAAGAAAAAAAAAAAAAGCTTGACAAAAATTAAGCAGCTGTGGCTAGCTCCCCCCTGTAATCCCTCCATACGTACACGTGGGCACACACACATATTCACACACATACACTCATCCTTGTCTTTATGTGAAGAAGTTGGCCAATAACTCTCAATGCATTAGTAGGCATTGGAACACAGCACCCATTAAAACTGGTGTTTAATTCCTACTGGAACTGTCGGGCTGGGTTTTAGTGCCAGACACAAGGCTGGCCAAGCCATCTTAAGCAAATAACTTGTTTGGTGTAAAATATTAAATATACTTGGCCTACTTTTCCTGTTGGCTCTGCTTGATTCAAAGGAAACAGTGAAAAGAGGACAGACAGAGATAATCTTTTGATAAATACAGAAATAGAAAAATAAAAGTCAGGGCGTACCTTTTCCTGGCACTAACACACCATATGAGATAAATTATGGTAATATGTTGTCTCTCTGGGACTCATAGAATTCTTATTGTGTACTGGCAACTGTGGATTTACAGAACTGGGTAAGAAGAGTCTAATAATTTCGATGGCCATAATATCGTATACCACCTCTCATGCTCCTAACTTCCATTATATTGTGAAGTCTGAACCTCCAAAATCTATTTGCTTGAAAGTTGGGACCATGAGATATTTCAGAATGTTAGTGTTCATGTCATGGCATGGTTACAGATCTTCAGAGGTAGGACAGAACTGTGGTAATGCAGCTGATGGGAACTTTATATGCATATGCTATTAAAAAAAAGTTAGGACTGAAATCTTAAATATGTTCATTTTATTACTCTAACAACGTGAACTCTATTCTTTGGGTTTGGCATTAGTCGGACACCACTGATGGATCTTTCTTTCGGCCTCTAGTAATTCAGCTCTGGGGTATGTCCTAGATGAGGTGCATTTGTTGAGTTCTGCAGAGATAACAGAAGACCAGCTTGAGTGTGGTTCCTACATGCCAAGTTACCAGTGAGGTTTTTTCCCATATAGCTATGCAAAGGCTTGCAGTACTTCTCCATTAGAATCATACACTGCAGAACAATCTGATAGCCTCACTCTGACATACACACACACACATACTCTCCCCCTCTCCCCCTCTCTCCCCCTCTCCCCCTCTCTCCCCTTCTCCCCCTCTCTCCCCCTCTCCCCCTCTCCCCCCCTCTCCCCTTCAGACTGGGAAACTGAGGTTCAGAGAAGCCAAGTGATTTCCTTGAGGTTGACTCGTTCATCAGTAGTGAATCCACAGCTGTGGAGGTCTCTCCTAGGCCGTACCTGGGATCCAATGCTGTTTATGTAATACTCCACAGAGACACTTACAGAACAGTGCATCTGGTTTATTTTCACACTCATGTCTCATATCACATGAGCTTGAAAATCCAGCTTTTGATGATACATAAGTGTGCTGCTGGTTTTAGATTGTTGGTTAGAATTGTCTTTGTCACCCTTCTCCCTGTTGTGGCACAGAAATATTAGGAAACCTTATAGATATGCCAGAGGAACTTCTCTTTTCAGTAAGTACTTGGCAAGTAATTGCCATCATGTATTTTTAAATACTTGGTTTAAAAAAATTTAGTAGTTAAAATGCAAACAGAGCACAAAAGTATAAAATGTAAAAGAAGAGATATCCAAAAAGAAGTTGAAGTGTTCCTCCCTGTTGCCCTACCTCTAGTTCCCCTCGCAGTTTGCACACACATTGCTTTTTCACCTAGTAACATGTCTTGGGGTCTTTCTGTATTAGTGCTCATAGGTAAACCCTGTTCTCGTTTAGCCTGTGTAGTGTTGCACTATGTGGCTGTACAATTATTTATTTATTAGGGCCTTTGGTGATGCACATCTGGATTTTGTTGTTGTTGTTATTAAAAACAGTACTGCGAAGCAGTATCCTTGAGCAGATACCGAGATGGACTTACACAAGTATATCCACAGGGTAACTTACTGGTAATCACTGGATTGGAGGCTGCGGATGCTTTACATGTTGATAAGTATTGCCAGATTGCCCTCCAAAAAGGTTTCATTAGGTTATAGTCTCACCAAAAGTATATGACAGTATGTATACAAAAGTGTAATGACTGCTTCCTCATGCTTGTCTGCTAGGTGGCCATGGTGTTTCACCATGTTTTTGTTTGCCTTCATTTATATAATTGTATATTTTTTCATTGTGTTATTCAGTTCAGTTCAGTCGCTCAGTTGTGTCTGACTCTTTGTGACCCCATGGACTGCAATACGCTAGGCTTCCTTGTCCATCACCAACTCCCAGAGCTTACTCAGACTCATGCCCATCGAGTCAGTGATGCCATCCAACCATCTCATCCTGTGTCTTCCCCTTCTCCTCCCACTTTCAATCTTTCCCAGAATTAGGGTCTTTTCCAGTGAGTTGGCTGTTTGCATCCAGTGACCAAGGTATTGGAGCTTCAGCATCAGTCCTTCCAATGAATATTCAGGACTGATTTCCCTTAGGATTGACTGGTTTGATCTCCTTGTTGTCCAAGGGACTCTCAAAAGTCTTCTCCAGCACCACAGTTCAAAAGCATCAATTCTTTGGCACTCAGCCTTCTTTGTGGTCCACATTCATACACGACTACTGGAAAAACTGTAGCTTTGACTCTGTGGATCTTTGTCAGCATACTACTTTCTAACATTATTCCATACCTTGGCTTTTTTTTTTTTTTTCACTTAATGACGTATCTTTTTTTTTAATTGAGTAAATTTGACGTATAACATTGTGTAAGTTTAAGGTGTACAGTGTGTTACTTTGATATGTTTATATATTGTAATATGGCCATTGTAGCAATATTTATCATATTATATAATTATAGTACAGTATTATTGCCTGTATTTCATTATACCATGCATTAAACCCTGTGATTTATTTATCACTTAACAAGTTTATCACTTGACAAGTGCTAAATACTTTTGTATTTTTTTGTTTGTATTTTTAAACACCATCAGTCTTATCCCTCATGCCCCCTACCTGCTGGTAACCACCATTTTACTGTTGTTTTTTTTTAAAAAACAAGTTTGACTTAGATTTCACATGTAGGTGTTGCCATCCAGCACTTGTCTTTCTCTGTCTGACTTATCTCACTTAGCATAATATGGTCAAAGTCCACCCACATTATTATAAATGGCAGGAATTCCTTCTTTCTCATGACTGAATAATATTTTATTGTGTGTTGTGTATTTTCGGTATATATACTTTGTCTTTTAAGGGGCTTCTCAGGTGGCACGAGTGGTAAAGAACCCGCCTATTAATGCAGGAGATGCAGGTTCGATCCCTGGGTGGGAAATACCTCCTGGAGGAGGAAATGGCAACCCACTTCAGTATTATTGCCTAAAAAAATCCCATGGACAGCAGAGCCTAGTGGGCTACAGTGCATGGGGTTGCAAAGAGTTAGTCATGACTGAAGCGACTTAGCACCATGTCTTTTTTAAAAAAATGTTTGTTTAGCTGCACAGGGTCTTAGTTGTAGCATATAGGATCTTCAGTTGGTGGCATGTGGGACCTTAACTCCCTGACCAGGAACATAGGCCCTCTGCCTCGGGAGTGCAGTCTTAGCCATTGGACCACCAGGGACACCCCTATACTGTATCTTTTTTATCTGTTCATCCATGGATGGGCTTCTGCGTTGTTTCCATATCTTGGCTATTGGAAATAATCCTGTAATAAACCTGAGAATGCTCACATCTCATTAAAGACATAGCATGAAAGGTTGTCCATGCCAGTGCATGGGAAAGGTGCTCCTTTTTCATGGTATCCCATTGTGTACACTATGACTTATTTACATGGTCCTTTATTGAGAAACAGTTGGATTGTTTCTGCTTTCACTGTTGCAGTGTTGTAGTGAAAAGCCTTGAACATATGACATTTCATGTAAATGCAGGATGGATTGTTTCCTGCCAAAAAATGTCTGTGTCAAAAGGTAAATGAAAATGGGGTTATATTATTTTGCATTCTTACCAGCCAATTTTTTTAGTTTTATCAGCAGAGTTATTTATTTGAAAATGTTAGGTGTCACTTTGGTAAGAAATGGTATCCAAATGTTTGAATTTACACTTCTGTTAGTGTGAGAGAGGTTGAATTTTTTAACTTGTGTACCTGCCACTTGTAATTTTTTTCTTCTGTTACTTTAGGGCTTAAAAATTTTTTTTAATTTAGATATAGTTGATGTACAGTACTATATAAATTTCAGGTGTACAGCATAGCACTTCACAGTTTTAAAGGTTGTACTCCAGTTTTAGTTATCATAAAATACTGACTGCATTCACTGTGCTGTACAGTATACCCAGGTAGCTTTCACAGTGTTACACACAGTAGCTTGTACTGCTTAAGCTCCTACCCTTGTCTTCTCTCTATCTGCCCCCCCATTTCCCTCTCCCAGTAGTAACCACTAGTTTGTTCTTTATATCCATGAGCTTGTTTCTCTTTCGTTATATTTGCTAGCTTGTTTTAAGATTCCACATATAAATGATATCATGTCTTTTTCCATTTGACTTAGTTCACTTAGCCTAATACCCTCTTAAGTCCATCCATGTTATTACATATGGAAATTCCATTGTTTTTTATGCTTGATGGTTCAGTAGTATTCTGTTGTGTGTGTGTATGTGTATATATATATATATATACGCCATGTTTTCTTTATATCTGTTGATGGACAGGTTGCTTCCATATCTTGGCTATTGTAAATAATGCTGCTATGAAGATTGGGGTTGCAGGTATCTTCTCAAATTAGTGTTTTGTTTCGTTTTTTTGAATATATGCCAGAGTGGACTTGCTTAGTCATATGGTAGTTACATTTTTAGTGTTTTGAGAAATACTCTTTTCCAGTGTCTATACCAGTTTACTTTCATACCAGCAGTGTATGAGGGTTCCCTTTTCTCCACATCCTGACTGGCTTTGTCATTTGTGTTCTTTTTGATGACAGTGTTATGGCTCATCTTTATGTTTGAATCTTGACCAATGTAGAATTCATCCCGGAATAGCATATGAATCTGATTATATCTTTCCAACATCTCTTAGTAGAAAGCCCATCTCTGCCTCACTGGTTTGAGGTGCTACCTTTACAGATTTTTACATATGAAACTCTTAGTATTTCAGTCTGTTTCTAGATGTTACATTTTGTCCAGGTGTTCTGTCTGGTTGCTTACATTTACATCATCACATTTCAGTCTTATTATTTTGGGTTTCATTTTACCCTTCTGTGGGTAAAATCTGTAGTACTTCCTTGGCTGCATCATCTGCGTTGAAATCTTTGATTTCTCTCAAATTCCTTTTGGTATTCCCAGGTGGCGCTAGGTGGCACTAGTAGTAACGGACCCGCCTGCCAATGCAGGAGATGTAAGAGACCTGGGTTTGATCCCTGGGTCGGGAAGGGCCCCTGGAGGAGGGCACGGCAACCCATTCCAGTGTTCTAGCCTGGAGAATCCCATGGACAGAGGAGCCTGGTGGGCTGCAGTCCATGGGGTCACACAAAGTTAGACACGACTAAGCAACTCAGCACGCATGCACTCCTTTTAGCATTAGGATTGTTTCTCTGATGATAGCTCCTGAGTTTCCTTGTTCCTCTCACTCAGCTTGTTTTATCAGACTGATAGGAGTTGTTACTTTCTGAGATAAGTAACAACTTTTCACTTCCCCCTCCCACCCCCAGACCTCAGGTGGCACTGTCTTTAGTCTTACTTCAGTTTAGCAGATTGGAACTATGATATTTGTACTAACATATTCATGAGTAGCTACTTCTGGGCAAAGACAGATTGAGATAATCAAATGCACGTTTTGTAGTGCTTCTCTCTAGAGCAGTGAACATGCACTTGTTAGGCAGTGCCATGGCACAAAGGAAATTCACCTTGGGGGTCTGAAATTTGTGACTGTGCTCCACAGAAAAGAGGAATAAGACAATAAAATGAGTTAATGAACTTCAGTTCCCTGGTTGTGCCAAAGGGAAGCTCCGTAGCTGTGGAGACCCCCTCGATGGTATGTCTGTACATGTATTCTCCACAGAAGGAATCAGGTCCGGAGGGGGAGATGCAAGCTGGTCTGGGAGAGAGTAAGTCATCCCCACATCCTTTTTAGCCTCCCTGCCCGGCAGGAGCACTCTTACATCCACCTGGGGTGGTGAGATTTGGCAAGATGATCCACACTTGTGATTTTTTGAATTCCAACCCACTGGCCTCATATTTCTTCTGCCTTGTTTCCGATTGTCAGCACTGGCCGCCCTCCAGTTTGATTTTACCACTAATTGTGTTGCACGTTACCATACTGAAATGAATCAAATCAGAATGCTTTTCCTGGAGCATTAGATAAAGCAGGCGAAGGTTCTGAGTAATGAGCAGATGCTGCTAATGCAGGGACAGTGCAGACCTGGCCAGGACTCCATCTGCTCCGTGCTTGCCTGCCTTTGGCCTCGAGCCACCGCATTAGGGAATGGCAGTGTACTGGAAACCCGCTCCCTGCTCAGAGTTTGTCTCAAAAACTCACTCTTTGGTTAGAAGTGAGATTCCACACTTCTTAGGTGCGAGGAAGTTCTGATTTGTCCCTGTAAGCAGAGAGCGGAGACCCAGTGCTCTTCAGCACGCGGAAGCCTAGGTGGGACAGCCAGCAGCCGTCTTTCTGGGGCGCTGTGGAGCCAGGCAGAGTGGCTTATCGACTCTTGCAGCACTCCCAGTGCAGTTGTCTGCGCGTACACACGCTCCATTGTCCAGGACTCTGCCTGCCCTGGGCTGGAGTGACTATGAGTTCTCATTTCCTGACGTGTGTACAATGGATGGGAGTGGGTCTCTCCAAGCTTCTTTTCAGCAGTGAACAGTAAGACCATGTTTTACTTAGGCGGCTACTGAGACTAGGTGCTTCCAAAGTTTTAGTTGTAATTTTATGGTTAATAAAAAAATCGGTTCTTCAGTAGTTTTGCTTATGTCTCTTAGATGTTGATGACATTTCAATGTCATAACATAACCTTTGAATGCAGTATTCAATCTGCTCTTCTCCCCTGATCAAAACTGAAGTTTCAGAACTGAATTATTCACATAATTATTTGGGAGATGGCTAGCATACCTGAATGTGGAGGATTGGGTTGTTTTTTTCCAAGGCTTTCCTTTTCTGGTCATTTTTCTCTTAAAGTCTTAGTAAATAATTCTTGCCAGAAACCTTTGTCTACCTTTTGGTTTTAGGGGCCTTATTCAGACACTTGGTGGACAAAACAAAATGAAACATCTTTCTGATCAAAACCAGAAAAATACCAAGTGGAGTCCTTTTTTTTTTTTTAAGTCTGCTCTGGGTCTTCACTGACGTCTGTGGACTTTCCCCAGTTGCACTGCAGGGGTTTCTCTTTGTGGTGCTTGGACTCTCTAGCTCCCTCATGACTTGTGGGAGCTTAGTTTCCTGACCAGAGATTGAACCCCGTCCCCTGCATTGCAAGGCAGAATCTCAGCCACTGGACCAGCAGGGAAGCGCCTCGGGTAGAGGTCTTGTAAAAGATAGACAAATTTAAACGGTTTCCTTAATAGTACAAGTGCTTACATTTTAAAGATACTCAGAGTGGAATTAAAAATTGAAATGCAGAATTCTGAACTGAGGTGGTGTTTTTTAGTATTGCAGAAGTATTTCTTAGAGCATTGACCTTTATAGTTGATTGCACTTGGAGTGGTCTTAGTGTGTTAAAATTTGTTTCATAGACAAGCCATAGAGACTGTGATTATGTTATGGAGGAAGATGTCAAGTAAAAATACTTATTTTAAGGTTTTTCTGTTCCTCAGGAGAGTTTTAAATTATATTTGTTTTACACTTGTTTATACATGCTTTGGACTGCTTTTGTGTTGTAAATAAATAATAGCTCAGTGTTCCTTAAGTGGCACTCCACAGATAAAACTGTGGGTGGGAGTTGTGAGATCTCTAGGAAATTTTTTAGAATCTGTGTGTTTTTATGGTCGTTTTAAAAAGGAATCTGGAACTTCTGACCTTGTAACTGGAGCATACTGTGAGATCTTGTTAATTGAATTTGCATTTTGTGGTCACAGGCTGTCGGCGATGAGTGGTCACCTCGGTGCCTTGTGGTGCTTTGTCTTTCGCACTAACTGGCCCGTAGATGAATTCTTAGAGGTCTGCAAGCGCTCGAATTTAAGAAACACTGGAGAGCAACATTCTCATGCTTCAGACACACATAGCAAATGAGCAGTTTCTTGGATAGCTACAAATTTTGAAGTTACTATGAAAATAATTTGAAACAGTTTTATCATGCAGAAAACACTGGCACATTGTATTAATGATACTAGAGTTGGTGTTAATCTTTTCGTTTATTGGGGGTCTGGTTTTACTGAATACTGATTTTTTAATAAGGCACAGCATGATACGTGAATTCAGAGTAGCTATCCTGTCTTTCTACAGTTGAGATTAAGAACAGAAGGGAGCAATAAATAGCACAGGGTAGCTTTGGGGAGATAGTGGAAACTACAGAAATAAATTATCCAAGTTCTTCAATCTACCTAATGAAAACTAAGCATGATTTTTTTTATAAGAAAATTAATTTTAAGCCATAAAATTTAATTTCCTCTTCAGTACTTCCACTTTTAGTTGTAATGTTTACTGTGTTGTGAACCCTAGGCTCTGTTAAAGCAGAGGTAAATATATTTGTGAACTGTATTCAGTATTTTGAGTCACAGAGCTGTTAGGGAGGCCCATGGAGTGGGATGGCAGCCCAGGGATGCCAGGGATAGGTGGGGCAGGGAGCCCGAGGGGAACAGTGACCTGGAGGGTCTGGAAGGTTGGCACCATACAGAGAGACTGGGCAGGTAAGAGTATTGAGGATAATAGGAGCCAGTTGTCTCACTATTGGAGAAGGGAGGTAAAGGTATGAAATGGGGATGGCCAGAAGGATCTCTGTGGGGCTGGACTGAAATAGGACCTGTTGGTGTGGAGGGTGTGGTTTTCAGTATCAATTGATAAGCAGCCAGAGATGTATGTATGTTTTTATGCATATGTTTTCATGTATGTTCTGGCTTTGTTTGTGGAAAAGGTATAGGAGCAGCAGCAGTCCAGTAGTGATAAGCCAACCTAGTGCTCAGGTCTTGAAAAATATCGCTCTTTACTAAAAGGACCCAAGGCTTCTTGGTGTAATGGCTGACTCCAGGGCTAGGGCAGGGAGAATCTCCAAATATTTAAAAACTAAACAACACACTTCTGAATAACCCATAAGTCAGAGAGGAAATCACCAAAGAAATTAGGAAATATTTTGAACTGAAGGAAAATTAAAAACAGTATATCATTGTATGGGATGTAGCTAAAGCAATGCTTAGAGGGAAATTTATAACATTGATTGTTTATGTTAGAAAAGAGAAAGTCTCAAATCAACAGTATAGCTTTTCACCTTAAAATAGAAAAAGAAGAGAAAGTTAAATAAGCAGAAGGAATAAAGTAATAAAGAGCAGAAATCAATGGAGTAGAATAGAGAAAAAAATAGAGAAAAATCAATGAAGGGGACAACCATACCTTTGAAAAAATTGATCAAATTGACAAATCCCTAGCCGGATTGATCAGGAAAAAAAGAGAAAAGAAATTAATTGCCAACATAAGGAATGTAAGATGGGACATCATTACAAATCCTGTAAATATTAAAAAGTTAAAATGAAATATTATGAACACCTTTATGCCAGTAGTTAGATAAGATGGATGAATTGACTTTTTGAAAGACAAACTACCTAAGTTCACTTAACAAGAAGTAGAAAACATGAATAGCTCTATTTCCAAAAAAAAAATCAAATTTATAATTTAGTAGTTTCCACAAAGAAAACTGCAAGCCCAGTGAATCCTATCAAACACTTAAGGAAGAGATAATACCAAATCTACATACTTGGGTAAAATAGACTTAAGAACAGTTCTCAAGTCCGCTTATGGGGCCAGCATTAAGGCTAGATAAAGAAGAAACGATAATAACTAACACCTGAAAACAAGTGCTATAGATGGATATTCCTCATGAGCATAGATGTCAAAATCCTCAACTACATTATAAAATTGAATCCTGCAAATATATTAAAAAGATAATACATCATAACCAGTTAGGATTCATCCTAGGAATTCAAGGTGAATTTGATTCTATTAACAATATAATGCATCATATTAGACTATAAAAGAAAAACCGTATGTTCATCTCAATGAAACAAAAAAATTTTTTTTACAAAAACCAACTTTTATTCATTATTAAAAACTTAGCTAACTTTCTGCTTTAGAGAATCTATGAAAAACTTGGAGCTAACTTTGTACTTAGTCGTAAAAGATGCTTTCCCTTTAAAGTCAGAAACAGGGCAAGACTGTCTGTTTTCACTACAATTGTTAAATGTTGTGCTGGAGGGTGTACTTAGGGCAGTAAGGCAAGAAAAAGGTATCCAGCTAGGGAGGGAATAAATTTGTGAATAAATGGATAGACTCCTAAGCAATCAACAAAAGTGTTTTACTAGAATAAATATTAATATCTTTAGCAATGATACTGGATATTAGGTCAGGATGCAAAAGTCTGTAGTATTCAAGTGAGCAGCAAACAATTGGAATTGATATTGCATCAGAAATATAACATGGTTGGGGATTAACTCAGCAATATATGTTTAAAACCTATATGCTGACTATAAAATATTACTGAGAAAAATTTGAGGAAAGCACAAATAAAGGGAGAGGGTTATTATTAGATTCATGGATTGGCAGGTTGAATGCTGTTAAGATGCCAGCTCTCCCTTAATTGATCTAGAGCTTCAATCCAATTTCAGTCAAAATCCCCATAGGCTTTTTGGGTAGAAATTGAAAAGCTGATTCTAAAATTTAAAATCTGAAAGAAAATGTGGTGGACTAAGAATAGCAAAGAACAATCTTGGAAAAAAGCATAAAGCTGGAGTTCTTATGCTACCTGATTGGAGGATTTACTGTAAAATGACAGTAATCAAAACAGTGTTGATAGTGGCCTGAGGATAGACCTGTGGACCAGTGGAACTGAATGAAGTCCAGAAAAAATGTTGTTTTATGAAAAGTGTCAACATCCTTTGATAAAGAAATGACCATCTTTTCAACATCACTGATCATATTAATATGTATAGAGATATTTCTACAAATTATAACAAATTGTTTGATATAGTACTACTTGTAGAAAAAACATGTAGTAAAAAAAAAAGTTTTTTCTCTCCCTACCACCTTAGGGTCCTGATTCCCCCAGTTATCCCCGTCTCTTCTGCAAAGACATTGGCTACTCCCAGTGTCTGATACACTCTTCCAGATGCAGCCTGTGTTGTGTTCATATCATTCATTTGTGTTGGAGGAAGGAACTGGCTGGAGGTAGTGGCTGTATGCACAGCCACTCTATGCGACGCCTCTCTCTCATCAACTGCCTTCTTGAACTACACCCCCTTACAGAAGAAGAGCCAGTCCAAATTCTTCCCCGCCAGTCTGGTTTTCCTTTGACTTTGCTGACTGTAAATTTTTCTATTCAGTCACATTGTTGTATTCTTACACCACATCTTCTGCCTCCTTTTCAATTTCCTGTCTCTCTGTTTTTGAGTCTTCGAATGTTCATTCTTTCTGCTTTGCACTTGAGACTACTGAATATATTCATCTTTCCTTCTCCTTGACTCAGTTTCTGCTTTGGCCGCTCCCTTGCTTATGCGCTAAACAGTCAGTTCATCGGTCCACAGGCCCACTCAGATCCCCTTACTTGTCAGTCTGGGACGCAGCTTCCAAAATGCTTCCTGTGTACAGTTTTTCTGCCTTAAGCAAAAGTTCAACTTTAGAGCTACGTTCAACTGGGAGGTCAAGGCTGACATGCATGTGGATGCAGCATCTTGGTAAAGAATAAATTTCCTTCTGTTTCATCTTTTTCAAGATCTTCTGTGAGTTAGCCCTACCTTATGACCCTTGTTTGCACTGGTTTTAACCTCCTACTCACCTCTTCTCCTATGAAAGCAGAAGTTGTTTTGTCCTCTCAAACTTTACACCAGCCTCCATCTCTGGCTTGCATTTCATGGTGATGCTGTGTAGGCTTAATGAGTGAAGAGGTACACACACATTCAGTGAGTGCTGTGGTTGTAATTGAAATTTCTGTTAAGATGCTTTTTCTCATTGCAGAATTTCCTTTGACTCCTGCTTCATTTCTTACAGGCAAGTTTTTACTTACGTGGTGGAAATTGACATTGCCAGCCGTCTTTAGGAATAGTCAGCTTCACTGAGTGTCTGAACTGCAGTTAAATGATCCTGTCTGCTTAACTCTTAGGAAGCTGAGACCAAACCTCAGGTGTTGGTTATGCCACCTCAAGTGAAGAGAGGCTCATGGCTAAAATAAGTTCTAATTGAGATAGCACAAAAGAACACAAGATAGACCTTACAGTTCAAGAAGTGACCAGTCTCTGACTTTCTAAACTGGTAACCTGTTGTAAATTTTATGGTACATGGAAAAGATCAAAGGGGAGGGGTAATACCAATTGTCTTTTTCCAAAACCAGTTCAGCAGTTATTTACCTTTCAAGCAATTAACATAATTACCATTATGCTAAAAAGTAATTTTGGGAAGTTCTGCCCTGAGCTCTTATGACTCCACTGGGACAGTTTTAGTTGGGACTTATCTTTTTGATGGAAGCCTAATTGCAGTTTTGGCTTTGTGCATGCAAACAGAAGCAGCTAATTGTTTAGGCAAATAGCAGATTAATTTAAATATGCATCCCTAATAAAACAAAAATGGTATCCATTATGGCCCTTGTTCCCACGACGAGGCATATAAATATTCTGCCCAAGTGCCATTAGGCGGAGGTCTTAAGGATTGTCGACATTATTTCACAGTGGTAGCACTTTCATGATATCGCGTGCGCTTTACAAAAGCTAACATAAATCAGTTTAAACTCATTGAGATCCCATCTCCACTCTGTGCAGTTTCATTACCACACTCTGGCTGGCCTCCTCTGGGAGGTGGGAGGGACGTGCTGCAGACTGGCACCGGTGCCCAGCCACAGCTGCCGAGCCGGCTTTATGTCTCCTCCAAAGACTGGCCATCGTTACTCATGTCACCACTAATGACTGTTCCTAGGCGCGGGTGAGCTTGGAGTTCCCGCCGCCTCGCGGATGCTTGTCAGGGTGGAGGGTCCTGGGCCCAGAGTGCAGTGGTCCTGCCGAGCCCGACTCCTGTTTACTTTCCTGGGCCGGTGGCCCTCCCTCGCTGTGGTCCTCCGTGTTTTTTGAGAGGCTCTGTTTCTTTTGTCTGAGTCCTTTTCGTTTTGTTCGTGAGTGAAGCAGTGCTGTGGAGGTCCAGCACTGGTTGAGGGTTACACATCTTTTACCCGGAACCGAGGGAAAGGCAGATACAGCTGCTCTCCTCTCAGCTTTCCTGGTGTGAGGCAGATGGGCCGCCAGCCCCGGTGCTGAGGGTCATTTATGCCTGGTTCAGGGAGTGGTGGCGACGGCCTGTTCACTCGGTCACCACTGAGGAGCCACAGGGAAGCCCCCTTTGCATTTGCTGAGAAGTTTTCTCTTGCTCCACCTTGGCCGAGCATGTGGAGTAAGGGTGGTAGACACCTCTGGGGGCATCTCCTTGCTTGGAAGCCCCTCTAGAGGTGCACACATTTGTAGCATTTGAGTTGGTCTTCTGGCCTGAGTAGAGTAAACGAGGATGGGGACCCCAGGCCTGGGGGCGGCTGTTTCCTGTTCTCGGCTGAGCCGCTGGGCTCAGATTTTTAGTCTCAGTTGTGTGCTTGGAGTAGAAGCCCTTCTGAAACTGGGGAGAGAGAGAGCTGCTTTGTGGAGAGGGGCGGGTGGGGAGGGACGCACAGTACAGAGAGATGCAGAGGCAAGTGGTGCGTCAGGACATGAACTGCCTAGGTCTGAATGTTTCTCTACTTCCGGTTCTGATCCCTTTTCCTGTCCAGATATGTTTTCTGCCTTGGGTTCTGTGAACTAGCCTCGTTTCTGTTCAGTCGTTTCCTTTTGTATTTAAGCCAGTGGATTTGTTTCTTAGAACCAAATGTTCCATTGCTAAAACATAAGACAAACATTCAGCAAACCTTTATGGATGTTCAGTCACTTTCCGTAGGAAATGGAGCAGAAAAAGGACACATGCCTGCCACTTCAGAAATCCACCCATATTAGGAGCCAAATCCACACTAGTGCTGTGTCTGCAACGTGATAAAACTTGGCCTTTCAAGTGAATTTACATCAGATTTTTTAAACTGTCACCTGTTTGGGAAGGGAGTTTATTGGGCTCTGACAGGTGTTGACTACAGCTTCTTTAATATTATGCAATGTGTGTGGACTCAGTTCAACTTGAAATGTCTGTGAAAGTTAGCTACTCCTTTTTGGAAATCTTAAAATAGTGTGTCAACAGGACAAAAAGTTAAGCTTATCCATTGCCCTGTTGCACTTTGTGTGTGTATATTATGTTTTTGTTAGTTGTCTCTTCATGACTATAACAAGTCTTTCTGCAGTGTGAATGCTGTGAGAGTAGAGATTATATCCTTCCTGCATGCCGTCAAAACAAGATGCTTGGTGATGCCACTAGAACATCAGCTCCAGGCAGTCAGGGACTTTTTTTGCTTATTTTGCCTTGTTCACTGCAGTTTTCCCGGTGCTTAGAATAGTGACTGGCCCAGGGCAGGGGCTTATATATGTGTTGAATGTATTGTTGCATTGACTGCTTTTTGGCTAAGTATTGGTTAACATGGGTAATAATTCAAGCGTAATATTATGAAACTTTCTTATAATTCAAGTGTTCACTGTTGAAGCCCCTGCAGTTTTGAGGTTGTAAAAGTAGTATGATTTAACTATACTAACTAAAAAAAAAAAGATCTTTCATAAAATTAACTTTCACTCAGGCATCCCTCTTGTCAGCTGCTGTGCTGGCTCCTGCTCACCTCGTCTCTGTATTTTGGGGTCAGCTAGCCAGCAACACAGTGGGAAAGGGAAGTTGCACATCTTGCAAAAGCTGCAGGAGTTTTAACCATCTTACAAGTGATGTGGGAAGAGCAGTAGAAGTGGTAATTACATGGATAGATACAAATGGCTTTTTTTCTTATTTCTCTTTAAACGATAATTGCCTGCTTATGCAAAAATAATCACAATGCACGTGGGGTTTATAACATATGTAGAGATTAAACAGTATGGCACCAATAGCAGAAAGGCGGGGCGGGGGTGGGGATGGGAGTGTGCTGGCTCCCTGTGTGCGGTGGTGCAGTACTGCTAGAAGGCAGACCGTGAGTTACAGATGACTGCCGCAAGTCTAAAGTAGCCACAGAATAAAGACAGTTTGGCCAATAGACCAACAAAGGAATCGAAACGAACACATAATTAACCCAAACACTCATTCCAAAAGAAGGTAGAAAAAGAGGGGAAAGGGAACAGAGAACACATGGGACAAATAGAAAACAAGACAAGATGGTAGATTAAACCCACCCTTACCAGTAGTCACGTTAAAGATTAGTAGTCTACATACCTGTTAAAAGCAAGACCAACTGCACGGCATCTACAAGTAGACCCACTTTAGATAGACGCAAGGCAAAGTGAAAGGACAGAAAAACACATAGCATGCTAACACCACTCCAAGGTTGGAGTGATTCTGTCAATATCAAAGTAGATTTCAGAGGGAAGAACGTAACAGAAAGACATTTCATATGACAGAAGGTCACTTCATCAAGAGAACAGTGCAGCCCTAAATGTTAACACACCTTAAAGTGAAGTTGGGGACTGTGTGAACAATACTGGCACTGATGACAGGTGAGGGTCTGGCTGAGTTACACACTTCATAGTTGGAGAAAATTGACAAAGACCACAATACCACAGACATTCAAAAGAGAAGGATGTGACCATTAAATGGATGGCACCTGGAATATATTTTCTAGGAAGACCCTTCTTAGAACAGCTCTGCAGTCTTGCGGTGAAGGGTATTTTATTGCATACAGTTCTATTGGGGAAATGATGCCAACAAAACCAATACTTGATTAATAATGAAAAATGTGTTTATAGATAAATTCCATGTGTGCTTCGAGTGAACTGTGGTTGAGTAACTTCCACACTTGGCAGAACACAGGTTGAGTTTATGTCGATTACTCATCGAGCTCATAGTTATTTTATGCACTTGTAAATGCAGCCGCTCACCCTGCACTTTCTAGCTGACTTCCAGCCCAGCCTCATCGCTTACCAAGTGGCTTTGGACCAGTTGTTGAGCCACTCAGAGCTTCTGTTTCTTCTCTTTTGTTAAATGAAGATGATGATGTTCTTCCCGAGATGGAAGTAAGCACTGTGGGAGAGGAGACAGGTGAGCGTGTGAACACTCGCAGGCTTCATGCTTTACTGCTTTACTGTGTGGTCGGCAAACAGATGTAATGCAGGCTTGTTGGGAAGAGGCACGTCCTGGAACGTGCCTGTCTCCCATTTAACATGTAGAGCCCTTTTTCTGAGTCTGAATGGAAAGAATTTGCCAAAATATTTGCCAGAGGAATGTGTTGTGGAGCCTTTCTCGGTCCACTTACCAACAAGTTTATCATAATTCTTAGAAGAGTGCACTGTTTTACGTCTGAAGCAGCGTTTAACTTGAAGAAAGCTCTGCTTTTGTTTGCAGTCACCTCCTTAGCCTACTGACAGTTTGAAAGGCTTGCAGAGCAACCCAAATGTATTATTTTCTTCTGACTCGCTGTATTTATTTAGTGCTGAATGTTACCCTATAGTAAGATCCTACGCTCAACGCATTTACTGTGTAAAGACAAAATTGTCGTTGTTCAGTCACTCAGTCTTTCTGACTCTTTTGGACTGCAGCACGCCAGGCTTCCCTGTCTTTCGCCATTTCCCAGAGTTCGCTCAGAATCATGTCCATTGAGTTAGTGATGCTATCTATAGAACTATCTCATCCTCTGCCGACCTCTTCTCCTTTTGCCTTCAATCTTTCCCAGCATCGGAGTCTTTTCCAATGAGGTGGCCCTTTGCATCGGGTCGCCAAAGTACTAGAGCTTCAGCTTCAGCATCAGTCCTTCCAATGAATATTCAGGGTTGTTTTCCTTTAGAATTGACTGGTTTGATCTCCTTGCAGTCCAAGGAACTCTTAAGAGTCTTCTCCAGCACCTCAATTTGAACATCAGTTCTTTGGCACTCAGCCTTCTTTATGGTCCAACCCTCACATCTGTACATGACTCCTGAAAAAAACTATAGCTTTGACTAGATGGACCTTTGTTGGCAAAGTGATGTCTCTGCTTTTTAATAGCCTGTCTGGGTTTATCATAGCTTTTCATCCAAGGAGCAAGTGTCTTTTAATTTTGTGGCTGCAGTCACCATTCACAGTGATTTTGGATTCCAAGAAAATAAAATATGTCATTGTTTCTACTTTTTCCCCTTCTATTTGCCATGATGTGATGGGACCAGATGCCACAATCTTAGTTTTTTGAGTGTTGAGTTTGAAGCCACCTTTTTCACTCTCCTTTTTCACCCTCATCAAGAGGCTCTTTAGTTCCTCTTTGCTTTCTGCCATTAGAGTGGTATCATCTGAATATCTGGGGTTGTTGATATTCTTCCCAGCAATCTTGATTCCAGCCTGTGATTTATCCAGCTCAGCATTTCACATGTGCCCTGCATATAAGGTAAGTAAGCAGGATAACAATATACAGCCTTGATGTACCTTTCCCAATTTTGAACCAGTTTGTTGTTCCATGTCTAACTGTTGATTCTTTACATGCATACAGGTTTCTCAGGAGGCAAGTAATGTGGTCTATTCCTATCTCTTTAAGAATTTTCCACAGTTTGTTGTGATCCACACAGTCAAAGGCTTTAGCGTAGTCAGTGAAACAGAAGCAGTAGAAGATGTTTTTCAGGAATTCCCTTGCTTTCTCTATGATCCAACAGATGTTGGCAATTTGATCTCTGGTTCCTCTGCCTTTTTTAGATCCAGCTTGTCCATCTGGAAGTTCTCAGTTCATGTACTGCTGAAGCCTAGCGTGATGGATTTTGAGTGTTACTTGGCTAGCATGTGAAATGAGCATAATTGTACAGTAGTTTGAACATTCATTGGCATTACCTTTCTTTGGGATTGGAATGATAACTGACCTTTTCCAGTCCTGTGGCCGCTACTGAGTTTTCCAGTTTGGCTGACGTGTAAAAGACAAAGTACAAGGCAAAGAAAAATGGAAGGAGGGATTGCAGAAAGATGGAAATCGAAAGCTTTCTCTGCTTTAGATAATAGGAAGTTGTAATAAACAGGACTGGGTATATGGGTGGGCAGTAGAGAAGAAATCGTTTAGTTGCTCAGTTGTGTCCAACTGTTTGGTGACCCCGTGGACTGTAGCCCACCAGGCTCCTCTGTTCATGGAATATTCCAGGCAAAGATACTGGAGTGGATTGCTGTTTGTTTCTCCAGGGGATCTTCCCAACCCATTGGTCGAACCTGTGTTTCCTGCAGTGGCAGGCAGATTCTTTACCACTGAGCCCCCAGGGAAGCCCATAGTTAATAATACCATGTTGTATATTTGAAAGTTACTGTGAGAATAGATTTTAAAAGTTCTCATTATAAGGAAAAGGATATTTGCAACTATGTGAGGTGATGTTAACTTATCGTGGTAATCATTTCACAGTATATCAAATCATTCTGAGATACACCTTAAGCTTACATAATGTTATGTGTCAATTATATTTTAACAAAACTAGAAAAAAAGTATTTGTTGTGCAAAAGGACAAATAAAATAAGAACTCCATATGTTAAAACTATTCAGCAATTATGTCCTCCTATTCTTCTTAGAGGGGTTCCCTGGTAGCTCAGTAGTAAAGAATCTGCCTGCCAATGCAGGAGACATGAGTTCAGTCTTTGGGTGGGGAAGATCCCCTGGAGAAGGATATGGCCAACCCACTCTGGTGTTCTAACCTGGAGAATCCCATGGACAGAGGAGCCTAGTGGACTATAGTCTATAGGGTCACGAAAGAGTTGGACATGACCTAGCAACTAAAAACAATTCTTAGATCTCTCATAAAACCGTTTTTTAAAAGTTTATCTTTTTGGCAAAGATAGTTTTGGAGAAAATTTTTTATATACAAGGAGATGTACAGTAAATTTTTTTTTACAAAAAAAAAAAATTCTTTTTTACTCTTGTCTCTTTCCCCTGGTTTCTTTCCTTAGAGGTCAGTCATTGTTAAATTTTTTGTGTGTCCTTCCGGGATAATCCAAGTATACTTTGTGTGTGTGTGTATGTACAGTTTTAAAACACGTAACATAGTGTGCTGTACCAGTATTTTGTACTTTACTTTTTTCATTTAACAGTATATTTTGTTGATCATTTCATATAGCTCATATATATAAGACTGACTCTCTTGATTGCTTGTTTAAACTCCAAACAATGGAGGTACAAACTATGGAGGTATTTAAATTCTTAAATTCTTATTTAAGAATTTCTTTATTGGTAAACATTTACATAGCTTCCAATCTTTTGACATGGTTAAAAATGTTGTAGTGACTATCCTACCTACATTTGTAATTTGGTACATATTATAAAATTGCCTCCAGACTTAGCTGAAATAGTTTGCATTCCTAACAGCAGTTTAACAAAAGCTTGTTTCCCCATATCCTCAGCAACAAAATGTTTTTTTAAATTTTTTTGTCAATTTAACTGATGAAAAATAATATCCTGTTATAGTTTTAATTTGTGTTTTTCTAATTGTGAGTGAATTTTTATATTTTTTAAAATGCTATATGTCAGTTGTATTTATTTTCCTGTGAACAGCATAACATGCTTATATCCTTTGCTTACTTTTCAGTTGCTTTTTTTCCTTATTGAATCATATAAACTCTTTGTATATTAAGGAAATTGACCCGTTGTTATGTGTGATGCAAGTATTTTTTACCAAGTTATTATTTATCTTTTTATTTTCTTTATGTTACATGATTATTTTATAATTGTGCATACTAACTGAATTTGATTCCTCAATTATTTTTTTCTACATAGGATTTCTTAATATTTGGAATCTAAGGACTGGAAAGTATCCTATTCATCGTTTTGAGCATGATGCAAGAATACAAGCACTAGCCCTCAGCCAGGAAGATGCAACAATTGCCACAGCTTCTGCTTTTGATGTCGTAATGTTATGCCCCAATGAGGAGGGAAATTTGCAAATAGCTGCAGAATTTGAAGTTCAGAAACTGGTGAGCTTTTAGTCTGATTGTTCTGTTTTTCATTCTTAGAATCTCTGGGTCTGATATAAACAAAAATGATATTGACAGCGCCCATCCACTCAGGGCTTCCTGTGGCTCTTTCTCCATAAATCTCACAAGAGCTTTGTGAAATAGGAAGTTTTGTTTCCTCCATTTACCAAGAAGTCAGTAGAGACTTCGAGTGGTGAATTGGCTGTTGCCCTAGATAAGAAGTTGTGATTTCGACCCCAGGACTGACTTTGGGGGCTGCAGTTTCTCATCGCTGGCATCCTCAGCCTCCTTCACATTAACAGGACATTCACCCTGGGAATCTGAGACCAGGATCTGGCCTGATACATGGGTGAAAATGAGCACAGTGGTATATCCTGGGCCATGTGGGAAAGAAGGTTTCCCTCCTATACTTTTTCCATCTGAAGGTTTTCTCATTTGGCATCAGGGAGTAATTCTTGAATGAGAATAGGTTTAGTCAGTGTTGATCAGTGTTGATCACGGTGTTCCTCGACACCGTGTGTGAAACTGAGCTCGCCTTAGAAATTCATTACATGGAGCCCGTTTCTGAGTTCATTTGTGCCCAAGCCTCTACTTTTGTATGGTGGGAGATGATGTGATGGTAAGAAGGAAGAGCTGGAACCTGTTTATGTTAAATTTGGGTTTGGTTTAAAGCAAACTTGATTTTGGCACTTGTAGGAGAGTGAACAGAAAAGCCAACACTGAATAATAAATTGACGGCCTGACCTGGAACAAATCCTATTCCTTTTCCTTTTGCTCCCAGTGGAAATCTTATTAGACACGAATAACTAAAAAGCCATGGTATCACCACTTTACCTCTCTAAGCCGCTTGTCCCTTTAACGACAAGCCTCTCTGGTTTGGGGGTAGCATTCCCCAAAATGCCTGGTGCTGTATTCTCCTCTTGGGATTTTATTAGAGAAATGCAAAAGTGCCATATTTCCATTTCTTCTCAAAACCACATAGTGCCTATTGTTTGGCCTCTGCCTAAAGAACTCTGTAGATTAACAATGATTATATGAACTCAGACAATTACTTAAGATGTGAGTCCCTCCAGAAAGTGCAAATCCAGCCTTGGCAATCAGGTGGCATGCTGGCACCAACCAGAAGCTTTGTGAAGTCGTGTCCAGTTGCCAGCAAATGGCACAGTCACAGTCAGTCTGAGCTCTTGGTCTGTCAGAAATCCAACATGAAGGTGAAATTTAACAGCTAGACTGAGGATGTTGATTTTAGGAAAGCAAGAAGTGACATTTAGGATGGGGGACAGAGGACTCAAGCAGCCATTGCTGGAGGCATGTGTCATAACACCGTTCATTGTTTCTCATCCTGGATGAGGGCCATCCCTGGAAAAGGCACCTCCGGGCTGGTGGCTGGGCCATCTTTGTCTTCCTCAGATAGGCTCCCTGAGTCACAGTGGCAGTGTTCCCGGGTCTGTAGTGCCGGCCCAGAACAGCTGTCCTTGGTGATGGCCCCGGGGCTGGGGATGTGGGCCGCCACTCACATTGTCAGGCCTGAGGATTAGCAGAGTCACCCAGATGTTTACGCTCTCGAGCGCTTCTGGACAGGTCTCAGGATTCAGGCCTTTGAACTCGCTTGGCTTCTTGTCAGGGACTGTGGATTTTCATAATTACAGAGGTCGCTCACCTTCTGCTTTTGTCCTCTCAGAATTTATCCAGGGAGGTGAAACCCGATGTAAGTGGCCCTGGGGCAAGCATGCCCTTATGAATCTAGAAAAGCAAGTTATTCTTAAAGGGGGCCCCTCCTGTGCGTGTCGATTAGAGAAGGTGGTAGCAATAGTGCAACCGGCAGGACTGTGTGGCGTCCGCACGCTCCCTGTGGCCTTCCTACCCTGGATGAGGTTGAAACCGGGAGAAAGCAGGTAACTCAGACACTTCCGGCAACACATTTGTGGTATTTGCCCAAACGTGAAAATGCAGTTTTGGCTAATTTGGAACTGAGTGAATTTTGTCATTTGTTCAGTTTCTTATGAAGAAATAAGAACTAACTTTGGTTTTTGAATAGTTATTGTAGCCTCATGGTTCAGAATTTAAAAGACGCAATAAGGTTTACAGTGAGAATCTCCCTTCTGCTCTGTCCCACAGCTCATTTCCCTCCCTGAAGGCGGCCACTGTTAGATTTACGCACGTACAAACCAAATGTGTCACAGGCTTCCTCTGCCACTTTTACACACCTTGGCCCCCTGTAAAGTCCTCTTACCTTGCTTCCTTGCTTTTTCCCTCCCAAGTGTGTCTCAGAAGTGATCCATTTGTAAGAGTTTATAAAGAATGTCTGTGCTTTTTTCTATGACTGCATGGTATTCCAGTACATCGGTGTACTGTAAGTTGTTTAATTCCCTTAGTAAGGCATGTTCTGGGTTTTCTGGTTCTTAGCTGTTTCCAAGTAGGGCTGCAGCAAATAACCTTGTACACAGTTGTTTTGCATAAATATGAGTTTATGTTTAAATAGATTCCTGGATCATCAAATGTGCTGCATCAGAGCACATGCACACTTGCTTGCATTAAAATGTTCCAGGATTTCCCTCCATAGAAGTTGGGCCAGACTATATCCCACCAACCATAAGTGGGATCCAAAAATGTGGTTGTCTGCCACTCCACTTCCAGCCCAGTGTCTTTGTAGACTAATTGATCTTTACTAACACAACAAGTGAAAATGGTATCTTGGTGAATTTTCAGTTTGCATTTCTCCTATTAGGAGTATGCTGTGTTTCTTTTATGATGAGCATTATTTCATTTGTGTAGGAACTGTGTTTCACTTTCTGTGAACTGGCCCTTGACCTGTCTTTTTCTGTTGGGTTACTGGTCTTCTCATTGACATGCAGGAGGAATTGTGTATTTTTGACCAGGACGAATTGTAGGTGAAACCTGAAGGACTAAATAACCCTTATCCTTTAATAGGTTGACTACCTTGAAATAGTTCCAGACACTGAAAGGTACCCTGTGGCAGTGGCCACCGCTGGAGATCTGGTATACCTGCTAAAAGCTGAAGACTCCGCCAGAACCCTCCATTACGTCTACGGGCAGCCAGTCACGTGTCTGGATGTCTCCGCCAACCAGGCTGCTTTTGGTGTGAAGAGTCTGGGATGGGTATACGAAGGAAACAAGGTACAAAAATAGCAAGATGTATGATTTAACAAAAAAAACATGAGTTTTATTTTTTAAGAGGCAATTTGAAAATTAAATCTCTCTGATATATTTTTAAAAGATGTGTTCAGGCAGTATACATTGATATATATAGTCAGCCTGGTTAAAAAAGATTTCAAGTAGCTCAAAATGATACAAAGTGGTAAGTAGTTTCCTTTCTCTTCCCTTCTCCCAGCCCTACGCCATAGGAGAAACTATTAACAGTTTTTAGGTATCCATCTAGAAAATTTTAATGCATAGATGGGTACATTTATACACTAGAAGAGCAAGTCTTTGAAACGAGGTCATAGTGTACATACTGTCTGTGCCCCGGGTTTTGTTCAGTAGTGTACCCTGGAGAGCATTCCTTGTCAGCGCCCTCTCCCTGGGGTCCCAGCACTGCCTGCCACGCAGCCTGCTTCACCAGGCTCCTCATCGGTGGGCACTGGCGTTGCTGTCCCTCTCTGTGGACTGTTACAGACGGTGCTCCAGGGCACACTGCAGCTTGTGAATCTCTGGGATAAATTCCTAGCATTTATGCTGCTTGGTCAGAAGGTTGATGGACATTGCCAAAGTGCCTTCTGATGAGGTTGCATCAAAATTTACATCCTTTTCCGCAGTGTGTAAAGCGCCTCTTGATACTCTTTGAGCCAGATACAAGGAGACAGATTTTTAATTGAAATTCTTTGCATGATGACTCGATTTTAGCACTACTTAGTATTTTACTATTCCTGACTCTAGGCCAAGTACTTAGTCTTAAAACTGACTTACAGAACTCTCTTCTTCCAGTAGGATCAGCGGAGAGAGTTATGGATAAAGGTTTGCGTTGTTTTGATTTTCCTCCAGTTTGCTAGCTCCTGACCCTGCTGGCAGTGGGTATAATCCCTGGGACGGAACTTCCCTGAGCCAGCAGCTCCTCTGACATCGTCCTTTTCCTGTAGAAAGAGCCCTTCCCATGTAGCAGTGTTGTGAACTGGGAGAGAGCCAGACTGGTTGCAGGCCATCTGTGTTCCACTTGCAGCCCTGCCGCCCGCTCCCCACTGTGACCTTAAACAGTTGGCTTAGCCTGCATTGTGCCTCAGTTTCCTCATTTGTAGAAAGGAGTCCATCACAGTCCGTCATAGAATTCTAGGGTTAAAGAAACACGTGTGTAAAACTTTACCCATAGTGCCTGGCGTAACAGCCTCCTAGTGCTTCCTATTCTTTCTCACACTCATGGTCTGAGCCGAGCCTCTGGTTGTGGTTTGTACATTTTGTCTCTCCTTTGTAGTCTCTTGGGAGGTCACATCTCACTTCTCTTAAGCATTCACTGGTTTTGCGACTTGGATTCCTGTTATATGTTCTTCAACCAGGAAGACAGATAAAGTGGTTGAAAATACATGAGACTCATTGTCATCTCACTGTAAGAAGGGATCCCTTTGTGCTCAAGCTGGCCTGCTTTGCTGGAGCCTGTTCAGCGTATCTTAGCTGGAAAGTCTGTGATGATATATAATTCCTGTGTTTTGTCTTCCTGGAAAGTGGGGGAAAAGGGATAGCAGTTGGTTTCCTAAGGCAGTTTCCTTTGTCAGCCTTTGAAAACACTCTTTTCCCATCCCTGGCAAGCTGATTTGTTGAAAGAAGAGAGACTATTTGCTTCTTAATTTTTCATCCATCATGCTTTCAGGTTTCGATTATCTCAATTATTTCTCAAGTTCTCAGTGTAGTGAGGTGATAGCTGAATTAATACTAACCTGGTTTAAATCTTTCATAGTTTTAATAAATTTTTCAGCTGACAGGTCCTATTTCTCTTTGTCTTATCTGAGTGGATCTCTTTCTATAGTGATACAGTCGTAGTGGATGTATTTGAGAAACCAGTTAAAGGGATGCGTGTGTGCTCAGTTGCTCAGTCATGTCCAACTCTTTGTGACCCCATGGACCATAGCCTGTCAGGCTTCTCTGCCCATGGAATTTTTCAGGCAAGAATATTGGAGTGGGTTGCCATTTCCTCCTTCAGGGGATCTTCCCAACCCAGGGAATGAACCTGTGTCTCCTGCATTGGCAGGCAGATTCTTTACCACTGTGCCACCTGGGAAGCCAAGCCCCCAGTTAAAGAGATAGCTCAGCACAAAATTAGACTTGGAGCATCCTTTAGATATTGGTCTAAGTAGGCACTTTTTTGGATGGCTCTCAAATTTTTTCCAACCCAATTGAAAAGCATTAATTATGAGAATTAGCTGATTTGTGTGTTAATTTGATTAAAATTCATTTAAAGAAGTTCCTATTCCCTCTAACAACTTGTTGTTCACTTACCAAGACGTGTCTGACTTTTTGCAACCCCATGGACTGCAGAACCCCAGGCTTCCCTGTCCTTCACTGTCTCCTGGACCTTACTCAGACTCATGTCCATTGAGTCAGTGATGCCATCCAACCATCTCATCCTTGGCCATCCCCTTCGCTTGCCCTGTTTTTCCCAGCATCAGTGTCTTGTCCAGTGAGTCGGCTTTTCCCATTAGGTGCCCGAAGTATTGGAGCTTCAGCATCAGTCCTTCCAATGAATATTCAGGGTTGATTTTCTTTAGGAATGACTGCCTTGATCTCCTTGCAGTCCAAGGGGCTCTCAGGAGTCTTTTGTAGCACCACAGTTCAAAAGCATCAGTTTTTGGTGCTCAGTCTTATCTATGATCCAACTCTCACATCCATTCATGACTCCTGGAAAAACCACAGCTTTGACTAGATGGACCTTTGTCGGCAAAGTGATGTCTCTCCTTTTTAATAGGCTGTCTAGGTTTGTCATAGCTTTTCTTCTAAGGAACAAGCATCTTTAAATTTCATGGCTGCAGTCATCATCCGCAGTCATTTTGGAGCAAAGAAAATAATGTCTGTCACTTGTTAGTGGGTGTTTTTCATTGGTGTTTTAAGAGTGGAAGTAAATTTGCTACAAGAATGTGTTTAAGCTCCTGTCTGAAATCTGGCAATGGCATTTAGTTATCCAGAGGTTTTATGAGTACACCAGCAAACATTCATACACTTGGGTGGGTGGGTGGGTTGTTGTTGTTAGTAGCGCTGGTGAGAACTCTGCGTTAAGATGTTTCTCCAACATGAATGCCACCCACTCGAACGTGAGGGAAGCCAAGCCTTTGCTGTGAAGTTTTCCTTATTTTTGCAGAGGTGGAACTTTCCATCTGATTATGCTCAATGGGTTTTCTGCTTCCTCAGAAAAATCAGCATTGCCGTGTGAATTAAGCCATTACACAGTGGCTCTGTGAGGTTTCAGTAGCATCCTGCCACTGCATGATGCGCTGTTGTAATTCTCAAAGTCTTTAGTGTGGCCTCCTAGTCACCCGGCTTGTGAGTTCCACACTTTGGTCCTGTTGGTTGCCAGCCTGGCAGCACGTGAACAGCACTTTTTATCAGGTTCATGTGAGACTGTTAGCAGCAGAGTGAGCCTGGAGCTGCGTCCATGTGGGAATTTGTGGCTGCCTCTGGCCATATGTCCAGGATTCAGATGAAGGCTTTTTGGGAACAGAGTTTGGTGTATCTTTGTTTGTACCAGATACAGAACTGGGGGTCAGCTAGAGCCCACTATTGACTGTGATAAATGCAGCTGTGAAGTCCAAATGTTGTCGATTTTTTGGCGGGAACTGAAGTTTCCCTAACCTGTAGGAGAATTCCAGTAGTGCTATTTTTGTTTACTTGGAGAATATCCTTGTACCATCTGATAATCACATTAGCATTCTTTAGATACCACAGCTGTCTGAGCATAGTAATAATGGTTCAGACTCATCCATTCACATGCCTGCTAGCCAACCTGCCACATACTCACCACAGAAAGTTACAGGACACCAGTCGTGTTTCAGCATTTTAAAATTAAAACAGCATTGTGCACAGGCCTCAGTAGTCTGGTACTTATGTTTTAAGCTAATAAACATAGTTTTCTAAGGAAATGAAGCCAAGTGACTTAGGAGAGTTTGATTTATTTGAGGAAACGCATGTGATTACAGCTGGCTCAGCCATGTCCAGCTCTTGTAGGAAAGACCAGAGAAAACGTTAATGGTCAGCTACATCTTGGTTTGCCCGTGGCACAGGGATCCTCAGATTTCTGGATTTCAGAGGCCAGAATTAGAGGCCATGCCTGGGTTTACCACCTTTTTCTTTGGCCAGGTAAAGTCATGGAAAAATGGCTATTATCTATTTTCATTCTTTCTTAAAAGAGCAGATCTTTAAACACCCTTGGAAAAAAAAAGTGTTTTTTGACTCGGTAATGCATTTACCTGATTCAGAAATCAAAAGATGCGAAAGGGTGGGTGTGCGGTGGGATGACTCCTCCCACTCCTTTTGACCTGCAACCCAGGTTCTCTTCCTGGAGCTAAGACAGTGTCTTGTGCATCCCTTCAGAGACATTTTATGCATCTGTAAGCAAATTATTCATACATGTCCTCTGTCCCTTCTTTCTAAAAAATATAAATGGTAAAACACACTATTTTTGTCCTGCATCTTGCCTTTTCTTGCAACAAAATGTCTTGGAGATCCATTTCATCATTTCTTATAACATAATAAAGAACTTAATGGTAGTTTGTGTGTGTGTGTGTGTGTGTGTGATTCAATGATATTGCACTTTGTAGTTGTCCCTAAAGTAATTAGACTACGTTACTCCCTGTTGATGGATGTTAGCTTGTTCCCAGTCTTTTGCTATTGTGAACAACATTTGGTCCATGTGAACGTATTTGTAGGATTAGTCCCTCAAAGTAAAGACTTGCTGGGTCAGAAGGGTCTGAGCCTTCATCATTTGATAACTGTTGCCCTCTGTAGAAGGCATTCCTTGGAAAGTGGTGGATGGCAGTGCATCCCATTCTCCTCGCTGTTTCTTAGTATCTTTCCTCTCAACAGGCTTTGCAAAAAGGTCACAAACAGAATGAGGCCAGAGGGAATAAACAGGGCTCTGTCTGGTCCTGACTCTCCTTTAAATTATTCTGTGGCACTCTGCTTTGATGATGAATGACCTCATCTGGAATCACAGGCTTCACCTGGAATCAGTGCAGTGGGCCCGACAGCCCTGTCAGACCACCATTAGGGCGGAAGGAACTGTAACACACACTGCTGGGTGCTCTTTCTCTGCTTGTTGGCTGCCACATGGGAGAAGCTCATGGTTCTTTAAAGACTGTAGACTCACCTGCCTCTGTTCTGTAAAATGAGGAGGGCTGGACATGTGACTTCTCGGTTTCTGTCCAGCACCCACGTTCCTTGAGTGTTCAGGCGGTTAGGTGGTTTAAACTTTTTCCTTCATCTGTGGAGTTGTGTCGAGCTGATCCATCCTAGGGGTCTGCTGGGGAGCTGAGGGCTTCTGAGATGGGTTGAGGAATCCCTTGCTCTCCTGATACTTCTCTAGCACAGTGGTTCTCAGACTTTTTGGCACCAGGGACTGGTTTTGCGGAAGAGTTTTTCTATGGACTGGGGTGGGAGGGTTGATTTTGGGAGGATTCATGTGCATTACATTTACCGTGCACTTTATTTCTTTTATTGTTACATCAGCTCCAGCTCAGGTCATCAGTCATCAGATCCGGGAGACTGGGGCCACCTACTCTAATCAGAGTGCTGCCCAGGAAACTCAGTGGTGAAGAATCCACTTGCCAATGTAGGAGATGCGGGTTCCATCCCTGGGTTGGGAAGATCCCCTGGTGGAGGAGGGCATGGCAACCCACTCCAGTATTCTTGCCTGGAGAATTCCATGGACAGAGGAGCCTGGTGGACTACAGTCCATGGGGTTGCAAACAGTTGGACACGACTGAGCACGCAATCTCTGACAGGACCTCCTAAAGACCATGCTTATTCCTGGCAGGAACTTGTTTGGTACTTTTTCTTCAATTCCTGTGTCTTGCTGGACAAGGGACATGTGTGGTGATCTGCTTGAAGGTCCTTTTACTTGTAGATGAAAATGGACTCTAAGTTTGGACATTGCATTCTTTGGTTGTCACACACCAGTGGCATAAAAGGTCTTAAAGGTAGCCATTGCTAGGTGGCATATGATTGTAAAAGAAAACAAGTGTAATAGCATTTCTTCTGTTCTCATCTCTTCTTCATGTTGCAGGGCAGAGATTGGTGTCAGCTACATTAATGCAGCCCTCTGTGCCCAAACAGCCCCTTAAAATTTGTTTTTATGTCTCATATTTCCTGAACCTGTCAAAAATACTTCCATCCATGAAAACGTTTTTATGATGCCATATCATCTTTTTTCATTCTTTTGCTACCTGAATTAAATTTTGCTCGCTGAGGTGGAGGATTAGGAGATAGGATTGCCTTATTTAAGAGCATTGTGTTGATGCTGAGTCTCATACCTCATCAAGGAAGAGAGAGACCCACTTATAGCTCTTCGCATCATTCTTTGTATTTGGACATATTTCCTAATTTAGTTCTGATGTGCTTGGCATTCGGCAGCAGGTTGTATTAAGCAGCACGTGGCATGCATCCTAATCAGGGGACATGAGTGAAGTAATCCAGGAGGCTGGGTGTGTTTGACAAGGACCCTGGCTTGGCGCTGCCTCCACAGCTTACATCACACTGGAAAACAATTGCTAACGTCTCTTAGGATAATCATTCCCCATACGCAGACGTGAAAAGACTCTGGATTGGTTATTGCCCACATCACAAGTTGAGATACCTGTCTGGGAGAGCCTTTGGTATCCAATGCAGTGCTCATGGATCCTGGCTCCATTTTCCATACCTACACCAGCATGTGAAATATGTCTTCCTTTTTGTTCAAGTTTCCATTCCAAAAGAGAACTCAAAACAGTATTTTACTAGCAGGATGACTAATTTGAAATTTAAAGTTCACAAAGTTAATAAATGTCTCATTTCCTCTTTACTTTCACCTTAAACCTTTAATATTTTTCATATTTATTTACTTTCTGCTTGGAGAAGTTTAAGAAAATAACACTCAGAGACCCATTTTCTGGATTGTTAGTGATGTTGCCAAAGGTCCCACTTCTGTTGCTCAGGATGCTGTCATTAACCACTGCTTACTGAACACATACTATATGCTGGATTTCTGATTGTGCTGGAAACAGTGATGTCTCAAAACATGACATCTGCCTCGGGGCTCACCATCTTGTGGGTTTTAACAGCAGCATGGCAAATACAAAGATGGTTTTCTCCATGTTGTGATGGACATGAGGTTATAAGGAGACCTTAAAGTGTATTTGCTAGATTCCAGAGTAATTATAGAAAATTGCATAGATGAATACATAGATTAGGATTGAGCATTCATATGCATTTTGTACATGTTTTAATATCAAAATATATCAGTAATTGGCATAATTGTTAGTATATTGTTAAAAATGAATAGTTTTCACATCTTTGTGAGTTAGGCAAGTTGCTTATGTGCCTCAGGCTTCCCATTTGGAAACGGGAGAATACCTGGAGAGAGCAGGCAACGTGCTTATGGCTGGTGCTCAGGACCTGTTCAGACTCCTCCTCCGCCTCCCCACCCCCACCAGCTTTGGGTCAGAGTTCATCAGGACAGCCTGGGCAAGGGGGCCAGTGCAGAGGCACCAGGCCTGGAGGAGGGTTTCCGGGCGCTGGGGTGGTCCTGGTGGGCTGGAGCACAGGTGGGGTGGGCGGGTGTGGGAACTGAGCCGAAGCCACGTCTGCAGTTACAGCAGTCCATGTGCGTTACAGGATTCATTTTCCCAAGATCTGTCCTGAGAGAATGCGTGTAGAGCAGGACGAACACAGGAAGTTAACGCGTGTGCTGAGTCACCTTGTGAACGGTCACTTCGAGATGTGGAGCCTTGTCCGAGAGGACTGGCACTGTGTCTTAAGTGTCTTCTGTCTTCACTCACGCTGGCATTGTTTTGTTTATCTGTGACATTCTTACCATTTTCTGATTTCTAAAAAACATTGATCTGTATTCCCAAATCGCTGAGCACATTTACAAGATCATTACAGTGACATATGTGATGATCATTTCCTTTTTTCTCATTTGTCTTTTGAATTAAGCTTAGAGTTTTATTTAGGGCCTAAATTTTCTGATGGGTTTCTTAATTATTTACGTGGAGTTTTCATCCTGGTTTACCATTCCACAGCCATGGGAGAGAGTGAACTTGGAGTTATCGTGCATTTATGTCAACTTCTAAGCACATGTGGCTTTGGTTTCTTCCTGCCCGATGAGGAGCAGCAAGGTCCGTTAGGGTTAGAAATCAGCTTGTTTTTCTAGTTAATGAAGATCAAGGGGGCCTGTCAGAAATGTTTGCCTTTACCCTACAACAGGAACAGTAACACTGTACAACAGGCCACAGGCTTTCCATGTACGTATGTCCAGACAGTTGAGACAGATGGTGTTGGTCAAGGGCAGGAGAAGAGGGTACACAGAAAATGGCCCGAGCGAGTCTGAATTGCAGAATATTTAGGAGGCTTTACTGTTTTCAGGTTCACATGGCAGCTTAAACTAGACTCGCGAAAATATTACAGAGTGGAGGGCTTTTGCTTTTTATTCAGTATGTAGATGATTATGATTTATTAATTTTCCCAGCACTTCAGTCTATAAGGCACTGTTAGTGGGTTTACAATTAACTTACCAATTATTGAGTTGCAGATGCATTCTTCTAATGGACACAAAGTTGCTCTCTCTCCATCCTCCCAGTGTGTTACTAACTCACAGGGTAAACCTGGTTCTGTAGATGGACAAAGGAAACCCCAGCTCAGTCTACATGTGAGCACATTCCAGATGAAGGGCCTCGGGAGGTTCTCAGTGAGGCCCGGCATCTCTGCCACGTGCAGGAAGCAGCTCTGCCGTCGCCTGGAAAAGGCTTGTCATATGGTGCCATGTGGTCAGGCACACACTGACCTGGAAATGAGACTAGCTGGGCTCTGCCTCCTGCGTCCTGGGCTGCTGCTGTTCCCTGTGTCATTTGGGGCCAGTTATTCGTATTTAAGTTACTTTAAGCCTCAGTTTCTTTATGCACAAAATGTGTATGGTAATGTTAGTCTTCCTTTACTGGTTGTGAGAACCAAACGGAATGATATTCTGACAGGATTTGTGTGAAAAGACTATCATGATGATTGTTAACAGCTAATATTTGTCTTTATGTGCAAGACACTGCTGAGCACGTTTGTGCCGACACCGACATGGACCATACAGTGTCGTTGAAAGGTTGTCAGATCTTGAGGGTGTGAAGGGAGCTGGGGCGGACTGTGCGCCCTTCATCAAAGGCCCCAGAAGTTCACTGCTGTTTTTCATGCTCCTTTATCAGCTGATTGTAGCCACATTCTGCCAGTCTACCTGCTTGTAAGCCTTTGTTTAGCCTCAACTTGGGGGCCAAGCAGGGAGTTGCCAGGCCAGTCGAAAATTGATGCCGAAGTCAGAAACTGTGCTGACCTGCATATACAGTGTGAATCTACAGGTTCACAAGTGTTGTTACACTACCGTCATCTCACTTGCACTCTTCCCAGTTAAAAAGTAATGTCCAAGTTATCTTGAATGTTGAAGCCTTCGTTTTGTAGTCTGCAGCCTAGGTTTTCCTCCCTCCACAAGCACAGATTTAATGACAACCTTCTTTCCCACGGGGGCTGTGATTAGTTACACGTGAAGTGCTCTGAAACTGTCCCCGTACGCTCTTCATTATGATGAGGCCTGTTGGGTGCCTGAAAGGATGTGGGGATTTTCAGCTTTGAGTTACACACTCGCGTAACAATTACAGTCTCCTCATTGCACTGAATGCTCTGACAGTGAACATGCTCCTGTTCATTTCAGGTTCCCCATTGACCTGTTGTTTTGCTAGTTAGAGCTCTTCACCTTCTTCTAGCACAAGAACATAGACTGTCTACAGAGATTTCTGAAGCAGAGCAGACAGCCGTTCTCGGCTCAGTCCACAGAGTACACCTGCCTTCCTTTATTATTTCCAGCATCTATGGATGTACGGGGGATGGGGAGAGATTGGATCACAGGCTGGCCTGCGTTGTCGCCCGAGCGTGCTCTTGCTCTCTGGGTTCTTTTCAGGCTTAGGTCACAATAGGTGTCGATTTGGCCTCGCTCTGGCCCTTTGTAGACATCTGCCCACACCACAAAGCCCCACGTTTGGCATGGTCTGTGCGATTGGCAGTGCCTTCCCGAGCAGAGTCCAGTCCTGGAACAGCGGGGGTTGCAGGTGCATTGGCGCGTGGTGGTGGGGCGCACACGCAGGCCTTGCCTACCCAGCGCCTGGCGCCGCTTAGCAGCACCATCCCGTCCCTGAGATATCTTGGCCTCGTGGGCTTGTCACTCCAATTAAAACTTAAACATGAAAGCAGCCCAGGCTCCTGCTCCCTTTGTGCCACGTTTGAGGGTGGACCGTGCCAGAAGCATGTCATAGAAATTGTCTCGGGGCTGCTGCGGCCGAGGGATCTGTGCTCGAGTCAGGGGTCCGTTTCTTCAGCTTGGCAGCTTGTGTTTGCTGCTGCTGAAAGCACCTGAGAAGCAAGTTTTTGTCTGCCAGCAGCGTGTCACCTTTGGGATGGTGGTGAAAGTCATTTTCCACATGTTCACAGATATGCTGCCTTACTAGGCCTCGCATGCTGACTTATCTCTGGCAGGGACTTACAAAATAGTCTCTCTGGCTGATTGTCAAAAATTACATCATATCAGAGTAAACTGCTTTTAAATCAGACATCCATTATTCATGTATATTAACTGCTTTTTTATTTTTTTATTGGCTCTTTTGCGTATGATTTACTCTTTTCTCACCGGCTTGCCCTCCCAGCCCAATTGTCTGTCTTTCTCATCGTTTTTTTTTTTTTTTTAATCTTAGCTCATCTGTGGATTTATAGAGGCGATTCACTTAGCTTAGTATGTGAACATCAATAAGCAGACCCTGCATTTTTTGTAGTAAAATTTTTGACCACGTTTCTGTGGGTCATATTTATGTTAGGTCAGGAGGTCAAGCTGGGTCGCTCACATGAGTAAATTCTGCCCCCAAACTGAGAGGTCTTTTTCTTTTGTATTTTTAAGTGAGCATTACTAGTCTTGTACTTTAAGATCTGTATCAGATGAAACTGTACCTCCCACTTACAAACCAGCGAACTATGTTGCTGTTGGTGGAAAGCAGTTTGGTTTAATGTGTTCATTTGTATGTGTGGCGCGTATCTTTAATGTAAGGCCGGTGTATCATTTGCCTATAATCAACACATGCGTAAATGTGCAGCACTTACTCATTCTTTCATCAAAGATAAACCGAGTCCATCCTGTGTGCCAAACACAACAGTACAGGTATCCAAGACACCAGACCACATTGCTGGAGGTCCCCCATGCACCTGGCATCTTTGTGCTCCTGGTACATTGCCCTGATGCATGGCACTTGACTGTTTGGATAATAATAATGACTAGATGGAGTTTGTTCTATTTATTTAACCCCAGGTCAGCATTGTTGTGGTGGTATATAGTCAACACTCATGGACTTTCATGCACATTTACCTTATTCTTTGCTCACTGCTCCTCTTGGCATTTCAGACATTTTCTTCTGGAATGATTTTACACCTTTCAAAAGTATATTCTTCACTGAGGCTCTCTTGACCACAAGTGCGCTTTCTGTTTTTACCCCAAAGCATCTTTATTTCATACTCTTTCTTGAAAGGTGGTTTTACCAGTCCTTCGTCATTCCAGGATGTGTAGGTGTTTTCTCTTGGACCTTTGAAGAGATGATTGGTTTTGACTTTCACTGATGTTAACTGAGACGTTGCTTAATTTCCATTCCCACTTAGGACTCTTTTTCTTCTTGTGGCTGCTTTTTCCTTATCTTTAATTTTCTGTGGTTCCTCTCTACTATTTCTAGGTGTGGATTTAGTTTTGTTCTCCCTGTTAGGGATTTTCTGGCACTTCTTTGCTCTCAGTTGCAGAAAGTTCTCAGCCATTGACTTGTTGAAATTTCCCCTCCCTCATTATCTCTATTCTGTCTTGAACTCAGGTTAGATGTGTGTTAGACCAAACTGTTTTCCCTTCTCTGCCCTCCCCCACCCACTCATCTTTTCCATCTCCCTCTCTTTCTGTGGCATCCTGAATAATTTCTTCATCTGTCTTCCAGTTCACAAATTCTCTCTTGAACTCTTAATTACTTGTTCAACTCATCCATTGATTTTTTTTTTTAATTTCTAGAAAGTTGTTTTGCTTTTCAAAGTCACTTAATCAAACTTGCCCCTTTGATCCCTCACTTTCTTTTATTTCTGTAAACATTTCCAGCATGCATATTTTTCTTTATCTGATGAAATATCTGATGTCCTTGGAAGCCTTATTCTTCTGGTTTATATCTCTCACTTACAAAGAGTTGTTTCTGCCTTTGGAAAAAAATTTTTTTCCTTTCCTGTTCTTTTTTTTTTTTTTAATTGAAGTACAGTTGATTTAACACATATCTTAATAGACATTTCAGGTTGTGCTTTTGCCATGTACGTGTGTGTGTGCCCAGTTGCATCTGAGTCTTTACAACCCCATGGACTGTAGTTCACCAGGCTCTTCAGTTCTTGATTTCCTATGCAAGAATACTGGACTGGGTTGCCATTTCCTTCTCTAGGAAAAATAATTTTTTTATTTTTAAGAATTGTGGACTCATACTTGGCTGATCTTGAGTTGTAGATCTCCTACTGGACCTGGGTTGAGAGGGTCTTCCTCCTGCCAGTATTCTGCCAGCCACCAGGAACCATGTTACCGAGATGAAAATACTTTAATTACTAGCCCTGGGGTCTTTTGGCCCTGCAGGTCATATGACTTCAAGCCCCCAGCCTGTGTGAGGGTTGCAGGCCCAAGGGCAACCAGTTTCCATCCTGAGCTGAACCTGCAGGAGTCTGCCTTTACCAGTGGATAGAGTTTTGCTCCTGGCTCACTTTTTTCCAAGTGTACATCGCTGTCCAAGGGCCCCAGCTTTAGGCAGACTCTGCAGTGCTGGCTCCACCTGGCTCTGGCTAGAGACTGTGCCCGTTTCCCCCGTTTTCCAGGCTCCTGACCCCAGCAGACATTTCCCCAGAGCAGCTTTTGACCTGAATGCTGCCTCCCCTTCTGCTTGTAGTGCTCTCTTCGTTTCTGGCTCCTTGGCATTTCTCAGATTTTGTAGTTAAACAGAACGTTTGAAGAATGAATCTTAACCAGCCATCCTCAGTGTTTGAAACAGGATAGTTTTCCAGACACTCTAGTGTGCTGTGTTGTCAGAGGTGGAACCTGGGGCCTGGATACAGTGTGGGAGTTCTAGAATCTGGATATTGTGGAGAGAGATCTATAGAACCTTCTGTTTTAACCACAGTGAAGTGGTTCCTTTGTGCAAGCTGGCAACAAGATCAGACATGCAGGAATGGGGGAATGTGTTAAGCCAAACAAGGCCTATCTGGGTATTTATTGTGTACCAGACCATGGTAGAGTTTCCCAGGTGGCTCAATGATAAAGAATCCACCTGCCAATGCAGAAAATACGGGTTCAATCCCTGAGCTGGGAAGATCCCCTGGAGGAGAAAATGGCAACGTGCTGCAGTATTTTTGCCTGGAGAATCAGCATGGCCAGAGGAGCCTGGTGGGCTACAATCCTTGGAGTCGCAAAGAGTTGGACACAACTGAGCAACTGAGCACACACGCAGACCGTGCTAAGCCCTGGGTTTACCTGATAATCGTGTAGTTAATGTGCAGACACTTACAGGGTAACCGGCACTTGCTGGGTCCTTCGTCACTGCGGCATGCCCCAAGGAACTTACAGTTCAGGACAGTGTTTGCAGCATGTGGCCTGGCGCTTTGTAACAGAGCCTCGGCTGGTCTGTAAAGTCGGTCTCCTCAGTGACCCTTTTGCCCTCCAGCGTTTGAGAACCACAGGTCTGGGGAAAAGTTGGAGGAAGCAAATGCACAGTTCTAGATGGCACCTTGGGGACACTGGATGGGGTGGACGGCATAGACGGTAGATGGCGTCAGCACTGACACAAGGGCTCAACTCTGCTAAGGGCGCACAGAGAACTCAAGATAAGCTTGATTGGGACGGAAGAGAGGAGAGCATGAGGCTCTACTTTGAAGAATTTGGCTTCTTAGTCATGACTTTACCCCCTCAGAAGAGTATATATGGTAGTGACGGAGGTGAGTTGTTAAAGATCAGAAAAGAAAGTAGGTAGACTTTGTCATCTCCACAAATGGCAATCAGATCTTCTCCCTGTGACTTTTGTCTTTCACTTTGCTGCAGTCCAGCACAGCATCTCCTCACCTTTCCTCTCTGTCGCGTCCCCTTTTTAAGATGGTGGCAGAGAAACTATCTTTATTTCACAACACTTTTTAAAAAGCTGTAGTCTTGTAAGGAAGCTTTCTGACCACTCCTCACCTCTTTGGAAAGGCAGACAAGCCCTATTTGAGTATTTCTTGTGTACGAGACCGTGGTAGGGCTTCCCAGGTGGTTCAAGTGGTGAAGAGTCCACCGGCCAGCGTAGGAGACGCAGGTTCGACCCCTGGCTTGAGAAGCTCCCCTGGGGTAGGAAACGGCAACCCATTCCAGTGTTCTTGCCTGGGAAATCCCGTGGACCAAGGAACCTGGTGGGCTATAGTCTATGGGGTCGCAAAAAGTTGGGCACAGCTGAGAGGAGTCCAGAGGAGATGAGCCTGCTGCTTAGGGCAACATTGGTGCTAGTGTCATGCCTTTGACAGATGACAGAGTAGTGTGAGGAAGACTTACTGTTTTGGGTAAGCTTAGAGAACAGCATCGAAACATGTATATTATCTAGGGTGAAACAGATCACCAGCCCAGGCTGGATGCATGAGACAAGTGCTCAGGCCTGGTGCACTGGGAAGACCCAGAGGAATCGGGTGGAGAGGGAGGTGGGAGGGGGGATCGGGATGGGGAATACATGTAAATCCATGGCTGATTCATGTCAATATATGACAAAAACTACTACAATATTGTAAAGTAATTAGCCTCCAACTAATAAAAATAAATGAAAAAAAAATAAAACAAAAGTCTGTTCTGGACATCTGTGTCTCTTTTTCTGTTTTGCATATAGGGTTATCGTTACCATTTTTCTAAAGTCCATATATATGTGTTAGTATGCTGTAATGTTCTTTATCTTTCTGGCTTACTTCACTCTGTAAAATGGGCTCCAGTTTCATCCATCTCATTAGAAATGATTCAAATGAATCCTTTTTAACGGCTGAGTAATATTCCATGGTGTATACGTACCACAGCTTCCTTACCCATTCGTCTGCTGATGGGCATCTAGGTTGCTTCCATGTCCTGGCTATTATAAACAAGCAAACAAACAAAAGCACAAATGGAGTTCCTTTCCTCAGTCCTTAGCGCATGACCACAAGTCTGGGACTGCAAGGCTCTATAATCTCTTCACAACTGTTTCTGTACACAAATGGTTCCTGTTTCATAATGAGGGGAATAGCAGTCCCAGATGTCAGAAATGTTTGCAGCTAAATCCAGGTCTTACTGGGTGCAGTTGGCCTGCGTTGAGCTCACCCCACTGCAGGAACAGAGCCATTTCTCATCCCTTTCCTTCAGGGTCTGGTTGGAAAGCCAGTGCTAGATACACTAGGTGGTCTGGGCCACACCTGGGAGGAGCAGGGTTTGCCTGCACCAGGGTGTTGCCTGAGGTTTCCCTGATGCTGGGCCTGTGGCTGCCACCTCCATCCTGACTGTACTGCTGTCCCTACTGTGACATCGCCACCTGCTAGGGCATGGTGGAAAGGTGGGTCCCCTCGGAGAGGTGAGTCCCACAAATGGAGGAGCGGGACAGCTGGTGGCTGCACACTAGCTGGTGAAGGGGTGGATTGTTTCAGCTGACAGCCGGCTGAGGCTCCTGCACGTCATCCACCCTCCCTGTTCATTCCAGTGCCTGCTGCACGAAGAAGAGTCATTGACATTTGTTGACTGACTGCAGAAAGAATTACAAATTAAGGATAACTGTTATTTACTTTGTCTAAAAAAATTAGAAACAACCCAGATATCCACCAATATGGAATTATATATCCATGACAAATTCTATGCAACCTTTAAAAAGACCAACTTATTACTAGGTACTGATAAAGAAAAATCTCTCATGTTATTTAGTAGGAAAAACAAGTCACAACAATAATCCTATTGAAGAAAAGAACAATTTTATACACACACACACACACACACACATACACACAGAGAGGGAGCAACAGACAAGACAGACGGGTATAGAAAAAGTCTAGCAATACCCAGTCAGCTAGACAGGTTCCGAATCCACAGATTCAACCAATCCCACGTTGAAAATATTTTAAAAAATATTCTAGAAAGTTCCAAATGGCAAAACTTGAATTTGCTGAGCACCAGCAACTATATACCCAGCATTTACATTGTGTTAGTTGTGTAAGTAATCTACAGATGGACTTAAGGTAGATGAGAAAATATAAGTTACATATAAACACTACACCATTTTATGTAAGTGTGGGCAGATTTTGGTATCCAGGGGTCTCAAGCCCCCGTGGATACTGAGGGACAGCTATATACACTGAACTGTTAAAGTGGCTCTTTTTGAGAGATGGATATGCAGAAGGTTACAAATTTTTGTTACATGATTTTGTTGTGTTAGAACTTGTTATTATGTTTGAAATCAGAAAAAAAAATTTTTTTGAAAATTTCAGAGAAATCTAAGTAATTGACAGAAATGAAAGGATTCTGAGACTAGGGTTTGTAGCAATACTTTTAAGATCTCTAAGATGGAAAAAGCAAAGTGCTTTTTAAACAACACTTGCTGCCCCCAAGTGCCCTCTCCGTTGACCTGGAAGCCAGAGAGAAAGGAGTAGAGCCCACAGTGTCCAGAGACCCCACACTGCCTCTCCTGCAGTTCTCTTTTGTAAAATAGACAACAGGTTCAGTTCTTCAGGACAATTCTTAAAGAGACATCCAACTCCTACAAAAATTTGCTCTGTAATTACTATTTAAGCCCTTTTATGATACACTCTTGGTACTTCAAAGAAAAAAACCCCCAGCAACATCTATTGATTTGGTGGTCACATTAGTGCAGAACATTTTCTCCCAAGATTTTAACTACAGGTCGTTTTTTCCCTCTTTTCAGCATATCCATACACCTCTGAGAGTGAGTCAAGTGGCCATGGGTTGAGACTCACCCAACTAGGGCAATAAAGAGAAAAATTAGTCTAATGCATGACTTTAACAAGAGGGAGAGCGTGAGCATGAATAATTTATCTCACTAGTCTGTGGCAATCAGATAAAATGAAGTCCCATTTGCTCAACCTTATTAAAAGAGAGAGAGCACGGAGGGAGAGGGAGATGGTAAAGGTCGTTGAGGGACTCGTAACGTGGGAAGAACCGCTTCTGAGATGGGTAATGTGTTTTCTAATCTCTGCGGTCTTTAACTAAACATAATGGTCAAGGTACTCTTCTGGTAGTTCTGATTCATTGAATTATTAAACACTTTAGAAAATCCTTGACTCCTGACTACTAACTTAGACGTCTTTACGATGAATTTTTGGAGAGGGATTAGATCCCACTGTTTCATTCAGAAATGACCTGTCCTCTCGCCAAAAAAGAACTTCCAGAAAAAGGAAAGACATAGGAATAGACTCAGTATCAGATTTTAATTCTTCTGTTTACTGTGGACATTTCTTCCTGCTGTCGATGTTGAAGTATTTTAAAAACAAGAGATTGAGTCCAAGTCCTATTGAAAACTCTACAGTGATATGTAAGTAAGTGCGGAATGTTACTTTAGAGTAGACCAGGAGATTGCTGGTGTTTTTTTTTTCCCCTCCCTCTAGGAACTAATTTCTATGCGGTTTTTAGGATATTCACTGTAGATAGCAGATTTGATTTATTTCTAGGTCCATATAATCTTATTTTGGATATTTTATAGTTGAAATTTTCTCAGAAATTTTATTTTCAACTGCATGAAATAAAAATAAAATTTAGCATGTTCTCTATAGTCTTTGTGGATTAAGAAGGCATTTTACATTTTGAAATTGCCCTCTCTCCTTTTAGATACTATGAGCAATAATTTCTTAGGAATTTCTAAAGATTCTGTTCTTATAAATGTATGTTGACAGTGAGATTGATGGTTTTCAAGGTGGGGTCAGTTTATTAATACGTCTCAATTCTGAAATAAGAATCTGTATACTGACAGTTGGTAAGTGTACAGGTTAACAAAAAAATAGCATATCATTTTCAGGTGTGTGGTGAGAGGAGACTCTCTATAAAATATTACATTAAAACTTTTGAGTTCAGTGATGAATTTTAACCCCATGATCAACAGAATACAATGTGTGCTCATATGTGTGTAAATACATACAATGTGTGTGTGTGTGTGTAAATGAGCAGGCTTTTGAACTGTGAATTCTGGGGCACGGACTGTGTCTTTAGTACTTAAGTAACAGTTACTGACCCATAGTGAGCACTTAATGTTAAATGAATTACTTTTTAGTAAGAGACTTAAATAATCTTCAGAAAGATTCCTTATGAATCATCCTCCCTGCCCCCTTTTTGCTGGAGAGAAGACATGCATGCATGCTTAGTCACTTTAGTTGTATCTGACTCTTTGCGACCCTATGGGCTATAGCCCACAAGGCTCCTCTGTCCATGGGGTGCTCCAGAGAAGAATGCTGGAGTGGGTTGCCATGCCCTCCTCCAGCAAGTCTTCCCGACCCAGGAATTGAACCCAGGTCTCCTGCATTACAGGCAGATTCTTTACCCACTGAGCCACCTTGGGAAGCCCCGGAGAAGAGGCAGTGTTCCGATATACTGAATACATTGTCTGGAGACCAAGGATACTTTCTTACCTGCCTCCATACCTTATGGAACAGAGCTTCCTATAATTAGCAAGTGGAGAGTGACTGGAGAAGTGCTGGGGAGTATCAGTTGTATCTCAATTAAAAAAAATTTTTTTTAATATTTCAGATAGGACTTTGTGTTTTGGTTTGTCATTTAAAGGAATCATCTAGTGGTTAACTCTGCAAGCTTCATCTTCCTTAATTCTTCTGCTGTTTGTTCTTTTACCTGCTGTGGTGTAAATACAGAGGGGGATAAACAGATAACCCATGCCGGCTTCTTGTTGGCCTCCCCTATCATGTAATCAGAAGCAGTGGCCGTTAGTTGGTTTCCATGCTTCTTTTTCTGTGTTAGGAAATTGGGATACCTAATTGCCCCACTTGGCATGTTTTGTGTGTCGTTTGAGTTTGTTTGCACCTTGGCCTGGGATTCTTTGGAGTTTCTTTTCTTCTGCATTTCCTTTTGTTCTGGCAGGGACGTCCTCCACTGCCATGACCTGGAAGGGGTCAGGAGGCAGAGCCTGTTCTCTGTGGGAGCAGGTGGTGTGACCGTTCCCTGGGCGATGCTGAGTGGAAGGTGTTTGTGCAGGCCTGCTCACCTAACACACACCCCCATGTGTTCCTCCTCCTCCCCAGATCCTGGTGTACAGCCTGGAAGCAGAACGCTGTGTCTCGAAGCTGGGCAACGCGCTGGGTGACTTCACCTGTGTCAACCTCCGGGACAGCCCTCCCAACCTCATGGTCAGCGGCAACATGGACCGGAGGTATGTTTCCACATGGTTGTATCTGGCCGCCACAGGCAGCTTCTCGGGAGATCTGGCCGCTCAGCCCCACTGAGCTTACTTGATCTCCTGCGGAGCTCACCCTCCTCACTTCTCACTCACAGCTCTGCCCACCTGAGTTCAGCCCTGACCCCACAAGTACTGTATCTGTGAACTTAAGAGAACAAAGTCTCGTATTAGGTAATAGTTGGATGGAGCCGCCTCTCTGCCTTGTTTCTGAAACTCCATGGGAAGGGGGTCTTTTAGACCATTTGGTGGATGCAGTTGGTGGAAGGTCCAGTGAGACCACTTGGAATATCTTTTGTCCCCCTGCTATAAAATTTGTTTGGCATTTAAAAGCTCACTTTCTAATATTAAAAACAATAACCTAAGGGATGAATCATGTTTAGCAAAACAGGGTTGCCTGCCAAATGATGTCAAGAGTGTGTTTCAGAACACTATGGTGTCCCTCTGGTGATGCGGGGGTTGGGGGGGGCTTCATGTGAACAGATTCCAGTTTCTATTTAGCTGATTAGCAGTCTTCCCTTTAACGTATTGGCTGAGGGAGTCGGATTTTCCCGTTCCAGGGTCCCGTGCCAGCTCCGGCCGCTCCAGGACCCATCAGCACGAAAGGATTAGAGTGTTTGAAAAGACAGAGCCCAAATTTTAGGGGTGTTTTTTCCTTTCTGTCCCCTCTCCCCCTTGTCTCTTCCTTTCCTTTCTTTCTTTTTTTTGGCTGGATATCTGTCACGTCTGATCCAGTGCCCTGAAGAGAGGTAGGGTGGCCGGAGGCCAGGTTCGGCCGGCGGCCCCTCCCTGGCCGGCTCCGGGCTGCAGGTGGCGGGCCGCTCGGTGGGGGTATCAGATCGTGAGGCGGGTCCTCCTTTGTGCCAAATCCCAGACCTCTGTCACACCAGTGCAGCAGCTTGCAAAAATAATTATTTTGTCAAATAATATTTCCAATTTCTGACCTTCACTACTACTACCCCACTCCCATAGAGCAAAAAGATAGTGTGAGTATGCATTACTGAAAGAAAATACTTAATCTTATTTTTTTTCCCCTCAAGGTGTCCTGAAACAGCTGATACTTCTAATATTTAAGAATTAGAATCCTCAGTATACGTGCAGGCAGGTTTTCTTTTTATTTAAAAAAAAGAAAAAGGAAAAACCCTAGGCTTGATAACTGGCTTCACTTGTGGCACAGCAGATGAAACAAACCAGTTTGTAGGTTTACTCTTTGCATTTTCATTTCTGATCTGAACTGGACAAAGGCTCCAAGCGTTGTCTGATAGGAGCTCCCCCAGGGGCCCAGCAGCACCCCCGCCTTCCAGGAGTGCTCTGGGGGGGCATCCAGATGGAAGGGTGTGGGACTGTGGGTTATGCTTCAGTGTTTGCTGACAGCATGAGTGTGTAGGTGATCAGCCACAGCAAGGCTGCCAGGAAACCAAATGGTGTTCCCGAGAAGAGACCTCTGCTCTCCGCATGGCGCAGCCTGGTTAGCTCCAGAAGCACAGTTACAGCCAGATCGTCCTGACTGTTGTCAGCCGCCCATCCTACTCCCAGTGAGGAGGCCAGCACGTACTGGGTTAAGCCGATGTTTTATTCTGGAGTAGAGCTACCTGACTACATACCCGTTGCCAGAGGAGAAGCGGGCACACAGTGTAAGAGGGCTCTCTGGTCATTCTGAAGGCCCAGTCTGACCACGTTAAATCCTTTTGATTAATATACCAGCATTATGGTTTTCTCAGACAGTGAAGACTCTGCTGGCAAGGCAGGAAGCCTGGGTTTGATCCCTGGTTCAGGAAGATCCCCTGGAGAAGGGAATGGCAACCAGCTCCAATATTCTTACCTGGACAATCCCATGAACAGAGGAGCCTGGCAGGCTATATAGTCCATGGGGTCACATGACTGAGTGACTAACACTTTCGCTTTTCTTTTGTCTTTATGGATGAAAAGAATGGACTCGGGACTTGGGGACGGGGCTGTCCAAAATGGCATTTCATCAGGGCCAGTTCTAGATCTGTGTGCCCCTAGTTTGACCACTGCTGGTACCTCAGAGGGTCACACTGTATGTAGGATTGTTCTTTATGAATCACATTTACACTGTTAGCAACATGAATTTGAAACATGGGGCTTAAAATATTACGCATCTGTAAAAAGGAAGGGCTTCTCTTGTGGCTCTGCTGGTAAAGAATCCGCCTGCAATGCGGGAGACCTGATTCGATCCCTGAGTTGGGAAGATACCCTGGAGAAGGGAAAGGCTACCCACTCCAGTATTCTGGCCTGAGAATTCCATGGACTGTATAGTCCATGGGTCCCAAAGAGTTGGATAAGACTAAGCGACTTTCACTTTCAAAAAGGAAAGAATATGAACTCTGTACTTTTTAATTTTTTTTGGACTCTGTACTTTTATAAGTGTATAGAGTCATGTCGTTTGGGATTTTCCCAAAGACTCAGTATTTAATAACTATGAGTAGGATCTCATTAGAGATACCCACCCAGGTTGTACAGCTTATGTTTTATTCCAGAAGTGAGAGTAAGGGGCAAATACTGCGAAGAGAGCTGTGTGGCTATCACTTAGTGACACATGCAGTTTAAAAACCTTGGGACCTTTTTTATTTTAAAAACTAAATTTCTATTGCATTCTCTTGGTACTTTATAAATAGTTTGAGAATGAAATAGACTCTAAAGGTACATAAAACTGTCCAAGGTTAAAACAAAAATAAAGTTTCGTTAAAGTAAGGAAATCAGCTTGAGTAGCTTTGTAAACATGGGTGGAATTTTATAAGGAGTTGTGTTGTGGGGTGATGGGAGGCGGCGTGGTATAGGCTGAAATTAAAAATGAAAAAGTAGTTCACCTAGCTTGTCACTAGAAGTTAAGTTGAGTCTGATAAAGGACTATAAAATGATCGGGGTGTGGGGACTGAGTTACTGTTGGGTTGTACCTCGCCCTCGTTGGGAGGGAAGGGTGATATGGTGGGCTTTTATAGGTGGGGCTGTGCACAAGAGTTTTAATACCCTAGATCAGTGAGGGTTTTTAAATGTGTATTTTGTGTTTTGCTGCTAAGCCAAGAAGAAAGAGTGGTTAAGCAGCGTTCGAGGAGGAGGGGTGGAGTGTGCATCCAGTGTTAGGCCTCGAAGCTTGTGTCTTACCACGGTGTCTGTCTTGTGCTCAGAGAGGGCTTAATTCTGTATGTGAAGTGAGTGAAAGGCGCTCAGTCAGGTCCCTCTTTTCAACCCCATGGACTATACACACAGTTCATGGAGTTCTCCAGGCCAGGATACTGGAGTGGGTCGCCTATTCCCTTCTATAGGGGATCTTCCCAACCCAGGGATCGAACCCAAGTCTCCCTCATTGCAGGTGGATTCTTTTTCCAGCTGAGTCACAAGGGAAGCCCAAGAATACTGGAATGGGTAGCCTGTCCCTTCTCCAGCGGATCTTCCTGACCCAGGAATCAAACCGGGTTTTCCTGCGTTGCAGGCAGATTCTTTACCAACTGTGCTAACAGGGAAGCCTTTAACTCTGTATATTTTGCATTTATTCTAAGATGCACTGATTTTTGTGTTTTTACATTTTCACATCTATAAAATCAGGATGTGTCTTTTACAACATCTTACAAATAATTGGCAGCATGTTAAAATATTACATAAAGTGATGGTGCTTCTTACATTGGATGGTGTTTTCAATTAAATAAAAGTTTGTATTTGTTCAGTGAAGGCAAAAATAAATCCATAACTTAGAAACTAGAACAGTTGTGAGAAACTTGATTGGGTTACCAAGATAAAGTCCGCAAGAAATAGACTACTGTGAGTTTTGGATTTTTTTTTTAGTTTTACCTTTGTCTGGGGTTCACTGAACATTCAGAATCTGTAAATTTATGTCTTCTATCAAATTTGGGAAGTTTTTTTGCCATTATTTCTTCAAATATTTTTTTCTACACTGATCCGTTTCCCCTCTCCCCTGGGACTCAGTGATGTGAAGGACAGATCTTTTACCTCACAGATACCTGAAACTCTATTCATTTTCTTTCCTAAGCCTTACATTCTTCAGGTTGCAAATATCTATTTAACTTTGAATCCACTAACTATTTCTTCTGTCATCTCCGTTGTACTATTGAGTCCATCTAGTGAATTTTTTATTTCTGAATGTTATACTCTTTGGTTCAAAATTTCCATTGTTTCTATTTCTCTGCTCCTAATCTCATCGTTTCTTACCACTGTGCCTTTATCTTCTGGAATATAGTTCCAATAGCTGCTCTAAAGTCATGAGTTATTTCAGGGTTGACATTGTTTTTTGCCTGGAGAATGGGTCACATTTTCCTGGGGCTTTCGGGGTGGGAGGAGTATTAAGTAATGGGGCATGTGTCCTGGACATTTTGTGTCTGCTTCGTGTCCTGTTGCATAATCCTCTGGAGGATGCTAAGTTCTGTGTTGGTTTTAAACAGGCAGTCCCCCTGGTTAGGCTGAGACTGCAACTTGTATCCTGCGTTGGGTGGGTGTCAGTTCAGTTTTCTCTGACTCTGTCTTGCATGCGCCGCCCGAAGCTTAGTCTGAGCTGTCAGTCTTGCTGGAGTCTTTGCTGTACTGCTTAGCGTCTGTGTGAGCAGGAGTCACGCCCAGTATCACAGACTCCCCGTCTCCAGTTCCTCCTGCTCTTCATCCCTACACTTCCTAGCTTTCAGGGCCCCCTTTCCCAGGGCCTCTGACCAGGAGATGGGGTTTCTTTCAGTCTCACCTGTGAGTGCAGCTCTCCAGGGTCCTCAGGTCCTTGCCTTTTTGTCCAGAGGTTTTGGTTGTGCAACCAGCAGAAGACAGGCAGCTGTGGGCTTACTTGACGTCAGAATCCGAACTCCTACTCTCTTTAAATTATTAAGATAAACTTGATAGTTGGCAGCAGAGAGCTGTGTTAAGTGGGGTCCCTTCCCATTCTGTTGCTCTCAGACTCCTATCTGGGAGCTGTTCCTTCCTCTCTAATGAGTGAAACCAGGGATCCAGACTAGAGAATGCTCTGCTGGGGAGAACCAGAATAAGAGCTGGTGATAAGGTGGGACTTCCCTGGCAGTCCAGTGGTTAGGACTCTGCGCTGTCACTGCTGGGGCCTGGGTTCAGTCCCTGGTCAGGGGAACTAAGACCCCGAAAACCACGTAGCGGGGTCAAAAAAAAAAGTTGGTAGTAAGGGTGTGTGTCAGGTTGTTAGTGGGCTGCCAAGGCAACATTCACTGAACCAACAAATTCCATTGCTTTTTCCTCCTGTAATCTTCATTTTTAAAAATTTTAGCTTATTGAGAGAGAATTCACAAACCTGCCATTCACCAATTTAAATTATACAATCCCATGTAAAATTGACAAAGTTGGTTTAATCTTAGAATATTTTCATCACCCCAGATAGAAACCTTGTGCCCATTAGCAGTCACTCTCCATGTCTCCACAATCCCTCTAGCTCTGGGCAATTGCTAATCACTTCCTGCCTCTGTGGATCTGCTTTGGAGATTTCATATAGATGGAATCATAGAACATGCGACCTTTTTGTGGCTGGCTTCTTCCTTCCATTCAGCATAATGTCTCCAAGATAAACCTGTGTTGTAGCTCGAGTCACCACTTAATTCCTTCTTATGGCCGAGTCATTTTCCATCGTGTGAGTATACCACATTTACTTATTAGTCATTCATCAGTTAACATTTGGGTTGTTTCCACTTTTTGGCTATTATGAATAACACTGCTATTACCATTCAGCTACAAATTTTTGTATAGATATTATATTTTCAGTTCTCTTGTGTATATATACCTAGGAGGGGAATTGCTGGCTTATATTATTTGGTTTAATTAACTATCTGAGGGACCGCCAGACTCTTTTCCAAAGTGGCTGTGCCATTTTCCATCCCCAGCAGCAGTGTATGGAGGTCCCAGGTTCTCCACACCCTCACCCGTGCTCACTGTTGCCTCTGAGAGCCGCCCTGAATATGTGACACTGAACATCCTTCCATGTGCTTTTTGGCCTTTCTGGATAAACGTCTGTTCAGATCCTTAGCCCATTCTTTAGTTAGGTTGTCTTTTTATTTATTGAGCTGTATGAGTTCTTTGTCTAGTCTGGATACCAACCTTGTATCAGATACGGCCGGTAAATATGTTTCCCCATTCTGTGGGTTGTCTTTTCATGCTCTTGATAGTGTTCTTTGAAGCATGGAAGTTTTAATTTTGATTGAGTTTGACTTTTCCAGTTTTTCTTTACCGCTTGTGCTGTTGGTGTCATTGAAGAAGCCATTTCCTAGCCCAAAGTCGCAGATATATTCCTATGTTTACTTAGAAGAATTTCTATGGTTTTGCCCTCCATTGAGGTCTGTGATGCGTTTGGAGTTAAATTTTGTATATGGTGTGAGGTGGGAGTCCTGCCTCATTCTTCTTTGACTATGGACATCTGCTGTCCTAGGAGAGCCATGGTCTGTTGAGAAAAGGCTATTCTTTCCCCACTGGATTGTCTGGCCACACTGTTGAAAACCAACTGACCATAAAGTGGAGAGGTTATGCTAGGTACACTCATCTGATTAAAACTTTAAAGGATATTACAGTCAGCTCAATGTTTCCCATATTCCCAACGTGCCTTTTTAATTCGGTGTTACACACATCTCATTTTTGTCCACAGGTGGTGTCATGGGCTGTCTTGTAAGGATTACAGTGTTTGGTCTCACAGAGCTCTTTAAGACCATCCAGTGCTGGCCCAGCTAAGGAGATAGGCCCAGAAAGGTCGAGTGATCACTTTTACAGGGCTTATTACTTTTGTGGGCAAAATATAAAGAACTCTAGAGAGACAGCTTTACAATACAGAGAGCTCTGACCATGGCCTGGTTGGATTCAACTTGTCAGTTCTGCCTGAAAATCCATGTTTTTCTAGTTGCTGTTAAATCATTCACCAAAGGCCATCATTGTTGCTGTATAGGTAGATAGATAAGTAGATAGATACAGCTACTGATTTGGCCATATGTTATATTTTAAAATCCTCTTTAATAGCCCAGCTTTGAATGAGACAAAACAGAATTACGTTATTTTTTTTTTTTAATACTTGTTTTCTTTATTAATTTTGTCATTTTAAAAAAGAAGGACTATGTTTTCATGCCATCTTGCTTGTTGCCTTTATTTTCTGGATAGAAGTATAGCTGAAGGTCAGGTCTTTCTTCATGAAACTGCCAAGCTAGAGTCTGAACAGCCTTCATCTTTGCCATCAAATACAGTTTTTGCCTTTTTTTTGAGGGGGGGGGGCTTATTATTATAAGGCACTATTTAGTCCAAACCAATGGGAAGCAAGCTCTGAGTTGTGACCGCTAATTAGAGAGTCTTGGAGCTTGCTTCTCGCCCTGACAAATGCAGAGTTGTGGTAGCTTCTGGTGCTGCTGCTGGCTGTTAGGGAGAGCGAGTGGGGCGTAAATGTTACACTTGCTCCATCTGCAAGTGTTATAATAAGTTATTCAGAGCTCTTAGCACAGGACCAGCCAGAGCGTGCCTCCCTCTCAGTTCCAGCACGTTTTCCTGCCCATCAGATGGATGCTCCTCTGTTGGGAGTCTTTGGAAGGTTCTGGTGTCTTTTGTTTTAATTGGCGAGCTCGAGCTGACTCCTATGGTGTGATTTTCATTAGAGAGGGGCTGGAGAGAAGGGGAGTGTTGGAACAGTCCTCCAAACCCAACCATGAATATTAAACATAATACAATTACAGCTTTCAGACCAATTTTTTTTTTAAATTCTTTTCATCGGGCAAAGTTGATGAAACGCACGGTGGCTGGGGATTCACCGTGTCCACCATGGGCTTCTTTGTGTCCCTGGAATCAGTTGTCTTGGCATGTCTGTGCCCGTTCACTGCGCTACCTGTTTCCCCGTGTCAGGCATTTGATTTGTGCGCCGAGGGCACACGCTCTGCCAAGGAGCGCTGCCGTTCAGGTTGGGGCCATGAAAGGTCCTTGGGGACTTCCCGCCCTGGTGGCTGTCTCTGTCAGCCAGAGACCAGAGCCTTGCCTCTCTAAGGAGGTGTCTTCTAAGTGCTTTCCTTTCTCCCTACGGGGAGAAGTTTGAGTCTGTTTTTGGCCCATCTTTGTTTTCCTTAGTGATATAATACACTGATGTGGTATCTTCCAGTGTATTTGTGTTTTGTTTGGAGCCATCCATGCTGGTATCTAAATACAATAGGAAAACAGATGGCAAACTTTGAACTTCTGGACCAAATTTGTGTTTGCCTTTGTCTCCTTAACAGCCAAACTGTAAATGATGGGAGTATAAATATTCAACAGAGGAGCTCTTTATGAAAATCACCAGAGCAAAATAGACCCTTATTACCCAAATATGCACTGAGAAGTACTCGAGCTAAAAATTTCTCCCCCCACCCCCCCCATCCTTTTCTGGTTCCCATTAGTAGGCCGTGCAGCTGTAGCCTGCAGGCAGAATTCCCTTCACAGCAGCTTTACCTTTTCTCTCTCCTCTTACCCACAAATGCCCAAAGATCAGTGTCTCCAAATGCTGACCCAGGGAGCTCTTTGTCCTCACACTCGCTCTGCCTCTTTCCCTCGCTCCCCCCTCACTGGGAAGCGGGACTGGGAGGGGAGGAAGCTGATGGAGCTCTGTCGTCCAGCTGACAGCTTGAGGCAGCCTGGACCTCGCCTCTGTGTCCTAAGACACGAGGTTTCTAAAACCCTGTGTGATTTGAAACAGAACACCTACGTGGAAGTGTATACAGGGTATGTGGTGTAGCATTTAGAGAGCAACCGAATGCCTGGGCATTCCCCCAGCGCAGGCAGGCACTTAGGAAACAGCATGACCAGTACGTGAAGGCCCGGTGACGGCCCCAGGAGCCCCTCCCAGTCCTAAATGAGCTCGTTTCTTCAACAGCTTGGCTGTGCCTAGAATAAGAAGTAAAAGCTGCCTTTATTCCCCTCATTCCTCCTTGATGCTCTTCCCCATGGTAACTGCTGTTACCTGTTCAGTATGTCCTTCTGGAATTTTATCTTTAGAAGTCTTTTAAGAGAAGTCATCTACACCTTTAAAATTTAATTCAAAATCACAAAAAAGTATATATAGGGAAAAGTTGTCTCCTGGGAGTGTCTCTGCTCAGAGGAGGCGGGGTAGCCACATTCTCCAGAAGGGGCCTTCACAGTCAGGTGGGTGCAGCCGCCCCCCGACCCGACCCGGCGCACGGCTGGGGCGTGGCGGTGTGTGGGTGACGGCGGCCCTCAGTCCGCGTCCTTCTCCTCATCCTCTCCTGCCTACGCAGGCCTCCGTCATGCCTGTACGGACGCACTGTCCCGGCCTCAGCTGATAGAGGTAGGTAACCTGTGCGCACCATTGAGTCTCGGATTCATGACGATGCAAAAACGATGCTCTAATATTCATAACATCTTTTTGTCTCAGGTTGCTTTTAAGACCTCTCTTTTTGTGCGTGTGTGGTTTCCCACTTTACGATGATACTCTTTGATATGTATCTCTTTTTAAGTTACTCTGATTAGTGTTCATGAGTGTGAGTATGCCCGTCTTTCATTCTGGGAAAACATCAGCCATTAACACTTCGAATAGTGCTTCTTTGCCATACACTGTATTTTCTCCTTAGGGAAACTTCTTTCGGGCATAAACAAGCTGGACCGTCCGCGCCCGTCCTTCCTGTCTCTTAACCCTTCATTCACATTTTGCATCTGCTTCTCTTTCCATGCTCCATTCTAGGTAACTTTTCAGATTTATTTTCTAATTTATAAGTGCTTTGTCTAGTCTGCTTCTAGACTGTCTAGTGATTTTAATTGCAGGATTATGTTTTTGTGTCTAGAAGTTCTGTACTGCTTTTTTGTGAAGCGACTTCTCAATACTCCCGTTTGGGTGGACCCCAGTCTTGGCCCTGTGGTGCAGTAAGAGCCAGGCCCACTGCTTCCTGTGATTGGACCTGCCTTCAGCCTCACCCCTACCACACATGCCTACAGGCACCAGAAACTGCTCAGAGCGCTCAGGCTCTCCAGACTGGTTTTCTAGAAGGGTCCTAGGGAGGTCAGTTGTTCTGTGAGTTCATCAAGGCATTTAGAAGGATGTAGTTACATCTTACCCAGCAATACTAAGTGGTGGTTATTGGGATAGTCAGCAGGTACCTGAAAGAGAAGCCTCATCTTTGCTACTAAAAAAGTGCTATGGCTAATGGCCTTATATATGTGTGTATGGATGTACACGTATATTAGATGTGTTGTTCTTTAGTTGCTAAGTTGTGTCTGACTCTTTGTGACCAGGTGGACTGTAGCCCACCAGGCTTCTCTGTCCATGGGGTTTTCCAGGCAAGAATACTGGAGTGGGTTGCCAGTTCCTTCTCCAGGGGATCTTCCCAACCCAGGGATCGAACTCACATCTCCTGTGTTGCAGGTGGATTCTTTACCACTGAGTCGTTGAGGAAGCCCCAGTATTAGATGTGGCCTAGATAAAATCCTACAAGTAGAGCTGCTAGGTCAAAAGTGAAGTGTGTTTTTTAATTTGTTGGATATTGTCAGACCACTCCCCAAAGAGAAGGCTTGTGCTTCCATCAGCTGCACAGATGTACCTGTCCATCTAGCACTCACCAGCATGGAAGATCTCAGAGTACTGCAGAACCTACCTTTGCAGGGTAGACAGTTTGACAAGTGGTATTATGGTGCATAATTTCTCTCGTTACCAGTGAACTTGGACATCTTGTACGTGTTTAAAAGCCATTAGTACTAATATTTCTTTTCCTGTAAACTTTTTCTTTTCTCTCAGTTTAATAATGGGTCATCAGGGACTTGCCTGGTCCAGTGGTTAAGAATCACCTTCCAGTGCAGGGGCACGTGTTTGGTCCCTGTTCAGGAACTAAGCCAGTATGCCTCGACTAAGACCCAACCAGCCGAGTAAACATTTAAAAAATAATGGGGTGTATCAGTTTAAATGAAATTTTTTTTTCTTTACATGAAATTAGCCAGTCCTTTCTGCTGCATTTTCCCCAGTTTACCAGTTGCGTTGATTTTTTTTTTTTTAATATTTTTAGAAAGGCCTGCCTATCTTGAATGTTTTTAATTGTTTTCAAGTTCTCTATAGTTAGTTTTGGTGGGTAGAGCTCCATGTTGAGGAAGTTATTATAAGGCATTTTGTCTTTAATTGCTAATTTAAGTGGGGTCTTTTCTTGTAATGGAAGGAAGGGGCAGAGCAAAACGAAAATGAATTTCTTAGGTATTGTTTATTTTTTATTTTACATACAATGCAACTGTACACATCAGCCGTTACGTATAATGTTCTGAACCTCCCTCCCACTCCTGTAGGTTGTCACAGAGCACTGGGTTGGTTGAGTTCCCTGTGTGACAGTGTATTAAATGTACTAAAACTGATGTGTAAAAGTGTAAATCATGGGGTGGTTTTTTAATTGGAAAATTTGATTTATACTTTTTACATGTGGGCTTTTTTCCCTGACAAGTTTTATGAAACATGTAGTACACTGTACCTGTCTCATCATTATAAAGTACTCTCAGCTAATGCTTTTTGCTCTGAAATCTACCCTTTCAGGTATTAAAATTGTCACCTCTCTTCCTTGTCACATGCAAATGTGCCTTTGATGTACAGCATATATTGAGTTTTGCTCTGTGACCTGTTGGAGGCTCTTCCTCCTCAGAGGTGGGTTTGTCCTTGTCCTGTGAGTCTGTCTGCCTAGCTGACACGGTAGGTCTTTCTCTGCTGTCTGTGATGCTCATACCTCACTCTGGGGGGGGGAGGTGCTCCTCACTGTCCTTCTGATATTTTGCCACCCCAGTTTCTTTCAGAGAGTATCCACGGGTAGCTCACTTTGAGTCCTTTTCTGGTAAAAATTTTTTTAAAAAGTCTTCATTATGCCCTCAAACTTGGTAAGTGACGCAGTGTAGAATTTCCAGTTGAAACAATCTCCCCTCAGAATGCTGGAAGTAGTCTGTGTGCGCGTGCGCTCATACAACTGTAGGAGTCTAGGACCTGGAACGTGTTTGAGTTCTTCCCCCTCCCCACGTTCTCCGTGTGGGACACGTTTGTCCAGCTCCCCTGCCAGCTGGTGGCATCTGTTCAGGGCAGCACTGGTCTCTTCCTTGGTGGTGGAAATTCAGCACACACTTGTATAGAAAGTAGTTTTTAAAGATGTTCTTAAATTCAGATTACAAGGTAGGTAATTATCTCAAGACTTTGGATAAGTAACTCCCCAGTGTCGACATATTCTCATGATTCTCTTATGCTTAGTCAACTGTGGATCCGTACCTTTTCCAAATTTCAACAAGACACTGATGAACCATATGCCACTCCACCCAAAAAGGGCTGTTTTTCGGGTGAACTGGATACTGGTTCAGGCTGCAGACAAATGTAGCTGTTTTACATCTTGCCCTTAACAGTCGTGTATACAAACAGCAAAACTGCCATGCTGGGCTTCTTGGGCCAACATCCCCATGGAGGCAGCATGCCAGTCAGGTCACAGCCTCCTCTCCGTGGGCTGCTGTCCAGGACAGCTGGTATCTGTGTCCTTATTCTGTGCTTTGATCTTCCCTGGTGGCTCAGAGAGTAAAGAATCTGCCTGCAATATGGGAGACCCAGGTTCAATCCCTGGGTTGGGAAGGTGCCCTGGAAAAGGAAATGGCAACTCACTCTAGTATTCTTGCCTGGGAAATCTCATGGACAGAGGAGCCTGGCAGGCTACAAACCACAGGGTCGCAAAGAGTTGGACACGACTGAGTGACTAACTTTTCTGTACTTTGAGTAGGTGTGGGTACTCTAAACTAGGTCATTTCTAGTGCCCCGTAGCCTCCTGTGAGAGTACACCACGGAGGTGAACGTTTACTGTCCGTATTTGGACGTTTGTAACTAAAGGGGTTTCATATTCTTCGTCTTCATAGGGTTGCTGTGCACAGATGAGGAGGAATCTGTCACCTCGGGCTCTAATGCTAATTTCTGTGCTCACCTTGGGCCCTGCAGGGTGAGGATCCACGACCTCCGCACTGACAGCATCGCCCTGTCCATCTCCGCCCACCAGCTTGGAGTTTCTGCGGTCCAGATGGATGACTGGAAGATCGTCAGTGGAGGCGAGGAGGGCCTGGTCTCCGTGTGGGACTACCGGATGAGCCAGAAGCTGTGGGAGGTTCACTCCAGGTAGGCTGGCCCACAGGTGCTGCAGAGGCGGGCTCTTCCCTTCGCAGTGTCCTTGCTGTGATCCTCTGAGCCAGCTGCTGAGATCTCTGGAAATGGGTTCAGAACTGGAGCTGGTCGCTGCTGCCTGTTCAGACGGCTGCCACCTGGCTTGGGTAGAGACCGTGATGGCCCAGGCCCCCATCCTCCACTCCAGGGAGTATTGCCATTTACAAGGGCACTTCACACTGAAAAATTCAGGTTCAACCAAGAAGGAATTTGTGACTTTAACCTTTAGCTCCAAAATTCAAGAGACAGATACTCTCCTAAGCAGAGCAGATGGCTAGGTAAAGGGATACTAAGGGGGCCTCACCTGTTAAACATCTTGAGCTTGCTTCTAACCTTTAAAGCAGAGGTGGCCTTGCCTGAGCAGGGTCAGCTGGAGCCGACTCGAGGCTGCCACCTCGCCCACACCCACCCACGCACCCCGAGTTTTCCATCAGCACCTCGGTGACGAGATGCTCTGGGGCAGGGGTTCTGTGTGCATGTAGGGCAGAGCATCCATGGCTGAGGCTGCAGATGCACACCGAGGCGTGTCCCCGCCAACTGCGTGAGGAAGTGAAGACTGCAGACAGGTCTAGGTTAAGTACGAGGTAAAAAGAGGATGGGCTTGCTTTCTTGCTGGGCAGTGATAGCTGGTGCTTGGCCGGCAGCCTTCTCAGCTGGGGTGCCTGCCATCCGTGGGGATGCAGAGTTGCCACCAGGTGGTGCCAGAAGGCAGCAAACGCCCACACCGTGGCCGCCCAGAGCTGTCTCCCCGAAGGACAGCCTTGACTTTTTTCTCAAGCGCTGTCTCAGCCTGGCCGCTCCCCCAGCTGCCCCCAGCAGCTCCGGTCAGCCCACAAGGACTGCCCTTGCGCAGAGCTCATTTCTGTCTCCCTGAAAAGCTCTTCTTCCTCGGGTGGATCGTTAAGGTGAAGCCAGGGTAAGGAAGGTTGTGCCCAGAACTGTGTCCTGCCCCACCTTCCTAGCTCGTTTGTGATGCCTGTCGGTTCTCACCAGTGCTTAGCGCTTGTCCCAGAGAAGGTCTCAAAGCCTCGTTTACCAGCGCAAGGCTGATGCCGCTCAGGCTGCTGGGGATTCTCAGACTCAGTCCAGTCCTGGCGGCCAGTGCCCCATGCCCTCAAGCTCTGGTCCCACTGCCAACCACAGCCACACTCCCCAGGTCCCCCCGTCCCTCCTCAGCCAGCCAGCGGCACGCCTGGGACTGAGCCCCGACCTGTCCCCTCCCCGTCCTCCTCTCGTCTTTGCTCTCCAGCCCTCTTGCCTCGCTGGGCCCTAAGCAAAGTTCTCCAGGAACACTTTCTGTCCAGCCGGCACCACAGACCCTGGACTTGGGAACCCCGTCACCACCTTAAGAGGATCCTCGGCTCTGGCCAAGATGCCTGTCCTGCCCCCAGCCATCTCCAGGGCAGGGACACCCCCTCAGCCCTTCTCAGCGGGCCTGGCTGACAGGCCAGAGTCTACTGGGCCTAGAAGACCCCCGTAGTCTCTGCTGGTGTCTCCTGTTCCTCCTCCCAGTGCTGAACTGTGTCTCATCTTGTGGCTTATATCGTCTCTGGTGCTCTGGAAACACTGGCTGCTTTTCAGGGGCATAGAGCCCACCTTCTTAACACTTGGGACACACTCTGCTGGCAGGCATCTTCTTGCATTAGACAACTTTTCTATCCTATGTCTCCTGGCCCATTGCTCCATTGGAGGAAGTTTTTCTAAATGAACAAAGTCTTTGCTACATAGGTTTTAAGCCACTTTGTTCCTTGTTGTTCTGAATGTGCTGTCACAACCCGGAGTATGGCCCTCTGAGAGGGGCGGAAGGGGAGTCCTGTCCTGGGGGTGGCCGGGGGCGGGGCAGGCATCTTGGCCAGAGCAGAGGGTCCACTCAAGAGTAAGGCGGTGAGGGGGCTCCTGAGTCCGGGGCCTGGCGGGGCCGTCATGGCCAGCACCGGGCAGACCCTGCAGATGGGGAACCCGGCACAGGCCAGCCCGTGAGAGAGGCTGTTCTCCACCACGGGTGTCTGAGTTGTCTCAGGTTATTTGTCCTTTTACGTCCCAGCGCGCCAGGTGCTGGAGTGTTAGCCAGAGAGCACAGGACCATGGAGACGCCTGTACAGAGTAGGCCCAGCGTGTGGCCTGGCCTCCGTGAGGCCAGACACTGGCCCTCGGGGGGGGCCCAGTTTCCTCCACTGTGAAGGAAGAGCCTGGCTTAGACGGCTCTGGAACCCCGTGCAGCTCCACACTTGTGAGGCCCTTGTAGCAGAGGGAGGACGTGAGTTCCCACGGGCTTACCCTGACGAGCGTCCCCATGTGTTCCAGACACCCCGTGCGGCACATCTCCTTCAACAGCCACAGCCTCATCACGGCCCACGTGCCCTACGAGCGGGTGGTGCGCAGCGCCGACCTGGACAACTTCGCCACCCACCGCAGGTCAGCGCTCGGGCGGGGGATGGCCTGGGTGTGTGGGTGTTCAGAACAGACACTCTTAGCCTGATTTTGTTACTAAAACCGCCCGGGCCACCTAGTTCCCTGCAGGGCGTACCCTCAGGCATGGCCGTTCTTTTCATTGAAGTCAGGAACAGACACATAGGTGTGGCCAGTAACACGCGCTGAGTGCCTGCTGCAGCTGGATGCTGCGGGGGTGGGGAGGTGGTAGGGGCACAGCGGGGCTGTGGCCACACACGCCTAGAGCCCAAGCCTCAAGGCTTAAGATGGTGTTAGAAGCCCAGCGACAGTGCCAAAGCCCAGTCCTCACACCCAGCCCGAGGCTCAGAGGCCCTTCTTACCACCGTTGGCCTGGCTCCCTGCCCAGCTGGGCACCTCCCCACACTCAGTTCCCTCCATCAAACCTGTCTGCTCACCTCTTCCTCTCTAGGCGCGGGATTGGAGTGTCGCACACACTGGGACATTCGTCCTGAGTGGCTGTCTCGAGCGGACGTCACGGGGGCGGGGGCTGGGCCCTGGAACTGAGCGTGCTTTCTCTGTGCTTTCTCTAGACACCGGGGGCTGATCCAGGCCTACGCGTTTGCAGTGGACCAGCTGGCCTTTCAGAGCGCGGTACCCGTCTGCCGCTCGTCCTGTGATGCCATGCCGGGTTACAACTACGACCTCGCACTTGCCTTCCCCCCCGACAGTATTTAAGCGAGCGGGAGGGGCACCGCACGGGGCTGTAAGTGTTGGGGAGAAGAGCAGCCCCAGGGCGCACTGTGTGACCCCCCCCACATCCCTCTGCGCCTTTGCTTTTCCCCTTTGCTGGGGGTCTCCCCACGTCGTCGTGTATACTGCACAGAGGCCTTCACTGTAACTCCCAGGGGAGGCCCTGTGGCACCCCCCGTCCAGCACACTCACCCTCTTTCCAGTCTCCAAACTCCTTCTTTGGGGGGCCTTTGGATACGCTGGTCTCTGAGCTGATAAGGCCTCATCAGCCACCCAGCTCTTGGATTTGAGGTCACGAATTCAACTCTGGGTCATCCCCAGTCTGGGAGGACAGTCCTTTATCCTGGTAGCTTTTGATTTATAATTATATATTTGTACAATAATTTCATTAATAACTTTTGCTTACTACGATGTCTGTAACATGTGATACAAAGTAGACGTTTTCTACATACTCATGAATAAACAACTGTCCTCCACCTAGGGGGAAGATGATGGATTCTGGAGTAGAGAATGAGAAGAGGGGATAATACTGGAGGAACTGTTATATGTTAACCCACCTAGATAAGACAGGGTAACACAAGAGACCTGTTCATGCTGATAAATAGCTTCCATTTCCGTAAGATTAAGAGGGCAAACCATTGCATTCCTCTTGATTTAAAGACTCTTGTAACCAGCAGCCACCTACCATATCTACAAAATATCAAAGCAGAAAAACTGATGGAACTAAACAGAGAAATCCATGCTCATGGTGGGTGGTCAGATCAAATCAGTAAAAATATGTAAGGATTTGGAAGACATACTTAATATAATTTATAAGCTCAACACAGTGGCTATAGATAGGATTCTGTACCTTTTCAGATACCCACAGGCCACACACAAGAAATGACCACAGATGGAGGCCACAGGAGCAGCTCGGATTAGACCAAGAGCAGTACCAGCAGACAGGCCCAGTCCAGTGCCCCCAGTCCCAGTGGGTTCCAGTCAGACTTCAACAGAGCGCTAAGCAAAGACCTGGAAACTCCAGGCGCTCCTGAATTAACTTAGGATTTTTATATTTTTAACTGGAGGATAACTGCTTTACAACATAGGGTTGGTTTCCACTGTTCAGCAACATGAATCTGACTTGCTTTTAAAGAGGGAAATAAAAATGGAAACCAGGAAGGGAGACAGTAGAAGCACTGACCATCAAGACCCAGGGGGTGAGGCAGAATGGGACAGGGTTACCTTGTGACTTAGTGGACACCAAGGTCCTAGTGATCCCAACAAGGAAGGAGTTAAGGATAAGAACACTAATGAACTAGTGTTTAAGCATTAGTTGCTCAGTCATGTACCACTCCTTACAACCCTATGGATGGCAGCTCACCAGGCTCCTCTCTCCATGGGATTCTCCAGGCAAGAATACTGGAGTAGGTTGCCATTCCCTTTTCCAGGGGATCTTCCCAACCCAGGGTCTCCTGAATGCAGGCTGATTCTTTTCCATCTGAGCCACCAGGGAAATCTCATGAACACCAACAAATAGTGAAGTTGATCTTAAAGCCAAAAGCAGTTTTTTAAAAAGATGAAATATACAACTGTTGATAAAGGTTTTAAAAAAGAAGGCCCAAGGGACTATCAAACAGAGTAAGTATATTTTCAGCGTGGGGATGATTTGCCTACGCTGATCCAAGAGCAAAGTGCAGCTTTCCTGCTGTTCACAAGCATGTGCAGATGGTTGGGAAACACACCGTTACCTGGAGTCCTAGAACTTTTGAATCTTGAGGGTTGTGGAAGGCTTTTTTATCTTTTTCAGATTAAGGTCCTCGTTCGTAAAAGATGCACATCCAGCTAGAGAGGATGACAGAACCAGAGAGAGAGTGGCTCTGGGACCCGTCCCTCCTCCCGAGCGCGGCTGTCCTTCCCGGGAAGGCGGCTGTGTCAGTGGAGTTTCCTGCTTCCCTTCAGAAAACCCCATTACTTCCCAAATGAAGCTGGCCTGCAGCTGGCGGATGACACATGTACTGTACTGGAGTCTCACTGCTCTGACCCCCGAGTGACATCGTGCTACATGGCTTCCATCTCTCAGTCTTACCACTGGGGAAAGTCGTTTTTCCTTTAAGCAGCAGCTCCCTTGCAGTCTGATTTCACAGTTCATTTTGCAGATACAGTCTCCCTCTTAGCTTTGCAGGAATTAAGGATAATGAAAGAGTTCAAAAGAAATTAGACCCAGAAAATTTTACTGAAAATAAAAAGTTTTCAGCTACTTTGATTCACTGCTGGTCCAGGGTAAAATGTTAACAAGTGTGGGGTTTTCCTTCCTAGCCTGTTGATAACATCTACCATCCACGAAAACCACCTGGGCTTTGTGAAGAGTTTCCTGGACGCAAACTAGAACTCCAGGCACGCTGAGCTCAGTCAGCACTTTTTTGCAGTAAACCTTACGTCCCTGAAGAAGTAGCCCTGATGGGGAAAGGTTCAGAGTTCTTTCGTGAACAACCCCTTTCCATGGCTTCACGAAATCTTGGCCCACGTCCACCCCCGTCTGCTCACCCCCCCTTGCCTGTGTCCCCGCTGGCTGTTTTGTGGGAGCTCCTCTGCCAGTTGAGTTCTTAGCTGACTGACCCAAAGTCTGCTCTTGCTGTACCTCTCTGTTCTGCTTTTCAGCCTCAGCCTCAGGTCTTCCCCAAGACCAGGATGGCCCTCAGGGAGAGCCAGAGGGCCGAACGCCAGAGACCTTTGTCTCGTCCGGCTTTGACTTTTCTACTTTATACCATGTCCGTGTTCTGATGCTAAATTTTTCAAATGTACGTATTCCCAAAATGACTCCTCACTCTGGCAAGGTGTGTCGCACCAGCACCGCCCCCCCCATTCTCCACTCTACCAGCTCTGCACTCTCCTCCCAAAAATCTCACGTGGCGCGTTGAATAGCTTTCCCCCAGAACCAGTTAGAGGGGCTCCTAGCTCAGGATCCAGGAGACCCACACACAGTGTGTGAAACTGCATAAGGGGATTTTTATGGGAGGAAGTGTGGCTCTTTTGTCAGATTCTCAAAAGGTAAAAACCCCAGTTCCCTGAGGATTCCAGCTATAGCCACTAGATGGCGCTGCCGCTGCCCAGGAAGTGATTCATCTGAAGACACATCCTAGGGCCACATCATCTTCCCCTGCAAGGAGACAGCCTGCCCTGGCTGACTGGATTCAGCTGATTCGAGGAAAACACAGTGTCCCTAAGAGTGGAGTTCTGGTCCGAGTCCTCTGTACCCTCCAGAGCCAGGCTGCCCTCTATCTGAGAGAACAGCGCGTCTCACTCCGCACTGAGATGGCAAACACGCCACAGCGAACCCACCCTGCTCACCATCGGAGAGAAGTGGCCTTCTGGTGGGGATGCAGCCTTCTCTTACTGGGGCCTGTCAGGACGGGCGGGCCCACAAGGGTGGCGCCGGGGGCTGCTGGCCTTCCCTGACTCGCCTTCGCTCTGCGCAGCAGCTGTGGCATCTGGGAGTGCGCGGTGCCGGCTGCCAGGCCCCGGTGCCCCAACGACGCGGACCTGCCTGCCTCACCCGCCGCCAGGCCGGATGAATCCCTGGCTCCTGTGCAGGGCCCAGGGCGATTTGGACGGCGTGGCCTGGGGTGAGCAACGGCAGGGCCCCCTCATTGGGCTCCAGCCGGTGCCACGTGGGCGCCAACCTGCGCTCTCCCTGCCTCTGCTGCTGGGCGGGGGCTTCTGAGCAGAAGCTCCACCGGGGAACTTCTCTACCCCTAGAATGGGTGGGCAGGCTCCCCCCACATCCAGAGTGGAGCTTGTCCTGATCTTCCCTCGCCCAGCACCAGTGCGAACGCCCTCCTCCTGGATTCCTTTAGAGGGAGGTGCCGCAAGCTGCTCCTCTGACGCATCCGCCCACCTGACCGCTTGCCCCATGGACTTTGGGGTCAAGACGGGAAATTCAGTCCCTGCTGACCTGGTCCACCAGCGGGTTAGGAGGAAGAGCAGCCACCACATGCCCATCAGAATCCTCAGTCCTCCTTGGGGCCAAGTTCCTCCAGCCACTGAATCCCTCCTGGCATTGGTCACCGGTTCCGGAAGAGCCCAGAGACAAAGGCAACACTGATACCCACCCCCCCGGGAGGTGATGGTGACAGCCCCAGCTCCTCCCACTCAACTCTCCAAGGCCTCCCCAAGGTCACAGTGTGGGAGGACAGCTTGCAAGGCAGAACCTTGTCTCTGAAACCCTTGCCAAGGCGACTTGTATTTTTAACTCTCCATCAGCCTACGTTAAGTCACTATGCTGTGTGCGGTTAAGCTTCAGCCTGGTGAACCCTGGACAGCAGAGATGGGTTCACTTGCTCAGTGACAAGGATCAGATCTATACATGAACCTGCCTCCCATTAGCAAAGCACATAAAGAACATCCCCAGCCCCTGGGGTCAGAAAATAATCAAACTGCTGAAGTTTAGGCATACCTCAGTAACTTGTTCCCTCAGAGGGTGCTCGGCCAAAGCTAGAAGCTCCTGCCATCTTACTCCATTCCTTTATCCATAATTCATGTTAACGTGGCTGCAGGTTTCCCTTGAGCTTCTCATATTAGATTTCCATTACACAGCCCTTTTGTAAACCTACCACATGGCCATGTTTGTGTCAAATTGCTCTATTCTTCTAATAGCCAAAAGCAGAGTTCTCATAACATTTTCTCCTTGGTAATATGGCAACATTGGACTAGATCCTGCCTTCATCCCAATTCCTGGGAAGTGGGTGGAGAATGTGGAGAGAGGTGACCTCACCCTCATTCTGCACGCTGTGGACATGTCCCTGCTCCATCTCCTCCACCCACAGCCTGAGGCCCTCAAAGCACTGACTTCAAATATTTGATTTAGCATTGATTAATCATGAGTATAATTCCCAATAAGAGGAAAGCTGTAAAACAAGGGCATTTGTTCTACAACAGGCAAATTAAGAAATCAACAGACGCATCACTTCAGATGGGGGCAGAGCTACACTCACTCAGGGTCTCTGCAGCCAGAAAGCCCCTCCTGGGCACACCCACCAGTCCAGCCTGTCACAGGGGCCATGCCAAGACTCGTGCCCAGGGCAGTGACCCTCATCCTTTCCATTCAAAGGCCAGCAGCAGACTGTGGGGAATAACCGCCCTCCCTAGAAGTGGGTCTGCCCTAACAGCTGATCCCGGATCACTCCCTGAATGACCAAATGAGTGAAGACACCACCTCATGCACCGTGCCCTGGGAGCCGGCAGGAGAGCCCCAGGCCGACTCTGGCCTGCCTTCTGGTGGAAGTCAGTCAGACTCCCTCAGTGACGGTGAGATGTCAGCATGTTCTGGGGCAGCACAGACCAGGCTCGGGGTGAATAAATCCCTTTCTTCACTAGCAGTTTAGGTAAGCCATGGCCAAAGCTCCAAAGACATCCAGCTGGCCCTTGGTGGTCTGAACAAGTACAAGCGCACGCTGTGTGCCCAAAGTGGCCATGCTTCCAAATGCAGGCTGGGCAGGTGGAAGGTCTGTTGTTTACAGAAACACTATGTTCATGAACTGTGGCCATGCTCCCAAATGCAGGCTGGGCAGGTGGAAGGTCTTGTTTACAAAAACACTACGTTCATGAACTGCCTTTGTTGAGAAGACGACGACTGAAGCAAATGGAGCTCCAGTCCCAGAAAATCCATCCCTCACTGGCCACACCAGCAGGCCTGCTGCTCAGAGACTCCGCGGGACCCTGGTATTCGTGCTAGGCGGGGAAGGACTCAGCAGGGCCTAGGGGGCTAGGGGCATGAATGCTTCGGCCAGGCTGCGGGCATCTCACTGGAGAGCCGTCCTGGACGAGCACTAACTAGCGCTTACCCGGGACCAGCTCTCCTGACTGCAAGTCTTTCTAAATTCCTTCTGCTGGCAGCCAGATCCCAGCAACAGGAGGAGGGAGGGAGGGGTGTTGGAGTCAGGGGTGAGGGGCAATCACATCCCAGTCTCCCACACAAATGCTGGCACCAGGAGGGTAAGCAGAGGCCTTGGGCTTTGCTCCTTAACTGTCAAAACATTTGTGGAATTCAGCACTAAATAAGCAAATCCAAAAATATGGCACTGGGAACTACATCCAGTCTCCTGGGAAAAACCGTAGTGGGAAGGAATATACAAAAAGGATGTATGTATGTATGTCTAACTGAATCACTTTGCTGCACAGCAGAAATTAGCATAATTTGTAAATCAACTACATTAAAAAACCAAAAATCAATAAAAATTACAAAAAATAGCAGAGCTCCAAAAGTGACTCCACACAGCTCTCGACTCACCAGAGATGGAGATGGGGTGGTGCTGTCCCGGCTGCCAGTCTGTGCATCGAGGTCCATGGAGCTGGCGTTCCCCAGACCCTGCTGGGGTTGGAGGTCCCAGCTGGCCCCTCCACGTGCTCCGCAGGACTGGAATGCCCATGTCAGCACTCACTGTCTGAATAAGGAGGGCTTCTCAGCTCCGCCACTGCCCTTGGACACAGGCTCCTCAGCTCTGGGCTAGGTGGTTACGCTTCCCTTCATTACCTTGTGGCTCTGTTTTGGCTTCAAAATACCAACATGCACCTCGTCCTAAGCAACACATCTGCTTGTGTTCGCTGGAAACAGCTCCAGGGGCATGTAGACCCGGGCACTGGGCATTGGATGAAGGCTCCGGGGCGTGTCTGTTATGTTCTGAACCCTAACATGTGAGTGTAAGATAGATAAAAGATGCTTAATACCAAAACTGAATTGCAAATTTAAGAGCACAAAGAATAATAGCAGTAACCAATGATCAGGGGAGCTTTCCTAGAAGGCTAGGAAGGTACCTTCCAGTGGGTGTCAGTGACAGGGACCACCAGGAAGCAGAACGTGACCAGAGACCACAGCGCTGCCCGAGAGAGTCAGCAGGTCCCCAGGGCACCACCGAAGGCCAGCCCTGTGCTGACCTGACTCACTGGCCACAGCCACCGCCCCAGCTGAACGACCGTGTTTCCCCCTTGCCTCACCCTCCACTGCCAGCAGGTGACCACCGGAGGTGTGGGAGATGCTTACCTGGGCCGGTGGCCTCCCCAGCTGCTGCTGTGCTGGGGACCCCGGGGTGCAGGCCGTGTGGCTTCCCCTGTCCTCAGGCCGCACCCCCCCAGCACCACGGGGTGAACTTAGGTGGTCCCCTTGGCTGGCCCTGCTCAGGTCTTCTCCTTGGGCCTGAATATTGGGTCATGACACCCAGGAAGCCCCCGACCCTCCGAGCCCCCATGGAGGAGCTGGAGACTGAGGAGGCAGATGAGTTCCCAGCACTTGTGTTGGGATGCAGCAACCTGTTAACCCCAAGTACACCAGACAGGAAGGGAGAAAAAAAAATCCCCTGCAAACCAGCCTTTGAGAACTAGCTGCTACTGCTTGCTCCTTGTGGTCAACCTCTGGGCCGCCAGATGGCCAGGTCGCCTGCGTGGACGTGGGAAACAGACAGGAGCCACGCTCATTACCAAACCCTTTTCCTTTTTTATTAGAGATAAAAACAGCAAAGTCCCACACACCATACCCTGCGGGAAAACGAGATGAGCAAGGCGTGTCGGCTATTTACAATAAGGGCTGCAGCAATCGGGCCCCCCGTGCAGCCCAGGTCCCAGTGCAGACGCTCCGTGGGGGCAGGCGGTCAGTGGCACAGGGCGATGGTCTCCATGTTCAGGAAGCGGACGTGCATCTTGGTCTCGATGTCAATGCCCTGCCAGATCTGGAGCACAGACGGAGCAGCATGAGTGGGCATCCCTGCCCCCCAAGACCCCCGGCCACTCCCTGCCTGCCCACCTCCGCCACCCACCGCAATGCCCCGCAGGTGAGATCCAGAGCAAAACGCAGAACCTCTTCCATCTGCCTCTTTGCTGGTTAACTGGGCTCTGACATTCAGATTCTTTCTGGACTGTCACAGCAAGTTATTTAAGTGCTGAATCCAGGCTCCTAGCTGAAGTCACTCGAGCCACCCACCACCACTTCAGGCTCCGTGATTTTCATGCAAATTCCTGAGCCCCTGTTAAACCTCCTTTGCACCAGAAAGACGTGGAGACCACCACCTGTGCTGCCCACTCCGTGGTGGGGGCTACCGTGGAATCCTGCACGGAAGCGGCTTGTAAACTGTTAAGGGCTGTGCAACTGTAAGATCTCATCAAGCCATCATCATTCATTCAAAGGTCGCGACAGTTAGGTCTTTATAACCTCCCAAGGATAGGTCACCGTGTTCCAGAAGGATAAGCTCCTGCCCAGGAAAGGTGGTTTCCGCCAAAGACCACGTCTGTCACCACATACCTGGCATGGCCATCAGGGTCCATCCCGGCCAGGGCCCTAGCGGACACTCAGGCCACCAGACCCAATGCCAGACTACGGGCTCCAGCGCCCAGGACTCCGCTCCTCGGCCACTCGGGCCCAAGAGGACCACGGATGGTGAGACGGCTGGAAGGATTCGGACAGGAACCAAGGGGTGTGGTGGGCAGTGACTGGTCACCGTCTCCCTGATTATGTAAGAATTTCAGACTCTCACAATGTTGAGTGTCGCCCTCAACATCTTCAGGGACAGCCACAAGGCTCGGGCACGCACAGTCCTGTGGGCACCCAAGTCACAGGGAGGCCACCGCACACTTTCGGCCACCGTCACGCGCCCACAGTCCCAGGCGCTTTCCTTGTTAGGTGGGCAGGGTGTTCCCAGGAAGAGAGGTCTGGATGCGCAGGGTGGTTTCTGCCAAATGCCAAGGTGATGAGAGGGTCGTGGCGGGGCTCGGAGAACGGGAGCAGCCGGCTGGTCGGGAAAAGCCCAGCAGCCACGGATTGGGGGCCCTGGAGGCGGGCGGGGCAGGGCTGGGAACAGACTGCTGGTTTTCTGAGGCCAAAAAGGATTTCATCTCGTCTTCTGGCTCAAAGCAGCATCCTTCCTCCCTAACCTCCCCTTGGCCTCCCTGTCTTCTCACCGCTCAACTCTGGCTCTTGCCTGGGTGTTACCACCTTTCCACATGCCAAGGTGACCCATGGCACAAATGCCAGCTCAACTTCTCCCCGTCCACCTGCCCTGGGGGAGTGGGCAGGGCATGTCTGAGAGGGAGGCTGACCTCCTCCAGCTCAGCAGGCCCTTCCCGTCTCTCCTTCAGGCCGGGTCTGTACCACCCACGCCCCTCCTCATGTCCCTCCTCTTACCATGACTGGCCAAGTTGGCCACACAGACTTTGGGGGAGTCCCTCGGACAGGCTGCCCCTCGGCTTCCTAGAGCTTCAGCCATAGGGTGGGGGTCCCCAGCGCTGTCCTGGGCACAGGCCTGTTCCCAAAGGGCCGCCTGGGAGTGCTGGCAGCTGGCCCAGGAGCCCCTGGCTATCATTGCCCTAACCTCCCATCTTCCTCAGCTCCTTGAAGGGGTGCGGGGGCACCGCTGTTGGGATGCTCAGAGCCAAAGAGTAGGCAGAGCACCGGCGGGCTTGACTCCTCGCCAATCAGAGCGTCGGGATTCCCAGTGTGCAGGCACGTTTGCAGCCACGAAGGCTGGGCGAGGCCTGAACGTCCACTAACCAGGGTGGAAGGTGGGCAGCTGGGCACACAGCACTGTCTGTGAGGCCCGGGAGGGCAGCAGGACCGCATGTGGGCAGCACCAGTGCGTGCTGAGAAGAGCTGGGCTCACAGGCGTGGAACATTCCAGACCCTGGTTCCAGCTGTCAACAGGGTGCTTCTGAGAAAGGGGACCAGGGACTTGATAGGGAGAAAAACGGAGCCTTCCTCAGAGGCCGTTTCGTACTTGCTAAGTTGTTTTGACTGTCTGTGACTATCATCACCCTTTCAATAAACTTAAGTAAAATCAGTTTAAACCACTGTTAACAGGCCACACTCAGGCTAGACCCTGTTCCCTTGAGACGCCCGTCTCTTCCTGACCAGCAGGGTCCCCCGCAAGCCCCCAGGGCAGCCCCCATGTCCACCCACAATTCCCAGGCACGCACCTTTAGGAAGTCATCGAAGGTGATCCCCTCGTACACTTGATCGGGCTCCTGGGGACAGAGAACGGGGCGCAGTAAGTGGTTTCTGCCCAGAGACCCTCCACCTCCACCCTCTGACCCAGAAAGGGGGGTGGGGCATGTAGGTAGGACCATGAGAACATTTTGGACTGTTCGGCCCTAGCTCGGGGCCGGTCACCTTGAACTCTGGCGTCCCCTTGATGGTGGGGTGGAAGCTGGTGCTGGCGCAGGCCCACCCCCTACCTATGTCCCTGGGGAGGACAGGGCTGACATAATGGGAAAAGAAGGGGGGTGGGGTGGGCACAGAGGCTGGGGCGGCCACCAACAAACACTCCCTGTCATTTCTCCATCCTGCCTTCTCAAACCAGGCTTGGCTGAGAGCAGCTCTGAGCTGACCGGTGCTCCAGACACTGGGCAAAGGGCCAAGGGAATGAAGGGCCAGCCAGCACAGCCCACCCCTCTCGCCTGTGAGTCAGCCTGATGGCATGGGGTCCGGGAGCCTCCCCTCCTCCGGAGTCACCTGTGCACACAGGGACGCACAACATGGTAAGCAAGGCTCCTGCCCCTGATGACGCTACGACCAAGTCCCCACGGCCCCCGCCCACAGCGCCCTCCGTGCCCATGACAACCGGGCGGACATCCCACTGCCTGTCAACACGAGACCAGCCAAAGAAAGCGTGGTCGTCCAGGCTCTGGATTACCACGAAGAAGGGGTCGATCCCAGATGGGCTGATACGGAACAGGCTCCAAGATACGTACCCGCTGGGGAAAAAAACAAGGAGCAGAAACACGTTTGCAGGCTGTTCCCTACACCACAGATGGCTGCCACCTGCCCCAGGGACGTGAGGGGTCAACACGGGGACAAGAAAGTCGGGGGACTTGAACGCCGTGTTGTGTGACTCAGAACTAGAAGACCCAGTGTGTTCGTTGATCTGTGTCAGGAAAAACCCATCAAAGGCAGGTCTCTTTAGGGAGGAGGACCAGGAGAGAGACACTTCTCTTTACTGCTCTGAGATTCGTTCTGACGCGTAGTTAACACCAGGGACTTCCCTGGTGGTCCAGTGGTTAAGAGTCACCTTGCAATGCAGGGGACACCAGTTCAATCCCTGGCCCAGGAAGGGCCCACATGCCACAGAGCAACTAAGCCCGTGTATCACGACGACTGAGCCAGTGCTCTGGAGCCCCGAGAAGAGAAGCCACCACAAGTGAGAAGCCAGCACACCGCAACCAGAGAGTAACGCCCGCTCGCCGCAGCTAGAGAAAGCCCGTGTGCAGCAACGAAGACCCAGCACAGCTAAAAATAAATACGTAAATAATTCATTTAAAAAAAGAAGGAAGAAGACACCAGCAGGCACTCTCCGTGTGTCTGCTACAAGTGTTTCACCAACGTGATTACCATGAGCTGATGCAAATCTCCCAACAGCCCCCTCAAGTGGGCTTTGCTCTTAATCTAATTTCGGATATACTTTTTAATTTTATGAAAAACGCCAGATTCTTAGAAGGCCTGGACCAGCCCTGTCCCTACGGCTGCCTGCTCTTCGTGACCAGGGTCAACAGACAGAAGAAGCGCTGCCCTCTGCCTGCCGCCCACCCCAGGTCCCTGGGGGCAGCCAAGGGGAGTGAACTATAGACAAGGCCCCTTGGGCCCGAGACCCAGCCTGGAGGGTGGCGCCCAGTGGAAGCAAGGCAGGCGGAGGGGCCGGGGCTCGGGGCAGCACCGGGCCGAGACCCCAGGAAAGCCGGTCCGCCCTCTAGCCACAGGAAGGCTTCCCAGAGACGCATCCTGGAAAGATCCCCAACCGCAGTGGACAGCCAGCCCTGGAAGTCCACGACGGTGGGCGATGCCTCGTCTGTCTGTGGCAGGAATGTCAGGTGTCCTCAGAGGCCGCACGGTATGAAGGGAAGTGGTCGCCCCTCGTCCCACGCCTCTGTGTTTATCTGGTCGATGATCACAAGAGAAAATATTTTACAAGCACACAGAAGAGCGGTAAGTTAAGGAAGATGATGCCCACGGTGGCGGGATACCCACCCTGGGAAGCCGGCACGGGCTCCAAGGATGCGTGGATTCTATGCAGATCAGCAGCTGCCAGCTGCCAGCGATTTCACGACAGCAAATTAAGAAAACTCGCCAATTGAAACTAGAGTACTACAGGGAGCAATTTATCGGAGGAGAGTGTAATTAAATCAAGTGGGGATTCGGCTCGCGCAACCCGGCCAGGGGTCCCTGCACTCCCCAGCGAGGCCACCAGCCCTTTCTGCAGCAGCTTAATCTGCTGAGGAGGGTGGGTTCACCAAACCCAGAAGCCTCCCTAGGGCCCCTGAAGCAGACAGATAAAATGCAGTTCAATAAAGTGACCACAGCCCCCTTGCTCCTGGGAGCAGGCCCAGGCCCGCACAAACAGCATGTTCCAGCAGGAAAAAACACCCCTCCACCTGGGCTGGGGTGACCCCAAAGCCGTGGTGGTGTCTGGGACGGCAGCCATGGTGAATACACAGGAGCCAGAGGGGGTGGTCTCAGGGTGACCACCCGAGACCCGCCGCAAGGAACAAGGAACATGATGCGGTGAACACCTCATCACAGACATGATCATATGCCTGCCCACACAGCCCCCCAGGGGCTCAGAGCCCCTGTAAGACCGAGTCCAACATCACTGTCCGGGACGCCCAGAATATTCTATGTCTCTGAGCCTTGGTTCACTTGGAACCAGTGAAACAAGGCTACAAATCCATTAAGTGATGCCCATGGAGAACCTAGCATGGTGCCTACACTCACCCTTCAGAGGACCCTGGGGGGTGCCTGGTTGCCTGGAACCTCCCAGGGGAATCTGCAACCCCCTCTCCCCGCAACAGCACCATCCGAGCCTGTGAATGCCAGCAGTGACCGCTCACAGGACGCGCTGGTCCACTGACCATCCGTTCCTGTGCCCTCTGCTCCATCTGTTCTGCGCTGGGGGTGACTTCACACCCCCCACCAACCCAGGGACAGCAGCTGTGTCTGGAGACACGTTTGGCTGTCATGATTTGGAGGGTGTGACTGACCCAGTAGATAGAAACCAGGGACACTGCTCAACACTCTGCAACCCCAGAGGGCCCTGTGTCAACAGCGCCGGGCAGAGAAACCCCAGGCCTGAGAGCCCGGCTCTGAGAAATGACTCACCACTTCTGACACCAGCGGGAGGCCTCCCACCCTCATCAGCCACACGCCCCGATGGCTGAGCCTGTCTCATCTACACGTCACCCCCGCGGCTCCCAGCTCCTCCCTGGACGCCAGATCGTGGGCCCTCAGGAGACCCCTGCCCTCCAGGCCACAAGTCGCCTCATTAATAATAAAATTAATGAGAGTGAGCCCATGCGGTACACCCACCGGGCCTGGCTCTGCCGGGTGCTACCGTGGGCCCAGGAAAGCTACCCAGTAGGGTCTGCAGCCCCCCAAGCCCAGCCTCCCCTGCCTGGCCCGACTCCCCAGGACTGGGACCTCAGATTTAGTTTCTGGTGGGACAGGAAAGCAGCAAGGTATCTGAGCAGAGCTCTGCGCCAGGCCCAGTTGGAGTGGTGAGCAGGCCACGGGGGTCTCTGCCCTCCAGGCCTTCCAGCAGCGCAGACTCAGAGCTCGCTGGGTTCTGGCAGGGCTCGGCGGGCGGAGAGTGGAGGGTGGGGACAGGGGCCTTGGGCCCTCACCATCTGCCCCACGCAGACGCTGGCCGCCTCCATCATGGCACCGTCGGCGATGGAGCGCGCTGACTCCTTCTCGATGTGGGGGTTCCCCGACAGCAGCTCCTCTACCACCTGCCGGGCGGGGCAGACACACCGTGAGCTCGGGCCTCAGGCCAGGCCGCTGAGCGCGGTGTGTGTGGGGGCCACTGGGGCCCGCCGGGCAGGTGCAGGAGCATACTTTACATTTCGATACTCTTCCAGGGTGATGCGGCCGTCACTGTCAGAGTCGTACATGTGGAACAGAACTGGGGGCAGTGGGGAGAGGAGAATGAGTCAGGCGAGGATGAGAAGGGAGCCCTGGGTTCCCCGCTCCCCCAAGCTCCCCCTCCCTCAAACTGAGCAAAGCACCCCCAGCAATGCAACCCGAATGCCAAAGCCATAGGGGGCAAGGACAAAGGGCGTGGGGCCAGACGGACCACTTCTGGTGAGTGACCTTGGACAAGCGACCTCACTTCTCTGAGCCTCAGCTTTCCATCTGTAAAATGGGAGTCTCTACACCTCTGCCTCATTGTGGTGGTGTCAGGTGAGCCAAGGCCAGTGGATCACGCGACAGTCTCATCAAGAGGAAGTCAGCTCAGCGTGACTTCAAGGTGTCATTCCTGACAGACCCAAGACAGTGGCTGCCATCCTGGGCTTGGGGCAGGTCATGGACCCCGCTGCTTTCCTCCCGCCCCTGGCTGATCCAAGCCGGCCCCCGAGGGGCATTCACACCTGCTCGGCTTGCTTCTGTCTCAGTGAGGTCACCTGGTCCCTTTACTGACATGACTCAGCAGCCTGTATCCCAGCAGAGCCAGGAGCCGAAGGGGAGGTGACCTCTCCACCCCTGGCTCAGCCTCAGGGAGCCTCAAGCTCACAAAGGCCTCGGTCCCGGCATTTACCCTGCCTGGCGCTCTGCAAACATCTCTGCCCCTCATCCTCACACGACCCTGCCCTGAGCCCAGGGCTACCCCGAGCCCGTGTCACAGACGGGGCTGACAAGCTCAGAGAAGCGAAGGCATTTGCCCACAGCTGCCCTATTAACGGGGGCTTTCCTGGTGGCTCAGACGGTAAAGAATCCGCCTGCATGCAGGAGACCTGGGTTCAATCCCTGGGTTGGGAAGATCCCCTGGAGAAGGGAAGGGCCTATCCACTCCAATATTCTTGTCTGGAGAATTCCATGGACAGAGGAGCCTGGCGGGCTACAGTCCATGGGGTTGCAAAGAGTTGGGACACGACTGAGGGATTTTCACTTCACTTCATTAACGGAGGGGCAGCCAGGGGTTTGAACCAGAGTCTGTCCCATCCCACAGGCCCCATGACCCCTGACCCAGCCCTTGGAACCATCTGGAAGCTGGGCCGACACCAGGCGCCATCACCCTGCCCCCAGCAGTCCTTAGGACACATCCTGAGCTAAGTATAGCCCGGGCCCTGTTTACATTTCTCTGCAGACGCTGCTGCCTCGGGGGCAGGGTGCAGAAGGATGCTGGAGTCCTGGGAAAGTGCACAGGGAGGGAGGGGTGCTGCCCGCCCTGAACTCAGACCCAGGGCCGGAGGGGCCCCGAGGGTGGGGGGCATGGGCCCGCGGAGGCCGCCCCGTGAAGCCCTGTCTGGTGGCGGGCTATGGACCGGGGCAAGGGATGGAAGCACCCCTGAGGTCTCATCCAGCCTCAGAACCACACATGTGAACCAGCGTCAGGTTCAAGGTCAACAGCTGCTTGGTGGAAGGGCTGGATTGAACCAGGTCTGTCCAAACCAATTTCCCATCACCGACAGACCCTTCTATTCCCAGAAAATCACCAGCTGCTGAGGAGTGTCAACAAGGAGGCTGTCTCAGAGCAGCCTAGGAGAGGGAGCACCCTCTCTGCTGTGAAACCCCCCTCCCCAAGGCCCAGAGTTGGGGCTCCCTGACCCTCCCCACCCCCCGCAGGGGCACAGCAGGCCTCGGGGACACCCACATCTCAGCTTCTCTTTCCGGCACAGCTGCACCTGCTCCTCATCCATGGTGGTGTCGATGGGCCGGAAGTAGGACATGATGGTCAGAAAGTCCTCGAAGTTGATCTCGTCGGCCAGGCCGCTGGATCCCTTGCGCAGGTTCCTGCGGGAGCAACGAGGGGGTGTCGGAAATGCATTCAAAACAGAACCTCATCTCACTGCCGCCCACAGCCCCAGAGAAGCCGGCCCCCCCACGCACTCGCTTCACCTACAATGGCTATCCTAGCCTTGGGTTCTGCTACCCAGCGACCAGCTCGTGGGGGTACCGGGGCCCCCCTGGGGGGTTAGTCCAGCCCTGTGCTGCACTCCTCCACCCAGAGACCACCATCCGGGGGTCTGGGGCAGACACAAGCAGCTGCACCTCTGCTGGGGCGGGGGGCTGCGAGGCATGCACGGGGGTCAGAGTTGGGTGGTAATTCACCAGGTATGTCTCCTGACCCTTTCCTTTAGATCAAAAGGGTCAGGGGGTCACAAACTGCAGCCCAGGGGCCAAATCCTGCCTGCCACCTGCTTTTTTATAGCCCGTGAGCTAAGAAGGGTTTGTATGTTTTGATATGGTTGAAAAAATAATGTTAAGGGGGAAAAAAAGAATAGCATCGCATGACAAGTGAAAATTACATGAAATTCAAATCTGAGCGTCCAGAAATAAAGTTTTATTGGCACACGGCCATGCCTGCTCATTTACATGGTATCCGCGGCTGCTTTCAGGCTACAGAGGCAGAGCTGAACAGTTGCAACAGTGACGATGTGGCCCGTGAAGCTTAAAATATTTACTCTCTGGCCTTTTAGAGAAAGTTTGCCAGTTCCTGCTCTCTGTCAGCCGTCTGAAACTCGGGCACAGTGATCTGTGGGCAGGCATTTCTGAGTAATCTGTTTCCTACCAAAGTGTGAACTGCACCAAAGAGCTGCAGGTTTTCGAACAGATGAGGGCAGGTTTGAGATGTCCCTGCAGATGTGCTTTTCCGAAGGGGTGGGAAAGGGCTTGAGTTCCAGGTGGGGCTCGGGGAGCGAACCCAAGGCTGGGTCCGTCTTCTGCCGAGCACACTGCGGGTACCCAGCAAATGCATGCGAGGGCACTGACAAGCCACCAAGTGCAGGTCCTGGCAGAGGGGTTGGGAAAGAGTCAGCCTGGAGCCGACTCCAACCCAACACGGGCTCCGGACCCACCGCTGCCCTACTCTCACCGCTGATCGACTTCTACTGGGGCAGGTCGCCATCTGTGTGATGGTCCCCCTACCCTCCCTGTGCCTCCTTGCAAAGGGACAGTTCTCTGCTGGCCTGGGATGATGATGCTTCTCAAATGCACTTGGGTGCCTCCTGGGGTCAGGACCACATCTCAGCTTAAAGGAACATGTTCAAGGTTCTCTCTCCAGGGGCCCATCTGTTGTGGTTTTGTTGCTAACTTGTATCTGACTCTTTGTGATCCCCACAGACTATAGCTCTCCAGACTCTTCTTCCCATGGGATTTCCCAGGCAAGACTACTGGAGTGGCTTGCCCTTTCCTTCTCCAGGGCATCTTCCCAACTGGGGATGGAACCTGCATCCCCTGCATTGGCAGACAGGTTTTTTACCGCTGCGCCACCGGGAAAGCAGGGGCCCAGTTGCTCCCTTTCAAATCCTGCCCCTGCAGCGTGCACCACACTCCACCATTCAGAGATCTCACTGTCCCCAAGCTTCCATTCCAGGAGATTTTCCAGAAAGAAGTGGCTCCCGAGCCTGGATCACGAAAGGTGGATTGTGAAACAACAAACGGAGAGATGAGAGGGAATCTCCCCAGGACTCAGTAAGCCTAGTCTTTGAGTGTGTGGTGTTTTTTTTTTTATTTCAATTTTCTCTGAAATCATCTCTTACAAAGGTTTCCCACTGTTCCTCTGGACAAATTTTTAATAACCTCAGAGTTCCTGCTGTCATGGGCACAGACCAGACTTACAAGGTATAAAAACAGCCCCAGGAGTCATCAGGCTCCTAGGAGGCATGGTTCAGTGGGTTAGTTTACACCTCCTTCTCAGGGGGTTCTGGCTGCAGCGAGAGGGATGGAGATGAGCTCGGGGACATGTGATGGGCCCCGGGGCAGGCAGGCCATGTGTGTCTGCTTCTCAGGGAAGGCTGTGACCTGGCTGCTTCAGCATCAGGACCCAGCTCAGGGGCAGGGGGCTCCTTCCCATCCTAATGTCCCCAGGAGGTCCATGTGGGCCAGCATCCTGGTCTCTCAAGGCGACCAAAGGGCAGAGGCCGAGGAAACACAGACACAGCCCCTGGAGCCAGGCCGACCTGCACTCCACTCCAATTTCCACAGTGGGGCACCCCAAGGCTAGGGTCAGTGGATAGAAGAATGGGTGTGTGCGCTAAGTCGCTTCACGAGACCCTATAGACTGTAGCCCACCAGGCTCCTCTGTCCATGGGATTCTCTAGGCAAGAATACTGGAGCCGGCTGCCATACCCTCCTCCAGGGATCTTCCCAACCTAGGGAACTTAACTTACGTCTCCCAAGTCACCTGCATTGGCAGGCGGGTTCTTTACCACTAGTACCACCTGGGAAACCCTAAAAGAATGGGGGCTACATCCAAATCTGCAGCCCTGCATCACAGTACTCTTCTTGCAAGAAAGCCCGATTGAGGGCAGTATTTTCACTTCTTTAACTCTCCAATGACTCTGTGAGGACCAGAGCCCGTGGAGGTGGGGACAGACCTGGCTCAAACTGCCTTCCAACCAGCTTTCTGCTTCACTGTCTTGTTCCCAAAATGTCTTAGGATGCAAGGCAGACGCTGGTACTTTTTGAAACCACCTCCAGGCTGTCCCCTGACTCCTCCCTCACTCCTTGGCAGAGCTCACAGGACAGAAATGTAAAGGACGCACAGGCGCTGAGCTGCTCCAGGTCCTGGCTGGGGAAGCCTTTCTTCAATCCTCCTCTTCTTGGTGACCTCTGGGCAGTCCACCAACTCACAAGGGGCCTCCCTTTCTCTAGACCGTGTCTCTAAGCAGGTGCCCAAGGCTGAGGTCCCAGAACCCAAGGGGGGATGGGGGTGAGAGTGGGCTCTCACTTCCTGCTTATGGGCCACTGTCCTCCCTGTCTCCTGCTCACCATCCTGCATCATCTTCCGATGGTCATTCCCTAGAGCAGGTGTCTCATGAGCTGCCCGCACTGCAGGCCTAGGGACCCCTCGACCCCCCTATCATATCTGATCCTCTTCTCTCCTAGGACAGCCTGGTCCAGCCTCCACCATCCCAATGGGCAGAGGCCAGAAGGAGCTCTGCAAAAAGCAAGTCAGAGACTTCCCTGGTGGTCCCGTGGCTAAGACTCTGCACTCCCAGTGCAGGGGGCCCGGGTTCCCTCCCAGGTCAGGGAACTAGATCCCACATGCTGCAACTAAGCAATGCAACCAAATAAATAAATATTTTAAAAAAGCAAATGAGACTCTGTCACTCCCTTGCTCAATGCTCTCTGGAAGCTTCTCCAGCTCGTGGGGTGACTCCCCCCACCACAAGCCTCCACCTGGTCTCCCAGGTCTCAGCCCAGCCCTTGCCCCCATTTCCCACCACACACCCCTCATCAGGGGCCTGAAAGCCTGTTTCAACGTCCACCTTGCAGACACTCAACGTTCCTTGACTGACTGAGGGCCTCCCTCCAACCCTCGGGAGGCACCTGCCTGCGCCCGCGCTCAGGGCTCTGTCCTAACGTTGGACGCTCCAAGCAAGGAGGGTGTCTCTCCCGCCTTGGACTTGGATTCAGGGCTGCGCCTGCCTGTCTGTCCTCTGGCCGGAGGGAGGTTTCCGCTCCGGCTCCTGCCCAGGCCCAGTCCCCTCGGCAGGCAGCGCAGCGTATCAGTCCCGGAGAGCAGCCTGGCCACACCCAAGTTCCACCCTCACCTGAAAACACAACTCCTGGAGTCTGTTCCCAGTTCCCCAGGGGACAGCGGAGGGCCAAGTGACCTCCGGCCAGCCTTGCTTTAAGAAACAGCTTCCAAAAAGAAAAAAAAAGAAACAGCTTCCCTGGTGGCTCAGATGGTAAAGAATCCACCTGCAATGCGGGAGACCTGGGTTCAATTCCTGGGTTGGGAAGATTTCCTGGAGAATGAAATGGTGACCCACTCCAGTATTCCTGCCTGGACAATCCCATGGACAGAGGAGCCTGGGGGGCAGCGGGGGAAGGCAGGTACAGCCCACGGGGTGGCAGAGTCGGACATGACTGAGCACTCAGCATACCGTGGCTCTTGAACACACGTCATCTCAGCGCAGCCTCACAGCAACCCCATAGGGCAGGTGCTGTTATTACTGTCATCGTGCTGTACATGAGCAAAGTGAGGCAGCCTCCGGGTGTCCACGGCCCCGCCGCCACCCATCAGGACAGGAGAGGTTTCCTCAGGTCCCCCTCCAGCCCTGCCACTCTCCTTCTGGGTCGGCGGTGAGGACAGAAGAACCAAGCCCTTGGCCCCAGGTGGGCTCCACAGGCCCGGGGGCAGCAGGGTCACTGGGACCTCCGGGGCGTGCCCCTCTCCCCATCCTGGCCCACCTGGTCCCATGGAAGACACCAGCCCCTCCAGGTCCAACCACAGAAGGCTGGGTCCCGGAGCCGGGCCAACCTCACAGCTGCCCCGGTCTCATCCAGTCTTTCAGAAACAAGCCTCACAGGCAGGTGCCTACGGGCCTGTGTATACAGACACGTCTGCATGCCGCCCCCTTCTCCTGTCAGCCGCCACGACACTCTGGTCACCCCTCACCATCTTCCTCTGACACCTCCAGACCTAGACCCCAAGGGCCATGTTGTCTCCATGTTGGGGGCCACATCACCTGCACCTCCACTTCACCTGCACCTCCACTTCACCACCTGTCAGCAACGCCCCCCAATCCTATTCTGCTCATTGCCTACCCACCCAGGCCTCGCCCTGGGATTCTGCTGGCAGAACCAGGGTTAAAAAGAAGGTGGGGATGCTGAATTCTACTCCCATCTTTACCAGTGACCACGTGACTTCAAACCTTCCTTCTCTGAAGGGACCATGTGACAATTTGCTGGGGGTGATTCCTCAGGTACCAGCCCCCTCACTTTCCTCTGCCCTCTGTCACCCCCTCCCAGGTATCGCAAAGCCACCCATTGCCATCCCTCTGCACTTAGGAGTCCCGGCCCCAGCCCGAGGGACCCTGGCCTCAGCCCCTGACAACCCACTGGCAGCCAGAGTGACCTCTGCAAGATGCCAACCTGCTTCACACTCCACACACTCCCCTTAAAGCCTATCTTTGCCCCCCACCCCTGATGCTGCTCCTGGGTTGAAGTCAAGACCCCTCTTGCTGGCCTAGGGTCTGCACGATCCACCCTGCCCACCCCACACCTCTCACTACGCTCAGCCTCTCTGTGTTCCAGCTGAGTCCCCTCTCTGTCACTCGTATACCTGGACTTTATGCCACAGGGCCTTTGCACATGCAGTTCTGGTCTCTCTCTGCTTTGCCTGGCTAACTCCTGGGCAAAGTTAGTCAGTCTCACCCCACAGGCCCTTAAGGAAGGTTGCTGTATTTTTCAGGGCAGCCCGAGGACTTGCCAGCCCCCGCTTGTGAACAGTGAGGTCCCACTTCTGGCTCAGGGCCTCACAGTCCTGGCAGAACTGAGCTGGGTGGTTCAGGCTTGCACAACTTGAAGCCCGTCCAGGGAGACCCCACCTATCACATGATCTCAACATGCTAGTTCCCTTCCTTCGTCTTTATGCCCGCTCCCCTGCTCCTCAGCCATCTCTGCAGACACAGGGCGTCAGGCCTGGGACCGGGGTGTTTGTCCACAGGCTCTGGCAGCCTGGTGAGGGCATGCCCACCCGCCATGTCCATCCCCTACCTCTTCATCACCTCAGACACAGTGATGTCCCTCCTGATACATGAGTCTTTCAACTCTGACGACACTGGACATTTGAGGACATGAACCTTAGCCTCAGCTTTGGGACACTGTCCATGGTGCCTCTCTCTGCCTCAGTTTCTCCATCTGTAAGCCAGGGCACTGAGCATACTCTGGCTCTTCAACACACATCATCTCAGCACAGCCTCACAGCAACACCACAAGGCAGGTGCTATTATTACCGTCCTTCTATCTATAAGGAAGGTGAGGCAGCCTCCAGGAGGGCGCCAGTGAGCCTGCCTCCTGGTATCCATGCCCCATGAGGTCCAGACTCCAAGCGCGGGGAGACCCAGGGACTCACTTCTGATGAAAACAACATAGAAAAGCTGGTGGAATGTTATCTGCAAGATGAAGTTACCAGTGGATGGTATTTTCCATCTCAAGTGCCCAGTCTCTCTCTTCTCCCCCCCTCTCTTACTGGAACGCCTTACTCTGAGGGAAGCCAGCTGCCAGGTGTGGTAGCTCTAGGGATTGGTTCATGAGCTGCCAACATCCAGGTGGGTGAGCTCGGAAGCAGAGCCTCCCCCAGTCATGCCTTCAGGTGACTGCAGCCCCAGGTGACCCTCCCTGAGCCAGAGAACCCAAATCCCCGATCCATAGAAATGGTGAGCTAATAAATATGTATTGTCTTAAACTGCTAAGTTTGGGGGGGGGGGGGAATTTGTTACGCAGCCATAGCTAACTAATACAGAGGCCAAGAGAGATTGAGTGAGGTGTCCGAAGTCACCTAGCCATGAATCCAGAACTGCTAGACCTCTGACCCATGCTCACAACTCCTACCCAACACATCACATGCCTTTTGAGCACATGAGTCATGACAGAGGTCACAAAGGCAAAACACTCCCCACAAAGTCACCCACCATCAGCATTCCAGGAGAAGGGCCCACCTGTTGTCGAAGAAGGCACGGACGATTTTGGACCGGATTGGGTTGAGCTCCAGGTCAGGGACATTGTTGAAGTTCTCCTTCCTGGGTTTCCAAGGAGGCACACCGGCAAATAAAGGAGAAAAGAATGATGTCAGAGAGCATGTTCATCACTCCTCACGTTGTGTTTTTCACCCTGAGCAGGCCCTATGAGAACGGTCCAGATTCATGAGTCAGGACTGGAATATGCTGCATTGGTCTACCTCCTCCTCTAACCCTTGGACCAGCAGGACCACAGAGGGCCTGGAGGCACAGAGATGCCTTTGGGAATCTGATATATGGCCTGGACATCCACCCTGCCAATCCCCCAGAAGGGTGCAGTGACATAAGACCTGCATCTCATTCTGAGCAGCCAGATACCCCAGGTAGGGAAACCCTGAGTTAGCTGTCCTGGAATCAGAGCTGCAAACTGCTCGCTTGGAGATTTCAAAAACAGTGTCCACAGCAGGTTAAAAACCTGGAGTTTTCACATGACCCAGTGATTCCACTGCTAGGTATATACCTGGATATGTCCCCAGAGAAATGAAAACATTCATCCACATAGAAATTTGCCCATGAATAGTGATAGAAGTGGGCTTCCTGGGTAGCTCAGCTGGTAAAGAATGTCTGCAATGCAGAAGACCTGGGTTCAATCCCTGGGCTGGGAAGATCCCCTGGAGGAGGGCATGGCAACCCTCTCCAGTATTCTTGCCTGGAGAATCCCCATGGACAGAGAAGCCTGGTGGGCTACAGTCCATAGGGTCACAAGAGTCGGACACGACTGAGTGGCTAAGCACATTCAGCCATTAAAAGGAATGAAATACAGACAACAGGCTACAATACAGATGGACTGTACAGACACGGTGCTAAGTGAAATAAGTTGGGCCACACAATGTATGATTTCATTTATATGAAAAGTCCAGAACAAATCAATTCATAGAGACAGAAAGGATATTAGTGGTTGCCAGAGGCTGGGGAATTGGGAGCCATGCTGGGAAATGGTACTGAGGGTATGAGGACTCTTTAGGGGGTGATGAAAAAGTTGTCAAACTGACTGTGGTGATAGATACAGTACTCTGGAAGCATACTAAAAGCCATTGCATTGCACGTTTTAGTGGGTGAATCGTAGGATATGTGAATTCTATTTCAGTAAAGCTGTTTAGAGAGAGAGAAATGTTCGTATGAGATGGTGAATTTCAAACACAGCCACCCTGTGGCTGGGGCCAGGTGTCGCTGGGTCCCAGAGGCTGTGAGTTTGCAGGCGTGGAGTCAGGTAAGTCCCCACCTGACTAACCTTCCCACATAAGGCTGTCCTTTGTTCTCGGACCTGCTTCCTGCTTGCCTTTTCTTCTGCTCTGTGGCTTTCACCAGGCAGTGGCCTTGGAAGGGACCCAGGACACAGGCTGGTAATCCCGGGGAATAAGGAGGCAGACCCAGCTTGGGGAAGCTGGGAGGATATTAGCCACTTAAAAGGAGAATGTCCAGGGGCCCTCAGATTTAGAAATTGAAGTTAGAACCAACCCATGCTGGGAAGAAGTGCCACATACAAGGGGCATTCCGCACCATCAGAGCTGGAAGGTTCTGTAAACACACAGCTGAGCCCTGTCCTGCCCCCATCAAACAGGTGGGGAGGCTGAGGCTCAGACAGGAGAAGCAGGACCTACCCGGGGCCCGGACGCCTCCGTGTTCTCTCCTTCTCCAATCTGTCTCCCACCTCTCCCCACCACTCAGCACTAGCTTCGTTTGCTTGCAGCATCTGGCCAAACTCAGGAGCCAGCATCAATGGATGCCAATATTTCAGATTCCTGAGGGCCCAGTTCTGAAGGCAACCCACTCAGAGCAGCTGGCCCACAGCAATGGAATATTATTCTGCCATAAAAAGGACTGCAGTGATGACCCATGCTACAACAGAGATGAACTTTGAGAGCAAGATGCTAAGTGAAAGCAGCCAGATGCAAAAGGCCACACAGTGTACGATTCTATGTATGAATACATGAGAAGTCCAGAATAAGCAAATCCACAGAGACAGAAAGCAGACTGGTGGGTGCCAGGGACTGGGGGACAGTTGACAGCTAGGAGTTGACACAGGATTTCTCTTGGTAGTGATGAAAATATTCTTTTATGGACTGTAGACTTTAAGTGGATGAACTGTGTAACATGTGAATTATATCTCAATCAGGCTGTTTTAAGGGCTTCCCAGGGGGCTCAGTGGTTGAAGAACCTGCCTGCAATGCAGGAGGCACAGGTTCAATCCCTGGGTCAGGAAGACCGCTCCCCCATCCCAGAGGAGGGCATGGCAACCCACTCCAGTATTCTTGCCTGGGAAACCCCATGGAGAGAGGAGCCTGGTGGGTTGCAGTCCATGGGGCTGCAAAGAGTCAGACACGACTGAGCACAAGCATGAGCAAGCCTGTTTTAAAACATTCCTAAAATATTTTTTAAAAACTAGAAAGCAAAGAACCACTGCACCATGGCTTCATCAATACAGAGCTCAAAAAGTGAGGTGCCAACCTGTGCAGCTCAGAGTCAGGTCCACGGCCAACTACCTCCAGGGTTGGTCCCTAGGAGACAGCATGAGGCCTGGGGCCAAGGATGCTCTGCCCTTGCTCTGGGTTTGGGGTCACGGGTGTGTTTCAACTTGTGAAAGATCGTCTCACTGTCCCTGTCACTGTTCGTCACACACCTGGCAGTCTGCACTGCTCTGGCACGGCACCCGTGCATGAGATGCAGTGACAGGAAACGTACGGAGAACCCAGAGCCCCCGGGATGGGAACAGCTCAAGTCAAAGGGACTATGTGGAGTTTGAGATGGGAAGTGGGGAGAAAGGAGAGGAAGCCAGCAGCTGCGGCATGGCTAGTTAGCACGAGACCCCAAGCCCTCTCTGACTTTTCTTGGCCGGTCGTGGTGACTGTCAACCCCTCCTCAGCCTCAGTCTCCTCATCTACGAAGTGGGCGCAGCCTCTGAATCACATCAGGGTTCTACCAGCTCTGCCACTTAGGACAAGCGACTTGGCTTCTCTGAGGCTCCGGCTTGCTCCTCTGCACTCAGGAGCCTCAGAGGGTTGTGGTGAGCATGCTTGGGAGGAAGTCTGGAACACAGCACGCACGGTGTCCTGTGTGGAGCGAGGGCTCCACGGATGGAGGCTTTCAGGTGCCCGAGAGCATGGGGACGGGCCTTGCATTTCCATAGCACCACATCCTCAAGGCCTCCTGCAACCGGAGGCAGCGCACGCATGGAGCATGCACAGCGGAGCGGGAGGGAGGGTCGGCGTGGGCGGGGCATTGGGTGTGGGCGGGGCATTGGCCCAGGCCCCGCCCCTTCCTCCAGCGTCCTCGCTCTTCAGCGTCCGGAGCCACTCCCGGTTCGCAGATCCTTGGAGAGCTTCACAACCCTGCTCTGCCCTGCGGAGCCCAGGTAGGGGCTCTCAGTGGAGCTTTGTCCCGGGGCTGCTGGAACGACCGCATTCAGGAGTACACTGGGGAAGTGGGTCTGGCTGCTTCCCCAGGAGGGAACAGAGGCCAAAACAGAGGATGCTGCAGGTTCTAGGTCCGCGTGCTTGTTAAGGTGGCAAGGAGGGACACACCAGCAGCACCCCTGGCACCAGGAGATCCCACAAAAGGTGGCGGGGCCCCGGGCTGACATGGGAGGGCAGTGTCTCAGGAGGAGGACAGAGGCAGGAGGACCTCGAAGAACCCGACTGAGCGTCCAGAGAAGAAAATTAACAACCGAAGAGAGGTCTGGGCTCCCGCTGACAGAGGGGAGGCAGATGCTAGGAAGCGAGCTGGGGACAGAGTGTCGCTGGGTCCTGGCCTCACAGACCCTGACAGGTCTGTGCAGGTGTCTTTGAATCCTAGCTGCCTTTCTCTGTAAGCCAGAACCACTCTCCCTCACCATGGGCACCTTACTGATGCTCCCAGCTTCAGTTTCCTCATTTGTGAACTGGATACACACCAAGCAGCACCCCCCGCCACACACACATATATCAAAGCAGAAGTGAAGTTAAGCACACCTGGGGCCAGTCCAGGCTCTGCCCCTGACCAGGCACATGCCCTGGTTGGGGCACTGCAGATCCCAGAGTCTTAATTTCTCATTTATAAAATGGGGATCATGGACATGTCCAGGCAGCATCATGGGGTTAATGAGATGATTAGGTGAGATAAACACACATAAGGTGCTATTGGGCTCCCCAGGCGGCACTAGTGGTAAAGAACCTGCCTGCCAGTGCAGGAGACATAAGAGATGGTGGTTCGATCCCTGAGTTGAGAAGATCCTGGGGAGGAGGGTATGGCAACCCACTCCAGTATTCCTGCCTGGAGAATCCCATGAACAGAGGAGCCTGGTGGGTTACAGACCATGGGGTCACAGAGAGTTGGACATGACTAAAGCAATTTAACACACGTACACAAGGTGCTATTAGCATAACGTGTGACATGCAGTGAGTTCATTTTAAAACAATGATGGTGATAATAGCAGCAGCTAACCTACAGACACCCCAGGTGTCAGGTACTGTTGAGAGCTTTACATTATGAAAGTAGGAACATATTCCCACCTTAAAGAGGAGGAAACAAAGGCAGAGAGGTGAAGAAACATCTTATTGCTGAGAAAAAAATGCCCTGACTTAGAATATGGATGCCCAGCCCTAGAGCAACTTCTCCTGAGTTCTCTCTGGTCCTGGGGAGGCTGTGAGCAATTCTGGGCTATCTGCCAACCTCTTTCTTCAACAAGTTGAGTTGCAGGTCTTGAACCCAGAGGCAGGGAAAGGCCAACTTCAGTTTAGGACATTGAAAGGGGCTTTTATCTGAGGGCAAGGAAGAGGACAAAACCAGGATCGTTTGCACAAAGGTATGTGGGCAGGCGAACTGCCTGGTGCAAGCAGAGATTCTCGGGAGTCCCCTGGCAGTCCAGTGGTTAGGACTCAGTGCTTTCCCCCTCATGGCCTCAGGTTCAGTTCCTGGTCAAAGAACTAAGCAGATTCTGCAAGCCGTGTGGTGCGGCCCCTCTGCCCCCAAAACTAGGGAATTTTGGCACTTCTCAAACATAAACTTGCAAACAAATCCTGGGGATCGTGGTAAAAAGCGGGTTCTGACTCTACAGTCCTGTAAAGGCCAGTTTCAGTCTCATTTCCTTTTCTCCCTCGAGCCCTGAGGTGTCCATCGGGCTGGTCAAACCAGCTCAGCCCAAGGCTTCCTCACCACCTATGGGAACTGCCCTGTATCACCCACAGCCCAGGGCTGGGGGCGGGGCACTGCTCGGGGGCCGGAGCTGACACACCGTGGCCAGGGTCCAGCGATGCTGCCCCAGGGACCAGCGGGAAGGGTCTGCCCATGAGCGGCCCCGGGCTCACACTTCTGGTGGGTTTTAAACTCTCCCCCTTGAGGGACCCTTGTGTCCTCCTGGGCCAGGCTGAGCGCTGTGTGAGCTCAAGCATGTTCAGTCACCCCCGTATCCCAGTGATGGGAGATATCAGTGACCCCCAATTTACAGGTGAGAAAATGAGGCCCAGAGAGGTGAACTGACCAAGCTATGGTCACACAGCTAGAAGAGCTTTGAATCCGGCACTCACCACCCCATGCACTTCCTCACACCCGCTACTTCCTTCCAGTTCCATTACGTGTTTACTTCAAAGAGAGAACGAGAGAACTTCCTGGTGCATCTGCTCCCAGCCAGCCCTGAGAGGCCCCATCCGGGACCCAAGAGAGCAAGGCAAGCACCCACAGGGGAAGCAAAGACCGCAAACCGCAGAGGAGGTGGGCGAGGTACTTCCTCCTGCCTCGTGGTGTGGCTTGGTTTCCGGTGGCGTTGAGGCTCAGCTCAAGTGCAGAGTTCTCTCTGCCGGTCTGGGGAGGCTTCCTGACCTGAGACTCCAGCCTCCCTGCCCTGTGCTGGTCCAGGGCTTCCCGCATCAAGGCAGGCTGCCGGAATCTCTCCTCCACAGGCCGCCGGCCCCACACTCCCAGACCCACCCCCCTGTACTCAGTATTAACTTGTGCCGGTTAAACAGCGGGGAAATGGGGGCCCCACGGGGCTTGTGCAGAAGCGGGCACGCCCCATCCAGCATGTGTCTTCCTGGGAAATGCTGAGCCACTCAGACACAGCACCCTCACTAGCAGCAGCAGCACTTGGGAGCTTGTGAGAAACGCAGAGTCTCAGCCGGGCCCAGACCCCCTGAATCAGAACCCCCACATCACCACGATTGCCAGCATTCCCTTGCAAGTTCAAGTTTGAGAAGCGCCAAGAATTCCTGACACAGACTGAGTGGTTCTCCTATCCACATGACGATGTCTGACTCTTTGTGACCCCACAGCCTGTAGCCCGCCAGGCTCCTCTGTCCATGGGATTTCCCAGGCAAGAATACTAGAGTGGGCTACCATGCCCTCCTCCAGGGGATCTTCCTGACCCGGGTATCGAACCTGCGTCTCCTGTACTGCAGGTGGGTTCTTTGCCGATGTTTTTGCACAAAAGATTCTGGCCAGAAGGCCCTGGCCCCCTGGTCCCAGGCAAATGTGTCTTTCAAATGCTGAGGCAGCATTAGCAAAGTGATTCCTCCCCCACAGGCTTCCCACCTCCTCCTGCCTGCTTCACACCTGGGACCGGCCACCCCTCAACACCTGTCACGTACTCATTCCAGCGGGAGTGACAGGTATTCCAGCACCTTCCAGGTGCCAGGCCCTGTTCTGGGTGCTGGCTTCAGCGGTGACGGGACAGACACGATCCCTCCTGGCATTTCAGCAGGGGAAACAATAGAGACAGAAAATGGAACTTTCAAGACAGCACCGAGCAGTGGGAATGGACGAGACCGCGGGGAGTCGGTGAAGTCCCCGTGGGCTGCTCAGGGAAGGCCTCGGAGTGAAGGGGACACGTGGGCAAAGACCTGCAGGAGGCGACTGCTCCACCCCAGGGAGCAGTCTGGAGACATTTCTGGTTGTCACACCGGGAAAAGGTGCTCCAGCAAGCCAGGGACGCTGCCCAACATCCTGCAATAATACGTCCTAACCCCACCCTGCCCCTAGCAAGGCGGATCCAAGCTCTGGGCTTCCTTGGTGGCTCAGTGGTAACGAATCCATCTGCCAATGCAGTAGACACGGGTTCTGTCCCTGATCTGGGAAAATCCCACATGCCTCGGAGCAACTAAGCCCATCTGCCACAGCCACTGAGTCTGTCCTCTAGAGCCCAGGAACCGCAACTACTGAAGCCCGAGTGCCTAGAGCCTGCGCCCCACAAGGAGAGAAGCTGCCGCGGTGAGCAGCTCATGTCTTGCAACTAGAGTAGCCCCTGCTCGAGGCAACTGGAAAAAAGCCTGCAGAGAGCAACCCAGATCCAGCACAGCCAAAAATAAATAAAGTTAAATAATTTGTTTAAAAGTACATACTAAAATTAAAAAAAAAATGACCCAGCCAATGGAAACTCTGCTCTGAGGAAGAGTGTTCTAGATAGGAAGGGTGTGTGCTAGAGCCCTGAGGCGGGAACAGCAAGAACATCCACGCAGCAGGAACAGGAGCAAAAAAAGATCAGGGGGTCGGAGGGGTGGTGGGATGCAAGGATCTGCAGGACACCTGCTGACCAGGCGGCTGTTGCTTTACTTTTACTTGGGAAAGTGGAACCTTCGGAGCAGAGAGGTGCCATTTTCAAAGACTACCCCCGCCACCCCCCCCATGCATCACTGTGGGTCTCTATGAGGGTGGGGCAGTGAACAGGAGCAGCAGACCCAGGAAGTCGGGGGGATGGTGTGAGATGAAGGCAACCTGGGAGGATGATGGGGGCTCTCCTTGGGACACGTTAAGTGTAAGGTGCCACAAGAACATTTAGGGGATGGGCAGGGGCTGCGGTTCAGAGGAGATGGCCCAGCCACAGATACAAACTGGGCAGTTAGCATCCACGTGGTATTCCGAGCCTAGGCTGAGTCTTCTATTTCAGGTCCTTCCTACAGCCAAGTTGGGCCTCTGTGATCTGCCCCAACCGGCCAGTCCTCTTATCACTCGGGTTGATGAAGCTTGGTCCCACCTCTGCCTGGAGCATCCTTCCCTCCACACACTGGCCCCTTCTCTGGTCCCCAGAGCAGCCACCTCAGAGGGGCCTGCACCATCCACCTGTCCCCAGGTCCTTCTCCCCATGGCAGTCCCAAGGATGCACCCGGGACCTGTCTGCCCTGTTTCCTTCCTCCATCATTGTATATCATGAGCTTATATGCTAGTTACCTCGCTCACACTCACATGCACACCTTAACATAGCTCCCCTCTAGTCCCCAGAGCAAGGGAGCCTCACTTCTCATTTGGGGTCCTCAGGACTAGAACCCACCACAGAAGGTCCTAACACCTGCTTCTGTAAAGCAATGACTGGGTCAAGTATTTATCATCCTGGGAAAAGAATCTCTTTTTTAAAAAAAAACTTTTTATGTGAGTCACCACCTATGTATCTAAGACCCCACTAATATATATCTAAGTCCCCACTAATATATCTAAGACCACTTAGAAAGCTTCTTCCCGGACACCTGGGCACCTTTCACACCAAGCTGACACCTTCATGGCTCCCGTTCTCATATCTGCCCTCACCTGCTCACCTGAGCAGGTGTGGGAGCCCTGAGGCCACTCCCACCCGATATTTCCTGGGCAGTTTGACAAGTAACTGCAGGTCTTTCTTTCTAAGTGAATGTGCATCATCTCAGCTGAGGCTTTAAAGGGAGGTCTAGTTACCTCCTGAGTGAAAGGTGCTCAGTCGTGTCCGACTCTTTGTGATCCCATGGACTATACTGTCCATGGATTCTCCAGGCCAGAATACTGGAGTGGGTAGCCTTACCTTCCTCCAGGGGATCTTCCCAATCCAGGGATCAAACCCACGTCTCCCGCATTGGGGGCAGATTCTTTGCCAGCTGAGCCACCAGGGAAGCCCAAGAATACTGAAGTGGGTAGCCTATCCCTTCTCCAGCAGATTTTTCCTACCCAGGAATTGAACCAGGGTCCCTGCATTGCAGGTGGATTCTTTACCAAATGAACTATCAGAGAAGCCTGGTTACCTCCTCCTGGAATATGGTGAATTCTCACCATGAAACAGCCTCGTGATCTAAGCAGGGTCTCAATTCTTTCACTGTCATGTGTACTTTTTTTTTTTTAAGTAAATCTTTAGCTACTTGACAGGTTAAAAAGCAAAGTAACCGGGTTAAAAAGTGACTTAGAAAGACACATGCACCCCCATGTTCACAGCACCATTATTTACAATAACCAAGATATGGCAGCCACCTAATTGTAGACAGATACATGGATAAAGAAGATGTGGTGTGTGTGTGTGTATATATATATATATACATATAAAAAATGAAATATTACTCAACCATAAGAAGATGAAACTTTGCCGTTTTCAACAACATGGATGGGCCTGAAGGATATGCTTTGTGAAATAAGTCAGACAGAGAAAGATAAATCCTTTATGTTATGACTTGTGTGTGAAATCTAGAAAATGAAAAATAAGTGACTTAATTTGGAGAAAAGCGATATGATCACAGTGCTCCAGGGCTCTGGTTATTCCAACAGCCAGCCCTTAACCTTCCCGCACGTTAAGCTGTGGGATCTTAACCTTCTTAGCCTCAGTTTCTTGACCTGTCCAATAGGGTAATGGTGTGAACTTTAGAGGGTCCCCAAGACCCTTAAGACCACACAGCTAACAGCAACTGCTAACACCAAGCTAAGCTCTCACTTGATAAAGCGAAGGGAGGCACTGCCGAGGGGCCTAAAACAAGCCCTAGGGTTGGGACCTTGCTGGCTCCAGGGGTCAGGCCCATCAAAATGCTGCTTGGGGCCCCGGTGGTGCTGGCAGTGGGTAACTGCGTCCTTTCTCTTCCTCATGTACGTCTGTGGTCACGTTCATCCCAGGAATCACTCCACATGTGATATGTCCAACATGCATCTAAAAATATTTTTGTGCAGGTCTATCTAATCAGGCGCCCTCCTGGCCTGCATCACTACATTTGAAGGATTCTATCGCATCTATTTCTGGGGGTTGGAGGGCCTGCCAGAGTGCTACTGGGAAGTAGAAGGCTGCTGTTTAAAACATCTGACACCTAAGGGACCCTACTAAAGAGAGAAAAAGTGCAAGAAGTCATTCTTATATTGTATAAAATCAGTATTATTTCATGAGTTTGTTTGTGGAGGGTGTTCCCTCCACAGGCTCCTTCGCAGCTTTCGAGGACAGAAGTCTCTGCATAGTAGGTGCTCGATTAATGAGTCAGAGGAACATTTTCTATCACGCATTTTTCACCAAGAACCCTTAGAACAAAGTGCTTTTGTGATCAAGGTGGACTCAGGTTTGGGGGATCCTGAAACACATATAACCTGGAGGGGGGGCCTTCTTAGAGAAAAAGAATGCAGCATTAGGAATTGAAAAAAAAAAAAAAAAAAATTAAGTGCTGGTCCTTGTAAGGAACCCATGCAAAGTGGAACCCATACGGAGTGGGGCCCTGACTTGGAAAGCCTCAGGGTAAACCCACCGCTGGATGTCCTTACATGATCTTGAGCAAAAGAGGGAACATGACCAGACACGGTAGGAAATGGGGGGTTAAAATTAAAATCAATTTTCAGGACTTCCTTGGTGCTCCAGCGGTTGGGACTCTGTGCTCCCAATGCAGGGAGCCTAGGTTCCATCCCTGGTCACTGAACTAGATCCCACATGCCACAAATAAGACTCGGTGCAGCCAAATAAATAAACAACAAAATTAAAATCAATTTCGGCAGTTTTTACCCTCTGGAATTTTTTTAAAAGCTACCCTCAACTTGCTAAAGTCATAAATTCAGAGACACAATTCTTCATTAAGATTTTAGATGTAACTTACAAGTCTATGTATAAAAGCTGCAGGTGTGAATGGGGCCTTTGGAATGCGGTATTCAAAAGTCTAGGCCTCTTCACTCTCTCAGAGGAGGGGGCAGAGGGGCCTGCAACCCACACCCCTCCCCAGACTGGGGTGCTGGGGGCCACCCTCAGGGGACCCTGGTCGACGACTTTCACGAATCTTGACACTAAAGAAACGAAGCTTCTTTCCATGCTCTGAAAGGCCTCCTGAACGTGCCCAGGGATCAGAGAGGTTGAAGGCTCAGCCTGGGCTCACACAGGAAACCTGTGGCAGACTGGGGGCCAGAACACTGTCTGGGGCCGCTCACCCCTTCTGCCCAGGGAGGATGTGCAGGAAAGCCTAGGAGGACCGGAAAAGCTGCCCTCATGCCCTTCTCCAGCCCTGGAGGGTGGATGAGGATCAGGCAAAGCAGCTCCAGGGGCTGGGAGGGGGCCCTTCATGCAGGCCTGTTTGCACTAGCGCTACGGTTGGGTGGTGTCACCTCCTTCCTGCAGGCTGGGCTGGGCTGTCACTGTGTGCAGCTGACACTGCCTGCCCAGCAGAGGCTGCAGACGCTGGAGAGGGGCCGCGGTGTCAGTAATGATGCCATCCCAGCACGTCAGGGCGGAGGGTCCTCAGAGAGCAGGGCAGGGAGACTGAGGTCCTTACTGGACAATCGCAAGTCACAGCACAGGCTCCCAGCTTCCTTACAGAGGGATCTCAGCACCAGGCTTGAGTCCCAGTTCTTCCACTTGTGAGCTGTGTGACCAGGGGCCAGGTATGTGACCTCTCTGAGCCTCACTTTCCCATGTCTCAGATGGGGAGAGCAGGTGTTCCTCCCCCTACCTATGGGGTCGTATAAGGTACATGTTAAAGACTTGTGCTGCATAAAGCATGCTGGAAACAATAAGAGCTTACTATCTGTGAACCGTCTCTACGTGCCAGGCCCCCAGATAAATCCTTTCATCACGAATATGTGAACCCTGTGAAGGAAGGGCTGTAAATAGCATCGGATCTCGTGTATACCATGCCTGACGCACTACAGAGAGCTCTTCCAGTGTGCTCATTCACTTGTTCCTCACTTCACTGCTCTCTCATTCATCCGTTCAGTCAGTCAGCTACTCCCAGAGCATCTATCCTGTTATGAGCCCCGGACTCAGCACCAGAACCAAAGGATCCAGTTTCTGTCCCTCAGTTAGAAGGGGTGGGGGTGGCTGGAGGGGGCAGTTACAATTCTGTGCTGCAAATGCTAGGCTGGGGCACCTCCCAGGAGGGATCTGTGGGCTGGGACACCCCCAGGAGGGGTCTGTGGGGATGCAGGGGGCAGGAGACTGTCTTGGGGGAGGTAGTCTCCACACTGAGACCTCAACAAACAAAACCCAGCAGCTGAAGACCGTGGTGGACCCGGGTAAATAGCATGGACGTGACATTGACTGGGGAGCCCTCGGCTAGGGAGCAGTGGCTATTTGCTGGGTCCAGGTAGACATACTCAGGGCTTATTTGAGGGCAGGGCTGGGAAGGGCAATGCATATGGTGCTCCTGGGGGTTGTTGTGCAAGAGATGGGTAAGTAGGGGGCATGGTGGCAGGCAGAGCCACCAGCTCAAACTTTCCTATGTTCTGGCTTGATCTACAAGGCGTGGGAAGTAGGAGGCTGCACTTGGACCACTCAGCACTTGGGGGAGGGGTGCAGCCTCCACCTATTCAAGCCTGGAGGGCAAACTGGGTGCATTCCCAGGTGCTAGGCAAGGCCAACCTCACCAAGATGGCCTATAATAGTTATAAATACAGAGTCTGAGGCCCCACTCCAGTCCTGTGAACCAAAATCCACATTTTACAAAATTCCCCAGATGATTTGCACATACACTCATGGTGGGAAAGAACCAGAGTAGACTGCTCACTATAACCAAGATGAGGAAACAGCCTAAATGTCCATCAACAGAGGAATGGATAAAGAAGATGTGGAACATGTATATTCAATGGAGTAATGCTCAGCCATAAAAAGAATGAAAGAATGCTATTTGCAGCAACATGGATGAACCCAGAGTCATTTACTACATTAAGTAAGTCAGAAAGAGAAAGAGAAGTATCATATGATATCACTTATATGTGGAATCTAAAATATGAAATATACTTATCTATGAAACATAAACAAACTCACAGACATACAGCACAGGCTCCTGGTTGCCAAGGAGGAAGGGAGAGGTCAGGGGAGACAGGGATTGGGAGTTTGGGGTTAACAGATGCAAACTGTTATATATAGAGTGATTGGAAGGGAAGAGGCAAAACTGTCACTATATGCAGATGACATGATACTATATATATATAAAATCCTAAGGACTCCACAAAAAAACTACTAGATCTGATAAATGAATTCAGCAAAGTAGCAGGATACAAGATTAACATTCAGAAAGCAGTTGCGTTTTTTTACACTAATAATGAAATATCATCAGAAAGAAAATGTAAAAAAATACCTTTTAAAAGTACACCCCCCCCCCCCCCCGCCCCAAACAACAACAGCAACAACTGAAAACCCTCAGGAATAAACCTCACCAGGGAGGTGAAAAGACTTAAAGACTGAGAACTATAAAACATTAAGAAATTAAAGAAGATTCAAAGAAATGGAATGATATCCTATGCTCTTGAATTGGAAGAATATTGTTAAAATGCCAATACTACTCAAAGCAATCTTTGATTGCTAATGTGATCCCTATTAAATTACCCATGACATTGTTCATAGAACTAGAATAATCCAAAAATTTACATGGAACCATAAAAGACATAGAAGTGCCAAAGCAATCCTAAGGAAAAAAAATAAAGCATGAGGCATAACTCTCCCAGACTTCAGACTACACTACAAAAATATAATAATTAAAACAGTGTGGTATTATCACAAAAACAGACGCAAGGATCAACAGAACCGAATAGAGAAGCCGGAAATAAACCCACACACCTATGGTCAATTAATCTTTGACAAAGGAGGTAAGAAAATAAAATGGGAAGAAGACAATCTTCAGCAAGTGGTATTGGGAAAGTTAAACAGCTGCATGTAAATCAATGAAGCTGGAACACATCCTCACATTCTACACAAAAATAAACTAAAAGATGACTTGAAGACATAATCATAAGACATGACATCATAAAATTCCTAGAAAAGAGCACAGGCAAAATATTCTGACATAAAATCATATCAACTTTTTTTTGTCTCCCAAGTCAATATAAACAAAAGCAAACAAATAGGAAATATTTAAACTGACAAGCTTTTGTACACCAAAGGAAACTATTTTAAAAAAACAAAAAGACAATCTATGGAATAGGAGAAAATTTTGCAAATGATGTGACTGACAAGGGCTTATATATACAAACAGTTCATACAATTCAACAACAACAACAAAACAACCCAATTAAAAAGGGGGCAGAAAGCCTAAACAGACATTTCTCCAAAGAAGATATACAGATGGCCAGCAGGCACATGAGAAGAGGCTAATGAGAGAAATGCAAATCAAAACTACAATGAGGTATCACCTCACACCAGTCAGAATGTTGTCATTAAAGAGTCTACAAATAACAAATGCTGGAGAGGGTGGGGAGAAAAGGGAACCCTCCTACAGTGTTGCTGGGAATGTAAATTGGTGCAGCCACTATAGAAAACAACACTGAGATTCCTTAAACTAAAAACAAAACTACCATATGATCCAGCAATCCCGACTCCTGGGCATATGTCTGGAGAAAACCATAATTCAAAAAGATACATGCACCCCAATGTTCACTGCGGCACTGTTTATAATAGCCAGGACACTGAAGCAAACTCAATGCCCATTGGCAAAGGAATGGCTAAAGAAGCTGTGGTACATATACACAATGGAATACTACTCAGCCACACAAAAGAATGAAATAACCACATGTGCAGCAACGTGGATGCAACTAGAGATTCTCACAGTAAGTGAAGTTAGAAAGAGAAAGACAAATACCATATGATACCACTTGAACGTGGAATCCAAAGCACGGCACACATGAACCTGCCTACAAAATAGACACAGACTCACAGACATCGAGAACAGACTCGTGGGTGCCAAGGGGGCGAGGGTTGGGGGAGGGATGGAGCCGGAGTTTGGGGTTAGTAGATGGAAACTATCACATTTAGAATGGATAAAGGACAGGGTCCTACTACATAGCACAAGGAACTACATCCAATCTCCTGGGATAAACCATAATGGAAAAGAATATAAAAAAGAATCTGTACATGTGATAATGGAGTCACTCTTCTGTAGAGCAGAAATTAGCACAAAACTGTATGCCAACTATACTTAAACAAAAAAATAACGGATAAACAACATGGTCCTACTGTATAGCACAGCGAACTATATTCCATATCCTGAAATAAACCATCACGGGTAAAAACGAGTATATACAGGTAAAACGGAATCACTTTCTGTACAGTAGAAATTAATACAACATTGTAAATTGACTATACTATAGTAAAATTAAAAAAAAAAAAAAAAAAGGAACCAGTGTAGAGCTCAACGCGTCAGTATATCCTTGGAAAAGCCCATGAGGGGTTGTTGGGCCACACGGTCTGAGCCCCAAAGCTGGAGCCTCAAAGTGGGAGGGGCTTCCTGCTCACAGCACCTTCCCTCCGCACCTCCACTCCAGCCTGAGGATCAAGGGCCACTGCTTGGGCATCTTAGGGTGCATCCTCATGACCTCACCAACGGTGGAATGATGACAGTCCCGTTTGCCAAATGCCAAGGAACCCAGTTCACAACAGAAACATACCATGTATGTCTGCTCATCTTTAACGCTCACATCAAATCCCAAGTGACCATACTCACTTTACAGAGGATACAGGCTCAGAGAAACACAGCAACTAACCCAAAGTCAACCAACCAGAGACACAGATGTTTCAAATATGATCTGTTTCCCAAGGCTGGGTTTTTGCCTCTGCTTCCCTCAAGTCTGAAAACTATACCACGTGGAACTGGAACCTGAGTCCTCTCACCAAGCCAAGGCCCATGGACCCCAGACACATGACAACGAGAAGCCCAGGGCAGCGTGTGACAGGCTGGGGGCACAGCATGCTGGAAAATCATCTTGAGAAAGAGGGCTTCGCCATTACACCCCCAATCAAGAGCTGCATGATGGTCCTGTCCCCCAAGCACAGGCACTGCCCACCTGGCACAGCGCATGTGCCCATGAACTTCTAAAGAAATGGAGGATCTTTACACTTCCATGTTCCGACATCCAGGAGTACCTGTATCACCACACCTGAGACGTTCTCACCTGCATCCATTCCTCAGCCCCTGGTCCAAGGAAGCCCACCTTGCCCTGAGAAATCTCCCCACACTCTACCCCTGCGCCCTTGGCAGGTGACCCCGTCCCACTCACAGCTCTGGGGAAAAAAGTCTGCACTTCCAACCCTTGGCAACAGTGATTGGCTCAGCCTTGGGCATGTGACCCCATAGGAAGCCAGGGGATCCTCTGGTGGGCTCTTCACTGGGCTGAGTGAGTGAAGGAAAGGAAAGCTCAGTCGTGTCCGACTCTTTGCGACCCCATGGACCACCAGGCTCCTCCGTCCATGGGATTTTTCTAGGCAAGAGTATTGGAGTGGGTTGCAATTTCCTTCTCCAGGGGATCTTCCTGACTCAGGGATCCAACCCAGGTCTCCCGCATTGTGGGCAGACGCTTTACTGTCTCCTGTGTAGAATTCAAGAAGCCAGTCCTAGGCTTCCCTGGTGGTCTAAGAATCTGCCTGCCTGCCAATGCAGGGGACACAGGTTCGATCCTCGGTCTGGGAAGATACCAAATGCTGTGTGGCATCTGAGCCCATGTGGCACAAGTACTGAGCCAGAGCGCAAGAGCCCACAAGACTCAACTACTGAAGCCCGCATGCCCGGAGCCTGAGGTCTGCAACCAGAGAAGTCACGGCAGTGAGCAGCCCGAGCATTGCAACAGAGAGTAGTCCCCGACTGGTGCAACCAGAGGCCCCAGACAAGGCCCACACACAGCAACAAAGACCCAGCAGAATCATAAATGAATAAATAAGTAAACCTTACAAAATAAAAAAAGTCAGTCCTGATTTAATTTACTTCTGCCTTGGATACAATCAAATCAAGACCGATGGCCCCCAGAACCTTGAGACCACCAGACTCTGAGCTCTGGAAACGGATGCTCTTAAGACTATGACGCACTGGATTACCAACATGCCTTTGTTGAGACAGATGAGACAAAGTGGACCGTATTTACATGTTGTTTTCCATTAAAACTTGGGTCAATTTTAAATCCACTTACTAAGAAAACAAGACGCTTTCCTGGACTACTAAAAGGTTTAAAGTTCCAAGTCTGTAACCTTGAGACTCTGCATGCCTATTTTAGGAGGCTACATCTGTTAGATAGTTTGTGGCAGGACAGCATTCACTTTATGTTGGAAACAGTTCAGCTTGAAGCATCTTCCTCACCAAGTCGGATCAACTCACTGATGAGGATCTTTCACAGCCTGGTTGGAAATGACACAGCCGCCACCCTCTCCCAGGAGGAGACACACGGTCCGAGGCATTCCTCCTCAGAAAAAAGTTAAACCACACACCTTCTAAGAGATTCCCATGAAACAACGCGACGTAAAATGGTGGTTTTCCGAGACAGAAATCCACAGCTGCCGCCCACCCTCTTGTCTGGGGCTGGAACTACCAACCAGAGGAAGCAGAGTCAAGAGGCCCTCGTGGCGGCATCCAAATCTTGTACTGAGGCACACCGCAACCGATTCGCCCCGGGGTGCCTGGCACTGGCCATGATCCTGGCCTTCAACAGGCCTGCCCTGTGTGCCTGGGGTTCCAGGGAAGTCGGGGTAAAGTGGCTGAACAACCAGCTTTTCATCCCCCTTGTCTTCCCTCCAGTTATAATCTTCTGACCCCAGTTAGAACCAGGTGGGGTTCCTTCCCGCCGAGTTGAGGACAGCTTGTCTAGAAGGGACCCAAAGCACTGAGGATCTACAAGTTTGTCTCAGGAAATGGGGCCACCCAGGGGCGTCGGCAGAGCCAGCTAGCACTCAGGGGAAGAGATATATGGAGTGGGACCTCCCCAAGGACCACGGCCCCACCCGACGCCTACACCCAGCTGCCAGTCTTACCGGATGGTGGGCTGGTCTCCGCTCAGCTGCTTAAACCTCCGGTGGAGCTGCTCGATCTGGTCTGATGAGACTGTGGGGGGGAAAAAAAAGGAAAGAAAAGGCATCACTGACCTCTGAACTCAGAGCTGCCGGAGGCAGGCTGCACCCTCATCCCCACCCACCTGTTGGGCTCACTCTCGGGCCATGCCCCACCAAGGCAAAACTGAGTGCGGGATGCAGGAGCAGACAGGGTCTGCCATTCCTCCCAGTAACACCGCTCTGGGGTTACTGGCTCTGACCCCCTCAGCAACAGGACAATTACTACTAATAACAGCTCCTGGCGAACAGGACGAACGTGAACCAGGTCACCTTCTCCTTCCTCAGCTCGTTAAAAGAGATCGTATCGGCTTGTCTGGCTTTCTCCCCTCCCACTCCTGAAGATGGGTGTCTTCCCCCATAAGAAAGGGGCTTCGTGTGTCACGTATTAAGAAACAGAGGAGGAGGGGAGGGCGAGATGGTTCAGGCTGATGCCGGAAGTGATTCGGGGGAGACCTGTAGTCAGAAGAGTACAGAGAATCTGGTGAAAGCCAGGGAAGTGGAAGGAAAAGAAACAGACTTTTGATCATTGCTGCTGTGGGCGAGGTATTTACATAACCTCAACTGTTTCATTTTTTCCCTTCCGGTTTGAGATATAATTGATGTACAGCCCAGCACTGTAGACGTTTAAGGTGTACTGCATTATGAATTGACTCACACAATGAGTGAAACAGTGACCACGTTTAAGTTTAGTGAATATCCATCTCATATGCAAAATTAAATAAATCACCAAAGGAATCAAAGACAAAATTAAAAAACACCTAGAGATAGATGACCATGAAAACACAATGATCCAAAACCTATGGGATGGAGCAAAAGCAATTCTAAGAAAGAAGTTTATAGCAATACAATGGTACCTAAGGAGACAGGAAAAACCTCAAATAAACACCCTAACCTTACGCCTGGAGCAACCAGAGAAAGAACAGACAAAACCCAAGTTAGTAGAAGAAATCATAAGGATCAGAGCAGCAATAAACAAAACCTCTGTTTCAAACCAAGAAAACAAAAGAAAAGATCAATGAAACTCAAAGCTGGTTCTTTGCAAAGATAAAGAAAATTGACACACCTTTAGCCAGACTCATCAAGAAAAAAAGGGAGAGGCCTCAAATAAAATAAAAAATGAGAAGTTACAACGGACATCACAGAAATACAAAGCATCATAAAAGATTACTCTAACAACTCTAAGTCAATAAAACAGACAACCTAGAAGAAACAAATTCTTTAAAAAAAAAAAAAAAAAGATTATTTATTTATGGGTTTTGTTTCGACTGTGTGGCCCCGAATGGCATGTGGGATCTTAGTTCTCTGACCAGGGACTGAACCTGCACACTGCTGTGGAAGCGTGGAGTCTTAACCACTGGAATGCCAAAGAACTCTCCTGGACAAATTCTTAGAAAGGTTTAACCTTCCAAGACTGAACCGTGGAGAAATAGAAAATATGAACAGACAAATCACAAGTGCTGAAATTGAAACTGTGATTTAAAATCTTCCAACAAACAAAAGTCCAATACTAGATGGCTTCACAGGCAAATTTTATCAAATGTTTAGAGAAGAGTTACCACCTATACTTTTGAAACCCTTCCAAAAAATTGCAGAGGAAGGAACACTCCCAAGCTCATTCTACAAGGCCACCATCACCCCGATACCAAAATCAGACAAATACACCACACAAAAAAAGAAAATTATAGGTCAGCATCACTGATGAACATAAATGTAAAAATCCTCAACAGGGCTTCCCTGTGGTCCAGTGGTTAAGAACCTGCCTTGTAACACAAAGGCTATCAGTTCGATCCCTGGTCCTGGAAGATCCCACATGCCTTGGAGCAGTTAAGCCCACGTGCCACAACTACTGAGCCTGCTCTCTCGAGCCCGGAAGCTGCAACTATTGAGCACACGCACTGCGACTACTGAAGCCGGCGTGCCTAGAGCCTGTGCTCTGCAACGATGTGAAGTCCCCATACCAATGAAGAGTGACCCCCGCTTGATGCAACAAGAGAAAGTCTGTGTGCAGCAATGAAGAACCACCAGGGCCAGTAAATAAGTATATAAATATTAAAAAAAAATTCTCAACAAAATACTAGCAAATCAAATCCAACAATACATTAAAAGGAACACACACCATAATCAAGTGGGATTTACCCCGGGGATGCAAGGATTCTTCAATATCCTCAAATCAATTGGTGATATACCACATTAACAAACTGAAGAATAAAAACCATATAATCACCTCAATAGATGCAGAAAAAGCTTTTGACAAAATTCAACACCCATTTACGATAAAATATTCTCCTGAAAGTGGGCATAGAGGGGACTTACCCCAACATTAAAAAGCCCATATATGACAAACCCAGAGCTAACATCATTCTCCATGATGAAAAGCTGAAAGTATTCCCTCTAACATCAGGAACAAGACAAGGATGTCCACTGTTGCCACTTAAATTCAACACAGTTTTGGAAGTCCTAGCTATAGCAATCAGAGAAGAAAAAGAAACAAAAGGAACACAAATTGGAAAAAGAAGTAAAACTGTCACTGCTTGCAGATGACATGATACTATACATAGAAAATCCTAAAGATGCTACCAGAAAACTGCTAAAGCTCAATGAATTTGGTAAAACTGCAGGATACAAAATTAGTTACACAGAAATCATTTGCATTCCTATACACTAACAATGTAAGGGCAGAAAGAGAAATTCAGGAAATAATCCCACTGTACCAGAAAGAATACCTAGGAATAAACCTACCTAAGGGGGCAGAAGAACTGTAATCTGAAAAACTACAAGACACTGCTGAAAGCAATCGAAGATGCCACAAACAGATGGAAAGGTATACTACATTCTCGGATTGGAAGACCTTCAGTGGTGCCCCGGGCAGAGCGGATAGGCCCTCCAGTCAGAGATGGGGTAACTGACTTACTGTGACCTAGGAGAGGCTGCTAAAGATGTCTTCAACAAAGGATATGGATTTGGCATGGTCAAAATAGATCTGGGAACCAAGTCACATAGTGGAGTGGAATTTTCTACTTCTGCTAATGCTTACACGGATACAGGGAAAGTGTCAGGCAACCTAGAGGCAAATACAAGGTTGGTAACTAAGGACTGACCTTCACCCAAGAGTGAAACACAGACAGTACTCCTGGGACAGAAATCGCCTGGGAGAGTAAGTTGGCTGAAGGACTGACACTGACTCTTAATACCATATTTGTACCGAACACAGGAAAGAAAAGTGGGAAACTGAAGGCCTCCTATAAATGGGATTGTCTCATTTGGCAGTCATGTTGATATAGATTTTTCTGGACCAACCATCTATGGCTGGGCTGTGCTAGCCTTTGAAGGTTGACTTGCTATCAGATGAGCTCTGACACAGCTGATTCCAAACTGTCACAGAATAATTTGGCCTTGGGTTACAAGGCCGCAGACTTCCAGCTGCACGCTCACGTGAACGACAGCACGAATTTGGAGGGTCCATCTACCAGAAGGTGAGCAACAAGACTGAAATGTTAATAAATGTCACATGGATGGGTGAGAGGAACAACATTCACTTTGGCATCTCTGCTGAGTACATGCTGGACTCTAGAACCTCTCTCTCTGCTAGAGTAAATAATACCAGCCTGACTGGGTTACACTCAGACCCTTCAACCTGGAGGGAAACTGACCCTGTCAGCTCTAATTGATGGAAAGAACGTCAATCCAGGAGGGCACAAAGTCGGGCTGGGATTGGAACTGGAAGCTTAATGTGGTTTGGGAGTAAAGCATCAGCTTTGTCCCTGGAGGTGAAGAGAAATGTGTTTGGGCCTTAAAATTCTTCTGTGAAATTTCAAAAGCATGAACTTTTTATTCTTCCAAAGAATTCTGGCCCTCCCCACACTGAAGCCTAGGTTCTGAGCCCATCCTAAGGGGAGGCGTGTTTGAAGGCATGCCCAGAGGTTCCACGTTCACGCCACCTGTCAGTTCCGCAGTGTTATCTTCAACGCGTTCCTCAGGACAGCGTAGCCATGTACAAAGGAGATGACCTGACCCTCTGGTTGTCCATCATGTCCTGCATGTCCCACACCACTTTTTCATGACCTTCTAACATACTGGTCTCTGTGCAGTAGTGGAATCTTTGGTTTTGCATGAGAATAAAATAAACCCATCACATCTGGAACATAAATAAATAAATGGAAGACTGTACTTTTTGAAGCTAAGTCGCTTCAGTCATGTCTGACTCTTTGCGACCCTATGGACTGTAGCCTGTCAGGCTCCTCTGTCCATGGGATTCTCCAGGCAAGAATACTGGAGTAGGTTGCCATTTCTGCCTTCAGGGGATGTTCCCGCCCCAGGGATCAAGCCCACATCTCTTACATCTCCTACATTAGCAGGCAAGTTCTTTACCACCAGTGTCACCTGACAAGCCCCTAAAGAACACACAGGTGTCTATATGTCTGATTCTTTGTGATCCCATGGACTGTAGCCCGCCAGGCTCCTCTGTCCATGGAATTCTCCAGAGGAGAATACTGCAGTGGTTTGCCATTCCCTTCTCCGGGGGTTCTTCCCAACCCAGGGATCAAACCCGGGTCTCCTGTATTACAGGCAGATTCTTTACCAAGTGAATTGTCTTCATCCAATTCCTCCTCTCCCCATCCCCAATTTTTTCAGAAAACCCACATACAGGTTTGCTTTTTTTTAATTACCATTTTTAGTGGGTGGGCCCTGTTTTCTTCCACAGCTAAGACTAGACCTGCTGGGTCCCAGGATTTAGAGGGTTTCCACCCACATGCTTGTTTTGTGAAATGCACAATATTAGACTCTTCTGTGTACCTTCTCACTTCCTCCTCAAACACCCTGTGAACAGATAACTTTTCTCCTGTTACATCCTTTGAAAAGTGCAGCTTGGAGGGTGCTGTGCTTACACAACTGTGATTGGCAGAGTTGGGATCCAACCCCAAGTCTCCCCAACTTCAAAGACCCCCACCTTTAACCGCTACGCAACACTGCCTCTTTTCCCAGAACATCCAGGTGTTCGAGGCCCTCAAGTCTGGTGTCTGGGGAGTATGTATGTGTTCAGTCGCTAAATTGTGCCCGACCCTGAGACTTCATGGACTGCAGCTCGCCAGGCTCCTCTCCATGGGATTTCCTAAGCAAGAATACTGGAGTGGGTTGCCACTTCCTCGTCCAGGGGACCTTCCTGACCCAGGGATCAAACCCGTGTCTCCTGCATTGGCAGCTGGATTCTTTACCACTGAGCCACCAGAGGAGCCTGGGGGACTGTGTACAGTTCAGGCAAAAATTTCTGAAACAGCCGCTGGCCTGGGCAGGGCTCGCTCCTCCCACCATCCTCTCGACATCTCTCATCCCTCAAGCACCTTTTCTCTTCCTGCTCAAGGCAGCTAATATTTGGGGCCAAGTGGTCACATTACATCATGTTCTTTTTTTCTTTTTGGCCTCAGGCTTGAGCTGTCATCTCTTCAAGAATCTACAACTCAGCATTCTCAAGCTTCTTGAGAAGCTGTAGTTGGCTAGAAAGTATCACTACAATGACCAAGTCATCCTGAAGGCCTGCCATGTGCTGGGGGAGTGGGACATATCTCCAAGCATTAGCTCATCTGTTCTCAGGAAACCGTGGGAGGGGGCTGCATCCCATAGTACAGATGTAGAAACTGATGCTCAGAAAGGTTAGGTAAGCCCTGCAGAGAGTCACTACTTTTCTGGGGGAAAATACAGCCATTTATATCACATGTATGTTAGCACAGACATTCACATATTCCGTGGTCTGGCCCGTGCACCCAACAGAAATGCATATTTGCTGGGACTTCCCTGGTGGTCCCAAATATGTATTTCTGTGCTTGCAATGCATGCACTCAGGTTTCATCCCTGGTCAGGAAACTAGATCCCACATGCCACAACTAAGACCCAGTGTAGCCAAATTAAAAAAAAAAAATCATACTTGCACTCGATCAGAGGATACGTAGAAGGATTTCATGGCAGTATGATTTGAAGAGCCCCGGGCTGCAGCCATGTGGTGCTAGTGGTAAAAAACCTGCCTATTAATGCAGGAGATGTAAGTGATGTGGGTTCGATCCCTGAATCGGGAAGATCCCCTGGAGGAGGAAATGGCAACCCACTCCAGTATTCTTGCCTGGGAAATCCCATGGACAGAGTAGCCTCACAGGCTACTGTCCATAGGGTTGCAAAGAGTTGAAGCAACTTAGCACATACTAACAGAAGACTACAGCCATGAAATTAAAAGACACTTGCTCCTTGAAAGAAAAGCTATGACAAACTTAGTGTACTAAAAAGCAGAGACATCACTTTGCCAACAAAGGTCTGTATAGTCAAAGCTGTGGTTTTTCTAGTATTCATGTATAGATGTGACAGGTGGACCATAAAGAAGGTTGAGAGCTGAAGAATTGATGCCTTCGAATTGTGGTGCTGGACAAAACTCTAGAGAGTCCCTTAGACTACAAGGAGATCAAACCAGTCAACCCTAAAGGAAATCAACCCTGAATATTCTTGGAAGGACTGATGCTGAATACTGATGCTCTTAATATTTTGGTGGGTATCTGATGTGAAGAGTCAACTCACTGGAAGAGACCCTGATGCTGGGAAAGACTGAAGGTAGGAGGAGAAGGGGGCAGCAGAGGATGAGATGGTTGGATGGCATCACTGACTCAATGGACACGAGTTTAAGCAAACTCTGGGAGACAGTGAAGGGCAGGGAAGCCTGGCGTGCTGCAGTCCAAGGGGTTGAAAAGAGCTGGATACAGCTTAGCAACTGAACAACAACAACAAACTGGAAATTACCTGAATGCCCCACAGCAGCAGAATAAATAAAGTGAGTGTTCAGGACTCAGTCATTCAGTCATGTCTGACTCTTTGTGGCCCCATGGACTATAGCCCATCAGGCTCCTCTGTTCATGGGATTTTCCAGGCAAGAATACTGGAGTGGGTTGTCATCTCCTACTCCAGGGGATCTTCCCAACCCAGCGATTGAACAGGCACATTCTTTACCACTAGTGCCAGCTGGGAAGCCCAAAGTGGGTGGTATATTCAAATAATGGAATAGTATACAGCAGAAAATGAACACATAGTAGGACATTAACTAGGGTGATTTTCAAAACATAATAACAAGCAGAAATCAGGTATGAAAAGAGTACATACTTTATGACTCCGTTTACATAAAGCACAAAACCTGGCAAAGCTCATCTGCAGTATTAGAAGTCAGTCTAGAAAGGCTACATACAGTATGATTCCAATTATATGACCTTCTGGAAGAGGCAAAACTTACCAAGACAGTACTAAGATCAATGCTTACCAGGGGAAAGATGAACTGACGAAGCACACAGAATTTTCAGAGCAGTGAACCTACTCTGTGTGATCATGATACATTTGTCCAAACTCAAAGGATGTAGGACACCAAAGTGAAGTGAAAAAGTATTAGTCACCCAGTCGTGTCTGAATCTTTGTGATCCCATGGACTGTAGCCCGCCAGGCTCCTCTGTCCATGGAATTCTCCTGGCAAGAATACTGAAATGGATGGCCATTCCCTTCTCCAGGGGATGTTCCTGACCCAGGGATCGAACTCAGGTCTCCTGCACTGCAGGCAGATTCTTTACTGTCTGAGGCACCAGGGAAGCCTGGACACCAAGGAACCTAATGTAACGCTAACATAAACCATGAACTCATGGGTGCTGGTATGTCAGTGTATGTCCATCAGTTATAATAAAGGCCCCACGCTGCAGGGGATGTTAATGGTAGGGGAGGCTGTGCATGTGGGCGGGGGCGGGGGTGCTGTGCTGGGCTTAGTCGCTCAGTCGTGTCCGACTCTTTGCAACCCCATGGACTGTATCCCGCCGGGCTCCTCTGTCCATGACAGTTCTCCAGGCAAGAATACTGGTGTGGGTTGCCATGCCCTTCTCCAGATCTTTCCAACTAAGGGATTGAACCCAGGTCTCCCACACTGTAGGTGGATTCTTTACCGTCTCAGCCACCGGGGAAACCTGGGGGCTGGGGTGCATGTAATCTCTGTACCTTCCCATTAATTTGCTATTAACCTAAAATGGCTAATAACAAAGTCTTTAATTTTTTTAAAGTTAGGACAGCAGTTGCCCTTGACGGGGTAGTAACTTGAACGGGGCGTGAGAGGGTTTCTGGGGGCTGGAAATGTTTCATTCTTGATCCAGCAGCAGGTTACACAGCTGTGAAAAGTTTTTGGAACTGTATGCTCATGCGTGATGCACTTTTCTATATGTGACCATGCAACAAGACATTTATTTGAGAAGCTCAGTAATTCTACATATCGGGGATTTATCCTGAAAGAATAAATTCAACAGTACAGTAAGATGAGTTTATAAGTGTGTTCACCCTGTATTCTCCACAACAGCTTAAAAACTGGACTCAATCTCAGTGCCCACCAAAAGCAGATCAGTTAAATATTTTATGGTGTGTGTGTACGTGCTCAGTTGTGTCAGATTCTTTGAGACCTTTTGGACTGTGGCCCACCAGGCTCCTCTTGTCCATGGGATTTTTTCAGGCAAGAATACTGGAGTAGATCTTCCCAACCCAGGGATCGAACTCGAGTCTCCTTTGTCTTCTGCACTGCAGGTTAGTTCTTTACCCACAGAGCCATCCGGGAAGCCCCCACTTTATGGTATGTTTAGCCAATTAAGACAATAAAGAAGGATGCTGAGAGTTCCCTGGTGGTCCAGTGATTAAAACTCTGCACTTCCACTGCAGGGGGCGAAGGTTCGATCCCCGATCAGGGGACTAGGGTCTCACATGCCAGGCAGTGCAGCCAAAAAAAAAAAAAATTTTTTTAAAAAGGATGTTGACTTTAAAAGTGACAGCTGTGTATTTAATAGGAACATACATTCTAACATAATGTTGTCTAAAAACAACCTGCTACAAGGACAGCAAGACTCCATATTGGGGGGAACATCTAAATAAACATAAATGCATGTAAGTAATGAAAGTTTTCCCACAATAATAATAGCAACTATCTCTCAACACTGGAATTAAAGACTCTTGTTTGCTTTGCTTCCACTTATCTATAGTTTCCAAATCTTCATAATATACAATGTATACTTATTAGTCATATAAGGATTTAAGTAGGTCCCATATGGGACAGCTGAGCGATCTCACAAATAGTGTTAATGGTGAATCAATCATTGCAAGGACACATCCTGGGCACACATGTACCACTGAATCCTTTCCATGACCCTATGACTGACAGACAATTCCCATTGTACAGACAAGAACATGGAGGTCCTGAGGGGATCAGGAGTTTGCTCAAGGTCACTACACTTGAAAAGAGGCAGACCCAGGATATGAACTTAGTGTCTGACAGAACGTGTGTGATTTAGTTCGCTTGTTTTGTTTGTAACTGACACCCCACACTGCCTCCCTCTGGGTGATGAGACTGTGTGTGTGTGTGCGTGCTCAGTCACTCAGCTGTGTCTGACTCTTTTGGACCCCACGGACTGTAGCCCACCAGGCTCTTCTGTCTGTAGATTTCCCAGGCAAGAATACTGGGGTGGTTTGCCATTTCCCACTCCAGCAGATCTTCCCAACACAGGGATTGAACCCACATCTCTTGCGTTCCTTGCATCGGCAGGCAGACTCTTCAGCATTATGCCACCTGGGAAGCCTGGGTGATCAGATTATACTGGCCAGTTAGAGTCCCCACAGATTAAAAAAAAAAATGGAATACACGGATGCCATTTGCAGCAACATGGATGGGCCTAAAGATTATCACTCTAAATCAAATAAATCAGACCAAGAAAGAAATTCTCATATGATATTGCTCATGTGTGAAATCTTAAAAAACGATACAAATGAATTTACAAAGCATAAGTAGACTCACAGACATAGAAAACAAACTTATGGTTAACCAAAGGGGAAAGTGGGGAGGGAAGAATAAATTAGGAGCTTAACATAAACACACACTACATATGAAACAGGAAAACAACAAGGTCCTACTGTATAGCACAGGGAACTATACTCAGTAGCTTGTAATAACCCATAATGGAAAAGCGTCTAAAAGAGAATATATGTAACTAAATCACTTTGCCGTACACCTGAAACTAATACAACATTATAACTCAACTATATTTCAATAGAAAATTCAAAAATACACTGATTTGTTGAGAAATAATGATCAGAAATTATAGCCAAACACATGCTGCTAAACCACCTCCAAGAAAGATGAGTTCCCTTGGAGACACTGTGCTAAGTGAGAGGGGCCGATCACAAAGCCCATGCCTGGCAGAATCCCATTTACACAAAACGCTTCGAGACGCAGAGCCACAGACACAGAAAGTAGACCAGTGGTTGCCTGGGGCTGAGGAAGGAGAGAAGGAATCACTGATAATAGCAAAGGAGTTTCTTTGGAGGGGGATGACAATGTTCTAGAATTAGATTGTTACACAACCCTTTGATTATACCAAAAGCTGAGCACACTTTAAATGGGTGAAATGCAGGGATGAGTGACAGCTCAGTAAAGACACTGAAAAGTAAGTTAGGACGTCCCTGGTGGTCCAAGCGAGCCTGGTGGTCCCAGGTGAACCTGCCTGCCAACTCAGGGGACACGGGTTGGGGCTGGTTCCACCTGCCGAAGGGCAACTAAGCCCCTGAGCCGCAACTCCCGAGCCCAGGCTCTAGAGCCTGGGAGCCGCAGCTCCCGAGCCCATGTGCCACGACTACTGGAGCCTGCACGCCTGGAGCCCGCGTTCCGCAACAAGGGAAGCCACCGCAGTGAGAAGCCCCAACACAGCAACCAGAGAGGAGCCCCCGCTCGACGCAACTAAAGAAAGCCCGCACCCAGTACAGACAAAAATAAAGAAACAAAAATTTTTAAAAAGTTAGTGCATCATCATGACAACAACCATAGCTGTTAATTAACAAGAGGCATTCATCAAGCTGTGTCCTGGGCACAGCGCCCGACTCTATTCTTGACGAGCCTTGGCTCACATAAGCCTCAATCAGTCCTATCAGGTAGGCACAGCTTTTCCCCCAACCTAGAGATGGGATCACTGAGACCTGTCCAAGGCCACACAGACAGGAAACGGTGTATAAACTATAAACCATTGTGGACCAGATTTCTCTAACGAAGAGTTTGCAGCTAATGGCATCCAGAATGCATGCACACGTGTGCACCCACACACCTTTCCGTCCTGCTGCACTGAGAGCAGAGGAATTAGGAGGAAAACTTCCCCAGCTCGGGTTCCCTCTTTTTGGCACCCAAACCTGCAGAGCCAAGAACTCAGTCCTTCACAAGGCTCCCTGCGCCCTCAGTACCAGCCCCCCAGGTTGACCCTCTTACACGGGGTCCCCGATACACATGTGCCCACGTCACACCCTGGAAGGCCCTGTCTGAGGCTCCCTCAGGGGCTCTCATGAGGGACGTTTCCCTGCTCCTCACTCTGAGCCCCCTCTCAGCTTCCCCCAGCCCCACTGTGAGCTCAGAGCTGCCATGGGAACGGGAGGCGGAGACACGTCGGTGCCTGGCATCTGGACCTGGTTATTTGGGGTTTTAGATTTCAACCTGAGGGAAATGCATACCCTTCCATGGGACTGGTGGGAGTTTAATCTGCCTCATCCAGGGCTGGCAGGGTTGGGGGGGACGGGGGGACTTGGGGGTGACCTGTCACTTTTGTATCAAAAGCTTAAATTGCAAAGTATACATCTGCACGGCCCAATACAGAGCTGTCAGCCACAAGTGGCTATGAACATGGGCTAATGTGTGAAAAAACATACCAGCTTTCAAAGACTTATTACAAAACATGTGGCAATTGTCTTAACAACTTTTCTATTAGTTATATTTGAAATATTTTAGTTAGATTAAATACATTATTAAAATTAACTTCACTTGTTTCATTAGTTTTTAATGTGGTTACTAGAAAATCTAGAATTATGTTCCATCTATAGCTCAATGAAAATTTAGAATTATTCTACCTCACATGATATTTGTGCTGAACAGTGCCTGGCATATGCGCTCTGAACCAGCAACTTATCCCTAGGAATGAATCCTAAAGAATAGAGACAAATACACAAAGATAAATACATAAGAGTAATCACCATTGCCTACTCCAAACAGTAAAAAAAAAATTGGGTAAATGCTGGGCCACAGAAAACTGGTTAAATAAATGCTGGAAATTTTTTTAATATTGTGGGACACAGAAAAATGTTCATGGAATATCATTATATGGTAAAACCAACAGGCAACAAAGATCTTATTTACATGGAAGATCTCATTAACACATTGATATACAAGTGTGTACAAAGGAAAAATTAGGAAAAGGCTACAACAAATCAGTAAATTGTTCCAGATGGTAGAATGACAGGACATTTGTCTCCTCTAGCTCCTTATTTTTGCTTATCTGTCCTTTAAGTTTCCTGCAATTAATAGGGATTACTTGTGTAATCTTATTTAAATTTTTTTCCTTCAATGGCTATAATGAAAACAGAACAGAGAATATCAAGCACTGGTGATACTATGGAGAATGTGGATCCCTCAGACATTGCAGATGGGAATGGAAAATGATCCAGCAACTATGGAAAACAGTCTGGTGATTCCTCTTCAAATTAAACATAGATTTACACCGAATCCAGAAATTCTGCTGCTAAGCATGTACCCAGGATAAATGAAAATGTACATCCACACAAAACCCCGTAAACAAAGGCTCACAGCAGCCCTATGCACAACAGCCAAAACATAGGAACAACCCAGATGTCCTTCAACAGGTGAGTGGATTAAAAAAAATAGCTCATGCAGCTCAATATAAAAAAGAAACAACAAACAACTCAATTAAAGAGTGGGCAGAAGATCTAAACAGACACTTCTGCACAGACAACATACAGATGGCCAAATAAGCCCACGAAAAGATGCTCAACATCGCTAATTATCATAGAAATGCAAATAAAAACTACAGCGAGGTTATTACCTCACACCAGTCAGAATGGCCATCATCAGAAAGTCTACAAACAATAAATGCTGGAGAGGGTGTGGGGAAAAGGGAACCCACCCACAGTGCTGGTGGGAATGTAAGTTGGCACAGCTACTATGGAGACCAGTACGGGGTTCCTTAAAAATCTAAAAACAGAACTACCATGTGATCCAGCAAGGCCACCCCTGGGCATATCTCTGAAGAAAACCAAACATATACACTCCAATGTTCATTGCAGCACTATTTACAACAGCCTAGACATGGAAGCAACCTAAATGTCCATTGCCAGAGGAATGGATAAAAAAGGTGTGGTACATATAATGGAATATTCATCAGTCATAAAAAAGAATGAAATAATGCCATTTACAGCAACAAGGATGCACCTTCATACTAAGTGAAATCAGAAAGAGAAAGACAAATACCATAGGTATCAGTTACATGTGGAATCCTAGAAAAATGATACAAATGCACTTATTTACAAAACAAACAGACTTGCAGATATTGAAAACAAAGATATGGTTACCAAAACGGAAAGGTGGAGGGGAGGGATAAATTAGGAGCTAGGGACGAAGATATACACACCATTATATATAAAATAATCATCAAGGACCTACTATATAGGTTCTATACCCAGTGTATAGCATAGGGAACTACTCGATATTCTATAATAACCTACATGGGAAAAGAATCTGAAAAAGAATGTATATATGTATACGGATAACTGAGTCACGCTGCTGTATGCCTGAAACTACTGCAACATTGTAAACCAACCATACTCTAATATAAAAATTAAAAGTAAGTACGAGGGATGATAGTACATGATAAATATAATTAACACCACTGTACGTTATACATGAAAGTTATCCTAAGAGCAAATCCTAAGAGTTCTCATCACAAGAAAAATTTTTTGTTTCTTCTTTAATTGAATCTATAGAAATGATGGCTGTTCACTAAGCTTATTATGATAATCACTTCAAGATATATATAAACCAAATCTTTATGCTGTACACCTTAAACTTATACAGTGCTGTATATCAACTATATCTCAATAAACTGAAGGAGGAAAAAGGCCGGGAACACAAATCTTTTCTTTCCTCCCATTAATCAGTTTGCTTGTTTACTAAAAAAAAAACAAAAAACTTACATATTTAAGGAAACAGAGAATATTTGATTAAAATTCATTTAATAAATGTGTGCTCTATCCATACAGAGCACATATAGTGGACTATTATTCGGACATAAAAAAGGACGAAGCACTGACACCAGCTACGACGTGGACAAACCCTGAACACATCCTGCTGAAGGAAAGGAACCAGACACAAAAGCCCACAGGTGTGATTCTGTTTATATGAAAAGGCCAGAGCAGGCAAATCGACAGACACAGACTGGATGAGTGCTTGCCAGGGGCAGGGGATGGGGAGCAGAGAGGAGTGGCTGCTAATAGACATGGGGTCTCTGCCTGGCCCTGGCCCCGCCACTCAGCCTGCCTCTCTGCTATGCTAGGAGGGGTTGTGCTCACCGAGGGAAGGAGAATCGCACAGACCAGGAGGTCAGAGACAACACTCAGGAAGGAGGGAAGGAGAAGACTAGGAGAGAGACGGCAGCCCCAAATCCCCTGCAGGGTCCGGCCTCCCCTACATGACTCGGGAGGAGGTGGGAAGTCCGCATTCACCCGCGTCCACTATGGGTGGTCAGGACCATTCGAGCCTGGTGGCAGGCGTACAAAATACCACTTGCTCCTTCCTTCCAGAACCTGTGCTGGTCTCAGGGGGGTGGGGGCCTGACAGACGCCCCCGGGGTACAGCTCTGTCTGCTTCATCCCCTGATGGGTGCCCCCGCCGCTCACTGAGAGACACCGACACAGAAGGCAGAGCCCTCACCTCGCTGCGATCAGGACCCTGATGGGGCGGCTGCTGGCCAAGGAGCATCAGGGCTGGAGTGGGGCTGCTAGTCCACGGGGATGGGCTGGGAGGTGATGCCATTGGGATCCCAGAGGCAGAGGGCCCGGTGGGGGAGGCGGGGCTGGTGGAGGCAGAAGGGAGGAACTCAAGGAGCCCCAAGCCCTTGAGCATGGGCAGAAGACAGACTAAGAACAGAGGTGCGCGGGATGGGGGACGGGCACACACAACAGACTACGGCATTCAGACTTCACCCTGAGTTTCCGGAGGATGCTAAGCCACAAAACAAGAGCCCAGGCAACTGGCAACAGAATGGAAGGTGATGCAGATGATGGAGCTGGGTACCTGCTGAAAGGCCCGCAGGTGTGGTGCTCCTGGCAGGGAAGGTAGCTCAAGACACAGCTGGGAGAAGTAGGGGTGACCGAGAGCATGCTGGCTGCTTTTGCGGGGGGCACCCTTGAGCCACCCTGCCTCCTTCAGGTCCCCCCAGCAGTGTCAGCCTGGATGCAGGTGCCAGGATGCCAAGTGGCATCACCGGGAAGGTCTTGGTGCCTCCCAGGGCCTGCTGAATCCTGACAGACTGACCAGGACTCAACCCCTGGCATCAGCCGAAGTCCTAAAACACAGAGGTGTGCCCGACCAGACAGAAAGGGGAGCTAAACCCATTGCTGCCAAGAGCTGCCGGTTCCACCCCAGCTTCACGTCCTAGGAAACCGCCTCCCGAGACTGTAACTTCCTCCTCCGTATGAAGATAATAATAGCACCGCCCACAGGAGGCTGTTCATACCATGAAAAACAATCAAACCCTATACACAATATGCATAATCGTCAGAACGTGGGAATCCCAACATCCATCCACCGGTAGATGGATGAGCAAAATGAGGCATCTCCACCTGATGGCATATTACTCCACCACAAGACCAATGAAGTACTGACACTTGCTACAGCCTGAATGAACCTTGAAAACATGACGTTAAGTGAGAGAAGCCAGACACGCAAGGCCACTACTGCACCCTCCCTTTTACATGAATCACCCAAAGCAAGCAGACCCATAGAGACAGAAAGTAGGTTAGTGGTTGCCAGGGGCTGCCAGTTAGATGGGAGATGAGAGTGTCTGCTGATGGGCATGAAGTTTCTTTTGGGGGTGACAAAGATGGTTGGGAAATATAGAGGTGGTGGCAGCACATGTGAAAGGACTTAACGCCACTGAATTGTATGCTTTAAAATGGTTAAGATGGAGGAATTCCCCAGCGGTCCAGTGGTTGGGACTTTGTGCTTCTACTCTGAGGACCTGGGTTCAATCCCTGGTTGGGCAACTAAGAGCCTGCAAGCTGCATGGTGCAGCCAAAATAAATAAACAAACACAAAATTTAAAATTTTTTTAAAATAGTTTAAGAGAATTCCCTGGCACTCTAGAGGTTAAGACTCCATGCTCCCACTGCAAGGGGTACAGGTTTGATCCCTGATAGGGGAACTAAGATCCCACATGCCACAGGGCACGACCAAAAAGAAATAATATAAATAAAATTAAATGGTTAAGATGATAAATTTCATGTTACATGAATTTTGCCCCAATTGAAAAAGAAATTATATTACACACTCAGCACTGGATCTGGTAGGAGGAGCATGAGACCCTGGAGTTGCCACGATTGTTATTATTATGCCCCCAAAGCAATCATCTTGCAGTACCTACTCAGCTCTTCAGCTGCCTCCAGGCTCCCAGGGAAGAAGGAACATGCTGTGAGCCGCCTGGGGCTACAGCCAAAGCAATGACTAAGCTAAGGCCTGGGGAGGGAGAATGAGGGGCCGGCCTTCACAGCCTGGAAGGGACCCACCCTCACACGCCTGGCACACAAAAGAGGCTTCGTGGTGTGAGATGCCCTGCTTCTGTCCTCCACCTGCCGGCCACTCGGAAGCCACGTGCTAGGTGTGTTACAGACCACACCTCGCTGCTGGGAATTTAAAAGAAAAAAAAAAATGCACCTGGGAGCACGTGGCCTGGAGAAGGAAGTTATCAGACTCCATTCTATTCTCCACAGCTGACGCAGCCACAAGAAGATTGATTGTTGGCCTTCCTCCAGGACCTTTAAATCCTTTCTACATAAACTTCAACCCACTTTGTAAACGCAAAGGCTGAGTTCCCAGGAAAAGGTTGCCCCAGCCCTGCCTCAGTCTGCAAAATGGCATTTAGGTACCAAAGGTCTTGTTAGATATTTGGGGTTGTGTTTTTTTTTTTTTTTTTCCCCTGCACAGAAAGAATCCTCCAAATCTCAGAACTGGAGGGGATGCTGGGAGAGAGTAAAGTGACATGAGTTTAGAAAACATTCTCCTCCCAGGAGAGACGAGACGATTCTCAAAATCACACCATGCTCTGCTCATCCAGCTCATCTTCCCACGGCTGGGTCTGGCCTTTCCCGTTTGCCTTACAGCAGCAGTACTAACTGCTGCGTGTCAGCATTTATGCGGAGGCAGGACGGAAGCCGAATGCTTGACACACAGTATCTTATTTGATCCTCAACACACTGTCTGTCTCTCACGATTTTCACACCCATTTTACAGATAAGGAAACTGAGAGGTTAAGTCACTCCCTGAAGGTCACACAGAAATGAGTGGCAGGCTGGGATTTGCACTGGGGTCTGTGACTCCAGAGTCTGCTCTCATGACCATCTGCTGCGCTGTCTGCCGAAGTGAAGAAATGACTAGAACAACAAACACATTATCACTTACCTCGCTAAAGAGAGAAAGATGTCTCCATTTAAAAAAAAAGACTAGGGCTTCCCTGGTGGCTCAGTGGGAAAGAATCCTCCCACCAAAGCAGGAGAGACATCAATCCCTGATCCAGGAAGATCCCACATGCCGCGGAGCAACTAAACCTATGCTCTACAATTACTCAGCCTGTGCTCTCGAGCTCAGCGCCATGACTACCGAAGCTCGAGAGCCTAGAGTCGGTGCTCTGCAACAAGAGAAGCCACCACAATGAGAAGCCTGTGAACCACAACCAGAGAGGAGGCCCCACTTGCTGCAACTGGAGAGAGGCCCGCACAGCAGCAAAGATTCAGCACGGCCAAAAATGAATAAATAAAAATTACATTTTTTAAAAAAGGCTAAAGCTAAAGAAGAACAACAACAGTTAATCAGGGGAGATTTAGGCACTTTTCAGAGCCTATAGGGAACTGGTTTTCAGATCTTTCCAGATCTATTTTCAGTTCCAGATTTACCAAAAGTACAAGGGTTTATTATGGTAGGACATTTAAGGAAAGAATTCCAGTTCCATTGGAACTGGTCCAACTTAAGACTCGATGCTTCTAGTGCAGGGGGCACAGGTTTGATCCTGGTTGGGGAACCAAGATCCCACATGCCACAGCCAAAAAAAATTTTTAAATATATAAAAAGAAAAGGAAGAAAAAAAAAAAAGAACTCCAGTTCCTTCTACAAAGAGCTAACACAGACTCTCTATTCCATGACAAACCCATGAAGCACTGGATTAAATTGGAAAAAAATTTAAGGTACCACTAAGCTGGGAAATCTTCAGGTACTAGAAGCAAGGAGGGGACTCAGTCACAGTGAGAGAGGCGCCCAGGGGTACCAGGACAAGTTCAGGCTATAACAGCTAAGTGTGTGGCTTCTGGCCAATGAGTAGCGGCAGTGGCCTTGGGTCTGCATGAGTTAGAAGTGAGACTCCTAACAAAGGCTAGAGTAGAAAGGGCTGCCTCTCCATGTAAGGTGGGACAAAGAATGTTCCCACTGGCCCAGAGAATCAGCAGGGAAGCTGACTCTGCTGAAGAGGTGGGATGATGCAGAGGAGGGAGGAGGACTCTGTGACGAATCAAAGCTTTGGGCCTGTGTCGTGCATGAGAGAAAAACCCAAACCTCTGTGGTGAAGGAAAAACTGAGGAATTAATGTAAATAGTGTTTCCAGACCAGTGAAAACCCTAATAAGGTATCCAGAACAACAAATGCAAGGCACTGTGCAAGCCGCTTCTGTAGCCCTGAGCACAGGGTACTCTCATCAGGGAGGCACGTCAGCTAAGCGCATCTCCACTTGGTTTGGCCTTGGCATGAATGTAGAGATGAAGGCACACAGAAAGATGTGAAAACCAGGGGCAGACAGCCCAAAGATGAGCTCAGAATAAAAAACCAAACTACACAAGCAAATGGTCAGCATTTAGGAGAATCAGCAGACACAATTAATAAATGGAATGGAACCCCAAGAAGATGAGACAGCAGAAACTATAAATTATTTCAAATAATGTAAGAACAGTGCCCTATAACAAAAGTGGTGACTCTGAAAACCATACAGAACTTACGAAATAGTTTTTAAATTCCATAGACTTAAAAAAAAAAGCTAGGGCAGCAAAGCTGTAATAGGTAAAGAGTGAATTAGTCAATCAGAAGGCAGACTTAGGTAAACAACTTAAAATACAGCACAGAGAAACAAAAAGGTATGAAATGTGAAAGAAAGGTAAAGAGGCATCAGGACAGAATGACAGGGTTCATCACCTTTCTAAAGGAAGAAGATAAGGAGAAAGGGGAGAGAGAATATTTTCATGATGGAAGACATGAGTTGCTTTTAAAATAATATAGCATCAACCATTCCCCAGCAGAATAAATGAAAGCCACACATAGACAAAAGCATAGTATATACTAAAAAAAAAAAAAAAAAAAAAAAACCCAAAACAAACAAACAAGCAAACAAACACCCACAACAGATATTTTTAAAACACAGGGGAAAAAACAGATTTCCACAAAGGAATATCAATCAGATAAAAGAGTTGACTTTTCAACAGGAAGAGATCAAAAACTTCAGTCCTGAGAGAAAACATGGAGCAATCTCAAGTTTTATACCTAGTCGAATGACCATTCCTATGAAATGAAATGAAATGTTAGTCTCTCAGTTGTGTCTGACTCTTTGCGACCCCATGGACTATAGTCTGCCAGGCTCCTCTGTGTGTGGCATTCTCCAGGCAAGAATACTGGAGAGGGTTGCCATTCCCTTCTCCAGGGGATCTTCCTGACCTGGGGATTGAACCTGGGTCTCCTGCACTGCAGGCAGATTCTTTACCATCTGAGTCACCAGGGAACCCCCATAGGCTGGCAAAAAAAAAGACATTTTCAGACAAAGCTGACAACTCAGAGACTCGTTGAAAACTCTATGGAAAGCTGTGTTACAGAGGAAGAAAACTGAATCTGTAAGGAAGAATGGTTGCAAGAATTAATACAGTCTGCATAAAACAATAAAAATATAGGTTTTAAAAATAAAGAAAAAATACTACAGAGTGATACAAATTCAAGCATGCTAAGGTTCCTGAAATTAAAAGATGCTTACTCCTTGGAAGGAAAGTTATGACCAACTTAGACGGCATATTAAAAAGCAGAGACATCACTTTGCCAACAAAGGTCCGTCTAGTCAAGGCTATGGTTTTCCCAGTAGTCATGTATGGATGTGAGAGTTGGACTATAGAGAAAGCTGAGCACTGAAGAATTGATGCTTTTGAACTGTGGTGTTGGAGAAGACTCTTGAGAGTCCCTTGGACTGCAAGGAGATTCAACCAGTCCATCCTAAAGGAGATCAGTCCTGGGTGTTCATTGGAAGGACTAATGTTGAAGCTGAAACTCCAGTACTTTGGCCACTTCATGCAAAAAGCTAACTCATTTGAAAAGACCCTGATGCTGGGAAAGATTGAGGGCAGGAGGAGAAGGGGATGACAGAGGATGAGATGGTTGGATGGCATCACCGACTCAATGGACATGAGTTTGGGTAAACTCCAGGAGTTGGTGACAGACAGGGAAGCCTGGCATGCTGGGGTTCATGGGATTGCAGAGTCGGACACGACTGAGCAACTGAACTGATCTGAAGGCCCCTGATCATCAGCACACAGGCAAGATAATGACTAACTTGAGCCATGTCAAAGATGGCAGACATGTCAATGATGATATGAATTGCTGAAGGAAGTTACAGAATACCTTTAAAAGGGGTATATGTGGCCTGCTTCTGAAAAGTTTACAAAAATCAAAATGATTTGCACCTGCCAACAACTACTCAACACAGATCATGTGTGAAGAGTGTTATTCAAATTCTCACTTAATCCTCACAGCAGGCTTAGGACACATTTCCATTTTACGGATGGGGAAACTGAGACTCAGGGAGGCAAATTTTCTTGCTTGGACAGTTAAGAGGTAGTGCTGTGATTCAAAGACACATCTATCTGCTGGTAAAGGTGAATGTGATGGGAGGCTAGTCTATGCCCACCCAGGACTCTGGCTGAGGTCTCAGAGATGCAGGAGAGGATAAGATCAGGAAAACCCTGAGAGCCACCAGGTGGGTGAGATCTGGGAAGTGCTGGGTGCTCACCCAGGGTTCTTTGATCACTGGGACCCTGATATTGGTACTCAAGAGGTGGAAGGGATCCCCCCTGCCCTTCTTTTTACACTGTTGTATGACTCAGCCATACCAATTCTGCTGATGTCTCCTGCCTGGCCACCTGCCCTCCCTCTGAGAAGTACCTGAGCCCTGAAACTGCACTCTCTCACCTCCCAGGGAGCTGTGCAGAGAACTGCAGGTCCACTTCTGGCAGGCTACCGGTCCACGAAGGTCACAGGGCTGGGACAACAAAGGGCCTTTTTGTCCTGGCCCTTAAGGTGGCCGCCACCACCAGCGGAAATCACCCACTTGACCTTCTGGTTTTATGAATTAATAATAAAGCTGGCGCCGGCGACAGGATGGCTGGCAGGACCCGGGTGCCAGGTTCCTTTCCATCACCTTGCCTGGCCTCTCCAGCCTGGGAAAAGGAGGCCCTATCTTATCTCCCCAAAGCAGTGGGTACCCTGGAGCTGAAAACACTGTGTTCCCTGGGCTTGAGATAATAGATATTAAGGTGCTTTGTAAAAGAAGCATCATCTTATCAACACACGAGGCATTTTGTCTGTAGGATTGGGCCGTATGGCATATCTGATCAGTGATTAAGTTCCATGCTGCCTTCTGGGGAACATTAACTCACAAAAAAATTATCCTGCCAGCGTGAGGGTGGGGGAGGCGAGAAGGAAAGATGCATAAGGGATGCAATTACTACTAGTCCGCGGAGCTGGGAAGCGCTGGAGCGGATCACCAGCTGCTCTCACGCAGAGAAAACACAACTATTTCTTCTGAAGCCGGTGTGAGCCTCAGAGTCAGACCTGTGAGGTCTGATTCCATAGGAGCTGAGAGGGCCTCCACTTTCTTAGCCTTTTCCACACCCCTTCACACTGCCCACCACCAAGCCTGCCCTCCCCGGAGGATGGGTAGCCCACAGCTCTAGAACGTTCCACATCACCCAGAGCTAATCCTATCCATCTCGAGGTCCATTTTCCCCTTGCCAACTTAGTAAAGAACACTATTGACAAGGTTGTGGTGAGGGGCACAGTTCCCTGGTAGTCCAGTGGCTAAGACTCTGCACTTCAAGGGCTCAATCCATGAGTTCAATCCATGGTCAGGCAACTAGATCACATGTGCCTCAGCTAAGAGTTTGCATGCCACAACTAAGACCTGGAACAGCCAAATAAGCAATATCCAAAAACAAAATAAAATGAAACAAGGTCATGGGTCAGCAGCGTCACGTCTCCCACATCAGACAGACGCAGGGACCCTCACACTCTCTGTCTATATTGTGTCATGTGGGAGTTTCTCTTTACCCCGAAAAAAAAGGTCTGGTTTTGGATTTGGGTTCTACACACAGCATCTAAGTCGTCTTTTGTAGATTGTGTTTTCCCTTTTTATAGAAGTATAATTGATTCACAGTATCAAGATCATGTTAGTTTCAGGTGTATAGCACATCAATTCAGTTACACACATGCATCTAAGTAACCTTGAGCCATCAGCTGCATGTCTGAGCCCCAGCGTCCTCATCTGTAAACGGGTAATGAAAGTCCCACTGGGCTCTTAGGAGGATAGGAGGACGATGGGTGGAAAGGGCCCCAGGAGGAGCAGCTGTGACCTCGGCCGCAGCCCAAGACCATATGGTCAACTGCCACATCTTCAAAGGTGTGGAACTGGAGGCGTGGAGAGGGTGTCTCAGCACTACCGCACGGGGCAGACCCCACGATCACCTGGCCCTGCTCCACAAGCCGCCACTGACCCAGGACGAGCGGGCCAGGGCAGGGGTGCTTGTGGGTGCCCAAGAATTAGTTCCCTTGTACCCAGCGCTTTCTTGCATGTTTCTACACTGTGAGCACCCAGGGTGGGCAGAGGTCTGGACACCCCTGCCTGACCAAGGGAGAGGAGGCTGCTGAGGGCTAGGGCCACTTGGCCTCCCTCGTGTGGTCTAGACCACTGCACCCAGGGCCCCTGAGAGCTCAGACGTCAGGGACCAGTCCTCCCAGACATGTCTGTTCCTCCCTCAGCAGGGAGCCACCCTTTTTCATTTTTCTAAAAAAAATTATTTAGTGCTCAATTTATCTTCACTTTCCTTTTGGGGTCTTATTTACGTACAGTGGACTGCAGTGTCACTGTTTTAAGAATCTCATGAAAGCTGAGGGTGTCTCCCGGGGCTCCCTAGGCACAATTCTGCACCCCATTTTATGGGATTCAGAGACTCCTCAAGGATTCCAAGTTAAAACCATAGTCTAGGACTTCCCTGGTGGCTCAGAGGTAAAGAATCCACCTGCCAATGCAGCAGACACAGGTACAATCCCTGGTCCAGGAAGATCCCACACAGTGTAGAGCAACTAAGCCCACGTGCCATGACTATTGAGCCTGTGCTCGAAAGCTTGGGAGCCGAAACACTGAAGTCTGAGAGCCCTAGGGCCCATGCTCTGCAACAAGAGAAGCCGCCACAGTAAGAAGCCTGTGCATCACAACTAAAGAAAAGCCCACAGGGCAACGAGGACTCTGCCCAGCCAAAAATAAATGAAATAAATACACTATTTTTTTTTTAATGAAAACAAACTAAAATCTACCCCGGAGAAAATGGAAAGGAAGCTGGGTGCATCTTGTTTGGCCATTTAGCTTCACAAGCCTTGATGACAACAGGAAGAACACAGTGGTACCCGCTGGCCCGCCCTTACCCCTCAAGGTCCCTTCAGGAGGGCAGAGGAGGAGTCCCTTGCACGGGAGGTGGTGAAGGGGCTGAGGCCACAGCTTCGGGCTGCTTGAAGGCTTTATAACCCAGGAGTATCGCCCAGAAGAGAGATTTCAGTGGAAAATGTATTATGTCACTCCTAGAAGCCAGCCCAGGCCACACAGGACTCCCTCATCTCTGGCTCCCTCCCCAAAAGATGAGGTCCGGGGGTCAGACCAGAAACTGAATCCTGCCTCTGCTTCTCAGTGGCCTGTGGCCCTGGTCTGTCACATCCTCTCCTCGGCCTCGACTTGCCCATCTATGGAACGGGGAGGCCAAAGCATCCCTGGGAGGATTCCGTGAGCCACTGCGGGGGAACATCCCGGCTCAGCCCGGTGTCTGGCAGATGACGGGTGCCCGATAAACACTAGCTCCAACCATCCTGAGGTCTGAACTCCCGATCTGAGAGATTGTTTTTTCTTCTTCCTTCCTTCTGGCAGCTTCTTGGCATCTACATAGACATGCCTGTAGAGCTGTTTTGGAGCCTGAAGGAAAAAAAAACAACAGACCCTTCCACCTTTCCCAGAAGTCTACTCTTACTGTTTCCTTTCCAACTCCAGGAGCAGACACTGGGCGGGGGGACGGGAAGCAGGGCCACCTCCACGCCAGCTCCAGGTAGTGACGGGGGACACACTCCAGTGAGTGTCTCCTAAGGAGCTTTTCCTCCCTTCCAGGGCCCATGTCACACCCCGGACACACACGCTGGGCTTGACCTCACACCTGCCATAGAGAAAGGCAAGCTCACCACTCAGACACACAACCAGGATGCCTTTGCTGGGGTTTTAATAGGAATGTTAACCATCTAGGTAGTTGGCTTTGCTGGCACAGCAAAGATGTTTGGGAATATTTGCTTGTGTTTTAAATCGATCGACGAGGCTCTTAGAGCAAAGAAGAGGTGGGTGTGCAGACCTGAAGATGCCCTCTGTGGGCGAGCTTGGGCTCAGGCCTATTTTTGGTGGGGCTGGCATGGCCTGGGTCGTTGCTGGGGTGGTGCTAGATTTTATACCAGACACACGCTCCTGGGCAATACTGCTTGGGTTATAAAGTCCTCAGGGCCTTCACCCCCTCAACGTGAACCTCTTGTGTTCCCAGTGAGCACAAAGGTGAACAAGACACATCCTCCTCACTCTCGGGGAGCTCCAAGTTTCGAGGGGGTGGCAGGTGACAAAGCTGACAATTACAACAGGCTGTGATGCTATTATGGGAGGCAGCGCAGGAGCTGCGGGAGTGCTGGGGACTGGCATTTAACACAGCAAGGTTGGAAGGAGGGTAGCCAGGGAAGGCTCTCTGGAAGGAAACAATAGCTAAGCTGAGCTCTGAACTAAGAGCATGAGTTTCATGGAGATGAGGAGAAGAGAAGCCAGGCTCCATCTTCTCCTGGGTGAGGGTTACTGCCACAAGCAAATGCCGAATTACCTGAAATGGAAAGAGTGCTCCGGGCCACGAGGAACAGCTTGTGCAAAGGCCTGGAGGTGAGAAAAACGTATGGCAGCCTGTTCCTACCCTTTCTGGATTCCTAGAAATCTTCAAGGCGATGAAACACAGTGAAAGCACAGTAGTGGCAGGACAGTGGACCCCGGGGACACTGGGATCCCCTACTCCTCTGCTATGCACTGTGGGATGGCAGGCAAGTTGCTTAAGCACTCTGAGCTTCGGTTTCCTCATCTGAAATGGCCACAGTACCACCTTCCCTGGAGGATTACTATGAGGATCCCTTGAGGGTGCATGCAAAGGGGTCAGGCTGATTCTTCCAATCAAGGACCATCTTGGTGCTCAGAGAGGCAGGGGGAACCTAGCAACCCCATGGGAACCGCCTGTCCTCTGGTTGCCCTGGTCTGAGGCTCTGCTCCGTTCTCAGGACCAGCCCGCAGGATCCTGGGAGCTGATGTCCCCACACCAAGTCAGGCATCGCCACACATACATACATCATCTGGTTCAGTCTACACCTCCACCCCAGGATCCAGGTGGGTGCACTAACACTCGAAGAGGTAAGACAACTTGCTTAAGGTCACACAGCTCTGAAAAAGTGGGACAAAGACTTAACTCTTACTTGTGGCTCAGAGCGACCAGGATCTTATCAATGTGTTTAAAGCAAGGCTGAGAATATTAAATGCTTGCGATTGTTCTAAATGCACGCGTAGTCACTCAGTAGTGTCTCTCTGTGACCTCATGGACTGTAGCCTGCTAGGCTCCTTTGTCCATGGAATTCCCCAGGCAAGAATACTGAAGTAGGCTGTCATGCCCTCTTCCAGGGAATCTTCCCAAACCCAAGTCTCCCGAGTCTTCTACACTGGCAGGCGGATTCTTTACCACTGTGCCACCTGGCAAGCTGCTTGTTCTAAATACTTTGCATACATCTCTCATTTAATCCTAACAGCTCAGAAGAAGGTATGACTTCTATCCTGACTTCACAGTGCATGAAACTGAGGCACTCAGGGCATGAATGACCTGCCGAAGGTCACATACCTAGCAAAACACCTTAGATCAGGCCCCTGTCCCAACTTGAGCCCTATGTCCGTGTCCTCATCTCAAACAAACCTCACTCATTGTCTTCACTCTGTTCCTGTCAAAGAACCTTTGCATTTGCTGTGCCCTCTGCCCCCAATGCATTTCCCACTGGTCTTCACACAGCTTTCTTCTTCTTATTTGGGTCTGTTCCATTATCACCTCCTCTGAGAAGCCCTCCAGGTTGACCCTAAAGAAACGTTTCCTTGCCCCATCCCAGCTCTCATGCCACTGGGTTGTATCTTCTTCCCAGAACTACGGGTTGATTTGTTCATACTGTGCGTCTCCCCTCTGCAGTATCAGTCTCTCGGGTCCGAATGGGTAAAAGAGCTCAGACTGTGCCAACCCCAGGGGAGGTTTCCACCTACTTAAAGTTAAGATAACAGAAGGCAGGCGTTCATCCATCCCTCTAGTCTGATTTCAGAACACCCCCTCCCAGCTCTCCTCTGTCTCCCCTCTCTCTTTGGGGTGTGAAATCCGAGTTCTGAGCAGCAAGAAGGGAAGCCATATCTGGGAAAGCAACAGAGCATGGAACACTCAGTGTCTAAGTCATCCCTATAGGAGGCTGGACCCAGGAAACTGACAAGACTCCCAGCATGCTCTGCAGCCCATCACCTGTCAAACTGCACAAGCAGATGGAATTCCCCCAGACTGCCTGGCGTGGGGGCTGCCTGAGAGATTACAGCCAGTAGAGCCCACACTTCCTGCCGAGATCCCAGCCTCAGAGAATCCCACTTCTATCCATCCAGACTCCAGGCAGCCAGCGGGCACTCAAGAAATATAATAGATACAGGGGAAGCCCGAGAAAGTCAGGTCATGGTCCTACCTCCTCTCTCACGTGAGCCTTGGGGCTGAACTAGACTTTGTAAAACTTTCTGAAGAAATAAATAGTCACACATGATTCAAAATGAAAATATAAAAAAGTTAATAGTGAAAGGCTCACTCCTCCTTTATCTCTCCTACCAAATCCCCTGGTAAGTATTCATTACTCTTCCTTGATGCAAATGAAACAGTTACAAAAATATACTCTTCTCTTAAAAAAAAAAAAAAAGAAAAGAAAGGGGTTCCATATTATGCATATGCACCACACCCTTTTTTCCCTCCCCTAGAAGGTGTCTGTATACATATCTGTGTATGTATGCACCTGTATACACACACACACACACACACACACACACACACAAACTAATTAAGGTCTTTCTGTAATTTTCACCCAATTCTCCTGGAAAGAGGTATTTAGATTGGGGGTAAAGAAGGGTCATTTTTCAGCCCAGGCACAAATGGCTGGCGGCTCCCTCCAGCTGATCCACCATGGATTCTGTCTGCCTTAAACTCCAAGCAGGCACCAGAGGCCTGCTGCCTGGAAATAACATCTGTCTCCCGTTTTCATGACCATCTATAGTCTACCAGATACTAGCAGAAATCCCATTCTAGAAAGAAACCGAGACTCAGACAGGTAAAGTGACTAGCCCAAGGTCACACAGCCAGGAAGTGGAGCTGGCAGGGATCACACAGCATTTGCCCACTGTCAAAGCCAGTCTGCCCACTCACCTAGCCTTTCGTGGTCCTCAGTCCACACCCCGCTTCACAGCCCCGTAACAGAACCAGAGGCCCAGAGGTCATGGTCCACGGTCAAGTTCCCAACCCGGCAGGACTTGGGCGGTCAGGCGCTTCCGCCATCACTTCCCTGCGGTCAGCTCGACCCGCAGCCCGGCCTCCCGAGCGCCCTGCCCGGGCGGACGCTGGGCGCGCAGCCTCTGCGGGGCCCGGGAGTCCGGGCGAGCTCGAGGAAGGTCGCCGGGCTCCCGCAAAGTGCTCCTCGGGCGCTGCCTCGCTTAATTCTCCCAGTTACCCATGGAGCCAGACCCACCTGAACCCATTTCACAGACCGGAGGCGCAGAGACCCGCGCAGCCGCCAAAGGTCACGCAGCCCTGCTCGCACCCAGCTGCCGCCGATTTCAAAACTTTCCTCCCCGGCGCATCGCGTAGCCAACGACTTTCAGGTGCGGGGCGCGCACAACAGCTGAGCGCGCCCAGGCACTCGCTCTCCCGGGCTCCTGCTCCGCCCCGGGAGGGGGGAGCCAGGACCCTGCTCCCTCCCGGGTCTGCAGTCGCAGGCGGGGCTTTCCGGCCAACTCCGAGGGCGCCGGGGCACAGTGGCCCGGCACTTACTCAGCATCGTCGCAGCCTGCAAAGCGGCCGGCGGGGAACCCATTTGAAGGAAGGGGAGACTGAGGCGCCCAGAGAGCCAGCTACTAGCCCAAGGTCACACAGCGCGGGGGTTCAGAGCCGAGCGGCCGGCCGTGGGCTGGGAGCCCCAGGGCCAGCCGGCTGGCGGTCCCCGCCCCCGTCCCCGCGCGCGCCCCCCGCGGGATACTCACAGCCGGTCTTGCCCTCCAGCTCCCGCACCTCCTCGGACGCGGAGTGGGCAGCGCCCATGGTGCCCGCGGCGGGGCCCCGGGGCGTTCGTCTGTCCCAGGCCCTGGGCTGGCGTCAGCTGCGCCGCGGCCGCACCGGCCTCGGGTCCAACGCCGGTCGGGACGCCAGGAACGGGTCTGAGCCGCGGGTTCCGCGTGGGGCGCGAGCGCAGCCTCTTATAGAGGCGGCGGGCGGAGCGCCACGGTCCTAGCGCGCGCCGGCTTCGCGCACGGCCGGGAGTGGGCAGCGCCCAGCCCCGGGCGGGGGACCCAGGTTCCTCAGCCCTCGCAGCAGCAGCCGTGCTCATCCCTTCTGCACCCCTGCCGGCCCTGGGAAGAAGCAGGTGTGAGCAGAGTTGGGGTATACAGGTAGGAGGGATCAGAACAAATGGAGGTTCCACGCCCACCCCCACCCCGGTTCCACTACACCTCCTCCCAATTCTCAGAAAGGAAACTCCCTGGGAACAGTGAAGAAGGACAGCGTTAATTAGCTCTACGGTGAACAGCAATAAAGATAATATGATAATAATAATAGCAATTCAGCTTGAATGCACACGGAGGGGGTGCTTTGCTTAGCTTATTCCAGGAGAGCCCAACATGATGAAGTGGACACACCCACAGACAAGACTATCCAGTCCTAGTCGCTCAGCCTAGTAGCTTAGGATGGAGACCTTCTCAAACTTGAGGTTCAGGGACTCAGGCAGGGTCCAGGAGGCTGCATTTCAACCTGTCAGAGAATGCAATCCTTCTGGGAGAAGTTCTGACTTAGGCTGGCTGTAGGGAGTTGGGTTCTGTTAACCAGGATGGGTGACCCCAGCCAGTCCCACCAGCTGTCTAACTGTGACTCCTTCTCCTTAAGATGGGGATAGTAATAGTTGATGAGAACCTCCATCAGAAGGGCCTTCCCTGGTGGCTCAGACGGTAAAGCGCCTGTCTGCAATGCAGGAGACCGGGGTTCGATCCCTGGGTTGGGAACGTCCTCTGGAGAGGGAAATGGCAGCCCACTCCAGTAGTCTTGCCTGGAAAATCTCATGGACGGAGGAGCCTGGTAGACTACAGTCCGTGGGGTTGCAAAGAGTCGGACACGACTGAGCAACTCCACCACTTTCCGTCAGAAGGGCCTGGGCTGGGACACAGTGCAAAGGCAGTCGCTGTGGAGTCATGTCGACTTTACAACAGAGCAACTGGTTCTCAGAAAGGTCACACAGCCAGGGCAGAAATTCAAAGTCAACACATTCCCTGTCTCAGGCCCAGACCACTGCGCTCCACGGTGCCTGGTGATGTGTTATTAGCATGTATTTGGGGGCTGTCCTGGGTGCCAGGCTCCGTTGATAGTGCTGGCTGGGGGAGACTTGAGCAGGCCCACTTACATCTATGTCACAGGAGGCTGGGGAGGGGGTGCTGAGAACCAGCTGCTCATACCTGCAGACCACAGGTCCAAGCTGAGGGTCACAGCCCTTTCAGAGTAGAGGAGCTGTTCAGAGTCACCAAGCAGCTTCCTGAAACCTACCAGAGCAGGGAATCAGCCCCCTCCTGGTTGAAAATCCCCTTCACACACAGAGCAGGGGCTGCACCTGGAATGCGCATTTGCAAAATCTCGGCAGGGCTGATACCTCGCCAAGCTGGGGAAATGTTGGCTGCCGAGCGAGCATTAACTGGTCCAAGCAAACTGGAAAGTCGCCTGGGAGGCTGCACTTCAGGTCAGAAGGAATCTAGAAACCCAGGCTGTCCTCTGGAACATGAAAGGGGTCCCAGGGACCCTTGGGAATTACCCAAAGCTGCCGGACACAAGTTTTGTTCTGACTTAAAATATCTGTTCCTGGAATTTTATTCTATTAAATTATCCAGTGATTACATGCTGGGGATTTTTGCTGGGGAGAGAGAAAACGATGTTCTCATGCATCTCCTTCCCTTGGCACGGCTGCTCTCAGAGCTGGTACAGTGCAGCTGGGTGGGGGTGAAAGCCCTGGAACAGTGCCCAGGGGCAGGGAGGGTCACCTGGCTTTGCTCTGGCCCTTGGGTGATCGCCCAGAGACCCCCCAGTGTATGGGGTGAAGAGAGGTGGTCTTTATTCCATCACCCGTCTACACGGTCAACTTCATCTCAAGCCCTGCTGGCCACTGTCAGCTCCTAGACAAGCATTTGTGCTGGTCCCTTCTGCCTGAAACTCCCCTCCCTTCCCTCCTCCCATGGCAGGGGCTCCTGGATCTCAGTATAAACATCACCTCCTTGGAGAGTCCTTCTCAGGGCCCCCATCCACTGTTCTGGGTTCACTGCCAAACATGCCACCTTCACCAGCCAGCAGGAGCTGGGAGGCTGGGCTGTGATGACCATGGGAAATTTATTCCTGATGGCAGGGCTTGGAGGAGTCAAGAACTCCAGGCACCAGGGAGGCACATTGTACAGGTTTACTTGTTCATTCGTTTATTCATTGCCTGTTTATCCAGGGCCTGTTTTGTATAGGGGCCTGCGTGGGTCCTGGAGCCACAACCAGGAATAACTGGGAGCCTCACATCTGCTCTTGAGAGTCCTGAAGGAGTGGGAGATGGACAGACAGGAGGTGACAACGCAGCGGGGTAAACAAGGCCCCTGGAGATCAGGATTGATCCAACCAGAATGGCCCCTGGATAGATTCTGTAATACCCTAAGCTGAGCTTTGGAGTCTATGACTGTCCCTAACTGTGCTCCCAAAGGGACACGTCAGAGGCACACCTGACTGGACAGGTTTGGGGACCCTGCGGTCACCCACCCTGTGCCTGGGCTTTGCCTTGTTCTCTGGCCGTGATGCCCACACACTGCAGGGCTCTCTGCACAGAAGCCTGCGGTCACTGCTCTAGGACGTCAGGCCTTTAATTCAATCCAGCTAATGGCGTCAGAGCATCCAGGAGGCCTGGAGTGCTGCATGGGGTCTGGCTGGGCTGACTGGCTCTGTTGTCTGGAGCCCTGCAAGTGGGGGGCACCCCCTGTGGCGACCTTTATCCTCCCCCTCACTCAGCGTGACCTTCTTCGGAGGGCCAGGAAAACACTTTGGTCACCAGGCAACTGCCTCTCTTCTCCCAGAGGAGCTGATTAAAAACAGTGGTGGCGGTGAGAACAGCTGGTACCTGTGAGCCCACGGAGGGCAGCCGAGCCCAGAGATGGCGAGGGCCGTCCTGGTTCGTGTAAGTGAAGCAGACCATCGAACCACTCGTGGGCAAGTGGCTTTATTTCCCTGGACCTCGGTTTCCCATCTGTGGAGTGGGATAATAATGGTGCCATCTTAGGATGCTTGCATGGATTCATACATGTGAGGAGTGTCTGACGCAGGAAGTGCCATTCAGCAGGGTGCCCGTAAACAGGCTCTGAGGAAGCAGAGGGGAGGCTCTACTTTACAACCTTGTTGATTTCCCTCATGGATAAATACTCCCACCACGGTGGATTTCAAGCTACCAGTAATTGAACAAGGGGCTTGCAAAACTCTTGAATGTCTAATCATTTATTCTCACAAGCTGGTCTGAGATAACTTGGTACACCACTACACAGTCGGCTGTTATTATGACTCATATGTTCATCTGTCCGTTCATTCATTCATCCACCCAGTCACTCATTCACTACTGAGTGCTGGGGATTCCCATACTAGAGCGAGGTCATTGGTCTCTGAGGCTGGAAGGAAAGAGATAGGAACAGATCATCACTAGTGGGTATCCAATACATGCCCATTTTATTGATGGGAAAACCGGGGTGTTCAGCACGGGTGGTAAACCAGAATCAGAGCACGTATATGAAGCTGTGTAAACAGCAGTTCCTATAATTCACCTGTACTGCCCTCCTGTCCCTCTCGTCACTTAGCCTGGGGGATCTCCCAAGGCTTGGCAATGTTCTGGGAGCAACAAATCACTTTTCTTAACTTGGGGACCACTGACCCTAGGAAAGCTATGGGGATTCCAAGAGCCACCTTGCCAGGCCTTTGACTTAGAGACCACCACACCTAAGTCACTTCAAACAAGGAAGGAAGTCGTGTTCTCATAAAATACATCCAGGGAAGGAAGCCCCAGAAATGGCTACAGCAGCATCTCGACTCTGAAACAAGTTTCTTCTTACCCTCATTTAAGCCACTTACGCTGGTCTGGGCCTCTTGGTTTCAGTGTGAATGGAATGAGAGAAGAATCAACCCCAATGTACATTTTGAATTAAAGTTGTCCTTTTGATTATCTTTTAAACAATCCTTTCTCACCCAAGGCACCTTAATCTTTGAAGCTAACCTTGAATGACGGTGCCCTGTAGGAGATAGATTCAGATCTGAGTTGCATCCAGGCTCTGCCACTCCCCAGGTAGAGTGTGGCCTTGGGTTGGTTCCTTAGCAGCACTGAACCTTGATGTCTTCATCTGTATAATGCGTCCACAATCCCATCTCTATAAATAGGACACAGCAAGGGTGTTTCATGGCTAGGAGGTGACAGGACTGGGGGTGGATGCTGAGCAGGCCACCTTGGCGACCATGAACTTGACCAGCCGGGCAGTACCACTGGCTGGGATCCTACCACCTGGCTCGTCTTAGCACCTCCTCAGCCAAGGGGAGGGCGTGGGGGCAGGCACAGACATCCCTTCCCTCTCTCGCTCCATCCCCTCACTCCTGGGGCGGCTGAAAGTACAAGCCAGACCCGCCTGAGTGCCCAGGAGGCAGGGTGATAAATACATGCTGGGGTGCAGAGCCAGGCGCAGTCGATAATTTGGGGCTGATTTGGGACAGGATGGAGCAGGTACCTCCCATCTGGGCCAGACGGAGGGCAGAGACAGGCCGGGGCGGGCGGGGTTGAAGGTGGAGGTGAGCGGTGGGCCCAGGTGCCCCACCCTGCGCACCCCTCCCCAGGCTGTGCTGACTTGGCAGTACCCTGGGCGCTCCCGCTGACTGGGCACGCTTCCCAGATGTCCACCCGGCAATGTCCTCGGGCTGCGGACAGCAGGGACGGGAACTGCATCCAGCTCTACCCTTCGTGGAGAACAACGACGTGGATGTGAAGCAGAGACAGGCGGTTCCCCGGCTGTCCTTTAGAGACTCCTTAAGCAGAGGAGGCATCCCCTCTGCCTGACGGACTCCAGGGTGGCGTCAGGGATGGCTGGGAGAGAAAGGTGCTCTGGGTTCCTCGCTGCATGTAGTAGAGGCAGGTGAAAATCCTGGGCAGGGTTGAGTGTTCTGATCTGGATGAGGGGCTGCTGCGTGAAGAAATGCCGGGAGAAGGAGCCCCTCCTCCTTCTGCCGCAACAGAGGGAGCCAAGTTGCGAGGAGCTCCAGGAGGGATCAAAAGGCCCCTGGGAATTGACTAGCTCGACACTTTCATTTTCACCAGGGAGGAAGCTCAGAGAGGTCAAGGCCACGGGGGTCTAAGGCCCAAAGAGGGAGGGCGTGCAGAGAGGACCACGGGCCTCAAGCCCAACCTCCAGATGTCACAGAGTGAGGGGAGGCCTGGGAATCCTGGGGAGGGGACGGCCAGCGCCGACAGCAGGGAACTCACCTCCATGGAGCCCCTGGGCTTGCCGGTCAGCAGAACCGGAGAGTAAGTGCTGGGTGGGGGTCCAGGAGAGAGGCTTCTGGAAAAACCCATCCTTCCCGGGAGAACTTGGTCACCCTGAGGCCAGGGCAGACAGCACTGGGGCTGCCCCGAAACCCGCGGGGGGCTCAGATACTGCTGTGTGCACTCGGGGCTGAGGAGCCAGGACCCTCCAGGGGCTTAGGGTGAGACCTGGGGGGTTGGCTGACAACAGAAGCCCCCTCCCCCATCTCTGTCTTCACGCTCTACAGACTGAGCCTTTATTTCCTCTTCAGGAAGGTGCAGGCAGAGGACCCATTGCTTTAGATCGTCTTCTTGACATTCAAAAGTCAAGAGCAGAATTTTCTTGAGATGCAGAGATATAGATTTAGAAACAGCAGCGCGAGGCTACAGTCTCTCTGAGGAGGACTTGGGACCTGCAGGGCGGCCCTGGCTGCTGGGGATCGGGCAGCCAAGAGACCAGGTGCAGGATGAACCGGAGCAGCGTCCTCAGATGCGGCCGCACCTCTGAACCACCAGTGTGCGTGCGTGTTTAGTTGCTTAGTTGTGTCCGACTCTTTTGCAATCCTGTGGGCTGTAGCCCGCCAGGTTCCTCTGTCCATGGGATTTCCCAGGCAAGAATACTGAAGTAGGTAGCCATTTCCTCTTCCAGGGGATCTTCCTGACCCAGGAATCGAACCTACATCTCCTACAAGGGAGGCTGGGTTCTTCACCCAGCCACGTGGCAAGTGTTGAAAACCCCCAATGCTCAAGCCACACCTCAGATCCCAATTAAAGCAGGCTGGGGGTGGGGATCTGAATTTTAATCCCCCAGGTGATTCCAAAACATTACCAAGCTCCAGGCGCACTGTCTCCATCCTGGCTGTGGTGACAAGCAGCTGGGGAGGTTATAGCCTGCAGTCAGCATCCCTGGGGTGGGGGCGGGGGTGCCCAGGTGTTGGTGTTTTTATAAAGGGTGGAGTACGATGAAGCACATGGATGGGGCGGTGTGACTCCTGGGCCACCTGGCGCACGGTGTTTTCTTGGAGAGTCCTGGTAGCATGACCTTCGGCTGAGACCTGTCGCTTGGCAGCTGTGCGGAAAGACGCAGCTCAGTAACTCCATGTCCAGAGATGAGAGCCTTGAGAGCTGTAACACCAGTGCACCCAGGGACAGCTCACAGGTGGCACTGTGTTAGCCCTTCTTCAGGGCCAGTCACCTAACCTCCGCCTCTTTAAACCCAGGGAACATCTGGGGCCTCCCAGGGAGAGCCGCTCTCTGTAGGGACAATTCTGGTTAGGGACGCCTCAGGAACTTGGGGAGAACTTCAGGGTGCCCTTGGGCAAGTCCTCTCTGGCTTCAGTGTTTTCTTTGTTTTTTAAAAAGACTGACTCACCCTTTGCCCCTCCTTGAAGGCCGAGGGTGAATGCTTGGGGCTCTCTGAGGGTCAGGTGCAATGAGTTTTTAAAAGATGGTTTCTCCAGCCCCTCTTAGTTGTCAGAAGACAAAAACTGAACCTTAGAAAGGGGGAAACTGAGGCTTGGGGTGGGGGCTAAGTTTTGGGGAGCCAGGGTGCAAGGTCAACAACACATGCAGTCACAATAACCCCCAAAGATCCCCCAGTGGACATAAAGTATGAACCTTACAGTTTCATGCACATGGCCTGGTGCGGTAAATATGCGAAATGTATACATGCAAACGTCCAGTAACATACCGTACAGGAGTGCCGGCAAGACATAGTTTTCAAGAGTATATTTTAAGTTGAAACTTCCCTTTTCTCTCTCCTCCCCTCTAGTACTTCCACTGAAAGCTCACAGCTCCTGGCGGGGAGCCATAGTTTAACCTCAGTTTGATTTAATCTTTGTACTTTCTCTCTACCCAGAATTTATGAACTTCAGAAAAAGTCAGCGGTTACCTGCTGGGGCTTGGAGCAAGTTCTGGACTGGAGTCCTCCTTTCCTTAAACAGCAGGAGTTCCCACACTCGGGTGTGAATGAGAATCCCCCAGCAGTGGACTGTGCTGGGGGCCTGGGGTCTGCACGTGTTAGAGGCCCCTCAGGTATCACCCCTGAGGCGGGGCGGGGGGGGGGGGTGGCAGGATGGAGGCCCCTAAGCCCTCTTGCTGCCCAGGAAGCATCTAAATCCAAAGGGGCCAGGCACCGCCCGCCTCTCCCCTGCTGACCTCTGCTGTCCATCCCTAGTCCACTGGTCAGGTGGCCAGCGTGCAGCCAGCAGTGGGGTGGTGAGGTGGGAAAGTGACAGGTTAGATCGGCTTCTTGACATTCAAAAGTCAAGAACAAATCCCACCTTGGGAATCACCTGGCCCTGTTCCAACACCTTCATTGAATTCCCAAGGCTCAGCGCATCACTCTGGGAGGTGGCAGGGGTGGGCAGTGAGGCTGTTCCGGCAGCTGTTACCCACCCCCCGCCCCCCAAGATGCTGCTGCTCTGCTCTGACGTCATCAGAAAACATCTCCCGTCAGGCCTGGGCAGCTATTCTTAGTCTGGAGAACACACCTCTGCCTGTTAGAAGTCTCTAGACTTGAGCAGGCTTTTTATAAATCACTTAGAAACTTGCAGCCTGCCGGGGGTGCTGGTTAAGTACTTCTTTCTTGTACGCAGGATGTTCGACCGTCTCAGGGGTGGGCGCACCCCGCCCCCTCCCTCCCCCGGGAACCTTGCAGACAATGTCGTTACATCAGCAGTGATCACTTCCAGCGACTGAACTTGCACGAAGCCCTTCAGTTCTAGCAGCAAACAGAGGGTGTGTTCTGTGTGTGGAGCTGCATGTGAGTGATTTCAGGGGCAGGTACAGTGTGGCGATTATTACAGAGCCACTGGAAGACCTGGTTCAAATCCAGCCTGCTGGCCATGTGACCAAGAGGAGTTCACTTTGTGTGTCTTTGCCTCTGGGGACCCGGACACTCACCATCGCGAGGGCGCTGGGGTGCTGTGAAAGTGCTCCTACTAATGCGGCTGCTCAGGTGTGTCCGGCTCATTGTGACCCCACGGACTGTAGCCCGCCAGGCCTCTCTGTCTGTGGGATTTTCCAGACAAGAATACTGGAGTGGGTAGCCCTTTCCTACTCCAGGGGATCTTCCCTCCCCAGGGGATCGAACCTGCGTCTCCTGCATCTCCCTGCATTGGCAGGTGGATTCCTTTTTAACTCGCGCCACCTGGGAAGCCCAAAGTGAAGATGGCTAGACCTTAAACACCGAGTCTTGCAGCCAGGTGAGTCCCTGAGGGTCTGCTGATCCTGACGGGAAGATGAGTAGCACGCTCCATGGAGGTCCTCGTCTCTCTGCCAGCCCAGGGGAAACGGAGACCCTGCTGCAGGCTAAATAACCAGCCCATGCTAGGTAGTAACAGAAGCTTCTCTGGAACTTGAGTCTGGTCCACTGCAAAGCAAGGTCAGTTATGACACTCTGCTGCCCCCTAGGGCCTGGGGGGAATCAGACACCATTGCGGGGCTCCCAGCCTCTCTGAACCTGTAACCAATGGAAAATGAGCTCTACTCTGTCTGCTGGGGAAGCCATCCTCCTCCACCATGTGGTTTTTTCCCCCTCTGAGATCTGCAGTGGCCTGTCACTGAGCCTCAGTTTCTTCATCTGTAGAGTGGGTTGGTAGTAACAGCATCCATGCTGCAGAGTAGACGAGGACTAAATGATGCGGCTTTTCTGAAGGCACAGTCCCCCGTCTTCTCCTCTTGGCCCCATCAAGTTGGGGGGCATCATCAGCCTCCTGGATGAGGCAGCCCCCCAGCCCTCACCCCACAAGACCAACTGATCTCTGAGATGTGCTAAGGCTGGGAACACTCAGGTCTTTTCCTTGATCTCCTCACAGACCTCTGGGTGTCCTCTTTGGCTCAGATCCTCTAGGGATCCGTACTGTTCTGTTGTTAGGCTGTGTGACTGTCCCCCTCAATAGACACTGAGGCTTGGCGATGACCTCGCAGGAGCAGGTGTCCAGGAGGATCAGATGATGCTGGTCTCCATCTGCTCCCTTCATCCCCAGCCCCACAGGCATTACGGAGCAATCCACCCAGCGTGGTGAGGCTCCATCTGGGGACTTGATCCAGATATTTCCCACATTTTTTCACATCTGCGAGGGACACCACGCTTGGCTGAACTCACTGCAGGGCCAGCACCTCCTGCCGGCTCCAGGAGGGAGAGCGGAGCAGAGAAAGCACAGTGACATGAGCTCCAGGGTCTCTTCCAGGCCCCACCAGTCTGGTGGGTTCCAGTTATCAAGGGGGTTCCTCACTCCATTTCTGACCTGATGAAGGTTGAAACGTGACCAAAAGAAGCGGTGAGCCCTTCATCCAACAATCAGGACCCAGCAGACCCCTCCTGAGATGAGAGGCAGTCCTCACTTCCTTGTCTGCACTTCCCTGACACAGGGTGGGACACCACATGGCTGGTTTCTCTCCTAAGACCTCTCTGATTCATCCCGTGAGACCACTGTCTCCTCCTCGTGCCTCCCATAGCCACCGATGGGGAGATGGCAGGGCACTCCCAAAGCCCGGATGGTTCTACGCCCCAGGGAGACGTCTGTCCTGGTCCTTGGGGCTGTGGGGACAAGGAACTGAGTGCTGGTTCCCTGAGTCACTTACTGGAGCCAAGGAAGGCCAGATTTGCTCAGCAAACATGACCCCAAAGAAAGCGTTTTTGGAAGCTACCGCCCCTCTCCTGTGACTTTTCCCAGCCTGTTGTGTTCTTGTGGAATTGTGGCAGGTTCCACAAGGCAGGGATGTGTGGCTGAAACCTCACCCCCGAGACCTGCCCATTCCTGGACTGCTAAGGGAGGGGTACTTTCATTTAAAATGAAAGGACCACAGAGAGGCAGTGTCTCCAGGCAAACAAGCAGGGCCCCGGCAGATGCGAGGTGGAGAGGAGGGCAGATCGCAGAGAGGACGGATCAGGAGGTGGAGTGGGTGTGAAGTCTCCCTCGGCCTTCAATCTGCGCTGCTCAGCAAGAGAAATGACAGGAGTAGTAAAACAAGCCGGGAACAGATTTTGCTTTCTTCTGAGTCACCCAGGGAAGGAAAATGGAAAATTACCACTCTCTCTCTCTCTGTGGGAACACGAGTTACTCGGAGAGGACAGCGGAGCCTGGGGTGTGCGACCAGCTGGCAGGATCCCGGGGCCATCCTGCGTGGTGGCCGCCCTGTCCTGACTGTCTCCGCGCGCCTGCTCTGTGTCTTCTCCTGGCAGGTCACACAGAGCTGGAGCTTAGTGCGCTTCTAAGGCTAGGGGTACAGTTGGCCTTGGGGAGCTGTGCCTCCTGACTGGGGGTGACATGCTGGATGCACCTCGCCCAGACAGTGACACTTAGCAGAATCTGTCACTCTCAGAGCAAACTACAAAACATACGCCTCAGCCCCCCTCACCCCAGAACCACCTGTTTGCCTCTATTACCGCAGGACGATGCTGCTGGGAGGGAGGCTTCTGCCTCCCCTCCCTCCAGTGGGGCTCACTGTGGGGATCCAGAGCTTCACACGTCAGACATGTGCACCTCAGCCCCGGAGCCAGCCCTCTGTCCCCCGCTCACCCCCACCCTCAAGCTCCAAGCAGTGGGCAAAGCAAACCAGAATCAGCAACCCATGATAAATGGTGCTTGGATGATTTCTAATTGAGAGAAAAGTTACATGGAAGACTTAATACGCAAGGAGGAAATTTAGCTGTTGATACATAACATACCCATATAAACGTGTAACCAAGTCACCATCTTGAGAAACCAAGGACTCAACAGGCGGGCCTCTGAACATCTTTGGCTGGCAGCTGCTAATCCCTCAAAAGGCAAAAGATGTTGAACGCACAAGGAAATCACACTTGCCAGGAGGTCACACAGTGTGTGCCCTGAGGCTACCTTTCTGACCTTCATTCACCAACTTCATCCACCTGTTCGTTGAAACTTTCTCACAGGGAACGTCACTGAAAGCCGTCAACATCTTTAATGGGAGGGTTGCCTTTTTTCTGTTTCTGGGAGAGCTGTTATTTTAGTTTGGGCTGCTTTAGCAAAAACACCAACAGACTGGGTGGCTTCAACAACAAACACTTACTGTTCTGGAAATGAGGAAGCCAAGGTGCCGGCAGATTTGGTGTCTGGTGAAGAGCATGCGTCCTGGTTCTGAGGTGGCAAGCTTCTAGCTGTGTCCTCATATGATGGAGGGGGTGAGGGAACAGTCTGAGGTCCCTTTTCATAAGGGCGCTAATTCTATCACGAGGGCTTCACCCTCATAACCTAAACACCTCCCAGAGGCCCCACCTCCTAAAACTCCCACCAAATGGAACATTTTAATTAACTACATCATGACCATGAACAAGGAGCCCCCCAGACCTACAGGTGTCTAGGGATGGACAGTTAACACCTGTGACATTACCCCATTACCTCACCATCACCCAATCAGAGAACTGTGCACGAGCTGATCACAGACCCTGGGATGCCCCTGTGTCACTTGGCCTTCAAAAATGCTGTCTTGAACCCTATCAGAGAGTTTGGGGTTTGGGGGCAGTAGTATTCCTGGAAGTCCTTGCTTGGCGCCTACAATAAACGCTGCACTTCCCTTCACCACCACCTGGTGGCAGTAGATGGGCTTTACTGCGCATGAGCGAGCGATGATTTGGTTCAGTAACATGCACATGGGCAAAGCTGAAGTTTTGGGGAACGAAAACCCCGAAGCCCAGAGGGATACAGGGAAACTTTTGGAAATGATGGGTCTGTTTATCACAGGAACTGTGGTGATGGGAACACAAGTGGATGCATATATCCAAACTCAGCAAATTGTGCATGTGAATTATGTGCAGTTTTTAGCATACCTGTTATATACCTCAAAAAGGTTGGGAGGAGTGAAAAGCGGCTTCCTTGCAAGTCTCTGCCGCCTTGGAATAGGGTATCCCCAACTTCAAGAGCACACATCGCTGGGATGGGGAGGGACAATAACACGTCCTCATTTTCCCTCAACAAGGGTCAATGCGAGTGAAATAGAGTGACTGAAGGCGGCCAGGTGGGTTGTCACAGCACAGTCGGTGAAGAAATAACAAGGTTCTGAATCTCAAATAATGAGGGATGGTATTACTAGTATGGTAGTTTCTGAGGTCAAGTCCGAAAGTCCAGGCTCTAGTCCCTGCTCCAAGACCCACACCAGAGCAAGTCACTTGAACCTCAGTGGGCCTCATTACTTCTCTCTGTAAAATACCAGGAACCAGGGTTCTGACAGCTGATTCTTCAGGGGTCCTTTAGTTTTCAAATTCTCTGAGGAGGCAATTTAGGACACAGTCTCGAACAAAGGCAGCCATTACTCAGAAAGCTTTATAACTACACTTAAAAAAAAATCTTACTTTTATAAGAAGCAAATAACTCTAGTGGTTTATTATTTTTTTTAAAGGAACAGGTTCTAAGAGACACTGGTTAAAGTGTTAGTTGCTCAGTCATGTCTGACTCTTTGTGACCCCATGGACTGTTGTCTGCCAGGTTCCTCTGGTTCACTGGGATTCTCCAGGCAAGAATGCTGGAGCAGGTTGCCATTCCTTTCTCTAGGGGATCTTCCTGGCCTAGGGATTGAATCCCCATCTCCTGTACTACAGGCAGATTCTTTACTGTCTGAGCCACCAGGAGATTCTGGGGTCAAGTCAATATACTAAGCAAAGACTATTATGCAATACATATCAAGAAAGTTCTCTGGAATACACATTTTGGCACTTGCAGGTGACATAAATTTACTTCTGTATTCACTACAGCTCCTGGCACAAAGGTGGGCACTCTAAAAGACACTCCAAGACAAGACAGCAGTGGTCAAGTAGGAAGGGACAGATGGGCTTTTCCCAGTGCTGCCTCCCAGGTGGGAGTGAAACAACAATTACTTCTGATGTGTACAGGACAGATACACATACGACACCTCAGTGGATATACAGTCTGGTATTAAAATTTCACAGCAGTTTGCAGCGGCTCTATTCACAAGGGTTAAAAGGTGAAAACAACCCAAATGTCCAGCATCAGATGAATGAATAAACAAAGTGTGGTCTATGCATAAATATTACTTGGCCATAGAAAGGAATACTGCTTCATGCTACAGAGTAGGTGGACTTTGAAAACATGATGCTACGTGAAATAAACCAGTCCCCAAAGGTCCATTATTTGATTCCCCTTATATGAAATGTCTAGAGTAGACAAGCCCATAGAAAGAGAAAGCAGACTAGGGTGGTGGGGGACAGGGAGGAGAAATAGGGAGTGGTTGTTTCACAGGGTCAGGTTTTGTTTTGAGGCAGTCAAATGTTTACTCTAGATAAAGGTGGTGGCTGCCCAATATTGTGAATGTGCTAAATGCCACTGACCATATACTTCAAAATGTTGAGGGACTGCCCTGGCGGTCTAGTGGTTAAGACTTTATGCTTCCAGTGCAGGGTGTGTGGGTTTGATCCCAGGTTGGGGAATTAAGATCCCACATGCTGTGTGGCATGGCCAAAAGATAAAAAATAAATTTAAAACATTGAAATAAAGTGCTGAATTTTATGTTCTATGAATTTCACCTCAATTTTTCAAAAAGAGGTTAAAACTATTTTATGGGGTTAGGGTGATTAGGAAAAAATTAAGTAGAAAGGGTCCTGGAGTGGGGCGGGGAGGAATTATTGGGAAAACAAGGATGAGAAGCACTGGGGTGGAGACAGGCAAGAGACACAGAGGGAAAAGCCATCCGTGAAGGAACAGCCAGGAACGACCATCGTGATGGTAGATGATGAAAGACCTTTACCACCGTGAGAAGACAGTGGTGTTCTGCAAACAGGGAAAACCTCAGAACTCTCAAAGTGCTCTCAAATTTCTCTCAGATTCAACAACTTAAATACCAACATTTCCATTAAGAATTCTGTCATTTTTAGAAGTAGATGGAAATTTGATCTAACCACATGAGGAGTCTAGAATGAACTGGCTCTTCCCCTCTACATTTTTCTTTTTTCTGTACAACTTCTTTTCCTAAGTTCACAAAACAATGTGCTTTAGCTCTTTCTACTCCCCAGAAGACACTGACATCACTGTCTTTAGTTTGTCTTTTTTTTTTCCCCCCACAGCCAAACAGGAAATAGAGCTTCCTCTGGAAAAATTAGCCCACTTTGAACTGAAAACCAAAACCAAAACAAAGAAACTCCCCCCCCAGAAACCAACACTTGAAAGAACTGCTGTGCCAAACCCCACACTATACGGTGTCAGCAGCTGGGTGCCTGGGAGGTTGGAGCGCTGTGCTGGGGGTTATATTTGGTTAAATTGCTGCTTACAACTTGCAAGGTGGAGCCGCAGGCACTGCAGCAGGTCTAGGGGAAGTCGTCAAAGACACTTGAATACAGGGTGCTGGTTGCTCTTTGTAGCTGATAGCAAGGTACCAGAGGGATGCTCAGGCCGAAACATGCTGGTTTAGACCCAAAACAGAAGAGTCAGAACTCCCAGGTTCCTTTTGTTGGGAACGGCACTGTTTCAGGACACCGCAGCAAAAGAAGAGGATGGAAATCAGTTTGAGCCACGAAGATCCCTTAGACACTTGCCCATTACAGGGAGACTCAGGTCCGGCCAGTAGCAGGGTCAGGCGGCTGCCATCTAGGTCAGGAAGGAGGACAGGCACTGGGCCGAGAAGCGAGGAAAGAAAGTGGATTTCTGGAAAAGAACCTGACCGACACAGGTAGCCTGCCAAGTTTTTGAGGGAATTGTTGCTGGAGGTATCAAAAGCTTGTAGAAACAAATGGACATCTTGGACTGGAGTTGTGAAGAATACACGACTTGCAGGAAGGGGGCACCCCCAGCACCCACCAGTGAAGTGACCAGAGAGGATAGGCCCCAGAAGGCAGGATGGGGCGCGGGGAGCAGTGGACGAGGAAGTCCCTCCCAGAGGGCGCCACAAACCCCCGACACACGCCCTGCAGGGAGGGGGCCTCAGCCCCTACCCCGCAGTATTCCATCATCCAGGGCCCAGGGCCTGCTGTCTCATTCTTTTCCCAAGTGGCAGTTCCCACTGCAGTTGTCTTGTCCCTGCTTCACCAGTGAATGGGCACTGGGAGTGGGGTGTGGGCTGGTGGGGAGGACAGCTGAGCTCCGAGAGAACCGAGAGCTGGGCAGGAAGTGGGTGAGAAGCACAGATAAGGCGGGCACCCCACACCCTTCACTGTCCCCACCCCCCCACAGCGGCCACTGCCCGCCTCCTCTGGAATTAGGCTGTGTCGTGACCTGAGTTCTGGCTATGGAGGCAGCAGTTCTGGGTGTGACTCACCTCATGAGGTCTGCACTCCTCCCCCTGAGACCATCTGTCGCGGGGACGACGGGTCCGAGGTGGCAGCGTGGCCAGCAGGAACGCCCGCTGCTGGTGGTCGCGCTGGGCCAGGAGCCAGCAAGGCAATTCTGGACTGAGCCACCTGACTGCAGTGGCCAGCTCCTTGGGTGGCAGCGGGTCCTACAGGGGACGGGCACACCCAGAGTGACAACCAGCTGGCCACCTCTGTCCCCCCACCTCCGTCCTGGCCTCCCTGCGGGAAGGAGCGGGAAGCAGTGAGCGCCACTGCCCGCCTCAGCTCAAGGGCCCTGCATCCCATGGCCTGTGTTCCAGGGCCCTTCCAGACAAGTCCCTCCACGCTCCCCACTCCCATTGGATGGCAGGGGGCCCGGGGGTTTCGGGAAGCCACGTGTGGTGGCCCTGGGTCCTTAGGTGATGGCGTGAGGGCCGCCCGCCAACCCGCTCCTCCTGCCCCGTGTTACGTCAGCCAAGAAAGTTCTGTGTTCAAGCCATTGTACATTTCTGGGTCTGTTTATTACAGAACTAGCATGACCCTAATACACTCATTGCTAAATGGCAGTAATACATCTCTTCTGTATTTGCACATAAATTTTATTCACCGAAGGAATGTTCTTTTCTCTCAGGGCTCTCTAAATTTTCAGAACTGAAACGTGGGAAGTTAAGGGTGCGGCAAGGTAGAGGGTCAAGACGTCTGTGAGGTAGCTGCTGCGGTTGTCGGCAGCAAGGCTGCGGGAAGCTGAAGCGCGGAGGCCGGGCTCTCCACCTGGGATTGGTCCGCCCGGGGAGCTCGGCGGGCCGACGCCTCAGCAGGGGTCAGCGAACTACAGCCCACGGCCATCTGGCCCCATCCAGCCTGCAGCCTCACGGCCCTCAAGCTAAGAATGCTTTTTTTTCCTTACATTTTTCCAACCAAGAAAAATATGTGACAGAGACTTTATGCATTCACCGCCTGGCCCACGTCCTAAAGGGCTGCTGTGAGGGTTATAGACAGTTGGGCCTGGTGCCCGGCCTGACATCATACAAGGTGATACATGCAATACAGCTGTTGATTTCTCCAAAACCAAACTGTCACGGAACCAAATTTTGCATTTCTTCTAGGTGAACAGTCTCTCCTTCCCTTCAAAAAAAAAAAAAAAACCCCAACCAAACAAAAACCACAAAGAGCAACAATGGCTTGATCATTATGACCATGAGACACTTCCCACAGAAAAGGCTTCTGGCAGTCCGGCTTCACAGAGGAAGGAAAGACACATCCCCCACTTTCCCCTACAGCAGATGGGCCTGGGGCTAGCAGACCAGAGCCAGGACACTAAAGGACTCAGTTTAACACATTAAGAAAGACTCGGACGTTTTAAAAGTAGAAACGAGACTTTAAGCGGATATTCGAAAACGTAAAGCTGATTGAGGGAGAGTATTAACACAGGTTTTTGAAATGACACGATTTTGCAGTGTGAACGTCACTTCTAATGGAGGTCTTCTGTGAGACTCCGGCAGACAGGCCACAAAGTCAGCCTCTCAAAATGCGATTAGATGGATCCTGTTTTCAAATGAGACGCTTGGCCAGACTGGTCTGCTGACGACGTGGACTAGGTTTGGGTGTAACTGACACCTTGCTGAAACAATGTTTCCCAAAGCACGCCTGCAAACCTTGGGCCTCTGGTGGGCAGGGAGGGTTGCCATGAGTATGCAAGTGTCTCAGGGCAGGAACACCCTAGGGCCTGAGCAGTTGGGAAGACACCACTACACTCCCCTCCTGGGGAGTCACAATGAACAACAGCATGTGAAAGGCTCCGAGTGTGTGAGACTGGGGGCTGCTCAACAGCGACGAGTGTGACAGCAGGCGTGTGACCAGAGGGGGAACACGGTGCTCAGTGCCACGCTGTGGACGTGCCGTGGGTGTGCAGCTGTGGGGTCAGCATCAACGACACCCCGAGAACCTGGGTTTCCCTCACAAGGTGTTCACAGCTCTTGCTTCAAGACACGTGACTCGGTGTCATTAAAAAGCTGCAGTCCTTGCATTACAACCACTCTCAAGGTGACCAGCCAGCTCATAAGGTTAATGTTTGGCAGGGAAATCACAGTATAAAGGTACTCTGTTTACTCGTGGACGTTAGAAAAAGGCAGGAGGGTCAATTCTCGCCCATTTCAATCAATGAGAACCAAGCAAGACTCTGCTGTTGTCATGGCTGGGCTGTCTACCTGGAACGAAACCCAGCAAGCCATTTGTGTGGTTTCTCTGGATAAGTTCCATTTATTAATTATTGTACAAAAAATCTTGGCATTCATTGGAAGAGAAAAGAAGTTACTATATCCAAAGAGTGAGTATTTCAACATTGTGAAAGTTCTACTTTTATAACAGGGCTTTTTTTTTTTGAAGTGGAGAAAACATTTGGAAAAATTTTAAAAAGAAACTTATGATTTATTAGAGTACAGGATCCAAAACACGTTTTTAGAAAAATATAAAGTGCCCAAAGACCAACTTACACAGGTGACACAGGCTTCCTGGAGCCAAATGAAGCATTCATGAAGAAACACATTTAGAAACAGTCTAGATACATATTTACATCGGGTCAATAAAGGTAAAACCATCTTTCTTGGCTTCGATGTTACTCTAAGAAAAAAAGGAAATCAAACCAGAAAACCAACAATTTTAACTCTCAGCATGCGCCACAGATTCTTAGTAATGCATCTCATTAATATTAATGCCATAGTATCTAATTTTAACCTTTAAATGAGAGTAGTGTAAAACGCCCCCAACCTTGGGTAGGCTGGGTGTTGAGTGGTCACGATTTCCAATGCGCGTCCAGACCATCTAACTCTGGATTGGACCATGAGGAACATGGGCCCTGGACCAGAGCTAATTGGGGCGGGAAGGAGCTGGTTAGCCAAATCCCCATCTCTTTCTAGTAACTGCTCAGGAACTGTCACTAGCTGGGAAGTGGTCTCAGGTGGCTTCTCCAAACCTCAGTCATACTAGGGTTTCCGAAGGGTAAACGAGAGGCGGTCACCAAACGTAGTGTGGAAATACTGCATGCAAAGGGACAGACGGGCGGCGAGGCATGGCTGGATCACGGCCCCCAGAGCTTTATTCACTAGAGCGACTGGAAATCTTTTCAACTTAAGAGAGCAGAGTAACTAGGTCCTAACTTCAGAAGTTACCTACTACAGGTTAAGTACAAGGCTGGCCCACTGGAGAAGGGGTGGGTGGAGAAGGGTGGGAGTCCAGAGCTGCGTTAGGACAAGGAACCTTCCTGCTTGGGTACCATGAACGTGGAAAAGATGGGTGCCAGCAGCATCTGGGCATGAAGCCGGACTCCCGGGGGCCTGAGCACAGACTTCTTCCTGGTGCTGTCATGGCAACGGTGACTCGAGAATGCTGGCCACGCTGTCTCCTTTCCCACTGAGCTCATGCTCTCAAACTGGAGATATTTCACTTACTTCTACCCTGCCACATTCAAGAAGGTCTTGAAATGATTCTAAGGGAGAACAGGGAGCATGAGACCTCCCCTTCCCTTTTTAATTTCTAAGCTTCATTATTTCTTCTTGTTTCTGGTTATAAAAGTAAAACCTCAATTTCAGGTCTTTGGAGACCACGGAGCACGGTTTCTAAAAAGCAGACATTTTAACAGCAGTATTTTCCTACTACAAAGAGAACTCATTGCTGATTTAAGATCTACTCATGATACTGGAATAGATTAAAAAAAACCCACTTATTTTTAAGGGAGGAATAGTAGATGAAAGTGGGAAAACCCATTCACAAAGATTATTACTATGCATTTTTTCAAATAATTTTATGTAATAAAATAAAAAAACCTAATGATTCTTAAATGAGCGTAAATCCAAGAGATGAATCTGGGAAAGCAAAACTGTGTCACGCGCTCAATTCATATAAAGAAAAAGATAAAATGCCGGAAATCTGTTTCAAAAATTGGGGAAAAAAAATTTGAATGATTCTGATTACTGTTAGTTTGTTAATGACTCCAGATCCACTATGTGGCCAAGATCACTTAGAGCTTCAGCCCTGGGTAAAAAGACAGACCATCCTGACTGAGGAGCGCACACGGTTCACAGAGAGATCAGAGTGAAACGACTGCAAATGGACAACCCCACCCATCCAGCAAGCGAAACACTCTGAGACGATGTAGACAGACGCGATGCGGGGTGGGGAGGGGGGTGTGAGGAAAAAGAACGGTTGTAAGTGTCAACGGTGAGACGTCATGAAGACAGCATGTCACAAACTGTCACCACAGGACAAGCATACAAGCCATGCCACTGAGACAGTGCCTTTCAAATGAATCACTAGTGTAGGCGGAGAGCAACATTGTCTTTGCAGCTGGCGGAGAGAGCACACGTGATTTCCACTTGGTAGGAGGCAACCAGCACGACCGGTTGAGTGGCCTTCCCGGTGGTGTGAGTCCAGAGGGATCCAAGGGGACGTCTCCACCCCGAACCCCATCGTCTTGGAAAAGAGCAGCAGCAGCAAAGGTCCGATGTCCCCCGAGACGTTACTCCACGTTCTCTTTCTTCGCACTGTAAATGTTCTGCACCGTCTCATACACAGACTCCAGGTCCTCTGGGTACCGGATCTCCAGCTCTGCGTTCGGGATGTAGTGAGTGCCCGTGAACTCTGAGAAGTAGCGGCCAACGTCGGGGTGGAAGATCTCCTGAGGCTCCACATTATACTCCAAGTTCTCTGTTGGCAGAGAGGCACACGGACATTCTCATTAAAACTGGTTTTCCTGCAGCATCTTTTATCCAGAGAGCCTCTGGAGAAATCTCTGAGTGCATTTTTGAGGTGGGGGGGCGGTTGGGAAGAAACAAGATGTTTTTGGAAGTTGGGAGGGAAGAGGTAGAAGGCGGGGGGGGTTGGGGCACAGGAGGATGGAGGCAGGGGGTACAGAGCTCCTGCCAGCTCTGCACAGACCACCAATGTTTTCCTCCTCTCTGAGCGGAACTCCAGCAGCCCCCTGGGGTCTGCATGCTGGAGGTGCAGAGGGCTTGTCTCACCTGATCCAACACACACACAGCGGGCCGATGGTGTCCTAGCCTGCTCTGTTGTCTCTGGTGAAGTTTCTGAAGCCTTCACAGCACCAGGTCACAGGTCTCTCCCTGCATCCTCTGTCACACACTCCCCCTGCCCCCGCCACCCCTAAACACCCTGCAGTGCTGGCTCCTGCTTCTGAGGGTGAGGGCCCAGATCCCAGGGCTGATGTGGGGTCTGGGGAGGAATGGAAAAGTGGCTCGTGCCTCTAGACCCTAGAGGGTAGGGGTTATGCCATCTGTATCAGCTCTTAGGAACACCATGCCCCCTCCCTTCCCTGCTCCATGTTTTGCCACTGAAGACAGCAAAAGAAAATGACTCCTTTAAAATGGAAATAAGAAAAAAAAAGAGGTGACAGCACGTGTGAGGTATTTTAAAGACCGACATCCTTTCAGATGGCTTCTCCCTCCCCAAGCAGTCTGAGAAACGGCTCCTCCGTGGACCCAATGAGAGGGTTGTGGGCCCTTCCCCGCTGGCCGTGGAGGCCTGGCCTAGACTGGTTGTGGGCCCCCAGCCAGGAGGGCCCAGCCCCGTCCTCCATGACCTGGACCGGAAAGCAGCTGGCCAGGCAGGCCTGCGTGCTCTGACTGCGTCCCAGGGTGCTCTTGGTCCTGATCAGCACGAGCCACAATCAATTCAGGGAGCCCCTGCGCACGCCCAGGCGACAGGCTAACTCACGCCAATGGCGCAGCAGGTTCTCCCTTCCACAGCCCGTTGAACACCCTGAAACACACCTGCAGGCCCTTCAGTGCCCTCCACCCGGAGAACACGGGGTAAACACCACGTGATAAACACGAGTGCCTCCCAGGAGCACTGCCTGTGACTTGTAACTGATGCTTGCCTTTAATGAGAGGGGGAAAGAGTTTGTAATTCAATCTGTAGCATATTTCTTTAACCCAAGAAGGAAGATTTAGAGAACTTCTGTGCTTATCACTGTTTAAGACTGATTCTTCTGATTATGTGGGGACATCCCAGTTTGAGAAATCACATACCAGTCACAAGCCAAGACGGATATCCACAGACTACCTCAGCACTGCTCAGGAGAGCAAAAGAAAAGAAAAAAAAAGGCAGCAACAGTCTACACGTCCACCCGCAGGTCACTGTGTAAATAAACAGCGGCATGTTAACTTAGCACATCCCAGGCAGCCAGGAAAAACAAGCAACCTGTGTTCCAGACGCGATGGGGGAAGCGGGAGTGAAAACACGTCTGATAAAAGGCTAGGAAGGCCGAATACCTGTGCTGCTACGTGACACGTGCCATACGGCTGCACATTTTAAGTGACGTCTTTTAAACCGGGCATGTACGGTGAGCCAGGCACCGCGAGACCTGCCGGAGCTCCAGCTCCTGCGACCCTCACGGGGCTCTGCGAGAGGCTCCGCTCACGACACCCTCTAGTGGCTGAGCCGACAGCAGCCAGGGCTGGGGAAGCAGACCAAGAGTGGGGTCCCCGTGCACTGTCCCACCGGAAGCGGCCAGGGAGGACAGGTTGCCTCAGAAGGCAGGCTGCGGGACGGTGCTCTGCAAACAGGCGCCTGGGAATCCAAGAGAAAACTGGGGGCTTTGCTAACTCTGGTTTCTCACTGGTGTGATCACCAGAGTGTGAAGATGACTTCACTTCCTTCTTTACACTTATTTTCGACATTAAAATAAACTTGGACTTTCTAAAACATAGCTGCCTGAAAAAAATCTGCTGCCCTGCCTACATGGCCCTCCTGCAGTGAGTGAGGGGTCACGGGCATACCTGCCCTGGGGAGGCCCGTGGAGATGCGAACACGGCCACGGGCCTTCACCTGGCCAGTTGCTTCCCTGTCGGCTTTCCTTGCAATAGAGATGTTCAAGGGACGGCAGGGAATCTGGGATCACCAACAAGAGATCAAAGTCCCTTTTGTTCTCATCTGGGGGCCATTCTGCCTCAGACAGGATGCTTGGCAATGTCTGAAGACATTTCTGGCTGTCACGATCGGGGCCTGTCATGATCTCGTGGGCAGGGGCCAGGATGCACAGGACTTCCCCCCAACACAGAGCTGTCTGGACCACAATGTGTCCAGCACCTGCTCTGAAGAAAATCAGACACAAGCTTCAGCATCGTTTCTTTCCCCCACTTCTTCTAAGCATCACTAAGCAGCAGCTTGGTGTTGGCTGACACTTGGCATCTGAGTGTTGGCAGGAGGGCAGGAAGGTTGCTGTCAGGTCATGATCACCCATCTGTTTAAGGACAGCACGACTGGGCAGTTGCATGGAATTCTGAACACGGGTCCAAAACAAGAGGCATTAAGAGTACAGACAGGAGGCCGGGGAAATCAGGAAGGGGCAGTGACAGTCCACGGGGTGCTCACAGCCCTGCTCTAAGCTGTCAACCAGAAACACAGACTGAATGTGGTGTGTCTGCCTGCCTGGGCTCCCAGTGAAACAGGAAAACTGTACTAACAAAAGACACTTTTTTAGGAGAAAACCAGACACTGAAGTTGGCAGCTACGAGTTATGAGGGGAAGATAATTCCCAATCCACTGTATGAGTTTAAAAAATTTTTTTAAAGTTTTAAAAAACTTTAAGGAAGATGTCTAAGTGAAATAAAACTTAAGAAAGAAAAATATTACACAGGGACTACTTAAAATGCCTGGAAAAATCTTGGGAAGAATTTGATTCCCCCAACATTTTCTGAGAAATGTTTCTGATTTTATTTAAAATTTTCAGCTACCTACATCAAAGGTACATCATTTTCAGCATACCTCCCTGTAAAAGCCTAGCAGCAGTCTCTGGGGGCACCTGTCAAGCCCTCCCAAGAGGAAACCACTAGGACTGCAGGTCTAGCTTCCCAGTCCTGGCATAAACACATATACATGCAGTCAAATATACCTACATGTACTCAGAAGGTAACTCCATGTTGTCTCACGTGTTTATTCATACAAAGCATACAGTAAGCACTGACCTGCGGGTGGTTTATTTGGCTGCAGCTTAGCATCCCCAAGTTTGGATACACCTCCACTGACCAGGCGAGTACCATGCCTGACACTGTTTCTCTGTCATAACAAGGGGACCGCAGGCCCCCTGTGTGAGGGCGTCTCTAGTGGAGGGACCGACTGGGGTAGCTGCCAGGTTAGAGGAAAACAGGTATTCGAGATTTTGACAACTTAAAAGACAGCACCAAACCGCCCTCTGAGGTGGCTGCAAATTTACACTCCAGCCCTGACACGGAATCATCACAGTTAACAGCGTGTGCAGACTGCCTCAGGCTGTGTCTGTGTGGGAGTGGGGTGGGGGCTATGGAGGAAACTAGTTTGGAAGTGGAGGACAAATCATGGAAAATGAAACTGACGCTGGGTGAGGGCACACTTGGACCCAAGCATTCAACCAGGTGCTTTACCATCACACACAAAGCATGCAAAAACCAGGTTTTCACAGCACAGTCTAATTCCTGACTTTGCAATGTGGCACCCGGCTTATATTCAGAGCATCTGTGATAGTCATTTTCTCCAGATCTAAGAAGTATGCAGGGAAGCGGAGACAGGAGTTCCTGGTATCAGAAAAATACTAAAGCACGCCCCCTAGTGGTAGTAAAAAATTATAAACATGCAAAACGCTGTAGAGCCTATTAAAATACTGATGGAAGACATCTCTTGATGCTGCAGGCTAAAACTATTTGAGGATGGTGCACACATATGTGGCTTATAACTCACTCTTCAACTCTCTGTAGAGAGCGAAGAGGAAGGCACTCATTAATGGGCTCTGCCCAGATTACTAGGATCAATGCAGCCAAAGGTTGAAAATTTAGAAGATGAAAGTTTAAAAATAATTTAATGCAAATGTATTAGCCCAGAAATGTTCAAAAATATATTTAAATAAGTGCTTTTAAAATGTAGCCTCTCAAGATCACTCCCTGGCTAAATGTGGGCTAACCTGAGCATAAAATTGTTCCAAATGATTATAACACATTGACTAAACAAAAAATCCAGCAATCTTTGGGAAGAGGGGGGAAGGAGAGAGGGAGAGACAGCAAGGGAGAGGAGAGGAGAGAGAGGGGGCAAAGCTATCCTTCACAGAACTAAAGGGTACACTCGCAGCAGAAAATCACCATTCTGTAACTCTCATATCATGATTTAGGCAGGAAGAGCCAACAGGAGCTAAAACAAACACAAAGACAAAGGTCGTCGCTGGGGAACAGGTTATACCCAGGACTGGGTCATAGTTTGACCCCATGGATTTCCTGTCAACTGCAGACGGAACACTATCCCTTACAGGGTGCCACTGTCTTGGCCAAGTGAGCAAACTCCGCCCCACTGACAGTGGACGAGGAACCCCACAGCCTCCGGACGAGACGCAACAGGAACCACACAGCGCCCGAGGGCAAGTTCCCAGGCAAAACCCCAACTGCATCTACTACAACCTGAGGTTAACTTCCGGTTTACAGACGACATGCAAAGGAACAGTGAGACAAATCCAGACTGCTAAGACAATTTATAAGCCAATTGGTCCAGACTCTTCAAAAAGTCACAGTCTTGTGAAAAGGGGGAAAAAGATGAGAATTAAGGAGTTGTTCTTTACCAAGAGAGAAGAGACATAACCAAACACAACCATTAAAGAGGCCACAGGAGTGAAGGCCGGGCCTGGGAAGACTCTGAGGAGAGGGCCGCCAAGGCAGGGCGGGCCGGCCTCCGGGGGCTACGACAGGGCTCTTCTTCAGTGCTGAACCCCAGAGCCCAGCACCCCTGGGCGCACACGTGCTGGGGAAATGTGCACCTCGGGCCGACAAAACCACTAGCAGCCATCACAGGGTGATATCCATTCTCAGTTCTAAGAATTTCTGGTAAGTCGCAGAATTTAAACTGAAAAAGGGCAATCTGCTACCTTTATCTATGATCCTTCAACCTCAGTTTGAGAGAGTGTGAAACTGATAAGCAGATACATTTATTAAAAAAATAAAGTCATTACAGTATTCTTGCAGTGAACCTTACAGCACATGCTGACTTCAGATAGGATTATGATGCGTTCCTGAATTATTGGCACATTGGACAAATTCAGAACACCTTGAAACCAAATACCCAGCTTTACCTACTCTAAAAAGCCCATTTTAAAGTTACCATGACTGTTTCTAGACACCCAGATACTGCCCAGATTACTAGGATCTGGAGTATCTGCCCAGATTACTAGGATCAATGCAGCCAAAGGCTGAAATTTTAGATTACTTCAGATACTGCAAGTCTTGATATCAACCCCGGGTAATGGGCAGCGACTGGATAAGGTTCGGCTGAAGACACTGGCCCCCAGCGCTGACAGTCTCTATTCTCGTGACGGACTCCGTGACACGCAGTGTGCAACATGCATTGAGTGATCGGTGGGGGTGCAAACCGTCCATGAAGCGTTCAGCAATTCCTGAATAACTTCACTGCTAAAATTTGTAGGATAATTTTTTTTTAAATCTGACATAGCTTCTTATGTTAAATAAAATCACTGTCAGTATCTCCGTCTGGTCAGTATCTCCATCTGACATGGAGTGCATGCCACCCCCTCTCATAACTCCCCTTGTGCTGATGGAGGTTAGGTGACCTGTGGTCTCAATAAAGCGAAGTTCTCTTTTATAAGATCCTCTCACATATTCTGATGAATTAATAGTAATTAACATGAGCCCTTTTCTAGTCTTGTTGGCACTTCTGAGATTTTTATACATCCAACATTTCTATTACTGGATTTACCAGACAGAACATAATATTGACTTAGGTCAAACGTTGTTTTAGGTGAGATGCAAAAAGGTTCAGCATGATGGTTAGGGGAAGGCTCTTTGCCAAGCTGCCTGGGTTCATACTCTGTAAAATTTACACATCTCTACATGCTTCAATTTCCTAGTGTATCAAATGCATATGATGATGATGATGGCAATTAGAGTTCTCAGAGAAGTTAATACCCATCGGAAGGCTGCTATCACAGAGCAGCACTACAAAGCATTCGTGTTCATTTTTATGAATAAAATGAACAATGTGGATGCCTTGACAGGCAGGCATGCAATAAATTCATCCCATTAAATGGAGAGGCACAGACAATGAGGGCCCTGGGTCAGCACCTGTCCGGGCTGGCAGTGGCCCCACTTACAGAGCACCTACACCTACCTGCTGACTCCCAGCTGCTCTCGGAGCCAGAGCTGTGACCTGCAGTTCCCACGATGGCCACTGGGGGCGTCTCTCTCACAAGCACAACTTACCTGGTTGCCAGTTTCAGGGTGCTAGGGCGGCTCCCCCAACGGAGACCATTCCAGTTCAGGTAGGCAGTATGAGCAGGGCAAAAACTCCCTGGAGGGAGCCAAAGGCAGTGGCTAAGAAACAGGACTTCCAGGAACTAGGACTGGCAGAGGCAATGACCAATCAGAACAGAAGTCGGCAACGGCCTGGAATAGGGGTGTGGTGGTGACTAACGGGTAAGACCCCGGGGCAGTGACCTGTGATATGGCCGCAAAAATACATACCCACCTACGTTTAGCTGAGTGTCAGCCCTGATGAGGTTGATGGCCGTGTGATAACTGCCCACTCTCAAACCGACAACCTCTGCCTGCAGTATCCGAGTGCTCAAACGTGTGCCTGAGGGAGGTACAGACAGAGCCTGCCACTCACCCTGGGCGGCGTATCGACAGGACCCGTCCTCCACCAGGACGTTGTAAAAGGGCTGATGGTGGCCGTGAGGCAGGCTGTGGACGTTCATGTTTCGGATCCACTCGTGTCCCATCATACAGGTGGGGTCCCAGCCGTAGATGACACAGTTATAGCCGTACCTGATCAACACAAGAGCAGTCACACGTCAGCTTCCTGTCTCAGGAGAGCGGAACACAGAGGCGATGGCTTGGCTTCTCCGAGGCTCACATTCTTACAGATCTACCTGCCTTCCCTCTATGCTGAATCAATTTCACTCCTGACCTCTTTATAAACCCCTTTTATTGACAAACTTGCTCTCTATCTTGTTGCTGCTGTTGTTGAGTCACTAAGTCGTGTCCGACTCTTTGCGGACTGCAGCAAGCCAGGTTTCCCTGTCCTTCACTGTCTTCCAGTTAGCCCAGAGAGTAGTACAATTGGGGAAACACTAAAGTCTCACTAGATTTTTGATGAGATTACAAACTGTTGATATTTTTCTGAGTTAGGACAACAGAATGGTAAATGTGTCTTAAAAAAAAAAAAAAAAGAGACAGCCCTTACCTTTTTAGTGCCACTAAAATAGCTACAGATGAAATGACCTCTGGTATTTGCTCCAGGGAGGAGGGGGAGAGTCAGGGCGCGGAGGCAGAATGAAGACTGACCTCATAATGATAACCTTTGAAGCTGGACACGGGAACATCACCCGGTTCACTACACTCCTCTCTCTACTCTAACATACACTTGACAATTTCACAACAAAGGTAAAAAAAAAAAAAAGAATGCAGTAAAAGAATGGAAAACACTAGCCAAAAACTGAGAAGAGACATCTGCAATTTATCTGCCCATAGAGACTAATACACAGAATAAAGAAACTGCAAATCAGTAAGACTAACAACTCAACTGAAAAACACGTAAAATGCCCAAAGAGGCACTTAATTAAAGGAAACTTCAAAGGCCAGTAAACACAGATCGAGGAAAAGAACCTCGATCTGCATGGCAACCAGGAAAATGTAAATTAAAACCACAACGAAATGCCATCTGCCACTTACTATAGGAGTACACTTTTCAAGGTGTTCACTGACACAAGGTGGCCAGGCTCAAGCCTTTCAGTGCCTGATCTGCTGGCGGGATGTAAATCAGCACAGGTGCTTTGGGGCGCAGGTTAACTCTGCCTCATCCACCAGCCACAGGACCCCCCGGGTAAGTCCCTACTGAACTCAGATCCAAAGAGAGCGAGACCGCGGGACAGAGGCTGACGAGAAGGGGAAGCACACAGCTGACAGGGCTTCCACTCCCGAGACGGGACGCTACAATCATTGGAAGAGCTCCCGCTTAGGAAAGCCAGTTGCTTCTTAACAAACAAAAAGGTTAAAGATACGGTTCGGTCTTCGGTCCTCGCTGTGATGGGCCTTGGTCTCTGCCGCACCGGGTCAGGTCCCCGCCGTCATGGCGCTGTGTCCTCGGCAGCCACGCGGGGCTGGGGCGGGCGCCAGGAGCACTCACCTCTTGTGCTTCATAATGAGCCCAATGGAGTAGCAGACGTCCCTGTGCTTCTCGTGGGAGCGAAGCTTGACCTCCACCCCCACCTCCTCCTTCTTCCGCTCAATGTGCTCCAGCGTGTGTTGCACCAGGTAGCCCACCGCCCCGTGCTGCCCCGGGTCGAGGGTCTGGATGTGCTGGAGGATGTCAAGCACCTTCAAGACAAGACAGAAAGACTAGGAGATAATATTTTCATTTAGGCCTTTTCGGTTTCCTGGCGATAGATTTAAACCTGCATAACCTGATGAAAAGGCGGCAAGGGGGCTGGGCTAACACCTGTGTCTCCGGGACCCACAGGGGTCTCTCCCCACTGGTGCCACGTACAGCCGGAGTTGCTTCACATGCTGGGGGCTGACCCCGGCGTCCGAGTCCAACCAGCCTGAGTGGGAGGAACTCTATTTAGAAACATGAGGCACTGAAGCCCACACGGGACGGGGAGGCCAGGGCTGCCGGCCGTGAGTTCACTGGGGCCAGGTGAAGCCTGACAGGTCCGCACATTCCTGGGCAGTGGGGGGGAACTCGATGTCTTATACACAGAAAGGAATTCAACCTGCTGCTCATGAACTGGAAAAAGAAATGCAAAGCTGCTTCAATCAAGATGGAAAGGCTGAGTGCAGAGTGGCCTCGGGGCTGCAAGAGAGGGGAGGGGTCACAGAGAGGGCACTGGAGAGATGGACGCACGTCAGCACAGCGCGTTTATGATGCTCTCTGTGAAGAAGGAAGATGTGTAGGTACAGGGCTGAGAGATCCTACTGGTCATGTCAAGTACATTAACTCACAGTGGACTTCAGTGTTCAGGAGAACAGGGAGAAAGCCCTCTCCTTGGAAGTTACCTGATGAGCTGGCGGAGCAGAACTGCCTGAGCCTGAGGTTCTATTCTCTTTACGGCACCCAGTGGCGCTATGGAAAAATACAAGTTCAAGGAAAGCTAACTCACATGAGCAATTACCAAGCACCTACTGTCTCAGCTCTCAGATGAGGGTCTCTGATGTGTTTCTGTTTTAGAAAAGGATCTCTTCCTATTTATTGACGCTGGATTCTAGCCCCAAATCTGCCAAACTCAAGTGCTTTTGTCTTTGAATTAGTTTATCTACTTATCAAGTAATGATTAAAAGCTCCCCTATTTCCTGAAACACTGTGAGCCTGTACAAGTGCTGTGAAAACTGCGGTTTTCTGCAACACAAGGTATTATTTTAAAACCCAGTCTTGTCTTCCAGAATGAGATTTGCAAGATCTCAATATTTCCTGAATATTCTTCTCCTGCTGGTTCACTGTGCCAAACCTGGCACACATCTTTTTAAACTTCATTTAATCCTCCCAACCTGGAGATCAGCAGTCCAGTCACTGCCAACTTCCAGAAGAGGAACCAGGCTTAGAGAAGTTAAGCAAGGTGCCTGAGGTCACGGGGTCATGGAGACATGCAGTAAAAACGTGGACCTGGGGCTGACTTGCAGCCCCAGGTCTCAGTCTCCTTCACACCAAAGCAGGAAGAGAAGGATTGTAATTAACTGTTAGGAAAATTCTCAAACACGTATCAAGGGGACAGAATGGCATGATCCCAAGCTTGGAGCCGATCCCATCCACCTGCCACACCCAGCAGTGGCCTTGTCCTGCAGGGGCACTAGCACAGTTGTGCCTTGTAGCTAAAAGCATCAGATTTCACAGTAAGCTTCTTGTGTTCCCCTCCGCAGTTCAAACTAGTTACTTCTGACAAGTTTTCTATATACACAGCCTTCCTCTCCTTCCTGGCAGCCCCTTCCTATCAGATAAGTGAAAGAAACGTTAACTTGGAATCTTCAAAGGACAAAGGAAGTCTTAAACTCAGAGTGTCAGAGGAGGAGATAAGGTTCAGGGATAATTACGTCCTTTCCTTGTTGGGGGTCGGGAATGCTGGGGTGAAGGGGGAGGCCAGAAACGGAGAAGGGGCCACGAGACATGCCCAGTGTGTCCCGAAGGCCTGTGCTGACAGTGCGCCACCATGACATCTCCAGCTAAATGTCCAGGCTAACGAAGTTCCGTCATTTCTTATTCATTCAAAATAAAAATTTTGTGAGCACCTATGGGGTAGGAGTTGTGTTGAGAGCCGGGGGAACAGCTACAGTAAGGGACTGAACAAGGGGGTCCCTGGTGGTCCAGGGGCTCAAGACTCTGTGCACCCAATGCAGGGGGCTCCTGTTGACCCCGGTCAGAGAATTAGATCCCACACGTCCCAGTTAAGAGTTTACATGCTGCAACTAAAGATCCCTCCTGCCAAAACAAAGACTGGAGATCCTGTGTGCTGTAACTAAGACCCGACACAAATAAAAGAACAAAACAGATGGTCCCGGTCTTTAAAGAGCACCGTGTCCAGCAGGCGTGAGCCGCAGAGCTGAGGGACAGGAAGGAAGCTCCAGGCAGAGCTACAGTGTGCGCAGAGGAAGGACCCAAGAGCACAGGGGTGGTAGGACGACGCAGCCTGTGCAGTGCAGAGTGAACGTGAGGAGCACAGGCTGGTGGAATCGGGTCACCAAGAACCCGGCAGGCTTCGGTGGAGAGCGGGAGCCTGGCCTTGCAGGCAAGGGGGGAGCCACTCGGAGGGTCCCGAGCAGGGAAGGGCCACGAGTGACGTGGTTACAGTTACTTTGACTCCGGTGCTTAAAATGCGTTCAAGGGGTCTAAGAGGAGAAGGAAGGAGACCGTGCAGGTGCCCCATGCGGTCACAGAGGGGACATAGCCACCAGCAGATGTGTGGTGGACATCTGAACTTGCTGGTGTGGAGCCCAGAGTCCAGGCAGGGATTCAGGAGCTGTCAGCCTACAGATGGGAACTGAGGACTGGAGAGCAGGTAAGATTGCAGAGGGCAATAGAAGAAGGAAGTCTAGAAACTACCCCCCACCCCCTCCAAACCCCCCCAGTGTGGAGCCTTTAATGGAGAGGGGGTGGACGGGAACTAGCAAGAACCTGGGAACAGGGGACTGGAGTCAAAAGAACAGAGAGTTCTGAGTGGTGGGGAAGTGGCCTCTGAGTGATCAAGAGAGATAAGGAAAGACAAGTATCCACTGCATTTGGCAACAAGGAGAAAAGTTTAACAAGAGGGGTCATGGGCTTCCAGTTCATGTGGAGGAGGTGTGGGAACAGAGCCCGGGTTCTGAGCAGCCGGAGGAAGCGATGGGGAGGCTGGCCCCAGGACCCTGGCCGGGCTGGGAGCAGATAAGGAGGAGCCGCGGGGCAAAGCAGACAGCTGTCATGGGAGGCTTTGTCTTTTCTTTTTTCAAAGATGAAGAGAGACTTGAGTGTGTTTAATGCTGACAACAGAAGTAGAGACAGGGATCTGCACATCCAGGAAAAGAAACAAAAGAGAACTTAGCAGTCCTTGGACAGGCAGCAAGCTGGACCCAGAGCCCAGTGGTGTGTGCCTTGGGAAACCGAGAGGCTTCTTTTCCACTGAAATGTGGAGAATGGAGGCAGGAATAACTGGATCACAATAAGGATGCAGGTTTGGCAGCAGGAAGTGAAAAGTGCCCATCTGTTGGCTTCTTTAGAGACCATCTCGCCTGACCCCGGTCCACAGGGGTGTGTGGGTGGGCTTGGAATCTGAACACCTGGTGCCATCAGCTCCTGTAGGAACCCCTGGCAGATTACTAAACTTCTCTCAATGCCTCAGTTTCATTATTTACAAAAGGGCAAAAAAGCTTGTATCCACCCCGAGGGGCTGGCAGGTGTTGGAGGCATGCAGCCTGAACTCTCCAGCCATCGTCCCCCCCACCCCTGGAGGAACCTCCTCCTTGCTCTGAAATCCTTCCTGGGCCTTCCAGGGGCACCTCAAACCTTCCTCCGGAGCAGGCCGTCTTCTAACTGCTCTGCACCCCTGGGGATCTTCCTTACTGGGGGCCCAGCCCTTTCTTGCTGCAGCTGAAGTACAGTTCACGGAGCAGGGGAGGTGAGCTGTGGGAAGGGAAAGGGCCACTTTCCCCTCCTGATCTCAGATGCGGAGAGAAGGGGGCAGGGCGAGGGGGTCTAGGTGCCCGACACCAGCAGCCCACGTCATGGAGGAAAATGTTCTACGTGATACAGTTTTTGGAACTTGCTCCAGTGACGTCTGCTTGACAGGAAGGCAATCTTGGCCATCTGAGGAGGAGGCTGAGGAAACTCCCTGGAAATGGCAGAGGAGCCCTAAATGAGCCCAGCATTAAAGGGAGGGATGCCAGCACTTTGGCAGACGCTTCTCCTAGAGGGAGCGTTGACCCCTCTCCTCCTAAGGCTGATGTGTGATTTCAGTACAGAGGAACTTGGGAGGAACCACACTTTGAAAGCATCTCTGAGTCTCATAAACTATCATGAAATTCCTTAACCGACATACAGTAAAAAGTGACAGGAATTAGTTATGTATATGCTGGTATCAAAAATAAAGTAAAAAGATAAAAAGTCAGCTGTTCAATTCTGGACAACAAGGTGCTGGGAGGCAGGTGGTGACTTGGTAGAGAGTCTCATTTTCCTCTTTTGGATCCCATGGGGGTCCTGGGAAGACGGTTGCTGTCTGGGCTGGAGGCAACATCTTAAGATAGGAGCCCAGGACTTTTCCCACTGCCACATCCTTTCTCAGAACTACAGCAGATGTGTGACGCTGTGAATAGACGAGACACCGTAAATCTAAGTTGTGCTGGGTCACTGAGACTATTTACTTTCTCAGGGAAGGCTTTCCCACTCTCCAGTGACAGGGCTGACGTTTTCTTGATGATGGTCCTGAGAGAGCTCAGAAGTCAATTCTCTCACCAGGCTGTCCAAACAAAGTGGACTATGAACATATTCTCAGGGACAAGCAAGGGTGGAATAGGAGTGAGCAGCTGCCCTAGCACATGCAGTGTGGCTGGAAGCCACATGTGTTACACCCACAGCTCGCCAGGAGCAGGGCTGACCTCAAACATGGTCAGGAAGCGCTGACAGGGCTTTCTGCCGGCCAAAGGGGGTGTCACCAGCCTGCAAGATCCACATGGAACGGTATCAAAACCCAACAGCTTTCAAAGGTGTGCACCAACCTTACTGCACCCAGCAGCTAAACTGAGCAAATCTGCTATCTCCTTTTTCTATGCCTCCAGGTCGGTTTGGTCTCTAACAGCACAGCTGGAGGATGAACACTTAAAGCTTCTGCTTCCCTCTGAGGGGGACTTGGGGGAAAAGATGTCTTTGGGCCACCAGTGCGTGAGCAGTAGGACAGAGGCCTTGTGGTTCTGGGAGTTTAAGGTCTGATCACAAAGAGAATGGGCAACTCCTGGCAGGATAGCCAATATTTCAGGAGAATAAAAGGAGACAAAAAATTCAATTGATGGGTCAAAACTGTGACACTTTCAATAAATCTGTGTTTATCCCCCAGGTTAATCCAAGGATAAACCGGAAAGTGCCGCCTTTCAATTAGGATTTCCCTCTCTACGGCAAGGGGAGAGCATCAAGATAAAATAATTACCTTCTCTGGCCAGATACCCAGGTGGAAGTAAAGCCTGGCTTGGAGGAGGAGCAGCTGCACCTGATCGGGGTACATCGCCAAGTACAGGTCCAGAGAGTCCCTTAGGAGCTGGTAGGACTGGTCGATGCCTTCCCTATGGGGAAGAAAGCTTCATTTAAGCCTGTTGGCTTCTGAGTTAGGACCTGTTTTTCAAAGACCAGGTTTTAAAATGAATGGACACAAATCCCACAGGTTCTCTGATTCTGATACTTCCTCTCTGTTTAGCAAAGTTACAGTGCTCTTAATAAAAGGAAGGGACAGAAATTTTGTACCCCACTAATTTAAAATCATAAAAGTGCTTTCCTTGGAAGTCACCTCAATGGCACCGTACATAAATTAGAAGAGGATTCTGAATAGGTGGTGCACAGTGGTCTTTCAGGACAGTGAAACTATTCTGGATGATGCTATAGTGGTGGGCAGGTGTCATCACACATTTGTCAAAATCCATGGACTGGACACCATCAAGAGCAAACCCTAATGTAAAGGATGGTAAGCTCATCAACTGTAACAAATGCCTCTGGAGGGGATGCTGATGTGAGGGAGGCTGTGCATGTCTGGAGGCTGGGGGTAAATGGGAACATTCTGGACTTTTTGCTCGGGTTTTGCTGTGAACCTAACACTGCTTTTTTTTTTTTTTTTTATGCAGACCATTTTTAGTCTTTACTGAATTTGTTAAAATATTGCTGCTACTTTTTTTTTTTTTTTAATGTTTTAGTGTTTTTGGCTGTGTGGCATGTAGGATCTTCGCTCCCTGACCAGGAATCAAACCTGCACTTCCTGCATTGGGAGGTGTAGTCTTAACCACTGGACCACTTTAGAAAAGTGAACTTTATGGGAAGTCCCCCTAAAACTTTTTTTTTTTAAAGAAAACTAAAGTCTATTTTAAAAAATATTCTACCATTAGGCAGAAAACCATGACTCCAATGTATAAATTTCTTTTTTCCCTGTAAGACACTTTTCTTTGGACTCAGAAGCCAGACTGTTTCATATTTTCGCTTGTTCCCTTAACTAAGTGATTCGTATTGTTGTTCAGTCACTGAGTCATATCCAACTCTTTGCAACCCCATAGACTGCAAAATATCAGGCTTTTCTGCCCTTTACCATCTCCCAAAGTCTGCTCAAAACTCGTGTTCATTGAGTTGGTGATGCCATCTAACCATCTCATCCTCTGTTGCCCCCTTCATCTGCCCTCAATCTTTCCCATCATCAGAGTCTTTTCCAATGAGTCAGCTCTTTGCATCAGGTGGTCAAAGTCTTGGACCTTCTGCATCAGCATCGGTTCTTTTAATCGCCAGTCTAAAATATTTTTGTTACTGGAGAACGCTTTCAGCTTTCATAAGAGAGCCCTTGCCCAAGTCCATCGCAAAGACCTCAGGAAGAGTCGCTGAGCACACCCACAGTCTGGCCAGTATTACGTCGTGGGAACCAGTCCCTCCCCTGTGGTGCCAACGGCGCTGCGAGCATCCAATGCTCCTCAGTATGGCAGGCAGGCTTGTGAAACAAAACTCTCTGTAAGGCAATCTGCGCCTCCAAAGACGCACACTCTACAAAAGAACTGGAAAGCCGAGAAAACCTTACCGCTTTCCTAGACTTAACAGGTTTCCCACCATTCGCTGCAACACCTTCTTCACATTCACCACCCCGTACAGCGCCGCGGTCACATGCTGGCCGATCAGGTATTCACACTCTTTCACTGTCAGCTGCTTGCCTTTCCCAAAAGCATCTATGTAGATGTAGTCAAAGATGTCCAGGGTCGCCCTGCCCAAAGAGCAGCAATGTAGTGAGTTGTCACTCAGGCTGGAGCTGAACCAGTCAAAACCCCCCAATAAGCAGCTCAAATCAGAGACAGAATGTTAACACAGTTGCATTTCTGCTGAAAATATCAAGGCCTTGTCCAAAGTCTGAAAGCTGACCTTTATACATACTCTGATGAAGTAAGATGGTGATACACCTGTATATAAGAAACAGCACTGGTTTGTGCCATTTAATATAGGTTTTCAGAGACAGTAACCCTAAAACTCACTGCCAGGCAGATCTATCCAAAATCCAATTGAAAGAGGTATTTCTGGAATGCCTGAGGGAGTCAATAAATTCCACAGAGCAGCAATTACTATGTGTGGAGCCAGGGCCCCTGGAGACTATGATGAAAGTTAGAGGAGTCTGAGCCACAAGGCCTCAGCTCCGCAGACACCCTCAGGCGGCTCAGGTGAGAACCTGCTCCGGACCACGAAGAGCTGTGTCCCTGGCCTCCACCCCGCTCCTCCCTTGGAACTGCCTTCCACAAACCTAGCTCTCGCACGAGGCGGGGTAAGGGTGGGGGTGGGGAGTGGCCGGCAACACCAGAGCCAGGCAAGGAGGTAGTCCTAGGAGGAGAGTTCTTACTGCAGTACCTCTAACTACACAGCGTTTACCCGAGGAGGATGCCTGAAGGGCTGGGGTGGGACTCTCAGGGAAAGCTGTTATCTCCTTTGAGAAACTATTTCACTTTGATCTCATGCCGACTGCAAATCATCCAAGAGACTTTCTCTTGGGCTGCTAGAAAGTTGTCAGATTTCTTCCTTGAGTCGTATCAATAGCCCAGCTTTAGCAAAACATATATAAATGTTCCAGAAATAAGGAATGCTCTTCAATCCCTTTTTAGTCTAGGAGAACCACACAAATGGACACAAGTTTATGGGCAAAAATTCTAAATACAATATGACCAAATTAAATACAGTGATGTACGACCAAAATCTGTATGACTGAGTTAGATATTTCCTAAGAATGAAACGAGGGTTGAATGCTAAAAAACTGCAGCACATGCAGACTATAAGAGCAAAACCATATGATTCTATCTGTAGACACAGGAAAGAAATTTGAGGGGATAAAAATCCTAGTTATTAATAAAACTCTCAGGAAATTTTAGAAGGCAGTTTTGATCATCTCAATGAGAAGTACTGCTCCCAAACATCATGTCTGAGGTGAAATTGTAAAGTCACATCTAAGGCAGAGTGCCTGCTATCACTGTTTCTATTCACTGTGTACAAGAGGACCTAGCCAGCATAGTAAGTGAAAGAGACACAAACATATAACAGCTGGGGGAAAAAAAAAGAAATAAAATGTCATGATTCAGACAATATGATTATCTACACAGAAAGGCTGAAAGACCTAACCAATTATTAGCACTAATAATTGATTCAGCAGAGGGGCCATCAACCAACCCAAATTTAAGGATCAGCCATACCCCTATACACCACCAACACATAAAAAGTGTCCTTTCAACAATGACCATTTTCAATAGCAACAAAAAGTGAAGGTACACAGGAATAACTAACAAGATGTCAAAGAGCTGGCTAAAGAAAAGAGTAAAATCCTTTGAAGGACATTAGAGATAAATTCAACGTGGAAGCAGATGTGCTCACAGACAAACGGAGAAGGGACACACATGGCATGCTCCTCACACGCATCCGTGAATCCAGAGACACTCTGGGGCCAGCTACCACACGAGAGTTTCAAGGGACTCTAAAGCTGCACGTGGACTTCAGGCTTAGAGGAGCCAGGGTGATTTTGAAGGACTCCACGAGGGTCTCAGCCTCCTAGTCTTTAAGACTCACGATAAGGTCACAGTCAGCAAGCACTACGGTCTTGGTGCAGACACGGAGGCTGAAGGCCCAACAGGGGTGCGCGCCCCCACGGGCCAGACCTCACAGGTCTCAGTGTCCGCCAGGAGTTTGGAATGCTAACAAACCACTTCACTGTTCATCTGCAATGTGGTATACATTCACTGCAGCCTAAAGAAGGAAAAACAGTCCTGTTGGCACACACAAACGTGCCCAGCAACAGGTCACTGTGGTCAATAACATGGTGATTGGTGTTTTAAATGCTCGGTATCATGCAGAAGGTCTTGGTGGGCCATTATATAATATAAACATTCAAGGATGTTTTAGATGTTTGGGGAAATTGGTTGAGTTACTCAGGGAGAGGGAATGGGCTGAAAAAGCATTTTTTTTCTTTTCATTTAAAATAATGGAAAATGGGTGCCTGCTCTCCCACAGAGAAACTATCCAATACATCTTAAGAAACAGATTATATTTGGGAAACAAGAGAAGCCTGTACTTGCTATTTAAGGAAACACACACGTAATAGAATATAAAAATATGCATGGAAATAACAAATACTTTCAAGCTAACCTCTAGAAAGGAGAGGAGGAAGAAAAGAATAAAGAAGAATACCAAGGAGGTGTTTTATTTCCCAAACCCAGAGATGGAAACACAGAGGGCCAGCATCGGAATTCCGCCACGTGTGTAAAGCGTTAGGTTCTTTCACTGAACTCTCCAAACCACTGTACGAAAAACACCAGCCCCATTTTACACAGGAAGAAACTGAAGCCCAGAGGAAGCTTACCTCTGAACCCAGTCTAACTTCAGAGCTCAGCTACTTTCTATCATTCTGCTCATCAGTTCAGCAAAGGGTACCTCAGCCAGTCATCAGGATGTAATCAAATAACAGGATGTAATCAAAAAAGTTTGTTTCTTTTCCCTCTAAAGGGCACTTTTAAAATGAGGGCATCTCTACCCATTTGATGAACTGCTTTCAGAAAAGCTAGACTACTGATGTGAAGGAGCTTTAAGTCCAATAGGATACCAGGTTTAAAAAAGAGAGAGAGAACAAACCAGAGTGCTTTAACCTGGTCTGCAAAGCAGGCACACTGGTCACTAACCTTGCCTGAAGGAGCTCCCCTGCTGAGAACACTCCTATTCGCTTTTGCAAATGAATGAAGAACCTGGCTGCCCAGTTCCCTCTCCCAAGCCTCTTCCTCCGTCCCCCACCCGACCCCCACCTCCCTTCTGTGGGAGGTTTTATGGAAGACTGGGAAGAAACAGCTTAAAATTCTTCGGGGCTGGTGCACTGGGAAGACCCAGAGGGCTCGGGTGGAGAGGGAGGTGGGAGGGGGAATACATATAAATCCATGGCTGATTCATGTCAATGTATGGCAAAAACCACTACAATACTGTAAAGTAATTAGCCTCCAACTAATAAAAATAAATGGAAAAAAAAATCCACACGCACACACACAAAAAGAATTCTTTGTCACTCATTTGCTTTGGAACAAAGGGACTTTTGAGAGTCATACAAGACCCTGAACTGTTAGTCCTTCCAAAGTAAACTGTTTTCTTTGAGATAACTGGTTTCTTTGAGATAACTGGAGATTCACACTCCCGTTGAGGAGAAACAAGGTAGAAGAATGCAGAGTGCCCTTCTCCCCTGAGCAGATTATGGACTTGGATACAATCAAGAGCAAGCCAGCTCTCTCACCACCCCGGCCCCCTTGATAACCTCCGCTGTCACACTTCTCCCAGCACAGGGCAATCGCGCGGCGTCGGAGATGGCTCACCCTTCTGCGCCTTGGCACCACCTTAGTAAGAAGTGGCTGGGGAAGTTGACAGGCTCCAGTGGGACCCCCAACTGCCGGGCAATTGTCAGGTAGAGCAGAGACATGCTGATGGGGATTCCTGTTCTGCGGATTAACACCTAGAGGAGAAAGCAGGCTTTAGCTTCACACAGATGAAACACACCTTCTCGCCTCTTCCACACGCCTTCCCAGTCAGCACCCATTGGGCAGCAGGTGCAAGGATAGGTTTTCAGACTTAAATGGATGAGTATTTTATTTATTTAGATAAGGGCTCTGCGGACTATAGTCCACATCAGACCGACCAGCTGTTTTTGGACTGCCTGCTTAAGAAGAATTTTAGCGTGTTTTTAATGTTTACAAAAAGTTGACCGAACACTATTTCACAAAATGTGAAACCTATGTGAAATTCACATGTCCACGTCCACACACAAAGTTTTATGGGAACACAGTCACACTCCTTTGTTTCTGGATGATGTGCAAAGTTTTCCTTCACATGACTAGGGCAGAACGGAGTAGTTAGGACACAGGGCATTCGGCCTGCAGAGCCAGGCCAAGAGAAGTCTGGCCTTCACAGCAAAAGTCTGTAGACCTATGGTTCAGGCCCTCCTTTTTCTAGGAAGAACTTAAGGGTATTTCAAAGAAAAATGTGTAAGTTATGACAATAGAAAATACAGGTCTCAGAGAGAGCAACAGAACAGATATAAAAACAGAGACAAGCAGAAGCAAACAAAAAGTAAGCGTCAATGACGCAGTTGGTCACTTATTTCCTCCAGTCTTCCTGGAGGCCTGTACAAAAAGGGAGACCTGCTTAGTTTCACGGTTTACTGTTCACAAGAAGTGATCTGACCACACTGAGTCAGAGGAGTACCTATTTCAAGCCAGGAATTTACCTCGAGGGTTTTCAGACAAGAGGGTGCTCTATGATGAATCAGATAAAATCCACAGCAAGATCCTCATAGGAGAGGCAAAAAATAAGTTTCACCAGGCACTGACAGACCAACAAAATCTAGTACTTGCCCTCAAATACTGTACGATCCATCAGAGATAAGCTCCACCAGCATATATTGTAACTGTAATTTCTCTCACCCCCACATTTACCTGGTGCATGTATAAGTTCAGGGCGTTGTAGTAATCCATTCGGTTCCCCTTGAACTTCAGCTGGTCATATAGGACGTGGTTCATGGCATCCAGCACTTGACTCTGAAGCTCTATTTCCATGATCATGGAGGATTCGCCTGAAACACAAGAGACCTGCTCTGAGGACACAAGCACAAATTACACCGTGACGCGTGTCCCCAACAAGCCCTGATGTGCAGACTGGCAACGTCCTCAGAAGGCTCATCAGGTGTTGCCAACGCTGGGTGGAAAAGAGACTGTGTTTGAAGCCTCTGACATCATCCGGGTGAACAGGTGGCTGTGTTATCAATCGTTTTGGGGGGACATAATGGGAACGCACTGCAGAATTTTCCAAATTAACCAATCACTCTAGGTTTTTCTTTTACAAATACAGCTGGATCCAAAGTAATTCCACACCTGCCTTGAAGGCCAAGCTGGGGTGGCGACTGTTTATGCCCCGGAGGGTTTTGCAAACAAGCTCCACGATGCTGTCAATCTGAGCCTGGATGTCCTTGAGACTGATGTCAGAGAGAGGGTTGCAGTACTGGTCAATATACACTGCGCCTGAAACAAATAAGAATCACGGGATAAGTTCTTACATTTGCCTTTTCTTAACAGCGGTCATTCGTCCCAGACTCCTGGGGCCATAGCTCTTTACACCACTCCTCAGACGGGTTCCTATCCTGGATGTCAGGCCTGGCTTCTATTTCACTGAGAAGGGGCAATATGCTTACAACCAAGGAGCTGACATTTCATTATTATTATTAATATACCAAAACTCTCTCAGAGGTCAAGGACTCACTCTGACACATATATCCATGGTCTACTGCCGAGAGATAAACACCATAAAGGAGCTCTTTTCAGGCTACTTCTCTCCCCCTCTTAATTGTAATTCAAAATCCAACAACTCTGAGAACTCATCAGTATACAACAGCACTTAGACTTGAAAAAAAAAAAAAATCGTCGAAAGTCCGCAATGTCACATATGCCATTTCCACAAACTATTCCCCTGAAAGGTGAGCCAGTAAATGGACTTTGGAGATAACCGGACTTTGAAATTAAGCAGTTACACTCAGGAAACCCACAGCTAAAAAGCTGTACAGAGCACACCAGAGACACTGTCAAAAATCATTATTCTTCCCTGCCTCAGGTCACTTTTTAACCCTAGAATCGAAGAGCTAACTTGTTTATTTGTCATAGGGTATTTTCACTTGGGAAATTGTGGATTCCCTTAAAATCCATGAGGTCTCAAACCAGTTCAGGACCCCAATTCCCTAACTTGATCCCCAATGGGTATCAAGTGACCTGGACTCCAGTTCTGGTTTTTCCACCAGCCCAGCCTGGTTCCCGGGCCTCAGTTCCCCCATTAGCCAGGTGACAAGGTTTCTGCTGCATGGCTCTGGGATCCGCTGTATTTGACTGCTGCTTCCTAGACTTCATCAACGGCATCAGATGATTCTAGTCTGCCACTCAGAACCAGAATCCTGGAGCCAACTTCTACTCACTCAACTACTTAAAATAATCACTGCAGATGGTGACTGCAGTCATGAAATTAAAAGACGCTTGCTCCTTGGAAAAAAAGTTATGACCAACCTAGACAGTATATTAAAAAGCAGAGACATTACTTTGCTGACAGGTCTGTCAAAGCTATGGTTTTTCTAGTAGTCACGTATGGATGTGAGAGTTAGACCATAAAGAAAGTTGAGCACTGAAGAATTGATACTTTTGAACTGCGGTGTTGGAGAAGACTCTTTTAAGAGTCCCTTGAACTGCAAGAAGATCAAACCAGTCAATCTTAAAGGAAATAAGTCCTGAATATTCATTGGAAGGACTGATGATGAAGCTCCAATACTTTGGTCACCTGATGTGAAGAACTGACTCAGTGGAAAAGACCCCGATGCTGGGAAAGACTGAGGGCAGGAGGAGAAGGGGATGACAGAGGATGAGATGGTTGGATGGCATCAGACTCAGTGGACATGAGTCTGAGCAAGATCCAGGAGTTGGTGAGCGACAGTACAGCCTGGCGTGCTGCAGTGCATGGTGTTGCAAAGAGTCGGACAGGACTGAGCGACTGAACTTTAAAAAATGGTATTACTTTATAATATTATAAATAAAGATGAAAGAGAAGTAATTGTTTTCATAAATAAAGCTCATCAAGTTATTCCTGACTATGGAATAAACAGAAGATGACTCTCAACTCCAGGACACATATGTGAATACTCCAGGGCACTTAAGGTATTTTAAGGAACTGAAGCAGTCACTTCAATTTCTTCTGGATAGCATAACCAACAAGATCAATCAAGAAGAATCTGCACATGGCACTGCAGAGTATACCTTGATTATAAGGCCAAAGAACCAAGAAATACAGAGACCACTGGAGAAAGGATGGACAGGGTTCACCAGCCACTGCTGTGTTAGGTTAGAGGCAGCAAAATCTGCAAGTGCTGCAGCCATCAGAGAAACTTCATGCAAATGAAACCTGGAATGAACCTGGAGGGCGAGTAGGACTTAGAACTGAATCCTAAAGAAAAGGGATACCATGTATGAGGAAGTGAAGCCAGGTATCTGTGCGTAGGGTGCCAGTGAGGAGAGTGGCCTGGCTGGAGCAAATGGCACATTTTGGAGAGTGATGGAGAAAGGCCTAACCAAATTAAGGAGGGGACTGAAAGCAGGCAGAGACTTAGCACTGTATATTGGTGACTTGGGAGTCTGAAGGGGTGATGCCCATGAAAGCAAGTATTACTTAGAAAGCTGCTGCTGGAAGAGGTAGGGAGGCCTGCATGAGACTAGGAATAGAATGGAGACATGATTCTGAGTAAGGAAAAAAAAAATTCATGTACTGGGTAAATCACTGAGAGTAGGGAATGAAAGTGAATGAAGAGTCACACCTATATTTCATAACCATAATCTGTGGGAGTGTCTGGGTAATATGTTAGGAATTTAAAATCGTTTTTAAAAAATGAAGTCACATTGTGTTCTTGTCCAACTGGACAGGAACAGAAAGTTTTACCCATCATCTTGCCTGTCCACAGGACTTCTTTCCACTCACTGCTCATTATGGACAAGCAGACTCACTGACGTGCAGGAACATTTTGTCCTCATTAAACTCCAACCAGAGAGGTTAAGGGATTTGCTCAAGGTCGCATGGACACAAAACTGGACACATTTGTTTCTGATGTGGAAATGAGACTTTAAAACTTAGAAAAATGGGGAATTAACCTCCTTAGCTAAAATATCAGCTTCATACTTTGAACTGACAGTGCATCTTTAGAAAACACTCTTTAGCAGACAGTTTAAGATTCTGACCAGATCTTAGCTCTAAATGCAATTGTTTTGCTTAGCTAACTGATCAGACCATATATCCCAACCTCCAGAAGCCCATGTAGTGCAATTTCCTTCCTCCACTGCTTCTTCATCAGGGCCACTTTCCACCACTGCTCCTAAGGGCAACTTAGCTGACTATCACAGTATCAGGGCTGAAGTCTCACCTTCAAGATACGATTCATAGTCATCAGGCTGCTGAAGAAAAGCCTTAAGATTATTCAAAATTTTCTGTTGTCTTAGGTAATAAAGAATTTTTTTGGCGTAGTATTTCCAGGTCAAAGCTTTTCTGGAAAAAACAAACAAGTTAGCAATAAGTCAATAAGAATTAAGATATTAAAACTTCCCATTACCTATTTCTTTACATCATACTAATCACACTGTGTTGAGTCTACTTAACAAGAAAAGTACAACTGGCTCACAAGCGTAGAGTACTTATCATGGAAACAGACAGCAGAATTTAGGACTTGGAATTTGTAATTTACCAATAAATTAGCTGTGCTGAAATTCAAGAAACGTTATCCATTTGGCTTCAGATTTACTAACAGGACATGAAAGAGAAACCTGAAAAGTCAGGGGAATTGGGTGAGTCTCAGGAGACAGGTGTGAGGCACTTGGAAGCTTGCTGGCTACCTGGCACCTGTCAGGGGTAACTCGGCCTCAGGCTGCTGCTGCCTCGTCCATTCTCATGGCTTCAGATACCATCCATACCCACATCCACACTGATTTATTTTCCAGAATGGATTTCTTCCCTCAACTCCACACCTGTACATCCAACTGCTACAATGACATCCCACCTCAGTATCTGATGAGACCTTAACTTTCTTCCCTTCCTAGGGAAGGCAACTCCATTCCAGGTGGGCCAAACCCTTGGAGTCATTCTTGATTCCTTGCTTTTTCTCACATATTCAACCCTCTGTCCATAGTTATTAGTCTTATCATCCAAATGTATCAGAAACATAAACAAGTCTCACTAACTCATCTAAACCACCATCCTCTTTTATCTGTTTCATAGCAGCTTCTGCTCTACAGTCGCAGTCAATCTTCAACAGGGTAGCCAGAGGATTCCAGCTGATGTGTGAAGTCAGCACAAAAATCCTCTGTCCCAAATTCTCCAGCGGTTTTCTACCTTGCTCAAAGTAAAAATCCACGTCACCAAGATGACCGGAATGGTCTTTACACTCATGCCCCAGTGACCTATCTGACCCCTCAGTTCCTGTATCACCCCCCCACTCAGTCCAGTCACCGGCCATGGGGGCTTTCTGACCAACCCTTCATCACAGCTGGTGGATCTCACATGAGGCTCCTCACCCTTAGGCGACCGGTTCCTCCTGACTAGAACATCCTTTCCCTGCAGATCTGCAATCTGTGCCCTCATCTCCTTTCAGGTTTTGATTCAAATCTCACCTTGAGTAAGGCTCTCTCCAACCACTCTGTTTGAAACTGGACCCCACCCCAGCCCCCCGGCTCCCCCACCCTGTTCCCCGGTTAATAGTTCTCTAGAACACTTCTCACTTCCTAAAAACATTTCCCTTTGTTCAACACCTCTCTTTTCCACGAGAGTGAGAGCTCCCCGAGGGCAAGGTTTCTAAGTGTGGCTCACTGCTGTAGCCTCAGCACCCAGAATAATGTCTGACACAGCAGATGCTCAGTAAATAATCTGCTCTCCACCAGATCTCTCAAATACACACAGGGATTGTGGGAAGTAACAGGGAGTCAATGATTATCTTATCTGCCTAGCTTCATAAATAAAGGACTCTTCAATCTTCAGGAGTAAATGAAAATCAACAGAGGCTTTACCAACTTTTTAATCTTTGGGTTGTAAAATACTGCAATTGAGAAAAATCACATGAATCAAATAAATAACTTAATTACTATAAGGGAAACACCCCTGGATCCACCACTCAGGCCAAGAAACAGGACTTTGAAGAAACCCTGGAAGCCCTCCATGGGCCCTCTCCCCCTGCCCCACCCCCACCCCGTGACAACCATCACAATCCATGTTCTATGGTCATCACTACTTTGCTTTGCTCCAGAACTTTCACAAACATGCATCCCTAAAAACTCCAGACTAATCTGGTAAGCCCTGATGCTGGGAGGGATTGGGGGCAGGAGGAGAAGGAGACGACAGAGGATGAGATGGCTGGATGGCATCACCAACTCGATGGACATGGGTCTGAGCAAACTCCGGGAGTTTGTGATGGACAGGGAGGCCTGGCGTGCTGCGATTCATGGGGTAGCAAAGAGTTGGACACGACTAAGTGACTGAACTCAACTGAATCTGGTAAGATTCCTTTTAAGTCACTTAATTCACAGGCTTCCCCTTCATCTTTTTTTTCCCCCTCGTATTTTATTTGTTGAAGAAACCTGGTTGTTTGACCTGTACTTTCCCATAGTCTGGAATTTGCTGACTGCATCCACATGGTGTAGCTTAACATGTTGTCTTCTAAATTCCTGTAAACTGGATGTAGAGGCTTGATCAGATTCAGATTCCGTTTATTCTTCATAGGTGGTAGTGAGTTAGCTAAGAAGGCAATCGTGCCTCGGTTGTCTCTTTCTGTGATGTCAGCAGTGATTGCTACTCAAAGGCCCAGGTACATTCATTCACCAAAGGCCCTAAAGTGGTAATATTCTAATTCAACTATCCCTTTTCATTACTAGTTAGAATATTTTACTATAAAGAATAATTTCCCCTCATCTATTACCTGGTCCCCCAGGGGCAGCTATGTAGGAAAAGGCAGAATAAATGCTCACTACTTTTATCAGATCCCAAAACAATAATTTGGGTTTTTATTATCCTCCAAAGGTGACCAATTAGTTGTTGTTAAGTATTATGAGTTCACATTCGAGTTACTGTCCATGTGGATGATCGAATCATCACATCTCGGACCAAAGGAAGCCTCCTCACGTTGGCCCATGAACACTTCTGACGTGAAACACTGTTTACTTGCCTAAAGCAAGTCTCCTGTCCATGAATACTTCTGACATGAAATACTGTTACTTTCCTGGCTCCAGGTTTCCAAGATGCTTCCGGGTCATCTTTTACATTTTCTGCTCTGGACTAAAAATCAGCCATTTCTCCAGAAACCCGTGGCTGCTTTTGTGGGAAGTACTGACAGAAGACCACAATCTGAGGACTACTGATGATCATTTCTTTTGGGTTGGTTCTTGCTTCCAGACCTTTTCAGTGAGTCTAGTGTGTAAGTGTGTGTACATATGCATACATATATACCTAACACATATTTCAGTATCAAGTATCTTATGAGTTCATAGTGATACATCTAATTTAAACTCACAGCTATACAGTTTTTACCTTCTATTATATATATATATATATATATATATATATATATATCTTTTTTTCTCCAGGAGAATCCTATTTCTTCAGGATACTAGGGATATATATGTATCTTTTTTCCTCCAGGAGAATCCTGTTTCTTCAGGATACCAGGGAAGAATCAGAGTATCACATTATCACTTACTTGTTTTATTCCACATCTCTCTCTCTTTCATACACACACACACCCGCCTCGGAATAACAAGACCAATACTCTCATCACCTTGATGGTTCCTGAAAACAGTGAAACATTTTGCTCATGCTCTCCCCCACTGTCTGTTCATTTCTTTTGGAGAGCTGTATTGTATCTACACAGAGCTTACAGCCACCACATACAATACCTTCATCCCTATCAACTGTCACTTGGATTTAATTCTACAAGTAAACCTATACTTAATGCTCACCACTAGTCCTGTATCAGGGTCTCTCTGGTTATTTCGGTTGTTTGAAGCTTATTTTCTAGCACATTTTTCAGGTAGAGCTCAAAAGTCCCTGAATTACTGCAAGTGGATAGGTTTCTCCACAGCTTTTACACTTGGAAATCAATTTGGCTGGATATAAAAATCCTCGGCTGACTTTCTCCATCCTTGGATATCTTAAATGTGTAACTCTTTTTCTCTGGCATAGACTACTCCTGTTGGAAAGTCTGATGATATTCTGACTTACTCTCCCTTGTAAGTGGCTTCATCTTTTTTGCTTGGATTCTCAAAGGACTTTCCTGTCTTTAAAGTCCAACAGTTTTACTGAAATATGCTTCGGTGTTGGTCATTCTAGGTCAGTTTTCTTAGCTATGGTGTATGCTCTTCTAATATGCTGCTTCCAATCTTTATTTACTCTTTTTTAAGACCACGAAGAATGTAAATGTAAACTGTTCTCAAATAACCAAGGATCAGTGCCTCAACATGGAAACTACACTTTTTCCTTCCTATGCTTTCCATATACAAACATCAAGTCATTTGCCAAGAATGAATATAAATAGGGTTATTTATGAAAACCAGCACCCCAAAATATCTACAAACATGAAAGTATTCTGTTATTAAAAAACAACCCTGCTTTAGGTTAAAAATATTTGTCAGGCTAAAAAGTAACATATTTATGATATTTCTTAAAAAACTATAATAATATACTTTTCTGCTGGCTATTCATATTTAGTCTTTTTGTAACCAATCTGATAAGTAAAAAAGCAGTACTTCATTATTATTTAACATTTATCTGAGTGAATTTAAAGGTATTTTTACTAGACTGTCAGTGTCCGGACTTGCTTTCCTGAGAATGTTATCCTATCATTTGTACATTTTAAAATTAAAATTTCTTTTCAGAAATTTTAAGTATTCTACTGACTTTGTTCACAGTTTCTTTGGTCATACAAATCTATTTTTTTTTTTTTACTGCAAAATCATTTGTCTTTTTTTTAAGAGCCTTTGCATTACCAGTCATGGTTCAGAAGGAATTCCTAGATTGTACATGAAGTCTCCTGTTTTCTTGAAGAATTTTCATGTGATAATTTAAAATTTTAGGTTGTTTAATCTTAGAATTTAATTTTTGTACATGATGCAAGTTTTACTTTCTTCCAGGTGGATATTCAGTTATGTCCAATACCATTCATTAAATAATCCATCTTCTCCCCTCTGAGTTTAAATACATTATCTTTTACGCTGGGACATGGCTTTGAATGATCCTCTGCCACTGATGGAGCTATCCATTTTTATTCAAATTTTGTAATGTTAGATAACAGGCAGCATTATAATATGTTCTAATATCAAGTGGTGGAAGTTTCCTATTGTGTGTATGTGTTCAGTCACTCACTTGTGCCCAACTCTTTGTATTCCCGTGGACTGTAGCCTGCCAGGCTCCTCTGTCCATGGGATTTCCCAGGCAAGAATACTGGAGTGGGTTGCCATTTCCTACTCCAGAAGCTTCCCATTGTGATTATTTAAAAACTGTTTTTTTCTGGCTCTTCTTGTGAATTTATTCTTCTGTGTATATTTTATGACAATAATATCCATTTAAGACACACAAACTCTTGTTGGATCCTAAACGGAACAGTACTAAGCTTATAGATTAATTTTGGAAGAACTGACATTTTCGTAATAAGTCTTCTTATTCAAGGACACGCTCTGCCGTGTGCACTGAGTCACTCAGTTGTGTCCAATTCTTTACAACCCTGTGAACTGCAGCCGACCAGGCTCCTGTGTCCATGGGATTTCCCAGGCAGGAATACCAGAGTGGGTTGCCATTTCCTCCTCTAGGGGATCTTCCCGACCCAGGGATAGAACCTGCATCTCTTATGTCTCCTATGCTCTGCCTTATGTTTTTCAAATAACATTCTATAGTTTGGCTTAAGAAACTCACTCCTAGGAACTAACACTTAGAAATGAAAGCACTAAAAACATCACTCTCCACAGTAACACAAAATAGAGACGAAAGTGGTTATTATCAATAGAGGGATGGTTAAATAAGTCATGGTATATACTACAAAAAAGCAGGCAGTCATTATTAAAGGTGAATTTGATTTTTACCAATTGGTCAGGACAGATTTCCACAAGGTAATGTTGAATGAGGAAAAAAAAGATATTTATTGAAAAGTACCTATTATATGATCTCAATTTTGTAAAGTAATGATCCCCCTTCATCTTCATGTATATCATATTAGCATGGAAGCCTACAATCTAGGTTGTCATCATAAATTATGGGAGTGGGGGCAGGGAAGGCCAATGCAAATGGAGGGAGAAGAGAGGAAGGAAAAGCCACATAAATAAGAAAAAAAAAAAAGTCTGCACTAAACATCCAACCAAACCCAACCAACCAATAAACTCAGTATGTATTGACTATTTATGTATTTAAAAGTCTATGTGTATATATGCAAAAAAGAGAGGTCAAATTTTATTTTTAAAGCTGCACAATACTGACTATTAGATCACACTTCAATTCATTTATAGATAAACCAAAATAGAAACAGAAAAATGACCTCTGCATCAGGACTCATCCAAGGCCTAGAATAGTGACACATTTTACCTCTCCCCACAGTTGTTCCACTGATATTTTGCTCTCCTAAAACCCCTTTGACCACAGTAAAGAAAAATGTCTTACGCCTTGTTTGTGAGCTATTTTACAATGAGCTTTCTTAAGAAAGATGTTAAAATAGCATTCTTATCTTCCATCTCAAGTCAAGTTTCCAGAACTTTTAGAGCAGAAAATATTTTTCATAGGTAAGTCAGGCTGGAAGCCAAGTCATCTTTCAGGTAAACTAGAAATTAACCTTCACAGCAGAAACTACAAAGCATAAAAAACTTTAAGTAACAACCAAGAGACAAAGGGTACTTCTTGATCGGGAGAGATGAACGACTCTACCAGATATCTACAATGTCCACAGCTAAAGTAGGATCACGTCTTACGAGAATTCAGAAACTATGAAAAATTGTCCATTGAGTAAGACATGCCTAAGAAAAATATTTTTTTAAATTCAGCTCACAACAGGCAAATTTGGCGGTGACAACAAAGAAAGGATAATTCGTGTTACCCAAATGGCATAACAGACACAAGTACCCAGAACACAGTATTTGACCCCCAGAAGGAATACATACTAATTCTCCCACAAGGATTTCTGCACCATTTCTTTAAATATTAATTGTCTTGGTATATCTACCTTGTATACATGGAATTTTTCAAAAACATAACTACAGCGACATGAATGTAACATGAAACATTTGAAATACATGTCTCTTGGTTCAGTCACACACCTATTACAGCAATTAATCCTGGGGTTATTAATAAAACAAACTCCTGATAGAAATACAGCTTACCTTCCTTCCATATTTAGGATACACACCAGCTCATCCTCAAAAAATATCTCTGGGCCCTCAAGATTCTCAATGTCACTGAAACCGTTACAAGGGACCTATGAAGAAGACAGACACACAGAGGCCTCGGTGAGGAGTAGCCATGCTGTTGTCTCTCACACACGCAAGTTACAAGCAGAGCTGTTCACTTCCAAGGAAGTGGTAACACCTCTCCCATACTATCTGGCACCACCCACCCACTAGGGGAGAAAAGGAACCTGTGGGGTAATAGTAATTTGTTCAAATCATATTATTAGCTGCAAATGAATTATATTTGGAATTTATAGACTGGAATTTCTGAAAGTGATAACCCAGAGTTCTCACCTAAGGAAAAACAACTCTGAAAGGACTAGAAATATAAAAACGGTGTCTTTCACAGTACCTATTCTGTGCTGGCAACACTGTATTCAACTAGGAGTCCAGGGCCAGAGAGAGAAGTCTAGGGGTTTAGGTGACTCTGAAGGTCCAGGCATGTTTTCTCCTCTGTAAGCTGAGGTGGTGGTGCTGATGAGCTGTAAGATCCTCCCCTCCCCCCGCCTACCTCGGTTTAAAAATTTGATTCCTTTTCCCTCTTTTCTTTCTGAAAATAGGCAGGAAACTTCTTGTCAGCCTGTGTGCATGTGGAAAACACAGGAGCACAAGGGTCCTGAGCCAAAGTCATCTACCCACAGATCAATCCTAGGTATAGTCCTGTTATGTACAAAGTCCTCGACACACTTCTAATCATGCAGAGGGACAGGGAAAGACGGAGCGGGGGGAGAAACACAACGATGCACCATTACTAGACAAAGGCTGAGGCTGTTAAAATACGCACACAAAACCAGCTGGACTGTAAGTAAGAGGCTGCAAACGAGTAGCTTGTGTCCAAGTGCATCCATCAAACACATCCAGCACCCCCATGTATGTGTGTGTAAACGTACTTAAACCAGGGTGGAATATCTGAGACTATGAGTGCTTTTAGCCAGCATATGGCTTATCCCAAATAGGACACAAATTCTGGTCATTCTGACGTTAACAAACACTTGTTTATAGAAACAAATTTGTTTATAGAAACAAATTACACTGGGGAACACCTAGTTTTATTCTTTATAGGGAGATACACTCAAATGCTTGCCAAGTTAGAATTTTCCCTATCAAAACTTGAAAGGGAATGTGTGAAACTTTAAATAATAGCAATTAAAATTAGAAATCGGAATTAATGTTCAGTAAATCAGGATAAATCAGACTGGTTCCATTTCTGGACCTCCAATCAGAAATAAAATCTTAGTGCTGTCTCTTTTCCAGAATGTGCAAAAAGTTAGAATCAGGACCTCATACAGAAACTTCTGTGAGGCATTTTGTGGAAGGGAAAGCAACAAACTCATGCATTTCAGCAACATTAAAAACAAACAAACAAACCCCACAACTTTTCAGAAATAATGAATATGAGATGGTATCACTGAGGGAGTAATAATTCTTGCTTTATGGGTAGCTTTTAATCCTCTGTTACCTTAACAAATAATGTATTCACTACTGGTTTGAACCTGCAAAGCCAGAGAGAACCCTATTAATTTTGTCAACCCTTCTGGGAAAACAACTGGGTGAAATTTGTAGTGTTCGATCATAGACGATACCCCCAATCATGCAGAGACTGCAAAAAATACTGTCTAACCCCCTTAAAGAGAAATAGTGCTGATCTGGATTCCCTCCACATTGCACTGCGGGTCCCTCCCTCTCTCTCCCTCCCCCCATTCTCTCTGGCTTTAGAAAAGTAAAGCTGGCAGGGACAAATGGCTCCGTGTTGTTGGACAGGAGGAAAGGACACAATGACTCTTGCAGCCATCTAAGTGAGGAAGGGATTGTGAGCGCATTGAAAAGGGAGATAGCAAAAAGAGCTGGATGAGCTAATGCCTACAGACCCAGACGCAGACCACCGCTAGCAGGCAAATGCTTAGAGCTCCATCAACAGATTCTTACGTGCTCTGAAAAGAACCTCTTTGAGAACGAGGCTACAATCTTTCGGGCTTCCAACCCAGCTTTTTGTCGAACTTTGTACTCCTCCAACCAATTGACGTAGTCGGTGGGGCTGTAGTGTTTCATAAGGGAAGGCCACCTACAAGGAGAAAAACACCCCCTCAGCTTAACAGAGACGCAAAGGCAGAATAAACATGAATCAAAAGCAGCTTTGGAAAACAACGAAAGCGGTTCGGTTTAGGCACCAGGGGCGGCCCTGGTGAGGGACCCAGTTCAAATCTTCACTCGGCGCGCACGCACTCCCACACACCGTGACCTTGGCTTAGCAATATCAATACTGTGTCTCCACTCCCCACTTATAAAATGGGGACAGTCGTAGCAACAACAATCACAGTGATGGCAATCACAGTTAACATTAATTGTGCGCGTCCTAAGAGGGGGGCCCTGTGTAAGGCTCCCTATATATCAGCTCATCTAACCACCACAGTAAAAGATAGGTCTTCATCACAACACCATTTAAAGTCGATACATGAGGCTCCAAAAAGGGAAGCTGCTACCCCCAAGGTCACACGATGAGTATGCCAGGGCCAGATTTTATCCCGGGTCCTAACCGAAATCTGTGCTCTCGGCCAACCGCCAAAGGGATGCTGCGCCCGTTTCCCTCAAACGGCCGTTAGGATCACTGCATCACCGGGTCCGTGTAAACATTTTAGCACGGAGTCGGGCACAAAAGAAGCGCGCAGGATGGATCAGCGGTGATAACCACGGTCGTCATCCTTGATGAAGGGTCGGGCAGCTGGGCGCTTCCCGAGACGCAATCTCGGTATCCGTGAGTCCGCCTGGCGTGGACGGAGGGGCCAGCGGCCTGGAGGCCTTTGTCTGTCTGTCCGCGGGAAGGGGTCCTCCCGGGGGTGGGGTCCGCGAGCCGGCAGGGAGGCGGCGGCGGCTCGGAGCTGCCAGGCCGGGGCCCCGGGGTGGGGTGGGGGGCGCGGAGAGAGAGGGGGGAGCGCGGGCTCACCTCACCCGGAACTGCTCCTTCCACACCTTCCCGCTACCCTGGCACAGCTCGCGCAGCCGCCGGCAGGTGCTGGAGACGCGGCCGATGTCGGCGGCCGTCAGCGAGCCGCTACACAGGATGTACTCTAGCACCTCTCCCGGCAGGTTGACGAGGCAGCTGAGGCCTGCCGCCTCGGGCGCGGCCTCCTCCACCAGCGCCGGCACCACCTCCATCGCGCTGTCGACCGCCGCCGCCGCCATCTTGTCCGCGTACCTGAGGCCCCGCGCGCGGGCGCGCGCGTTCGCTCGCGCCAGGGCGCCCCACTTGGCCCCGCCCACCCAGTTCGAGGGGCGGGCGTTGAGGTCCTCCCCACCCCTACCCCGGCTCCCCACGCCCCGCCCAGGCCTGTGGCCACAGCCCCGCTTGGCCCCGCCCACCCGCCTCGAGGGGCGGGAACCGGGGTCCCCCGCCCCTCCTCTGCTCAGGCCCGTGGCCACACCCCCTCAGCCCCAACTGCTCGGGAAGGGCTGCGCCCCGGGCCGAGGGAAGGAAACGCGTCTTGGAAAATACCGGCGCTGTGGGCCTGGGAGCTGTCAGGGGACAGTATTAGTAGCTTCCATCCTCAGCAACAACCCTAAGAACTGTTCTTGCCAAGTTACAGATGGGGAAGCTGAGGTTCAGGGAGATAAATGGACTGTTGGGAGTCCCTTGTCCTAGATTCTAACCCAGATCTGCTTGACTCTGCTTGACTGGATGCTAAACCAGTATGCTGTAATAATAAAACTCATGAGTGGGTGCTGTGCCAAGCATTTTAAGCACGTTTTTCACGGCCGCCTATGTGAGCCCGGCTGTGATAGGTACCGTATTTATATTTGATCTACAGATAAGGAAGACCTAGTTCACAAAGGTGGGCGTACTCATTAGAGGTGACAGAGACAAAAAGTGGTGGAACCTGCATTTGAATCCTCCAAACAGGAGTTCCCATTCAGCTATGGGCAGGCACTCTCTTTTTTTCCACACCTGCACCTATTTAAGTTTTTCAGCTCAGTTTGGTGCCAGGCCCTATACTGGGTGCCTTGGGGACACAGAGGTGGATAAGACAGTGTCCTTGCCTCCCAGGAGTTCAGAGTCCTCCCCCCCACCTCCTGCCCCAGTTTACCTTGTTTCTTTCCCAGTGGTTCCTGCCTTGGAAGGGGCTACCCATCCATGCATTCCTGCAAAACTGGAACCTGTTGCCATCCTTCTTACTTCTCTCTCCCTCACCATCTGGGTCCAAATGCCCAGTAGAGCATAACATCTCCAAGCCTCTACTTTTACATCTATGAAATGGGGACAACAATAGGTCTTCCTATTAAATGAAACAATGCATATACATCAGTTCCCGCCACTGAGTAAGAAATAAATCCAAAACCTAGGAGATGGAAACAACCTTGTTTCTGGGCTCTTGATTTTGTCGGCCAGGAAATGGTGAAGGGCTTAGCTGGGCAACTTTGAGTTGGAATCAGGTGGTGGCTCCAGATTCGAAGCTTCCAACCACTAAACGTGCTAACCGCTGTTAGATCCCACAGGACCCGGAAAAAGGGTTGAGCTATGTGCTGCTGCTGCTACTGCTAAGTCGCTTCAGTCGTGTCTGACTCTGTGCGACCCCATAGACGGCAGCCCACCAGGCTCCCTCGTCCATGGGATTCTCCAGGCAAGAACACTGGAGTGGGCTGCCATTTCCTTCTCCAATGTGTGAAAGTGAAAAGTGAAAGTGAAGTCGCTCAATTGTGTCCGACTTGTAGGGACCCCATGGACTGCAGCCCACCAGGCTCCTCCGTCCATGGGATTTTCTAGGCAAGAGTACTGGAGTGGGCTGCCATTGCCTTCTCCGGAGCTATGTGCTAGCATACACCATTTCTATTCAGATGCCCAATACAGGTTAAGATTTATGTGCCTCAGTTGCTTCAGAGAAGCTTTTCTGGGGGGAAATAGGGAAGCAATTTCTTGTCTGAATGATCATTCTTAATATCCGTCAAATCTGTATCTTCTCTCTCTTCGGCCACTGTCTCTGTTCCTATCTCTACTGTGGCTCCTAACAGTCCAGCCCTGGCCCTGAGAAGGTGAACATCAGCCTTGGTAACACTCAGATATTGGCAAAGTTTCCAGCCTGTGAGACAGAAGCTGTTTTTTATGAATTACTCTTGCTTTCTGATCAAAGACAAGTTAAAATTAAATTTTCCTCTGCCAATCCAGAGAATCCTCCCCAAGTCCTAGGAAAGAAGAACATTTTTATTGTTGAACATGCATTAAACCAGATGGTGATATACATCACAGGTAACCTGCTAATGAGACCACAGAGAGAAATCCCACCTTTTTATAGACAGCCAAACATTGCGTCATGTACATGCTCCCGAGATTAGTTCAGTTGAGCTCAGTTCAGTCGCTCAGTCGTGTCCGACTCTTTGTGACCCCATGAATCGCAGCACACCAGGCCTCCCTGTCCATCACCAACTCCCGGAGTTCACCCAAACCCATGTCCATCGAGTTTGTGATGCCATCCAACCACTTCATCCTCTGTCATCCCCTTCTCTTCTTGACCTCAATCTTTCCCAGCATCAGGGTCTTTTCAAATGAGTCAGCTCTTCGCATCAGGTGGCCAAAGTATTGGAGTTTCAGCTTCAACATCAGTCCTTCCAATGAACACCCAGGACTGATCTCATTTAGGATGGACTGGTTGGATCTCCTTGCAGTCCAAGGGACTCTCCCAAGATTAGTGGTGGCTTGTAAATTACCATTCACTTAAGAAGTAAGAGGATCTGAGACTTCTTTGTTGACCTAGTGGCTAAGACTCCATGCTCCCAATGCAGGGGACCTGGGTTCGATCCCTGGTTGGGGAACTAGATCCCACATGCCTCAGATAAGACCCAGAACAGCCTAAATAAATAGTTTTTTTTTTTTTTTTTTTTAAAGCACTAAAAGGTAAGAGTCTGATCACACTTTCCCTAGCCCAGGTCATGCTAAAGTCACCTGCTAAGTGGAGCACACATTATACTACCTGCCTTTGTCTCAAGGAATAATAAAATTTCTCATCTTTGTGATAAGCTGGCAGTTACAGTATAAATACAAGTGCTCAAACTCCCACATGGCAGGGAGACAAGGACACAACTTTCCTTGACATTTACATTTCAAAGAGATGGCTCCCATGCCCTTAAAAGAAACAGTCCTGGGTTGTGATATTGGCCAAGAGGCTTATTTATTTAGCCTTTGAAAAAATTTGCAAAATGTAGTATAGACACACAGTGGAGTAATACTCGGCCATAAAAAGGAATGAAGCACTGGCATGCGCTACAACATGGGTAAACCCTGAGAACCTGATGTTAAGTGGAAGAATGCATGTGAGGGACTTCCCTGGTGGTCCAGTGGCTAAGACTCTGCGCTCTCAATGTGTAGGGGGCTCAGGTTCAAACCCTGGCCAGGGAACTAGATTCCTCATGCTAAAGATCCCGTATGCTGCAACTAAGACCTGGTGCAGTCAAGTTAATTAATTTAAAAAAGAAGCCACACTCAAAAGCTATTGTATACAGCTATTGTATGATCACACTTCTATGAAACATATAGAATAGGCAAATTCTTGGAGACAGAATGTAGATTAGAGATTTACCAGGGGCTGAGAGGGAGGAGAGAATGGGGAGTTCTTGCAGAATGGGTACAGAGTTTCTCTCTAGGGTGATGAAAAAGTTCGGGAAAGAGATAGTGGTTGACAGTTCCACAGCATGAATGCCCTCCATGCCATTGAATTTATACTTAAAAATAGTTGAATTGTAAATTTCCTGTTGTGTATAGTGTGCCATAGTATTAAAAAAAATAAAAGAACCCACAGAAAAGATTTACATCCCTATGAAAAAGACAGAGGAGGGACTTCACTGGTGGTCCAGTGGTAAAGACTCCGTGCTTCCAATGCAGGGAGCACGGGTCAGATTCCTGGTCAAGGAACTGAGATCCCACATATCCTGCAGCATGGCCAGGAAAAAAAAAAAAAAAAAAAGATAGTGGAAAGATTTACACATACAGAATTTATCAAGGAAATGCTCCAAGAAAGAAAAGAGGGAATGGGTCTCTTTTCATTTTGGTGACAGGGAAGATTCTAAGTTTTTAATGTACCTTTCTGCTGAACTGCTGACTGTATTTAACCCAAAGATGATCCCCACTACCTGTGTGAGCATGCTATCACTTCACTTGTGTCTGACTCTATGTGACCCTGTGGACAGTAGCCCGCCAGGTTCCTCTGTCCATGGGATTCTCCAGGCATGAATACTAGAGTAGGTTCCCATGCCCTCCTCCAGGGGATCTTTCTGACCCAGGCATCTAACCCATGTCTCTTATATCTCCTGCATTGCATGCAGGTTCTTTACCATTAGCTCCAACTGGGAAGCCACCCCGCCCCCACTACCTGAGTTCCTATTTAAAACCCCCTACACAAGCCCAATCCTTGACTAACCTGGCTCCCCAGAGTTCCTCCTGGGTGCCCTTCCCCTTCTATAGCAAGAGAATATCTTCCTGGACCATCAGGTGTATTTCTGGTTACCTTTGGCTGGAGGACTTCAAAATTCCTTCCCCATGAGACCACCACAGTCCAGCTAGAGAGACTATATCTCAACCTCCCTCAATATCTTCTACGGTTCTCCTTGTTCTCAAAATAAATCTTCCATGGTTTTCCTTGTTCTCAAAATAAATAAACGCATCCTTTCTCTTCTGGTCCAGGCCCTAGATTCTCTCTCCTACCTGCTAATCCAGGGCCACTTTCCTGGACTGTCTGCAGCTCCTACTCATCCTTTAGCTTCAACTCAAGAACTTGCCTCCAGGAACACAAGCCTGCTGATCACAGACTAAGCCTGCTTCACTCTCCTGCCCTCGCAGAACCCCCTTTCATTCATTAGTTCAGGTGGTAAAGAATCTGCCTGCACTGCAGGAAACCCTAGTTCAATTCCTCGGTTGGGAGCACTCCCTGGGGAAGGGATAGGCTACCCACTCCAGTATTCTTGGGCTTCCCTGGTGGCTCAGACGGTAAAGAATCTGCCTGTAATGGTAGAGATCTGGGTGCGATCACTGGGTGGAGAATATCCCCTGGAAGAGGGCATGGCAACTCCAATATTCTTGCCTGGAGAATCTCAATGGATAGAGGAACCTGGTGGGCTTCAGTCTGTGGGGTTGCAGAGTCAGATATGACTGAGCAACTGAGCACACACGTGCTCCTAAATGGCTGTAATATATACATTGGCATATCGGATTCACCCGCCAGCTAATTCAGACTTTGTGGGGTGTGGACAAAGAACATTGCCTCCCGTTTCAGTAAACAAAGAATGCTGCCACCCTCAAGCCAGCCACCACCTGGATGGTGCACCCTGAGGGGAATTCAGGATGGAGGAAAACATGGTGTTGACCCTACATCGTTAGAGATACATATCAAAGGGATGGTTTCCATGAGCCAGGCCTCTTGCATCTTTCCATACAGAAAAACGCATTAAAATCATTAACCTGAGATGTCTGTTTTTTTTTTTTTTTTTTGTGTGTGTGTGTGTGTGTGTGTGTGATTAGCAGCAATCTTTTGATGTTGGACTAATCCCCTCCCCCCCGCCCCCTGCAACCAAAAACTATGTATCCTGGCTCCTCCCTTTTTACTTTGGAACAGTTCGTCAGAGCTTTCTGAGAGGCTGACTTCCTGGGCTAGAGTCCTCAGTAAGGTCCCCAAAGAAAATGTAAGTTGATACTTTGGCCACCTGATGCGAAGAACTGACTCATTTGAAAAGACCCTGATGCTGGGAAAGATTGAAGGCAGGAGGAGAAGGGGACGACAGAGGATGAGATGGTTGGATGGCATCACTGACTCAATGGACATGAGTTTGAGTAAACTCCAGGAGTTGGTGATGGACAGGGAGGCCTGGCGTGCTGCAATCCATGGGGTCGCAAAGAGTTGGACGCAACTGAGCAACTGAACTGAACTGAAGCTTTGAGGTTGTGCATTTTTTGCAGTCAGAAGGAGCCTGAAGCTTTATTGTCTGGAGTCCTATTTTACTTTACTTCTTTTCTTTTTTTTTTTTTTTTTTTGGGCCGTGCTGCTTGGCATGTGGGATCTTAGTTCCCTGACCAGGGATTGAGCCTGCACCCCTTGCAGTGGAAGGGCGAAGTGTTAACCACTGGACCACTAGGGACGTCCCAGGGGCCCTATTTTATTATTTCTTTTTTTGGCCACATCACACAGCCTGCATGGAACCAGGGATCAAATACAGGCACTCGGCAGTGAAAGCCCGAGTCCTAACCACTGGACCGTCGGGGAATTCCCTGGAGGCCCTCTTTTAGAAAAGGGATGAAAGAATCTGAAAAACACCATGAAACTCCCTGGCCTGTGTAAATTTTCCACTTGCGCAGAATTTTCCGTTTGCAAAATAAGGATAGAAAAATGTAAACGGAACGTCTATAGGTTTCCCAATAACTGCACAAACAAGCCTGCTGTTTTCTGGAACCAACTGACGTCAAGCACCTGTACTCACAGATAAGATGACCCCATATGATACACATTATGTTACTTTTATGTTACTCATTCACTGTACTGGATGTGCTGACAATGTGACTTCTGCCTATAAAAGTCAGCTTACACTGCTATACGGTGCGACTCTGCCTCCGAGGAGACTAGAGTCGCCCGGCTTGCGCAAACCGACAATAAAGCCTCTTGCATATTGCATCTGCTGGACTGTTTATTGAGTCGCGGGAGCTCCTCTCCGGAACAGAGACCTGACGTTTGGGTCTTACAGGGACATACAGGATAAACTCGTAAGTCAACTGGGGGAACTTTATGTAAAGTGAGGAAAGAAGGGGCGTTTGGTGAGGGTCACAAGGTTTATCATTAATTTGATAATGAACACATTTCTTCCTATAAAAGGTAACCTCCGTGTAAGCAGGGGCTCTGTCCCATTTGCTCAACTATTTGGTGGCTCAGATGGTACAGAATCTGCCTACAGATGTGAGATGTGAGAGATGGGGGTTAGATCCCTGGGTTGGGAAGATCGCCTGTAGGAAATGGCAACCCGCTCCAGTATTCTTGCCTGGAGAATCCCCATAGACAGAGGAGCCTGGCGGGCTACAGTCCATGGGGTCACAAAGAGTCAGACAGGACTTCGTGACTAAACGACAACACTCCATTGGAATGACTGATTAAATCATTGGGCATTGACAGTTGATTCAACCTCCAGCCCCCCTTCCCTTTGAGGAGCTCAGGGGCGGAGGACCAAAAGATCCAACCCTCTCATCATCTGGTTGGTTCCCCTGGCAACCAGCCCCTTCCTCAGGTGCCTTCCAAAAGTCACCATAGTAACATAAACTCAGGTGTGATTGAAAGCGACTTGTTAAGAATAACAAGACACCTTCATCACTCTTATCACAGGAGATTCCAAGAATTTTAGGAGCTCTGAGCCAGACACAGGACCGAGACCAAATATGTAGCATAGCATGCATGCTCAGTCATGTCTGACTCTTTGTGACCCTGTGTACTGTAGCTCAGGAGGCTCCTCTGTCCATGGAATTCTCCAGGCAAGAACACTGAAGAGGACTGCCATTTTCATTGGGTAAGCCCGAGAGCAAATATATTCCTTATTATAAACCACGACATCACAGGTATCTTACACAGCAAAAGAGACTTTGCAGATGGAATCAAGTTAGGAATCTTGAGATGAAGAGAGAATCCTGGACAATCCTGTGGGCCCAATGTAGTCACAAGGGTCCTTATCAGACAGGCAGGTGACTTTCCTGGTGGTCCAGTGGCAAAGACTCTGAAATCCCAATGCAGGAGGCCCCAGGTTCGATCCCTGGTCAGGGAACTAGATCCCACATGCTGCAACTAAGAGTTCACATGCCACAACTAAAGATCTCACATACCACAATGAACACTGAGGATCTTTAGTGCCATAACTAAGAGTCAGCGCAGCCACATGTATACATTTATGTGCATGTGTGATCAGTCGCTTCAGTCGTGTCTGACTCTTTGCGACCCCATGGACTTCAGCCCACCAGGCTCCTCTATGGGATTCTCCAGGGAAGAATACTGGAATGGGTTGCCATGCCCTTCTCCAGGGGAGCTTCCTGACCCAGGGATCGAACCCATGTTTCCTGTGTCTCCAGGAATGCAGGCAGATTCTTCACTGCTGAGCCACCTGGGAAGCCTTTTATATATATAAAAGAGGGGCACAGGAGGGTCGGAGTCAGAGAGAGGGGATGTGATGATGGATACAGAGGTTGGAGTGATGTTGGGCCGTAAGCCAAGACATGTGGGCAGCTTTCTAAAAGCTGGAAAACCTAAGGAAATAGATTCTTCCTTAGATCAATAACAATAAGAAATTAATACAGATTTAATAGAGATTTTACTTTTCTATTGCTGCTGTCACAAATTACCACAACTTAGGGTCTTAAAATCATCCCAACGTGTGATCTTATTGCCCTGGATGTCAGAGTCTCAAGTGGGTCTTAGGAGACTAAGATCAAGATGCGGCAGAACTCTGTTCTTTGTGGAGGCTCTGGGTGAAACCCTTCCTGGCTTGTAGAGGCTACTTGCATCCCTTGGCTCATAGCAGCATGACTCCAACCTCTGCAGCAATAAAGTAGCATGCCAGGGAGATGTTGTGACTGTTTGTTAGGCAGCGTTATTGTGGCAACAGATAATGGATATGCAGAAGCAGGTAAAACAGACACACACACACACACACACACACACACACACACACACACACAATTGCAAAGCAGTACCTCCACTATGCCAAGCAATTGGTACAGACAGGAAGTATAGCTGGATGGTGGAGGAGGGCTTCTCTGAAAAGGTAGTGTTTGAATCCTGCCCTCAGCAATGGAGGTGGGATCCGCAGAAATGAGAGGGCAGGGTGGGCTCTCTAGGTGAGGGGCGTGGCAGAAGCAAAGGCAAGCTAGAAGGAAAATTAAAGCTGTGTTTAGAGCCCTTGGGGGCAAATCAGAAGACTGGATGGTTTGGGTGGAGCAGTGGCCTAAACAGAAACGCAAAAGACTGCTTGTGGCCAGAGCAGCCACCGAGTGTTGGCCAGAGAGGTTGCTCTTCCCCCTCTGGTCCCTGGGGGTCTCAAATGCCTTTGAGCAAAGGTGAAGGGGGTTGAAAGAGATGGTTCTGGAAAGGGCAACCTGGGGGCAGTGTGAGCTTTTCAAGGAACGTGATGTTATTAGCACCAGCTTGGAGGAGTAAGGAACAGGTGTCTCTCCCCACAGATTTTCCCTGAGGCTTTTCTGCTAGTAACTACATATCCATTAGTGATTCTTTTCAAAGTCTTCAAAACAGAACTAATTCAGTTACTCACTGCTTAATGTTCAACTAATGCCACAGATACTACACCTTGAGTTGGTAGTGTGTCTTAGAGGCTTTCTTGTCTTTAATAGTTTCTTTTCCCCAATATATCCTTGTGGCACATAGGACTCATCACTCTTGAAGATCTCAAAATTCCTTGAAACAGTAAATTAGGGAGGAGAGAGTGGGGCTTCTAACACCAACTTCCAACCTCGACTCTGACTTCCAGCCGAGAAAACGAAGATGCCAAGAAGCCGGGAGACCCATCCACCCTTACCCTCCCACCCTGCCCCCACCCCAGTCTAGTAATATAAAAGATTTGCGTTTAAAAAAAAAAAATCACTTTACTAATTTACTATTTACTCTGGTTTTAATCTTCTGCTATTTGATTAACTTAATCTTATTTTCCTCCAGAGGCTATTGCTAAAGTGATTTCCTTCTACTGATGTGGGTTAAGTTCTGTATTGATTGTAAATACGTTCCCTGTTTTTTGCCTCCTCAGCGGTTTTGCAAAGGGTACAATGAAAAACAGAAGTACATTTTTTTTTCACTATTCAACTGACTGCGAAGCCCATATTCTGTATTGATCTGCTGTTACTCAAAATTCCTTTTTTTCCTTCCCCCACTTGTTTCCCACTCCCTTCTCCTTTGATTTGTGGTTGGGAAGGTTTTGTTTCAGTGTAAACTTGGATTTTTCACCTGGTTGCCAGGCTACAGAAGCCACCCCAATCGGGAGGCACATAAATGTTAAATTGTCCCCAGCCGCCTCTCGAGGCTGGGCCTGTCAAAACTCCAGTGTGTATACGGGTCACATGGAAGAACTGGTTAAAAATGCAGCAGTGGCAAAACTGAGTCCCCAGCGAGCACTAATGAGCAGGTGTGGGGAGAGGGCAAGGATTTGGCTTTTAAAACCAGTGGTCCCTGTGGTGGCAGGTGGTCCGGGAAACCCAGCACCTAAGTGTCAAATGGCAAACAGCAACAAGATGAGGCTGTTTTGAGTTTCAATAAGGAAAAAGGACTGGGACTTCCCTGGTGGTCCAGTGGTTAGGAATCTGCCTGACGTTGCAGGAGACACGGGTTCAATCCCTGTTCCAGGAAGATCCCACGTGCCATGGAGCAGCTAAGCCTGTGTGCCATGACTACTGAGCCTGTACTCTGGAGCCCTTGAGCCGCAACTGCTGAAGCCCACGTGCCCTAGAGCCCCGCGCTCTGCAACAAGAGAAGCCTCCACACCACAACTAGAGAGTAGTCCCTGCTCGCTGCAAATACAGAAAGCCCACACACAGCAAAGAAGACCTAGCACAGCAATAGATAAATAAATACGTATAGAAAAGCGATGAGAAAGTTGGAAGGAACCAGAGCTAGTTTACTCATGTATAGGACTATTCCGTTCTCTCCTATTCTATTCCATTCCATGCCGTTATGTTCTCTGTGTGTTGTATATATTAACTCATTTAATCCTATTGCAAGGCAATGAAGTCAAAATCATCACAATCTATTTTACAGTGAAGAAATGAAGGCACAGAGAGGTTAGGCAACTTATCTAAAGTTGCACAGCTCAGAAGTGGAGGAGCTGGGATTTGAACTGTGATAGTCTCTTAGCAGCACTGTGTCAACTGGAAAAAAAAAAAGGCACAATCTAAAAGATTGCCAGGAGAAATATCAATAACCTCAGATATGCAGATGACACCACCCTTATGGCAGAAAGTGAAGAAGAACTAAACAGCCTCTTGATGAAAGTGAAAGAGGAGAGTGGCTTAAAGTTCAACATTCAGAAAACTAAGATCATGGCATCTGGTCCCATCATTTCATGGCAAATAGATGGGGAAACAGTGGAAACAATGGCTGACTTTATTTTTTTGGGCTCCAAAATGACTGTAGATGGTGACTGCAGCCATGAAATTAAAAGACCCTTACTCCTTGGAAGGAAAGTTATGACCAACCTAGACAGCCTATTAAAAAGCAGAGACGTTACTTTGCCAACACAGGTCTGTCTAGTCAAGGCTATGGTTTTTCCAGTAGTCACGTATGGATGTGAGTTGGACTATAAAGAAAGCTGAGCACCGAAGAATTGATGCTTTTGAACTGTAGTGTTGGAGAAGACTCTTGAGGGTCCCTTGGACTGCAAGGAGATCTAACCAGTCCATCCTAAAGGAGATCAGTCCTGGGTGTTCATTGGATGGACTGATGTTGAAGCTGAAATTCCAATACTTTGGCCACTTGATGTGAAGAGCTGACTCATTTGAAAAGACCCTGATGCTGGGAAAGATTGAGGGCAGGAGGAGAAGGGGACGACAGAGGATGAGATGGTTGGATGGCATCACCGACTCGATGGACATGAGTTTGGGTAAACTCTGGGAGTTGGTGAAGGACAGGGAGGCCTGGCATGCTGCGATTCATGGGGTCGCAAAGAGTCGGACACGACTGAGCCACTGAACTGAACTGAAAAGTTAAGAATTATGTTTTATGTGGGACCTTGCTGAGAAGTCTAGCCTGGGAAAGGCAACATCTCAGATTGGTCTAAGGAACTGTTCCAGAGAAGAAAGACGTAGGGGTATGTAGGCATTTTTGCTGAAGACAAATGGACATGAAGTCAAACATCAAAAGATTACTGCTAGTCACACACATGCACAAAACCCAAGCCCTCTCAAGTTAATGATCTTAGTGGTGTTCTATGCATGAGAAGATGTAAGAGTCTAGGTGCATTGAAATTATTCCTTGAACATGTGTCTTTTAACTATCCAGGGCCAGTATCCTGTTTTTCTCCATCCTGACTCCCCATCTGGGTACACTGAGGGGGAGGAGTGGGTTGCCCAGTTGTTTACACAGGAATGGCAGGAACATTCTTTGTTAACTGAAATGGCAGGCAGTATTTTTTTTTTTTTTTGTCTGAAACCAGGTGGTGGTTAAAAATGCAGATTCTCAAGCTGAACGGTCTGGGCTCAAACTCCATTTCTAATACTTACTGGCTGTGTTGACTGGTTGAGCTGTTTTCGCCTTGAAAGTGAAAGTGTAAGTTACTCAGTCATGTTCAACTCTTTGTGAACTCATGGACTGCAGCCGCCAGCCAGGCTTCTCTCTCCATGGAATTCTCCAGGCAAGAATACTGGAGTGGGTAGCCATTCCCTTCTCCAGGGGACCTTCCTGACTCAGGGTTTGAACCTGGGCCTCCGGGTTCAATTGCAGGCAGAGTCTTTACCATTTGAGCCACCAGGAAAGCGCCAAGCTCTTGCCTTAGTTTCCCAAGTATTAAACTGTGGAGAGCAATGGTAACATGTCAGAGTATTCTGGTAAAGACTGGCATTTGATAACTGTTAGCCATTATTTTAATTCATTTCTGAAGGCCAGTGTGGATTGAGTGCTGACTTTCTGCTTCCTCGCTGATCAGCATCTCCTGTTTGAACTTGGCCCTGAGGCTCAGGGATGGGGCAGAAGAGTCAGGAATAGTGTGAAGGGTATCATTGTTGTTGGATAAATAACTTTGTAATTTACAAGGTTGAGTATCTAATAGCTTGTGCTTTGTGACTGGGAAATAGGTGTGAAGGTCAAACTGGCCACACCATCTAAATGGCCATGTTCAAAAGGGCTTGATAAAGGCCACCCTTCACTTGATCCTTTCATACTAGCCACTCTGTCAGGGTATTTGGGATCGCTTCTTTTCATCTGTCCTTTAAATGCTTTTTTTTTTTTTTTTTTGATGTGGACCATTTTTAAAGTCTTTACTGAATTTCTTACAATATTGTTTCCATCTTTTGGCTTTTTGGCCAAGAGGCATGAAGGATCTTAGCTCCCAGACTAGGGATTGAACCCACATCCCCTGCATTGGAAGGCAAAGTCTTAACCACTGGACTGCTGGGGATGTCCCCTTTTATTGCTTTGGAAGTCTCTTCCTTTTGGAATAGAGTCTGAAGTCAGCTGGGAATTAGGTTCAGGGAGAGAGGACTGAGGGAGAAGGCGGTACTCTCCCTTTGGGGTCCTTTCTAGGGATGCAGCTGTGATGGGGCAAAGGTGTTGGGAGGAGGGTGGACAGGACACTGAGAACTGCCCTCCAGATCCGTGTCAGGAGTCCACAGTTCTTCCTCTGGACCCTGAGAACGCCCTCCTGCCCTTGGGGGATGGCTTCAGCTGCAGAGCGCCAGGGCTTCTTGTCCTACACTGGGGACAGCCCTGCAAGGCCATCTTCAGAATTCCCAGCAGGGTTGGCAGAAGTTTCTGTTGAGACGTGGCAGCTCAGGTTCCCTCCCTGCCCCATCCCCACCCATCAGCCTCCTGCCACCTCTATCTCAGACTGGGCTTCTTGGGGGCACCCGGCCAGCCGCACGTAGTAAGCAAAAGACGTGAGAAATCTTAGACCAGCGAAACAAAAGGCCACAGTCAGTCGAGTTGAGTCCACTTTTTAATATTTTGACCATGATGCAAACAGGCATAAATAGACTTTTGTTGAATTTCATCAAATTAGAAGAGTGATACAGAAGAGCATGCGGCGAGCACAGCCTGGACAACCTTGCAGAGCGCGTTCTGGGAAGGTGCTGGAGCGCACGGGACACTTGGCGGCGTTAGCAGCATCGAGAGCTCAGAGGTAGGGGGAGTCCGAGTTTTCTGACGGTGCAGTGTGGTGAGAGGCAACGACACCCGCTCGGCCCACCTCCCTGGCTCCTCAGACCCCGAACAGAAACCCACCACCTGCCCAGTGACACAGGGCGACCCCCACCCACAAACCCGTCCTCCGGCGCTGCCTGGAAAACCACTGCTGAGCCCGGAGTGGGCCTTACAATCACAACGACAACATGAGAGCAAGGACAGGAGGGTGGAGGCGGGGTGGGGGTGGGCACAGGAGGGCACTGGGCCTCCGCGAGTCTTCATCCGAACTGGACGCCAAGGGCACAGCATCTTACTGAATCGGGGCTGCCTTCTTTCTGTCCTGGGAGGGAGTTGGTGAAACTGAAATTGTCCATTTCCTCTTGAAATCCTTTGAGTCTCCGTTAGGCAGCAGATAATGGAAGGAAAACCAGCGGGCTGAGAAATGCCTCGCTTATTCCAGGAGGTGGATGGTTAAGAAGGCCTGGGGCAGCTGGTAGAGAGTCTGTTGTCCTCAGGCTTCATCTGGCAAGGTCTGAAGACACAGTTGGTTGTCACAACTTTCGGGGAGGGTGGGTGGGTGGGTGGAGGCCAGGGATGCTGGTCAACATCCTACAAAGCCCTGGGCAGCCCCCCACCCAAAGAATTATCCAGCCCCAAATGCCAACAGTACTGAGGTTGACGGACTTTGGACTAGAGCCTCCGAGCATCTCCTAGGAGCCAAGTCTGGGCACTTAGATGTCCTGGGGCCAATTTCTAGAAGACTTTGGAAAGCTGTATCTTCAGGCAGATCTGTTCCCATCTGCCAGGGCCACCTGCTTAAGAACGGTCTCTGCTTGGGACCAGACACGCATGCCCTGCTTGCTCAGATATTCTAGGAAATAGCGAATTCAGAAACATGCCGAGGTATGTTTACTCCCAATCACCTCCCATGCACACGGCTCAGACAGTATTAATAGAGAACAGACCCCCAAATAGTTCCTGCTTTCCTGGCATGAGAGTTTACCTGAGTCCTTGCACCCGAGACATGTCAGCATGTTTGTGCCAACAGGCAGAGACTGGCAGGTGGACCAAGGTCCGGGAGGGTGTGGGAGAAAGGAGAGGCCAGGCTGCTGTTAGTCCGCCAAGGCTTCAGGTTTGTGGGCAAGGTTGAATCTACAGCCACTCAGATTCTTAGTCCCCCGTCCCTGCTTTTGGCCTTTCATTCTTGAGTCAAATGGCACACTCAGATGCAGGAGAGGGCTGGGAGAAGACAGGGAGTGTGGACAGGTCCCAAGGGAAGCCCAGATTAATATTTCTTTTTCCTTGTCTCTGGCAGGTGGTCTCAGATTAACGTGACTATTCAGAGGGTAAGGCAGGCACAGCGCCATGCTGGATATTGGTGGCAGGGGCGATGGACATATACAAGGAAACATGGCCAGCCTAAGATCTGAAGTCCATGCTTTTCCAAATGGCATGAATTTAAAGGGACCAGGGTCATAGCGGTCAGGGGTCCAGACATTGGCTTGCCGGTAATCATTCTGGCACCGTGATCTGGGTCAGAGAATCTTGCTTGTGGCAAACCTGACTTAGGGCAAAACCTGACCTCCTTTTGGAAGCCCCAAGCAGGTGGCTGCAAAGAGTGTGTTTGGCAAGAAATTCCTGTGTTCTCAGGCCGATGTCTGGTGGCCTGGGGTCAGTTCTCTTTCTGCCCATCTAGGCGTGGACCTTGGAAGGATCCAGCCTTTTGACTTGGGGGGAACCTGGCACTCCTGTCAGCTCTGAAAACTCGGTTCTCCTTGGAGCCTGTTTTTTCCTCCTGAGACCTGTTTCTCAGCCTAGAGGCAAGACTCTGGACTTCCCCTTTGTTCTCCTCGTTCACAACAGGTCGCAGTCCAGGTCCTGGTAATCCAACCCCTGGAATGTCTTTATCGCCACAATCTGCCCCCTTCCCTCATTCAAGTCTTGGGTTTCTGCAATAACTAGCCGATAGTTCAACAGGTCAGCAGTCCGTGCTCTACGCTGTAGCCAGAACATTCTTTTCCAAGCAAAACCCCCATCACCTCATCTTCCCCTTAAAAAAAAACCACTCCTAAGGACTCCGTGTTGCTTACCAAATAAAGTCAAAATCCCTTGACAAAATTCCATCTGTTCCCTGCCTGTCTCTGCTGTGTACCTCCATCTTCCTCAGCCTCCCAAAGCTGGGCTATGTCAGAAGCCAGACCTGCTCCATCCTGCATGCTCTCCATCCATGTATCACCCCCCCCGCCCCTGCCTCCACTGAACTCCTACATCCTGGCAATCTCGTTTCCCCAAACCTGCCAGGGGAATTCTGGCGATCGCTCAAACCCCAGACCTGCACATTGATTCTAAGACCTGCGTCTCTGCATCACAGATCCTAACCTTCTGTAATAGAGGAACTGTGTTTTGCTTGTACACTTGACTGTGCCTTCCAGATACTGGAGAGGTAAGACGACAGATTAAGTGAAACAAAATTCGATCACTTATCATGGGCCAAGTATGGTAACTGGGGCATTTTGTGGACATTATCTCATCTAGTCCACTTTGTGATAAAGGGGGACATATAGACTCAGAAGGATTAGGTCACCAGGTCAGGGCTGTCCACAGAAATGGTAGCAGAGTTACTGTTTGGACTCAGGACTGCTTTTAAAACTCCACTTTGGTGGGTCTGAAGCATTGCCCCCAAAGCAAAGACACCTGACTGTCTCACTCCGTAGAAGCCAAGGGGAAGCCTGTATCCTCTTTGGGAGGTTAAAGACTTCTGCTTCTTTTGCAGCACAACCATAGGTATAGGATTCACAATGACAACCAGAGAGCATGACTGTTCCACTTTCCTGTGGCAGGGGATTTCATGTCCCTCCAGGCCAAACTTCACTTTTGTTAAATGGAGTTGGAGCTACCGCTGGCCAGCTTGAGAGGTAGAGGGAAATAAGAGACCTGCAACTAGGGTGAAGCTCCCACCGGCCAAATCAAACACCCAGTCAACCCCATTTTTGCTCACCAATTGTTAACACCAAAATTTGCAGGCTGCTGGGACTGAACCCACAAGAGGGCAGTGTTTAGCTACTGTGGATCAGAGCTGAGCCTGAAATTGGGGCTCCACTCCTGCCTCTTGATGGCTCATTCATTACAGCGAGGCTTTGGGTATCAGAGATTCTGTCAAATAAGAGACACACATCAGACTAATCTCCTGTTCTCTAGCCAGGAGTTATGAATCAGCTTGTGTTGAGGGTTGAAAGGTACTTGCTGAAAAACCAAACCAATCGTTCTTGCGAAGAAAGATGAATCCTGGTGATATGATTATTTCTTTAGACTACCTGATAAAACAAGACGCTATTTTCCTCGGCCTGCCTGCTACTAGATGGGCAGGGCTATATGAGGAAGGTGCCTGGCATGGAATAAGTGCTCTTAAGTATTTACCTGGCGATGGAAAAGCATTCATGCATAAAACTTGATTTGGAAAGGGGAGCGCTGGTTCATTTCTCTGTGATGGGGGTCAGACACAGGAGTTCAGTCCCCCAGAAGCTAGTGACGTCTTAGGAGCTATCTCCAAAGGGCTCAAACGGCTGGAAAGAAAGCTGCTGGGAGGAGAGCTCCTAGCCAGGATCGTGTTTGCAGGAAAGAAAGGGTTTAGAATGGGCTTCCCTCCAGGTCAGAGAGGGTCAGCCGAGCATGCTGAGCGCTTGGTCTCTGTACCATGGAAGCCTGAGCGGGAGAAAATAGGATTAAAGGCAGGCAGGGTAATCAGAACTGGCATGAAGTCGAACTCTAAGCGCCAGGGATATGACACCAGCGGGGGCTGCCGGGAAGGGTGGAAAAAGGGAGACAGAGTTTGCTCTTTGTCTTTAAGGGCACCTCCTGGGGACACCTCTGGCATCCCAGATCTAAGGCCCTTCCAGAGAGGGCCAGGGCTCTCTCCCTTTGGCAGAGAAAGAAAGAAAGAAATGCTCATGTGCTGTATAGAAAGAAAAGGGCTAGCTTTCTGTAGGACAAGACAAAATGAAATAAGATGGAAGTTCCAAACTGGCTGGCTGCTTGCCTTTCAACCTTGGGGAAGGGGTTCCTGGGGGCAGCAGCTGTCTCTGGGCACTGCTCACCAATGACTTTAGCACGTAAGTGTAGAAGGGACCTTTCCATCCCATTTCCTCGGAGAAGGTGAACTCAGAAGGTTGTCTGCCTGGGAGAAATGGTACCCACCCTGATGCCTGCCAATGACTTTGCTGCCTGTTTTTTGATCTGAGTTGAGGATCATTTGTCAAGATGATCTTATCAGGTTAAAAACTGGGGGGAATCTCTTTTAGAAGACCAAAAGCATGAAGGCATGAAGGCAGGTCTCCCCACCCTGGCTGTAGAGGAAGCCGTGAGATGCCTCATGACAGATTCCCTCTCCAGCCTGATCTGCCTTCACTGGCTTCCATTACTTTATCCCCAGGGGTGAAACAGCAAGCCCCATGTGGGAGAATTAAAAAAAAACAAAACAGTGCTATTCTTCCTTGATATTGTTTCCAGTTTTCACAACTTTAAAGTTTGATCCATTCATACTTTTTAGCTTCATATCACTATGATTAGGGGAAATTAAGCAACAAGTAATGTTTCCAAAGTTACCCAGTGGCAAAGACAGGAAGACCCTTATTTCCAGCTCATTCCCTTGGACGATGTTGCTTAGGGTCTTGGGTGAGAGTGCCCAAGAGGGCCGATTAGGTGATCCTGGCTGGGGCGGGTGGGGCTGGGAAGTGGGTTTGCCCAATCCATCAGATGGGTTAATCTCCCAGTAAGAGGTCCACTAACTGGTGCCACTACCTAAATGCATCTAATGTCCCCTTTCACTAGAGATTTCCCCCTTGGTCATCAAATCCCACCTCCATGCTCTGACCCTTTACAGCCAGGAGAATTAGGATGCGTCCATGTGGTTCAGGTATGCTAGCACAGACCCTTAATTATGGATGTGTGAGGCTCCAGTACAGGTTAGGGCATATTTCTTGGCACCGAGGGTCTGGAGGTGACATGCTTGCACAGGCAAGAGGACAGAGGGAGACCCAGGCCCATCACGCTCGCGCGCACACACACACACACACACACACACACACACACACACACACACACGACCGGAACGTCATCATAAAAAAGGATCGGGTGGGATTCAAATGGCTGAAGGACTAGCTCAAAAAACTCTTCTGTCTGGTCCCTGCAGCCTCTCCAGGGCAAACCCCAGAAAACACCCTAACCTGAGCCCTGGCCATGTTCCAGTGGTTTCATGCACTGGTGATTTGCCCTTGTTGGAAAGAGAGAGAGAGAGGGAGACGGTTTTGTAAGAGCCACTGCGGACTATAAAGGCATTGCACTGCAGCACGAAAACTCAAGGGGAAAACCCAAGGGGGCCGGGAAACCACTGAGAGGCGAGAACCCAGGAGAGGAGGACCAGGGCACGGCGACAGGACGAGAGGCAGAGCGGGGCCACGTGGGGGTGCCCGAGGGCAAGGTTCAGCAGTGTCCGTGCTTACAAAACCTGCAGCCACCCCGGCCGAGTGCAATGGGGCGGCCACCCTGCCATCCGTCTGGGCAAGAGGGTCCAGTTAGGAGCTGAAAACCCTGTAGGAGGAGAAGTGGGGAGGGAGTTAGTGCCAGAGGAGCGAGGCTGCTCTGTTTCCTTAAAGAGACTCAGAGAAAGGCTCCTGAGTTCTGGACTTTGTCTCTTTCACTTCCTCGGCAGCCCCAGTGACTGGGACAGGCCCTGGCACCCAGGTGGGACTCATCTTGAGTGAACGAAGAATGAATCAATGAACAGATGAATGAGCCTGGCTCAGCCATACAATAAGACAGGATGAGCTGTGATCTTCAAGGCAATAATGTCAGCCTGTTAGACACCAAAGTATGTTTTCAAGACTGCCATGTTGTCATAAGGGGGAAAACAATGAGGAAGCTTATGAAATGGAGTGTGTGTGCCCTAGGCTACTGAAAACGAGGAAACTGAATTCCCACCTAATTTTAAGGGCACTTGGTGGTGGTTTCAAGGCAGACAATGCAGGGAGTGAGCTTATAATGAAGGGTGACGTGTCATGGCATTAATGTAAGGTTTGAAGAGTTATGCTCAATCCCAGTTGTGTGGTACCTCAGACCATTTCCAGCAATTTCTAGAGGACAAGTGGAATTGTCAAAATAATGGAGATTGGAATTTGCATCCATGAGAATGCTAGCAGCATTTGGGGGGTGAGGGAGGTAGTATAAACCCTAGGAGCAGTGAATAGGAACACAAATTTTGCAGTGGTGAGAGCCATCATTCAACTTGGAGGTGCCCCGGTGGAAGCTGACATCCATAGCCGGGGTTCCCAGACTTGAGGGGAACTCAGAATGCCCTGCAGGGGTGGTAAAAACGCCAACTGCTCAGTGCCCTGACCCCAGAGATTCAGATTCAGCAGGGCTGGGGCAGCCTGGGAATTTGCATTTGTAACACATTCCCAGGAGATGCTGATGCTGCTGGTCTGGGGCCCCAGTGTGGGAAAGCCATGGTCAGTGGAGTCAGACGTCTCTGTCTGTTAGGGCTCTGCCCACCCCTCACCCTTGGGAAGAAGCCAGCTTACTCATCGGTGTCTTTTTTGCTCTCCTCAATGAAGGCAATGGATTCAGATCTAAGGCGGTTGGTCACTTCATATGTGCGCAGGGTGACCCCGAAAATATCCTCATGGTAGCGGTTGTCATCCTAGGGAACAGAAACAACCAGGAGTCAGACTTCAAACGCCAGCTGAGGGCATGGAGAAGGGCGGACACACGGACACCCTGGAATGGAATATCCGTGAAGAAGACGGCTCCTTAAGATACCGGGTGTAGGGAGTTCCCTGGCGGTTCAGTGGTTAGGACTCGGTGCTTTCCTTGGAGTGGCCTGGGTTCATCCCTGGTCAGAGAACTAAGGTTTGGCAAGCCCTGTGGCATAGCCAAAAAAGAAAGAAAGAAAGAAAGAAAGAAAAAAGAAATGAGTTGTAATTCAGGGCCCCCTGGAGGCTCCTCTGGTCTCCAAGACCGTGTTTCAGCAAGAGCCTCTGCCCTATAGGGCATCGGGGTCTCTCTAAGCCCAGCTGGCAACAAACACTTTTGTTCCCATCCAGAAAGAGTCCTGCTGCTTTGTGGGTGCTAAGGACAGAAAAGCTGAGTGGGTCCAGGGGAAACTTCAGCTCATTTCCCCATTTCCTCCCTCCTCCTTGTTCCCAGTTAAGATCTGGGGCACGGCTGGGTTTAGTGTGAAACATCCCCATCAGTAGAGACCAGCAGAGACGGAAGGAAGGACAAAGTGCCCACTTAGCTCTCAGGGAACACCACGGTTGCCAAAGTGGAGGCTTCTCCGGACATAGTTTATCTGACGATGAGTATCTTAGCTCAGCTTTGCCCAGAAACAAAGAAACAAGAAAACTCGAGAAACACCATGAGTGAGGATGAACTTGGGGCATCCAAGGGTTTCTGGAGCCACTGGAGCTCCTTCGGCAGAACTGAGGGATGGGCGTTAAGGGGATCCCAGAGGGCAGTGTCGCTGAGAATTAAAAAGGGGGTAATGCCCCCCCACCCTCACTGAGGAAAGGCGGTGTTTGGGGAACACGCATTGAGCAGAGTTAACTTCTTTCTGGCATCCACGGTCCCAAAGGTTTTGAAGAAATTTGCCCATCTGTAGAGTGGATTCATTTTAAGTTGGGGTGGTTTTCCGACCTTCTTCTGCAGAATCTATGAAAATGTGTCCCAAGGACTTAGAGCAAAGAGACAGAGTGGTAGGGGACTCTGAAGCTCTCCAGAGTGCTCTGGCATTTCTACTGGGAAGCTCTTATTGTTTTAACCTAGTAGGGGTTTAGTATCAAAGTTAGAGCAAGGGTTTCTTCTACAAAAATGTTTGACTGCTGCTTATTTAGGGAAGCAGGGAGAACGGGGTCACCTTTGGAACTTTGTGGAGGCCTGTGGCTCAGTTTACTCTATTTGGGGCAGTTGACCACAGAGCTGGGACTTTGCTTCCTGAGTTGCTACTAGCCTTTCTGCAAACTAGGAAAAGACACCCCTCCTTCGGGGGGTGGGGAACACAGTTCCATGCCAAGGCGTGCTGCTTGGGAAGCCAAGCCTGGTGGTGACTTTCATCCCCTACTTGCCCGCTTTGGACAAACCCTTTTGTGCAGTGGCCAACCTGCACGACTGCCCAGGGCAGTCCTGCAGCTTGGTTCTGGGGACAGGAATGGTTGGGTTAGGACCGTTTCTGTCTAACTACTAGTGGTCCACCCGCTTTGTCATTGTCATACATCACAGCTCTCTATTCTATTTAATATATGCACTGCATGCCCAGCTATCTTTCCTTCTCTCTCTTCTATGGTTTGGGATCACCTGCATCCTCTACCCCCAGTCATAAATGGGAAGATGGGAGCAGGGATGTCATCATGGGTCCCCCGAGTCACTGAGACAGGTAAGACGAGGAAGAGGAGACAGGAAGTCAGAAAAGGGCTCCCAGGAGCCAGTCCATCACTCACCCTCAGCCTGCTGATGAACACGCCAGCATCCTCCACCGAGAGCTTGCCCTTCTGGGTCATGATGCGCTGGATGGCTTTGAGAACATCGGCTGCCATGGTGACATCCCCGCACACGTAGATGTGGCCCCCTTGCTCCTTCAGGGCTCGGTACACGGGTTCTGCCAGCTGCTCTTGTAGGATATCTTGCACGTACTTCTGCGGGATGGGTGGGGGGGGGGCGGGGAGTGGGAGCACTGGTGAGGAGGAGCCAGGCTGTGTAGCTCACCCCCCTCTCCCCCCCACCACCCTGGGAACAGACCCTGACCCAGGGGCTTGGGGGCAGGTCTATGTTTTGTGCAGCGATGCAGGGGACTGGGAAGAATGAAGCAGGGGAGGAGGCAACGTCAGTCTGAGAGAGTGATGAGGAGTTTCTCTGCTCTACAGCTCACCTCTGCTGAGGACCCTCGAGGGAGCCATGCCGCCCACGCCCCAGAGCTGTCCCCTGAAGGCGTACGAGTGGGGTGTTCTCTACCAGCTCCTCTCTCCCGTGGCCAGTGGTCACCCCGGGGGTGTTTACACCTGTGCACCCTGAGGTGTGGGGCTGGTACTGCAGGCATCCTACGCCCGGGTGCCGGAGAAGCCCCAGACAGACAGCAGGACATAGGGGAGGGGCTCACAGGTGACACCTGAGCAAAGCCAGCTGCTGTGGGAATTGCTGGAATAAATGGTGGGTTAAGGAAATATCGGGTGGGCACAAGGGGTGTCCAGTGCAGCCTCTAGGGAATTTGTCTGGGTTGTTCAGGAAACTTCCCCCAGGTGAGCCTGGCATTCAGCTGGTACTTTCAGGCATGACCATACCAGCTGCTGAAACACTGATGAACTCTCATGCCAGGGGTCCAGTAGCTGCTCCAGCAACCGGACCCTTAAGGACCCCCTTCCCCGACTGTCCTGGGTTCTTTCCTGGGATGCCCCTGGGGTCCAGTTGAAGTTCCCTAAGATCCAGCAGGGATGTGCCCCTGTCTTGTAGCCCATGTCCATTCTGACTTGGAGTGCCTCTTATGGGCTGTTTAATTTTTTTTGGTGGGGGGAGGTGCTGTTTAACTTAAAAATTTTTTTTATTTAATTAATTTATTTTAAAAATTTATTTTTTGGCCCTGAGGCATGTGGGATCTTAGTTCCCTGATCAGGGATTGAACCTGTGTCCCGTGCATTGGAAGCAAGGAGTCTTAACTACTGGACCACCAGATAAGTCCCTTTTAATTCATTTTATAAATATTTTTATTGTGATAAAGTGCACATAATGTAAAATGCAGGTGTGTTTTACAATGTGCAGCCCAACGCAGTGGGATTGAGCACATTCATGGTATTGAGCAACCACCCCTTCTATCTAGGTCCACAACCTTTCCACCTGCCTCACAAGGACACCCTGTACCCATTAACTGTCAATCCTCACTCCTCCCTTCCCACCGCCCCTGGAGACCACAAACCAGCCTTCTGTCTCTATGGATCTAGCTGTTCTGGATAATTCATGTAAGTGGCATGATAGAGTACAGGCTGTTAAATATTTTAGGTTGAATGTTTATGCTCCAAGCTTCCTGAAGTTCAGAGCAGAGAGAGAATTCAGAAGGGGTGAGGGTATTTTGGGAGCAGGGTGTGCGTGTGTGGATGGGCACATGTGTGTGATGGGCTGGGCTTACCTTTGGTTTATCTGGCTCCCGGGAGTAGGCCGTGTACAGTTCTCTGAAGACCCCCTTGCTCTTGGCCTGCAGGGTCTCCTCCCTGTAGATGTGGTCTATCTTGGACTGCCGGCACCCGAAGACCAGGACCATGGGGCAGGGGCTCATTCCTGGGGGCCGGGGAGATCTCCTGTCAGCTCTGATGCCTGATGTAGGGGTGCCAGGGTGCTGGGAACCTTAGCACATGCGACACTGGGGTAGGGGGTATGTGTTCTGTCTCTCCCTCACACACACATGCACACACTAAGGGAAGTAGGTCAAGCATGTTCAGACTTCAGCAGACCTCTTTTCTCTGGGTCTCAGTTGTTCCTCTGTCCCTCCCCAGCACTGGTAGCACAAAACCCCCAGACTTGGAAGCTAGACTGCTTGGGTTAAAATCCCAGCTCTGTGTGATGCTGAGGAATTAACTTTCTATGTCTCTGTGTCCCCATGTGAAAAATGGAAGCAATAACAGCATCTAACCTCATAGGGTTATTTTAAGAAGTAAATGTACATTAGACCCCTGCCCAGTACATAGTGAAGTCCCTTGGTATCCCAGGGGGTCACTTCCAGGACCCACCCCGATACCAAAATCCATTGATGCTCAAGTGCTATAGTTGGTCCCCTGAACCCGCTGGTTCTACATCCATGGGCTCTCAACTGACCTTGGATGGTACATATGTATTTATATGAAAAAAAATTTTATATAAGTTGACCCACGCAATTCCCATGTCAGTCAACGGTCAACTGTACTTTGTAAATGTATGTTTGCTATTCCACTAGAATGACAATTCCACTGGGGCAAGAGAGAGAGAGAGTGTGTATGTGTATGTGTTTCCAGTTGTTTCTGTCTTGTTCATTGCTACACCTCTAGCACCTACAATAGTGTTTGGCATCCATGAGATGCTCAGTAAATCTCCGTTTAATGCATGGCAGAACTGTGTTTTTTTTTCTCCCTCTCTCCTCCCAAAGCTGATCTGTTGTGTTTCTTGCACAGCAAACCCTGCACTTCAATAACCGCCTTTGCAACAATCCCAGAAACACACATCCATTGGATAAGGTTTAATGCATACCCCTTCTAGGACTGCTTACATTTTAAGATGGGGTTCCTATCTTAATAGTCCAAGAAATGTCTTCTGGGGATGGGCTTTCAGGCCTTGCAACAAGCTGTGTGGATGACTTGTTTGGATGGGTCCTTTGAGTTGCACCATAAACTTCGCCTGTGGGTCTGATTGCTACAGTATTCCCTGTCCCTCCCCAGGCAGTGATGCAAAGGAGACAGAACAGCATCATGCCTCCTGGCTGCTAGGATACAGGCGGCCCTCCGAGGATCCAGGGGGAGGAAGCCATGTACTTGCTGGACCACAACCCACCTTTGTGTTGGATATCAAATTGCCGCTGCTGCCAGAAGCTTCGGAAGGGGGCGATACCAGTGCCTGGGCCAACCAGGATACAGGGCACTTGGGGATTTTGGGGCAGGTGGAAGCTGGGCGCTCTGGACAAGGAAGGGAGAGTCAGGAGGCTGGCTGAGTTCAAATCTGATCAAGAACTGTTGGATCTCGATCCAACAGTTCTTGATCAGATTTGAGCTCAGCAACAGCACTGTGAAACAATTATCCTCCAATAAAAAAATTAAAAAAAAAAAAAAGAAAAACCCTGTCAGATCTTAGGTAAACCAGATGGCCGATCTGGGTAGAAATACAATGCGACTTAAAGCTCTTCAGTGTGGGTCAGGTGGCCCTTTTCATGGTTGGGAGGTCCCATAAATTTTGGGAATTTCCCCAAACAGGAGACCCTCAGGATCTGCCCATCGCTCCACTTTCTAATTATCCACATTGCTGAGCTAAGCCACAAAAAGGAGTGGGATGGATCAAATGCAGGGCTTGCCTACCTCAGCCCTCCTGACATTGGGGGCTGCACAATTCTCTGTATACAGTCCCACCACCAAGAAGGGAGGGCTGTCCTGTGCATTGTAGGATACTGACTGGTACCCAGGACTCTATCTATTAGATGCCAGGAGAACCCTCCAGCTGTGATAGCCAAAAATATCTCCAGACTCTGCCAAGGGCCCCTGGGGGCAAAATCACCCTTGGCTAAGAACCACTGAATTAACCATCTATGAGATTTTCCAAATCTGGGAGCTGCAAATGTCAGTGTACAAAAGAATCACGTGGAGATGTTCAAAGTGGGTGTAGATTGCTGGCAATGTAGTAAGTCGAGGCTTAGGACTCAGTATTTTTGAAGCACCCCAGGGGATTCTGGTGCTGGTGGTATGTGGACCATACCATGACCATTCTACCCTTCACAGCTGAGAAAAATGACTATCCAAGTCCACAGTTTAGGTAGGGAAGTTATCAGCTGACAAAGCAGGTAAGTACAGAAGGCCTAAGCTCAAGCATATCAATGATTTTTTTAATTTTTATGTTTTTAAGGCTATATATATATTTTTTGATTGACTGATTGTGGTAGGAACACTTAACATGAAACCAATCCTTGTAACATGTTTTCTGGTGCATAATACAATACTGTTAACTGTGGGCAGAAATATCCTTTAAAGCTGAGTTTGGAAGGGGAAGGTGGTTGACAGGGAGGGTGGTTAAATCTTCCTGGTCTCTAAGAAACTGGGAACACATGGGGTGGCCAGCCGGCTTCAGGTAGAAATTTCACTGGCCTGCAAATTCCCTGAAGGCTGAAACTGCATTTGCCTGGCTGTCTATGGCAGCCCCAACTAGCACAGGACATGCACTTGATAAATATTTGTTGCATTGACCTGAATCTGACCAGAGGACTTGCTTAGTTCCTGCTATGTTGCTCTGTCCCAGTGAGCCTGTTGCCTAACAGCTGGGAGTGATGCTGAATGTTGATCTCAGTCCTGCCTGACTCGGCCACCTCTCTAGAACCCTTCCAGCTGGTCCACCGGCCCCACCCACCCCATCTCAGGACCTCAGGATGCAGATTCGGGATGGCTGCTTCTTTCTTTTCATTTGCCACTCACCCTCTCACGAAACAGGGCACCACTTCGTCAGCCTGGATCCGGTTGAGCCAGGAGGAGCACACGCCGTGGTGAATTGGTCCTTCTCCATCTAACAGGATAACCGAGGTGATCTGGCTCATCTACTGTCCCTCACGCTCCCCCATCCCCGGCCTCCCCATCCTCCCGCACAGGAGGCCCACAGCCCCGATGCTAAGTTTCTGTCTTGGGGTTCCCTGTCTGGATCCCTTGTTCTGATGGTGAAGAGGAAATGGTAAAGCTGGGGTGGGCCCGTGGCTGTGAAACTGTTGGGTGGGGGTGGGTTGGATTCCAATCCTGTCCACTGCAAGGGCCTGCCAGGACCCCGGTCTCAGCGGTCTCTCAGGCACCGCACACTTTTTTTCTTTTGGCTGTGCCTTGTGGCTTGCAGGATCTCAGTTCCCTGACCAGGGAGTGAACCCGGGCCCCAGCAGTGAAAGCCCACAGTCCCAACCATGGGACCGCCAGGGAATTCCCAGGCACCATGCATTTTCACCTCTTTACCAAGGATGGAAAACACAGGCACAGAGGTCATGCTATCTGGCTGCCCTCCAACCAGCTGGGTGTCATGGAGCACAGAGCTCCCCCTCCAAGGAAAGAGGGAGTAGTGGTTTGTTCCAGTTGCTACCTTGGGGGTACACAGTGGGGCAAAGGGAGTAAAAGGGGGTCTTGGGCTTTGGGAGCAGAGGCTTCCAAATGCACAGCTCACTTCTTCCCTAACTCTGCACAGAGATGGCTCTGCCTAAGGGGACAGTTTGCTGCATTGGTTCTTCTCCCAGTTTTCCTGACCTTGGAGGGGGGTGGGTCTCCTCCCCGGGGTTTGGGTCTTGAAAGAGGTTTAGGCAGATGTCCAGGGGCCCCTGGAAGTGGGGTGGGAAATGCAAAGCCGGGGGATCTCCCAGTGCCTCTGCCCACCTCGGGTGCGGTAGGAGACGATGGCCACGGTGAGGTGCACCTCGTCGGGGTACATGTCTGGAGAGGAGCTGATGGAATAGTAGCGAGGCTGCAGCAGCGATAGCTGGGTCAGGAGCAGGGTGGAGGGCATCTGGATGGACGGGAACTCCTCCAGCACCTCCACGATGTTGGGGTTCTTGCCCCATTTCCACTCCTCATACTCCTGCAGACCCTGCACCATGGATAGGGACAGAAGGGAACCTGCAGCCAGACCCTGGAGTGAACTTTCAAGGCAGGCTCACGCGCGGAGGTTCAGGGAAGAAGGGAAATTAAAAAATAGTCATGAGAGGAGCCAAGATGGCGGAGGAATAGGACGGGGAGACCACTTTTTCCCCTACAAATTTATCGAAAGAACAATTGAACGCAGAGCAAACTTCACGAAACAACTTCTGATCGCTAGCTGAGGTCATCAGGCGCCCAGAAAAGCAGCCCATTGTCTTCGAAAGGAGGTAGGACAAAATATAAAAGATAAAAAGAGAGACAAAAGAGCTAAGGACGGAGATCCGTCCCAGGAAGGGAGTCTTAATAGAGGAAGTTTCCAAACACCAGGAAACCCTCGCACTGGCGGGTCTGGGGGAAGTTTTTGAATCTTGGAGGGCAACCAGACTGGGAGGGTAAGAATAAATAAAACCCACAGATTACGTTCCTAAAAGCAACTCCCAGCAGCAAAGTACCCCAGACGCCCGCATCCGCCACCAGCAAGTGTGGGTGGAACGGAGAGGAGCGGGCGGCATTGCTTAGGGTAAGGACCGGGCCTGAGTGCCCTGAGGACGATCGGAGGGAGCTTTTGTGAGTTACCAACTTCAACTGTGCGACAGCAAAAGAGAGAGAGAGAAAATTAACCAGCCCGAACACACTGCCGGCCGTTAGTAGAACAAAGGGTCTGAGCAAGTCCAGTGAAGAGCTTGCAGGCTGCAGACCGGCCCAGCCCCGCCGGAGGCAGAAGGCAGGGGGGAGGGGAAAGGGGCAGGCTCAGCCCCAAAGATCGCATCCCCCACCGCACTGCAAACAGGCCTCCAGTTTCTAATCAAAGACCTTCTGAGATTCTGGAGGGTCGACATCCGCCGGGAGGGTCGCGGCAAGACACAGGGCGCAGGCACCCGACCGGCGCAAGCAGGGACTGGGGCTGGGGACGCGGAGGGCAGAAGGTGCACGCACCCGACCGGCGCGGGCGGAAACTGAGGCTGGGATCGCGCAGGGAGAAGGCTGCCGCACCTGGGGAGAGTGCGCCCATCAAACTCCTGGCTGCCTAAGCCGCTTGGACGGGGAAGGCACAAAAAGCAGGCGCAGCCACGTCCGCGCTTTTGTGGAACACCCGAGGGGTGGAACCGCGCGCAGCGCAGGGCACGCTCCATATAGAGCAGCCGGGAGCCTGAGCAGTGTAGACCGGGAAAGCAGTGCCGGTCCCTCCCCACAGCGCGACGGAACTAGCAACCTGAATAAGAGACCACCTCCACCCGCCTGTGTCAGGGCGGAAATTAGGCACTGAAGAGCCTGGCAAACAGAAGCCAAATAAACAAAGGGAACGCTTCAGAAGGGACCGATGCAACAGATTAAAATCCCTGTAGGTAACGCCGACTACACCGGAAAGGGCCTATAGATATCGCGAAGTGTAAGCAGGAACGAGGAGCTATCTGAAACTGAGCCGAACCCACACTGACCGCAACAGCTCCAGAGAAATTCCTAGATATATTTTTACTTTTAATTAAAAAAAATTCTTTTTTCTTTTTTCTCTTTTATTTCTTTTAAATTCCCTATTACTCCCCCATTACTCCTTAACATTCATTTTCATAGATTTGTATGATTTTTTTAATTAGGAAAATTTTTTTCTTGTTTTTTTTTTTCCTTTTTTTCTTCTTTTTTCTTTTTCTCTTATTTCCTTTTAAAGTCCTCTATTACTCCTCTACTACTCCTTAATTTTCATTTTCATTACACTATAACCTTGCAAAAAAAGAAAAGAGAGAAGCCCTATTTTTAAACTGAACTTCATATATTTTTCCAAAATTTTTTGTGTGTTTTTGTTTTTGTTTTTAATATTGTATTTTTAAGAGTCTAACCTCTACTCTAGATTTTTAATCATTGTTTTTCAGTATATGATATAAATCGTGGACATTTAAGAATCCAATATTCAGTTCCCATTTTTATTCAGGAGTGTGTTGATTACTCTCTCCCAGTCTTGACTCTCCATTTTCTACCTCAGAACACCTCTATTTCCTCCTTTCCCCTTCTCTTCCCAATCCAATTCTGTGAATCTTTGTGGGTGTCTGGGCTATGGAGAACACTCTAGGAACAGACAACTGCGTAGATCTGTCTCTCTCCTCTCAAGTCCCCCTTTTTCTCCTCCTGCTCATCTCTATCCCCCTCCTCCCTCTCCTCTTCTTCATGTAACTCTGTGAATCTCTCTGGGTGTCCCTCATGGGGGAGAATCTTTTCACCATTAACCTAGAAGTTTTATTATCAGTGCTGTATAGTTGGAGAAGTCTTGAGACTACTGGAAGAATAAAACTGAAATCCAGAGGCAGGAGACTTAAGCCCCAAACCTGATAACATCAGAAAACTCCTGACTACATGGAACATTAAGTAATAAGAGACCGTCCAAAAGCCTCCATACCTACACTGAAACCAACCACCACCCAAGAGCCAATAAGTTTTAGAGCAAGACATACCACGCAAATTCTCCAGCAACGCAGGAACATAGCCCTGAACGTCAACATACAGGCTGCCCAAGGTCACACCTAACACATAGACTCATCTCAAAACTCATTTCTGAGCACTCCATTGCACTCCAGAGAGAAGAAATCTAGTTCCACGCACCAGAACACCGACGCAAGCTTCCCTAACCAGGAAACCTTGACAAGCCAATCGTTCAACCCCACCCACTGGGTAAAACCTCCACAATAAAAAGGAACCACAGACCTCCAGAATACAGAAAGCCCACTCCAGACACAGCAATCTAAACAAGATGAAAAGGCAGAGAAATACCCAACAGGTAAAGGAACATGAAAAATGCCCACCAAGTCAAACAAAGGAGGAGGAGATAGGGAATCTACCTGAAAAAGAATTTAGAAGAATGATAATAAAAATGATCCAAAATCTTGAAAACAAAATGGAGTTACAGATAAATAGCCTGGAGACAAAGATTGAGAAGATGCAAGAAATGTTTAATAAAGACCTAGAAGAAATAAAAAAGAGTCAATTAAAAATGAATAATGCAATAAGTGAGATCAAAAACACTCTGGAGGGAACCAAGAGTAGAATAATGGAGACAGAAGATAGGATAAGTGAGGTAGAAGATAAAATGGTGGAAATAAATGAAGCAGAGAGGAAAAAAGAAAAAAGAATCAAAAGAAATGAAGACAACCTCAGGGACCTCTGGGACAATGTGAAACGCCCCAACATTCGAATCATAGGAGTCCCAGAAGAAGAAGACAAAAAGAAAGGCCATGAGAAAATACTCGAGGAGATAATAGCTGAAAACTTCCCTAAAATGGGGAAGGAAATAGCCACCCCAGTCCAAGAAACCCAGAGAGTCCCAAACAGGATAAACCCAAGGTGAAACACCCCAAGACATATATTAATCAAACTAACAAAGATCAAACACAAAGAACAAATATTAAAAGCAGCAAGGGAGAAACAACAAATAACACACAAAGGGATTCCCATAAGGATAACAGCTGATCTATCAATAGAAACCCTCCAGGCCAGAAGGGAATGGCAGGACATACTTAAAGTAATGAAAGAGAATAACCTACAACCTAGATTACTGTACCCAGCAAGGATCTCATTCAGATATGAAGGGGAATTCAAAAGCTTTACAGACAAGCAAAAGATGAGACAATCCAGCACCACCAAACCAGCTCTTCAACAAATGCTAAAGGATCTTCTCTAGACAGGAAGTGCAGAAAGGTTGTATAAACATGAACCCAAAACAACAAAGTAAATGGCAACGGGACCACACCTATCAGTAACTACCTTAAATGTAAATGGGTTGAATGCCCCAACCAAAAGATAAAGATTGGCTGAATGGATACAAAAACAAGACCCCTATAGATGCTGTCTACAAGAGACCCACCTCAAAACAAGAGACACATACAGACTAAAAGTGAAGGGCTGGAAAAAATATTTCACGCAAACGGAGAACAAAAGAAAGCAGGAGTCGCAATACTCATATCAGATAAAATTGACTTTCAAATAAAGGATGTGAAAAGAGACAAAGAAGGACACTACATAATGATCAAAGGATCAATCCAAGAAGAAGATATAACAATTATATATGCACCCAACATAGGAGCACCGCAATATGTGCGGCAAACGCTAACAAGTATGAAAGAGGAAATTAATAGTAACACAATAATAGTGGGAGACTTTAATACCCCACTCACAACTATGGATAGATCAACTAAACAGAAAATAAACAAGGAAACACAAACCTTAAATGACACAATGGACCGGCAAGACCTAATTGATATCTATAGGACATTTCACCCCAAAACAATCAACTTCACCTTTTTCTCAAATGCACACAGAACCTTCTCCAGAATAGATCACATCCTGGGCCATAAATCTGGTCTTGGAAAATTCAAAAAAACTGAAATCATTCCAGTCATCTTTTCTGACCACAGGGCAGTAAGATTAGATCTCAATTACAGGAAAAAAATTGTTAAAAATTCAAACATATGGAGGCTAAATAACACGCTTCTGAATAACCAGCAAATCATAGAAGAAATCAAAAAAGAAATCAAAATATGTATAGAAATGAATGAAAATGAAAACACAACAACCCAAAACCTATGGGACATTGTAAAAGCAGTGCTAAGGGGAAGGTTCATAGCATTACAGGCTTACATCAAGAAACAAGAAAAAAGCCAAATAAATAACCTAACTCTACACTTAAAGCAATTAGAGAAGGAAGAAATGAAGAACCCCAGGGTTAGCAGAAGGAAAGAAATCTTAAAAATTAGGGCAGAAATAAATGCAAAAGAAACTAAAGAGACCATAGCAAAAATAAACAAAGCTAAAAGCTGGTTTTTTGAAAAAATAAACAAAATTGACAAACCATTAGCAAGACTCATTAAGAAACAGAGAAGAACCAAATTAACAAAATTAGAAATGAAAAGGGTGAGATCACAACAGACAACACTGAAATACAAAGCATCATAAGAGACTACTACCAGCAGCTCTATGCCAATAAAATGGACAACTTGGATGAAATGGACAAATTCTTAGAAAAGTATAACTTTCCAAAACTGAACCAGGAAGAAATAGAAGATCTTAACAGACCCATCACAGGCAAGGAAATCGAAACTGTAATCAAAAATCTTCCAGCAAACAAAAGCCCAGGACCAGATGGCTTCACAGCTGAATTCCACCAAAAATTTAGAGAAGAACTAACACCTATCTTACTCAAACTCTTCTAGAAAATTGCAGATGAAGGTAAACTTCCAAACTCATTCTATGAGGCCACCATCACCCTAATTCCAAAACCAGACAAAGATGCCACAAAAAAAGAAAACTACAGGCCAATATCACTGATGAACATAGATGCAAAAATCCTTAACAACATTCTAGCAAACAGAATCCAACAACATATTAAAAAAAATCATACACCATGATCAAGTGGGCTTTATCCCAGGAATGCAAGGATTCTTTAATATCCGCAAATCAATCAACATAATACACCACATTAACAAATTGGAAGATAAAAACCATATGATTATCTCAATAGATGCAGAGAAAGCCTTTGACAAAATTCAACACTCATTTATGATTAAAATTCTCCAGAAAGCAGGAATAGAAGGAACATACCTCAACATAATGAAAGCTATATATGACAAACCCACAGCAAGCATCACCCTCAATGGTGAAAAATTGAAAGCATTTCCCCTGAAATCAGGAACAAGACAAGGGTGCCCACTCTCACCTCTACTATTCAACATAGTGTTGGAAGTTTTGGCCACAGCAATCAGAGCAGAAAAAGAAGTAAAAGGAATCCAGATAGGAAAAGAAGAAGTGAAACTCTTGCTGTTTGCAGATGACATGATCCTCTACATAGAAAACCCTAAAGACTCTACCAGAAAATTACTAGAGTTAATCAACGAATATAGTAAAGTTGCAGGATATAAAATTAACACACAGAAATCCCTTGCATTCTTATACACTAACAATGAAAAAACATAAAAAGAAATTAAGGAAACAATACCATTCACCATTGCAACAAAAAGAATAAAATACTTAGGAGTATATCTACCTAAAGAAACAAAAGACCTATACATAGAAAACTATAAAACACTCATGAAAGAAATCAAAGAGGACACAAACAGATGGAGAAACATACTGTGTTCATGGATTGGAAGAATCAATATTGTCAACATGGCTATTCTACCCAAAGCAATCTATAGATTCAATGCAATCCCTATCAAGCTACCAATGGTATTTTTCACAGAACTAGAACAAATAATTTCACAATTTGTATGGAAATACAAAAAACCTCGAATAGCCAAAGTAATCTTGAGAAAGAAGAATGGAACTGGAGGAATCAACCTGCCTGACTTCAGACTCTACTACAAAGCCACAGTCATCAAGACAGTATGGTACTGGCACAAAGACAGAAATATAGATCAATGGAACAGAATAGAAAGCCCAGAGATAAATCCATGAACCTATGGACACCTTATCTTTGACAAAGGAGGCAAGGATATACAATGGAAAAAAGACAACCTCTTTAACAAGTGGTGCTGGGAAAACTGGTCAACCACTTGTAAAAGAATGAAACTAGAGCACTTTCTAATACCATATACAAAAATAAGCTCAAAATGGATTAAAGATCTAAATGTAAGACCAGAAGCTATAAAACTCCTAGAGGAGAACATAGGCAAAACACTCTCCGACATGAATCACAGCAGGATCCTCTATGACCCACCTCCCAGAATATTGGAAATAAAAGCAAAAATAAACAAATGGGACCTAATGAAACTTAAAAGCTTTTGCACAACAAAGGAAACTATAAGTAAGGTGAAAAGACAGCCCTCAGATTGGGAGAAAATAATAGCAAATGAAGCAACAAAGGATTAATCTCAAAAATATACAAGCAACTCCTGCAGCTCAATTCCAGAAAAATAAATGACCCAATCAAAAAATGGGCCAAAGAACTAAACAGACATTTCTCCAAAGAAGACATACAGATGGCTAACAAACACATGAAAAGATGCTCAACATCACTCATTATTAGAGAAATGCAAATCAAAACCACAATGAGGTACCATTACACGCCAGTCAGGATGGCTGCTATCCAAAAGTCTACAAGCAATAAATGCTGGAGAGGGTGTGGAGAAAAGGGAACCCTCTTACACTGTTAGTGGGGATGCAAACTAGTACAGCCACTATGGAGAACAGTGTGGAGATTTTTTAAAAAACTGGAAATAGAAGTGCCATATGACCCAGCAATCCCACTTCTGGGCATACACACTGAGGAAACCAGATCTGAAAGAGACACGTGCACCCCAATGTTATCGCAGCACTGTTTATAATAGCCAGGACATGGAAGCAACCTAGATGCCCATCAGCAGACGAATGGATAAGGAAGCTGTGGTACATATACACCATGGAATATTACTCAGCTGTTAAAAAGAATTCATTTGAATCAGTTCTAATGAGATGGATGAAACTGGAGCCCATTATACAGAGTGAAGTAAGCCAGAAAGATAAAGAACATTACAGCATACTAACACATATATATGGAATTTAGAAAGATGGTAATGATAACCCTATATGCAAAACAGAAAAAGAGACACAGATGTACAGAACAGACTTTTGGACTCTGTGGGAGAAGGTGAGGGTGGGATGTTTCGAGAGAACAGCATGTATATTATCTATAGTGAAACAGACCACCAGCCCAGGTGGAATGCATGAGACAAGTGCTCGGGCCTGGTGCACTGGGAAGACCCAGAAGAATTGGGTGGAGAGGGAGGTGGGAGGGGGGATCGAGATGGGGAATACATGTAACTCCATGGCTGATTCATGTCAATGTATGACAAAACCCACTGCAATGTTGTGAAGTAATTAGCCTCCAACTAATAAAAATAAATGAAAAAAAAATAGTCATAGTTAACTCTTACATAGGAATTATTCTGTGCCAAGTATTCACTTATTTCATCTTATGAAATAAACCTGGTTGTCACCCCTATTTTATTGATGGGGAAACTGAGGGTTATAGAGATCACACAGCTATGAGGCGGTGGCAAACTTTAGCCCACAAACCACCTGCTCATATGGCCTGTGAACTAAGAGTTGTTTGTATATGTTTTAATGGCTGGAGGTAGAGAATCAAAAGAACATTACTATTATCTGATGCAAAGAACTAACTCACTGGAAAAGACCCTGATGCTGGCAGGGCAGGAGGAGAAGGGGGGCGCAGAGGACGAGATGGTTGAGTGGCATCAGTGACTCAATGGATATGAGTTTGAGCAAGCTCTGGGAGATGGTGAAGGACAGGGAAGTCTGGTGTGCTGCAGTCTGTGGGGTTGCAAAGAGTCCAACACAAGTAAGCAGCTGAACAACAACAAGGGTTCCAAAGGAAGGAGGAAAAAGCGTTAGCAATTTCTACTGCCATCAGAGAACGTGGAGATTCAGTGGGATTGCTCTTTTGTCCTTTTAGACCTTTGTTAGAAGGAGGGGAGATGGCCAGGTCTAGCCAAAATGGATTAGGTAATATGGTGACCTGCAAACTAGATGGTGGCAGCCCTTGCTCAAGGCTGCCATCTGCTGAAATACTGTTGCAATAACCACATAGAGAAGAAGTGAAGTTGCTTAATCATGTCTGACTCTCACCAATCCCATGAACTGCAGCCTGCCAGTCTCCTCTGTCCATGGGATTTTCCAGGCAAGAATCCTGGAGTGGGTTGCCACTTCCTTCTCCAGGGATTCTTCCCAACCCAGGGATCGAACCCAGATCTCCTGCATTGCAGGCAGACTCCTTACCAGCGGGGCCACGAGGGAACCATAAAATTCTCTAAGGAGCGGGTGGTGAGGTTGAACGAGGCCAGGGACCTACCTTGCTGAGGACCAGCAGACGCTGCTTCTCTTTCTCACTGGTGGCCAGGGAGGCAAACTGCTGCAGCTGCAGTGGCGTCGGAGGTGTGGTGATGTCCAGGTAGTATTTGAAGGCCTGGAAGATGGTGCAGGGCGGCAGGCGGTGCTCATCGGTCCAGTTACTGATAACCCCTGCAGAGGAAAAATAGAGGTGAGAGATGTGTGGGGGAGGGACAGTGTGGGCCCTGAGGGTTTGGGTCCAAGTCTGGGAGGCCAGACCTGCTTCTGGAACAGAGGATGGGGCCCGAAGAACCGACTGCCCCAGAGCCAACTGACCCCATGGCTGGCCACTTCCATCTCACATCTACAGCCAGGTTTCCTGGGGACCCTGTGATTGCCTCCTGTATTCAAGGAGCATGTCCAAAACCAGCTGTACAAACTAGTGCCAGAATTTAAGAGTAAATATTAAAATAGCACGAGACCGTCCTTTGATATTCTGAGCAACGAGCCACCAACTGAGCACGAACTATGAATCCATTTTTTCCCCCGCCTCTCTTCTCATGGTGTCAGCCTTTTGCCGTTCTGAGTGGGATTCTAGCATTTAAAATGACAAACATGCCAAACACTTACCTAGCCCTTCTTATGCACCATGTTGTTTCCTCAGCACTTTCTATCAGTAACTTTTTTAATGCTTGCCACAATCCTAGGTGGTGGGTGCTATCATTATCTCCACTTTGCAGTTGAGAAAATGGAAGCACAGAGAAGTTAAGGACTTTGCCCAAGGTCACCAGGTGGCGCTAGTGAAGAACCCGCCTGCCAATGCAGGAGATGTGGGTTCCATCTCTGGTTTGGGAAGATAACCTAGGGAAGGGAATGGCAACCTGTTCCACAGTACCCCTGCCTGGAGGATCCCATGGACAGAGGAGGCTGGTGGGTTACAGCCCCTAGGGTCACAGAGTCAGACTTGACTGAGTGCAACAACAACACAGCTCACATTCATAAAGTCAGGCAGTACTGCTCCAGACCATGTTTGAACTACTGCCTCTGTGTACTTCAGTCCAATAGAGGCCCTGCACGCAAGCCTTTACTTCATTAGGAGCTCAACTCAAGATATAAAGTAGTGTTCCAACGTGGAGGAAGAACTGGCTGGGTTGGATTTCATAAGAGCAGGTGTGTCTCTCCAAAGCGGTACCTTCCTGAGGGATGTTCAGCAGGGTTTTGACTACGTACTGTTTTCACATTCTGCCCTGACTTTATGTCCTGGCTCCCTTGTAGAGGAGATGTATCACTGTATCATGGGCTACCACGTGCAGTCACTGCAGTTCCTTAAGTCCTGAGCTCACTCATGACTACTGAGATGAAGCACGAAGACCCATTTGCCTTGCAAAATTCTTTAATAGGAATGTCTAGGGTGGTCCCCCAAACAGGTTGGGACTTGATCCAATGATATCAGAAATCAGGTTCTATCCCAATGGGCCACCGAGCTTCATATAGTGCTTTGGATTCTAAGAGAAGGTAGAAGTGGACTTCAGCTGCTATTTTCTCTCAGTGGGCGGTGAGGCTGGGGTGATGAAGGAAGTCAGACAAGTAGCCTTTGCTAAGATCGGTGTCTAGCCGATGAATGAAGGTAAGACTCTTTCCCTCAAGGGTGAACCATCAGTGTCCTGGCTTAAATGCACACTTGCTCAGCTAGTTGGGTCAAGGTTGTTCAGCCATGAGGAAGGGGGGCCTTCAGTCTCACAAGCTGGGGGTGACAGAGACCCACTCTCCTGCCTGGACTGGCAACTGGGAAGAACGGGTTTCCTCTTCCCTGGATACCCGCTGGGGAGGGAAGGCCCAGACAGACCCTGGGACTCCTCGGAGAAGGAAAGGGGCCTTGGGAGTGGCTGGGTGGGGTTCTAGCTTGGCCATAGTTACCCAAAGCCGTGTTCCGCTCCTCCAGCAGCTCCACCTTCACCAGCTGGTTGACAGGGGGGGCGTCCTCCAGTCGCTCGATCAGGGCATTCACCAGATCCTCGTGGTTGCCGGGGAAGACGCCCAGGTGGTCCCCGGGCTGGTACTGCAGCTCCTGATTCCCGTTGGTGTGGAGACGCACGAAGATGGTCGATCGACTGGAGGGAAGGGTAGGGGAACAGCAGGCTGAGGGCCACCAGCTTGGCCCCTTTTCTTTGCTCCTCTGTCTTTGTGACTACACCTCCCCTCCTTCCATTCTCCTTGGGGCTCAGGCCAATCAGACTTCCATTCCCACCAGTTCCACAGGGTGGGTTTCAGCAAGGTCACCCATGAGCTCCTCTTTGCAAACCCAACAGCCAGTTCCCAGCGCTCACTGGGCTCATCAGAGCAGTGCTGGACATGGCTTCTCACTTCCTCCTTCTCAATCCCCTTCTCTCCAGCTCCCCAGGCTCTCCTGGTCTCTTCTCTGGCTGCTCTTCCTCGGTCCCCTTTGTTGGTTCCCTCTCATCTCCCCTAACGCTGGACATTGGAGCACCCTGAGATTCAGTCCCCAGATCTCTTTGCTTTTCTGACTTCTTGTCCCTGCTTTCCTTTTCTCCATAGCACTTACCAAACTCCATAGAATGGAGAGTTTACTCCATCCTATAGCATGTGGTCTGTCTCTCTGCCTGCCCCTTCCCCATCCCTACTCCGAGGACAATAGAAGAGACTGGGAATCTGTATAAACTCTAGAGGGCAAGGAACTTGTCTATTTTCTCCACTACTCTATTCTAGCACCTAGGACAGTGCATGACACATAGTAGATACTCAAGAAATATTTACCGATTGAAGGAATCTCAGACCCTCAGGGTTAACCGGCTGCTGGAATAGGCTCTATTTTTGATACCCGATTTCTACCAGGAACCACTAAACCCCAGTGGAGCTGTGGCAGTGATGTCCCCATTCTGTGAAATTCCACCTCTCCTGGGAACCCAAAGCTCCACCTCCTTTTGCAAACTGGGGTCCTCACCAAAGGGAACTGGTTTCCCTCCAAAGGGAAAAGGGCTTGACCTTAAGCTCAGGTTCTTATTATCCCCAATCCACTGATACTATAAAGTTTATAGAACAAAGGAGAAAACCCAGAGGGAAACTTGTTTAGGCCTGCTGAGTCATGCCCTTTCCTTCGATAGTTGGATTTCAAGTGCAGGAGGTCTATGAATGAATCCTCAGAATAGGATTATTCTGGTTCTTTTAAAGTTTTAGTACCAATACACTGCATTGTTATGCCTGAAAACTTTGGGATTGATGACTACACTTGAGTAAATCAAATCTTTTTGTATTCTTGGAGTTACATTCGCATTTTCAGATCCGCTTTTTCTTCCTTGCCAACTGGTTTTCAGTTGATAGAGACACTTGATATTCAACATGAAGTTTCTACATTCTTCGTGGTATGTAAATCAGCACTTGAATAGACCAATGGGACTCGCTATTTGAAGGAGTTTTTGGCACAACCAAAAGTTCTTTTGTGCTGCAAATAGCCACCATTATTAAAAATAGTTGTGCTGGCATCTCTGCTTTTTTGGGTGTATTTTCTTGAAGCACGACACCCCTGTCCTTAGTAGGGTGGGGAAGTCGGTGACTGAGATTGTGAATGATGGTGGTGGGGGTCTGGGCTCCCACTCTCCTTCCCTGGGCAGATTTTGCCCTCCCTGGGACACTGATCTTATCTATTAAATTGGCTTGCGTGAATGACTCTGCTCTGAGCTCATGCCAATCTATCGGTTCCTGGAGAGCCAGAGAGACATCACCACCCCGCTGCCAGCTCCAGGAAGGAACTGAGCAGAGGCTGACAGCCAGCAGGGGGCGCTGTGGGGTTGAGAATTTGGGAGCCTCCAGTGCCAACCACGGGAAGTCTTTGAAAGGCCCACAAATCAATTCCCACTTTCTCCCAGATCATCACGAGTTGTTGTTGCTGTTTTTTTTTTTTTTTTTTCAGAAGTATATTTGCCTCCGTTCCTATGGCCGGTACAAAATAGAAATGTGGAGGCCCCAAACTTGCTGAGCTGGCTTGTGCTCACAGCCGTTTCCCCTAAGTCCTCTTGAACGCGGCTGAGGGTGGTCAGGCAGAGAAGGGGCAGGCATGAGGATGGACCTGGCCTGTGGGCCACGAGGGGGGGGCAGGCTCTGCTGGGAGTTGGACCACGGACACTGTGCACGCCTCTGACTGGAGAACCCCAGCAGTGAATGGCTGCATGGCCTGAGGACCCCTCTGTGGGCTGGTCCTTGAAGCTTTGCTGGGAGCTGATCCCCCAGTGGGTAGCACTAGCCTGGAGACCTACTGTCTTATATCTGTTCTGCTGGGGATTTCTAAGTATGGGACTTTCTAACCTTTTTCTTTAAAAAAAAAAAAAAAACTTGGGATATACATGGGTTGTCGGAAAGTATTAGGGGAAGACTTCCCTGAAGTCTAGTGATTAAGAGTCCACACATCTACTGCAGGGGGCATGAGTTCAATCCCTGGTCGGGGAAAGGAGATCCCGCATGCCACGTGGCGCGGGCAAAAAAAAAAGTCCTTTCCCAAGCTTAAAAAAAAAGTAAGTATTTGGAGAGGGAAAAAAAGGTAGCATTGGAAAGGCAACAGCCATTCAAATGCCCGTCCCCTGAGTATGGCTTGCTTGTGACATATTTACATCCACTTACAGCAACATCACACGTACATACACTCACTCATGCACACACACAGTTAACAAAGGTTCAATGACAGATTCACGGGGGAAAGAACAGTCTGCTAACATCCAGCATTTAAAGGGGGGGTGGTGGGAAACAGCTCATGTTCGTTCATCAATGAAAAGAGTAAACATGGTCTCTTGTGAGCAGTTTGAGGTGATAAGGCTCATAGCTTCAACGAATTTGTTAACACTTTCTAGGCCCTGATGAGAGAGTGATGGATAAAGAAAACACAGGGCCCCATTCTCACTGAGAAGCAACTGAAGAAGATCATGGATGGGGCTGGTGATGTGGATGGGTGGGCGTTGACAGGTTGGGGGCAGTGGGCTCAGTGACCAGCAGATAAGGATGGTTGGGGAGGTCTCGCTGGTGATTTGATGTCGGAGCAGAGATCTGAACGATGAGGAGGAGGGGACGTGCAAAGATTTGGGGGAAGAGTGTTCCTGAAAGGGGGAGTAGTACATGCAAAGGCCCTGAGGTGGAAAAAGCATGACATGTCCGAAGATGGGAAAGAAGGCTGGAGGGTTTGGAAGGGCTGAGTGGCACAGGAGGAGGTCAGAGAGCTAGGAAGAGGCCAGATCAGGAGGGTCTCATTGTAATCTGTCCAGGCAAGGAGTTGGGAGGTTTTCTGAGATCAGTGGGAAGCCATTGGAGGGTGTGAAGCTGCAGGGGGATGGGTTTCCATTTCCGTTCTTAAAAGATTAGTCTGGCTGCTATTTGGAAGATGAATCTTTGAGAGAAAAGGCAAGAAACAAGAAGGACAAGTTAGGTGGCTTTGGGAGGCCCTCAGATCACAGATGATTGTGGCCTGTCTTATGGTGGCGGCTGTAGATCTGAAATAATGTATTTGAAAGACAAGCCCGCTATATCAGCTGAGAGTTGGGTGGATATTAGGAGGGAGACAGAGGAGGCAGAGAGGAAGCCTGAGTTTGGGGCTTACACTGAATGTTGATGTCCTGTGTTGAGGTGGGGAAGGCTGGAAAGAAGTGATTTTATCCAAGAGGAGCTGGGAATTGAGAGTACTCCCATGCAGAACTCTCCATTACAATGTCCCATTTTTCTCTGATGTACCACAGCACTCAGGCCCTTTCAGGATCTTTGCTCCTAGATGGCCCCGTCTGTTCTCTATCTTATCTAAAGCCGACCCAGCATCTCCCCTCCTCCTCCTGACTTCTAGGACTTATGTGGCCCATACCCCACACATTAGTGCTCCATTATACTCTTTTCTGTATTGTTTGCCACTTGCCGCACACAGAAAAGTTTATTTCCTGGCCAGGCAGTAACTGCGGTCAGTCGCTTTTCTCTTTAGAGTTGCAAGGATCACCCTCAAAAGGTTGTTTATTTCCTCTTAAGCACTTTGTTTGCTTAAGGGTCTTTTGTTATGGGTGGGAGCGGGGTGGGGAGGGTGTTTCATAATATCTTTATGCGGTCTCCTGGCTCAAACATCCTGACTTTGGCTGTGGGCAAGGGAAGATAGGAGAAAGGGTCAAACGTTTTTCCTCAATCCTTACACACACACACACACACACGCACACACACCTTATAAAGCTGGACAGGGTAGTAAGGCCTGAAAATAGGTAGTGCTGTGGAGTCTGGTTTTAAAGGGTTAAACACCGAGACCCCATTTGATTCTTTTAAAGCTAATCCATAACTGATTTTAATACTATCTTCTGGTTACTAACCTTTCTGAAATGCCCTCTTGCAAGTCACTCAGCACAGAGTCAGCTGCCCTTTCCAGAGGTGGATGGTTTGGTGGCGGGGGGTGGGGGGTGTTTATTCTGGGACTTGGTCCAACTTAGCATCAAAACATTTGCAAATTACCTTGCTTTTTATGTGCTACGGTTTGGGAGTAATTTTTATCATCTGGTCTTTCATGGTTGGTAGCTGAGAGAAATGTCCAGTAGATTCTTAGTCCCTTCTTTTCCAATGCCACTGAGATTGTACTTTTCCATGGGACAGAAATAGGGAGTAAGATGTGTATTTCAAATATAGAGTCCCTTTCTATTGGGTTGGCCAGAAAGCTCATTCACTTTTTGGCCTACCCAATATATCAGAGATTATTATGCTCTGAATATTACATGCAACTAACTATTCAATTACATTAATTTACCAATCCATTTCTTCAGTGTTTGAGGGTGTCTACACGAGCGCCCTGGGGCTCCGTCCTGTTGACCATATTGACTTTTCTCATAAGTTTTACATCCAGGCATAGAGAACAGACTTTTGGTTGCCAAGGGTGTAATGGGTTTGGGGAAGGATGGAGAGGGAGGTTGGCGTTCACAGAAGTAGCTTTTTTATGTAGAATGGATAAACAAGTTCCTACTGTATGGCACAGGGGATTATATTCAATATCCTGTGATAAACCATAATAGGAAAGAATATTTAAAAAGAATGTATATGTATAACTGAATCACTTTACTGTACAACAGAAATTAATGCAACATTGTAAATCAACTACAGTTTCATTGAAAAAAAGGTTTTATATCCACATAGAAAGCACACATACTAAAATGTGCAGATGTATGAAACTGGGATGGGTAAAGGATAGTAACAGAAACATAGGATACCCTAGCTGCTTTGTGTGTGTTGTTTTTAATATAGCAGTCTTGTGATGCTGTTGATGCCACAGGTATAGCCATTTGGCGTTTTGACTTTGGAGTCAGAGAACTGAGTCTGTGTGACCTTAAAAAGGTCACTTGCATTTTCTAATTGTCATTTTTCCTATTTAAAACATGAGTGATAACAATACCTATTTCCTGGGCTGTTCCGAACTCTGGGAGAGCCTGCACAGAGAGACCTCAAAACTGTGCTCGGAACACAAAAAGTACTAGATAAGTACTAGTTCTCATTTTAGGTAAGGAGACAGGTGTTCTGAAGGCCTAAGGGACTTGTCCAAGGTCACAGGGCTGGTGGATGGCAGCACCAGGGTAAGAACTCAGGGTGGTCTGGCTCGAGAGGCCACCCTTTGCACCACGCCATGCAAAGAACGAAGATCTCAAAAGACCTTCATGGGCTAGAACTGCTAACTGAAGAAGATTTCATCCGATGGGGATTCAGGCAAAGACTTTTGTAACTGCTAAAAAATGTACTTATACATGGAGTGATGCAGAGATATGGCCTGATCATTTTGAAAAGATTCAGGTCCGAGAGCAGAAAGGATATAAGCTTAAAGGGAGAGCGGCAAGGCTATTGGGACAACCCTGGGCCGCTTTAGCACCTCCTGTCCGGACTGAGGATGGTAATAATAGCCTCGGCGCACTTGGCAGTGATCACAGGACCCCCACTGCGCTGGGACCAGGTCCGAGGATGACATTTCCAGTAGGACAGAGTGTCCTTCTACTACAGCAAAGGGTCCGGGAAACTGGGTCTCAGGAGAAACAGTTGGAAGGAACGAGGATCAGGGAGAGTGACTTGCTGCCCTTGGCTATTGGCAGCTCTCTCATTTGGAAGAACTGACTTTGTTTTAGGTGTCACTGGAGAGTGTAACATAGGACCAAAATGCAAGTGCTAGGAACACAAGCTTTGGTTATAAACAATAGGAAGAGAATTTCTAACAACTGGGACCTCAGAACACAGAAGGGGCTGTTTTGTAGGTTAATAAACCTCCCGTCATCCCAAAGACTTAAAGTAGAGACTGGGCAGGCATTTCTCAGGACACCAGAGAATTATCTGCAAAGAGGAACTGTCTGGACTAAGTGATTTCTGACTAAGGTACACATTAGAGTGAATATTAGGAGTTCGATGAAGGTGTGGTCTCTATTAAAAAAAATTCCTCATAAAACTCTTCTCTTTCTCCTTTCCACAGAGATCATCACCATTCTTTTTTTTTTTTCTTTTCTTTTTGGCTGTACAAGTGGCTTGTGGGATCTTAGTTCCCCGACCAGGGATCAAACCTGCACCCCCTGCTGTGGAAACCTAGAGTCTTAACCACTGGATCACCAGGGATGTCCCAACCAGTTACTTTTTTCATCCCTGCTGGTTGGAGCTTGGCAAATGGAAAGCAGGAAGCCAAGATGCTGCAAGGCAGCAAAGCGGGTCTGGAGGACCCTTCCAATGGTAATAGGAAGTCAGTCCCTGGAGTCAACAAGGGTTCATTCCTTGCTGTGGGTGGCATCTGGGGCAGAGGCGGGGAACCCGAGGGGACCAGGATGTTCCTACCTGGATTTTGGACTCTGAAGGTTTTGGTGGCTGAGGAGTCGAGCGGCTGAGACCCGCTTTTTGTGGACATTGGATAGACCTGGGGGGAGAAGAACAAAGGTGCTCCTGAGATGGGGTAAAACAGTTGTCAATACAGAGTCTCCAGCTTCTCCTGACCCTCTGGAGTGAAGCAAAGAGACAAAAGAAAAGAGGTCAGACAGGCATTGGGTTGGGTGGTTGTGGATAGAGCAGAACAGAAAGCAAACCTGGCTTAACTTAGCAGAGAAGAGGAGGTTTAGGGTAACATGCTGCAGGGCTAGAGAGACAGCCCAGAGCAGCAACAGCATGTTTATTTGGGTGGCCTGCACGTGTTTATTTGGGTGGAGGTGGGCATGGCAACCCACTCCAGTACTCTTGCCAGGAGAACCCCATGGACAGAGGAGGCTGGTGGGCCATGGGGTTGCAAAGAGCTGGACACGACTGAAGTGACTGAGCACACACGCATGCACTGCAACGGAGACCGAAGCAACGAAGCCCACCTTCTCTAAGGGCCTTCCGGAGGTGAGAACTGCCGTCTCCCCTCCCCACGCCAGGGTCTTGGATGTCTCCCCCCGCGGGTAGTAGGAGGTACCTTGTGTGAGTTCCGGAGCTTCCGCCACGTAGGTGAGACGGAACTTGTTCCTCTTCCAGCTGCGGTCATTGCTGATGAGGGAGTTGTTCGCCTTCTCAATGTTGACGTCATCACCCACGCAGAACACATCACAGGCTGCCTGTGGCACACATTATACACGTTAGGAGTCACTCCCATTTTCCTCTCCCTGCCTCCCCCGCCCCTGGGAATCACTAGCCTACTTCCTGTCTCTCTGAATTTGCCTGTGCTGGACGCTTCATCTCCATGGACTCAGACGGTGAGTGTCCTTTGGTGTCTGGCTTCTTTCACGTAGCACATGTACTCATCAGTACTTCATTCCTTGTTGTGCTTGAACATTCCATTGCAGGGACACACTACATTTTGTTCATCCATTCATCATATTTAATACTAAACAGTTTACATTTAAATCTAAATGACCATGTGTGGCCAGTGGCTACTGTACAGGTCATTGGAGATCTAGCACAAGAGGAACAAGGTTGTCAAAGCAGACAGATTGGTGAGATCTGAGATCCAGCCCGAGGCATGGCCCCCTGGGTTGGTTAACCAACTGTATGTTTTTTATTTACTTGTCTATGGAATGTGAGTGAAGGATGGGTTCCTCCCAGCTCTAAAATTCCAAGGCTCTATAATTTTTCATAGCCTAACTCTTTACCGTTAATAGAGGAGGTTGGATTCCAAGTGGAAAATGTGTCTTAGGACCACCCAAAGTCATCTGACTTGTTTAAAGCTGTCTCCTGGTTGCATACATAAGGGAAGTACCAAAGATTTTCTCAAGTTTTTTCTATTTCTGATGGTTTAGGTGATCTGTCCTTGGGGGTCCCTGGGGACATGACTCCTCCCCATGGGTCTCTAAGATTGGGGTAGATGGTTACCTTGAAGACCTTCTTAGCCCAGGTCCTGAAAGCCTCTTCCTGCCCACAGAGCTCATCTCCCTCCCTCATCTTCAGGATCCTCTCTCCTCCAAGCTCTTCCAGGAGGGTGTCCACGGCGTGTCCAAAGGCGCAGAAGTGAGGGTATGCCCGTGAGCCAAGGCCGAACACAGAGAACCTGCCAAGAAGACAACAGAAGGTCTAGAATAGGGGGCTGGGGAGAATGCAGCAGGGCTTCTGGGGTCATGGACTGTTACGTCCCCATAAATTCACGTGTGAAGCCCTGTCCCCCAGTGTGACTATTTGGAGATGGGGCCTTCAAGGAGGTAATTGAGGTCAAAAGGGCGGGGCCCTGATCCTTCTAAGAAGAGGGAGAGGCCCCTGAGAGCTCTCTTCTCCACCCCCAGTGACAGGCTCACAAGGAAAGTCCACGTGAGGACACAGCAAGAAGACGGATGTCTACAAGCCAGGAAGACAGGCCTCACCAGAAACCTTGATCTTGGACTTGCAGCTTCCAGAAGTGTTAGAAACAAATTTCTGTTGTCGAGGCCCCCAGCCTGTGGTACATTGTGATGGCTGCCCAAGCAGATAAAGACAACTGGTACCTCCAGAAGGGCAGTGTTTAGCCTCTGGTGGTCAGACCACCCCACACCCATTTGGAGAAGGCCATCTTTAAGCCTGGGAGCCCCTAAACCCTGCTCTCCCTTCCTTCTGGTCTCTGCTAGGTACCACTGTCCTCAGGAGAAAACTCCCAGTTGGTCCTTAGGAGGATGGGTGACCCAGGACCATTGGCTGTTTCTTGAGTGTCCCTTTCTAAGCTGGACTAATTGGGGCAATAAATCTACTGGATTAGCGGAAAAGTTCGTTTGAGTTTTTCTGTAAGACGTCACGGAAAACCCTGAATGAACTTTTTGGCCAACTCAATACATCAGTGGAAGACTTGACTTCTCAGGATACAACTAAATTAGTTTCAAGTACAAAGGGAATGAAAACTCTAGCATAGCAGTTCTTGGGGACATGTGCTAACAAGCAGATCAGAAGAACTGGTCATTAACACATCCAGTGTTGGTGTGTAAACAGGTTCTTCTAAAAGGGATTGAAAGATTTATAGATATGCTGGCTCCACCCTTTGCAGCGTCTGTGAAATTGATTTGTTTCACAAAGCCTCTTTGCTTGGAATGGACATATACACTCTGCTATATTTAAAATGAATACAGCAAGGATCTACTGTATAGCACATGGAATACTGGTCAATGTTATGTGGCAGCCTGGATGAGAGGGGAGTTTGGGGGAGTTTGGGGAGAATGGATATATGTATATATATGGCTCAGTCCCTTCACTGCTCACCTGAAACTGTCACAACACTTGTTTGCTAATTGGCTATACCCCAGTAGAAAATAAAAAAGTTTAATTTAAAAAAATGTCTGTTTGCATAGATGCCACAAGAAAATGTTGGGGTTTGAATCGATGGGGGTCAAGTTAATGAGAATTTTCTGAAGTCTGGGAAGAGGAGGGCTGTGTCCCAGATGACCCCCCCAGTCCTGCAGAGACTTGACATCACACTTCCAGGACTTGGTCCTGGGTGTGGGTTTTGACCTCACTGGCCCTAGATGGACAAGTGAACAAGTGGGATACGAACAACACCCCAACTTGCGTTTTTTTTCCAGGTTGGAATGTGACTATCCTGTGGGCGACTGTCATTTCAGACAAGTCAAGGAGTGGAGCTGTTTAACTGGCTCCTTACAGAGTCTGACTCTGTCCCTGAATCTCCTTGTTAAAGAATGATGGAGCCAGCCATCGCATGAAAGATTGCAATGGGGGATGAGGGGGAAACAATAGAGCAAGTTGGGAAGGGACCCTCTTGTTATTGGAGAATGAACTTGAGATGGGGTCCAGGTGTCTCATGAGATCATGTGAAAGTTAACATAGAGTAATATCCCCTCCTCTGAAATCCACATTGATCCTTCTTCATCTTATCCTCCTGCCCTTCTTTCCTGGGCGTTCCAGTCTTCCCAAGGGAGGGATGTAGGATTAGGTAGCATGTTTCCCCATCACTCCTTCACCCACAGTCCTCTTTTACTTGGATTTCTCAACTTTTCCCTGCAGGTGGTGAGAACTGGTGGCCAGCATGGGACTGCTTGGATGGGGGCCAGGAAGCTGCACTCCTGCCCCCAGCCAAGGCCTGAGCCTAATGCAGGTTTGAAAACTCAGTGCTAGTCATGCCTGTGGTTAGGGAGTTGTTCCCCAAACCTCTATTTATTTACTTATTTTAATATTTATTTATTTATCTGGATGCACTGGGTCTTAGTTGTGGCATGTAGGATCTTTAGCTGTGACATGTGGGATCTAGTTCCCTGACCAGAGATTGAACCCAGGCCCCCTGGATTGGGAGTGCAGTCTTAGCCACTGGACCGCCAGGGAAGTTGCTCCAATATTGATTATGTTTGAGATATCTGCCATACTTGACTACCTTTCACACTGTTATTTACTTAATAGTTGCTATTTAATTTACTTTTAATTTGTACTCTATTTGCACAAATTATTTGTACAATTATTTGTACTAGCTATTCAAACCCACTGGTGTTCACTAAGATACGGCCCAGGGAATTAACTCATTAACATGCTCCCCAATGCATCTGAAGGCCTGTGTCACAGTCACCTCCTATATACACATTTCATCACAGTCTAAACCTTATGATTGCAAAATTCCTATTTTAAGCTTCCAAACCAGAAAACTTGGCAAAATTATAATAGGGGCTAGATAGTAAATATTTTCAGGCTTGTAGGCTAAGAAGCAAAATTGATGTTATTATGCAGATATCTGTATAACAAGGAAGAAAATAAATTTCTGTATGCTTTTGGATAAAATTAAAAATATAATAGCAATAGTTATGGGGTACATTTTTCTAGTTATATATAGCTACTAATGAGAAGAATGGAATCCTTTTTTGAGGGGGGTATAGCATTTTGCTTAATTGGGGCTTGAAGGGAATATTTTCTATCATTAAATAAATTGTAGATATTCATCTGTAAAAGCCATTTTGGGTTGTACAGAAGTATACAGTGGCTGGGCTGGATTCAGCCCATGGGCTGCAGTTTGCCAACCCCTGCTCTTGGGCATGATAGATTTAATAAGGGAAAAATGGGTCTGACCGTCAAACCATGGATGTTTCAATGTCAAGCTAAAGAACATGAACTGATGTCAAAACCCATCAGTTCAAGGGTGAACCAAGGGGGAACCCTAATGCCAACTATGGGCCCTGGGTGACAATGATGTGTCAATACAGGTTCATCAACTGTATAAATGTACCACCATGGCAGGGGATGCTGATGATGGCGGAGGCTGTGTGTGTGTGTGTGTGTGTGTGTGTGTGTGTGTGTGTGTGTGTGTGTGTGTGTGTGTGTGTGTGTGTGTGTGTGTGTGTGTGTGTGTGTGTGTGTGTGTGTGTGTGTGTGTGTGTGTGTGTGTGTGTGTGTGTGTGTACGCGCGCTGAGGGTTGGGCAGGTAGTACACGCAAAATCTCTGTGCCTTCCCTTCAATTTTGCTGTGAATCTAAAGCTACTTTAAAAAAAACAAAGTTTATTAAAAAGTGTACTGATGGGGAATTCCCTGGTGGCCCAGCGGTTAGGTCTTTGTTGTTCAGTTGCTCAGTCATGTCTGACTCTTTGCGACCCCATGGACTGCAGCACGCCAGGGTTCCCTGTCCTTCACTATCTCCCGGACCTTGCTCAAAGTCATGTCCATTGAGTCGGTGATGCCAACCAATCAAGTTACATGGTAAGGTCAAAAAAGGAAAAAGTGTACTGATAGAAACAATACTTGGATATCTGGGAAGCCTGTGAGCTCCATCATCTTCTGAGCGTTGCCCTGAGCCGGTGTGGAGGAGGCTGCACTGGTGAAGGTCTAAGAGGTTCCTGGCCGGGCCTGAACACTGCTTACACAGTAGCCTCATCTTGACCAGTATCTATGAAACCAAGGGTTTGACATCCAGTTTTCTTCCTTTCCAAATACCCATGAAACTGAATCCACAACCACTGAAGTCAAAAATACCTGTCCATGTACTATATAAAATGTTCTTGTGGGATGTGACTATGCTTTGGGAAACAAGGGGTTGTGACAATATTTTTTTGAATCTGACTGTACATTGGAGGCAATTAGGGAGATTGAAAAAAACAAACAAGCAAAGCTTGGGTCCAAGTTTAGAGACCCAACTACATCAAAGTCTCTGGAGGTGGGGCTCAGGTATCTGTACATTGTGAACATCTCCAAGTGATTCTGATGAGCATCCGAGGTTGGGAACCATCAGGCCACAGTGAGGTGTCCCCAGAAGCTTCTAATAAATAAGATGTAGTAGCACTCATGAAGGGAACTCGCTGAGTTACATCTGGGGGATTAGCATCCTTTAGCACAAATGATATGAAGTTCATGCAAAGGGGTGAAACTTGGGTGATGGCAGCTCTGAAGGAGTGTGATTTGGGAAGAGGTCATAGGAGGGTCCAGGTAATGTGCTTTAATGAAGCAGGGGGACATCCCCAAACAGCGAGAGTGCAGCTAGTTACTCAAGGGATGAACGGACACAGGAGACCCCTCCCCAAACAGAGAGCCCACTCTGTTACTCTGTCCAGCTCCCCAAGAGCCTTCATCATCCCTGATGCCCTGGGCCCCTCTCTCACCTCACGTTGGCCAGGGGTCCAGTGCTCTCAAAGTTGTCTCTGAGGTCTGGCCCATCACCCGACGATTTGCGGGAGTCAGAATACGAGGAAACGCTGTTGAAACGCACTTTGTAGCTCCTGCCAAGACGAAAGAGAATCTGTGAACTCTGGTTCAGAGCCCCCATCCTGGGGTCAGCACCCCCATGACTGTCTGTGTTACCAGTCCTGGTCCTAGGACCTTCCACTGAGTGTTGAGTGAGATCATAACATATCCGTGGCCTTGACCAGAACATATCAACTCACCCTCGCCCAACACAAGGACACCTAGACATCACTTGATGCTATGTGTATTGAAAAGGTTTTAGCAGAAACAGAATCATGGACACAGAGAACAGACTGGTGGTTGCCAAGGAGGAGGGGGTGGTGGAGGGATGATGTGGGAGGTTGGGGTTAGCAGGTGTGAGCTTTTATACAGAGAAAGGATAAACAACAAGGTCCTACTGTATAGCACAGGGAACTATATTCAATAGCCTATGATAAACCATAATCAAAAAGAAAATTTTAAAAAGAATGATTATATGTAACTGAATCACTTTGCTGTACAATAGAAATTAATAAAACATTGTAAATCCTCTATACTTCAATTAAAAAATGTTAAGACTGAAGAAAAAAAGGAAAAGGTTTCAGACCACATTAATTGTCCATTCCTTAACCCATTAGACAATGTTTCCTTACTTCCCACATGTTCGCCAGGACAAGAATCATTCTGGGATCTTGTTAAGATGCAGATCCTGACTCAGTAGGTCCAGAGTAAGGCCTATGATGCTGCCTTTCTAAGAAGTTCCCAGGAGATGCCACTGGTCCCCAAGCCTTACACCAACTAGTGAAGAGTTAACACTCCTGCAGTCTGCTATAGTAACCATGAAAGAATGACATTTCTGCTGTCTGCTACAGTAGCCATGGGTTGTGTGTAACTGTTTAAATTCATTCAGATTGGATACAATGAAACATTCTGCTCCCCACGTGCGCTAAACTCACATCAAGGGCTTGACAGCCATGTGTGGCTAGTGGCTAATATACAGGATGACACAGACATAGAACATTTATGTGCTTGTAGAAAGGCTTATTGGGCAGTGCAGGACTGTCTCACTCAACAGTCTCTATCTTTTTTTTTCCTAAACAGAAAAATTGAAGTATATTGGATATACATTATTATAAGTTACAGGTGTACAACATAGTGATTCACAATTTTTAAAGGTTATACTCCATTTAAGGGCTTCCCTGGTGGCTCAGTGGTAAAGAATTCACCTGCCAATCCAAGATACACGGGTTCAATCCCTAGGTTGGGAAGATTCTCTGGAGAAGAAAATGGCAACCCACTCCAGTATTCTAGCTTGGGAAAGCCCATGGACACAAGAGCCTGGTGGGCTAGTCTACAGGGTCGAAAAAGAGTTGGACACCATTTGGTGACTAAACAACAACAACTCCATTTATAGTTATTCTAAAATATTGACTACATTCCCCCGTGTTACACAATATAACATTGCAGCTTATTTTACACATAACAGCTTGTACCCCTTAATCCCCTACCCCTATTTTACCCCTTCTCCTTCCCTCTCTCCACTGGTAACCACTACAACATTCTCTTTCAATAAAGTTATCGTCTTTAGACATTTCAAGGGTCTTTCACATTTCACATTTCAAATAAACATGAAAACTGTTCAGACACAGCCTGAAAAGAGATTGGATTTCTTATGTTGCTTCAAAGAAGGAGAAAAATGTCACTGGGACTCAAACCTTGGCATTGGAGGCTCAGGAGCCTCAAAATTAAAAAAAAAACCAAAAACAGTCTCCCAGTTTTCCTCTAAAAGTGATAAGTTTTGTTCTCAGACAAGGCAAAAACCAAACCAAACCAAAAAAACTCCAAGACCAACAAAACAAAACAAACCCCCAAACAACAACAACAAAAGACTTCCATAAAACGCTCAAATCAAAACCCCAAACACAAAAACTCAACACACAAATCTTAGTGCAAAAGACAAAAAAAGAAATTGCGCATTCTGGCAGCAGGGTTTCTAAGCTGGATGTTCTTCAAAGTTTTTGCTCCAGCATCAGGAAAGTTCTAAATATATGTAAGTGTATTTTCTGCCCTAAAATAGTCTCACATTGAGTCACATCTCCAAATAAGTCCTGTACCATATCAGGGGGTGGCTGTGTTGTTAGTGTGGGAGGGAGGGTTGATGGTTGTGGGGTAAAAATATCAGCACATGTATTTGTATGAGGTTTGAGGCTTTTCCAAATGTGTTCCTCTTTGTTATCATCCTTCGATCCCTGCACCAGCTCCCAGAGATGGTCAGGGCAGAGATAGTTTCTCCCTATTTGGAAGGTGAGAAAGATGGAGAAGCCCAGAGAGGTCAAGTAACAAGCTCAAGGTTACTCAGTGTGTTAGTGGCATGGCCTGCGTTAGAACTCGGGTCTCCTTGAGACCTGGGAGTGGCTTTCGATGCCGCAGCATCGGGCATGCGCACGTGCATACTCATCGCCGTGCGCGCGAGGGCTTACACCATTCACACACGCACATGAACGCCGGGCAAGCACGATCACACAGGTGCATCCTACACGTGCGTGTGAGCGCGCGCACACACACACACACACACACACACACACATGTGCACATATGGATGCTCTACCTGCGCTGGCTGTCACGAACTGCAGCCAGACCGTGGACCTCTGTGTCACCACGGGAGAGGGGAGGCCCTTTACGGGGAAAGAAACGCAAGGGTTCCGGGTACCTAGAGGGGAGAATGGATGGTGCCCTATCTCTCCCTGGAGGAGGGGTGAGAGGGACCTGCTGAAGGCCACCAGGATGGGGTGGGGAGGAGAGAGGCAGAGAGGGTGAGGAATAAGATGCTGGTCTTAAAAACAGAAGGAGGGCTGACGACCAGGGACTCAGCTGTCCCCTGGGTATGGGATGTAGGCAAGTTTGGCAACGTGTGCTTGGCTGAAAGAGAACCAAGAGGGATGTTCTGCAGAACGCAGCCTCTGAATGCCAGTCAGGGAATTCCCTGGCAGTCCAGTGGTTAAGACTTCACCTCCAAGCGCAGGGGTGCAGGTTCCACTCTTGGTCAGGGAGCTAAGATCTCACATGCCTTTTGGCCAAAAAACCAAAACATAAAACAGAAGTAGTACTGTAGCAAATTCTATAAAGACTTTAAAAGTGGTCCACATTTAAAAAAAATCAAACAAAATAAACAACAAATAAAATGCCAGCCAGCGATGACATCCAATGCTCAGCTTAAGACCTACTCCATGGTGGAAGCAACACCAGGTGTGATGCTCTCGAAGAAAGGCAGCTTATTACTCACAGGTTGTATGTCCTCTGCTTTGAGGGGATTTAAGGGCTTTTCAAGGGTAATTTTGGTTACGAGTGTTTGTCACCTTATGAAATATCTTTAGAACCCAACCGCATGTTAGGTGCAGTTTTACCAGTAACATCTTTTGACCTCAGGCATTTTCTTTGCCTTAGGAGGTATCTTGTTTGAAGTCAGCCTCCACGTGAGTGGATGCAACTCCGCCATGAACATCAGATGGAAAATTTCTGGGGAAAGAAGCTCACTGATTCTGAATGTAAGCTTCCAAAGGGTGGAGTAATAAGAACTATATTTACATGGCATTCAGCTTCTCATGGGGCTTCCCTGATGGCTCAAGCAGTAAAGCATCTACCTGCAATGCAGGAGACGTGGGTTCCATCCCTGGGTCAGGAAGATCCCCTGGAGAAGGAAATGGCAATCCACTCCAGTATTCTTGCCTGGGAAATCCCTTAGAGGAACCTGGCGGGCTGCAGTCCATCGGGCTGCAGAGTCGGACATAACTGAGCACACATGCACAGCTTCTCATAAGATGCTGATATCAATTTTTTACCTTGATTCTTACAAATTAGAAAGTTCACGCAGGTAGAATAAACCCAATTTGATGGAAAAGAAACTGAGGCACAGGGCTGTAAGGTGATTAAAGACCAGAATGTCCACCTCAGTGGACCACAGACACCCACTGGCTAAATAAGTCACAGCTGGACTTCAGGTCACAAAAGTATCCAGAACTCAGAGGTGAACCCCAGGTGCCAAGAGACAACTTTCGGTTTCCCCCCCAGAGTGCCACGGGACACTGGTGGGTCGTTTGCTTACTTCCTTTCCTCGTGCACAGAGTTAGGGTTCCTCATTTCCATCAAAGCGCAGCCAAATTTCTGGAGGTCGAAAGAGACAAGCGGGATGTGAGGCAGATATGATTAAATTGGGAATGGGTTTGGGCAGAGGGTCTGGGGGTCCCAACTGGCAAAAGAGGAGCCTGATGCCTGGGGGTCAGGGTGTCAGGGGCTTGGGCCAGGCAGCAGTGGTGTGCGTGGACGAGGACTGTTTATAAAGGGCTATAATTGTGGATCCCCCCCCACTCCCCACCCCACCTCAGCACACAAATTCCCTTTGTGGTGGTTTTCTACAAAATATTGTCCCTGCTTCTCTCATCTGGAGCAGGGGACACCAAGCTCTTGACTGGAGCATCCATTCCAAAGAAGCAGTGAGCTCAGGTGACAACATTTTCAGGAGGGCTCGGCTGGTCAGTGGACACCAATAGACTGAGGACTTGGAGTTGTCCAGTCTTGGCACAACCTGGACCCAAGTCGAGGTCACTGGCTTTGAGATTCTGGGAGGATTTGCTACTGAAGAGCAGGCGTCACTGCTGCCCCTCTTCTCTGCAGATGGAAACAGGTGCCAGAACAGGTAATAGGAGCTCATCTCACCTCCCCATTCTCAGGGGGGTCTCCATTGCCGAAGGTGCTGGTAACCACCAGGACCAGAGTTTCATGTTCCAGGTGTACAATGTCATATTCTTCCATGGACATCACCTAGGTGGGAGATTGAGAGGGGAGAAGAAGGGAGAAGGTGATGAGGAGAGAGAAGGGGTAGGAGAGAAAAAGTGATGGGGGAAGAGAAGAGAGGAAGAACAGGAGTTATCTTGAGCCATCTCCTTAGGACAGAGATCCAAAGGTTCTGGGTGCCACTGTTTCAATGGGCCCAAGTGGGTAGAACTTAAAGCTTGTTGGTAGTATGGGTTGCCTGTGGCCTGAAGGACCACAGAGAGTCTGGGGCAATGCGTTGGCTGCCAGTAGAGGCAGATCTTGACTGGGACACATGGGCCTCTTACACCCAAAGTTGCTGGAGTCTTCTTGACCACATGTAGGCTGGGAATGACCCAGCTGGATCTGACCAACTGTGTGCTCAGGTTCCTTTCTAATCTTCCATCCAGCAGTGTGGAGGACCTGAGCCAAACACATCAGTGCGCTAAGTCACTTCAGCCCTATAACTGTTTATAACCCTATGGACTGTAGCCCATCAGGCTCCTCTAACCATGGGATTCTCCAGGCAAGGATAGTGGAGTAGGTTACCATACCCTCCTCCAGGGGATCTTCTGACCCAAGGATCAAACCTGTGTCTCTTTAGTTCTGCACTGGAGCACCACCTGGGAAGCCCACCTTGAAGATTGCTTTGCCCTATCTCTTAGAATTCCTTGGGTACCATTTCTCAGAGTAGGTCCTAAGAAAACACTGTCTCCTTAGATGCGCTTTAAAAATAAGTGAGCCATAAGCAAACATCTTTGGGAAACATTTATATTCTCTCCTCTTCTCTTTTGGAGATGGTAACACACATGTGCAGAGTAAAGGCTCTCAGAATTCCTGCAGCAAAGAAACCCACTGAATTGTATTAAATGCGGGGCTTCCCAGACTGACTTCCAGATTTGTTTTTCAGAAACTTTCTAACATTTTGGTCTAGAACTGGGGGTTATGATTCCTGAACTCCTGAAGAGTTCACAGGGAGAGAGGCATCATTGTCCCTTGAAATACATGCAGGTGGGCTGACAGGCATCTTCAGATGAGCTGTTACCCACTCTCAAAGGGTTCTTCTCTGCTGACTTCCTCTGCTCCCTCCCCAGCTTCACCAGGAGGGCCCAGAGAGCAATGGAACTGCCTGCTACCTACCTTGGCATCAAAGGCGTGTTTGAAGATCTCACATAAGGTTTTGGCATAAGCCTGTGACTTGCCCGTCTCTGTGGCATAAAGGATGGTAGCCTTAACCCTCTTGGCCATAGCCTGCCCCATCAGTTTGGCTGAGAACTTGACGGCTCTGTGGGGGTAGAGGGTGGAGAGAAAGACGGGAAGTGTAGAAGGGAGGGAGGATGTCAGACTGGGACTTGGGAGCAAAAACCATGATCCATGAGATACAACAGGAGGGAACATACTCTCCTCATCTCTGATGGTGTCAGGGATACTCAAAATGTGAGCTGAGGCGCCATATTGATCCCTTTCTTAAGTCCCTCCAGAGCAACTAGTCATGAGCTAACATGGTTGGTGAGCTTTGTTAGTTTGTTACTTGATGGATCGATCCCAGCCATGAGAACCTTGGTTTGCCAAGCATTGCCTCAAAAGATGACCATTCATTCATCCATTCACTCATTTGGTCATTCATCATGTGTTTTGTTGAGGCCTAGCTATGTGCCAGGCATTGTTATAGGAATGGAAGAACAGAGAAATGGCTGTCGTGGGGCCATTCTTATGTGTGTGTGTGTGAGAGACAGACAGAGAGAGAAAATGAATCACTAATAAATGAACAGGCATTGAGCTTGAGGGGATTTTAGAGGTTTATAACTCCACAAAAGAAGGACCAGGTCTGGTTTAGTCAGCCTTGCACATTCAGAGTTTTGCAAAGGGTGATTCTTAATAGGCATTAAATATCTATCAAGAGCAGAAATGGATTTTAAACCTGCTGCTACCACCAAAGCCCCTGGGAGCTTAAATGTCAAGTCGGGGCTCTTTCTAGTTAAATGGAGGATCCAGAAACAGTGTTTCTTCTTTCTCATCTATGAGGGTGTGGGCTTGGCAGGTGGGCCAGAGGCTCAGGAATGCCTGTGTTCACCTTCCAAGCAAGCATCCCTGTTCTAAGAAGGAATCTCTCTGAGTAGATAAATTGCTAATTACCCTCACCTGGGGATTATTGGTGGTAAATTCATCATTTTTTAGACTCAGGGAAACCACCCACGCTGCCTGAGAGTTAAGGGGGAGAAATAGAAAAGAATAAAAGGCACCTGGAGGGTTCCCTTTGAATGATCAGAGCAGAAAAAAGCATCTGTAATTAACTCCCATTGTTTCTACCTCAAACTTAATAGTGCAATTAATGCTTTAGATTTTTCCCTCCCTTCTTCCCTCAGAGACAGGTTGAATTGAACTGAAACCAAAGGCTGCTATGCCTGAGAACTGGTGATGCTCTCCTTAGGGAAGGGATGGCTGCTGATGTGGTCCAGCTTGGCTGGAAGAGAACTGTTAGGTAGAAGGAGAGAGAGGAGGGAGGGAAGGAGAGATCCCATGGACCATATGGGTGGAGCCAGGACCTAGGTTTCAGTCCCTGCAAGATTTACCAGTCACCTGTAGAGAGCAGAGAGTTCTAGAACCAAGGGGCTGAGGAAAGTGAGTAGCTCAGTGCACACTACCTCCTCTGCCAAAATAAGGGGTCTGTGAGGAGTGGATCAGGGAGTTCTCTGTCTTTAGACAGAAGGCAGGCATCCCCATGAAACCATCTCAGTCGGGCCCACCCCACTTATCCCCTGGCTGACCACAGTTCTTCAGGACAATGACTCTTCAGTAGCCTTGGTCCTAACCCTCTCCCCTCCCTCCTTTTCTCAGTGAAATCTTTCTTCATTTCATTCATTAACTCAATTGGCATCTCCTGAAGGAAGCCCCCTTTGACCTCTCAGACTCGGTGACGTCTATGTTGGACTTCCATGAATCCTTCCTTGAAGGTAGCTGTGAGCTTCATGCTGGCAGGATCATATTATCAGGCTTGTCAGTGCCTGGCACTGAGTATCCACTTTTGTTGGCCAGATGAGTGAATTGAAGGAGCGAGATGAGATTCAGCCCTGATGACTGTCCACTCTAGGCAGTGGTGTGCTGGAGCCAGCTCATCCCAGCGCCTCCTGACTCTGGCTTCAGTGACTTCCTGTTGGGAGCTTGAAACTGGCTATAGTGGGAATATTTATACCATGGAAATTGGTAAATGTTACAAGTCTGTTAATGTTATATTACTGTGGCCACCATTATTATTAGGAGAGCTGGTTTATCAACACAACACTGCCTCCAGGACAAGAATTTGGGAACCTGGGGGTGGTTGGGAAGAGGTTAGGAAGGAAAAGGGTCATGGCAATGTGCACATCCCAAACTCTGGGGCAAAGGAGGGACAGGGGTGTTGGGGAAAATGGAGAAGTCACGTTACCCAAGAGGTCAGAGGCACAGCATCCTCCCAGCCTTCTTTTCTGGGGCTCTCTGAATTTGGGGACACATACATCACCCCTCCCTACCTGCTTTAGGAGACTTACTCTGCCAGCTTCTTGAAGCCGATGGCTCGCCGCTTTGTGGGGGTCCCGTTGGTGCCTTTCCAGACATGGGTGTTCCAAGGGTCAGGCTGGGGAGAGAGGACCACGGTCACCACAGTGAGGGAGCCTGGTTCCCCTCGGGAGATGCCCAGGAACCCTGGGGGCTTATGGCTGCCTGGCCACGCCCAACCCTTAGCCCTCGAAGGGAGTGAGTCTGCCGGTGGCAACCCCAGGAGACCTGGCAGAGTGGCTGGCCCAGCCTCCCTGCACTGTCCTGCCAGACCTTCCCACTCAGACCCTCTCCGACTCATGACCCCTGACTACTTGTTTCAGTTTCATTTGTCTTTCAGCTCGAGCAGTACTGTCCAATCTCACGGCTGCACTTGAGAGTCTGAAAGGCGAGTCTGAACTGAGGAGTGCTCTGAGCCAGCAGACCCCAGCCTTTCGGGCACCAGGCACCAGTTTTGTAGAAGACAGGTTTCCCACAGACCCGGGTGGGCGGGGGATGGCTTCAGGATGATTCAAGCCCATTCCATTTATTGCACACTTTATTTCTATTATTACATCAGCTCCACCTCAGCTCATCAGGCATTAGATCCTGGGGTTTGGGGACCTCTGCTCTAGCTGCAACATGCACACTGGCTACTGGAGATTTAGGACCAAAGAGGTGGAGAGGGGTGGGACCTGGTATTCAAAGGAGGGTGTGAGTCGGTAGTTGAGCATCTCCTGGTGGAAGACGGGGGTGATGCTGCCCGACATGGGGGGCACGATCCACACCCAGTCAGCGGGGCAGCCCCCCCGGCAGCGGTATTCGTTCTCCATGTGCTTAATGAAGGACTCGGTGGCGGAGTGGTGGTCAACGATGGTGACCTTGTCGCTCTGTGGGAGGAGAGGACACCAGGAGTCAGGAGGAAAGACAAGCTGGGCTGTTTCGGGGCTCCCTCACCCCCAGAGCAGTGTTTCCCAAAGGGTGGTCCTGGGGATGATTCTAGGCAGTGTCCAGCAATTCTCTGCATTTTTTTTTTTTTCGATCCTGATCATATCCAGGAAAAAGACTCTGTGCTGTGCTTAGTCGCTTAGCTGTGTCTGACTCTTTTCGACCCCATGGACTGCAGCCCATCAGGCTCCTCTGTCCAATGGGCATTCTCCAGGCAAGAAGACTAGAGTGGGTTGCCATGCCCTCCTCCAGGGGATCTTCCCGACCCAGGGATTGACCCCAGGTCTCTCTCATTGCAGGTGGATTCTTTACTGTCTTAGCCACCAGGGAAGCCCAGAGAGACTCTATTTGATGCTAATTCATCTTTAACATTTCTCTTGCCAATATTCCTCTCTCCTTCCTCCCTCTTTTTTTTTTTTTTTTTTTTTTTTTTAATGAGAGAGGAAACTCAGGCAACTAGAATCTGACAACTTGTGCTGTTTCCCTTGTATTTGTTTATATATTTATTTAAGTTTACCATTCTCTTCTGTTTATGGCAAATGATACTGGTTCTCCACTTATGAAGGTGATACAGAATCCTTTTTTTAAAATTGGAGTATAATTACTTTACAATGTTGTGTCAGTTCCTGCTGTATAGTAAAGTGAATCAGCCGTATGTACACATGGAGCCCCTCCCTCTTGAGCCTCCCCCTCCCCACTCCTCCCCTCTAGGTCCTCACAAAGCACCGAGCTGGGCTCCCCGTGCCTGACAGCAGGTTTCCACTAGCTACCTGTTTTACACATAGTACCTTATATGTCCTCTCACATCTCTGCTGTCTGTGGCTCGCCAACCTTCATACCAGTCCACCAGACCACCAGAGTATCCGCCTTCATTTTCAGCAACTCCCCAAACTTCACTCCTCCGTGGTCAAGAGTGAAGGGAGGGGGCTTCTTGCCCCTTCAACCCCATCTCAGCTGGTTTCTGCCCTGGGATATACATTTCCCAGTTTGCCCAGTCCCCCTGTTCCTGACATGGGGACCTGTGGTTCATATTCAGGTCTTTATATGACTTGATATGCTCATTCTACTGCCTGTGGGTGCCTCCCACGTATGTCTATGAGGGTCCAGCTCTGCAGACTGTCACTCCCAGAAGACAGAGCTGGTCTTTACTACGGGAAGTGACCTCTCTTCTATGGGTCTCTTGCTTTGCCCAAGAGAATCCCAGCTTATGCCCATGTGCTGTCACAGTTATTAGTGGTGCCCCCACTTTGCTCTCTAAAGTGTCATGCTTTAGCAGATAATCTTTTATTGGCTGTGTTGTATGGCATGCAGGATCTTAGTTCCCTGACCAGGGATTGAAGTTGGGGCCCCTGCAGTGGAAGCTCGGAGTCCTAACCACTGGACCAGCAGGGAATTCCCTAGCTGATAATTTTTAAAACCATCATACTATATATATAATGGGCTTCCCTGGTGGCTCAGTGGCAAAGAATCTGCCTGCCAATACAGGAGATGCAGGTTTGGGTCAATCTTCCTGGGTCAGGAAGATTCCCTGGAGAAGAAAATGACAACCCACTCCAGTATTCTTGCCTGGAGAATCCCATGGGCAAAGGAGCCTGGTGGGCTACAGTCCATGAGGTTTCAAAGAGTCAGACATGACTTAGCAACTAAACAACAACTCAACTATATATATTTTAGCATTTACCATGGAGCTACATGCACTGGGGGGCCTATATGTCTCTGATCATGACGATGAATATTTGTCTCTGCTATGTAGAAGTCTGAGTGTCTAAGAGGTCAAGATACAGAGGATGTTTACCATTTCAATTCTAAAAAAATTAAGCAACAAGTCATAAACCCTCTATCTTTTTGTCTCTCCCTCAAATGGTCCCCCTCCCCCAAGATCCATGATGGGGAGTCAAGCATACATGATGGGAAGGACACCTTGCTTATGAGCAGAGCCCTGCAAACAAGGTTCCTGGGAGCTGGGCTCTTCACCTTCTGCCCTACGACTCTGAAAGTTTTTAGCTCCCCCTTTGCGGCCTGGCAGCCGGGAGGCGTGCCCTGGCGCTACCTGGAAGCTGTATAGAACCGCAATATTGATCTCCACCAGGGCCTGGTCCTTCCAAAGAGAGGATGTCTTCCTCATGTCCAAGTTCATCTTCTTGGCCACATCCTGAAAGGGGAAGGAAACACAGACTCACAGGCCGGGCTCCCTCTGGGTTTCAGACTCAAGAGGGACTGGGCTAGCATCACCAATAAAATTCTTCATTAATTAATGAACTCATATGCAGACTAACTCACTCAAATTTTTTTTTTTTTTTAATTGAGGACATACTGGTAGCAGGAAACTAGAGGGACTTGACTGGCCCTTTGGTTACTGAGCTTACCTTCTAGAGGGGGGGAGAGACAGAAAATAATACTATGATGAGTGTTAATTCCTAGGAAGAAAATAAGGCAAGGAACTAGGAGAAAGAGGGATTTAGGGGCAGGATGCATTGAACCAGGATAGTCACTGAAGGACCACTGCAACGGTGGCACACACATGAGATCCAAATGATGGAAGAAGCAAGACATTTGAAAATCTTGGGAGCAAATGTTCTAGGCAGAAAGAACAGTATGTGCAAAGAGCCTGGGGTGGGATCAGGCTGGTGTTGAGATACAGAAAGAAGGTCAATGTATTTGAACTGTAGGGAGTCAGGGGGATGCAGGACTCTGATGAAAAAGAGAGACGCAGGACTGGCTTATGCAGGGTGTGTGAAGAGGTCAGGATTTTATTTCAAATATGATGAGGAGGGTCTTTGAAGGGCTTTAAGGAGCTATTCAGGTCTGGGAGTGATAGTAGTTGCTTTCTATCTTTTTTTTTTTTAATTCTTTTTCTTTCTAATCATCACTACTTTCTATTGGGGAAAACTCTCCACCCATTCCATTTCATCTCTGGAGTGGCCACTACTTGTAATCTAGATCATGAGTATTTTGAGTTTATGGAGACACCTGTCGACTCCATTTGACCGATGAGGAAACTGAGGTTAAGACTGCTGCACAGACGTGCTTGCAGTTCACAGAGCCAGTTGGCCTCAGAGCTGGAGCCCAGGGAGTTGAGTAACACCCAAGACCTGGGAGTGGCTCCCCAGCCAGCTGACTCCTTTGGCAAAACTGCTTGGCAAAAACAACCCCTGACATTTAAGTTACGGCTCCAGCTCCAGTAGGAGCCGATGTCAGAAGCAGGGAAGACCCAATAGCAAATCCATTAATTAGAGCCTGGCTTCTCACTTCCTCTGTCAATTCTAGTCATTTGTGGGAACCTAGGTCTCATTATGGGGCTAGAATGTGACAATTTCTCAAGTTTGAGTAAATTACCTCGCAGGCCCAGCTGTCAACACTTGTAATAATGGCAGTTAGTGTCGGAAGGCTGGGGCGGGAGCGAGTCTCACTTAAGTTACTCAGTGACTACTCTTTGCAATCGAAATGTGAACCTGAATCATGAAAGCAGACACTAATTTACTCTTTGGAGACTGGGGCGTTAGGTTCTGTTTGGGGGTCTTTTAGCGGTGACACAAACGCAAAGAGTAGGAAATTGGCTGCTTTACATAAATACATATAAAACTTGAGTTATTTTATATAAGAGAGTGTGTACAGTCATGCTGCTATTGTTATTTCTACCACATTATTTTGGTTAAAACAATAGAAATTAGTTGCAGCATCATCTAATGACTTCTTTTAAGTCATATGTATTAAGTCAAATACATATGACTTAAAAAAAATCCCCAAACATGACTTGAGCCACAACTCTGAAAATTACCTAGAAATGTTTTTTCCTTTCTGTCAGGAGTTTGTATAGACCAAATGTCAGAGGTATTGGTTTGGTAACATTTATATATTGCAGTATAAATACTGCTGTAGGGTGAGTTAACACCTCTATCCAGTCACATAATTACCATTTCTTTTTTTTGTGGTGACGTTAAGATATAGTTTCTCTGAAACTTTGAAATTCATAACACAGTATCATTATTGACTATAATAACTATGCTGTGCATTAGATCTCCAGGACTTATCTGCAAGTTACAAGTCTGTACCCATCAACAAATATCTTTCCCAGTTCTCCTGTCACCTGCCCCTGCCAACCACCCTCCCCGCAACCCCCTCACAGCCCCTGGGAAACACCACCTGCCTCTCTGTTTTACGGAGTTTGGCTTTTTTAGATTCCATACAGAAGTGAGATCACCCAGTATCTGTCTTTTTATGTCTGATTTATGTCATTAGCATAATGCCCTCAAGGTCCACCCAGGTGAATGTCCCTGGATTTTTAACACTATAAACCTAACGCTTGACTCTGCATTCGAATTTTGCTCTGTGCTCTGTTTACTGTGTGACACGGGCTCAGGGCTTAACTTCTCTGTTCCTCAGTGGTTTCTTCTGAAATAAGGCCAACCACAGCAGACTGTTGTTAGAGACAGCATTTGCTGGCAAAACCGCAGCGATGCTGACACATTCAGCAAAGCGGAGCCCCAGGGAGCCGTCCGCCCAGCAATGTTCAGTAGATGGAGATGACTCAGCCTGGGGTGGGGGTAGCAGGGGAATGGGGGGTGGGGAGTCAGACCCTCCACTGAGAAATGCACATGGTGGGAAAAATCACTGCCAACGCTCCCTCCTTGTTTTTTCAGAAAAGAGACCAAAACTGCCCCAAGTTCATGCCCCTTCCCAAAGCTTCTAACCAGGTTTGACCTTGACAGGCAGGGCAGTAGAATGGTTGTGAACTTGAGTCATAATACCAGCCTGGGTTCACACCCCAGCTCTGCCACTCCCTAGCTGTGACTCTGAACTTGTCATGTTAATCCACCAAAAGGCCTCAGTTTCCTCATCTGTGAAGGGGGGATTTTCACACCTGGAGGATGTGATGAAGATCAAATGAGTATACAATAATCTGCAAAGCGCTTGGAGTGGCACTCAGCATATAGCACACATACTCTTAATGCCACGGAAGCCTTCAGAAAGGCCAGGGGCTTCCTTATAGCTGCAGGTTCTGTGTTAATTTCTTCCAGTTTCTGAGCCTCAGAGCTCAGCTGTGGGGAAGGACCACTGAGCCCATGCCCCCCACCACATGCATCCCCCGTCAGGATGGCCTGGGAAAGGCTTCACCTCCAGGATGTTGTATCGGGAGCTGTCACAATAGTCGCGGACGCCAATCTCTGTGCCCATGTACCAGCCGCTGAAGGGACAGGCGCTGAACTCCAGGCCGCCGATCTCCAGGAGCATGTTGGACACAGCGGGGAGGCCGTACCACTTCAGTCCAAGGTCCTTGAACCACTCGAGCCTGTGGAGAGCAACACAGCCCAGCTTGCTGTGGGACGTGGGACGGGAGCCTCAGGGGAAGACACGTGGGCAGGATCTCCTTAGTCTGGGGATGCTGAAATGCCAGTGACTGACTGGGGCTTACTACTTTGGAACCTGATTTCTGGGCTTGCGTCTGACCTGTGGAATCACACTGCCATCCACATCAGAGGCCGGAGAATATGTACTTTCACATATTTCCCAGGTGATTTGCATGGACATCCAGGCCTGGGAACTACTGCCATGGGCTGCTCTTTATCCCCTAAACTCACCTGGAAGGTGAATTCAGGAGAAAGTGAGCATCGCTGAGTTCCTTTTTCTTTTCTTTTTTTAATTAAGTTTTTGTTTTGTATTAGGGTATAGCCAATTCACAATGTTGTGGTAATTTCAGGTAAACAGTGAAGAGACTCAGCCACACATTTACATGGATCATTCTCCCCCAAACTCCCCTCCCATCCAGGCTGCCACAGAACATTGAGCAGAGTTCCCTATGCTACTCAATAGGTCCTTGTTGGTTATCCATTTTAAATATAGAGCTGCTGAGTTCCTTCTGATCTCAGGGCCTTTGCATGGCAGTTCCTTCCTCCTCTTTTCCTCCTGTGCCTGTCCAGCTCTTACCCACACTTTTGTTCTCAGCTAAAATGCTGCTTACTCTGGGAAGTCTTCTCTGATGCCCGATCTGGGATGGGTCAGACACCTTCATGCCTCTAGGTACCATAACATTTATTTTGTGACACTTGATTGGAATTAAGTGGTTTGTTTGGGTAACTGATCTCCTTTTTGAGATTGAAAGCACCACAGAGGTGGGGACCAAGTCAGTGACAAAGGCCTGCACAATTCATGACCCAGAGTGGGAATAATAAACAGTTTTGAATGACAAGTGAATGAATGAATGGAGGCCAAGTTTCACCATTGAAGCTGGTTGAGCTCCCAGATATCAGGCAGTGTCAGGAGCCTTAGTACACTTGCTCCATCTCCAGAGCCTGGAGCAAGGTGGGCAAGTAAGGCCCTGGCCTTGGGTGCAAAATTGAGGGGCACCAACCCAGTAATCAAGATCAAATATTCTAAATTAATTCAGTGTCTTTAAAAAAAATTAACACAAAACCTCCACGATGAACAAAACATCAAAACTTTACATAAAGACAGGATCCCACTCTGCATTTGTATATTTTACCTCACCTGCTTACCTTAATCTCAGCCCTGAACTTTTTGTTGTTTAAGAATTTTGATACATTATGCATCACAGATTTAAAAAGCTAATCTTGATTTTTAAAAATTACATTAAAATACTATTTATTTGATGACTGATTTTTTTTGTGTGCTTTCTCCATCAATTTCGCTCCTGAGGCCAGGTCTTATTGTGGAGTTCTTTTACTCTCAAAAACTGTAAATTCTATTTGCGTTGCTGGCCTCAGCCCTCACAGCCCCATCCCAACTCCAAACTACTTTTGAACTTGAGCTGCATCAGGTCACATAGTTTTCAATGCTTCCCTCTATTTAAAATTTGCACCCATAACAATACAGGAAGTGCTTCTGCTCTTTCACCCCTTGTGTGTGTGTGTGTATGTTGGTCGCTTTAGTCATGTCTGATCCTTTGTGACCCCATGGACTATAGACCATCAGGCTACTCTGTCCGTGAGATTCTCCAGGCAAGAACACTGGAGCGGGTTGCCATTGCCTTCTCCAACTTCAGCCCTTAGGGTTGGAAAATGGATAGGTCCAGGTTGATGACTTAAAAGGGGTGGGGTAAAGAGGGAAATTTTTAAAGAATTGAAGTATAGTCGATATATAATATTACATAAGTTACAGGTGTACAATTTTTAAAGGTTACATTCCATTTATAGTTGTTATAAAATACTGGCTATATTGGGGCTTCCCTGGTGGCTCAGAAAGTAAAGAATCTGCCTACAATGTGGGAGATTTGGGTTCAATCCCTGGCTTGGAAAGATCCACTGGAGGAGGGCATGGCAACCCACTCCAGTGTTCTTGCCTGGAGAATTCCATGGACAGAGGAGGCTGGCAGGTTACAGTCCATGGATCTCAAAGAGTTGGACACAACTGAATGACTAAGCACACAGCACTGGCTATATTCCCTATGTTGTACAATATATTCTTGTAGCTTATTTATTTTATCCATAATGGTTTTTACCTCTTTATCCCCTATACCTCTACTGCCCCTCACCTATTTCATCTCCCCACTGGGACCATTATTATTATTATTCTCTATATCTGTATTCTCTATATTCTGTATATCTGTATTCTCTATCTCCTCCTTTTTTGTTATATTCACTAGCTTGTTGTATTTTTTAGGTTCTAAACCTAAGTGATATCATATAGTATTTGGTTTTCTCTATCTGACTTATAAGGAGGGGGATTTTGATTCAGAGAATATGATGGTCCCTCGGATGGGGAAGGAGGAATTACTGATCTCGAGGGAACCCACCTTGTCTTGGCCCCATGGTGAGGATAGGAACCAAAACCCCCTTCAGCCTCTGTCTGGGCTGGAGAGACAGGAGGGGGTCCCAGGGTTGGGCAGAGAGGGGCACTGGGTAAACCCTCCCCCGCCCCTCCCCACACCAGGCCTCTTACTTGGGGTGCCTGATGGGGACTTCCAGCACCAACTCTGGAGGGATCTGGAAGAGCTCCGGGTCGTTGCCGTTAGCCTGGAGCAGGAGCGGCAGGACATCAAAGCGACTTCGTGGGGGTTTCCAGCCCTGCTGTATGCAGATCTGCAAGCCAAGCCACCAGGTCAAACCACTGAGCCCCAGACCCTCCAGAGGCAACAGCGGTGAGGGCAGGGGCCGAGGTCCCAGGGCCCGCCCCCCAGCGGCCCCTTCCTCTGGAGGCTCCAGGCCAGGTCACCTCCTTCATGAAGTTCTCCCTGACATCATCCCGTAACTAGTACAACCTCCCGTTCTTCCACGGGATGGAAGACAAACCCGTCCTCCGGCCCCTCACTTGGTGATGTTTCCTGGGCCTTCCCTGCCCTCTGGGAACTCCCAGAGCAAGGGTGAACTGACACTCGCATTGGAAGTATTTGCACTCGGTGCCCTGAGTGCAAAGATACGAAGAAAATCTCCCAAATTGGATGAGGGCAGATCTCTCAGAATGACCACAGAAAAATGCACCTGTTAAAGCAGCTATCCATCGAAATATAAAGCCAGCCATGCAAGTAATTTAAAATTTTCTAGCAGACACATTTTAAAACGTATTAAAAAGACACTCCAAAACCCTAAAGCAAAACCAGGCAAAGATAAATTTAAATAATATATTCATTTGAAACAGTTTTAATTTCAATAATATTTAATTAGTAATTAATTATAGCATGATATTGATTATATAAATAGTAGTAGTAATTTATTAACACTATACTAAAACATTAATATAAAATATGAATAATATAACCACACATTAAAATAGTATTATCAATATTATATTATTAATATTTATATAAAATATTAATTATATATAAATATTATATGATATTGATAGCATATATAACTATAAACTATATTATTAGTATTTTAATAGGGGCACAGTGGTGAAGAACCCACTGCCAATGCAGGAGACAAAGACTCAGACACGTCTAAATGACTGAGCAGGTGCAGAAGCGTGCAAGCGCACACGCGCGCACACACACACACACACACACACACACACGGTGTGGTTCAGTCACTAAGTTGTATCTGACTCTTCTGTGACCTCATGGACCGTAGTCCACCATGCTCCTCTGTCCATGGGATTTCCCAGCTAAGAATACTGAAGTGTGTTGCCGTTTCATTTTCTGGGGGATCTTCCCAACCCAGGAATCGAACCCGTGGTTCCTGCATTGGCAGACAGATTCTTTACCTCTGAGCCACGAGGGAAACCTTATTAACAGTATATTTGGCACTAAAATTAGATATGAAAATATTAATTCAATAAAATATAAAAATATATAATTAAAACACCATTAACTGATTAATGATAAATAATATATTTAAAGATATTTAACATAAAATTAACTATATGTGTTAATACAATAAATGTATTAATTTATTAATAAATAGAAATAAATTAGTCCCATATTACCCACAACATTATTTTTCATGTTTTTCATATTTTTCAGGTAATCAAGATACAAATTACTAATGAGATCGTTCCACTCTTTTTTTGTTCTCCATCTTGGAGACTGTGTGCCTTACACTTAGGGCACATTTCCATCTAGACTCACAGCATTTCATGTGGTCACTGGCTAGGTGCGGCCAGTGGCGGCCATGCTGGGGCTTTTGAAAGTTACAGTTATGTGGTTATGTTTGGGGTGATTCCCTCTGCTGGGCTGGTGGACAGAGGAAGCACAGAAGTGTGGGTTTGGGAGAGCATGTGGTATCAGTGAGGTTCCTGGAGACAGAAGGAGAGGAAGAGGCTGTGGCATGTCTGTCCTGGCTGCCACAAGGACAGGGTGAGCCAAGTATACAGTTAGAGCTCAGCCAGGTGGAGCAGAGAGTCTGGCTGAGGCTAAATGGCGCAGGTGTGGCTCCTGGTTGCCCTGCTTACAGCCCCCTTCCCAGGATAATAACATCTTAACAAGAAAAGCTCCCTGCAAATGAAGTTGGCAGCCAAGAGGATGGGGGGCAGCTCCCTCATGGGGGAGGTACTGGGGTGAGGCATGAGGGTGGTTTGAGGAAAGAACAAGGATGAAGCAGAATGGTGGCTGAGTGGGTGACAAGTAAAAGAGGGAACCAGGCCTGTATGCCTGAGGTGCTCCAGGAGTGGGGTCAGCCTATGATACCTCCTGTGGGCGCAGATGCTGGAAGCTTCCAGGCCGTACCTGTGCTGCCTGTGTACACCACCACCTGGAAAGAACCTGGATGGGGAGAAGGTGGTGTTCGTGTTCCTAGTGGCTTGTATGAACGGACGTGGGCTGCTAGCAATAGCGGGGTGTTGGAGAGTCAAGCTCATCCGGAGAGGGGTTGGGTGGGTGGGCAGCAATGCTGTACAGAGACATGAATGAAAGGATGAAGGGGACGAGGCTGACATATACCTCACTCAGAAAAGAGGGCTGGAACTCTGCACTCCCAAGGCAGGAGGCTTGAGTTCAATCCCTGGTCAGGGAACTAGATCCTACATGCTGCAACTAAGAGTTTGCATGCCACAACTCAAGAGTTCACGTCAACTAAAAGACCCCACATGCAGCAACTGAGACCTGGTGCAGCCAAATAAAGAAGTATTTTTTGAAAAAGAAAAGATGATGCTAGATATGACTTCCACATATTAGTTCCCCTCCTCCCAGGGGAAGGCAGGAGATTTGACTTGTACTTCTGGCTTTCCCTTTGCTAGTGCAGGAGCCTTGGATAATGCATTTGGCCAGTCTGAGTGGGACTCAGTCTACTCATCTGTGAAATGGGACAACAGTTCCCATCATGAGGTCTGGGTGACATAATGACATGAAAACGACCAGCTGTAACAGAACCAGCTGGACTGGAGGCAGGCAGACACAGCAGGAGGTCTGGAGGTGAGTAATCTGCACCTACTGCCTACTCTCTCTGTGATGATATTAAACCAGAAAAGTCTGTGGATAAAGAGAGTTTGGGGGATGAGAGTCTGTGTGGGGGAGGGGTGGGGGCACGTACCTCCGTGAACTCCACGTTGGCTGGATCCCCCAGGATGGAGCCGTCGGGTTGCTTGTAGCCAGCATAGCGGATGAGTTGAGAGTTCCAAACGCGGAAGTCATGCTTGCCGTCGGTCCTCTGGGGAAATATGGTGATCGCAGATCTGTGGTGGAGAGAGGGGGACATTTGGCATCGGGGCTGGGCTTGCACTTCGGAGAAAGACTAAAAGAAGAGCTGCTCAGGTCCATGGTGCACAAGGCTCAGGGTGGATCCCCATCTGCTCTGAGGCCCCCAGGGCCCATGGGGCAGCTGTTGGAAGGGGTGGGACTTTGTTCTGTCCCTCCACTGACCACTAGGTGAGGAAGGGGGGAGGAAGGATGCCCTGGGCCAGCTCACGGAAGGAAACAGAATGCTTCTCCAACTGGAGTCTTTCGAACAATCTTGACTTGGGCCATTTTTCCAAAAAGTTCTTTTGCAGCAGGTAGTCCTCAGGGGGAGAAAAAATCATCAGGCTCTGTTTCCTGTTAAGAACTTACCACTGATTCCCAGTTTCAGTCTTTCTTTTACCACCATCATTATTGCCCCAGTTGCTCACCCCCTCTACAGATTTGAGATCAACTTTCATTTGTACTGATATTTATTGACTTAAAAAAAGTGAAGACTGCCCCTGGCCTCACTCACCCAAACAGGCAACTGTGAGACCCTGTATTATTATTAAACTGTAGAAAGATGTTGCTGCCTGCAGAAGGCAGCTCACTGGAGCCCTGCCCTCTTTTTGTTAGAAGGGAGACCAGCAGTTTGGAGAGATGTTAATGATGCCTTATTCTCTTTTGCACCATCAGAAAGACTGAAAAATATGGAAAGGAGAGTAACTTTTTCACAAAGTGATTCAATGTAGGGATTTCCCTGGTTAATTTCCCTGGATTTCCCAGTGGTTAAGATTCCATGCACCCAAAGCAGGGGGCCTGGATTCAATCCCTGGTCAGAGAACTAGATTCCACATGCCACAACTAAGAGCCAGTGCGGCCAAAAATAAATAAATAAATAAATAAAGAGTGGTTCAGTGTTATCTCCTGTCAGGAGCTCTTGTTACTTGGATTCATCAGTTCCATCCATGGACCAAACCCAAGGCTATGGAAGCCACGTCCTGGCTTATGTCAACATGGGGGTGACATCGTAGGTCCAACTCCATGCTCACAGATCTGCTCCCATTCATATCTTGCCCTGGAGCCCTACTCCTGCTGCCTGCCTTGCGTGGAGTCCGTTTCTGCTGTCATGTACCCGATTTCAAGGCCCAACTCAAATCTGCCTTCTTCACACAGCATCACCTGTCTTTTCTGGTTCCTAGGGCCTCCTTTGTTAGCACATTTAGGTCTCGCTGTCTGCCCAAGATCGTATCTCATTTAATTCTGCAGGGAGCGGTGTGTCACACCTTGGGGTGAATCTGGAATCCAGGCTGCAGGCGAAGTCACAGAGAGCCAAAGACGCTCTTAAGAATCTCTTGGCAAGGGTGCCACATTGGAGATGAACAGAGACTGAGTCAAATTGTCAGCATTTCCCTCCAGTGTTAAAACACATGGCTGTTTGGCTGAGCAGCAGATAACACATGTTTGTGTTTGTTTACATATATTTTAAAAGTATGTTTAGAAACTTCAGAATCACACGCAGTGGGATGGGATGCTTACTCTGTGCAAGAATGAGTCCAGAGGAAGACATGGGACAGCTTTACACTTCCCATCTCCCAAGTCTCCTGAGCTTGTCACAAAATGACAAGTCAAATGCCTGTCCTGTTTAAATTTCATCTCTCTCCTTCCCTTCCTCCCACTTGCCTACCTTCCTCTCTTATTTTAGGTTATTTCTATATATGGCATGCATCCTCTTATGGCCTCTCATTGTGTCCAGATGTGTAGTTTAAAACTTGTTTTAAAAAAAAGAGAATCAGCTGAATATTTTATCAATAGAAGATCTCATTTAGACCTCCACCAAAAGAAAATTGAAAAAAGTAAAGGTGCACTGCTTGGCCTCTGGTGACCCCTGTCCCTAATCACTCCATCACAGCATCATTTGAAAACTTTCAAAATAACTCACAAGCTCCTTGAGGCCAAACCTTGGCTAGGCCATACTTTAACACTTAGGATATGCAGGTGAGAGGGGTTCTTTGTTGTTCTCTGAGGGGCAAGGTCTTTTTGGGAAAATTTCTGAATACTAATTTCCCCAGCAGGCCTTAAATGACAGGCTCTTATCCCACTGGTGGGCTCAGGTGGCAAACACAATTTCCTTCTCAAGGAAGAGACATGCCCAAGAAAAGCCATGCTTAATGCCAATAAGCCACTTCACGGATGAGCTCAGCATAGCCCAAGGGCTTGTGGGAATATCTTTGCAGTGGTCCTGTGCAGCCCCAAGGTGAGGCTGGTCCTCAGCTGCTGGGAACAGATGCAGGGGCAGGACCGAGGGAGTACGATTAACAAGTGTCACCGACTGTCTGCGGGGCCTCAGCTGTTCCTTCTCAGCTGCTCTTCTCCCAGCTGAGACTCGCCAGTGTGGAAGCCACCAGCTCACATCAGTGCCTGTCTGCTTTGGGCTGCGCCCTGCAGCTTTGTTCTTGGTGGGAGGTAAGAGAAGTCCCAGATGTGGCTCAGCTTGGTGAAACCAGAAATGGTGATCCCCACAGCAAAGGGAAAAGACGTTGCGTTTGAAACCCAGGGGACCTTGGGGTGGCTCTAGGCAAAAGAGTAGGTGCTGGTGAAAGCAGGTCACCACCAGCAAGGGGGTTTTCCTCTTCCTGGGAATCTGAAACATCTCATCCTGTTTCCTCTAGAGGCTGATGTTAAACTGTGGGATGAACGTGACTGTGGTTGCTATACTTCTGCAAACCACAGGGGAGTCTGTGTCTCTTGGGAGAGAAGGCACGTGGAGGTCAGAATGAGGAGGCCAGGCCACCTTTCCCCATGTAGCACTGGCCCCGAGGAAAGAGGGGGAGCATTTCCATGGCAGGGGAGCCAACTCCAGTCTCAAGGGTCAACACCGTGGGGACGTCAGATTCCCTTTCCCCAAGCTGGTTGGCTCACCTGAGGTTCCCTTTGTTGGTGGCATACTTGATGTGGTTACAGATGTAGTTGAACATCCCGTGAGCAGTGGTACAGTCTCGGGCATCAAACACCTGTAAGGGGTACATTGTGGGAACGACTGCCTCCTCTTTCCCCATTCAGCCCTGCCCAGGGCAGCCCTCTCATTGGAGAAGCACCCAGAGCCCACCCCAGCTGCTGCCCCATTGGGGTAGTGAGCATTTCATTACTGAACCTCCACCCTGTGTTTTATAGTATCTTTTTATAATCTAATAACCATGGGCTAATCAAACCAGGAAAAAATCCCCTAAAAGCAGGCATGGGGTGTAAGTGAACATGGGAAAGGAATGCTGAGCAGAGGAGTGACTTGTAATGGCCTGCCTGTATCTCCTGTGAGGTTGCTAGGGATTAGGGACTTTGTCACTTTGCCAACAAAGGTCCGTATAGTCAAAGCTATGGCTTTTCCAGTAGTCATGTATGGGTGTGAGAGTTGAACCATAAGAAGGCTGGGGGCTGAAGAATCAGTGCTTTGAAATTGTGGTGCTGGAGAAGACTCTTGAGAGTCCCTTGGACAGCAAGGAGATCAAACCAGTCAATCCTAAAAGAAATCAACCTTGAATATTCATTGGAAAGACTGATGCTGAAGCTTCAGCTTCAGAACTTTGGCTGCCTGATGAGAACAGATGACTCATTGGAAAAGACCCTGATGCTGGGAAAGATTAAGGGCAAGAGGAGAAGAGGACAACAGAGGATGAGATGGTTGGATGGCATCATCGACTCAATGGACGTGAGTTTGAGCAAACTCCGGGAGGTAATGAAAGATGGGGAAGCTTGACGTGCTGCAGTCCGTAGAGTCACAAAGAGTCATACAAGACTTAGTGACTGAACAACAGAACAGGGACTTAAAAATAAAACAAACAAAAATCAGACAAACTCCCCCTGAGACTGATAACTAATCTATTTCCAACTTACAAATATTCCCCAAGGGAAAAAAATCATACCAGGAGATGCAGAATCTAATGCTTTCGGGGAGTAAGCAAATAACGTAAATAAGGAATGAGAGTAGGTGTAAGACAAAAGGGACGAATGGGGTCTGTGGTAACCTGGAGAGTATAAGCCCTACCTAGAGACATCAAATTCAGGTTTTAAGAAAGATGCTTTGGCTGAATAAAACATGACTACAAGCCAGATCTGGTCATGATCTGAGAATCTGGGACCCCATGATGACCATTTGATAGCTCGCCATGGTCACCAAGGGCCCTCGGTAGAAGCTGACCCCTTTTAAAGCTCATTTCCCCCGCACCGGCCCCCACCAAAGGGCTCTTCCCAATATCTGAGCCCGACTGCCCACCTGCAGCTTGGACCACTGGATCCTGCCGACGCAGCGGGAGGCGTTCCGCCAGGCGTGCTTGGCCCCGTAGATGAGCTCTGTGTCCTTGAGCTGGTAGGTGCTGGTGGTTTCAATCTCTTTGTTCACCTCTTCCAGCCTCTCCATGTGGGCTTTGGAGCCGAACCTGAGGGAAGAGGGAAGGGACACGGGAGCATTACTTTCTCTCCTCAATTAGAGGCTGGTGGAAGGAGTGAGCTATTACAGGAGGCCAGAAGCCACGGGGAGTCTGAATTGATATCCGGACATGATAGTTTGTGCATAAAGCAAAGGTTGGCAAACTCAAATGCCTCCGCAGGCCCGAACATGGGACTGAACTGGCTGAGTGGGGACTGTGGCAAGCAGGCCAGCCCAAGACTAGTCCACAGAAGGCAGTCTCAACTCTGTTCCAGACTGCTGCTGTCTGACCAGGGGCCGGTACTGCCAGGTCTTCTTTCAAGAGAAACTGGGAATCTGATTTTTAAAGGGAACTCTTCCCATTTCTAAACAAAATTTTAAATTTGTTTTAAATTAAATTCACTTTAAGAAAGTTAAAAAAATTCTTATGAAAAGTTGCAGGCTGACAAAAGGTATAGAAAATAATATAATGAACATCGGTATCCCAAGCCTGAGAAATCATTAATAAACAAGAAAATATTTTATAATTCCTTGGGGACTACTCCTTACCATAGCTCACTTTCTTTCCAGAAGTGGCTGCTATTTTGAATGTGGCATTTAGCATTCTTTTGCTCTTGTCTAGATTTTTGACACTTGTGCATTGGGTTGACCAAAAAGTTTGTTCAGGTTTTCTGATGTTATGGGAAAATGAATGAACTTTCTGGCCAGCCCAATATATATCCCCCTAAATCATGTATAGTATTATTTTTTATGAATGGTGCTGTCCTAAATCTATCTTCTATAATAGATACACTGTATCTATTGAGTAGGATGTATCTATCTTTTCTTCCCTTTGTTCAAAGTTATTTGTGAGCTTCATTTCCATGAACACACAGAGCTTTCACTTGCTCATTTTCATAGCTATATAATATTCCATTACAGAACCTGCCACAGTTCACTTACACATTCTCCTAACAGTAGAGTTGAGGTCATTTCCAGCTTGTTGCTTAATTTCATTTTTTCCTATAATAACTATGCTTCAGTGAACATTCTTATGCTGACCTTCTTGTGAACAAGTGTGAGTTTCTTGAGGGAATATACCCAGGTGTGAAATTGCTTGAAGAGTTTCAAAGTTAAGAGACACTCTTCAGGCTAAACAAAAACATTTCTAGGGGCCAGATCTGGCCCCTGTACATGATCAGGCTCAATTTTCCACCTTTGTGAATGGCGGGCAGAAGTGCTATGCTCAGTCTTGGTTCAACTGAGCAGAGTTTGACCTGAAGTCTTTGTACCCAGTACTGGGGCTCCCAGTGTAGACATGAACTTGCCTTTTAATTGATGAGTAGTACTGATCAATGAACTCTTTGGCAAGAAGAAAGAGCTGTTCTTTTGTGCGGACGTCTTCGGGCTTTCGTATTTGCTGAGAAGGGAGCATGACAGACCCCATACAGATGTGCTCAGTGCATCCTGTTCCCTGGAAGGAAGAGAGGTTTGGGCCGTTACTTAGCTTCACCCAAGTGTGGCATGTGTAGGGCTGTGGACTTGGCTCTGACATTCGTGGTAGAGTTTCCCTGGCCTTTAATTCCCACAGTGAATTTCTCACATACCAGCTTCCAGTCACTTGTACCTGGTGATTAGCCCAGATGAGGAAAAGATAACCAGCATTTTAGAGTGTTTGTTAGTCACTGAGTCGTGTCCAACTCTTTGTGACCCCATGGACTGTAGTCCGTCAGGCTCCTCTGTCCATGGGATTCTCCACAGGCAAGAATACTGGAGTGGATTGCCATTTCTTCTCCAGGGTATCTTTCTGACCCAGGTATCAAACCCAGGTCTCCTGCATTTCAGACAGACTCTTTCCCATCTGAGTCACATCTGAGTTAGGGGAAGCCCTAACCAGCATTTTAAGGTTCTGTAATTATTTGCTCTACTCAATGAGGCAGGGTGAGGAGAGGGGCTTTATGACTGTCATTCTCTGGGAATCAGAACCATTGATGTTGAATCTCCCAATATTTAAAAAAAAATTTTTTTCTTTGGCTGCACCATGCGGCATGTAAGATCTCAGTTGCCAACCAGGGATCAAACCCATGTCCCTTACATTGGAAGCATAGAGTCATAACCACTGGGCCATCAGGGGAGACCCCTCCCAACTATTCTTTGACCCCATTTTGATCAAGAAGGACTAATAGAGTGATTACAATAGCTCTTTTGAACAGGTCTACGGGATGTTGATTGCAGAAAATAGCCCCAATTCTTTCCCTCCGTCTATTCATGCCCTTTACTATGTAACTTTGCAGCAATTCTCATCAAGAGGTGAAGCCTGCTCCCTCTCCTTTTGGATCTGAGCTGGTCTGGGCCAACAGGAAATGGCAGAGGTGACATTGTGCCCATTCTGATTCTAGGCCTCAAGACATCTTACATGTTTCTGCTCATTCTCTCAGGACCCTGCATCCAGTGCATGGAGGAGACCAAGCTACCTTACTGGAGGCTGAGAGGCCCTATGGAACAGAGCTGACTTATCCCAGCCAAGGCCCTCCTAGCTCAGCCTGCCCAGAGCTGACCCCTCAGGTAATCGCAGAAGTGTGAGATCAGCAGAAGCATGAGAACCACCCTGCCAATCTGTAGGTCTTGGAAAATAACAGTAGTAGTTGCTTTAGGTCACTAATTTTGGGGTGGTTTGTTACACTGTGATAGCTAACTGATACAACATTCCTCCAAGTGTTAGTTGCTTAGTCATGCCCGACTCTTAGCGACCCCATGGACTACAGCCCACTAGGCTCCTCTGTCCATGAGATTTTCCAGGCAAGAATACTGGAGTGGTTTGCCATTTCCTTCCCCAGGAGATCTTCCCAACCCAGGGATAGAACCTGGGTCTCCTGCACTGGAGGCAGATTCTTTACTGACTGAGCTATGAGGGAAGCCCACTTTCTACAATATAAAGAAACTGATTGATTGATTGACTTTAAAATACATAAAAATTTAGAGGACAGATTGATAACTAAGAAGAGTTTGTTCAAAACTCCATCAGTGGTTGGATTGTGAGATGTAAAAAGAATGTACTTAGGAGCAGCAATCCTCTTTTGGGTACAGGGGACAGAAATAACTAGTATTTGCACAGGTAAGTATCCACCAGTGGTTCTCAAACGGGGGTGGATTTCCCACCCAGGTGGCATCTAGTAATATCTGGAGACAGATTTGGTTGTCACAACCGGCATCTGGTGGACACAGATCAGGGGTGATGCTCAACATTCCACGATGCACAGGATGGTCCCCATAACAAGAATTATCCCGTCCCATGCGTCGATATTGCTGGGGTTGAGAAAAGCCTGGTCTCCCGCCGTGCTGGGATACTCACCAACGTGCTCTTGAGGTGGAGGGTGTCAGAGAGAACCACGTCAGTCTCCCAGTTCTTGACCTTGAGGAAGCGAGGGCACTTGGAGGGGCTGCCATTCTTTGTGGGAGACTGTTTTCCCGAGGCAGGGGGCTGGAGGAGAGAATGAAGATGGCATATTAGGCACTGGAAGATTGCCTCCACTGGGGTGGGAAGAGGTGGTCTTCTTGCTGGACTCTGCCCCTAGTCACCACCTGTCTGTGACTCTCTGGGGTGGACACGTGCAAGGTGACTGGGACCTGGTCCCTCTCCTTATACAGAAGGAGGTGCCACGGAAGAAGGTCTCAGGATCTGTCCTGGGGAGAGGGGTCAGGAGCTCAAAAGCTGGTCTCTCTGGCCTCTAGTACAGGGTCTGGCACAGAGCTGGGACCCAATTAATGCTTGTTGAATGAATAAGTGACTGAAAGAACACTGTCAGTCTCTCCAAATGGTAACAGCCCTCAGGGCTGAGGAATCAAACCTGAGGTTGGGTCAAGTTACTTGGATTTCTGGGCCGTCCTGCCATAGTCCAAACTCACCATTTTAGGCAAATACTGGGAGAACAAGAAGTTTAAGTGAGAAAGGTTTGAAGCATAGCATGCTCAGTCATGTCTGACTCTTTGTGACCCCATGGCCTGTCCCGCCAGGCTCCTCTGTCCATGGGATTCCCCAGGCAAGCATACTGGAGTGGGTAGCCATTCCCTTCTCCAGGGGATCTTCCTGACCCAGGGACTGAACTCTGGTCACCTGCATTCTTTACCACTGCATCACCTGGAAAGCACTGGAAGCGTAGAATACCTTCCTCCAATTTCAGGTTTCTGTTTTTCAAAAAGGCCAAGCATGTCCCTGCCTCAGGGCCTTTGCACATACTATCCTCGCCATCTTGCACATCGTCAGTCCCCCATTTGTCTTCACCTCTGTAAGCAAACTGCCCAGTAGGTGAGAGGGGAGAGGCCTGGCTGACACATGTTGCCCATCCATTTAAAGCCTCACTGATAAGGATCACCTTCTGTTCTTAGGTGTTTCTGAGTGGGTGTCTACCAGCCTGGAGAGAGGTGTGCTTGTGCATTAGACAGGCATCAGCAGTTCTAAGGGAGAGGCATCAGGTATACCCTGATGCAACAGCTGAGCAAGGGAGGGGACGGGATGAAACAGTGTTGAGTGACACTCATGCCAAAGAGTAGCGCAGTGGGCAGTGACTTAGAGCCAGGGTATTCACACATTCAAATTGTATTTCTTGAGCATCTACTATGTGCTAGGCACTGCTAGGTGCTGCGGACACCGAGGTGAACAAGGCAGTCAGGATCCTTGTTCTTCTGGAGCATTGTTTTTGGAGAAGTAGAGATAAATAATAAGTAAACTAATACATGGATGATATAATTTAAGGAGGTAATAAGAATATAATATAGAGAGAAGTAATGGTGACAAAGTGGAGTGGGGGAAAGGCACATGCAAAGGCCCTGAGCTAGGGATGAGCTTGTAAGTTTAAAGGACCGGCAAGGAGGCCAGTGTGGCTGGGGTGTTTGAGTGTGAATGAATACAAAGGAGATGAAGTCAGAAAGGAGGCAGGATCCACATCTCATCAGCATGGAGGTGCTCAGGCTGGTGAGAGAGCTATGAATTAGGACTGAATTGGGTTAAGTCTGGGACAGAAATCACAGAGAACCCTGAAGGACAACTACTAGCATCCACTGAACACTCGCTATGTGCCAAGCAACAACCTTATCATCCCCATTTTACAGATGAGGAAACTGAGGCACAGAGAAGTTAACTAAGTTGAACAAGATTATAGAACTAATAAACTCGAGCCAGGAGTCAAATCCTGGCAATCTGGCTTTCAAACCATGCCCTCCACTGTTTGACCACTCTGCCTCTTGGCCATCATGTACAATTCACTCACTCACTCACTCATTCATTCATTCACCCAGCAGAGGTTTACTGAGTATCTCCTATATTCCAGGCAAGTCATTAAGGGCAAGGGCTATAGTTACAAACACAACAGACATGATCTGTGCCCTCATGGAGTTTATGTAGCCCAATGGGGATGATGATTGAATGAACTATTATAATTGAATGACATGAGTATCATAACATGGGATGTTGGCAGTGTGCAGGGGACTGTGAAGCACACAGAAGGGGCATCTGACCAGGATCATTTGACTTCTAAGTCAAGACCTGTTAATCAGGTAAAGAAGAGGGAGCGGAGTCTTGCTGGTAGAGAAGTGAGAGGCATAGCCACCTTTCTGCAAGTGGAGCTGTATGCTAAAGCATCCGTGCCACCATGTTGGATTTTGGGGAACGGGAGGCAAGTGACAGCATGCCACCATTAAAGACTGCCAGCATAGTGCAGGGAGTGAGAACAAAGAACAAAAGGAAGGTCCTATGACTCATGATCCTCCAGACCTGGTTGTCCCCAGTGGCTCCCATCTCAGCACTGGGTACCAACATCCACCCACCACCTGTGCACGCCACAGGAAGGAACTGTCCTGAACATCATCTTCTTTATCCCCCACACTCAGAGCACCCCTGACTGCCATCCATTTAGCCTTCTAAATGGCTCCAGAATCCTCATTCTCTCCATCTGCTGTGTAGTCCTCTATCCAAGCTTCCACCATCTTTCATTTGGGTGATTGCAACAGCCTCCTAAATGTTAGCCACTCCTCATCATTGTTGGTGTCATTATTCTACTACTAGTACAACTTGTAGGCCTATTACAACTGTGCTTGCGTGCTAAGTCACTTCAGTTGTGTCCAATTCTTTGCAGCCCCCATGGACTATAGCCCACAAGACTTCTCTGTCCATGGGGACTCTCCAGGTCAGAATACTGGAGTGGGTTGCCATGCCCTCCTCTAGGGCATCTTCCCGACCCAGGGATTGAACCCACGTCTCTTACGTCTCCTGCATTGGCAGGTGGGTTCTTTACCGCTAGCGCCACCTGGGAAGCCCTGTTACGACTACTACTGCTCTAAGTGTTACTATTGCACTATCACCCTGGGAGCAGGAGAAGGATTTGAATGAATTCTTCCCTCCATTCCCTATCTGCCCTTCTATCCCACTAAACTCTTAAGTTCTTTTACTTATGTCCCCACATGAAGCCATGTACAGACGACTCTACTTCCTTTGAAGGCCTGTCTAGACATCCTGAACTTCTTTATTTAGGATTCTATTTCTACTCCCGTCTCTCCTAGCAGATGTCCAGGTGATGGAGGTTGCCTCTAGGTGGGCCTTTGTGGTGACAAATTCCTCTGGTCATGCCGGCAATCTGCATCCCTAGGAAAATAAAATCCTACCTTGTCCATATGGGAGGCACTGTAGCCATCCTCCCTAAATACTGGGCATCACTTAGCCAGTAAAGAAACTTTCTCTTGACATCCCAGAGTTTGAGGAGCAGCTGCAGTCCCAGAGCAGGGATAACAGATGTGGTATTGGCATTTGGGGTCAGGCCCAGGGCCCCTGGGGGTGACAGAGGGGCAGAAGGCAGGGATGGGGGGACCCTGACAAGGTGGGAGGAAGCCAGAAGTCTTCACAGGTAGGATGGATGGAGCGAGATACAGGCAATCAAAGAGGCCATCTGTTGAGGGTCCAGATGTGCGAGGGGTGGTCATTACGAGACAACTAATTGGGGGCCCAGGCATGAGCCATGCCACTCTCCGCCCCAGGCTGTGTGAAGGGCACACTTGAAACCAGGCATTAGGAGGCCTCTGGCAGGGCTGTTGTACTTGGGTTTTGATGTTTTAATTAGCCAGCAGTAATATTAGATGACTCAGGAGGGGACAAACGGGGAGATTAATATAGCAGTCGGGGGCCTGGCGTGGGGGATGCAAATGACTTTTCTGAGTGGGGACTGAAGTGCTTGGTCTAAAAACTCAGGATAGTGGTACTCGTGGGTTGTTAGACTGGCGACACGGCACAAGCGGGCTTGGGAACAGAGTGTGTTCTTCCCTAGATTTGTGTTCAGGGTAGACAATGGAAAACTTTTCAGGTGGTGGGAGACACTGACTCGACCTCAGTGGGTTCAACAGGAGGACTCCTCGGTGCCTGCTTCTAAATTTGCAAAGTAGGCTCTGAGCTACTAGGAGCTTCAAAGGCTTTGTCAACACCTCTTCACTCTGGGAGTCTTTACAGAGGTCCTGAGGAAATGGAAGGAAATGATCTTGCAGCCCAAGAGGAGATAGCAGGTGAAGTGTTGTCAGCCTTGGGCTCTGAGCCAGGAATTCAGCTTGTAGGATCCCTGGCAACTTGATTTCCACACCCCCTCCACAGCCCTTCCTTTTCTCTTTCAGCAAACACACACTGGGTGCCTACCACGTGCTATGGACTTGTGTTCTAGGCTCTACCGCGATCCCCACTCTCTTGGCAGCAGCATCTTACAGCGGCATGCTCTCAAGCAGGGGTTTGCAGACGGGGACCCATGGGCCACATCTGGTCTACCCTCTCTTTTGGTATAGCCCATGGGCTAAGAATGGTTTTCCCATTTTAAACTTGTTGAATAAAACAGTCAAAAGAAGGATAATGCTCCACGACATGTGAAAGTTATATGATGCTTGAATTTCAGTGTCTGTAAAGAGAGTTTTATTGACACCCAGCTACCGTCATTTGTTTCCATATTGTCTATGGCTGCTTTTGAGATACAGTGGCAGAGTGGGGGTAGTTGAGATGGAGATTCAGATGGAATGGCCCACAAAGTCACATATATTTCCTATTGCCTCCTTTCCAAGAAAACTTTGCAGACTTCTGATCAAAAGGATTGAATTCCAGTGGCTGAAAGCTAACCTATCTTACTTAAGTCTCCATTAACTTAAACATTAGTTATCTGTTTTATATATGTGAAAGTGAAAGTGTTAGTTACTCAGTGGTGTCTGACTCTTTGCAACCCCAAGGACAGAGGAGCCTGGCAGGCTACAGTCCATGGGATTTTCCAGGCAAGAATACTGGAGTGGGCTGCCATTCCCTTCTCCAAGGAATCTTTCCAACTCAGGAATCAAACCTGCATCTCTTATGTCTCCTGTATTGGCAGGAGGGTTCTTTACCAGTGGTGTACATATGTCAATCCCAATCTCCCAGTTCCTCCCATCCCTTTCTCCCCTTGGTATCCAGACATTTGTTCTTTACATCTGTGTCTCTATTTCTGCTTTGCAAATGAGGTCATCTCTATAATTTTCTAGATTCCACATATATGTGTTAATATATGATATTTGTTTTTTCCTTTCTGACTTACTTCACTTTGTATGACAGTCTCTAGCTAGGTCCATTCACATTTCTACAAATGACCCAGTTTCATTCCTTTTTATGACTGAGTAATATTCCATTGTGTGTGTGTGTGTGTGTGTGTGTGTATCATATCTTCTTTATACATATATCTTTATAGATGTTTGTATATAGATACCACTTTTTGCTGACACATCATTCACTTTGCTCTATCTCCAGTGCCAAGCCGGAGAAGGCAATGGCAACCCACTCCAGTACTCTTGCCTGGAAAATCTCATGAACAGAGGAACCTGATAGGCTGCAGTCCATGGGGTCGCTGAGTCGGACATGACTGAGTGACTTCGCTTTCACTTTTCACTTTTATGTATTGGAGAAGGAAATGGCACCCCCCTCCAGTGTTCTTGCCTGGAGAATCCCAGGGACGGGGGAGCCTGGTGGGCTGCTGTCTACGGGGTCGCACAGAGTCGGACATGACTGAAGCGACTTAGCAGCAGCAGCAGCAGTGCCAAGCACACACTACCTGTTCAACAAACACTTGAGGGCTGCTATGGACTGAACTGTATCCTCTCAAATTCATATGTTGAAGCTCCAACTCCCATTGTGACATATTTAGAGATAGGACTTTTAGAAGGTAATTATGGTTAAATGAGGTCACAAGGGTGGGTCCCTAGTCTTACAGGATTAGTGGTCTTATATGAATAGGAAGAGACATCCATTTCTCTGAGTGCACAGGCTGTTTAAGGACACAGTGAAGGTGGCTGTCTGCAAGCCAGGAAGAGAGCCCTCACCGAATGTGACCACATTGGTACCCTGACTTTGGATCTCTACCCTCCATAACTGTGAGAAATAATTTTCTATTGTTTAAGCTGCTGAGTCTGTGGTCTGTTATTGTGGCAGCTTGAGCTATTTAATATAAGACCTAAATGTATTTCTAAATTGTGTAGTCCCTTAAATGCTAAGCTGAAAGCTTTGGCCTTGAATGAGTAGACAGTGAGAACCCCTGAAGCTGCCTGGTGAAGAGGGTGGTCTTATCAAAGCCATTTTAGGAAATACATGAGTGTAAGGACTGTAGAGGGAGAGGGTGAAGGCTGAGAGACCCAGGAGGGAGCTGCTGCACCAGTGCAGTTGAGAGGCCAGGAGAGTGGAAAACACAGCAGCAGCAGCAGATGACAGGAAGGGAGGAGATGGGAGTTGGGGTGTCAGGAGCAGGACAAGAGCTCTGTGGCTTGAGAGGATGGGGGAGAAAAGAACAAGTCAACACTGACGCAGAGGTTTTCCATCTGGGTAAGTGGGAGGATGTGAGCCTTTTAGCAGAAGTTGGCAAGTAAGGAGCTAAGGTGAGGGGAATGTGGAGGGAGGATTTAAGGCTGGAAGATATACGCTAGACATCAGAATCTTGGTGGTCTAAAAAGAGAGGGCAGGCACCCTGTCCTCCTCCAATCGCGGGCAGGAGGGTCACAATGAAATCAGGACAAGAGCTTGACAGAAGGGAAGAAGATGCACCACAGAATATCTTAGGATGTCCCTCCAATTTATATCTTGATGTCCTAACCCCCAGAATCGCCAAATGTGACCTTCTTTGGAGTCTTTAAAGAAGCAATTAAGTTAAAATGAGGTCGTTAAAGTGGCCCTAATCCAATATGACTTGTGTCCTTACAAAAAGGGGGAAATTAGGAGACAGACGTGTACACCAGGAGAACGCCACATGAACATGAAGACCATCATCCACGAGCCAAGGAGAGGAGCCTGGAGCAGAACCTTTGCTCACAGCCCTCAGAAGGAATGAACTCTGTAGCCACTTTGATCTCAGACTTTTGGGTTTCCAGACTCAGACAATAAATTCTGATTGTTAAAGCCACACAGTTTATGGTGCTTCCTCTAGAAAACAGCTCGAAGAGATGAATCCAGGAGCTGAGGCGTTCTTATTTCTTTCACTGTTGGTACCAGCGCCAGCTCCTCCCTCTGAGGCCTGCAGCAACTTGCCCTGCTTGGCTTGCTGTAAAATGAGGGCAGCACGTTGGGGCTGAGCCGGGCAGCGGGCCATCCACACCAGGGGCCAGATGCCACACACCATGCCACAGCCCCTTCGCTGCAGCTCCAGGCAGTGCTGCTCCAATCTGTGGGTACCACCTTTTAGAGCAGTGAGCGTTAACTATTAGGAGCTGCAGCAGCTCAGGTTCTAGAACCACGGGCCTGCAAACCAGCAGGTATGCACCCATCCATGCAATTAAAAAATTGCTACTTATAAAACTTAACCAACAGTGTTAAGTATACTGGAGTATAATTTCCTTGTAGCGTATTCAAAGCATGATTTCTAAAGTGATTCATTCTTTATAATAACTCCACAGAAGCTTGAAATTGCTTATTCTTCACCCCTCCTCTCTTTCCCCCTTATTCAATGGTCCATGTTCTCTATGGAGGATGGTTACAGAAGGAGGTGCTTGGGAGTCAGACTCATCATGTTCTGGGGTCACAGACAAGAGCCTCTGGAGATGAGGATTTTTGTTTGTTTGTTTTGGCCATCCTGTGGCATGCAGGATCTTAGTTCCTCAACCAGGGAGTGAACTCATGCCCCTAACAGTAGAAGCACTGGGTCTTAACCACTGGATCCAAGGGGTCTTTAAGTTAGATTGTTGATGCTTTCTCCAAATGACGTGATGCTCACAGTCATGATGACCTCACGAGAGAATTAGATTATTAGACAACTTTAAACCTGATCCCATTACCAGATCAGAAACTATATGTGCACTATGAATTAATTTTGAGAAATCCTGTGAGTATCTCGGGGCCCATCCCTCTTATATTGCATTGTACTATGTGTGTTTATTAAAAGCATTAAACTGCTAAATGTAAATATTTAAAATGCACGGCAGAAAGAGAGACAGAGATGTACAGAACAAAATTATGGATACCACGGGGGGCGGGGGGAGTGGGATAAATTAGGGGATTGATGTATATACACTACTATGTACAGCACATATAATTAATGAGAACCTACTGTGTAAACCCTACTCAATGCTCTGCGGTGACCTAAATGGGCAGGAAATTAAAAAAAGAGGGGATACATGTATACATAGAGTTTTGTTGTACAGCAGAAACTAACACAGCACTGTAACGCAACTCTATCCCTCCAAAAATTTTTTTAATTAAAAAAAATGCACAACAAGCTTTGTGATTAATGTTTTGGGCTTTTTACCTTTTAAAACATCCCGGGACCCTCAGAAAATAGAAGTGGGTTGTGGTTCTGTGGGGCTCTGAGAGTCTCCGTGTGAAGGGAGTTTTGACAACTGATATCCATTTGTAAAGAGAGGAAGAAAAAAATGACTTTGATCAAGGGGAAGAATCTGAATATGGTTCAAAGCAATAAGTGAGCATCCGGAGTGCTATCACTGATTCCCGAACCAGAATGCCATTGTCCTTCTTGGACAACACTCAGACAGCCTGCGTTGAATATGCACGCTCAGTTACTCAGTCGTGTCCAACTCTGCGACCCCGTGGACTGTAGCCCACCAGACTCCTCGTCCATGCCATTTCCCAGGCAAGAACACTGGACTGGGTTGCCATTCCTTCTCCACAGGACCTTTCACACCCAGGGATGGAACCTGGGTCTCCTGCATCTCCTGCATTGGCAGGCGGATTCTTTACCACTGCGCCATCTGGGAAGCCCCTGCATTGAATATGCTCACTGTTAAAATAAACAGTTAGCAAAATATGTGGAAATTCCAGCAGGGCTGAACCCAAACACCCGTCAATTCAGGCCCTACTTCCTGGTTCCACCCCGCCCCTGACGGAAACAGGTGGAAGGACATGGAAGGCTGGTCCCCTGACTAAATGACCTGCAACGACCCTGGAAGTCACTGGGTAGGTGATGGTCCAGGTGGAGGGACATGAAACATCAGCAAGACTGGGATTCTGCCACTGGGAACTGGGGGACTCTGTTCAATATAAAGTCCTGGAAAGCATCCTTTGTGCCTGTTTGAGGGTGCTCCAGGAACCCTCACACAGGTGGAGGAAGGGGTGGAACATGCTTTGTGGAAAATCTGACCTGAATGTCTCACTTCAGCCTTGAGCCAGATCAAGGCCAAGGATACCTGGCCAGATACAGTTGGGGGCAGAAAAGGGCTTAATCGCAGCTTCTAGTAGGGATTGGGACACTTTCTCACAGAGAGAAATGAAGTTCAAAACAGAGGCGGTTTCTCAAGTACTTAGAGGCAGGCTTAGGGCAGGGAGCAGCGAGCAGGCACCCCCCTAGGAGGCAACGAAATGCAGCCGACGGAATCTGCTGGAGCCAGGCAGGGGGCACTCTGCGTGGAATGTCTGCGCATGATTCTACAGAACTCTAAATATCACGGTGTGCCGACTACTGTGTATGTGGCTGTGTCTGGAGCTTGTCTAGGGAGCGGGAGTTTCTGGACACTGAGACAAATATGTCTGAACTAATGTCTAGGTTCTGAACTCGAGGGCTGTGATTTCAATTTCATTTTGAGTGACATTTATTAAATACCTATTGTGTGCCTCCTCTAGGCTAGGCCACTGTGTACCCACCGGTTCATGGACTCCTCCTGGTAACCCATTTTTCAGATGAGGAAATGGAGGCTCTGAGATGTAAAGTGACTGTCCCTAAATTAACAACTGACAGGCCACAGAGCTGGGCATGGGCTCCAGGCCCTCGAAGTTCCCATTTTTTCCCCCATCCAGGTCTTTACTGCTTCCCTTCTCTGCATATTCCTAGAGTCTGGCCCCGGAAGATAAAGACCAAATGCTACATTGATCTGAATGATTGACAAGGATGATGATGTTGCCATAAAAGGAAAGAGGTGTGCCTTTGCCACCAAGACTCAGCGGGTGGTCACCTTCCCTTTCTGGGCCATAAGGGTGTCACCTGCAAAATGGGGACAGCGCTTCTTGCCCTATCAGCCTCACAGGAGCCATATAACCATTAGCAACACTCTCTTACCTAAATACACAGTATGATGCCTAGATCAGTAATATGATAATCAGCTAAACAACGACAATAACAATAATGAACTTTTTGGGGAAGCACCTATTTTGCGCAAGGCCTTGTAGAGTTGAGAGTGGGCTGTAGAGCTCTATGGCCTGGGTTCAAGTCCCATCTTGCCCACTTACTAGTCAAGTGACAAGCCTCAAGCTATTAAACTCTCTGGGCCTCAGTTTATTCATCTGTAAAATGGGAGCAGTAACAGTACTCCATTGGGTTAGGTTGGAGATTAAATGAGATTGTGGATCTAAACTGCTTGGCACAATGTCTGCCATCGCTTAACACATATTATTTCTTATCATGAACAGCAGATGCAATTGTTTCGTATGGTATCTTCTTCCTCACAACTTCACGAGCCTATTATCCACTATGAGCTTCAGTATGGATGCTAATCAGCTGTTTGACCAAGGTCACCAGGAGGAGGAGACCAAACCTGGGTTGACCCCTGAGCTGAGATCGTGACCCTAGTGCTGTGGGTGAGCCCAGGGATTAGAACGGCTGCACCCCCACAAGGTGGTATTGTTGTCAGCGTTATTGTTATTTTTATCCTGACATCATTAGCGTGCAGTGAGTCAGGGCTGACTTAGAAAGCTTCCCTGAAGCATGCTGGGTTGTCGCTGAGAAGCAGAGGGTTGGAATGGTTTGCCTTCATCCAGACACAGCCTGGAGGGGTCTGGCTGCCTGCTTTCAGTCTTCAGCAAAGCCAGCAGTACTGGCCACTTGGGATGCTTGCTCCTGAAGAGAGGGGCCCTGGACACCTCTGACCCTCTGAAGACTGGGAACCCATAAGCACTCCCCTTTATGCCTTATAGTTTGGAGCTCTGCAGAGAGGCTAGTGGGGGAGGCTTATACTTCCCTGGAAGGAGGGAAAAGCTTCTCAACAGATTTTGACATTTTGAAAGGCAACAAGCCCTATGTCCCCAGGGGTGAGGAAATGCCAGGTTGCTGATGAGGTGGTGGGGATGGGGTGGGCAGAGAGATTTCAAAATGAAAATCATCTCTCTTGACTATCTGGCTGCCTTTGTCAGCAAGAGGCTGGAGAGAAGGGCAATGGGCTAAGTAAGAAAGAAGAACCCAAATGGAAATGCCACTTCCCCCAGACCCAAGACCCCTCACACTCAATAAGGGTTGGATGGATACTTAATTTGTATCTGAAAATAGACATTCTACCTCCAAGCATGACACAGTTCCACTTCTACCCCTTAGGAAAGCAAATCAGGCAGGCAAGAGAAATAGGTGCTTAATAAGAAAGGAAGCAGAGAAGGGCTTGAGTCAAATCCTAAGGTTTTGTGGGAAGAATGAACAAATAGCACCTTCTTACTAATCTAGGGGAACATTTCCACTTAGGAGGGTTATTATGTATGGGGCTTTTAGAATGGTGTCAAAACTCAAAGTATCTCAGGTGGAATTAGCACCAAAGACAACCTCAGCAATCAAATAATAATCCTCAGTAAGAAAAAGAAACATAGTTTGTCAGCCCTCATGGTTTCTTTTAAAACTATAATGCTTTCCCCAACTTCCTTCTAGGCAAACTCCTACATGATCTTCAAAACCCAGATCAAAATGTCACCTCTTCTGGTAAATCTTTTCTTATACCTGCTGAGGTATTTACGGCCTCATAGTGTCTTGTGCCCCTCCCTATTTTAGGATTAACTGCACTGTCCATGTGTGTATCTCCCCACATTCATTCGTGAAGGTCTTGAGGGCAGGGAGGGCAAAGTTTGCTCGCCTATGCTTCTACCCCAGAGTTGTGTACGTGGCAGTATTGAGTGACTATCTATTTGTGCGATGGGTGAATGGATTCATTCTATCCACCAGTGCAGGCCAGATATAATTTGTCAGGGGATGTTAAAGATAAGCATCACCAAGTCACTCACACACTATGTTCTAGTGACCAGGGATTTGAGTCTCACTGGCTCTACCCACTGCTGACCCAAGCTATCAGCAAGAGAGATGACCACTAAGTATAGATGCGCATCCCAGATTTCTGAGGCTACCTTAAGAGAAGGTGGTTTTACGGCTGAATTTCTGTTGAATCTGGACAAACAAGAGTATCAGGGAGAATGGGGCAGACCATAATATTTCTTCAGGGACCTAACAGTTGTCTGAATCAGGAAGTCCTTTTTCATGTCTAGCCTGCATCTCTTCCACTTTCCCTGGGCTCTGTTGCCTTTTGCTAAGTCTTTGCAGGGAAAATGCAGACCAGCTGCTCTTCCACCAGCTCCTGTTGGCAGGTAGTAGCTGGGCCTTTGTGTTCTTAACAATGCTACCCCTTCCCTGGATGTCTAAAAAATCAGCAAATATGGGTTACAACTGGACAGAAGGGAGCCGATTCCAGGCGCTGCAGGTAAAGTGGCTTTGAGCAGATAGAGAAGAGGCAGAACATAGGAGCTGGTCTTTCAGGCCAGAAAAAAACTCATTGGGTTTTCTACTAATTTGCTTCACTTGGGAAATGTTTCTGAGCCCTGTGGCTGTGGAGGTGTCTAGCAGGAGGTCGCTGAGCTGTTTGCTCAGCTCTGGGACTTCAATATAACTGAGCACTTGGGTCTCCGCTTACTTTTCGCTCTATTTCTGAGAGGCATTTGGAAAATTGAGTCTCAGACAGCAGAGCCTGGATAATCTCACAGACCAGTGATTTTGAAGCTTATTTTGGGTCACAGACTAACAGCAACGTTACTCCTTGATAACGGTCAAGGAGTAAGTCCAAGCACTGATGGTCTGTATGTCAGGAGCTCCCATGTCTAAAACTGTTTGGCCGTGTTAACCTCAGGAAGAGTATCTTTTTCCCCTTTCTCCAGTACCCTTTCTCCTCCACAGAAATGGAGTTTCCATTTTAGAGGCAGCCTTAAGGCAAGTTCTCAGTGCCTCCCTCTAATTGCTATGGACTGAATGTTTATGTCCCCCCCTTCCACCAAATTCATCAGTTGAAACCTAACCTTTATGTGATGGTATGTGGAGGTGGGGCCTTTGGGAGATGATGAAGTGATGAGGCTCTCATGAATGGGATTAGTGCCCTCATAAAAGAGATCCAGAGACAGCCTTTGCTCTTCTGCCACGTGGGAGCACAGTCATAAGAAAGTGGTCTACGAGCCAGGAAGCAGGTCTGCACCGAACGTCAGATCTACCGGTGCCAGCCTCCAGAACAGTGACAAACGCATTTCTGTTGTTTATGAGCCACCCAGTCTATGGTATTCTGTTATAGCAGCCCAGACAGACTAAGACACTGGTCATTTCATCATGATGCCCACAAAGGTCCCTGGGCCTATTAACCCCCCTGTCCTGTCCTCAGTATTGAGCCCTACTAGTCAGGCTTGAAGTTCAAGGTTATATTTTTCAACTGGTCACTGTCTGACCAAGGTGAAAGGAAATAGTCACCAGACTGCAATGGCTCAGATTTCAGCAGGACTTTAAGGGTCTTTCTGGTGGGGCCAAGGCCTCCTCTGCTTCTTCCCTACAGCACAGATCTTAGGAGCTACTGCAGGCCAGCGATGATAAACTCTGATACCTAGAGCAGGTAGGTAAGGCAAATCAGTAAAGCCAGCTGGGTAATCTTGAGACAGAACACTTGGTTGCATATCAAACACATAAGAATATTCTTTATTCTTACAAAACATGAAATCTTTCTCATCTTCCCTGAAATGTGTGAATCTCTTGGTCCGTATCTACCTACCACTTATCCTAACTACTATGAGAAAACCAACAGTGCTAATGTTATGATAAATGACAATGAACAGTTGGTGGTAATGAGAGGGGCATACTGGAGAGTGGTGGGGATTGGGGCAAACTGGAGAGCCCATGCCCTGTGTAGTGGGGGCAGCGGTTACTCAGTCTGGGCGGACTATTTCCCCATAAGAATATAGGCTCAATGTGGTCAGATTGTTCATATTCGTAAGAGAAGTTGCAAATATGATAGTTACATAAAAAATTGAAACACTGGCAATAAATTCAAACTATAAATATAAGTTATCTATAGGACAATATAGTGCAAACCTAACAAATCATGTCTACAGCCTGGATCTGGCCTGAGTCTGCCTCTCTCTGCCCTCCTTTGTCTTGGGAGGGTTTGCATTATGGCAACACCCTTTACTTTCAACTGAGAAGATATGAAGAAAACTCAAGCTCTATTTGTTCACTTAATCACTGATGGATAACAATAGTCCTCACACTCACAATATGACCTGGATTTTTGAGGACAGCATGATAGAAAACTAAAATTGTGTCTTGTCCACCAAACATTCCTAGGTGTCATTGTAGGAGACAGAGTGCTTGGCCACTGGCATCATGGGTCTAGCCTACTATTGGATCCCTGACGTCCTTCTTTTCCTGGCCAGCCATTGGCAGCTAAGGAAAGCAAGTTCCACTGATGCTCTGGAATGTACCATCCTCCCCCATGAAGCTACGTACAGAGGCTACGGGTCACTGCTTACATGGGTTGGTGGTGAAAAGTGCTGTCCAAAGACTAAACATTGAAAGAACGAGCTTGGCAACCCGGCCTGTGCCATCCACGGCTTGAGGTGGGTGGAGGGAAGGAAGAAGATGGGCATTCCAGTAATACATTGCTGCAGTGCAGGGGAGGGGTGGGAAATTCACATGCTTCACCAGGGTTGCTCTGTTACCTGCCTGCGCAGGTGAGAAACAGGCTCTGCTAATCTCTAGCCAGATCTAGACACTCTCAGGAAGCCATATTGACTCTGTTGTTAAAACCCTCCTCAGCAAATTGGCAAAGACTGAAAAGTCTGGTAACACTCCAAGCTGGGAAGGCTGGGGGGAAATAGTCATTCTCCTACTTATCAGATAGGAATGGTGCAACCTCTGTGGTGAGCAATCTGGCCATTTCTGTCCAAATCACAACTGTATATGACCTTTGACTCAACAACTGCTTCTAGGAATTTATTCTTTTGATAAACCCACCCATCTGCCAAAGAGGTATTTGCACAAGGTCATTCATTATAGTGATGTCGTGGCAAAATATTGGTGATGGGCCATGTGTTCATTTTGGCGGGCTGGTTCAATAAATATGGCAGAGCCATAAAAGGGAATATTATGCAGCCATGAAAAAAGAACCAGGACTCTCTTCACCTACTAATCAGGACTAGTCTCCAAGACACATTGATATATGAAAGAACAAGGTACAAAACAATGCAGGCATATAGTGGAGATATTGTGGGTTCATTTCTGGACCAACAGTAATCCAGCAAATGTCACAATAAAGTGAGTTACATAAGCTTTTTGGCTTCCCAGTGCATATAAAGGTTACATGCATTTTTATACTATACTATGTGTGTGTGCATCTGAAGTCACTTCAGTAGTATCTGACTCTCTGTGACCCTATGGACTGTAACCCACCAGGCTCCTCTGTTCATGAGATTCTCCAGCCAAGAACACTGGACTAGGTTGCCATACCCTCCTCCAGGGGATCTTCCCAACCCAGGGATCAAACCTGCATATCTTACATCTCCTACATTGGCAGCCGGGTTCTTTACCACTAGCGCCACGTGGGAAGCCCATTCTGTACTTTTTATGCTGTGCAATAACCTTGTGTCTAAAAATGCACATACTTTAGCTTAAAAATAATGCAATTGGAAGAATGGCACCAACAGACTTGCTCAATGCAGGGTTGCCACAAACCTTCAATTCATACACACACACACACACACAAATAATACATGTAATAAAATGAGGTGCAATAGCATGAGGTTTGCATGTATGTGTGATGTGTTCTCATCTGTATAAAAACATATGAAAATAATTCATGTATGTATTTGTTTGTCTATGCATAAAACATTGCTAAAAGGACTATAAAAATGATGAATAATGAATACTGCTTGCCTCTGGGGAGTGAAGCTATGTGGCTGGGATGCGGGAAGAGAGAAGAAGCTTGGTAAATCTATCTTTTTTACCTTCTAAATTCAGAATCATGTGAATATCTTTCCCGGTAGAAACAATGAAAATTTGAAAACTGGCAAGCTAGCAAAGAAAACCCACCAAATCAAAGCCCAAATCCACAGTCCAGGGTAAGTGCTGCCAGCCTCAGCCCCCATGCCATTTCTCCAGCCACAAAGGCTGGTTTTTTCCCCATGGTGGCTTGGCACTTGTCTTCCCAAGAACATTCAGGGAACTGTGAAGTGTAGGTACCAGGCTGACACCGCCACATACCTGCTCCTTCTCTGAGTATGGGTTGTTGAGGACGACGGGCATGTTGCCCTTCCCCCAGAGATCATTGAAGACTCGGTCGTTCTCCACGCCGAGGGGCAGAGGTTTATGTGATTTGCCGTCCAGGTCTCTGAAAGGCAAGGCGGGAGAGGTTGAGGAAGACGCGACATCTGGAGTGACCGGCTGGTCACCCTGGTCTGAAAGCCCTGAGTCCGTGACGAACCCTCAGGATTCACCCACATGACCCTCCATGTAGCCAAGGAGCTTTGGGTCCACAGCCTGCCGCTTCGCAGGATCAAGCGTGAAGGTGAGCTCAACTGACTTGGCACCCACGGCTGGCACATACCCGTTGTGCAGAGACAGTTTCAGGATGACTGTGACATAGACTTTGGTTCTCCCTCCCCTGCCCCCGATTTCCTGATCTAGGAAGCCAGGAGGCCCCTCTCCTAGCAGAATCCCATGCAGAACCCCTGGACAGCTTAGCATCCATGAAACCTAATGGTAGAAGATACAGGAAGCAGGAGGGACAGGTCAGAAAACCAGTCCTGTGGGCCAGGGTGGTGAGTCACACCAACGACAACTAGAGCACTGATCACAAGGCTAATGGTACCAGCCCAGGATACACAGGAATGATTCTGAAAATAAGGGGAACACAGCGACAAAAAAAAAACTATTAATACTGTCAGTGTTGATTAAGAACTTACTGGTGTGTCAAGCACTTGTATGTTTTAGTGAATTTAGCCCTTGGGACAGCCCGATGAGGTCAGTATGAATGTTTGTCACTGTTGTACAGATGGCATAAGTGAGACAGACGCTAAGTCACTCAAGGTATTGCAGTCTCTCACTGTTGTTCAGTTGCTAAGTTATGTCCGACTTTTTGTGATCCCCATGGATTGTAGCACGCCAGGCTTCTTTGTCTTCCACTATCTCCCAGAGTTTGCTCGAATTCATGTTCATTGAGTTGGTTTTCCAGCCTACTCGTCACGTTTATTCTGAAGTGGAGGCTGTTACTATTACCCTCACTTATCATCACCACCATCAGCACCATCATCCTTATGATCGTTAACATCACCATCCAACTTTTCATTAGCAGCATCAGCATCGCTGTCACCACCGCCATCAAAAGTGCCCTCATCAACACCAATGTTGACATCATCATTTTCATTATCACCAACATTATTGCCAAAATCATTCTCATCCTTCTCATCACCATCACCTTCGTCCCATCAGAATCTTCATGACCATCACCATGTTAATTACCATCATCACCACCCTTGCAATCATTATCAGATGAGGAAACTAAGGCTCAGAGAGGTTAAACCACTCACCTAAGTCTCACAGTCAGGGTTGAAGAAGTTGGGGTTCAAACCCAGGCTTATTCCTGACTCTACGCATGAAGCTTTCCTGGTTCTCTGCCCTTGAACTCAGATAGGTTCAGGAAGAGGCTATCTTGGCTAGACAGGCTAACCATCCTCCGAGCTGGAGGGAAGTCGTGGCTGAGATGGGACTGACTGCATCAAATCCAGACCTCCCAACCGGCCCCACCTCATCTCCATCCTTCTGCCCTCCTGCTTTTTAACTGTCTGCCTCTTTCTAACCCTCCCACCCAATTTCACTCGATGGCATCTGTCTGTTCCCCAACTTTGGGCAATGTGGCTTGCTCTGTGGTCCATCCCACTTTTGGTCCCAGGTGTGGAGGCTGGCCGTATCCAGCTCTCCATCCTATGTTCCCAGCTTTGGGGACTCTTGGCTCCATAAATTCCCCCAGCTCCCAACCTGGTGCTGACGGTCATTTGGGATGACTCAGGGGCCAGAGCCCAGGTTCTGAGTGTAAGGCCCTAGGTGGCCCCTCTGGCTGCTCAGACAGAGACACCCAGAAGGCCCTCCTTGCTTTGTCTGGCCGCGTCCTGGTGGCCCATGCTGAAACCACTTCTGCTCATCTTGCTTGGAGAGGTCTGCAGTTGTAAGAGGGAACATCATGTTTTACTCTCTTAAAAATGTCACCAAAACACAGCAGGAGTGGTTCTTGATTACAGACATTTCCCAAGCCAGCGGTTTATCTATGTGGTGATAAACAGAGCCATTGTCTGTGGAGACGGATGTTCTAAGTGTCACGCAGCCCCACTCAGTGCTAAAACTCCAGCTCCGAGGATGTCATGTGACCATAAGTGGGGAATCAGCAGAGGAGAGAGGAGTTTAGCGCTGTTTGAGTGTTGGTAATGTACCAGGTACCAGCACAGAAGTTATTTCATTCCTCTCAGCAGATATTAAAAGCCTCCCTATTTTACAGATGCAACAACTAAGACCAGAGAGGTTATATTAATTTCCCAAGGTTTCTCAGCAAATATAAAGCAGAGCTGGGATTTGAAATTAGGTCTGACTGATGCTTGGTCCAGACCCTTCAGTTTTTTGTAAACAGACTGGGAAAACGAGTCAGGATGCATAGGATAAGCCAGAGGCTAAAGAGCTAGGAATCCAGCATCTCTCACTGAATGAGGCCAGTTTACAAAGATTACAGGGTACGATTACCCAGGTGACCCTTAAATGGCTCACACAGTTTGTCTTGTGTGAATTTGCAGGGAGAGGTGCTTTTATCATCATCCTTTGCTTTTTATTTTTTAAAAAAGCCTTTAACACTTTTGTTTAAATAATATATTTGAAGTGTTCTGTCAACACAAACTTATGTAAGAGCCCTGTGATGAGCCGGGGAAGAATAATTTTATTTGAGACAACTGTAATGAGGTGAATGAAACTAGAGCCTGTTATACAGAGTGAAGTCAGTTAGAAAGAGAAAAGCAAATGTTATATGTTAACACATATCTATGGAATCTAGAAAAATGGTACTGAAGAACCTGTTAGCCTGGCAGGAATAGAGATGCAGGTGTAGAGGATGGTCTTGAGGACATGGCAAGGGAAGGAGAGGGTGGGAAGAACAGCAGAGGGTAGCATGGACATATATACACCACCGTGCGTAAAAGATAGAGCTGATGGGAAGCTTCTGAGTAACACAGGGAGCCCAGGCCCCGTGCTCTGCGATGACCCAGAGGAGTGGGATGGGGGTGGATGAGAGGGAGGCTCAAGAAGGAGGGGGTATGACTTGCTTTATTGTACAGCAGAAACCAACACAACATTGGAAAGCAATTATCCCCCAATTTAAAACAAGAATATTTTTAACATGGGACCACAGGGAACATCCTTCAGCATCTGACAAGAAGTTATTTTGCCTCTCTGCATCCAGGGACAAAATCAGGAGTAGATTTACGTAGATTCTGAATTCCCACTCCCGGCCCCAGGTTTTCAGTGAAAGTCAGCTCTGAGGAAGATGAGCAGTTTATTGCCATGAATTTGTTTAGCCTGGGATGTGTCTGTTTGCTAGGTTTGTGTGGGCAGTGGGATCCATGGGCTGTGGATTGGGTGGAGCTGGGTTCAACTCTCAGCTTTGCTGGTTGGAAGCTGTGTGACTTTGGATATTTTGGCCACTTAAGCTTTCTAGTTCTCAGCATACTCATCTATAAAATAGAGTTAATAATAAAACCCAGTTCCCGGGGTTACTGCAACAATTACAGGAGGTAAGGCTCACAGCACTTAGCCTGTGGCGTCTGCTACTGCTTTGACTACTGATGCGTCTGTAGGCTGATCAGACAGAAACAGAGAAAGGGAAACGCTAGTTCTTTCTAAAACAGTCAAGATTCCTCTAAGTCAGCACGGTCTAGGAGAACTTTCTGAGTCAATGGAAACATTCCACGTCTGCTTGCGTTTTTGGTATTTTAGCCATGGACCACACGAGGCAACCGAATACTTGAAATGTGCTTAGGGACTTCCCTTGTCATCCAGTGGTTAAGAGTCTGTGCTTCCACTGCAGGGGTCATGGGTTCAATCCCTTGGTGGGGAACAAAGATCCCCTATGTGGCTCAGCTTAAAAAAAAAGCACCTACTGTCGCTGAGGAATTAATTGAATTTTTAATTTTATTTCACTTTAATTAGCCATATATAGTCAGTGGCTATAGCACTGGGTGGTGCTGGTCAAAGCCTTAATGTCTCTAAAGACTGAAGGCATATACGGCTCCTAAGTGAGAAAGGAGCGTCTTCCCTGGGGGCTTATGGGGACACAGGCAGGGATGCCTGCACTCAGACACTTTCTTTTTTAATTGAAGGATAGTTGACTTACAATGTTGCATTAGTCTCAAGTGTACAGCAAAGTGATTCAGTCATACATACACATATTGCTATTGTTTAATCATTAAGTTGTATCCAACTCTTTTGGGACTCCATGGACTGTAGCCTGCCAAGGTGCTCTGTCCCTGGGATTTCCCTGGCAAGGATATTGGAGTGGGTTGCCATTTCTTTTTCATGGGTTCATATACATATATATGTGTATATATACTACATATACACATATATCTGTACATATATATATAAATGCACATATATTATATGCAAGGCTTCCCAGGTGGCTCAGTGGTAAAAAAATCTGCCTGCCAATGCAGGAGCTGCAGGAGCCGTGGGTTTGATCCCTGGGTTGAGAAGATCCCCTGGTGTAGGAAATGGCAACCCCCTCCAGTATTCTTGCCTCGAGAATCCCATGGACAGAGGAGCCTGGCGGGCTGTAGTCTCCGGGGTCACAAAAAGTCAGACACCACTGAGCTACTTAGCACAGCAGAGAGTATATTTGATTTACAGTGTTGAGTTAGTTCAGGTGTCTAGCAAATCGATTCACTGATACACACATACAGACACACACACACACATATGTTTTCAGATTCCTTTCTATTATAGGTTATTATAAGATATTAAATATAGTTTCCTGTGTTATGCAGTACAACCTTGCTTTTTTTAAAAAACTATTTTCTATACAGTAGTGTGCAAATGTTAACCCCACACTCTTAATTTATCTCCCCCCTTCCGCTAGATAAATTTGTTTCCTATACCTATGAGTCTATTTCTGTTTTGTAAATAAGTTCATTTGTATCATTTTTTCAGATTCCCCATATAAGCGGTATTATATGGTATTTGTCTTTGTCTGACTGACTTCACTCAGTACGATATTCTCTAGGTCTATCCATGTTGCTGCAAATGGCATTATTTCATTCTTTTTTATGGCTGAGAAATTGCCCATTGAGCTATTATGTCTTGTTCACAGAGCCCAGGGATTTGGGAATTCTCTGCTTCCTTTCCAGACTCCCACCTTCCATCATTCTTAGCCCCGACCTCCACTCTCCTCTCTTCCCAGGGAGCACACCATGTCTACTCCTACATCTATCCTTGCCCTCCCTGGAATGCCCTTTCATCTCCCCTCTGTTAAGAGTCAACTCCTACTCACCATTACAAGGCCCATTTCACAGACCACCTCTCCTGGGAGTTAAATAAGATCATGCTTGTAAAATGCCTAGTATACAGTCAGCTCTGACCAAACATGAACTGTATGTGATCCTTGGGTCAGGAAGATCCCCTGGAGAAGAGAATGGCTACCTATTCCAGTATTCTTGCCTGGAGAATCCCATGGAGAGAGGACCCTACTGGGCTACAGTCCACGGGGTTGCAAACAGTTGGACACCACTGAGCAACTAACATTTAACTTGTGGTGACTGAAGTCCAGAGAGATTAGGTAACTTGTCAAGATCACACCACCAGTGAGAAGCAGAGGACGTTTTGCAATCAAATGTCTCTTTCTCGCTGCCTTCCTCATTGAGAATCACTGAGAACAGGACTGGGGGGGGGGGGCGCATTTGATTGGATTTCACACTCACGAAGAACCTCAAATTTAGATATCGAATGTTTCCCCCCAAATGAGGTGGTGGCAGGTAGGTAGGTAGTGAATGTGTTTATCCACTAAATGCAATTTTGGTAACTCCGGGTTATCATTTCTTCATTTAAGTAAATACACTGGGAGCCCACAGATGGAGGTAGATGGGGCCTGGCTTGACTTCTGAGAAGCCTGAATGGTGACTCTCCTTGGCCAGTACTTTTGAGTCTTGTTCCTGCCCAGTTGCCTGAGGGATCTTGGTTTAGATCAGAAATTCTCAGCCTGTAATTACTGGAATTTGGGTTCAGATAATTCTTTGTGGTGGGGGCTGCCCTGTGCATTGGAGAATATTTAACAGCATCCTTGGTCTCTCCTCACTAGACACCAGTAACATCTCTATCACCAGCTGTGACAATTGAAAACATCCCAGGACATCGATCAATGTCCCCGTGGGGAGGGGAGGAACTAAACTCCTCCCTATTGAGAAGCAGGGCTTAGCTTCAATCAAGGACCCCAAACCCATGCTTCTCAGCTCTCCCATCCTTGATCCATACCCACCTGGGGGTCTATGAGGATTTATTTACTAGTTGTCCCTTGTTCCCAGACGAGACTGAGGAACCTGCCTTCGCTCAGCGGCTCCCACATCTGCTTGGTGTTCTTATTGCCCTGAAAACACATCCTCCAGTGAACCTGGCATTGTGGCAGACCAGCAAAGCCAGAGCCATCATGTGGTCAAGCTTGGTGGTTCTCAAACGTCAGGGTGCATCAGAATCAATTGAGGGGCTTGTTAAAATTTCCCCTAGCCCATCTCCGGAGAGTCTGAAATAGTGGGAAGCCTGGACTCTGCATTGTCAAAAGCACCTACATCAGCCAGAGACAGCTGTGAAGACCTGTTTCCCCGGGAGAACTCTGGGCTAGCCGCGTGCAGTGGGCAGCCAGGTGCCCTCCTGGCTAGGAGCGCCACCCTCCCCCAGCTCTTCTCCCCCCGCCCCCCGCCTTAGTGTGAAGCTCTCCCTCCTACCTAGTGAGCATCTTCTGTGCTTCTTGGCAAGAACTAAACTAAAGCCCTTTCCTTCCACTTCACTAGTTGGATCCTCATACTCAAGCCAAGAGTCGGTCTAGCATCTCTAAACCTTCTGAGGATCTTTGCCAGATCCTTCCAACCAAGGCTCCCTGACCTCTCAGGCATGGGGATGGGGGTCCCAGGCTGGACTCCATAGGCAGTTTGCACGTGTATCGGTTGGCCCTATGCTGACCACTAATCTCCCCCGACCAAGGACCCAGGATGGGGAGCAGGTGGGCCAGGCCTGGGTGCAGGGCGCAGCCTGGAGGTGGGGGCCGCCCGCTCTGGCCCAACCAGGCAAGGAGGCCGCCGAGGAGCAGCTGGTCCTGGCAGGAAGCCCTGCCCGCGTCTCTCCGCAGACAACACGCTCTCTCCGACTCCCCCGCCTCGCCCTCCACACTCCAACGGTCTTTGGCTTCTGCTTCTACCTGGTTGCAGATTCTGAGAGCTGAGTCAAAGCAGGAAGATTTGGGGGGCTGTGCAAGCAGGTGTGGGGTCTCTGTGCAACTTTCCTTCTAGATTCCAACATGCTGGAGTTGGGGGGGGGTGGTTATTGATAAAGGTATGCTCTTCAGAGCAGGAATTCTATGGTGAGCGCTGTAGCTGAGAAGTGAGGTGAGGGCCTCTGGGCCCAGAAACAACCATGACTCTCATTCCTAAGATCACAAAAGCTGGGCAGGATTCTCCAACTCACATCTGTAGGTCCCAGGCTAGGGGGGATGGGGCTGAATTTGGATCCCAGTTCCTGAGGCCGACTGTCTTACTGGGATGTGACTTCTTGCTAACAGCCCCTCTGATATATCTTTTTTTTTTTTTTTTTTTTTTTTGAGAGGCTGGGAATAGGTTTTAATGTAAAATATCTTGATTTATCTGTTTTGCCACAAATTCACTTTTTAAGAAAAAGTTTTTTGGCTATGCCCCAAGGCATGTGGGATCTTAGTGCCCCGACCAGGGATTGAACCCACATCCCTTGCATTGCAAGGTGGATTCTTAACCACTGAACCACCAGGGAAGTTCCAAGGTGTGTTGTTTTCAGGCACCAAGGTTGTGGTCATACGTCAGCAGCCACAGGAATGATGGCGGATACAACGAGCGAGGGGTGGGATGGTTGATGGTCCTGCCCCGGTGTCTATGTCTGACCTTACTGCTTATCACTCTCCTCCTACTTGCTACACTCAAGGCCTCCCTTGAGTTCCTTGAACATCCCAACCTCGTTCCTGCCTCAGGACCTTTGCTCCGGCTGTGCCCTCTGCCAGGAACACCCCTGCCTAGATTTTGTATGGTTCTGGCCTTGGTACAGATGTCTGCAGAGAGGTTTTCCCCAACCTTCCAATCTAACATGCTACCCAACCCCAAGCCACTTCTCTTGAAACCACTGTATTATCTCCTTCGCAGCACGTATCACTATCTAAAACGACTGCATGTGTCTATTTATTATTCCTTGCGTGTTGTCTATGAGATGACTCTGTAGTGGATCATCAGTAGATCCCCAGCTCTGAGGACAGTATCTGAGGCAGAATAGATGCTCCATAAATATCCAGTGACTGAGAGATGCTGAGAAGTCATCAGTGACATGCAATTTGAGGTGAGTGAGCTTATTTCTCCTCCAGAATGAGGGTCTGGGTGCCCATTAGACCAGGCGGCAGGGACATACATGGAAGGAGGGCACAGAGCAAGTGCATTAACTGGTATAAATAGGACCCCTGTGCCCTGCCTGGGAAAGAATGCATGGTGGCGGGCGGGCGGTGTTGGAAGTCACTCACACTCAAACGGTCAGGGTGAGCATGAAAAGTTGCTCCCAGATTCTGCATGATGGCAAAGTTATCAGAGTTAATTCCTGAGTTGAAAAATTTCCCCCAAAAGAGAGAAAGAATAAAAAAAAAACAGTAGAAAAGAAAAAATGAAAATGCCGCCAGAGTGATCCACAGCCATGAGAAAGGTCAAGTGCAGCCTAGGAGGAGGGTCTCTAAGGCAGACAGTCCTGGCATCAGTGCTGACATTGGTTGATCTGAGGTCATCTCTCTAGGGAGGCTGACTTTAGTAGATGGCAACCTCAGGGCCTTGGTATCCCCCCCCAGTCTGAGAAAATACTCTGATATCCTCAGAAATTTGATGGCTAGTGGTTAAGGGCACTGTGGCCAACAGTGCAATCTACAAGCTTAGTAGAGGTCAAGAACATGGGCTTAGGCTCAAGTTCTGGCTTTGCTGCAGGCTGGCTGTGTGACCTGGCACAAGTGACTGCACCTCTCTGAGCCTTGGTTTCCTATCAGGAAAATGGGGTGCTATGTGCAGGAAGTGAATTACTTGATGTGAAAACCATAGCCTGGGGCCAGGCCCACCTGGAGTGCTCAGCAGAGGCTGGCTAACATGACGGGGATGAAACTCAGGTTTGTCACAGGAGGAGGCCCCCTCCCCCCAAAAAAGCTGATTCTCTAGGGTTAAAATCGACTTCTGTTCCTCCAGCCACATTTGCTTGTCTGGTTTCTTTTTAAACTCTAGACACTCACTGTGAGATTTTCTAGGTGGAACCTGGATAGAATCCTGTGGCCAGTGCTGTGTGACCCTGGGCAAGTTGCTTCACCTCTCTGAGCTTCAGTTCCTTCTATAGGTGGGGGCTAGAACCACAGGTCCTACTTCGGGAGTTGCATTCGTACAGGTTCTAAAGAGGTGACTGTTGTGAAGGTACTCCTATAAGTAACCAAGGGAGGGCCCTGCAAGCAGATGAGGAGTTATCAGAGCGCAGGGCGAGGTGGCTGGCCGGCTGGTCCAGATGGATGCTGGACCGTGGACCTTGGCCTCTTTAGAACGCTCCTTCAGGGCAGCAAGCTGAGCAACCTGGATATCCTCTGACATGCAGCATTTTAAAGTGACCGCTCCCAAGTACAGAAGGCCCCGAATTCGCCGCCTCCCTTCCTGATCACCCTTCACCTGCTGTCACTGCCTGCCAGGGCCCCCTCCCTCCTCCTGGGATGAAGGGAGGAGACTGTGTCTCAAGTCAACATCACTTATCTCCCCAAACACGGGCTGACACCTCAAACAACAGGACAGGGGTGCCCCCTGAGGGAAAGGGACTAGCTGCAGCAGGGAATAAGTCCAGGTCCAAGAGGAAAGAAGGACGGAAGGAGGAAAACGAGGCCAAGAGAGCAGAGGAGTCAAGGTCGCTGCTGAGAATCAGTGATGGCCCAGCCTCTGCTCAGACCCAGAAGCCACGGATGCTGAGTGGGACCCGGATGGTGGGGCTCTGGGCCCAGCGGGCTGCTGGCTTCACTGTCACCCAGCAGCTAGGATGCATCTAGGATGCTGGTCTGACCCCACCCCCAAAAGCAGCCTGGATGGAAATGGGCCTGGGAGGATAAGTCATTTCCAGGCAGCCGTGTGTGCTGTGGGGCTTGAACATTCCCAGGCCAGCAGCCCGGAGATGGGCTCCGAACGACATGCTGCCTCTGGGGTTGCGTTTCCTGACTTGGGATACTGATTCATAACGAGACACTTATTTTGGCCGTGAGCAGACAGCTTTGCAATCTGTGGGGGCGCTTTTGAGGTTGTTACGACGATGGCCGATGCTTCTGACATCACAGTGGGAGGGAGGTGATGTCATGGGTGAGGGACACCCTGGCAATACAAATGACAAAGCCACTCAAGAGGAAGGGTCCTGACTGCCTTGCAAACTCTGGACATCTGCTTAGATTAAAAACAAAAACAAAAACATGAAACATGCTTCAATTTCTCAGCCAAAATCTCAATGTGGGTTTATGTATTAATTCAACTTTAAATTCTACTGAACTTGCAACTACTGGGAAATCAAAGACAGGACATCGTTTTACCAGGAATCATTCGCCATTTGGGAAAATCGCATCACCAAGGCGACGCTGTGTTGCAGGTGGTGTCTGAGTTGCCAACACAACACACCTGTGTCAATCTGCATCGTGTTTGCAGCGATTCTATCTTTAGGTGCCAACATGTGACATTCTGGTGGAGCCGTGCCTGTGCGCTGATATGTTAAATTATAGGCTCTTTTATTATAAATGACTTTTATGCTCTATCGCCTTTATTTTATCATTAGGGCATTATACTGATTTTAAAAATGTAAAGTGTGGGTAGGCTACATGCTCCATGAAGGAGCTTCTGGCTAGTGAAGGGGGCATTTCAAAATATTTGTTATAAAAACAGAGTGAAGGGGGGGAGCTTTGCATCCAGCCATGGAGCCAGGGGGGAACACATGCTATTACACAATATTACTCATCCTTACAGCCATTCATCTCAGTGGCTTTTGTAGAGGCACATACTTGCCCTGGGTCACTTTCTCCCAAAACGTATCTCTACCAAAGCAGTTTTTTCGGCTCCTTGTAGTCAATCACACTGCAGGTGATGCTGGGTCCCTGGAGGGAGTTCCCTGATGGATGAGGGCATCTGAGAGCTCAGATGTCACCTCCTGAGGTGGGAAATGGGTCTGTGGGAGCAGCACCCCTGGGCAGACGGGTCTATCTCTCCCTCATTCTTGGGGACACAAAGGCTGCTTCCCCAAGGTGGTGTTTGGAGAGGCCCCTTGGGGCCTGGCTACCAAGAGGGCTCCCGTTAAAGTTCATGGGACTCAAGGACCTCATCCCAGCCTGGGGTCCTGTCCGCAGACTTTATGTCCTAGACTGCAGGCTAGGAGAGGGTATTTGCTAGTATTTGCTCCTTGGGTAGAGCATGAAGCTCCCACCTATAGAAGGGACTTCTCTACTTCATAACTGGAGAGTCAGACTCTGGGGCCGGGGTGGGGCTGAAACAGGGCCCTTGGGGTTCTGAGGCTCACACCCCACGCCTAGCTGAGAATCAGAACCAAGCATACGGGACATTAGACCCAGGGGCTCCACTGGCATGCAAGGTGAGATAGTCCTATTCATGGTCTCACTCCTGCTTCTGCAAGAGGCGGTGCTGAGGATGGGCGGGGCACGTATAGGATTCGGCGGGGAGAGGCCATGCCCAGGAACCTCTGAGGATGGGCACTTCTGATGCCGCCTAGAAAAGGCCAGTGACTGATTCTGGAGTCTCTATCTGCCTTAGAACTCAAGCCCACGAGGTGAGACTTGGGAGTGCCTATTGGCTGCCCAGAAACTACCTCACGGCTACACCCGCCATCTCCACCGAGTATGTCACAGGGGACATACGTCACATGGGGACCCCTGGGAAGTGGGTTCTAGTCTGGGGCGGGGGGTGGGGGTGGCTCCTGTGCTGATTGTGGGAGGATGAGATGCCAGGTCACTGCCACTGGGAGAAACCTGAGGACGTGATCCTGGCCTCCAGCTCTGGAAATGGACATTAGGCCACTGGGGACCCCCAAATCATCTGTCCCACCAAGAGGGTCACACCACGCCCTGTGTACGGGGCCCAAGACTCTCTGTCTCTCGTGGAGATGGGACCAGGGTGGGGCAGAGACTCCAGGGTGTCTGTGAGGAGCTTGCAGGAGAGAGGAGGAGTGGGTGGGAGGCGGGAGCTGGGCGGGCAGGGGGTACCCTCTGTCGCCCTCTGCACAGGCCTTCCGACAGAGCCTCCACGTTCCTCCTTGGGGGTCTTGCTGGCATTGGCTCAGTTTTTGGTCAGGCGTGAGATGCTGGAAAAGCCCCAGGATGCAATGGTGGCCAGGGTGGGCTTCCACAGATGGGGGTGCACAGTGGGCAGTCTGGGGGCTGCTGTGCCAGGACGGGGTCCCATGCAGGCACAAGTGCACCTCAGGACCTTGGCACCTGCCGTTCCCTCTGCCTGGATGCCCTTCCCCCTCGCAGCTGTGAGCCTCCCCCCGCCCCTTTCTCCAGGTCCTCCCATGTTGCCTTCCTAGTGCGACCTGCCAGCTTCCCACCTGCAATGTTACCCTCCCCAACACTTCCTAGCCCTTCCCTGCTCTATTTATCTCCTCAGCACGTATGACTAATGATTTACAGCGCTAACATCTCGCTTCTTCTTTGGCTTCCCCACTGCACTGCAAGCTCCCCAAGTCAGGGGGTTTGTCTATTTCAGTCACCCCCGCCCAAAGTCACTGGACTTGTCCTTGTCTAGTCCAGGGCCCAGAAGAGTACCTGCAAAGAGTAGGTCCTCTGTGAACACTTCCTATATGAATACATGCAGGGGCCTGGGAGCTAGTCAATTCAGGTCCCCACAGGATTTCCCAGTGAACTCTAAATGCCCTTGGGACTCTCAGGTGTCCTTGAGAAGAGGACTGTGAAAGCTTGGCCTGGATTTCTGGGGACCTCAGGCCAGAGCCTCCCTCTGTGGCTCACAGGATCTGCCTAGTAATATTGTGGGCTGTAGTGTCAGTGCTAGACCTAAGAGGGGAGTGGAAGAAGGCAGAGAGAAAACCTGCCCCCCTCCATGCGTGTGTTTGCTCAGTTGCTCAGTTGTGACCAACTCTTTGCGATCTTTTGGACTGCAGCCTGCCAGGCTCCTCTATTCATGGGATTTTTCAGGCAGGGATACTGGAGTGGGTTGCCATTTTCCTACTCCATGGGATCTTCTCCAACCCAAGATCGAACTCGTGTCTCCTGGGTCTCCTATTTCCCTACCACCTGGCCCATCTGCTCCTCACCGACTGTCCAGCCGCCCTCCTCCCCCAGAGGGTCAGAAAATGCCAATCCGGCAAATACAGCGGGGCTGGTACCCAGTTCTGTTCTGTTTGTTTTTTTTTTAATTTTTTGGCCACACCACTCGGCATGTGGGATCTTAGTTTCCTGACCAGGCATTGAGCCTGTGGCCCCTGCAGGGGAAGCATGGGGCCCTAACCACTGGACCCCCAGGGAAGTCTTTGGTACCCTGTTCTTCAACTGCTGGTCTTAGCTTCCATGTAATCGGAGCAATGCCAGCGTTTTGGGGAGTGGGGACTAATTCTCTACTTTGTCTCGTTTCTCTCTTTTGAAGTTTTCTTGCCCTGGATGGGCTGCCCCCTGGAGAGAGCCAGTTTAGGCTGAGGGTCGCCCAGCACCCAGCTCTTCCTCTCTCTCCCCAGATTCTCAGCATCCATCCACACCCAGGTCGGTCATGCCCAGGTGCCTCTCCTCATGCAGTGACCTCAGGGAAGGCTGCACCATCTGAGCCTCAGTCTTCTCACTCTTGAAATGTGGATTGCAAAAATACCCACCTTGTGGGGGTGCTGGAAGATGGGGCCTCAGCTACCATGGTTACGAGCTCTGGGTTTCATGGCAAGAGGTACACACTAGACATGCCCACTGCATTTCGCAATGGCAATTTCCAGGGCAAGAGGCAAGGGGGGTTAAGCGGGTTTATGTGTGCTCGGATGCCTGAGACACTCAGCTTGGCTCCCGGGCTGTGAGACTGAGTTGCCACACATGCTTGCGTACAACACACGTACCCCGGGAGCTTACCTGTCCACCTGGATTTCCACGTCCTTGGTCTCTGTCTTGGCAGGTCCCCCTCCGTTGATCGCTCTGCCCCCACTGGTAAGAAGGTTCAGGACAGGCTCTATCTCTTTGAGCAGTTTATTGTTCTCCCCGCTGCCCTGGAGGGTGACCGCGGCACTTTTCTTGGCAGGGTCCTGGCCTGGGAGCTTGGCAGCCAGGCCGTTGGCATGGGCGAGCGAGCCGGCTTCCTGCCCCGGGTCTGGCACATGCTGAGGCCCATTGCCTGGACCCATGGCCCCGTCCACCGCCAGCGTCTGCTCTCTGCCAGCTGACGCTTGGTGGGACAAGTCAACGGCTGCCGTGGGGGGACCCAGGGGCCGGGTCACCCGGATGGTCTTGGGGGTCCCGTCCCCGGTGAAGGTGGTCTCCAGGTGCGTGGTGAAGCCCTCGGGGCCCCTGAGGATGAGAACCACGTGGGTCTCGGAGGCAATCCCCCTGAGCACCTCCAGGGCGCTGTCATAGCTCAGGTCCACCAAGGGCTGGCCGTTGACGGCGAGAATGATGTCCCCGGCCTGGATGAGGCCGCTCTGCTCCGCAGCACCCCCTCGGATCAGGTCAGAGACAATCACAGGCGGCTTGCTCACCCTCTCCTTCACCAGGAACCCCAGGCCCCCCACTTTGCGCTTGAAGAGGCGGACAGAAATGACGTTGGGTTGGATCTGCTGAACGCTGAACATGTGGCTCTCCATGGTGTCTAGTGTCCAAGGGTCCACAGACCTCAAAACGGGTCAGGCCGAGGCCAGGTCCCCAAGAGCGGCTGGGCTTCAGGCTGCGCCAGGAGGAGCCGGGGGTCTGGCGCTGCAGGGCTGGAGCCTGGACGGAGAGCTGCTCTCGGGCTGGTCTTCTGTGCCTCTGACGTCAACTCGGCGTCACTCGCTCATTGCTGTCGGGCGGTCGGTGGCATGATTTCCTGTGTCTGCCTCCTTCCTTGGTCTCTAAGGAAGCGATGGTTGATCAGGCAGACGTCAGGGGAAGTGGTGGGATGAGTCCCTACGCCACAGGTCAGGCGGATCCGGGAGGAGATGTGTCTGGTGGCTGTGCCTAGGGGTGACGCATGCTAGCGTGGACTAGCCACTGGGCATCGCCAGCCTGTCAGAGGCAGATCCGATCTGAGCCTTCCTGAGGTCAAGAGAAGGAACAAGGAAGGGGAGGAAAAGGATTTTTAAAAAAAAAAAAAAAAGAGAGAGATGGATGTGGGATGCCCGAGACCACCTTTAAAACTAACATGGGAAAAAAAAAAAAAAAAACTAACATGGGAAACGCAGCCAACTGAGAAGTCTAGCCATAAGATGCTCTGGAGTTCTGAAGACAACCTAGACACAAAATTCTTCTTCCTCTTGGGGGGGGGGGGGGCGGGCGGGCACACTCGCAGGTGGCTGCATATTGCTTGGCTTCATTTCCATGATCAAAGCCCTGTGAGACCGGGGGGCTCCTTGGGGAAACCAGTGAGGAATCAGCCCCAGAAATCAAATGGCAAGAACCCTAAGACCTCTCATCTTTTTTTCACTGGAAGAAGTCAGCACTCCAACCCTGTCATGCAGCCTTTGCCTCTCTGCTTTTTGCAATATTTTTCCAACCTCAGGTCAGGAGCTTGACAGACAAGGACTGCGGGGTGTAGGGCTCTCCATTCTCACCACTCCCAAAGCCCCCAGTGCAAACCCATCAACAGGAAATGATGTCACCTTCTACCGAACCACGGATGAGGGAGGTCAGCTGGACTTTAGGACCATCATTTTTGTAATGATTCACTTATTTCAGGTTCAAAAGGACAGACTTGGCCACACCCCATCCCATGATAAGCCAAAATTGGTATAATAAATACCAAAGACACAGGCCCACGTCAAACTCTGGAGGGCATTTGTGTATCACAGACTGTCTGAAATCCTAACAGAGAAACATTAGGAGGTGTGGAATCTGTCCCCCTAGGGTTAGATAAACACAGAGCTGGTGTGCAACAAATATTTGTGGAACAAGAAAAATCCCAAAAGACAGCGAACACTCATTGAGTGCATATGTTCGTACAGTGTATTTTTTTCCTCCTTTGATCTTCACAGTTCACCCTTCAACAGACGAGAAGACTGAAGCTTGGGAAGGTTCAGTGACTTGTCCAAGGTCAGGTGGAGAATGATGGTGGGGGAAGGATTTGAACTCAGATCTGCTCCATTCTTGAGTCTGACCTTTTAAACACTCTAGTTTTTAACAATTTATAATCTAGTGACTTTTGCGACTCCCACCAGCTTCACGAGACTCAGGGAAGTGGTTGGAGTACCAAAGGACCACAGGGAGGCCAAGTGAAGATGCTGTAGCCCAGGTGAGGTGTGTGCACCCATGGCATCGGCCCAGTGAGCAGCTATGGAAGCACATCTTATGCGTCTGGATTGGGGCAGGTGACCTGTGGGTTACGGGTGGAGTGGGGCAGGGTGGAAGGTAGCAGAAATCCCTTCATCTCTTTTCCTACCCCCCAGCTCCAGCCTCCATTTCCTCTCTGCCCTGGCACCCCTTGCCGTCAGCATCCTCAAAACTCCTTTGCCCAAGGAGGGAGCCCTTATCTGCTGCTACTGACAAAGTGACACTCCCTTGTTTCCATCTTAGCCACTTTCTGGGGTCACCCCAGGGCTGAGGCAGCCCATAAACTCCTGCTGCCTCTGAAAGCAGGGGTGGGTGAGGATAACTCCCCCTGCACCCTGAGAAAGAGGCACTACCTCCCAGATCCCCCTCAAGGGAGGGTGGTGGTTAGCAAGTTCAGCCTCTCCCTTTTGCAGCTTGCGTTATGTAACTCCGCCAGCCCCTCTGTGTGGGTGAGGGAGTCATGAATACCCAGACCCAGCCCGGGCTGCTCTCTCCATCTGGTGTCGCTGTGTGTGTGTGTGTGTGTGTGTGTATTCATGCATCGCCCTCCTGCTGTGTCATTTCTCTGCTGTGTGAGCCTGCGTGGCCCGTGTGTTGACAGGCTGAGAGTCTTTTGGCATCTTGCAGCTGGCCTTCTGGCTTGCAGAGAAAACCAGCCCGAACTGCTATGTCCTTCCTCACTGGGGAGGGTTGGTCCACCTCCCTACCCGCCCCCACCCTGGGCTCTGGTTTCCTTAACTCTCCTGGAGCTCTCATGGTACCATTTCTTCCGGGTACAAACCCAGGATGCTCATTGTTGAGTTGAAGGCAGAGACAGCTGGGCTCTCCAAATCTCTTCAGTGTTCTAGTTTGGCATTGGGCTCCATTCTTTAATTCAAGAAGGGACTTGACGGTGAGCTCTTCTGGAGGCAGGGGCCCCCAGCTTGCTTCTACCCCATACTGGCTTCAGCCAGAACTTACCAAAGGGACCTTCCTGGTGGCTCAGTGGTAAAGAATCCACCTGCCAATGCAGATGACATGGGTTAATCCCTGATCGGGGAAGATCCCGTGGGCCCTAGAACAACTAAGCCCTCTCACCACCACTACTGAGTCTGTGCTCTAGAGCCTGGGAACCACAACTACTGAGCCCACAGGCCACAATTACCGAAGCCTGCTTGCCCTGGAGGCCCGGTGCTCTGCAGCAAGAGAGCCGCCACAATGAGAAGCCTGCATCGCAACTAGAGAGTAGCCCCCACTCCTCGCAACTAGAGAAAAGCCCGCACAGCAACAAAGACCCAACACAGCCAAAAATAAATAAAATTATTAAGAAAAATAACTAGTTGAGACATTGCATTAAAAAAAACACTGCATTAAAAAATAAATGCTAGAGAGGGTGTGGAAAAAAGGGAATGCTCTTGCATTGTTGGTGGGAATGTAAATTGATACAGCCACTATGGAAGACAGTATGGACAGTCCTTAAAAACCTAGGAATAAAATCACCACATGACCCAGCAATCCCACTCCTAGGCACATACCCTGAGGGAACCAAAATTGAAAGAGACAAATGCATCCCATTGTTCACTGCAGCACTATTTACAATAGTTAGGACATGGAAGCAACCTACAAGTCCATTGACAGATGAATGGATAAAGAAGTTGTGGTGCATATACACAATGGCTTCCCAGGTGGCTCAGTGGTAAAGAATCCGCCCGCCAGTGCAGGAGATGGAGGAGACATGGGTTCGATCCCTGGGTCAGGAAGATCCCCTGGAGGAGGAAATGGCAACCCATTCCAGTATTCTTGCCTGTGAAATTCCATGAGCAGAGGAGCCTGGCGAGCTATATCCATGGGGTTGCAAACAAGTCGGACATGACTGAGTGACATGGAATATCACTCAGCCATAAAAAGGAACTCATGTGAGTGAGTTCTAATGAGGTGGATGAACCTAGAACCTACTATACAGAGTGACGTGAGTCAGAAAGAGAAAGATAAATAGCATATTCTAACGCATATGTATGGAATCTAGAAAAATGGTACTGAAGAATTTATTTACAGGGCAACAATGGAGAAACAGACATAGAGAACAGACTTATGGACATGGGGAGATGGGAGGAGAGGGTGAGATGTATGGAGAGTAACATGGAAACTTACATCACCGTATGTAAAATGGATAACCAATGGGAATTTGCTGCATGGCTCAGGAAACTCAAACAGGGGGTCTGTATCAACCTAGAGCATTGGGGTGGGGAGGGAGATGGGAGGGAGGTTCAAAAGGGAGGGGATATATGTATACCTATGGCTGATTCATGCTGAGGTTTGACAGAAAACAACAAAATTCTGTAGAGCAATTATCCTTCAATAAAAAATAAATAAGAAAAACACAACTTACTAAAAGACAGAGCTGGGACTTGGCTTAAGAAAAAAGAAATAAGGCAAGCCCACAGATCTCCCTGGTCACTCCTAGCTTCTCCTCTCTCTTCCTCAGCTGCTTTCTAAATTGGCAGAGGGGGGTGGGGCTGCTGGCTGGATGGGAATTGGGAAATTGAAGTGCTGTTTTTTAGACCTTGTCCCGAGAAAGACAACTTGATCTTTAGAAGGAATGGAAAGAGGCAGGGCTTCAGTGAGGCAGTGATATTCAGCATCTACTGAGAGACAGGATGGGGGGTAAACAAGCTCTAGGTCTAAGCAAGTGGATTCTGAACCTTCATCAGGGACAATCCTAATTTTAAGGACAACCCCCCTTAATAATATCCCTCTTTTCCCTCCCCCCAAACACATCTTCACCCCCGTCCTGTCCAGGATCAGGTTTGACATCCACAAAGAATATACTAAGATGCTAGATGGAGACGCGTCTGTCCTGCTTTGCGAATGCCCAGTATCCACAGTGTCTCCTCAAACCTGGGCCTCCGGGACGGTTGGCCACCCTTCTGCCACAGGGAAGATCTTTAAGGCCCTTTCTGGCTCTATCTGTGTGTCTCTGGGTGAGTTCTTTATTTTCTCTGAACCTCAGTTTCTGTATGTGTAAAATGGGCTCCTTAAGTAATTCCTCACTCCCTGGGTAACTGGGAGGATTGAATAAAATAGTAAGTGCATGGGTTTCAGTAATGTCACAGAGCGAGTGCTCAGAAGAAATGGCTTCTTCCCACTGTCGTGTAATATGTAATGGTTCCGGCTCCCTGCCCTTGACTCAGTGCGCTTGCTACTCTGTCGCAGCCTCTCCAAAGGCATGTCATGTGCCAGGAGGGGGCTGAGGCTTGAAAGCACAGAGAAATCTCACGCCGCTCATGATACGCGGCACAGAATACAGGGAGACGGGTGGGTGCTGGGTATCCTGCCAACCCAGCCTCCGACTCTTGGAGCTGTGATTTTAAACACGGCACATGCGCGTGCACACCACGGCACATACCATGGAAACAATACTTGGACCCAGGCCTCACTGGAGTAGTTCAGTGGTTTCGGGAGTACCTTGCTGTGGAGGAAATTCACGGCTGACTTTCGAGGACGACTGCCAGGAAGAAGGAAGGAGCCAAAATAGGCCAGCGTCTGCTACTACCATCTCACTGTGTGACCTTGGGCACGCCACCCCCGCCCCATCCTGGGCCCACATCTGCATGCAGGACAGTGATGGGAGCAGTTCCCAGTGATGGAGAGTTTAGCCTGCCAGCGCAGGAGACGTAAGAGACATGGGTTCAATTCCTGGGTCAGGAAGATCTCCTGGAGGAGGGCATGGTAACCCACTCCAGTATTCTTGCCTGAAGAATCCCACGGACAGAGAAGCCTGGTGGGCTACAGTTTCATAGGCACACAGAGTCAGACACTACTGAAGCGACTGAGCACGCACACAAGCATAGCGCTGAGTCCTCCACACGGGTGTCTTATTTCATCCTGACAGTGACCATGTAAAGCATATGTCGATTTTATCCCCATTTTAAAGAAAGACGGGCTTCCCAGCTGGCTCAGCAGGAAAAAAAAATCCACCTGTGAAGCAAGAGATGCAGGTTCAATCCCCGGGTTGGGAAGATTTCCCTGGAGAAGGAAATGGCAACCCACTCCAGTATTCTTGCCTTGGATATCCCATAGACAGAGGAGTCTTGTAGGCTACAGTCTTTGGGGTCACAAGAGTCAGACATAACTGAGCGACTAAACAATAACAATTACAGAAAGACAAGGGGACTGGGGTTCAGAGAAGCAAACTGAAGACTTCCCTGGCTCTAAGCGAGCGGGTGCTGGGCACACACCTAACCCTAAAGACGATCCCCTAAGACGGTACCTCCCCCCAAACACACCTCATTGGCTGCCATACTTCTCATTCTCACCCTGCCTCATCACATTCAATGGTCTCCATTTTACAGAGGTTGAGATTAAGCTACCCATTCATTTCATTATTAGCACTGGAAGTCCATGGACATGAGGATGATGAATAGCCACTAAAATCCAAAAGATTGTCCAACTCCCACACTCAAAAATAAGGACACAGAGGCCTGGAGAAGGGAGGAGGGTACTCATTCATCATGGATCAGCCACAGTTGGGGTGTCAAGAGCTGTCTGTCCAATAGAGCAGCCACCAGCCACATGTGGCCATTGAACCCCTAAATTGTGACTGATTCCTGGAGATGTGACATAAGGGTGAAATCTACATGGGGTCTTGAAGACTAGGAGGAAAAAAAAGAATGTCAAATAGCTCAATAATTTCCCAATATTGACTATATGTTGAAAGGATAATGCTTTGGATATACTGGATTAAGCACAGTTATTATGAAAAAATAACTTCAACTGTTGCTTTCAGTGTTTTTATATGCAACTACTGTACAGTTAAAAAATCAGATATGTGCTCACATTGTATTGCCATTGGGTAGTGGAGGTCTACAGTCTGACCCTCGTGGTGCCTGGACCAGAGGGCCTCCCTGCACCCCACTGCCCCTTAGGTCCCCTCAAGCATCTACTGATAATCTAGGCAGAAAGAAGATAATTCTGCTTTCTAAAGAAGTCAGAAAATGACAAAGAGGGTAGAAGCAAACATCTTGCCATTTATTAAGGTTGACCACTGGATAGCAGGAGTGGAGTTGGGGGGCGAGGAGAAAACCCACCTCAAACCATGTGGAGAGAGAGAGTAGGGTTCACCTAGACTGGTTGTCCAGAACCCAACAGCTTGCTGTCTGAATGTCATTTGAAATCTAACCCACCTGTGCAACATGTTTCATTCAAAAAGTGAAACAGATCTCTTTTTACAGGTGGGATATGAGCTCCAAGATATACCACTAGGTGAAAAAAGAATGGTGCAAAAGCATACATTCTGTACATGGTAAGTGGAGAGAATGTTCTGGAAGGAATGGGTGTCACTGGCTACATCTTAGATGGAATTCTGGACATCACTAGTAGGAGGGAGACAGACTTTGCGCTGACTACCTTGACAGATTTTATTTTCGTGGGCTCCAAAATCACTGCTGATGGTCACGCAGCTATGAAATGATGCTTGTTCCTTGGAAGAAATGCTATGACAAACCTAGACAGTATATTAAAAACCAGACACTTTGCTGGCAAAGGTCCATATAGTCAAAGCTATGGTTTTTCTAGTAGTCATGTACAGATGTGAGAGGTGGACCATAAAGAAGAGTGAGGGCCAAAGAATTGATGCTTTTGAATTGTGGTGCTGGAGGAGACTCTTGAGAGTCCCATGGATGGCAAGGAGATCAAACCAGTCCATCTTAAAGAAAATCAACTCTGAATATTCATTGGAAAGACTGATGCTGAAGCTGAATCTCCAATACTTTGGCCACCTGATGCAAACAGCTGACTCATCTGAAAAGACCCTGATGCTGGGAAAGATTGAGGGCAGGAGGAGAAGGGGACGACAGAGGATAAGACGGTTGGAGAGCATCACCAACTGAATGGACATGAGGTTGAGCAAGCTCTGAGAGATAGTGAAAGATAGGGAAGCCTGGTGTGCTACAGTCCATGGGGTCACAAAGACAACTTAGCAACTGAACAGCAACAACAAATTATTACTTTAAAGTCATCTAAATGTGTATACCATTAAATATTAAAGAAAACGACACTCGCCTGTGAACCGGCTGTTTTCACTTTAAGCACCCACAAAATCTCTAAAGGAGTCACAACCCTGGTTCCCATGTCCCTCCAATCTCATTTAAAAACAAACCCCAAGCCCTCCATGTCTTAAAAAGCAAAACAGGATACTGCCACCCCCACACAAACAAAAGACCAAAACTGTAACCCAACTGTGCTCTTAAAAAAAAACAAAAAAACCACCAAACCACAAAACACAGCAACCAACCAACTTCCTTACATCTCCTGAACTGCTAATTTGCAGTCTTTCCCCAGAGAGAACACGCCCTGGGAGTCAAAATGACGTGCTTTCTCCCACGCTGGCAAGTCATAGCTACAAATCCTCCAACCCCTGTAAGCTGCTGGTGGGGAGTAGGGGTAGGTAGGCGTTCTGTGTCTTGGGGATCCCAGAGACACAAACAGCCTGGTGCCAGGGAGGGTCTCCCCAGTCACGTAATTCCCCATTTCATGGCTACAGTTTGTTCCTGATCGTCTCAGATCTAATGTTCACAGATCATCGGGGCAGGAAGGAGCATCATTTAGAGTCAGGAGCGTGAGGATGAAGGACTGTTTAGAGTTTGACAGTACACTCTGATGTGAGGCTTTGAGAAATTTACACTCCCACCTATCATGCTTTGTATAGCCTCTTTGTATAGCAGATTGACAGTATCTACACCAAAATTGAAAATACATGGATTTTTGGCCCAGCAATTCAATTCTTAGGACTTTCCCCTACAGACAAACTGAAAGGAACATTCTTACACACACACATACCACACACACATACACACACACACACACACACACACACACACAGGGTTGTTCAGAATATCAAGAGACTGGAAAATCTGAGTATCCATTAATAGGGAACTTCTACATAAACTATGGCACATCCATGCAATGGAATACAGTGCAGGCATTAAATAAGGGGAGATTAGATCTATAAGGACCAATAAGGGGGCACTTCCCTGGCCATCCAGTGGTTAAGCCTCCCAGCTTCCAATTCAGGGGCCGTTGGTTCGATCCCTGGTTGGGGAACTAGGATCCCATATGCTGTGTGGCACAGCCAATAATAATTATAAATAATAAAGGACCAGTGGGGAATGATCCTTAAAACATAGTTAAATTAAAAAACAAGGTAGAGAACACCAATACATAAATATATTTGCAGACCCATTGCATGTATTCGTCTATACTTCCGTGTAAGCTTGAAGATGTACTCAATATCTTTGGAAAAATACTCAAGATGTTGGTCACAGGTGGCTGCTGGGAAAGGAGACCAGGAGGCAAAAGGTTGGGTGGGAGGAGGAAGTTCCCTTTTATTATATATTCTTTCACATTGTTTATTTTTTTTACTATGCTTTTGTACCAGCTTTAATAAAAGGACAAGTCTAAACTCCAATGAACAAAAAGATTGTTAGTGAACTTAGACAAATAACTATATTTCCATGAAAATAAGAATACTCAGTCTCTGAATTCTGGGGTGGGGGGATCAGGTAGGGAGAAAAATCAAAACGTTTAATCGTTTTCACAAAGATACATTTTATCAAATTGTTGTAAATCAGAGTTAGCTTAAGAGAAAAAAGAAAAAGCTTTCCTTAAATCTGGAAAAACAAAACATTTAAAAAGTCAGCAATATTTTAAAAATAATTTTTTTTTAAAAAACTTAAAAAAAAAGACAAGGTCTTTGAAATCAGATTATTTTGTATTTGAACCCTAGCTTCTCCAAGTAGCTTTGTGATGGTCAGCAAGTTACTTAACCTCTCTGAGTCACGGTTTTGCATCTATAAAATGGGAGTGATAATGGCACCTCCTCAGGGCATATGTGTGTGAGGACGGAATGAGATAATAATGAGTATTTTCCGAGTTCTTACAATGCGCCATACAGAATGGTAAGTGCTCAGTTAATGGAGCTTCTCCTGCCTCACTTCTTTTACTAATTGTTAAAATGCAAGCAGATTTTATTCTACTGGCTGTCTGGAGTATCCCAGGGACATATGTTCCCTAAAGTACTTTGTGCAGGAGGATCGGTCAGTGCTGTGGACACACAGGTTGGTCCTGCTTTCTGATGGAATGGGAGCCTGTCATGGGCTCCTTTCTAGGAATACCAAGAGAACAGGATTCGTTGTGTTGGAATGTGGCACTCGAGAGACAGCCAGAAACTCGGGCCCTGGGATTTTGTGATGAGTCATCACCAGTGGGAGGGGGCTGGGGTATCACTGGTCGGTCCATCATCAGGAGGGAGTTTCACGGCTATCATCCCCATGTTGGAATAGATCTGGGGAATTATGAAACCTTCATTCCATCTTCATTTTGCAAAGCTCGTTTTTATGAACAAGTTCAGCCAGCTGTAGAGCACTATATCCATCACAGAGACTGAAAATTTCAGGGTTCGGGGCTAGGGTCTTAAATTCTTCCATCTGTGGACCCACCCCCCCTCCAGTGGCGCAAAGTCCTGAAGGATGTACCTCTGCCCGTGTTCTTGCTAGACACACCCCATCACCGACATTGTCAGGTGGGGGTTGAAGGCATTTGCACTGGGGTCGGAAAGACAAGGGTTTGTGACCTTCCTCTGCCACATATTAGCCTCAGATTCCTCATCCATCAAGCAGGAGAAAGAAGTTACATGGAATAAGTGGATGGAAAACATTTGATGGGACAGTCCACGCAAAGTGCATGGTGCTTCTATTATTTTAAGAGTCACTTTAGATGACACCTCAAGGAAAATGAAGTAGTTCAGCCCAGATAGGTGAACAGAATCATGGTCAAGAGGACAGCCTCCTTACTATAAAAAAGAAACAAACTGGGACTTCCCTGGTGGTCCAGTGGCTAAGACTATGCTTTCAATGCAGGGGGCCTCAGTTCGATCCCTTGTCAGGGAACTACTAACAAATTCCACAACTAAAGGTTCAAATGCCACAACTAAAGATCTCCAGTGCCATAACCAAGATCTGGTATAAATTTTTTTTAAAAGGTGTGGAGAAAAGGGAACCCTCTTACACTGTTGGTGGGAATGCAAACTAGTACAGCCACTATGGAAAACAGTGTGGAGATTTCTTAAAAGACTGGAAATAGAACTGCCATATGACCCAGCAATACCACTTCTAGGCATACACACTGAGGAATCCAGATCTGAAAGAGACACGTGCACCCCAATGTTCATCGCAGCACTGTTTATAATAGCCAGGACATGGAAGCAACCCAGATGCCCATCAACAGATGAATGGATAAGGAAGCTGTGGTACATATACACCATGGAATATTACTCAGCCGTTAAAAAGAATTCATTTGAATCAGTTCTAATGAGATGGATGAAACTGGAGCCCATTATACAGAGTGAAGTAAGCCAGAAAGATAAAGAACATTACAGTATACTAACACATGTATACGGAATTTAGATAGATGGTGGCGATAACCCTATATGCAAAACAGAAAAAGAGACACAGAAGTACAGAACAGACTTTTGAACTCTGGGGGAGAACGTGAGGGTGGGATGTTTTGAAAGAACAGCATGTATACTATCTATGGTGGAACGGACCACCAGCCCAGGTGGGATGCATGAGTCAGGTGCTCGGGCCTGGTGCACTGGGAGGACCCTGAGGAGTCGGGTGGGGAGGGAGGTGGGAGGGGGAATCGGGATGGGGAATACGTGTAACTATATGGCTGATTCATGTCAATGTATGACAAAACCCACTGAAATGTTGTAAAGTGATTGGCCTCCAACTAATAAAATAATATTAAAAAAAAAAAAAAAAAAGAAAAAAAAAAAAAATAAAAAAATAAAAGGAAACATACATTACCAGTGGTCTCTGAAACATTTCTTAAGAATCATTACAAGGAAATAGCACATATTTCCTATACTCAATAAACCTCACCCCTTTTACTTTCTTTTCTTCTTCCACTTCTTTTTGCTCCTTTCCTTCCTCTCTTCTTTCCTTTGTCATTCACATCATCTATTCATTCACTAACCCTTATCAAGGTCTCAATTGGGCCAGCAAGAAGCGTGGCACTGAAAATGCAAGGTAGACAAGACAGACAGCGTTCCTACCCTCGGATCTCCCAAGCCAGGAGTGAAGCAGGGAATGGAGAGTGAGATTAATGGCAAGTATAGTGAGTAGAACAAAAACAGGGAAAAACAGGGTGCTAATGGGACTATGGGAGGACACTTAACAGTCAGAGTGGTGGTGGTTAGGGAAGGCTTCCTGGAGGAAGAGTCAGGAATACAGAATGGGCCAGATCAAGGGGTGGGTGGTAGGAGCAAAGAATGGAAGAGACAAAGCATTGAGGTGTGGGAAGGAGCAGGCTGGAGGCCCTGGACAAAGTCCACTGGGATAGGAGAAGAAAGCCAAGGTCTTACAAAGCTGCAGGGATCTCCAGGAGCTAGATCATGAAGGTATCTTGAGGGCCAAGAGAAACATTTTGGATCTTATTCTCACGGCAATGGCAAACACTGCAGGTATTCGAGAAGAGAAGTTCTGTGGTTAGATTCAGATTTTATTAAGATGCTGGACAGAAGATGGGTGGAAAAGCAAGGCTGGCTATGGGGAGCTCAGTTAGGAGGCTGCTGCAGGCCAGAGATGAGAGATGATAGTGGTCAGGATTAGGGAGAAAGGAAGAAAGTGGGTAGATTTAAGAGATATTTGGGAGGTTGAGTCAATAAAATCTGGTGACTGAAACCTGGGGTTTGAAAGAGGGAGGTATCCAGAATAACTTTTTAGCTCTGACTTCTACAAGTGGATAGAGCATGATGGGGTGAAGGAAAGAAAAATAGTGAACGAAACTCATTTGACAGAATTGTCCTTCTTGGGCAGTAATAAATAATTTAACTGCATTTTAGTATATTTCAAGAGTCAACATTTCCTGATGCCATTACTTTCTTAATTCTGAGAATTAAGGGGGATTACAGCAAATAGAATTGATCTGGCTCATTTCCCCAGCTGTGCTATTTACTGGGCATTTGATCTTGGGCAAGTCATCTTTCACATTTTGAATCTCAATTTCCTTTTGTGAAATTGAAAAGGTAATAACAACTACTTGGAAGGTTTTTGTGAAGATTAAATAAGACGGATGCTGGAAAGAGCACTTTGTGAACTGTAAATGTCAACTGCAGTGGTAATGTTGAGTCTTTTATTTTCAGGAGGGCATCAAGAACAGTATCATCCAGATAGCAGCTCACTGGTAATGGAGATTTAATTTAGTTTCTCCTCATGCCTGGCATCCTTGGGTGCCTCTGGTGCAGGGAAGCTGGGTCAAGAGGATGGCAAAAGGTGCTCATGGAAGGAAAAAGAAGAAAGAAAGATTATATCTGCTCCCTTAACTCAAAGTGTTAATCGCTCAGTTATGTCCAACTCTTTGAGAGTCATGGACAGTAGCCCACCAGGCTCCTCTGTCCATGGAATTCTCCAGGCACGAATACTGGAGTGGGTAGCCATCCCTTCTTCCAGGGATCTTCCTGACCCACGGATCAAACCCAGGCCTCCCACACCACAGGCAGATTCTTTACTGTCTGAGCCACCAGGGAAGCCCTCCTTAACTCAAAAGTTCCCTGCAAATAGATAATAGCATCCAGAGAGGCTTGAATCAATTGCAAATGAATTTCAGCAAAGGGAGAACACATTAAGTAGAAAACACAAACTTGCAATGGCAGGGATAACTCACATATGTCAGATACATCAGTAATAATAATAAATGTAAATGGATTAAACTTTAGTAAAAGATCAAGAGTCAGATCAGCTAAGTGGAATTGCAATTATCTTGTATTAGCATGGATGTAGGGACAAGAGCCAAGGACAGAAGGAAGAACAGTTTATTAAGGGAAGTATGAGCTTGGTGTGCATCTGCTGGTCACTTAACTCTAAGGCAGCAAAAGTCTGATTTGATTTGAAAGATGCAATTGGCTCTCTTCTTAGATTAGCACCTAGTAAACACAGAGTAAATATTTACTGAATATATGATCAGCTAGTCAAGCAATATCTTTTAGTAAATTTGTATTAAATAGGCTGAAATATATGGAATTAGCAGGGTTTTTTTGAAAATATAAAATTCAATAACTTCCTATAGTTCAATCTAATATTTCAAACATTTTTATATGTAAGAACTTTACTGAACTCTAGTTTTGTTCTTGCAACAAATATGAAGGACATGATAATATTATTCCCATTTTACAGATGCTGAAACTAAGGCTCAAAGATATTCATTAAGTCATAGATGTTTATCCAGCTAGTGTCAATGGTGGGGATTCCAAATGAGTTTGTTGGAACTCAAAATCTTTGCTTTTTTAATTTTAAATACTTACTAAACTCTTAATAGCCACAAGAATTTTGTCTCAGATTTTTTTAAGCAATCATATCACCTACCAATAATGACAGCTCAAAGTCTTTGCTTTTATCACTTTCCAGATACTACAGTGTATTTTTGTTTCAGCTGGCCTGATCACCAGCTATAATTTTAGTAACTGGAAGTTGAAAGGGACTCCAGGCATTTTCTATTGCATCATAATATGGAGTCTATGGGTACCCTACAGGGCTCAGGTCAGGAATCCCTGAAAATCCTGGAATTGTGTGCCAAAAACTTTGTGAGTACATGCATATGTGCATTTACACGAGGAGGGGAGCATAGCATTAATATGATTTACTAAGTACTCCTTGACCCAATAAGCAGTAAGAGTGGAAGTTTTTGGATTAACCTTACATTTTACAGATGAGGAGACTGAGGCTCTAGATGGGGAAGAACTTGCCACATGTTCTGAGAGACAGAGTCAGATCTGATTCGAACCTCTTGCATGATTTTTTCTCAAACGAAGGTTACATGCTCATTTTCCTCACCTCTCTTGTGAAATTAGGAAATCCTCTCAAGGTCCTCTATTCAACAGCAGTGTTAATCTCAGGATGTCAGCTGAAGCCTTTTTGGTACCTGCCCCTTCTATCTAGCTATACTATTTCTTGATTATTCAAAATAAGTCCAAGGCGTCAACAATCTCTTCATCCCTCCCTTCCTGGTGAACCACCTCCAATTACTTTATACTTTTCCAGGACTGGCATCTGAGGACACCCTGACAGGTGAGAGTTAGGGGCAAATTGCCATAAAAGATGTGCATACAATTCCAGGATTTTCAGATAATCCAGAACCCTGCAGGGATCCACAGATCCCTTACAGATTGCTTACCAAGGTAAACATTTGTAGACTAATAGGCTCCGTTTACTCACCTTTTAGCAAGTAACTAAGAAGAAAAGGAAAGATATACCCATTTGAATGCAGAGTTCCAAGGAATAGCAAGGAAAGATAAGAAAGCCTTCCTCAGTGATCAATGCAAAGAAATAGAGGAAAACAATAGAACGGCAAAGACGAGAGATTTCTTCAAGATAATTAGATATACCAAGGGAACGTTTCATGCAAAGATGGGCTCAATAAAGGACAGAAATGGTATGGACCTAACAGAAGCAGAAGATACTAAGAAGAGGTGGCAAGAATACACAGAAGAACTGTACAAAAAAGATATTCACTACCCAGATAATCACGATGGTATAATCACTCACCTAGAACTAGACATTCTGGAATGTGAAGTCAAGTGGGCCTTAGGAAGCATCACTACTAACAAAGCTAGTGGAGGTGATGGAATTCCAGTTGAGCTATTTCAAATCCTGGAAAATGATGCTGTGAAAGTGCTACACTCAACATGCCAGCAAATCTGGAAAACTCAGCAGTGGCCACAGGACTGGAAAATGTCCATTTTCATTCCAATCCCAAAGAAAAGCAATGCCAAAGGATGCTCGAACTACTGCATAATTGTACTCATCTCACATGCTAGTAAAGTATTGCTCAAAATTCTCCAAACCAGGCTTCAGCAATACGTGAACCATGAACTTCCAGATGTACAAGCTGGTTTTAGAAAAGGCAGAGGAACCAGAGGTCAAATTGCCACCATCTGCTGGGTCATCAAAAAAGCAAGAGAATTCAGAAAAACATCTATTTCTGCTTTATTGACTATGCCAAAGCCTTCGACTGTGTGGATCACAATAAACTGTGGAAAATTCTGAAAGAGATGGGAACACCAGACCACCTGACCTGCCTCTTGAGAAACCTGTATGCAGGTCAGGAAGCAACAGTTAGAACTAGACATGGAACAACAGACTCGTTCCAAATAGGAAAAGGAGTATGTCAAGGCTGTATATTGTCACCCTGCTTATTTAACTTATATGCAGAGTATATCATGAGAAACGCTGGGCTGGAAGAAGCACAAGCTGGAATCAAGATTGCCAGGAGAAAGATCAATAACCTCAGATATGCAGATGACACCACTCTTATGGCAGAAAGTGAAGAAGAACTAAACAGCCTCTTGATGAAAGTGAAAGAGGAGAATGAAAAAGTTGGCTTTGACATTCAGAAAACTAAGATCATGGCATCTGGTCCCATCACTTCATGGCAAATAGATGGGGAAACAGTAGCTGACTTTATTTTTCTGGGCTCTAAAATCACTGCAGATGGTGATTGCAGCCATGAAATTAAAAGACCCTTACTCCTTGGAAGGAAAGTTATGGCCAACCTGGACAGCATATTAAAAAGCAGAGACATTACTTTGTCAACAAAGGTCCATCTTGTCAAGGCTACGGTTTTTCCAGTGGTCATGTATGGATGTGAGAGTTGGACTATGAAAAAAGCTGAGTGCCAAAGAATTGATGCTTTTGAACTGTGGTGTTGGAGAAGACTCCTGAGAGTCCCTTGGACTGCAAGGAGATCCAACCAGTCCATCCTAAAGGAGATCAGTCCTGGGTGTTCATTGGAAGGACTGATGCTGAAGCTGAAACTCCAATACTTTAGCCACCTGATGCGAAGAGCTGACTCATTTGAAAAGACTCTGATGCTGGGAAAGAGGGGAAGGGGATGAGATGGTTGGATGGCATCACCGACTCGATGAACATGGGTTTGGGTGAACTCTGGGAATTGGTGATAGACAGGGGGGCCTGGCGTGCTGCAGTTCATGGGGTTGCAAAGAGTCAGACATGACTGAGTGAATGAACTGAACTGAACTAAACATTGTTCTCAAAAAGGATGACTCTAGTGAACTGTGAGATTGTATGCACTGTGGAGACAATCTCTCCATGGTGATCACTCTAGAGATCATGGTTCCCTGGTTTACTTGGACCACTGGAGCACAGCAAAGTGCTGGGCACATAGTAGGTGCTCAATATACCAGAGTCTCAATCCCCATGTCTATGACTTGCTATGTAAGGTATGGTCCATGGACTACAGACATCATCTGAAAGCTGGTTAGAAATGCAGAATCTCAGTCTCTGCCCCAGACCTACGAATCAGAATCCACATTTTTAAGACCTCTGGGTGATTGGTGTGTACATTATAATTTAAGAAACACTGTACGGTTTGGCTCTAAATGCCTGTGCTACATTTTCACAGCCGAATGAAGCTTCAACCAGAACATTTCAGTCTAGGGTGTGTGGTAATATTACGCTGAACCACGTACAACTGCAGATACTCAACCATTTCGTGACCTACAAAAATGGCAATTTCCAATGAAATTTCAATTTCCTTCCAACTATAAACTGTTCTGCACAAAACTGTCTGCTTCAGAGAGGCAGGATATCGCTTGCTTCAAAAAGGCTCTGGTCAGATTTTACAAACAACAGCCCACAGGCATACAGATGACTTCCGTTTAGTTAACAGCCTTAAAAAAAAATTTTTTTTTTCCAAATTGGTTACCACCATTAAAAAACTGTAAGTTTCACATGAAAGCCAAATTTTTGGCTTTCTTGGGTTCCTGGAAGGTGCATTCACACTGGGTCTGCATTCCTCAATGCTGGCTAACAGCTGGAGTGAGAGGTGATGCCCCTTTTATGCGGGGCATGAGCTCCTCAGCCCCTGGCCCCTGTGAAGCCCCCTCACTCAGTTCTTCCGTGGGACCCCGGAGAGATAGTGTGTTTCAGAGGGGAACAAGGAAGGTCACCTTCAGAAGCTGCTCAGTGAAGGGAGGTGCTCAGAGAGTTGGGTCCCATCACAGGTGCACTCAGTCGGTGCCGGTGTCTGATGAGAAGCTCACCTTCCTGAGAGCTCTCTGTTGCTGTCCCAGTCTGTGCACTCTGGTTGATGCTCACCCTGCCCTCGTCTCCCTGGGTTAAAGCTACTGAGAACAGGACAGCATTTCACATAATGTGTGTGTGTGTGTATGAACCACTCAGTTTTGTGACCCCGTGGACTGTAGTCCACCACTCTTCTCTGTCCATGGAGTTCTCCAGGCAAGAATACTGGAGTGGGTTGCCAATCCCTTATCCAGAGGATCTTCCTGACCCAGGGATCGAACCTGAGTCTTATGCATTGCAGGTGGTTTCTTTACCGTCTGAGCCATCAGAGAAGCCCACTCCACATGACAGTCATCCTCAACTCCCTATCTGCTTCTTCTCATACTTCGGGGTTGTTTACAAAAACCTTTCCTGGAGTGACACCTCTCTCTCTAAATGGAGCTTTCTCTTTTGATGTCAAGCCAGTCTGTGCTTACTCATTCCAATGAGAGCTGCAGGGAAACCAGTCTCCTTCCTCTATTGGGACGGAACACACAGTCCCAGATTCTATATGTTTTCCTTGGTGACTCCAGCTGGGTTCCCTGAGCTGGCTGGGAGTTTATCTCCTGTTATGCCAGTGCCCCTCGAAGACATCCCTTCCTTGGCACTGAGGGACACATTCCCACCTGAGTCAGCCTTACTGGACAGAGTTCTGCAAATTTACCCCTGAAATAAAATCACAGGGAAAAAAAGAGAGAGAGAGAATGATGTCATTGGGATCAGTATCTACACATTTATCACAGAGGTGGGAAGGAAGGCTTATGGGAGAAGATCATGGTTAAGATTTTAGATTCTGGATTCAAATCCTGACCCTGCTAATGACTGAATGTGGTTTCGGGCATGACATTTAGCATATCTGTGCCTCTATTTCTTCATCTGGAAAACAACAAATATTGACAGTATCTACTTTGCAGGGCTCTTGTGACGATTCTGTGAAATCATATCATGTTTCCCTGACTGGTCTTGCCACCTTCATAGCTTTGTGCCATACCTGTGCTGTGTACTATGCAATTATTTATTAGTTTCCCTTAATGTCGACTCATTTTTTCCCTTAAAAACATACCATGGCCTCATCCAAAGGAAGAACATTCATGAAATTATGGTACGGAGGTGCCAGTTACATTTTTCTATTAACAAAACAAATATTGAATGAGTGAATTTGAAAAATGGATACCGCTTTGCTCCAATCATGAGAAAACATTGAACAAAATCCAATTTAGGGAGTTCTAGAAAGTAACTGGGGTTTCCCTGATGGCTCATGTGGTAAAGAATCTGTCTGCAATGCAGGAGACCACGGTTCAATCTCTGGATGAGGAAGATTCCCTTGGAGAAGGGAATGGCAACCCACTCCAGTATTCCTGCCTGGAGAATTCCATGGACAGAGGAGCCTGATGGGCTATATAGTTCATGACTCACAAAGAGTCAGACAGGACAGAGTGACTAACATAACAACACAGAAAGTAATTGACCATTCATCTTTAGAAGTCTCAAATGCATGAGAGGCAAGAAGAGATTCACAAACTCACAGATCACAGAAAAGAGAGATCATGCATTAAAAGCACTGTGGGATCCTGGGCCCTGGAACAGGAAAAGGTTATCAGTGGGAAAAGTGGTGAAATTTAGATAAGCTCTGTTGTTTAGTGAATAATCTTGCTTCATTGTCAGTTTCCTGCTTTTGATAATTGTATTGTAGCTGTGAATGATGATAACATTAGGGGATGCTGGATAAGGGATAATAAAGAAAATCATCCTACTATTTCACAACTTTTCTGTAAGCCTAAAATTACTTCAAAATAAAAAGTTTGAAAATGTGGGGACCAGTTGAATCGGTCTCTGTCTTTCGTCCTCTCCCTGCAGTGCCTGGCAAACACTAGTTTGCTTTTTGTCTCTACGGATTTGCCTGTTCCAGGCATTTCCTATAAATGGAATCCTACAAATGGTGGCCTTTTGTGTCTGGCTTCTTTTACTTCCCATGATGTTTTCAAGGTCCATGCATGCTGTAGCAGGTATTAGTACTTCACTCCATCTTTTACAGTTGAATTTCACTGAATGCATAGACCACATTTTGTTTATCCATTCATCCATTGATGGACATGTGGGTAGTTTCCACCTTTTGACTGCTGGGAACAATGCTGGTTTGAACATTTGTGTTCAACCTTTTGTTTGAACACTTGTATTCATAACCCAAGGGGTTTCTTATTGGGATGATGAAATGTTTTGGAACTAGACAGTGGTGATGATTGTAAAATATTGTGAATGTACTAAGTGCTACTAACTGTATATTTTAAAATGATGAAGTTCATGTTATATAAATTTTATCTCAATCAAAATGGGCACGACTGGTGGAATAAATATCATATTTTGGAAAATCTGTGCTTATGAGACCCCAGCACTTAACATAGTACCTGGTCCTCAGAAAATGTGTGAAAAATGTTGGCCAGTGTTAGTATCTTTGCAAGAGTAACATAAGACTCCCAGCTCCCACCACAGGAATTTTGCCAACAACATGACATTGCTTTCACCAAGAAAGTTCCTCCATGTTTAATCTACTACAGTTCTTGAAGGTACAAAAAAAATATATCTCAGGGACCTTGGGATACCACCACTAGAGTGCCTTGCTTGGCATTTATGAACTTCTCCTATTTTCACGAAGTGCACACCTGGCTGAAATGACACCGCTGCACACTCCCCAGAAATGTGCTCAGAACGCAAATGAAGTTCAACAGATAATAAACCAGTTACCTGTCGACTGAATACTGAACCTACTTCAGCAGCTTATTCAACAAGTCTCTTCAACAGACCGAATGCCTTACTGACTGAGGACTCCACCCTACAATTTTCCGGTTAAGTCTCAATGCCCCAGCACTCTTCATTTGATTTTCTAGTGCCCAGTTCCAATTCCTCAAAGCACCTAGAGATGTACTCCAATATTTGAAATGAAAGCAAACGCCTGATTCATTCTGAGGCTTTTATGGGGATCCTACAAGAAACTGGGGACACTCCAGGACATCCCAGATCATGGAAACGTCTCTCTGTTCAGAGCTGATGAACTGAGCTTGGTTGTACTGACCATTACCAGCAGAGTCGTCCTCTTTGTCTTGTCTGTGCTGGTTGTTCTCCGTCCTTTGTTCCCAGATCTGTTCTCCAACCTTCTCCAAACTTTTCTGGGTCCTGGGAGGAGGTGGAGCTCTCTGGGTATCAATAGGCTCCTTGTCCTCTGGCTTTTGACTGGAGGCCTCCAAGGGGACACACAAGGAAGATGAGACAGATGGAGGAGAGCGAGGCTGCTTTCTTCCATCTCAGTTCTGTGGTCTGAAGATGTCTACCGTCCCCTCTTCCCTGACTCTGCCAGCCCAGCCCATGGTCCAAAGGGCTTCAGCAACACTGGGCTTCCTGCAGCTACTTCAGGCCTCAGGTGATCCTCACTCCCCTTGCTGCTAGCCCCTGGACAATTCACCCTCCCTTGTTGGTGCCTAAAACCATGTTCTTAAGTAATTCCTTCATTAAATTATCTGGGAATAAAGTCTCACAGCCACAGGTGCCTTCTGTTTCTTGCTTGGACCTTGTCTAACAAACTTCATCCTCATTGAACGTTTGGTTCAGGGATGAGGCATATAAGAAGTGATGCTATGGTTAAGGGCATAGCAGGTCTCAATTGAAGCATCCTAATGGCCATCCTCATCCTTTCTAAGGACTTCTCAGGTGGCACAGTGATAAAGAATCCACCTCCCAATACAGAAGATGCAAGAGACATGGGTTCGATCCCTAGGTCAGGGAAGATCCCCTGGAGGAGGAAATGGCAATACTCCAGTATTGTTGCTGGAAAAATTCCATAGACAGAGGAGCCTGGTGAGCCATGCTCTGTGGGGTCACAAAGAGCTGGACATGACTGAGCATATACATGCCATATACATCCTTTCTAATAGCACACAATGTGAGTCAAGCACTGACTGGTCCCAAGTACTCAGAGAAGGGGAGTCAACCTCCTGTTAACAGAAGAAGAATTCCATCACCTCCACTAGCTTTGCTCATAGTGATGCTTCCTAAGGCCCACTTGATTTTGCATTCCAGGATGTCTGGCTCTAGGTGAGTGATCACACCATCACGGTTTTCTGGGTCATGAAGATCTTTTTTGTATAGTTCTTCTGAATATTCTTGTCACCTCTTCTTAATACCTTCTGCTTCTGTTAGGTCCATACCATTTCTGTCCTTTATTGTGCCCATCTTTGCATGAAATGTTCCCTTGGTATCTCTAATTTTCTTGAAGAGATCTCTAGTCTTTGCCATTCTATTGTTTCCTTTATTTCTTTGCATTGATCACTGAGGGAAGCTTTCTTATCTCTCCTTGCTATTCTTTGGAACTCTGCATTCAAATGGGTATATCTTTCCTTTTCTCCCTTGGCTTTTGCTTCTCAGCTATTTGTAAGGCCTCCTCAGATAACCATTTTTCCTTTTCTCATCTCTTTTTCTTGAGGATGGTCTTGATCACTGACTCCTGTACAATGTCACGAACCTCCATCCATAGTTCTTCAGGCACTCTATCAGATCTAATCCCTTGAATCTACTTGTCACTTCCACTGTATAATCGTAAGTGATTTGATTTAGGTCATACCTGAATGGTCTAGTGGTTTTCCCTACTTGATTCAGTTTAAGTCTATTTGAAATCCTAAAAGATGATGCTATGAAAGTGCTGCACTCAATATGCTAGCACATTTGGAAAACTCAACAATGGCCACAGGACTGGAAAATGTCACTTATCATTCCAACCCCAAAGAAAGGCAGTGCCAAAGAGTGCCCAAACTACTGCACAATTGCACTCATCTCACATGCTAGTAAAGTAATGCTCAAAATTCTCCAAACCAGGCTTCAACAGTACGTGAACTGTGAACTTCCAGATGTTCAAGCTGGATTTAGAAAAGGCAGAGGAATCAGGGATCAAATTGCCAACATCTGTTGGATCATCGAAAAAGCAAGAGAGTTCCAGAAAAACATCTACTTCTGCTTTATTGACCATGCCAAAGACTTTGACTGTGTGGATCACAACAAACTGTGAAAAATTCGGAAAGAGATGGGAATACCAGACCACCATACCTGCCTCTTGAGAAACCTGTATGCAGGTCAGGGAGCAACAGTGAGAACTGGACATGGAACAACAGACTGGTTCCAAATCGGGAAAGGAGTACGTCAAGGTTCTATACTGTCACCTTGTTCATTTAACTTATATGCAGAGTATATCATGAGAAACGCTGGGCTGGACGAAGCACAAGCTGGAATCAAGATTGCCAGGAGAAATATCAATAACCTTAGATATGCAGATGACACCACCCTTATGGCAGAAAGTGAAGATGAACTAAAAAGCCTCTTGATGAAAGTGAAAGAGGAGAGTGAAAAAGTTGGCTTAAAGTTCAACATTCAGAAAACTAAGATCATGGCATCCGGTCCCATCACTTCATGGCAAATAGATGAGGAAACAATGGAAACAGTGAGAGACTATTTTTTGAGGCTATTTGGAGAGGCTCCAAAATCACTGCAGATGGTGATTGCAGCCATGAAATTAAAAGATGCTTGCTCCTTGGAAGAAAAGCTATGACCAACCTAGTCTGCATATTAAAAAGCAGAGACATTACTTTGCCAACAAAGGTCTGTCTAGTCAAGGCTATGATTTTCCCAGGAGTCATGTATGGATGTGAGAGTTGGACTATAACGAAAGCTGAGCACTGAAGAATTGATGCTTTTGAATTGCGGTGTTGGAGAACACTCTTGAGAGTCTCTTGGACTGCAAGGAGATCCAACCAGTTCATCCTAAAGTAGATCAGTCCTGAATATTCACTGGAAGGACTGATGCTGAAGCTGAAACTCCAATACTTTGGCCACCTGATATAAAGAACTGAATCATTTGAAAAGACCCTGATGCTGGGAAAGATTGAAGGCGGGAGGAGAAGGGGCTGACAGAGAATGAGATGGTTGATGGCATCACCAACTCGATGGACATGAGTCTGTGTAGGCTCCAAGAGTTGATGATGGACAGGTAGGACTGGTGTGCTGCAGTTCATGGGGTCGCAAAGAGTCAGACATGACTGAGCAACTGAAATGAACTGAACTGAACAGAAGAGCAAAAGGACATTTCAAGAGAGATTAAACAACTTGCCCAAGGTTACAGGGTAAAGGGTAGTGGACAGACTCAAATCCAACTTGGTCAGAATCTTGCCTCCTCCGCCTCACCTCACGTCCAGAGGCCTCTGATACATTCAAAGTTGATGTCATGGCCAGCTCGACCCCAGTGCCTGGGAGAAAAGCTTGCTGACACTGAGAAGGATGTCAAAGCTGCAGTTTTGAATCACCCTTTGGAGCGCACACACATTCAGGCATTTCCTGGCTGTAAAGCCCATGGTGGAAAAGGCAACTTTGGAAGATGTTCCAGGGACAAACCTCAAGCTTATTTCTCAACTCCTCAAGAGGCCCGGAGCCTGCTCTGCGGCTGACAGAGGGAACTGTCGCCTGCTCACTGCCCCTGATGTAATGAGCACCATGGAAGAGGGCTCGACTGGGATGCTAAACAGCCGTAAATGACACTGTCACCAGCCTTCATAAAGCACAGTGACTCACGGCTCTAATTAAAATGCTGAGGGAAAAATGTAAAGAAAGGCTGCCATGGAAAAACAGTGACATTCTGCTCAACTGCAGGATTATTTTCTTCCAGGAAAAGAGGCGCTTATGAGTGTGTGTGTGCATGCATGTGTGTGTACGTGTGTGTGTGCATATGTATTAATGGGTGTGTGGGGGGAGGGGGATTGGAGATGGGGAGACTGAATATTATTCTCTTAAGAAACTTAGGTAATTTTAATACAGAACAAAGTCTAAGTAAAGCTTTTCTTGCCACCCAACTTTTTATTTTGAAATTTTTAAATACAGAAAATTTAAAAGGATAATGCAATAACATCTATAAACTTTCCAACTATATTCAACAGTTATTAGCATTTGCCATATTTGCCCTGCCTATTGTATCTATCATCTACCTATCGATCCACCCATCTGTTCATCCATCATCTCTTTGACTCTACCTACCTACCTACCTACCTACTCTATTCATCCATTCATCCACCCATCCACCTCCCTTCCTACCCATATATCTATATCAGTTATCTCCCATCTCTCTCTATCATCTTTGCACTAACCATTTGAAAATAATTTGCAGACATCATGATGCATCAGCTCTAAATTCTTAAGCATGCATATCCTAGACAAAACCAACAGCACCATCATTACACCTAAAGATACTTGCAAATTTCACCAAATACTCAGCTAAGGTTACGTTTTAAATAATGGCAACCACAGTAGTAAGTCCAACAGCTACTGCTCAGAAGAGAAGAGTCAATCTACTGCACAGAAGCAGGCTGTCAGGGGTTTCTCAAATGGGAAGATTTTTGGCTTCATGGCTGGGTGCTGTCATCACAGTTTCAAGGTGAAATGCACAGGGCATGATGCTTGACTTAGATGCCAGTTTAGACCCGGACAAGAAACCCAGTGTGATTACATGATATTATTTTTAAAAAGAGGCCCCCTCCTAACGAAATCATCACGTGACTTCATTCAATGGAACCTCCACTTTTAACAAAATGTGGCTCCCAAAGCCTTCCTGCTATTTCTGAAAAGCAAATGAACTCTTAAAAGCCCAATGAGGTAGCACTGGTAAGGAGATGCAGAAAGAAATATTGTAATTTCTGAAGGCAAGTCTTGAAGAAGATACCCCCAAGAAACCTTGGACACTGAAGGCAGCAGTTAAGGAAACAACCTTTATCTGTAAGTAAAAGTTGTGCATATTTGTTAAAAAATAATAAAAAAAAACAAAAATAGCAAGCCTCCAGATTCAATCAGTCTCATCCTTTTAGAACACACATTGTGAGAAATCAAGGGATTTCAGTTCAGTGATGACCATGATATTAGGAGAGAAATGACAAATGAAGGTCTTTGCAGCTAAGACTTATCTTAATAAACTAACACGGACATATTATTGACTCTTTCCATTACCTGAATTCTGGTACATGAATATAATTGGTTTTCATTTGCCTTATTGAATATTCCAAAGAGACTGCTTCAGAAATCAAAGAGAAAAACCTGCCCAAGATATGTCAGTGGCTATCGAATACCATTCTGATTTATCCCTGTGGGTTACATTTTTATGCTTAAAATTCCTGGAATGAAATATAGCACAATGAAATCCACGCGGCTATTTTCAAGACCAAATAGGAAGGATTGCTTGTATCGCCTGCCCTGTTGCATTCCAGTTGCTGGCAAGTGGATCCCTTTCTTGGACTTAAGGAATTGCTTGGGAGTGTCTTCCACTTCTTTTTGCCCCAACCTGTCCTATAGGTTCTGGCCCGTAGCTGGGAGCTCAGAGTTTGCTTCTCAGATGAAGGAGCTGCTGCCCCAACCCTTGTCCACAACAAGAAATCCTTTAAGTGAGAAACAGTGGCTGCTCAACACTATTTAAAGTCAGGCAAGCTGTCTGAGTTCACAAGCTCCTTTCCTCATTCCTACCTGCAGCTGGGTCCCAGAAAGACTCACCTCTTCAATCCTCCATGGGGGCAAGTTAGCTGTCGGGCTTGGAATAAAGAAGAGAGTCCTGAGTATTAACGCTGGTGGGCACAGTTCCCAGCAGCAGCACTTTCTAGGACACCCCTGAAAATCTGTGGAATTTCTTTCAGGTGCCTTTAGCCCACGCAGAAGCATCTTGCATGGCCAAAGGAAAGGTTTATGTTTTCCGGGGATCCCGAGAAGAGGTGACCTAATGAACATACAAACGAGAGGCGGGGAGAAAGAAGACGCTTCCCAGGCTGCAAATGGAGACTATGCCCCTGCAAAGGCCATCTGCTTTCAATCCTAACAGAACCATTCTTTTTTAAGGAACTGTCAGCAGAAGTCACAAACGCCACTGATGGACAAGAATGTTTTTCTTGGGTGAGGCACAGAATGTAAGGTGGAAAAGATCTTGGGAGGAAGTTAGTCCAGGGTTCATACATGGAAATATCTCAAAGCAGGCAAGTAATACAAACAGTATTTAATGATGGGGATCTGTGACCTAAAGGAGAAAAAAATGACCAAACCAAAGCAAAATGCAAACCGTGTGTCAGCCAGATATAATGTATTTGCACGTTTCCGAATGGAGTTGCCATTGAATTCCAGGTCCTTCATTTCACAGATGAGAAAACTGGGGCTGAGTGAGGGGAAGAGCAGGGCCCGCATCAGCTAGCTAACTAAAAGGTCTCTCTTTTTTTGCATTTCTTTTCTTTGATCATTAACTCAGCTCTGATGCTCTCTGTCCCCTGCCAAGTATTGCATTTACACCACCTCCCTGAATCCTTCCAACAACCCATGCAGTCGTTATAACCTCCATTTACTGATGACAGGCCTGAGGTTCAGAGAGGTTAACTCACTCACCCTGAGTCACAGAATCCACAAGTGCCCGAGCCTGGCATCAGACGCTTTCCCAGATGACATCCTCATTTGATTTTCCTCTGCCTTTTGACCTGGTTGCACTTGACCCAGTTTGGTATCGGAGACCCTTCCACTGAGTAGGTGCTACACATCAGACAGCTACCAGTTCTGAGGTCACCTCCTCTGTGACGCTTTCCCTGATACCTCCAGTCACCCGTCTCGAGCACTGCAGCAACATTTCACCTCTCTTGTCAAAACTTCGAGCTTGGTATAGGGCTGGTCTGGTGCCCACTACCCGACCAGACTGCAGGCTTTGTCAGAGCAGGGCTCGCATCACCTTAATCCAAGCACCTGCCCTTGGGGCCGGACTCTGGGTCTGCCATTTAGCACTCATCATTACACATTTGACAAATGTGCTGACGTCTGCCGCAGAACCACACAGAACTGCTGTTCGTCTCTGGCTGATCATTGCTAAACACAACTATGCCAAGATCCACATCCGCTGCACCCTGTCGGCTACACTCGCACTGGGGACTGAGGGGCGTTTTCTGTTGAGAGTTCCTTTTCATTTGGTAGATTCATGTGGACTCAATTTTCCAGCATTGCAGGACCCTGCTCACCATTCTCCTTCCCTAGGAACGGGCATGTAAGCGGCATAAATGGATGCGGGACTTGCAAAGCTGGGGTGGGAGCTGACTTGGCTGCTGAAATGAGCCCAAATCAATGGCTTTGGTGAAATCAGGAATGGGTAGGTAATAGGTAGACAAGGTTTATTAGCTCCTGTGATTACCTGGTTCCTGAAGCCATACCCACTGGCTCACTTTAAAAAAGGAATTTCCTCTTTGAAAGGACAGATGGATCAACCAAAGGGGCTAATGCCCAACATTAGACGAGGACTCGGGGCTTAGTGTACAAGGTCAAGGTGGCTGGGCTCATGCTCAGTCTTTCTTGAACAGTTTATCCAACCTAGGATGACAATCAGGAAAGAGACGGGATTACATTTCCTTTCAGTACTGAGTCTGTGGGGCTTCTTTACACTGAAGTGAATGTGATGCTATCATAAACAAGCACTGGGCAAAGAGCCAAGACACTGAGGTTCTATGCTAGCTTTGTCAATTCTGTGCTGTGTGACTTTCAGCAAGTCATGTATCTTCTCTGGGCTTTGGATTCTTCATCTGTAAAATAAGGGTACCAGACAAGAGCTGAGGGCGCTGGAACCTCATGGAGAAGTCTTGTTAAGAATACAGAAACTGCATGTCTCCCCTGGGGATACTGATTAAGGAGCTCTGGGGTGGGACCTGGCATCTCTGCTTTTGCTCAGTTCCTTGGTGAATTTTGACGTTGATCGTCCACTGGGCTGATGTTTGGCATCTACTGGATTAGATATGCCCAAATGCTATCCTGTATTAGAATGAGGGAAATGGTCATGTTTACAGTTGTTGCAGCCTTCGTGTTGTTAACTATGTAAACCCACCCTGACCAGTGGTGGGAAGAATGCCTGGCGACATGAAAATTGCTCCCGGAATGATGCCAGATTCAACTTCTGAGCGTTCTGGTTTCTAATAGGAAAAAGCTCCAGTTCTAAGGGTCATGATTGTTGCCTGCAGCTCTCAACCACATTCTAAGGCTCACCACGGCATGTACAGACCCAGGAGCCTGAGTGACAGGCAACATAAGCAGTCTTGTCATGAGGACACCTCAGAACATACACTGAAGAAAGCAGCACAGTCAGACCCATGTGGGCTCACAACACATGGATGAACTGACCCCAAGTCTCCCTGTGTGCTAGGAAATCAACACCGGCCCCCCATCAGTGGGTGGGAAAGTCTTTGGATAACTGCCTGGGTGGTACCTTGGACAGCTCCCTGTGGATCAGCTGTGGAGACCCTCAGACAGCAGCCTACCCCACCACACAATTCCTAGCCTCTCATTCTTTCTGGTGAGGTCCTGCCCCAGGGAAGATAGAGCCTTTGGGGCATGGGGAGGGTTGAAGAGGTGGTGGGGTGGAGCTGGCTTTGGCCATTTGGGAAAAATGAAGAGGCAGGAAGAACAAGCAAACAGCAGGCTGATCTAGAAAAAACATCAACACTACGGGCCCCAAACAGTGCCTCAGACTTCCCTCTTGGGTTCTTCTATTATCACCAATCTTGGCATAAAACCATTGTTTCTAGAACACTTGTCACATACCTTTTCACAAAATCTTCAGAACAAGCCCTTGTGGAAGTTATTGTTCTCATTTTACAGATAATGGAACTGAAGCCCATTATCAGGTTAAGGGATCGGCCAGAGGTCACACAGCCAATGGAGTGGGCTAAGCTTGGTCTCAAGCAGGGGTCCTTACCAGATCTCTCTACCAGGGGCCTACTCTCTCCTACATGGCTGGGATTTTGCGGGGAACTCACAATTTCTGGAGACGCAGTCAGGTCTCTGACTCTTGAGGTAGCCTCTGGCTGTGCAGACGTATCAGGAAATGAAGCTGTGGGTGCTCAGGCAGGAGCACAGACTGCCTGTGCGCCCAGATGTGGGTAAAACCCCCAAATTAAGTAACTAAAAAATGGCACTGAGGTCTTCAGCTGTGCCACTTACCAGGTAGGTGGCTATGGGTGGGTCTCTTGGCTTGTTCTGCCTCAGTTTCCAAAGCTGCCAAATGGGGTTCAGATCACTGTGCTGGTGACCTGGGGGGAGGTTTTAAGAGTATGCCTGGGGCGGGGGTGGGTATACATTGTACGTAACAACACCTTGAAGACGACACAGAGCTGTGAACCCTTTCAGGGGCTCCTAGACATTGGATTGGTGGAAAGGACTGGGGTGATGGTGGTGGAAATGGTGGGGTGAAACTACTCCCTTTGGATACACGCCAAGCCCTCTCACATCTGTCTGCTGAGATCCTGAGGGCACAGGAGAATGGACACCACTCCACTGCCAGCGAGGGCACAAGAGGCTCCTTCCCTGTTTTATCTTAAATTCAAAATAACAATGAGGGGAAAATCGATGCTCCCTTTCGCCTTTGTGAATGCAACCTGTTTGCCCCAGCCTCATTTAGAGAAATGTACAAGAAAGAGAGAAGCTTTCCCTCATTTCTCTGGGGCACCAGCCTGAGAGATCAGTTCCTTCCCTCTCTCTTCCGAGGTTCTGGACCACCAGAGACCAGACAATGTGTCCGGGGTGTCCTCCCAGACGTGCACACACCTCTGCCCAAGGACGCTGTCTCCCCTAGCCGTTTGGGTGCTCTTCTGGGCTCCAAAGTCAGGGTTTGAGCTGGGCCATGTGATTTTTTTAAGGTCCTCACGACAGTCTCATGAGAAAGGTACTGTTTTCCCATTTTACAGACAAGAGCACTGAGGCTTAGAGAAGTAAAGACACTAACTTAAAACCACGGGGTAAGTAAAGAGTAAATCTAGGATTAGAACCTAGGTATGTCACTCCAAAGATGCCTGCCCTCGCTCTAGTGACTTCTAGGCGAGCGCCTCTCCTTTCTGGGTGCCGCCCCAGGACAATGCTGTCTGAGCGACCGCCCCGGCCACAGCGCCCCGGGGATGGAGGTCCCCAGAGCACAGCTCGGAGAACCCTGTCAGGTCAAGGAACCCTCGGGTGGCTCTTGAAGTTGGATCTCATAGGTATCCAGCTCTGGACCTTGGCTACCTGGCAGTAAGAACTACCGCTCTTGGTGGTACACGGCCCGGCCCCAAATCCCTGCAGAGTGCGCCCCTCGCCCGTTTGGGAGCTCTAGAGCCTCTTTCGAGCAGGAGGCACAACTTTCCTAGGTTCCGGGAGCCAGCTCTTTTGCACCCTTAATCCCGCCCAGACACTAGAAGTAAGAGGTGCAGGCGGCCCCGCCGTTACTGGGAGCGCAATAAGAACCCTGGCAAAGTTGGAAGCCAGGCGGGAGCAACAACGTACCCCACCCAGGAGCACAACCCTCCCAGCCTGGGGGGCCCCCCACCGAGGGTGGCGAGCGATGCCGAAGAGTCCGCCATTACCGCAGGCTGGCGGTGGCCGTGCTTCTGCCGAGTCGGGCGCGGAGGAAAGTTGAGGTTGGGCAGGTGCCACGATCCCCGGGGACTGGCGTCCCCCAGCCTCCGGCTGCCCGCGGGGGGTAGCGCGCCGTGCCAAAGGGGCCGCCATTACCGCAGGCGCGCAGCTCGGAGCCGAGCGTGCAGCGGAACGGGGACGCTGGTCCCCGCAAAGTTGGAGCGAGAGCGCAGCGGGCGCGACGATCGCTGGGACCCGAGCCCCCCGGCCTGGGGCTGCCGGCTGGGGAAGAGATCGAGGCCAGCGGGACCAAGTTGGGACGCAAGCAAGCCCCCCAAGCCTGCCCGAGAGCACTGGGGGCTGGGAGCCCGAGGGGACACCGAGGGGACGCGGGACGCCTGGGCCGAGAACTCACCTGCTGCCGAGTCGGGCAGTGCCGAGGCTGCCTCTTCGCGCTGCGCACCCGCCGGCCCGCCGGTCCACGAGCCTGCCCGCCTCCTTCCTCCTCCTCCGTCTCCCTTCTCCTCCTCTTTCTCCTCCTCCTTCTCCCGGGCTCCTGCAGCCACCGCACTCCCGGTTCCAAACCCTCCCGGTCCGACGCCCCGCGCGGCTGTAAGGCGCCAGTACCCGTTCACCTCTGGGTAGGAGCCGCGCGCATCCCTCCGCCTTCCCCTCCGCCTCTCCGATCCCTTCCCACCCCCTCTCCCCGAGCCCCCACCCCTCCCCAAGTCCCCTCCCCTCCCTCCGCCCCTTGCGAACCCAAGTTCGGGACCGAGGCTGTGGGCTTCCCCGGCGCGGTGCTGGGGCGCCCCGCGCGCGCGCCCCTGGCTCACCCCGTCCGCCCGGCCGCCGCTCGCCGCCTGGCTGCCCCTCGGAGCAGCCCTGGGGCTAAGTAGCTGCTAGCCCAGAGGCCGGAAACGCGGCATAAATATGTAGGGGCAGAGCCGTGAGCTCAGCGAGGGTCGTGAGGGGGAATTTATTTCTTAATGTCCCTCTTTTATCCTATCATCGCTGAAACAAATTAGCGGTGACGTCCAACCCGGCTGGTTTATGGGTGTGGGGAGGGAGACGTCGCAACCCTCATTAAAAGAGCCGCTCTGGGCTCCAAAACATACATCTTTTATATAACCTAATTTCCATCTTTTTTCTATCAGGAAACACACACATACACATACATACACACACCCCCCATGACAATTTCTGGGAGCCTGGAGGGGGCCCAGTGTAGTAGCCACAGGGCAGCTCTGAGAGGGCCCCGTGGAAAGCAGAGATGGTTATTTCTGCTTCTTCATCAGCCTTGGGGTAACGTTCCTCAATGGGACAGTGGGATGCACTGCCTTTCACTCTAGACAAGGCCAAAAGACACCCAAACCTGAATTCTGGATCTGGCTCTTGGGTGGGCAGACAGGAAGAGAGGGGGCCGGTGGTGGAAATGCTGCCTTGTTCTAGTCTTCTTGCCCTGAGCAGCGCTTAGTCCTGACAGCTGGCGGCGAGGGGGAAGGATGGGAGGGCGCAGGCTTGCTCACCTGTGGCCTGGAAAAGCTGCAGGTAAGCCTGCGGGTTGGAGACGCCCAGGGTTGGGCTGGGAGGAGGGGAGGAGGCAGAGAAGCAAGCTTTCTTTCCTTCCTTAGGGGCCCTAACATATGGGTAACCATATAAACCCGGCTCAAAAGCTGTCTTTTCCCGGGCAGATTGCAAAGAATTTTGCATTTCACTGTTGCTGCTGCTGCTCACACACTTGGGAAAATGGGAGAAAACCAGGGAAAGAGAATACACACACACTCACACAGAGCACCTGGCTCTAGATGGCTTGAAGAGGCAAAAAGGAATCCCCCACTTTGTCACAAATAAATGCTTTTCTAATCGTTTTTCACATCAAGCACCAGGAGAAGGGGGTGTGACTTCGGGGGACAGGAAGAGGGGTGTGGGGGATGAGGAAGGGAGGAAAGAGTGAAGAAGCTGGCAGAGAGGTGGCTGCGTAGCCTTCTGTTGGTCTTCAACACACTGGAAGGAACACACGAGAGATTCCCTCTCAGCCCCAGGGCTCTGCCACCTCCTGACTGTGCCACATGGTGCAAAGTCCAGAGCCTGTTTTCCCAGTGGTGAAACGGCCCCGGGGTCATTGTAAAGATGCCGACAGAGAGGTGATGCCAGCTGGGGAAGCTCTTGGCATCGAGCCTGGCATATAGTAAATGCTCAGTAAACAGTAACCCCAAGTAATAATAACTATGATGAGAATCAGAACAGAAGCATACAGGGTGTCCCAGGGAAGCATTCAGCCTGGGCCCAGCTTTCCCTGCCTGAACCATTTCAAAGTTGAGCGCTGGGCTTCAGAGCTATCAGAGTCAGACTCGGAATACTGCTCCCCTCAATTACCATGGCAACTGGGGAAAATCAGGAAGCCAGAGGAAGAGAAGCTGCTCCTCCACTGGGCTGGCCCTTCACCTGCTCAAAACAGCTACCATGTACATGCCTGTCCATGTGGGGGTGGGGTCGGGGAGACCCCAGGTGGGGGGGGGGCACCTTCTCTTTTGGATCACCAGCTGCTCTGACTCGGGGAAGAGGGTGGTTGGTAGGAGACAGGCAGCCACAAGATGGTGGGGTCCAGGCCAAGGCTGGCGGGGCTTACAGAGGCAGAGTTAGCTTGGGTTCAGGGAGAGGGGGACAGACCACCCCCCCAATCCTGTCCTCATCAGCAGGTGTCTGAGAGCATAGCACAGGCATGCAGGTCCTGAGATGGAGATTTGGGAAGATGGGCTTCCAAGTCCAGGGAGGGAGCTAGTTACCACCAGGGGTTTTGAGAGTATGTGTGTGTGTGTGAGAGAGAGAGAGAGAGGAAAGGAAGAGAGAAAGAAAGAGATCCTCCCCTTCCTTCCTTACCCTGGTTATTTCTGTAGGGATAAGGGGACTAGTAACTGCACTAATTGTGGCAGAAAGGATAATGACTGTCTTGTATTGAGTATGTCTCATTTTGCTAGTCTTGAGCCACGCCTTCTCTAGGTGTATCTCACTGAATGATCACAAAAATTGTAAGGGGTGATTACTTTCTCTTATTCCCATTGTTCAGAGGGGAAAGCAGAGGCTCTGAGAGGCGAAGTGACTCAGTCCAGTCACTGGTGGTAAAAGCAGTTACGAGCAGTGGGTCGTACTGACCTCAGAGTGAGGCTCCTCCTGCCTCCCCACCGCCGCCTTGTGGAGAAAGAGGCAGTGAAGATGTTGCTGTCTTTTGGGGTGGCAGGGCGTTTGGAGGCCCTTCTTGCTTGTGCCAGAGGTCTTCAGAAACTGGCGCTTTTAAGCCACGTGGTGGCCCTTGAACTGTGCAGAGGGACTGCCCCCCAGACGCTCCTCAGGTGTGGTACCCTGGGAAGTCTTTCCTCTTTCTAGACTGCTTGGGGCTTTCCCTCTAAACTGATTCCTCGGGACCCCCTTGGTGTCAGGGGAGATGTTGATAATGCTTCTCTCCCCGCTCCCACAACCCCACCCAGAGCACTGTGGTGCTCAACAGCCGAGACCTACCCAGGGGTCAGCCCAGAGCACACTCTCCATAAATGGTCACCATGATAACGATTATTCTTGGATCTTCTCTCGGGCCCACACCCTCCACCCCTGTGTGCAGGCAGGTGGGTAAGAGGCTTCTCCCGGCTGAAGGAGGGCCGTCCCCTCTACCTGCTCTCTGCCCCTCTGGACCCTAACCAGTTGCCACCCCAGCAGCTTAGAGGTGAGCCTGGGGGAGCAGAGGGCTCTGGGGCAGCCAAGGGGAGGAGAGGGAAGGAGGAGTTGGCCAGTGTGCTGCCATCGAGGGGGTAATACATTATCCAGGGCTAATGAAAACATAATTATCTTCTTTTGGCTGCAGGGAGGGGCTAATTTAATAGGCTGCGATCGAAAGGCATCTGCTGAATTCACCCAGCAGTGAAAACACTTGAAGGGCTGGGGCGGAGGGGGGACGGGCAAGCGGGCAGAGCGCGGCTGGCTGGCAGAGCCCTGCAGCTGTGTCAAAGTGGTGGCTCTCCCAGGGGAGGGGAACCTGGGGGCTGCAAGGCAGAAGCAGCAGAGAGGATGTGGCAGCTGACAGGTGTCCTCATTACAAGCTGGGGCTCCTTTCTTGCTCTTGAACTTGGACCTGTCCTTTGCCTCTCTGAGCCTCAGCTTGCCCATCTGTAAAATGGGGCTAATCCCGACTCCCTCCCATTAACTGGGAGGAATCCATGAGAAATGAGAGGGGAGTCCTGGTGCCTACTCAGTAAATATTTAATGAAACCTTCCCACTCCCCTGCTGCTTTGCTGGGTCGGTTCTACTTAGCCTTCTGGTCTTAGCATAAACAGCCTCTCTTTGGAGAAGCCCCTGCCCCTCCCCTTTCACATCACAACATACTTTAGAATGTTTGCTGGTTTACAGCTGGACTGTTATAGCTCCAAAAAGGCACAGCAGGTCTGTCTCATTTGTCACTGGAAGCCAGTGCTTCTCAAAGCACGTTCCCTGGACCAGAGGACTCAGCATCTCCTGGGAATATATTTGAAAGTCCCGCCCCAGACCTGCTGAACTACTACTCAGATGCGGGCTGGGCGCTCTCTAGGTGGTCCTGATCCATACTCAAGTAGGAGAACCTCTTCCTCAGCCCCAAACCTCAAAAGCTGTTTGGTTGAATAAATGAATGAAGAGCTTGCTGAGGTCCAGCTATGTAACAGCCTTAACTCCCTTATTAGCCATCAGCTGCATACCAATCCACCCAGGGCCCCTGATTCTGGAAAAGAATTGAGCTTTAAGGCCTGCTGCTGGAGTCTTGGCTGGGGAAATCCCTCAGATGTGCTTATAAAGCATTGCGCCTGGCAGTCAGTCTTGAAAAGTAGAGTGCGAGGCCCCGGCACTGCAGCAACCTTGGAGATGACTGTCCTCAGCCTTGGTTTTTCACACAGGGAAGTCAAGGTCCAGGGAGGTCTGGCAGCTCATCCAAGGGCACCAGCTAGTTAATGGCCCATCAGATCCCTGCCGTGGCTCCCAACTCCGGATCCCTGAGACGGCTGGGTCACCAGTGTGGCCCTGAAGGGTCCGGGGGATGGCAGGCCAGCAGAGCCAGGGTACAGGAAACAGAGTTGTCTAGAAGCCTGGAACCCCCAGAAGGTGTGAGGGTGTCACAGTCCCTGGGATGGCTGCTGTGGTCGAATACCCTGCAGACATTCACAGGATTCTGACAGGGAAGAAAGGAGGAGGAGCCCTTTAAGGCTTAAAGAGGCAGCCTGAGCATAAGATGCACTAGAACATCTGACTCTCAGACTTGGCTTTGCCACTAGCAGGTTGTGTGAGTTTGGGCAAACCGTTTGACATCTCTGGGTCTCAGTGGTGATCTTAACCCAAGGATAGTCAGCTCCCTGGAATCATATGCAAAATCAAGTAGAAGTGAATTTTTCTGGGGTAGAGGGTTCATAGTATTAAGTGGCTTTTTAAAAGAAGGCTGAGAACTGGAAAAGGTTAATTGCAACTGAACCAAATGATATCTCGGGGCTCTTCAATGGGCAGAAAAAGGAAATATCATTGCTGAGAAACCTGACGGGGAAGTTTGCCCGGCACCCTTTGCCCTACGCAGCCTATTTGGCAGAGAGGCAGTTCCCCAAATGACCGACAGATGGCGCTAAACCTTCACTGTAGCTTTCCTGTTCTCCCCAAGACCTGCCAGGTAGGTCCTGGCTTCTGTTTGCTCAGCTTTGGGGACCAGGGGCCTGGGTCCCTGCTCTGCGGGGCTGACTTGAGTGGGATGAGAGTGCTGGGCCACCTCTGGATTGTTTGTATCTCCTGGCTGCCACCCTGTCTTGCAGGATCTGTCCACAGAGGCATCGAAAAGGATATAAGCGTAGGGGCATTAGTGTGTAGGGGAGGGGTGGGGGGGAGGTCTCTACCTGAGAAGACCACCTGAAAAATAGGAAGGAACCCTAAGTTTGGTGTTCATACCCCCTGCAACCCAAATATAGCCATTGTGTTCCAGTTCAACACATCCCAACTCTCAGAACCCTGTAAACTTGGAGCGTCTCAGGGTCTGTCACTGGGATGGGAGGGGCCAAAGTATGTGCACCTTGAAGCCAGTGCCACTGGGAGACAGAGGAAGCCAGCTGGGTCAGAGACAGCAGGGAGTGGTGGGGCCTGGGGCTAAATGGAGGGAGTGCCCCCAAATAAAGGGCTTCATGTGCCAATGTTTTCAAAGCAACATTTTCTACCAGACTAAACAGCTTTGGCCCACCTGTGTGAGAACTCTGAGCAAGAAAATGGACTTCAGCACCTGAGTGGAGGTGTTTGAGTGCAAGGGAAGTCTTACTCAGAACAAAAAACCAGCAGAGATCCTTAACCTATCAGGTACACTAAAATTGCATGAGACGAAGGCTACCGCTGCCTGGACTCTGCCTCCGTAGCTTATGAATCTGTAGGTCTCAAGAGGTGGTGTTTTTTTTTTTTTTTTTCAAGCAAACTCCTGGGGGAAACTGAGGCAGGTGGCCTTCTGGCCCCAAGTTGTCTACTCTGTGCCCGTCCGTCCACCCCAGTGAGCTGGGTGGGGCCTCATCCTCAGCCTGCAGGCACTGAGTTCAGTGACACAGCATCTCAGCAGCAATGACACCCCCGCCCCCATCCAAGTGGCCCTGTCTTGTAATTCTTCTCCTCCGCACCATACTGCAGACATGCATGGAAAAGATGACACACCTGGGCTTATTTCTAAGAATTGAGGAAAATTCTGAGACCAGCCCCTAGGAGAGGGTAGGAGGGAGGTGGCAGAGAGAGGGCAGGTGCAGTTCCAGCTCGGTATTCCAGAGAGCCTCCCAAAGTGGGGACACAGCGACTTCTTGTCTGCTGTCTGTGTGACCTTGGCCAAGGTGCCTCCCCTTTCTGGGTCTCAGTTTCCCCTTCTATAAAATTAAGGGGGTTGGACTGGAGCAGAGCTCCCTCCTGTGTCCCAGGACCTCCCTGGGGCTCTGCAGCAGTGTTTTGGACGCTGCCAGCCATGCAAGTGGAGGGGCAAGGGTGCTGGGGCTCTTCTGCCATTCCTGAGCTGACCTGCTTCCAATCTGACTATGTATCTAGCTTCCTCCTTTAGCTTTCATTTGAAAAACAAATGAGAGCAACAGGTCCAGAAGCTTTCTGTGGCATCTTCCATTGTCCATTTAATAGGCATTCATTATTTCCCCCTCTTTTTTGGTGGGCCAGGGGCTGGGGCAGTTGAGACCCCCCCGCCCCAATCCAGGCAGGATTTCTGGCTCCTGGAACACTCAGTCAAGTGGGGGAAATCAGACAAACGCCCAGCCCATCAGCGGTGACAAGCCAGCCTGCTGGTGAGCTGGCACCATGCCGACTATACCTCCCCAAACCCCAGAAAGGGATCCCGCTGGCTTTACTCTGACTTTTAAAGCCATAATGAGAGAACCCACTTCCTTCTCCCCAGCCTGACAGCCCAGAGTTTCATTAGCGTCATGTGTTTTGGCATTTGATTTATTCAAACTGACACTCAAGCAAACTGTCTTATACTCCTCTCTAATTGTGGGGAAGGGAAGAGTGTGCAAGTTTATGGTGTGATTTCAAAGCTTCAGAGTCAGTCTTGGGTTTTGCTGCTTGCTGGCTATGTGCCCTTAGGCAGGTTAATTACCCTTTCTGAGTCTTGGCTTTCTCAACTGTTAAAACTGAGGACGATGATAGTTCCTACCTGATAGGATTGTGGTGATTAAATGAGATTGTGCTTGTGAAGTCCTTAGCACAGTCTTTGGCACTCAGTACAAGTTCAATTAATGGTAGTTCCCCCTCCCTTTGAAACTATTATTATTAATTGTGTGGGGTTCCTGTCTCTGTTTTGAGATCAGAAGCACTTTGAGGGATTTGGGCTGTATCTGAATCCATTTTTATGTTCTCCAATATGCCTAGCAGTTTGCTGGCACATTCTAGGCACTCAATAGCTAGATTTATCTAATTGCATGGAGGAATCAGGAGAAATTCTCTGTTACAGTGGTTCTCAAAGTCTTGTCCTCAGACCAGCAGTGTGAGCATCACCTGGGAGCTAGAAATGCAGATTTTCTGGACCCATCTCAGACTCACTGACTCAGCAGCTCTGGGAGGTTGTGGGGTAGGGGTGGCGGTCTGGCACTTTGGGTTTTTACAAGCCTCCAGTAATTCTGATGCATTTTTAAGTTTGAGAATCACCTTTCTACACCAATGACTTTCAAACTTGTTTTGAAACTTAGCAATACTTTTTAAAACATTCCAAATGAAATCATATGCAGAAGTCAAGATATAATAGGTGAAAGAGAAGCTACTTAGGAATCATGGGGTAAGGGCAAGACCCCTGCCTGCCTATCCTTCTCTTAGGAGTCCTCAAACACTTAAGACCTCTGGAAATAGAGTTGAAAAAGCACGGCCTTATGATTTTCCATCCTCCTACTCATCACCTGGCCGCCCATCTATCCACCCACTCAGGCATCCATTCGTACACTCAGCATCACTTAGCACTTAGTACATTTCAGCATTTCAATATGTTACCTCTCACCTACTTGGTAAGTGGCAGAGCCAGGATTTGAACCCAGCATGACTGGCTCCAGGGGGTATGTAATTAACCATTACATGATGGTTGCTGATACTGAGAAAGAAATGTGAAGGAGGAGCAGTTCAGGGCTTGGAAAGATAGGACAGCAACTGACAAGTAAGCTAAACATCACTTCTTCGAGATCACCATGGTTACCATTTCCAGAGCACTTCCTATGGGCCAGGCTAACCCTCCTTCATCTTCACGGCCACCTGGCAAATTGGATGTTACTGGCCTACTTTCTGGGGAAACTGAGGCACCAAGAGGTAGAATTACTTGCTCAAAGACACACAGCTAAGCAGTGGCAACCCCAGAATTTGACTCCAACCCCCATAATCTTAAGGGAATTAAAAAGGTGAAGGGGAAGCCTTAGAAAGTTGGAGTGACCTCAGGGCAAGGGGGTCTGTTGACTGGGTTTGGGGACAAGGTTGGGCTGATCCAACCTTGGAGCCAAAGAGAAGACAGAGAGACAAAGAGGATGAGTGAGAAAATCTGGGCCCTTCCTGAACTTTCCAGCCCAGAGTGTCCACATCATGGTTGTATCCCACCAGCGGATGTTATGAAAAAGCGTGTGGGCACTGGAGCCAAGTGGTGGTGGTGGTTTAGTCGCTACATCGTGTCCAACTCTTGTGGCCCCATCGACTGTAGCCTGCCAGGCTCCTCTGTACGTGGGGTTCTCCAGGCAAGAATACTGGACTGGGTTGCCATTTCCTTCTCCAGGGGATCTTCCCAACCCAGGAGTCGAACCTGGGTCTCCTGTACTGCAGGCAGATCCTTTATCGACTGAGCTACAAAGGAAGCCAAGGGAGACTGGGCCAAATCCTCTCTGTCTCTTGCTGGCTGTATGACCTTGGGCAAGCTACCTAACATCTCTGAGCCCCCGTAACTACTTGCCTTTCAAAACTTAGAAAATCACGTTAACAAACAAGGCACTTGGGTAGGTAGTAGGCATTCAAATAATGCCCTATTGCCAAATGCCATTCACTGATTCATTCACTGGGTAAATATTGACTGTAGCACCTGCTGTCAGTGCCCCAGTCACCTTGGTGTCCACCATTCATTCCCCTATGTGCTCACATCCAGCTTCCAGCTGCCAGTACCTGCAATGGTTTCGTAGAGGAAATAATGGGAAATTAACATCCCCCACCCCCTGGAGTGCCTTTAACCAGTACCTGATAGGAGTTGGAGGACTTCAGCTCCCTTGACCCCGAGGAGGGTAACTGAGATGTATGGTCTACACTGGCTCCCAGGTGTCCCCGCAAGGTTCGGCTGCAGTTGCCTATAGTGGTAACTTACTAGATAGCACCCCCTTTCCTGGCTCCTTCCATTCCCCATCCCTCCTGCACACTCTCCTCTGGGAGTTTCCTGGGATTACCTCCTGAAGAAATTTCCTTGTACTCCAGCACCTCAGGTTCTGCTTCTGGGACATAAAAACTCAAACTAAACTAAGACATTGTTTAAACTCCTACTATGTGCCTACCAGGTGCCATCCTATGCCTAGATTAACCAGACAGGGTCCCTGCTGTCAGCACACTGCCTACAGTCAGGCCATCAGAGAAATAGAGAATAAAAAAGCCTGTAAAGATTGAACTCCTTTCAGTATATGAAGCCCCAGAATGTTAAGGCCTCTTTCTTAGAACACGTCCAAGAATCACAATTATTTACCTCCAGTCTTTCTTTGATGACCCAATGAATAAGCATTTTGAGGCCAGAATCCACATCTTCTTGTTCATTTCCCACTCCCCTGCAAATAGCCTAGCCCAGGGCTTGGCATTCACTTATCTGATAAAAATTCAGTAAGCACCCAGAGTATGTTCTAAGTTGTGGGGACACAGCTAGCAGTGAGCAAAAGAGACCCGTTCTTAGCCCTCATGGACTTGACCGAATGCAAACAAGTAAAGTGGAGAAGGAAATGGCAACCCGGTCCAGTATTGTTGCCTGGAGAATCCCATGGACAGAAGAGCCAGGGGGCTACAATCCACAGGATCACCAAGAGTCGGACATGATTGAAGTGCCTTAGCACAAACAAGTGAAGGCAAACATAATATAAAAGTCCACAAGTAAACAGAGAGTATAACGTCATTCTGTGATAAATACAAAGACAGCAGGGCGAGGAGGAGACAGAGGGAGCTGGGGCAGGGAGAGCGTCTTGGAGGATGTGCAGACGGTTGGTGCTCAGTAAAGGCTGTTGAATACAGGAAGTACAAGCTTTAGCTTTTGTGGTCAATGAGTAATGCCACAGTGAGAAGAGCATCTTCAACACAGAAAACTGTTCCAAGCACTTCAAACCCCGCTGACCCCTCTCTGAGTTGATGCCACAGGAAAGATTTCAATAACTTCATTCAGAAATCTGTTAGGTCCCCAACACAGACAAGTACCTGGGCCAATTAACACCCCCGAGAGGAAGGCAGCCTTGAGGTTTGATCAATACGAGTAGGAGTGCGGCCAGAATCAATGAGGGGCTGTCTGAGGTCTTGGGAAACCACATGGCACTGGAAAAGCAGGTTCTGGAGCAGCTTCTGCAGGAAGTCTCGTGCCCATGAAGTGGCTAAAACCAGCAGCAGTGAATCCTCACCGCCTGCTTCCTTGGCGCTGGGCACATTGCTAAGAGTATCATAAGGGCCACACCCGCTGGAGGCTCACAAAGACCCTGTTTGCTGCTGATGTTTATTCACTAAATCGTGTCCGACTCTTTGTGACCCCATGGACTATAGCCCACCAGGTTCCTCTGTCCAAGGCATTTCCCAGGCAGGAATACTGGAGTGGGTTGCCATTTCCTTCTCCAGGGGATCTTTCTGACTCGGGGACTGAAGGCAAATCTCCAGCATTGGCAGGTGGATTCTTTACTGTTTAAGCCAGCAGGGAAGCTCAAAGACCCTGTTAGGTGGCTACTGTCATAACTCCATTTTCCAGGGGAGGACATAGAGGATCAGAGGAGGTCAAGTAACCCGCTCAAGGTCACGCAATGACAATGCGGTTTGTTAAGGGCCACGAGGGGGGCTGCTAGTGGGATCATAGAGGAGGTGTGCCTACCCAGTCTGGGGTAAAGGAACTCCTATGCCTGTGGGTGTAATATTCTGAGTTGAGGTCTGGAGAAGGTTGAAGCTGATGCAGGAATGGTGGGAGGTAAGGAGGGAGAGGAACTCATTCCAGTAACATGCAATGCTTGAAAGTGAGGGCACATTCAGGAACCTCTGGGAGGTAGAACTTTGCAAAAAGGTAGAATAAGGCAACCCCTTGTCTTATTTTGTGTGGTTCAGGGTTTATCTGGGTGGATGTCACATTTCCGGAGCTGTGGTTTAATGCTAGGCTGGCTGGCACTCCCCAGAAGGGCTGTGTGGATGGTGTGGGCATCTTAGGGCTGATTCTGAGGGATTCCCTATTCCTCCTTCAGGTGGCGAGGTTATCCTTGTGCCTGTCTCCCTGGGCCCCATGGAGATCCCTGGCGTCAGTGATTGGACTCCACTATCCCAGCAGGATGAAGGCTATTCATGTTGATTCTTAGATTAGCTTGTGGAGTCCACAGAGGTGATGAGAAATTAGGGGTGAACACAGCATCTGATGAGGTTGTCAGCATGTGCTCCTGCCCATACCCAGGGTGGCAGCCTCCCACCCAGGCCCTCTGAGGGTGCTGGGAACTACGTTGAGCAGCTTGACCAGTGGTCATCTGTGTATAGTCTCCAAGGCTCTGACTGTGCCCCAAGCCCCAAATTGCTTGATGTGACCCTCTCTTTCCTTCTCTCTGACCACGCTCTAGTCTGAGGTGCCATCTTCCTCACCTGGGACACTCCATCAGCCTCAAGAGGGTCCCTGCCTGCTGTGATCCAGTCTCCCCGCACAAATCAGAGTCACCTTTCCAAAATGCAAATGTGACCACGTTAAAGTCTCCAATGCCCTCGAGTGCTTAAAGCCCAGATTCTCTAGCATTGCTCGGTTCATTAATTTTTCCCGCCTACAAATGGTGATTGAGCACCACTGATTCTTCTGAGGTCTGATGAGGCATTAGCCTCTCCACTGACTTGACTGTGTTGCCGTTTTGGTAGGAGTGAGTCTTGTGAGGACATCTCTTATTTTTGTGGGCCCAGCATTTACATCCCTTCTTCTGGCAACTGCACCCCAGTTTTCACTGGCGAGTGCCCCCCTTTCACATGCAGTCCTGAAGCCCATGAGGCTCAGCTGTTCAGCTATTCCTCAGAATCTTAGAGCTACCTTGAATTCCTCCAGTACAGTGCTTGTTTTGTCAGACTCAGTTGTTGGTGCTTGAAACCAAAGAAACCCTGATGGGTGAGTTCACCTCTTCTCTTGCAGCCTGAAAGAGCTGTGAGTTGGCTGTACTTTGCCCAGGTCCACTTGGACCTTTCTGCACCCTGCGTGGTGCTCTTGGAGACTGAACCAATCAGCCTAGGCCCTTGCACCCAGCTTGCAGGGGGATTCAGCCAATGGAAAGCATCACACAGCAATGTGGGCGGGAGGAGAGATAGGCTGGATTTAAGCCTTCTGGGTCCCTCCCTGAGGGCTGGAGGTGCAGTGGCTGTGCCCCTCCGTTAAAGGCAGTCTTTCATACACAGTTCAGTCCCCAGGTCCTGTTAGCGGCCCCTTCCTCTTGCTCTTTGAGGCTCCTCCCAGTTCTGGTTTTGATCTCCTTGCTGTCCAAACAACTCTCAAGAGTCTTCTCCAGCTGTTGAAGAAGACTCTTGAGAGTCCCTTGGACTGCAAGGAGATCAAACCACTCAATCCTAAAGGAAATCAACTCTGAATATTCATTGGAAGGACTGATGCTGAAGCTCCAATACTTTGGCCACCTGATGTGGAGAGCTGACTAATTAGAAAAGACCCTGATGTTGGGAAAGATTGAGGGCAGAAGGAGAAGGGGGCAACAGAGGATGAAATAGTGGGATGGCATCAGACTCCATGGACATGAGTTTGAGCAAACTCCAGGAGATGGTGAAGGACAGGGAAACCGGGCTTGCTGCAGTCCATGGGGTTTCAAAGAGTCGTACATGACTTAGCAACTGAACAACAATAACTAGTTCTGGGTCTTGCACTGCCTCTTGCTGGTTCCCCTTGACCCGGACCACACCTTTGTAAACAAACCCTCCACAAATCTCCCCTCCAATTACATAGTTTGTATGCATATCCTTTTCTTGCCAGGGCCCTGACTATTTCAGGGGAGGCATCTGCCACCACCTGTGCCTGTTTTTTTAGAAGCTGTGGAGGGTCTCCCAGGGTCCCGGGTGCATGGGGTGTAGGGTGGGGGATGGAAGGCCCGGGAGAAGACAAAGAGAAATCTAAAGTACCCCTAAAATGGGAATGCTAAGAAGAGCTCCATCTAGAACAAGCTCTGAGCTGTAAGTTCACCATTTTCTTGCTGTGAGACCTTGAGAAAAACCACTTCCTATCTCTAATAAAAACCACATCTTCTCATCTGTAAAATGGGAATGATAATAGAACTTCCTGCATCGGGCTCTGCTGGAGAGTCAATGACATCATGGTATTCATCCATTCATTCATTGACTCACTCAACAAATATGTATTGAGGGACTTCTCTGGTGGTCCAGTGGCTAAGACTTTGCTCTCTCAATGCAGAGGGCCCAGGTTTGATCCCTGGTCAGGGAGCTAGATTGCACATGCCAGAATCAAAAGAACCTGTATGGCACAATGAAGATCAAAGATCCCATGTGATGCAACTAAGACCTGGTGCAATCAAATAAGTAAATAAAATTAAATATTAAAAAATGTATTGAGCCCCTGCTATGTGCCTGGCAACGTGCTGGGTCCTGGGACCCCAGTAGAGAGCACAGATACTGCTCTCACCCTCCAGCAGCCCCCAGCCTACGTGGGGAAAGGCACATAGACAAAGAGCCATACAACCAAATATCCAGTCATTCACTGTGGAAGTCCTTCTATGCGGGGCCCAAATGGGACTGAAAAGTCTTCTCTGAGGAAATAGCTAGTGTGTGAGCTGAGTCTTGGAGGATGAGGAAGCCCAGCTGGAGGTGTATCAAGATAACAGATATGTCAGGGGCAGAGGTGGCTGTTGGAGGGGCTGTGAGTGGTGGGGGAACAGACGATGAGGAAGAAGAGGTGGCAGAGATCAGGGTAATCAGAGCTTTGCCTCCCTCAGTGATGGGTCTGCATTTTATTCTGGGCATGAGAAGAGACATGGGTGGTCTGATTTATGGCTTGAAGGACCACCCTGGCTGTTGTATGAAGAACAGAGTAGAGAAGGGCCAGGATGGAGTCAGGGAGATCAGAAGGGGACTGTTGCAGTTGCCCAGGTGAGGCAGGATGGTTGCTTAGGCTGCGGAAGTGGCAGTGAAGGTGGAGGAAATGAGCTGAGGCAGAGATGACCTGCGGCCACCACAGATCCACTTCCATAGTGTATTGTTGTGGCTGGGAAGCAGCTCTCCTGCCTTGGACTACACTTCCCAGTGCCCTTTGTGGCTGGATGAGGTCATGTGACTTGTTCTCACCAATGAAATGAGAGCAGAAGTGATGGCCTCACTTCTGAACTGAAGCAGGTGTATCTTTCCCACCTTCTCTTTTCCTGTCCATTGGTTGGAACCAAAAAGCCCTACAGGACGGTGGAAGCATAAGATGGGAGCCCCTTGGGTCCCTGAATCACCATCTGGACCCCTAAGTGGACTTTATTTGACCTATGCACACATTTCTCTGCTACAGAGCCACTGAGATTGTAGGGTCTGTTACAGTTAGACTAAGCAATGGGCAGACCAGTTAGGAGAAAGAACCAGCAGGACTTGGTGATGGGTTGGATGAGCAATAAGGAGGTCAAGAATAACTTCTATGTTTTGGCTTGAGCAATTGTGCAGAGGAAGTTAATGTTTCCTGAGCTGGGGAGGATGGGAAAGGTAGAAGACAGCTTTTTCCCCCCTTCTTTCTTCCTTCCTTTTATTTCTTTGTAGGAGTGAAGAGTTGAGTTTAGAACATAATGTTTACAATGTTTGGGAGACATCTGAATAGAGATGTTAAGTAGAAAGTTAGATGTAAGAATTCAGAAGAGGTCTGAGCCAGTGATGTAGTTTGGGATTTGTTGTTTTGTAGACAGTGTTTGAAGTACATAGTAGGTCCTTGATAAATGTTCTCTGAATCAGAATGTGAGTCATGTCTTCTTCACTTCTACTCAGCATTTGGAAGTCGATGAGCGCAAATCATCCCAAAGTAGTTAATGACCTCTATCCCCATCCCAACAGCAAGCTGAACAACCACCCACTCTGCTCTGCACTCCTCTGCTCATCATTGAAGAAGAGTCCCTTTGAGCTCAGAAAAAGTTGAGAATCTAGCTATTCAAAGGCTGAATGAAGGTAATTCTGATGACGCTTGAAACTGCCTTCCTGCTGTGTTGGGTAAAACACTCCTCTTTGATGCAATAAAATCACTTGTATCTCTGCCTTTTATGTCCTCAAGCAACTTCACCTAATGCGCTGGGGTATGAAAACAGGGTGTGAAAGAGCAAGGCTGGGCTTCACCTGCCTCCAGATGAGGCCACTTGTCTCTTCCCAGGTCTTTTATTCCCCGGGTTTTACAGTGGCTGCTGCATAGGGAAGGTCTTCTAGGCAGACTGGGGAAGCAGTTTGGAAGAAATTCTTGGCAGAGCTGGTATTTTCACCCAATGGCCTCTAACTCCAAGGAAGCAGAACAAATATAGGCACCCCTCAGCATTCATGGGGAATTGGTTCCAGGAAACTGCTCCCCCCTCATCCAGTGATCCCAGAATCCATGGATGTTCAAGTCCCTTATATACAATGGGGAGGCACAGTTGGCCTCTAGTATCTGCGGGGTCTGTATCTGTGGGTTTTGGATTCTTGAATTCCAGCAACCGAGGACTGAAAAGTGCAGAACTGGTAAATGCAAAGCAATGGGATTGGCAGTTGGTTGACTCTGCAGATGCAGAACTGGACGTGGAGGGCTGATTGGACCTGCAGGAGCCCACCAGTTGGACTCAAAGAAACTGGTCACATGGGGACTTGAAGAACTGGGGAGTACAGGTTCTCTCTAAAGGGATAGATGCAATGGGGTTCCAGCAGATTGTTGCCATGTGGAATGCAAATCCAGTATCACTGGGTCTTCTGACTTCTCAAGAGATGCTTCAAATACAGATTTTATATGAAATCTAAATTTAAAATGTTGGCAACTAATTACATTTTAACAGTGTTTGTGGGCCAAACAAAGAACATGTGCTTGTGCATATGATGTCTTGAAACCAGCTTGCAGCCCTCAGGGACTTGTGGGGTGGACGTGTGCCTCTTTCCTAAGTAATTGCCTATGGGGGGGAAATAAGTAATCATTTTGGAATTGCTATTGAACCAGTGCAAGTTCATCAACTCAGCTCTATAAATTGTGAACCATAATTTGTGTGTGTGTGTGTTTAACCCCCTCTTCCCTGATAGCTCAGTTGGTAAAGAATCTGCCTGCAATGCAGGAGACCCCAGTTCCAGTTCCTGGGTTTGGAAGATCTGCTGGAGAAGGGATAGGCTACCCACTGCAGCATCTTGGGCTTCCCTTGTGGCTCAGCTGGTAAAGAACCCACCTGCAATGTGAGAGACCTGGATTCGACCCTGAGTTGGGAAGATCCCCTGGAGAAGAGAGAGACTACCACTCCAGTATTCTGGCCTGGAGAATTCCATGGACTGTATATAGTCCATGGGTTCACAAAGAGTCAGACACGACTGAGCGACTTTCACTTCATTTCACTTCACTTTGGTGAGGTAAGCCTTTTAGGTTTTTCAATAGGTGAGAAAGAAAGTCAAGATAATGGTGATGGGGAGCAAACCAGACCTCGAGTGGGAGGCTGTGTGTCTCACTCGGTGCTGAATCCTCGGAACTGAGCAGGTACTCGAAAATATTGTTGGATAAAGTGATGAATGGGAAGGGATGGGCAAATAAAAGTAGAAGCAAACACAGAATCAGGTTTGCATGTTTCAGAGCATGGGAACCCTTAGTGGCCCTATGGTCCCTCAAGCCCCACATTTTAGTTCTGCTACATTTATTTATCAGATAAGTGTATGTACTTGCCTACACTGGGGCAAGTTGCTTAGTTGTGGCTTGTGGGATCTTAGTTCCTTGACCAGGGATTGAACCTGGGCCCCCTGTGGTGGAAGCGTGGAGTCTCAGCTACTGGACCATCAGAGAAGTCCCAGTTCTGCAACATTTCAATGATCTTCTGAAGAGGCCACCTCTTTTGTGCTGGTGCAATGTATAATGGTTGGTTCTTTCCTCACTCCTTCCTTCTCTCCCACCCCTCTACTGTCATAAGTATTGAAGAGAATTGGAGAATCAAGAGGATGCAGAGTCCCGTGTCCACACAAGCCTCACCCTACCATCCAATCCATTTTTCTTACTGCAAAAAGAGTGACATAATCCCGTCACCCCCTAACTTCAAGTTCATCAGTGGCCTTCCGTTGCCCTCAAGATAACTACTAACTCCTATCAAGTGCATCTTCTGCCCAATCCTCCTTCCCTGGCTCTCCTCTCCCCCACCCGATGACCTAGACTCTAGCCAAACACAAAGACTCACAGTTGTTAGCAGGAACTCACCCCAGGGCTTTTGCACAAGGGCATCTTTATGCCTTGAAGCCATTTCCACTCCCTCTTTACCTGGCTAAACGCTATGTCCCCTTCACATCTCAGCTGACACCTCACTGCCCCCAGGAGGCCTCTCCTATCTCCTGACACTGGGTTACCACGGCCCCCCCTGTGTTTCCTGAGTTCCCCAGACTCCCTTCCAGCACAGATGACATGACTCTCGGCTCCTGCCTGCCTGCCTCTGTCTCTGTGTCATGTTCAGGGTTGTGGCTTTGTGCTGCCTAACAGAATTGCAGGAAAGACTTCTGAATGAATACCATCTCTCCTTTGCCCTCTGCCTCCTGAGCCTGCAGGGCCCTGTGAATTTTAAAGAGAGTTAATGGACCTCCACAGGGCAGGGAGTGTGAGGTTATGGAAGGGGCCCCTTCCACAACAGAGCAGGAACCCATACCAATGGCAAGTCAGGGTCAAAAGAAAGCATTCTTCTCTTCCGGTGGGTCCTCAGATAGAGACCTCACAAAGTCGGTGCCACTTCTGGTGTCAAGGGAGCGTCCTGTGGGACAAAAGACCCGGAGAGGGGTGTGTATACATGTATGTTACACCCCAGTACTTTGCAAGGGTCTCAAATTCAGATTCATCAGCAGCTTTGCCCCCAAGTGCTGGGTAAGAGGCTCTGTGGTGTGGTGGTTACTTCCTCTGACTGTAGTATCCAGCTTCCTGGGTTTGAATATTGTCTCTACTATAATTTTATTTACATAATATTACCCAGCTGGGTGCCCTTGGCCAAGCCACTGAACTTCTCTGTGCCTCAGTTTCCCCCTCATGTAAAATTGTCTTGAGGAGGACAGTATTACGTGTTGGGGTTGGAATGGGCATTCGGAGCTATGAGGTTGCTGAAGGGTTCAGTGCTGGGCTGGGGTGGGGTGTAGGAAGAGCTGGAGAAACCTCCGTGTTTATCCTTGTTCTGCTTTGGGGACTGACATGGAAATGATTCTGCTCACCACAAGACCCGGCCTCCCCTCCCAGCTCTCCTGCAGACTCTCTGGGCAGCCCTGAGCAGGTTCCTTCTCCTTTCGGGCTCTCCCCAGCTGCTCATGGAGTCTAGCCTCGAGATGGATGGGCGGTGCCAAGCATTTGGGAAACAGCTGTTTGACTGCCTGGCCTGAGTCTGCCCTTGCGGCATGCGGGTTAGAAGGCAGGTGGGTGGGAAGTGGGTCTGAATCACCGCGGGGACTGACTAGTCTGTGGAAGCCCTGGATGACGGGGGTACAGGGCCAGCAAACCAAGGGGGCCACAGGCGGGGTGACTGACGGTGCCGTTTGCCTGGGACTGTCCTAGTTTTATCACTGAACCTTCCACGTACTGGAAACCCCTCGGCCCTGGACACACTGGGACCACTGGTCACCCAAGCATGTCAGACGCCCCCTGAGTGGGATCCTACCACTTCTGGGATAACGAGGTTGAGGGAAGATCAGATGTGGCTACTGGGGAACTGACAAGGGCGACGCAGCATCCCACCCCCGGTGTTTCTCTTGCATAATTTCCCCCCAGATGTCAGACACCCTATGAAATGAAAGCTGAGACTTTTCCAGCCACGGGGCCTGTTCAGGCTGTACCTTCCGCCTGGAACTGCCTCCCTCCGCTCCTTTTCTCCAGAAACAAAGGTGTGTTGTATAGTACAGGGAACTGTAGTCAATATCTTGTAATGACTTAGAAAATAATTTTAAAAATAATGTATGTGCACAACTGAATCACCTTGCTATGTACCTGAAACACTGTAAGTCAACTATATGTCAATAAAATATATATATTAAAAAAAAAAAAAAGAAATCCTACTCATGGCTCAAGATCCAGGTCAACTCTCAGCCCCTATTTCCTCACCTGATGGCTGGACAGCCGGGTTTCAGGGGGAGCGGCAGTCACCCCTCCCCACACACGACCCCTCTGGGACCCTGCGGACATCCCCCCATCCTGCTGTGGGTGCCCACAGGCAAGTTGCCGGGACACGTCCATCTCCTGGTCCACACAACAGAAACGTAAGAGAAGTGGCCTCGTAGGGTTACCAGGACACACACCTCCCTTCTCCTCCTGGTCCTTTTCTCTCACCTGCTTAAGAACTGGGAGCCCAGGGTGTAATTTGGTGAAGCCACTATGGAGAACAGTATGGATGTTCCTCAAGAAATTAAAGAGAGCTGCCATTTGTGCCAGCAATCCCACTCCCGGACATAGATCTAGACAAAACTATAATTCAAGAGGACACATGCACCCCAGTGTTCATAGCAGCACTAGTTACAACAGCCAAGATGTGGAACCAACCTAAATGTCCATCGACAGATGGATGGATAAAGACGGCGTGGTGCACATACACAATGGAGTACTACTCAGCCATCACAAAGAATGACATGATGCTATTTGCAGCTACATGGATGGACCTAGAGATGATCACACTAAGAAAAGTCAGAAGGAGAAAGACAAATATCATATGATATTACTTATATGCAGAACCTAAAATATGACACAAATGAACATATCTACAAAACAAAGACAGACTCGCAGACATAGAAAACAGACCAAGGAGGAGGGGGCAGGGGAAGGATGGACTGGGAGTTGGGGATTAGCAGATGCAACCTGTCATATATAGAATGGATAAACAACAAGGTCCTACTGTATAGCACAGGGGGCTATGTTCAATCTTCTGTAATAAACCGTGATGGAAAAGAATATGAAAAAGAATGTGTATATATGTATAACTGAATTACTTTGCTGTACAGAAGAAAATGAACAAACTGTAAATCAACTGTACTTCAAATGAAAAAAAAAAAACAAAAAACCAGGCTTATATATGTATCCATCCTAGGCTGGCCTTTAGCTCTCTGTACATACGTGATGTTTGATTGTTGAATCACAGATTTCAAAACCTCCTTTCAAAGGCCTTGAAAGGGCCTTTGGCAAGACAACTACGAGCACCGTGAACATCTGTCGAGTGCTTACCGTGGCCCTGTGATGTTCCAGGCTGCAGCTGCTTTGAATTCAGACATCGCTGCTGGTCTATCAAGTGTTGACCACATGCCAGTCACGGCACAGAGCGCTCCACACCAGTGATTCTCAGCAGGGGTGACTTGGACCCCCGGGGGACTCGAGGCAACCTCTGGAGACATTTTTGTTGCCACGGCTGCGGGAGGGGTGCTACTGGCATCTAGCAGGTGGGGGTCAAGGACGATGCCTAACTCCCTACAAAGCACAGGGCAGCCCCCCACAAACAGTTATACAGACCAATGTACTGACCGTGCCAAGGTCCAGAGACCCTGCTTCACCTGTGTGAGCTCTTATTTCACAGAGGAGGAAATGGAGACTCAGGTCCTGGCACATGCCCGGAGGAGTCCGGATGGGACCCCCAGTAAACATGACGCCGAGTCCCATACTCTTTTTACCCCGGCTTGCGGGGAGCGACTCAGAGGGGTGTGTAGAGGCGGCTGCCTTGGCAGGAGATGAGGGGATGCCTGGCTGGAGTTGAGGGACCCTCCTGATTAGCTGAGTGCAGCCCTATCTGAGGGTCACTGGAGGGTTGGCTTGGGAAAGAGTGGCCTGCCAGAGCCCAGAGCCAGCCCTTCGGGAATTCTCCTGGCCAGCCAGAGCCACCACCAGATGGGAGGCTGAGTGGAATTTAATATCTGACCATCTGCAGCCAGCAGCCCCCAAGTTTGGCAGGCAGCCCTCCCTGTAGATGGAAAGGGTCTGCTGGCAACACTGTGTATTCTGCTGCTGGTTCTAGAAGACCTGATCGCTGAAGACACAGTACCTCACACAACACCCCACATCTCATACACACACACACACACACACACAGCTTCAATCCCTTGGGTGCCATGAACTCTGATAGACACTGAAATCATCCATCTTTCTGTCAAATGCCTGCTCCTGCTTCCTTAGGAACCTGGTAGACACCAAGCTACGATAAAGGGGATCTTGATCCCCTACATCAGGCTGAAGGAAAAGCATCAACATTTCTGGATGCATCAAAGGACATTCATGACTGGCAAGGGGAGGGGGTCCTTTATCGGACCCGGGCACGCCCTAAGCCATCAGAAAGGCCTTGTTGGTCCCCTCCCTCCTGTGAGCTGCCTGCCAGCACTTCAGTCTCTTGATCCACTTCCAGGAAGATACAACCAGCTTCACACCTTGGGGACCCAGGGGTCCTGAGGCATTACAGAATCATTCTAAAGAGGCACAGTTCTTAATCGCAGCAGGGGTTCCCAGTAATGAAAGGTTTCTATCAGGCACCAGGCACTGTGATCCATTGTCACCTTTAAGTCCTGAGGATGCCTCTGATATTGAACCCCATTTTCTGACGCTCAGAAAGGTGAGGGCTTTCTCCCAAGATCACAGAGCATGTGCATGATTTCAGGGTTTTCTAGTAAGTTGAGAGTGGTCACAGCTCATGCAGAAGGGTCCAGGGTAGAGCTGGCATATGGCAGACACCCCAGACCAGCCCATGTCCCTGTGGCATCTTGGGAAACCCTGTGCAACAAGCAACAAGGGCTGTTCCCCATTAGCCTCGCACCTGGATACCTCCCAGGTGTCAGGGGACGCTCTTCTTTCGAGGTGGTTGAAACACACCCACTAGCCATCGATGACTCTTTTGATCAAAGCCTTCTTTAGAAATAGGGCCATGACCCACTTTGTAGCGATTACACGTCTGAGCAAGGTCCCAGCTCCTGAAGTTACATCTTGTGAGCCCTCGCCCTGTCCAGAAGTTGCATCCTTCCCTGCTGGTTTACTTGATTAGCCAGGTCTGAGCCCAGCACAGGGAACACCAGCATGAGGGCAGCACGCCTCTGCCTGGCACATCCCATGAGCTGAGGAGAGCCAGCGTTAGCTTGGCACCCACTCTCTGAGGGGTGCTTTGCAGTCTCATGCCTTCTCATCCTCTCAGTGGTCCTGCGAGGTTGGATTACCATCATTTCCTCTTTGAGGCCTGGCAGCTGGGGCTTCCAGGGTTTGTGGTTTGCTCAAAATCCTGCAGTCAGATGGTGGCCAAGGCGGGCAGGGAACCAGGTCTGGGCTGGGGTGTGTGCCCCCATCCCTCCTGGGTATGAGCTCTGGAAGCCTGCCCTGTTGCTCTGATGGGGTCAGGAAGGGATGAGACCATTCTCTTGGCCTCCTGGGTTCTACCACCTTTCGAAGTTCAAGGCAGTTTCTTCACCAATGGGACCAGCTCTACACTCTTGCTTTTAACCTGAGCAAACAGGGCTGGCTAGCTGGCTACAATTCTCCAGTAACTTTCAAGTGTCCAATGTAACCAAGCCAGATAGGCTAAAGAGTTTCCTTCTGCTGACCTGGGCAAGGAAATCATATTACCGAATTACGGTTCATTTGCAAAGTTCCCTTGACCAGCCAGTAGGCTGGCTTCCTGACCCCATTAATCAGATAGTCAACTTCCATGTTCAGGGTGGCCCAGACGGTCTGTGACTGGATCCCAAAGGACAGTGGCCTGACCTTGTGGAGTGAGAGGTCAATGATCGAAACACAGCTCAGATTCCAGTGGCTCATCTCAATTTCTGGGAGAGTTACCTAACTCCTCTGAGCCTCAAATTTCTCACTCATAAAACAGGGATGGTAACAGTATTTGGAAGACTTCCCCACCCCCCTTTTAGTATGCATTTTCCTTTCTTATCAGCACCTCCATCTTTTAAGGGGTGGTTTGTCTTTCTCTGTTGGATGATCATTCATTCTGCTCATCCCTTGCCAAGGGGTGGGTAAGACTTATCCTAGGGGGCTGTAGTGAGGATTAAGTGGGTGTTGCCTGCAAAGCATTTAATCCAGTGCCTGGCATTCAGTGAGGATGCTAACTGTCTCTCTGGGGTAGGAAGCCCCCATGGTGTCCCCGATGACCCTGCCTCCCAGTAATCATCCTGAACCCTCCCTCAATGAGGTGTGGCTGGGACCTAGCAATTGCTTCTAACCAAGAGAACCCAGCTAAAGCAATGGATGTCACTTCTTAGATTTGGTTCCGAAAAGATAGAAGCTTCTCTTTTCTTGCCTTTTCCTGTCCTTGCCTTAGAGACGGGTTAGTGAGACAATGCCTGCAAAGCATTTAACCTTGGCTCTCTCTCTTGGAGTCTTCGCCCTGGGGGAAGCTGGGGAGAAAGCCAGGAACTGAGGATGGAGAGCCCTACAATGTGGTGAGGAGCTGATGTCTCCTGGCAACAGGCGGCGAGACCCACACTGCAGAGACTCGCTGACTAGCTGGGAAGTGGATCTTCCCGCAATGGAGCCTGGAGATGACTGTTGGTCTTCTGTCTTGCCTGACCCTTTGGGGGATCCATGAGGACTATGTTTTTTTGTTTTTTTTTCCCTTTATTTTAAAAAATTTTGGCTGTACCTGGCAATATGTGAGACCTTAGATCCCTGACCAGGAATTGAACCTATGTTGGAAGGTGGAGTCTTAATCACTGGACTGCTGAGGAAGTCCTGGGACTGTGGTTTTTAAAGTGTTCTGCAAGCTCTGAAGCCCTCTAAGGGATTTGCTATTTTTCTGTAAACTATTACTCCAGCAGCTGCCAACTCAACCTCTCAAGACCAAAGTATACAGTGTTGAGCCCATTGGTCCGCTTGACATTTCAAATTCCCAGTTTGCAGATGTGAAAACTGAGGCTGGGAGAGATTAAGAGATGTGTCCACGGTCACACAGCCAATACAGGGCCAAACTGGGACTTGCCAGGATGGGCCTGGCCAATGAACATCTGCCTCCTGACAAATCTGGGTCAGTCTTCTGAGAAACGGGCCCAGGGAGCCCTTTCTCGTTCAAGAAACAACCTTAGCCTGTGCCAGGGCTGGCGAAGGTCATCCGTGTTGTCTTTCCCAAGAGTCCGCCAAACCTGAGACTGGTCTCAAGAGACCCAAAGATTAATGGGTCTGACCTTGCAGCATCTTCCTCTTAGGTTGAGGAGGGTGCTAGGACAGCCTGAGTGAAGGCAGGGGGATGGCTGAGGTGGATGACCAGGACCTGAACTCAGAGACCCTGGCCACAGGCCTCTGACTGTGGGTCTCTGGAGGCCCCCCTAGTGGAAAGTGGCCTCCACTTGTATGATTGAAGGCTGAAGGATCCGCACTATCAGTCTCCTTCCCAGGGACTCTCATCTGAGCCAGAGGTTCATGGTTGCTGTGACCTCATCCCCTGTGTCCGTCCCTGTTTCCCCGTAATTTATGTCCACGTCCACGTTAATCGATGCTGCAGAGGCCATGAACTGGGTTAATAGTTTCCAAATAGCCGATTGCAAGGTTTCTTGGCTGATTATAAGGCATTAGAGTGGGAAGTGGCAAGGTTCTGCTATAGTATAATTAGTGAAGGACCCAGGGGACGCCATCTGCCCGGATGGGATTCAGAAGCCTCCGTGTGGCGTGGTCACCCGGCGCCCTCTGAGGTCCTCCAACCCCAGACGATAGGAAGGGTACATCTCCTGGGCGGAGCTGGAGGACTTCTCCTCTGGGGTGATTTCCTCAATGTCCCCCATTTTCATGTGGTGATGACGTGACAGACAGAAAGAAGCCTAGAGGCACTTCCCTGGTGGTCCAGTGGCTAAGACTCCACGCTCCCAAAGCAGGGGGTCCAGGTTCCATCCCTGGTTGGAGAACTAGATCCCACATACTTCACCTGAAGATTGCACATGATGCAATGAAGACTGAAGATCCTGTCTGCCACAACTAAGACCTGGTGCAGCCATATAAATAAATAAGCAAAAATAAATATATAAGAAAGAAGGCCAGTGATGGGCTTCCAGGACCCAGAGGAAGCAAATGCTTATCAGATAATAATAATAATACCCATCTTAATAGTATTTGCTATATGCCAGGCACTGTGCTAGGACTTTCCTTAGATCTCATCTAATTGACATGCCCCCCTGGGGGGAGGGGCTCTTGGCATTCCCATTCTACAGATGAGAAAACTGAGACATGAGAGGTGATGTCACACACCTCAAACGAGAGATGGTGTTTGAGGAAGGGCTGGGCTTACCTCTGTGTGGTCTGGCTCTAAACCACCACTCCCCACAGCCTCTCCAGGGCACAGTGGGACAAGCTTTGGGGTTGTTTTTTCTTTTTTTCAACTTTCTATTGCTACCCAGTTACTCCAGTTTCAGTTCATTTCTAGGTCAGCCCCATTGCACATGCCCTTACCAGTTATGCCAGGGTGTCCTTCCTCCCTTGTCTGACTTCCCACCTCCTCAGGATGAATGGCTGTAGGTGGGGAAAGGATGGGAAGAAGGGAAATAAGGCTCACTGAATCGTTCTGCATATATGATTTCATTTAATCCTTAAAAACTTCTGTGTGATAGCAGTGATGGCATTGCTACAATAATGTAAAGAAAAAACAGGCTCAGAGAGGTAGGTGACTTGTCCAAGGTCACACAGCAGACACATGGTGGAGCCAGGAGAGGTCTGATCTCAGACTCTGCTCTTTATTGTGGCATGTGACCTTGGGACAATCCCTGTTACCACTCTGCATCTATTTCTAGTGGGACATTTTTCTCTAGGAAGCACAATGTTGGTCCATTTGATCAGCTGTGGTAAATATCTGGCATGTGTACACAACCAGCTCTTCCTGTGTCCCTGGCAGACATTACTAGTGGCTCGCAGCACACTTTCCTTCTGATCCTGTATCTTTGCCTCAACACAGTGGTCCAGGCAGCCATTACCAACCACTCTGAGATGTCATTTGAGATGAAACCAGGTGTTACTCCTTTCCCAGTCTTCTTGAGGACAAGGCAACATGTCTAATCCCTTGGACACCAATCTCAGGACCTCAGGTGACTTCCCGATTATGTGGAGGAAACCTGAAAACTCTTCCAAGATTGCTGAAAACAAACCCAACCTGAAGCTTGGTCTCCTTCCCAAACACAACTGTTTCTGGGACCTGCCCTTTCAGGAGTAAAGACCACCTCAGTCCCACTAAATTGCAAATCTCAACTCTCACTCTTCTGAGGCCCACAAATCAGACGAGGCAGTGCACTCTCATGGGCGTACCTGACCTTAAGCCCAGAGAAACATTTAGCAGATAAGGAATGCAGTACAGTAGCTGGTGATCACCAGGACTGCCAACTCCCACCCGTCAGGAGCCCACGGCATCAGGCATGCTGTGGCTGAAATTGGGTGGATGATGGGGGCAGAGCCTCATACATCTGTGATGCTGCCAGATCCTTCCCTCAAGCTTGTGAAAGTTTCTCAGAGGCCTCCTGGAATCAACTTCGATATGAGTCAGATATTGATATGCTCAGGTGCTCCAGGGTCCCTTGCTTAATGACAACAAGCCACTTTCCCATCCTGGAGGCGAGAAGTCATGAGGCCAGAAATGACTCCTCCCCACTGGTACCCAGAATCTCTTCCACGACACCTGGAACAGAGAGGGTACATACCATGGGACCCGGTATAGGGTCTGTGATCCTGGGTCCTGAGTCCTCGAATCTACTCCCTGCATGGTCTGAGGTGGACACGCCACCTGGATTTGGCTAACTGTCTCTATCCCACCCTGTTCTGGGAACATCTCATTGTTTTCTTTTGGGACAATCTCCCCTTGCTCTCATTGTCATGAGACTGGTTGAGCAACAGGAGCCTCCAGCCAGGGCACTCAGAGGTCCTACACCTCAGCTGAATTCTCACCTGTCTACCCCCTGCCCATTACTCTCCAACTCCCTCCCAGTTATCACTGGTTTAGGGAGCTCAGTTATCCTGTTTATTGTTTGTCTCCCCCACTGGAACATAGCTCCAAAGGACAAGGACTCTGTTTACTGATGATTCTTCAATTCTTAGAACAGTACCAAAACACAGTTAAGGACTCACTCGGTTAAGACTTGTTCAGTGAAAAAATGGTCACTTGAACATGGTTGAAATGATTAGAAAAGAGAACCCCTTTTCCCACTACAGTTGCTAAAACTTGCTCCAAAGAGACCCTGCCTGAGAATGACGACAGCATAGAGGAGAGCAGATCTAAGTAAACAGAGAAAGATTCCTGATGACAACAATCACCTAGATTCAACTGCGCCTGAAGCCAGAACTGGAGTCACTGTATGGGATTGTTGTTGTCTCATTTATTATGTGTAATTCATTGAATTAGATTCTGGGTTGTACACTGATAAGTAAAACATCCATAGTCCTGACTTTTTAGTCCAGAGGAGGAACTAGATAACATAAAAGCAGACAAATGCACAAAAACTATCATTATAAGCCATGACAAGGGCGAAGAAGAAATGCTGTAGGGTGCAGTGAAAGAGAATGATAGGAGATTTCCTTCAGTCAGGTGTTTTGGAACATTATTCTGACTTGAAACTTAAACTTGAATGAGTCCTTCTGCCTTTCATGTGAAGATGGGAGTATTCCAGACAAAGGAGAGAGCATGTGCAAAGGTCCTGAGGTTGGAACAGATGTGGTATGTTTGAGGATGCCAGAATCCTGATGGGGACAGGGTGAGGGCCCACATGGCTTGAGATGAGGCAGGACAGGTAGATTCAGCTCATCATTTAGATTAGAATTTGCAGATCAAGGTGAGGCATTGAAATTCTCTCTGATAATCATTGAGAAGCTACAGAAGGATCTGGAACAAGGGAATGGCAGTCACCTTGTCTCTAGACAGAACTCCTCTAGTGCCTGAGACGGGAAGGAAGGGCACCAGCAAGGTGGTCATTTAAGGCTCCAGGGAGAGGTGTCAGGGGCTTGGAGCAGGGTGGAGAAGCTGGAATTTTCCAGGAGTGGGCAGATTCAAGGCTGGTGGTCTGACTGGACTTTCTGAGCCCCACTCATCAGCATCAACTGTTTAGAATCATTCTGGTGGCTCCCCTATGGGACACCCACTCCCAGTCTGGCCCCGAAGACACTCTTAGTCATTTCCAGGCACAGCCTTCTGGGATCCTTCCCTCACCTGCTTTTCTGTCTGTGTTTTAAGCCCTTCATTATTCCTAATTGCCCTGGTTCCAGTTCTTTCTTGTTCTTGTCAAACACCAATTTAAAATATGAGTCATCATTAACTTCACGCCACTCCTCATTTATAAATAGGCCCATTTCCCCACTCTTCCTCTCTCTTTTTTTTTTCCAGTGTTGAAAAACTAGAAGAGGAAAAATAAAAGCTCTCTCTTTTTTTGACATCTTTTGTGTCTCTTCTGCTAGCACAAAGGCTATTGGCTGCTCAGCTGTCTCGAGGTTCCCTTCAGCAGTTTAATAGAGCAGTCTTGAGCTTCTGGCTAGTTTAAATGCCCACACACAAATCTCAGCTGGGGAACCTGAGAGGTGCCAGGATGCTTCAAGAGAGTGCCATCAGCTGTGGCCTTTGGTGGCTCCTGGGGACATGTCTCACCGAGCCCGACCTCCAGGCCCCGGGGTGCAGCCTCCCATCTGGCCAGCTCAGGTGTGAGTCAGGCTGAGGCTAGACCACTGGTGACATGATTCCATTGTTCACCCTATGAGTAAAGCTGGCCTGGTTTTGAGCCCTGGGAAGTGAACCTAGGCTGTTTCTGCTGCAGCAACTCCAAAGATCAACAGAACAGTTGCTTTGGGGGAGAAGGATTCACTTCAGTAAGTCAGTCAAAAACACTGTCATGTTTGTCTGCTGGGTTACAAGGTTCTGTTGGGAGGAAGGCAGGATAGGCTTAGGGTTAAAGGTGGGCTCTGGATTCAAATTACTTGAGGCTGCTTCTTACAGGCTGTGGGATTTGGGACAAATGTCTTAACCCCTCTGAATCTCAGTTTTATCATCTGCAAAATGCAGGAATAAAAACTCCTTCCTTACTGAGAAGGAAGAAAGAACTTTTTTAAGAACTGAAAAGAAGTAGAAAGCTCCAGAGGAAAATGTGTCTCACACAAGAGCGAGGCACAAGGAAACGTTCATGGATGTGATCACTTGTGCTTTCTGGACCGAGGGTTCAGAGTGAGTAATGAATTAAAAATATACCAGTTAGCTATCAAGAAGGGGCCTCTGGCATAAAGAGATGCATACTGTGTGATTGCATCTTGGGAAGCTCAAGAGAAAAGAACTATTCCTTCCTAGAATACCTCTTGGGGCAGGTTACTGATTACCGGGCACAGGAGAAAGACAGCCAGGCGCTCGGGGAATGTTCTGCACCTTGATCTTGGTGGTGGACACACAGGTGTAGAACCATATAAATATTCATCAAGTGTGCACATTTAGGGTGATGCGCTTTACTGGGTGTACTTATATCTCCATTCAAAAATGGGGCCATAGAGAAATGGAGGGTCTGGGGGAGTTTGCAGAAAGGGCTGAGTGAGGGGAGCAGAGAGGAAAAGCTTAGGGATCCGGCTGAGCACCCTGAACCCCAGCCATGCTAACGTTTCCTCCCCATACGAAAGCTGGCCCTCTGGAATGCAGACCAGGTGAGTGGACATCAAGTGGAAACTTGGTAGAAATGCAAATTCCTGCCCTCCAGGGGTAGGGTTTCCAGGTGGCTCAGTAAAGAACCCACTTGCCAATGCAGAAGGTCTGGGTTCGATCCCTGGTTTAGGAAGATCCACTGGAGAAGGAAATGGCAACCCACTCCAGTGTTCTTGCCTGGGAAATCCCATGGATGAAGGAGTCTATAGGTGGGCTATAGTCTATGGGGTTGCAAAAGAGTCAGACACGACTGAGTGACTAAACAACTTTCCTGCCCTGTCCCAGACCTATTGACTCAGGGCCTCTGGGCGGGACCCGGGCATCTGAGTTTCATAAGCCCTGGGGGTAATCCTGCTCCCCCTCCACAGGGGACCAGCTGCTCTATGCCAAGACTCCGCCAGGGGAAGCCATGGCCTTTGAGGACCCCCACCCTCTGGGAGAATCTCCTTTGGTTTTCACTTGCTGCCCTATCCTGCCCCTTCTCGGGCTCTCTGCATGCCTCTTCCTGTGTTGTCCTGCACATGTTTCTTTGTTCAGGGTTTTTCCCAGTCCCTCCTCTTTTCTCTGTCCTGGGATCCCTCTTACTCACTCCAGAAGCTTCAACCATCACCTTCCCCCTGCCATGTCCCCAAGCTCTCCCATCAATTCACACTTCCATCTAGAGCTCCCAGCAGGTCCCTACACCCCTGCCTGGGTGGAGTCTGGGCTCCATTGTACCTGAGCAAGGAGGCGGGGAACCTGCCTCTCAATTTTACTCTTTGGAGCCTCAGCTGTTCTACCTTCAAGGGGAAATAATGATGCCCACCTCATCAGTCTGCTCTGAGAATTAAAGGAGATAAAATATGGATTCAAATCTAGGCTCTGCCACATACCCCTGGACCCTTCTGAGCCTCAGTTTCCACATCTGTAGAATAGGATATTCAATGCATGTACTCGACAGAGCTGCTGGGAACACATATCTGAGCCTGGAAGGAGATCGGAATTGGCTGGTCTTGTAATCTGTGATTTTACCAAAGCCTGGGCTGTTCACCTAGCTGGAGTGGACTCAGCATTGACTTCAAGGTGCTTGGGGAAGAAGAAAGCTCCTTCTGAGGTGGAAACTGGCCCCAGACCTCCCCTCCTTCATAAACAAAAGCTCTTCCAAGTCTTTAGGGTCCTCATGTAACTCCTTTCCCCTTTTCTCAAAACCTGAAAGTACCGTGGTTTCAGCAGTAAAACAGGCCCTAGGTCATGACTACATATCAACAGCACACTTAGTCATGGGTGCAATTTAGATTTCAGAAGAAGGTTTCTGGATTGTGTAATAAAATACAAGGAGTGTGTTACCAGGTGAGAGCTGATCTCTATTTAATTAGATGCTGGCTTCCTATGGCTCCAGGGAATGGTGAAAAGACTTCTGGGCTAGAGGGTGATTTTTGCAACCGAGTCTCTCTTGTGTTTCTCTCTGGGACATCTGTTGAAATTACCCATGGAATATGAAAGCTAGAGAAAAGCCTTTATTGGAAGTGGAAACTAGGGAAGGTTGGCATTCACAGTGCCCCAGACTTCAGATAATTGTGCAAAATAACATGGAGATGGGATTAGATTGGAGGAAGGTCTGAACAGATCCATGGAAGGTCATGTATGAAAGAGTAAGTCACTACTAGTAAGGACCTGCTCTATAGCACAGGGAAACACACACACACACATACACACATGCATACTGTGTGTAACGTAGTTAACAAGCACCTACTGTATACCATAGGGACATCTATTCAATACTCTGTAAGGGCCCATATGGGAAAAGGACCTAAAAAGAGTGGATGTATATGTAACTGATTCACTTTGCAGTATACCTGAACCCCACACAGCGTCGTAAATCAACTATATCCCAATAAAATTTTTTTGAAAAAAAGAATAAGTCACTGTCAAGTCAGGAGAAGAGACCCCAGAGCATACCACTGTCAGGAATGGGGAGTAACAAGCTGTTCACTTACTGGATTTTTTAAAACCTTTTTTTGATCATGCCCCACAGCATACGGGATGCTAGTTCCCCAAGCAGGGATCGAACTGGTGCCCCTTGCATTGGAAGCGCAGGGCCTTAACCACTGAACCACCAGGGAGGTCCCAAGCAGTTCGTTTAGATCTAGCTGGTGCCTCTGGGAAGGGTGTAGTATGGGCCACCATGCTGTGGGGAACCCCACGGGGAAGCTAGTTATCTGCTAGCATCTGTCGCCATGACTGGCTGATGCTGAGGGAAGCTGGGCTTGGCGAGGAGTTAAGGGTATTGCCTTGGCTATTCCACAACTGTCAGAGACAAGACACTATTTGACCCAAAGCTGTGCTTCCTAATGAAGCTGGCCATGTGGTGCAAATCTCCACTCTGCTCTCCTAGGTCCCTAGAATTCCAAACCAGAAATGTTCCTCTGTAACAACTTCAGTTTTATTCCCTCTCACTCCCACTGTAGCTGAAAGGACCAAAAGGATGCATAACCTTAGAAAAACTCAACTCAATACCCTAAAACTCGATTCAATACCCTATCAGCAGAGATCTCCCTTAGGAAGGAAGCAGAGGAATGATATGAAACCTAAAAAACGGTGGTGCATCCAAGAGAATAGGATAATGCATCCTTATGGGAGGGAGAGATGAAAAGAAATCAGAAAAAAAACTTGGTTAAATTTTTAGTTTGTGTTCTTGGCATGACTCTAATGGACGCTACCCCTAAGAAACTATAGGAAGCATTCATGAAAGAGGCATATCTGAGATTAAGGAAGACTGAAGAGATGAAAACATAATTGCTGAATTAAAAACTGCCATGGATATTAGAGAAATACAAATCAAAATGACAGTGAGGCACCACCTCACACCAGTCAGAATGGCCATCATTAAAATAGTCTACAAACTATAATTGCTGGAGAGGATGTGGAGAAAAGGGAACCCTCCTACACAATGATGGGAATGCAAATTGGTGCAGCCACTATGGAAAACAGTATGAAGTTCCTCAGAAAAGTAAAAATAGAGTTGCCATATGACACAGCAATCCCACTCCTGGGTATATAACTGGACAAAACTGTAATTCAAAAAGAAACATGCATCCCAATGTTCATAGCAGCACGATTCACAATAGCCAAGACATGGAAGCAACTTAAAAGTCCATCAGCTGAGGAACAGATAAAGAAGGTGTGGCATTTATACAAGGGAACACTTGTGCTCACGCTTACTCGATCAGTCTTGTCTGACTCTTTCTGACTCCATGGGCTGTAGCCACAAGGCTCCTCTGTCCATGGGATTTTTCAGGCAAGAATACTGGAGTGGATTGCTATTTCATCTTCCAGGGGATCTTCCCGACCCAGGGATTGAACCCATGTCTCCTGCATTGCAGGCAGATTCTTTACCACAAGCCCTCAGGGAAGCCCCGCAGTGGAATACTACTCAGCCATAAAAAGAATGAAATAAAGCCATTTTCAGCAACATGGATGGATCTAGAGATGATCATACTAAGTGAAGTAAGTTAGAGAATGACAAATATCATATAACACAGCTTACACCCAGGAGGAAGCAGTGTTCTCTTCTTTGTAAGGAATGGGGAAAGAGGAGGTATCTTAAATATCCACTTGGTCCCTTGTTTTCCTAACCGTGCTTTTTTCCCAGGGGGCGCTGGCTATGCAGTGACTGATTGTTAGGCCTGATGGACATGCCATGCATTGTGTTGGTGGCTTGTTTCCACCGAGCTCTGTGCAACTCCACTGGTAGAAGGGGAATCATACCCTCCTCGGGGGACTGAGGAGTCATTGACAAGTTCTCACTAACATAGCATGTGGTGACCTTTCTGCAGGCAAAGGATGATGACCTACCTCCAAAGTCCCCTGTTCTTCCCTGTCCAGCCAGGAAAGGTTTTGGCACCCTGGAGCACTGGCCAGCAGAGGCCCCTCTCCGGGGGCTTAATAAGAGGATGATGCTTTTGTAATGAGCATTTCCCAGGGATTTTCCAACAGCCCTGCCCCATTCTCTGCCTTTGAAACCAGCTTCTCTCAAACTAAGACTTAAACAGAGGCCCCCTTCCCTCTTATTGGCTCTGGTGACTGGGGTCAGGGGCTGGTGTCCCTGGAAGTGGCCTCTTTTATTCATGTACTCATGCATTAATCTATTCCCTCAATGTCATGGAATGTGCATCGTTAACAGGTTCAGTGCCCACAGGAGGAGTGATGGAGCCCAGTGAGTAAGACCATGGCCTCCAGTCTTAGCCAGCTTGGGGTTCAAACCCTGGTTCTGCCATTTACTATGTGTGTGGTCTTGGGGAAGTGACTTCACTTCCCTGTGACTCGGTTTCTCCTTCTGTACAATGGAGTCATAAGGAGCCCTACCTCAGGGAGCTGATGTGAGGATTTGAGCACATAAAATACTTAACCTGTATTTGGCATGTGGTGAGAAGTCAGAATGGTAACTGCAGTGATAATGATGATGATGGTGGTGGAGGTGATGAGGAAATCTTGGCTTTGCATCCCAGTGATACCCTCACATTTGGATCACTTTGGAAGTTTGCAGAATCTTCCTAGTGTTGAGGCTGGAAAACTAATGCAGGGGTAGTGCATGGAACAGTGCCTGGTACAAGCAAGGGTGTAAAAAGTATGAAATCAGTACAAAAGTGTCAAATTGGTTCTCTTGGCGACATGCCACACGGGTAAAGGGAGAGAAAGGCAGGGTGCATTTGACTGGTGGCAGGTAGAGAGGACAGTGGCTCGGGCCCTCCTGCAGAAAGAAAACCCAGGGCCTCTGCCTGCTTTGCCTGTTTTTGTTTGTACCCCTCCCACGTCCTGCCGACAGGTGTAGACTCTTTGGAGCCAGCAGAGTTGAAGGGGTCGCTGTGTTGTCCTGGGCGTATGCACTTCAGATCTAGAAAGAACCAGTTTGAGTCTTGACTCCGCCACCTTGCACCTGTGTGATGTAGATGAATTCTTTCTATGCCCAGGGCCCCAGTTTTCTCATCTGCAAAGTGGGGGTGGTAGTAATGGTACCTGCTTGGAGTAGTAAATGAGATCACTCCACACTGTCCTGGATCTCTTAGGTGGGGCCAGGTATTGGGGTATGACAGTGAATGACACAGAAATGGTCCCTGGCCTTGAGCAGAGACATGTCACAAAGTCAGCATTCAATAACAGGGATCAATCAGTCGTAATAACTAAATGACAGTGTTCATTTGTTCCACAACTCGAGGGTCCCTTACCCCAAATGGCAGGGTCACGTTCTTCTTTTTGCATGGCTGGTCTCAGTTTCCCCAGGATTGTGGGAGGTTGGGTGGTCCCTGGGCTCCCTTGCAGGAGGGGGACCATGCACTGAGCCAGGCAGATATTCCTCCGCAGACCTGGCCCATCCAGGACACAGCTCTTCCCTGCCAGCTCAGAACCTGCAGCCTGTAAGGTGTCTCAGAGCATGCAGGCTGTGTTTACTGAATGGTGGAGAGTCTCTCCTGGGTGAGAGGGGTTAAGTGAGACCAGTACAGGTCACAGAATTGCCAAGTTTTTGCTCTTATACCAAATAATGAAATCATAAAAGGGGCTCTTAGTCAAGGCTTAAATAGTTGAACTTGAGTGAAAAAGAGCCTAAGAGTTTCCGGTGCAACCACTTGGGTTTTCCTTGGGAAAAGAGACAGGAGGATTGATGGAGAATCCACCAGGAGCTTGTCAGGCTTCGGCTCCTGATAAATTGCAGGAGATGTGGCTCATGGGGAGAGAGGCACGTGCCTGACGTGAGCAGCCGGGCCTCCTCCTGTTTCAAGGACAGGTAATAGGATAAGGGCCCCTTCTCCCTCCACTATCTTATTTGAATTTTATGGTAACCTGTGAAGCAGGCAGGATGAGTACATTTTTTCCTATAATATAAAGAAAAAACTGAGCCCCAGAGAAATTAAGTAACTGACCAAGGCCACATAGCTAAGTGACTGACAGTTTTGTGGAACCAGATTAAGTGCTGGTACCACCAACCATGAAGACTACATAAATAGGTACCTTGGCCTACAAGGAAAACACTGTCAGAGGAGGTTGCATGGTGATAATACTTTGGGTGGAATCTACTTCCCCACCCTGTGGGTCTGGGCTGGTCATGTGACTTGCTTTGACCAATAGAATGCAGCAGAAGTGACCAGTTACCAGCAAAGGCACCAAGAGTCCACATATCTCCTCTCACACACTTAAAATCCTGTCACTGCCATTTACAGGAGCTCAGACTAGTTACTGGAGGTTGAGTGGCCAGGTGGAACAGAGGCAAGTCATCCAGCTAAAGGCCTTCTAGATCAGCCAGCCCCCAGCCAACTTGGGAGCTGACCACAGATTCAAAACTGCTGACCCACAAGATGGTGAACTTCTATAATGACCTTAAATAAAAGACATCCTGCAAACAGTTCAAATGTATCATTTTTCTAGATTCCATACATATGTGTAAATTTACAATATTTGTTTTTCTCTTTCTGACTTACTTCACTCTGTATAATAGGCTCTAGGTTCATCTACCTCACTAGAACTAACTCAAATGTGTTCCTTTTTATGGCTGAGTAACATTCCATTGTTTACATGTACCACAACTTCTTTATCCATTCATCTGTTGATGAACATCTAGGTTGCTTCCATGTCCTAGCTATTGTACATAGCGCTGCAATCAACACTGGGGTACATGTGTCTTTTTCAATCATGGTTTTCTCGGGGTATATGCCCAGTAGTGGGATTGTTGAGTCATAAAATTCCTAGCGTTTTTAAAGGAATTTCTGTACTGTTCTGCATAGTGAACCTATTTTCAGGGCAGGAACAGAGATGCAGATATAGGGAATGAACTTGTGGACACAGCAGGAGAAGGAGAGGGTGGGATGAACTGAGAGAGTAGCATTGAAACATATATATTACCGTATGTACACTGGGGTACGCGTGTCTCTTTCAATTCTGGTTTCCTCGGTGTGTATGTAAAATAGATAGTTAATGGGAAATTGCTGTGTAATACAGGGAGTTCAATCCAGTACTGTGACAACCTAGAGGGGTGGGATGAGGTGGGGGATGGGAAGGAGGGTCAAGAAGGAGGGGACATATATATACTTACGGCTGATTCATGTTGGTATATGGCAGAAATCAACACAACGTTGTAAAGCAATTATCCTCTGATTAAAAACAAATTTTAAAAAAAGGCATTTGCTTTTGGGGTGGTTTGTTACACAGCCAGAGTTCACTGATAAATCACAAGGAGAGACAGTTTCTTTTGGCCCGACATCTGTCAGACTTGAGTATCTATGGAGTTAGGACCTCACTCCCTCATGAAGCCAGGGCCTCCATCCATGCAGTCTCCTCATCCGTCCCCTTGGGGACTCCAAAGTTGGGAACCCAGATGCCTCCTGTACAATGAACATATGGAGGTGTTCCCCATAAAATAGCAACCCCAATAAAAAGCAACCATTTTATTGTATCACTGACACGATCTAGCAGTGTTTAAGTGGATGGGCTTTGGAGACGAGGCCAGGTTCAACTGTGATACTCAACAGTCACTCTCCCTCTCAGAGCCCCATTTTTTAAAAATTCATAAAATGGGGAGTTTTAAAAAACATCAAAGTATTGCTAATGACTTAACCAGATTGCTACAGGCTTAGCACAGAGTTAAACATCAACATTGTGTGGGGTGATATCCCTCCTGGGCCTTTCTCTGATTATAGGTTCCAGGCAGCAGGACACATAGCATTTTGGCTGCTCTTCTTGTATTAATATTTACAAGAGGAGGGTGTGATATCCTGATAATGTAGCAAAGAGAAGAAGGACTTCACTCTGCATGCCCAATGCAGGGGCCCTGGGTTCAATCCCTGGTCAGGGAACTAGAACGCACATGCTGCAAGTAAAAGACTCCACATGCCACAACTAAGACCTGGCCACAGTCAAATAAATTAATATTTTTTTTTTTTTTAGAAAAGATGAGGTTAAAAAAAAGTTTAAATGTTGATATATGATAGAAACTAACACAATATTATAGAGCAATTATCCTCCAATTAAAAATAAATAAATTTAAAATTTATAAACGTTAAAAGAAGTACAAAAACACACAGCCCTGGGTCTCTTGACCTCCGCACTATCGACCTTTGGGATCATTCTTTGCGCTGGTGGTGGTGTGGAGGCCTGTCCTGGGCATTGCCACATGCTGAGCATTACCCCCGGCCCCTACCCACTGGATGCCAGTTGTGACAGCTAGAAATGCCTCCAGACACTGCCAAGTGTCCCTCAGGGGACAAAATTGTCTCCAACTGAAAACCCATTGACATAGCCAACCTCTGACGCCCAAAGAGCAGGGCTGAACTTCCTCCATCCTGGAGGACAGCAGAAAGTAGAGAGAGGATGCTAAAAATACTGACTGCCCAATCAAGACCCATCAATCACTGTGGAGGGAGCTCTCTTGTCCAGATGATGCCATCTGCTTCCAAGTTGGTGGTGGAGGTGCCCGAGGGGGTTGTCTGGGAGGGGAAGGCAGAGAGGGGAGGGGTGATGGGGAGGGTGAGGATGGGAGGGAGGGGCCCCTGGGAGGCCAAGATGGAAAGAGATACTGTCTTTGGTTGGGTTCCCCATCATCAGACCCTGAGATGAGGATTTGGGTGGCAGTGATTTATGGGAAATGTCTCCATGAAAAGTGGTCGGGGAGGGTTTCCCACTGGTCCAGTGGCTAAGATTCTGAGCTTCCAATACAGGGGGCCCAGGTTCCATCCCTTGTCAAGGAACTAGATCCCACAGGATGCAGCTCAGAGTTCACATGCCAAGCCACAGCTAAAAGAACCTGCCTGCCACAATCAAGACTCAGTGCAGCAAAATAAATAAATATTCAAAGAAAAAAAGAAAAGAAAAGTGGTAGGGGAGAGTAGGAAGGAGAAACCAGGAAGGGAAGGTGACCAAGAGAGGATGTGCTAACACCCCGGAGCTGTCCTTATTAGGACACAAGGTCGCTGCACCCCTCAATCGCTGGGTAGGCATCACCCCTAGGAGGATGTCAATTCCCGGGCACTCAGGTTCTCTCCCAGGCAAAGCAGGTTCCGGCTGTTGGGAGTGATGTGCGTGGAGAGTAGTTGTGCATGCAGTGGAGGCGTCTTGGTGAACGTGCACAGGACACGGAGCTTGGAAGCACACCTGCTGCAGACACTCAGGGGAAGAACTAGATGAGAAGAAGAATGTGCAGATGCAGTTGTCTTTTACTGAACAGGGTGCCAGATACTGTGCCTGCCACCTGACCCCACGTGCAAGCCTGTGACTTGTGATGGAGGCTGATGCTCCAAACCCAGCCAGCCAGTCAGAATCCTTCCCTCAAGAACTGAAGCCCCCAGACACTCAGAAACAGTCCCGAGTCAGAGTTATGGAGGAGGTCGAAGAAGAGGTGGTCAGAGGTATGGATGCTGAGAAGACGGTAGCGCACACTTTGTAAACATTATTATTTTTTTAATACCTGGCACATCCCCCAGGTCACCTTTGGTTGGGGGTGGTCTCTGAAGGAGCCCCTGCCTTGTCTGACCGTCAAGTGTGTGAGCTCCATGCAGGTTGGAGGGGGGGTGTTCTCTGTTCAGCGCCACCCTCTGCACACAATACACTCACTCTGCATACTTGTTCAACAAGGCTGCTACAGGGGCTTGACAGCATATGACATCTAAGGGCACCTTACCCAGGGTCTGGCACACAGCAGGTGTGAAATAAATGTATGCTGCATGTGTGAAGGAGGGAAAGAGTGAATGAAAGAATGCCAGTGCCTACCCAGGCAGAGCAAACCATCTCATGCTTTTGAAGCCACAGCTTCTTATGTTACAAAATGACTCTGAATGTCACTTAAATGCCACCTCTTCCAGGAAGACTTCCTTGATCTCCTCCCTGCCCTCAATTCAATGAATTATTCCCTTCTTGATAAGATCATCTGCTTGGGCATATCTCTACTAATCACTCATTTATTTGAAGTGAAACTTATTTTAATGCCCGTCTTTTCTCTCTAGTATACTGGAGGCCACAGGACTGGAGAAGGTCAGTTTTCATTTTAATCCCAAAGAAGGGCAGTGCCAAAGAATATTCAAACTACCATACAGTTGGGCTCATTTTTAATGCTAGTAGGGTTATGCTCAAAATCCTTCAAGCTGGGCTTCTGTAGTACGTGAACTGAGAATTTGTTGATGTACAAGCTGGGTTTAGAAAGGACAGAGGAACCAGAGATCAAATTGCCAACATTTGTTGGATCATAGAAAAAGTAAGAGAATTCCAGAAAAACATCTACTTCTGTTTTACGTCTATACAAAAGCCTTTAACTATGTGGATCACAGCAAACTGTGGAAAATTCTTAAAGAGATGGGAATACCAGACCACCTTATCTGTCTCCTGAGAAACCTGTGTGCAGGTCAAGAAGCAAAAGTTAAAACTGGACGTGGAACAACAGGTTGGTTCCAAACTGGGAAAGGAGTACGACAAGGCCATATACTGTCACCTTGTTTATTTAACTTATATGCAGAATACATCATGCAAAATGTCAGGTTGGATGAATCAGAAGCTGGAATAAAGATTGCCAGGAGAAATATCAACAACCTCAGATATGCAGGTGATATCACTCTAATGGCAGAAAGCAAAGAGGAATGAAAGAACCTCTTGATGATGGTATAAGAGAAGAGTGAAAAAGCTGACTTAAAACTCAACATTCAAAAAACTAAGATCACGGCATCCAGTCCCATCGCTTCATGGCAAATAGAAGGGGAAACAGTGACAGATATCATTTTCTTGGGCTCCAAAATCACTGCAGATGGTGACAGTAGTCATGAAATTAAAAGACGCTTGCTCCTTGGAAGGAAAGCTGTGACAAACCTAGACAGCATATTAAAAAGTAAAGATATCACTTTGCTGACAAAGGTCCATATAGTCAAAGCTATGATTTTTCCAATATTCATGTACAGATGTGAGAGCTGTACCATAAAGAAGACTGAGCGCCAAAGAATTGATGTTTTGAAACTGTGGTATTGGAAAAGACTCTAGCGAGTCCCTTGGACTGCAAGATCAAGCCAGTCAATCCTAAAGGAAACCAACCCTGAATATTGTTGGAAGGACTGATGCTGAAGCTGGAGCTCCAATGCTTTGGCCACCTGATGCAAAGAACTGACTCACTGGAAAAGACCCTGATTCTGGGAAAGATTGAGAGCAGGAGGAGAAGGGGGTGTCAGAGGATGAGATGGTTGGATGGCATCACCGACTCAGTGGACATGAGTTGAGCAAACTCTGGAAGACAGTGAAGGACGGGGAAGCCTGGCGTGCTGCAGTCCGTGGGGTCACAAAGAGTCAGACACGCCTTAGCAATTGAACAACAACAACAAGGAGCTGGAGGCTCCTTGAACACTGGTGCCTTGATTTGATTTCTGTATATCCTAGTGCCTAGTATTGTCCTTTGTGCATTGTAGGCACTGAACTCTCAGACATTAAATAAAATTTCAGAGCCTCTTGATAAAGAATAAGATTTAGATGTACATGGGAAGTCACCCCGGCAGCTTCCTCTCCCACTTCTCTGAGCCTCAGCTTCCTCTTTTATAAAGTGGGGATATGGAGAGAGACCTCTTGAAACCATGATGGGAACTTGTGGTGGACGGACTCTAGGATGGCCTTTGATGGGTCCCATCACCAGGTGTCCACACCCTTGTGTGATCCATGACCCTTGAGTGGTGGGCAGGACCTGTGATGTGCTTTCAACTAATAGAATACAGAAAAGGTGATGAGATGCCAGTCCTGCGATTTGTTTACTCAAGAGTGTGATCTCCCAGGTAACTAATGAGAACCTACTGTATAGCTCGGGGAACCTTACTCAGGGCTCTGTGCTGTGCTGGGCTGCGCTTAGCTCTCAGTCACGTCCAGCTCTTTGCAACCCCATGGACTGCAGCCTACTAGACTCCTCTGTCCATGGGATTTTCCAGGCAAGAATACTGGAGAAGGTTGCCATGCCCTCCTCCAGGACATCTTCCCAACCCAGGGGTCAATCTGGGGTCTTCTGCATTGCGGGCAGATTCTTTACCATCTGAGCCACCAGGGAAGCCCATGAATACGGGAGTGGGTAGCCTATCCCTTACTCCAGGGGATCTTCCCAACCCAGGAATCAAACTGGGGTCTCCTGCATTGCAGGCAGATTCTTTACCAGCTGAGCTAGCAGGGAAGCCCAGTCAGTGCACTACGGTGACCTAAATGGGAAAGAAATTCAAAAAAGAGGGGATATATGTATATGTACCGCTAGTTCAGCTTGCTGTACGGTAGAAACTAACACAACATGGGAAAACAACTATATTTCAATAAAAAAAAAAAAAAAAGGGTGTGACTTCCAGCCAGACAGCAGATTCTATTGCCTTTTCAGCTTACGTACTTTGATGAAGTCAGTAGCCATGCTGGAGAATCCCACAGGCACGAAGTTCACCAGCCCTCAAGAAACTCACTGCTTTCAACAAACACAGGAACCTGAAACCTGTCCTTCCCCAGTTGAACCTTCAGATGAGACCCAATCCCTGGCTAACAGCCTGATTTCAGTCTCAGGAGACACAGTGAAGCAGAGGACCCAGCTAAGTCATGGAGATTACTGACCCACAGAAACAGAGATCACATCTGTGTGTTCTTATAAGCCACTAAGTTTGCAGTGACTTTATGCAGCAATAGACAAATATATATATATATATATATATATATATATATATATATATATATATAAAATAACATATACTATACTATATTAAATACTAAATAATAATATATACATTTATCTGCTATATATGTAGTTCTGATGCTCTCAATTAATGGCAGCCATGATTTTTAATGTTATTACTTTGGAGGGAGGGAAAGAGCCACCCCATCCCAACACCTGTGTACTTTCACACTCCTAATGACAAACATTCCTGATCATTTTGCTTTCCCATATTTTCCCATTTGTCTACAAGGAACATAGATGTATGCAAGTTTTAAAAACCACATTGACAATATTCACAGATAAAGAAAGTTTGGCTAAACTGACTGTAGGAATTAAAGTTCCAGTTTCTGAATATGCTAGAGAGGGCTTCCCTGTCTGTATCTGCCTGCCTTCTCCATCCTCAGTTCTCATACCAAGGGCTCTAGCCTCATCTGACCAGTTTCTGCTATTCTTTCCTCCTGGTACCTCTTTTCCACCCTTCCTCACCTGGCTCATGCTTAATCATCATTCAGGTCCCAGGTTAGAGCCACCTCCTCCAGGAAGTTCCCCTAGTTTCCCCAGGCCCAGTGAGATGCTTCCTCCATCCTCCCACAGTGCCCTGCCTCATCCAACCACATCTCCTGGGCAGCCCCACCAGAATCCCACATGTCTCCCTAGTGACCCACCCACAGGCTTTATTCTTCAGCGAGTAAGAGCCCCAAACTCAGTCACCTAACGTGGTCTCCAGGTGTGCTCATTCATACAGGCACCAAGACACAGCCATAGGATCTCAAGTAGAGGATATTCATCAAGTAACTTTTAACCTCTGCTCACGGCACACTATTAATTCGTAGTTTTAAAAAATCCTATCATTTTCTTCTGGCCAGTGTGCTTGGTGGTTGTTAAATACAGTTGGATTAGTTCACTGCAATCATTAAACATATAGCGGAGAATTTTTAAACTCTGTTTTGAAATTTCCTCCTTTTTCCATATACCAGGGGCCTCAGGAAAAGACGGTGCTCTGGATCCTTGTCAAACGCCCTGTTCCTGCTGTGGCCACCGCTAGGAACGCCTTTCTCATTCTTTCCTGCCCATTCAAGCCTGCCCTGGCCCCTCCGGCCACAATGGGCCATTTCCTTCACCAGATCCGGAGCTGCCCGGGATTGTAAGGGTGGCTGGTACCCGGGCGGGGCCTCCATGGGGGCCGTGTAGGGGGCGGCCTCCCCTACCAGGCCGACTGGCTGGGCTCCTCCCTGCCCGGGCCTTGTACCTGTTGAGGCCGCTGAGACCCTTCGAGTCTCCTCCTCTTCCTCCTCCTCTTTAGAGCCGGCAGGTCCTGAGGCCACCTCTGGCTTGGCTCTCCACAGGCTGCTGGCAGCCTGGTGCTGACCGAGTCCGACCCGGGGCCTCTGCGAGCCCTGCCCCCAGGGTTCTGGGCTGTGAGAACCAGCCCAGGTGCGCGCCCGGGGCCCTGTCTCCCAGGCCCAACTGTGCTCGTGATGCTGCAGCTGCGCGGAGGCTCTGGGGCTGCAGCTGGGGCGGAGGTGTGGGGGCGCCGAGACAGCTCACTCACCCCGGGCGCAACCCAGCATCTCGTCTGCTGTCAGAGCAGAACTCCAGGTCCCGCGTGGGGTATCCACAGAAGGATACTAGAAATCTATACCCTTTGACAGGTTGTACCAGTTGAGGCAAGAGTGAAGGAAAGTTCTGGAAAGAAGCTTCTGCTGAAGCAGGACCCCTGGCCCAGGCTGTTAGCAGGACCGAAGGAGAAGCATAAGGACAGGCTGGAGCACTGACAGATGGACAGCCAGCCAGATGGACAGACAGGCAGCAGCCTGGTTATCTTTCCCAGAGTCTTGGCCCAGCTAGTGATTATATATTTGGCTGTTTGTTTACTTGTTATTGCCATGTCCCCTACTAGAATGTCAGCCTTGGGAGGGTGAGGACTGTGTCTGTTCCAATGTCCCAGGCCTAGTATAGTACTAGGCACATAGTAGGTACTCAATAAATATTTGTGGAATAAACGAATGAATGAAGTGGATGCTTGAGAGGAGAAACTGGCAGTCAGGCAGATAGAAAGGTGGGTAGATGGGTGAATGGATGAATGGATGGACAAAGGCAGGGAAAGGTAGATGGATAGGCAGCAAGGTCAGCACTCCAGGCAGGCTCCTGCCCAGTCTCCATCCCTATATCTCCATCCTGAGACCTTCCCAACCTCGAAGCTTCTCCCCATCCCTTTGGCAACGTGCCCTGAGACCCCTCTAACCTCTCAGCAGGCGGGCTTCTCCCTGTGTTGTCCAACCCCAGACAAAGAAAATCTACTCAAAGAGAAAAGCTGCCTCCTGAGTCACACTGAAGAGTTCCATAGGCCAGGTCAGAGCTGTCCTGAGTACGGCTGGAAGTTTCAGACCCAAAGGGGAAAGGTGCACTTTAAGCTGACCCTGTTTCAGCTGCTGAGACCTCAGAAAGACCTTCTCCCAACCTTCTGGTCTCAAGGTGGGGTGGGTCATAAATTTTTTAAAAATACAGAGAATAAAATACAATAACTACCCTGCATAGTTCGACCACCCAGCATTAATCTTAGTTAACATTTTGGCATTTTGGCCTTTCTTCTAGACATACGCTTCAAAGTTTTATTTTACATTTACTCTGAACAGGAAGTTCAGAGTTCCCATATGCCTCCTGCCAACCCCTCCTCCCCCAACACACAGCCTCTTCCACCACTGACCTCCCTCTTCAGAGTGGGATATTTGTCAGACTGAAGAGCTTACACGGACACATCATTATCACCCAGAGTCCATGGTTTGGACATTCAGTGGGTTTGGACAAATGTATAATGACAATGTGAGAGTTTGACCATAAAGAAGGCTAAGCACCAAAGAACTGATGCTTTTGAATTATGATGCTACAGAAGACTGTTAAGAGTTCCTTGGACAGCAAGGAAATAAAATCAGTCATTCCTAAAGGAAATCAACCCTGAATATTCACTGGAAGGACAGATGCTGAAGCTGAAATCACCTGATGCAAAGAGCCAACTCATTGGAAAAGACCCTGATGCTGGGAAAGATAGAGGGCAGGAGAAGGGGATGACAGAGGATGAGATGGTTGGATGGTATCACAGACTCAATGGACATGAGTTTGAGCAAACTCAGGGTGATAGTGAAGGACAGGGAAATTGTCTGGGCTGCAGTTCATGGGGTTGCAGAGAGTCAGACACGACTTAGAGACTGAACAGCAACATAATGGCACAAATTCATCATGACAGTATCACAGAGCAGTTCCACAGCCCTGAAAACCCTCTGTACTCCACCTAATCATCCCATCCTCCTCCCTAATCTCTGGAAGCCACTGATCTTTTTACTGTCTCTGAATCGTACATCTTTTCCTGAATGCCATATAGTTGTAATCAGACAGTATGTAGCCTTTTCAGACTGGCTTCTCTCACTTAGGAACGTGCATTTCAGTTTCCTGCTGATCTTTTCATGGCTCGAGAGCTCATTGCTCTTTAGTGCTGAATAATATTCCATCGGATGTACCTCAGTTTTTTATCTACTCACCTACTGAAAGACATTTTAGTTGCTTCCAAATTTTGGCAATTATGAATATAGCTGCTATAAAATCTGTCTGTAGGCTTTTGTTTGGACCTAAGATTTCAACTCATTTGAGTAAGCATCAAGAGTATGATTGCTGGATCATATAAGAATATATTTAGGCATATACTTTAAAACTTACATTATTACTGTATGAATACATTGTCCTCTAGAAACATGGCTAACATTTACTGAGCATGTGCCATATGCCAGATGGTGATTCTATGAATTTTATGACATTCTCACTGCTCCTCTGTGAGGACAGGTATTATCGGCTCCATGTTCCAGATGAGGAAAGCAAGACCAGAGAAATTAAGTAACTTGCCCAGGGTCATACAATCTCAGTGTCAGGATTCAAACCCAGCAATCTGACTTCAGAGCCCATGCTTGAAAAATCAGAATATTATGGGTAGAGCTGAATTCTCCTTTGACACCCCCAGCCCTGACCCTGGTCCCTACCAGCCTTCCCTAGCAATGGGATACCAAGTGTTGGGCTGAGGGGGTGGACCACCCTGTAAGCATAAAATAATGAATGGAGTTGTTTGTAGAAAAGTTTACAGTAAAGCTAACTTGGTCTGCTTTTTATTATCATCACAAACTATGTATTCACTGATTCTAGTTGATGATCAAATACTCCTCCACAAGAAAGTGTTTTAGGTTCTAAACTATTGCCGCATTGCTGTTAAGGTTTAATAACAAGCTTCAAATTAGCCCATTTTTATTACTCATGCTTTAATGATCATAGTATCCTATGGAAGCTAAATCAGAGAACCCCTCAATTATACACTGGCCCCTGACACAGGCAAACTCAGCTACACATAATTGTTTTGAAAGTTCAAACATTCCCAACAGCTTGGAATTGTTCAAAGTCACTCTGGGCTCAATTTGTGTCTCCAGCTTCTGAGAGAATATATATTCCTATGTTTAAACCATAGATTCAAACTAAACAGTGATTATAGGCAGTTTTGCTATTCTTTGCCACCGTGTGAAGCAGTGTTTGAAATTAATATGCATTTAAAATGCAAAACAGTGAAATGGAGTACAAATTGTTAGATGTAAAATTTCTGGGTCTTTTTGTCAAGCACAAGTGTTTAGTTTATTCATGACCTATTTTACTGAATTTGAATACATCGAAAGGTCTTTCTTTAAACATTTTTGGTTTAAAAACCCAAGAACAAGCCCTGAAAATAATGCTTGTTATGACAGAAAATAATTTTGCCCTGTAGAGGTGGGTAGTGTTAGAAAAATGACCCACTCTCAGGGCTTCCCTGGTGACCCAGTGGTAAAGAAGTTGCTTGCCAGTGCAGGAGACATGGGTTCCATCCCTGGTTTAGGAAGATCCCACACACCATGGAGCAGCTAAGTCAGTATGCCACAAATACTGAGCCTGTGCTCTAGGGCCTGGAAGCCACAACTTCTAAGCCCACACACCAAGAGGCCGATGCTCAGAAGCAAGAGAAGGCACTGCAATGACAAGCCCACGGACTGACACCAGAGAAAAGCCTGTGTAACAATGAAGACCCAGCGGAACCCAAAACAAATAAATAAAATGATTAAAGAAACAGTATCTTTCTAAGAAAGTGATCCACTCTAGGTATCACATATCCTGAACATTCTTGTTCCCAGAGGAATTCTATGCTGTGAGTTTCCCGTGTTTTTCCAAATTTGCTTTATCCTGATGCAAACAAGTTTATATATCGACAAAGTAAATATGTGGCATTATTTTGTATGTGCACACATATTTATATATATGGGAATACTATCACCTTTTGTACCTTATTCCATAAAATCTTCTCACTTTGCAGATGTGTTTGAGGTCTTGTCATGTGAACGCTTTTCTTTTCTAGACTAGTTTTGTAACCTGGCTGTATTCATCATAGAGAACAAACGTATGGATGCTGAGGGGGAAAAGGGTGGATGGGATGAACTGGGAGATTGGGATTGACCATGTACACACTATTGATACTATGTGTGAAACAGATAACTAGGGACTTCCCTGGTGGTCCAGTGGTAAAGAATCCAATGCAGGTTTGATTCCTGGTCTATGAACTAAGATTCCACATGATGAGGGGCAACTAAGCCCAAGTGCTACAACTAGAGAGCCCACACCCTGCAACTAGCGAAGGCTTCGTGCTGCAACAAAGATCCAGCGCCGCCAAAATAAATAATATGAATAAATAACAATCAAAAACAATAGATAACAAGTGAGAACCTACTATCCAGCAGAGGGAACTCTGCTCTGTGCTCTGTGGTGACCTAAATGGGTGGGAGACCCAAAAAAGAGGGGATAAATGTATACAGACGGCTGATGTACTTTGCTGGAGGAGAGATGAGCGCAACATTGTAAAGCAACTATACTCGGATAAAAACTTAAAAAATAATAAAATACATGGTTGTATTCTTAAGGAGACTGCATTATACTCATATAATTTCCTCCCACCTGTTATTCAGGCTGTTTTCAGTTTTTTTTAAACTATTATAAGCAATGTGTCTGGGCTGGGGTTTCTCTAGAGGTGACAAGGTCGAAGGCAGGGCAGGTGCCCTCCCGAAGTCCTCCCTAGCCTGCAGCTCCTGACGGTCTAGGGCTATTTTCACTCCTGCCCTTTCCCCGATGGCCAGGGCCAGGCGAGGCAGGCCAGAGATGCCATTCCCATCTCAGGCGGCGCCTCCTGCATGGATCCCGTGACCCTGTGGCTGTCACAAACCTCAAGCCTTGTGATCTGGGCTGTTTAGGCAAACTCCTCCACTGCAGTACACACACACACACACACACACACACACACACCACACCACACCACACTGGGCTGTTTAGGCAACCTCCTCCACTGCAGTACACACACACACACACACACACACACACACACACACACACACCCTCCCTTGGTCTCTTCACACCAAGGAGAGATTTCTAGCCCTGATCAAGTTACGCTACTCTGTGTTCTGGGGCTGGCAGCTGCAACTGGGGATCCCAAGGACTGTTCTTACTGCCCATCTATACCCACAGCTTCTTCCTCTTCCCCCAAATCTCCCCTGGCCCTGGCCCACGCCTGCAAGAGACACCAGGCACGGCTGCCTTCTCTCTTATGAGTATGTCTGCTTCCCCAACTTGTTTGTGACACCCTGGAGGATAGGGGCAGTGTCTTGCTCACTCAGCCGCCAGAACTTGGCACAAGGAAAGTGCTGGGTCAAATGTGAGAGTTGGACCATAAAGAAGGCTTGAATGCTGAAAAATTGATGCTTCTGAATTGTAGGGCTGAAAAAGACTCTTGAGGGTCTCTTTGATGGCAAGGAGATTAAACCAGTCCATCCTAAAGGAAATCAACCCTGAATATTCATTGGAAGGACTGATGTGAAGAACAGACTCATTGAAAAAGAACCGTGAAATTCCAGATGTTCCAGCTGGTTTTAGAAAAGGCAGAGGAACCAGAGATCAAATTGCCAACATCTGCTGGATTATCGAAAAAGCAAGAGAGTTTCAGAAAAACATCTATTTCTAATTTATTGACTATGCCAAAGCCTTTGACTGTGTGGATCACAATAAACTGTGGAAAATTCTGAAAGAGATGGGAATACCAGACCACTTGACCTGCCTCTTGAGAAACCTGTATGCAGGTCAGGAAGCAACAGTTAGAACCGGACATGGAACAGACTGGTTCCAAATGGGAAAAGGAGTACATCAAGGCTGTATATTGTCACCCTGCTTATTTAACTAATATGCAGAGTACATCATGAGAAACGCTGGACTGGATGAAGCACAAGCTGGAATCAAGATTGCCGGGAGAAATATCAATAACCTCAGATATGCAAATGACACCACCCTTATGGCAGAAAGTGAAGAACTAAAAAGCCTCTTGATGAAAGTGAAAGAGGAGAGTGACAAAGTTGGCTTAAAGCTCGACATTCAGAAATCTAAGATCGTGGCATCTGGTCCAATCACTTCATGGCAAATAGATGGGGAAACAGTGGAAACAGTGGCTGACTATTTTTCTGGGCTCCAAAATCACTGCAGATGGTGATTGTAGCTATGAAATTAAAAGACACTTGCTCCTTGGAAGGAAAGTTATGACCAACCTAGACAGCATATTCAAAAGCAGAGACATTACTTTGTCAGCAAAGTCCATCTTCTAGTCAAGGCTATGGTTTTTCCAGTAGTCATGTATGGATGTGAGAGTTGGACCATAAAGAAAGCTGAGCACAGAAGAATTGATGCTTTTGAACTGTGGTGTTGGAGAAGACTCTTGAGAGTCTCTTGGACTGCAGGGAGATCCAACCAGTCCTTCCTAAAGGAAATCAGTCCTGGGTGTTCATTGGAAGGACTGATGTTGAAGCTGAAACTCCAATATTTTGGCCACCTTATGTGAAGAGCTGATTCATTGGAAAAGACCCCGAGGCTGGGAAGGATTGAGGGCAGGAGGAGAAGGGGATGACAGAGGATGAGATGGTTGGATGGCATCACCGACTCAATGGACATGGGTTTGGGTTGACTCCGGGAGTTGGTGATGGACAGGGAAGCCTGGTGTGCTATGGTTCATGGGGTCACAAAGAGTTGGACACGACTGAGTGACTGAAATAAACTGCACTGATGCTGGGAAAGACTGAAGGCAGGAGGAGAATGGGGTGACAGAGGATGAGATGGTTGGATGGCATCACTGACTCAATGGACATGAATTTGAGCAAATTCCAGGAAATAGTGAAGACAGGGAAGGCTGGTGTGCTGTAGTCCATGGAGTCACAAAGAGTTGGATGTGACTGAGCAACTCAAAAGCAACAGCAATGTGCTGAGTCATTAGAGAATTAACAATTGATAAATGAAATAATTACAGCCACTCTGTGTTGGATCTTTACTTTGTTGGGCACCATTCTTTATAAGCATTTTCTCATTGAATTCTCACATAGCCAAATGATTAGAAGCTGTTGTTATTCCTGGGGGGTGGGCAATTATCTGCACTTTATGACTGGCGAAACCAAGGCTCAGAGAGCTTAAGCATGTTGCTCAAAACCACAAAGCAAATTCCTCCAAGGCCAGGCACCCTCAGTGAATCACAATGACAAAAATCACTGATCACAGACCATCGTCACAAACAGATAAATGGAACAGAATGAAATATTGCAAGAATTACCAAAATGTGACAGAGACACAAAGTGAGCAAATAATTTTGGGAAAACAGCACCGAGAGACTTACTGTTTCCTAAAGAATCTAGTATCACCCCTGGACAGCAGGCTTCCAGAGCATTGTGGCTGGGACTTTGGAATGATTTGATTTCTCATGTAGAGCCACTCCTGGTCCAGGAGCAGGTAAGGGAGACCTAGCCCAACCCCTGTGGGTCCTGCTGCGATCAGGGCTTGGTGCTGGGGGGTGGGATGCATGCCCTCCCATCTGGGGGTGCACCCAAGGAATGCACACTTTTGGGGTCAGCAGTCGGGATGGGAGAAGACTGGCCCAGAGCCCCCTTTGGATCTGAGCTAAAAGCGTCTTCATTCCTTGGCACTGAATTGGCGGTGGTGGTGCTACTGGCTACTTTTAGCATGGAAAGCCCCTGGGGAAGTGTCCCTCCCTTGTCTGTCTGTCTCTACTTCTCTTTAGTCTTTTCTGTCCCACGTTAAGTAATTACCCATCCCCCACCCCCAGCCCCCCACCACCAACATGCCAGGCACCGGGATAGAGCTGAGAGTGAGCATGGGTTCAGAGAGAGGATGGTCCATGCCAGACTCCAGCCCAGGCATGGCTCTCTCAAAGCTCCAGGGGGTTTTCCCCTTGCAGCTTTCTGGTGTGTCTCCATTTAAGACTGGCCACGGGGATGCCACCTGCCCCCCGGGAACACTGCCTGACCCGACTTTAGTTGGGAGTGGTTCCATCACTTGTCTTCTTCCTCATGCAGGAAAACTGCACTGCGAAGTCCTGCTCAAACTTCCTGACATCCCTTTGGGGTCAGCCTCGGTCAAAGTTACCCACAAATTGTCACGAGAAGCTGGGAGCCCAGCACACAAACATTTGTTCTTGTGAGCTTGCATGGTCATTGGTTTCCATTGTATCTGGCTCTTTGTGACCCCATGGACGGTAGCCCACCAGGCTCCTCTGTCCATGGGATTCTCCAGGCAAGAATACTGGAGTGGGTTGCCATTTCCTACTCCAGGGGATCTTCCCAACCCAGGGATGAAACCCAAGTCTCCTGCGTTGACAGGTGGATTCTTTACCTCTGGGCCACTCAATTATCAAAGGGATCACAGATTCCAAGCCATCCTAACATGGCCCTGAGTTTCTATGAAGTCCCCTCTCATTAAGGTTGAATTAGGCTCCCCTAACCCTGCCACTTCCAATTTATATACTGACATCCTAACCCCCAGCACCCCAGAATGTGACTTTATTTGGAAACAGTCATCGCAGATGTATTAGTTAGATGAGGTCCTACTGGAGGGGGGCAGGAATTTAGCATGACTACTGTTCTATAAGAAGAACTCCACGGGAAGGCACAGAAGGAAGATGATATGAAGACCGGGCCACGTCACTGACAGGTCGGGGAACCCTGAGGCGGCCAGAGTAAAGCGAGGCACATGGCACGTTCTCATTTACACCCCTCAGAAGGGATCCCCCAACCTTGGTCTTGGACTTGTAGTCTCCAGGACTGAGATAATACACTTCTGTCACCAAAGCCACCCAGTTTGTGGGACTTTGTTATGGCGGCCCTCACGAATGAACTCATCTCATATCCAGAGTGGTGAATATCCTGCGGTCCAACTGCAGAGCGGACTGCCACGGTCCCCTTGCATTTCAGAAGTGGGCGCCCAGCAGTGCAATCACATCCACCCGGTGTCCCCCAGCACTTCTGGGCCTGAGCAAGGGGCGGGCTTGGAACATTTCCAGGCTGCCTCTTCCCTCCTTTCTGCTTTGGTGACATCTCCCGCATTCTGTGGGTGGAGATGACAGAGACAGGCAAAGGCTGATGAGGGCTGTAATTGGCATGAGCTGGTTGGTTGGGCGAACACCCCGTGGATGGGGGCCAAGCCCCCAGGAGGGGCCCGGGGACTGAAGTCACCTACATGATTGGGTCCTGTGGCCCCATGCATGGGGAGACATCGCTACCGAGCCATCAGCAGCCTGGTACTTCCCTGCCTATCTGAGTCATGGTGGAGCAGAACCTGCCACTGGGTCCTAGCCAGGAGACACAGCCTCCAGGCAACCAATTTCCTATGACTCCCACTGTTGCTCCTATTATTAGACAGTCTCAGAGTTCTAGGAATGAGATTGAGCATCCGATGAAAGGAAAGAACGCCCATGTGCTGCCATGAATGGGGCTGTCCTGCCGTTCTGTGCCACTGAGGAGAGCAGCCCACATCCCGCCAACTGGGGGCATCCTGCCCTGGAAATCTTGGGGGGCTTTGGGAGAGATGGGTTCAGCACACAGCCACATGCCCAGTGTGCCCCAAGGCTGGGAGCAGAGCGCATCAGTCACCTCCAGGATCTTACCAGGGAGTCCCGATGTATCTGCTCTGTTGCTGATCTACCCTCATGAGCTCTGGCCCAACGAAGAGCCCATCTTACTGCATTTATCTGTGGGCTGTGTGTAATAACATCCTCTCACATCAGAAGCACAGGTTAAAGGGACTCAGGTTCAAATCCTAGCTCTGCAGCTTACTGAATGATCCTAGGCGAGTAACCTCATCTTCCTGAGCCTCAGTGTCTTCACCTGTAAACCGGGGCTTATTGTACATGGGATTGCTTTGTCTGGACAAAACAATGTGAATGCATGTAAGAGGCTTCATGCTATGCTCAGAACTTGAGAAATGTTCAAACAACCGTGGTGGTGGTGGTTTTTTTTCTTCTTTTTTTAAAAAAATCAGTTCATGGGTGCTTTAGATCATTTTTTTGTTTGTCCATAGAGAGATTTTCAAACCGAGTCGTCTATGGTTCCTTGGGTTTCCAAAATCCGAGATCACTAAATGCTGATGTGAGCACCTACATGGCTTCCTTCTCGGCCCCAAGACCAGGAGGTCTGGCCCTGGGCCCAGGGTGGTGTACGAACCTCCTGAGATGACACATACAGTACAGACTGCATGTGAAGGTTTCTTCATAGGGAGGTTCTGGATGTTGTCAGATTGTCCAAGGAGTTCTCTGTCTACAAAGGGGTCTTCTCTGAGCATGCTCTGAGCAGGTTGTGCCCAAGGGCTGGCAAAAGGGACCCACTGCTTCCTGAGCCTGAGTGCCAAGCTGAAATACATTATCCCTATACTAACAATTGGGCAAAGTATGTACCATCATTCCCATTTTCCAGATGAGGAAACAGAGGATCAGGGAGCTCAATCTGACAGCCAGACACTAGACTTGGCCACTTGTTTGTTCCATGGCTGGCTGGCACTGGCCTGGGATTTCAGCTCAGGATACTCTGATCCCAAGGCGTGTCCTGTCCTTGGCACTGTGGTGCCTTGGGGAAACCCAACGAGGTACCCCAGCCAGGAAGTGCCCTTGGTCTAAGCCTCCGCTTAAGCTTGACCCCACAGACCTCACCAGGCATGGAGGCACCAGAGCCCACAGGATGACGACCCTCAGGTCCACAGAGACTCCACGTTCCTCTCCAAGTGCTCCCCAGGTACCTGGCTTACCCCCTCGTGGGCCCTCTCTCATGCTCTGCTCTGTGCTGCAGCCCCCAGTCAGGCAGCTGTTAAAAGCCTGGGTCCTGGCTGTTGTTCAGCCACTCAGTCATGTCTGACTCTTTGCGACCCCACGGACTGCAGCTCTCCAGGCTTCCCTGGCCTTCGCCATGTCCCAGAGTGCTCAAACTCATGTCCATTGAGTCGGTGATGCCATACAACCATCTCATCCTCTGTCGTCCCCTTCTCCTCCTGCCTTCAATCTTTCCCAGCATCAGAGTCTTTTCCAATCAGTCGGCCCCTGGAGGCAGGGAGAATGCTGATTCTGCCACTGATCAGCTCTGTGATTGAGTGACTCACCTCATCCCTCTGAGCCTCACTTTTTACGTTTATACAATGAAGCTAAATAGTACCTGCCTCACACGACAGAGTATTCTATTTTTCTTGTACTTTCTTCAATCAAGACCACCCTCTCTTCTTTCTCCATCTCCATCTATTTCCCTCTGAGCACGAATTCAATAAATGTTAGCAACAGTGACTGCTGTTGTTACTGTGTTATTATCCACGGTGAGTACATCCACATCCACTACTTTCCCCACATTTTAAGCTCCAGGGAGGCAATGATTGTTTATTTCCATGTCCCTAGCACCTACGATAGTTGCTGGAGCATAATACAGCATCAGGAAATGCTTGCTGCTGAACAATAAACTCAAAGAAAGTTCTGCTTACACCACTGATGGTTAACATCGAACATTCAGAGCCTCAGAGGCACTTCATAAAAGTACAGTTTTCAGGAAGGTTCAGAGAAGTTTTTGACTGAAATATCCCTGCTAGGTTACTGGGGAGAGCTGGGAAAAGTTGGGACATGAACTTAACCTTAAGGCTATGTGCAACAGGACCAATTAAACCATGTTATGGCACATGTTTTGATATCTCCATCAACAATGGAATTTTAGGATGAAACAAATATGAAACTTGTTGATATTTCTTATTAATACACTCCTTTTTGTTGTTGTTTAGTCAATAGGTTGTGTCTATTTTGTGACCTCATGGTCTATAGCCTGCCACGGGGATTAAAAAGTCATCTACCTTCCATTTTTCTAACTGCAAACCTTTTTGCCCAACTATGTACCCATACCATCCTTCCAGTTATCCATCCATCCATGCATCCAAATATCCATTCAAACATTCATCTATCAATCTATCCATCCATCCATCCATTCATTCAAATCCCTATCTAAGCATTCATCTGTCTGTCCATTTATTTACCCATTCATCCATCTATCCATCCATCCACTCATACACCTATTAGTACATCTATCAACCTATACATCCATCATTAATGTATTTATTGAACACTTTCCAGCTTCCAGGCATTGTGCCAGACACTGTTGTGACCTATCACTGAATAACCTATGGATCCCACTTTCAAGGAATTTACATTCGAGAGAGACAGACAAACAAGTAAACAGGTGCTTCCAATCTGGCCTGATACGGGATATGGTGGAGTATGAATGCGAGTCTAAATGAGGACCCAAGACCTAGGCGAGTCCAGCAAGAGTTCCTGCCAGAGGCAATGTCTACACTGAGGCAGGAAGGACCAGTAGGGGATGCTCTGTGGGGAGATGGGCTGTCCAGGCAGAAGGAGCAGCAGGTGCAAAGGTGAGGGCAAGAGGAAATGTGCTGAGCTGGGGGAACAGTAAGTTCTGCCCTGTCCGGATGGACTATGGGAAGTGAAGCTGGGAGAAATTAGAGAGTTGGCAAGAGTCCGGGGCCTTGAGTTGAGCTTGGACTTTGTCCCAAGAAACTGAGAAGCCATGGATGGTTGTAAAGAGGCTTGAGTGAAGGGAGTGGCTTTAGAAACTTGCCTCTCACAGGAAATGGATTCCCTTTTTGAACAGGAATGGCACTTGGGAAGCAAGTCATCAAACTCAGAATGATACGAGAAAGGCTTCTTTCTTCTGAAATTTGCCGTCTCCTTTCCCAGAATCATTTTATGCCTGGCTGAAAATCCAGTGATCCTGGCAGGAGGGGAGGTAATGGTTCATTATCTCTCCGTCATTAATATTCTCCCTGAAGAAGCTTCCTTGGAGCTCTAATGGGAAATTCAGACCCCCAAGTCCAGGAGAGAATTTCTGTAGAGCTTAATTACGGGCAATGATGCCCTTTGCTCAGTCAGTAGTGACGTTCCATTTCCTCCCTTGGCCACGGTGGTGTGTGGGGGCCTGTTGCCAGGTTAGGGGTACCTACTATAGCCAAGGCACAGAGCACGGGATTCAGACTCACTGCCACCTACTGTGTGCCAAGCACTGTGCTGGGTCCATGAGAAACCAAACCAGGACTCTGTCTTCTGGAAGCTTATAACCATATTAGGTAGATAGGACCTGTGAAGAGAATGAACCAGTGATCCACATCCATCAGACAAGAAAAAGGAGAGACGAAAAAGAAAGGAAAATAGAACTTCAACATCTCATCTGAAATGGTCATGGAGTCAAAATAACCTACTTGTGGCTGATGAAGTAAGAAATGAAAGTGGAAGGCATTTCTTGAAGTTGCCAAGGTAACCAATGTGGGACTGAAAATACTGACAGACTTACATTGGGAGGACACGCTGATAGATAGGGTCTAAGGTCCAGAAATCAGTAAACATCAAGTATATGCGTGGTATTGGGAGATTTGGAGATAACCACAGAAGAAACTGCTAGAAGACATAAGAATGGGAACCCTTGGGAAGCTGACTAAGGGTAGGAAGGGGTGGGACTGGGAGCTACTTCCCAGGGTAAGGCTTTGTCTCCTGTTTTTTTTTTTTTTACCATGTGTATGTTCTTAGATAAGAGTTTTGAACATTCAAATGGAGAGAAATCTTGGCTTAAAAGAGTCAGTGGCAAAAGCTACGTGCATGGTGCAGGCAGTTAACACCACTGGCTTTGGAGCAAAGGGTCTCTGGATATAATTAAGAGGGGTTGAGAACTTGGTGGGAAAAAATAATTACATCTTTATGTTATTAACCTTGAACTGAAATTTAGCATTTGCTTTCCTTACAAATACAGGGGAAAAGCCACATTGGTATTATCAGATTTGTGACTATCACTGATAGAAAATAGTAGGTGTTTTCATATTACCTTACAGCTGTTAACAAATATCCCCAAATATTTATGCTCATCACTTCTTCAATTTCGCAGTGTGTTAGGCTCACAGCTACTCATTTAGTTAATACATAGATAAAGAAACACACATATTCTCTCATATTTTTTATAAAAATACATTTTTGGTAACTACAGCTCGACAAAATTGGTTCCTTCACAATCCTGTGTGTTATTTTGTATGCATTGAAAAACACTCTTCTGCCAAGGGGCCTGTGGGTTTCACGAGATGGCCAAAGGGTGTGTGGCATGAGATAGGTTGAGAAGCTTCTTTAGAGACAGGAGAGCAGCTAGGGGTGAAGGCGTTTGATAAACTGCGGGGAGGAGGATGTACCTGTTGAGGGGAGCTGGGACCCAGGCTGATGGAAGGGATGTGCTGATGACATAGAGATAGGATCTCAGGAACAGCAGCGATTTCTGAGCTCACAAGGTTCCAGACCTTTCTGTCTGACCTTGACAATAACCATAAGAAGGTTTCTAATTCAATTTCCCTTTCAGAGCCAAGGAAACACAGCTGCAGACATGTTCAGGGGCTTGTCTGAGGTCCCATAGCTGGGAAGTCATAGAGTTAGAATTCACACCATGATCACCTTATCCCCTGACTTGCTTGTCTCTTCTACCAAGCATTGTAGAAGGTCTCAGTTAACCGACCAAGAAGCTGAGGATGGGATAAGTCACGGGAAGCCGAGCCCAGGATCCCAGCGTGCCTGGGGAAAGCTGAGCCTCTTTCCTTGCCTGGCTTCCTGCTAATTCATCTTTCCTGGCACCTCATGGTTCTGGGAAGCTCCAGGAACCTCATGCCAGCTCTCTGGGCATTACTGTCAAGCCCAAACCCTGCCTAATCTGCCTTCAGCCCACCACTCAGACCTTCTGTCTCATTTTAGCTTTTGGAGCCCTCCTGGCATCAAATCTTAACCATAACCTCCTAACCGGGCCTAACTGGAATGCACATTTCTTCATACGACTAGATGTGCCTAAACTGGCGTTTCTGAAATTGGGGTCCCCTTGTTGTTCAGTCACTCAGGTGTGTCCGACTCTGCAACCCCATGAACTGCAGCACGCCAGGCTTCCCTGACCTAACTGTCTCCTGGAGTTTGCTCAGACTCAGGTCCATTGAGTCAATGATGCCATCCAACCATCTCATCCTCTGTTGTCCCCTTCTCCACCTGCCCTCAATCTTCCCCAGCATCAGGGTCTTTTCCAGTGAGTTGGCTCTTTGCATCAGGTGGCCAAAGTATTGGACAAATTATTGGCCAAAGTATTAGGGTCCCCACGGGGGTTCATAAGACACTCTGATCATTTAGAAGTGTTATCATTTATGTGTAGGACACGACCATTAGCCTCTCCTGGATCTGCTGATGACTGTCTCATCACTAGGAGCTGCCACTTGATTCCAGTGACTGTTCTGTGATGATGGCAGCTGGGCTGAGCTGTCTTGCTTTAATTACTGCACAGGAATGAGAAGGGGCCACTGGCATGCAACAGAAATGATCCTCCCTGTGCCTGGAGAAGGCCACAGGCTGGAACACCACGCTACACAGTCAGGGGGCTCTAAGCAGTGTGAGGAGGAGAGACGGGGGGAACGTTAAATCCTCACAGGGCCTGGTGGGCAGAGCCTGGGGGACCCCAGAGGGCCTTCTGGCCCATGCATCATGTATGATGCTTATGTTGCAAACAGAACTTCACTCAAGCCATCACTTACACGTTTTGAGCTCAAATCTGACTTGCTTTGTAATTGGGATGGTGTTCAATTTGTGGATTTGCTTTGGTTTTGTGGGAATATAAGCATGAAGAACTCATACCTGTTGTTCTGTGGGTGCACAATTAACCAGCATCATAGTCAAGATATTTTATGACAACACAGAGGGAGAGTGTCTGTGAGAATGTGCCCTTGAGAAGTGTGCCATGTTTGAAAGGCATGGATCTACATGCCACCTTTTGAATCTTTTTTAACTTTTCCCTTTCTTTCTTTATTCTCTATTGAAGTACAGTGGATTTACAATGATGTGTTAGCTTCTGGTGTGCAGCAAAGTGAGTCAGATAGATAAGTGTGTGTGTCTTTCCCATTATAGGTCATTACAAGGTACTGGTTTCTGTGCTATATAGTAGGTCCTTGTTGGTTAACTATTATTTTTTAATTAATTTTAACAGGAGTATAGTTGCTTTACAAAGTTATGTTGGTTTGTTTTTTCTAATTTATTTTTAATTGAAGGATAATTGTTTTACGTTGATTTCTGCCAAACATGGTCAACTATTTTACAGACAGTGGTGTGTATGTTAATCCCAAACCCTAATTTATCCCTCCACAGCCCCTTTCCCCATTGGTAACCAAAAATTTGTTCCCTATATCTGTGAGTCTGTTTCTGTTTAGTAAATGGGTTCATTTCTATCATTTCTTTGGATTTCACATACAAGTAATAAAGGATATTTGTCTTTTTCTATCTGACTTACTTCTCTTTAGTATGATAATCTCTAGGTCCTTCCATGTTGCTGCAAATGGCATTATTTCATTCTTTTTTTTTTTTATTATATGCTATCATCTTGCAGGCTACACCCTCTGCTCAAAAACTGCTGCTCACTTAGAATTAAATTCCAATCCTGCCAATCCCCATGGATAGGCTCTTCACTGCATCCAAATAGTTCTATTTAATCGTTTTCAGCTAGTCTGTGCCAGTCTCCACCCGTGGCAGGTAAGGATGGGGGGTGCCGATAGCTCAAACCAGCACCTGGAACACCAATCCGTACCCGATGGGCAGCAACCACGACTAGTACCAGTGTCGCTGCTGGCTCATGGGACTGATGGAAGTGACACCTGACAGTATAAAAGCATCCTCTCCTGACAGAGCGGTCTTTGCATCTCACAACCTGGCCAAGAGAATACAGGAGAAAATGAGGGAAAGGTGCCAGCCAGAGTGGAGAAACTCCGAGGAAGGAGACATGGGAGGCTCCATGATGACACGGAAAAGAACATTCTGGACTGGGAAACACAGTCTTGAGGGGATGGCCCAGCTCCGTGTGACCTTGGACAAGCTACCTAACCTCTCTGAGCCTTTGGCTCTCAGTATATAAAGGAGGACAAAGGATCGTCCCCGTCTCACCCACTTCACAGAGCAGGTGGGAGGAAGGTCAGGGAAGGGACGCGAAAGGAGGCAGTGACAGCGACGTGAAAGGCTACCATTACTGTCACTAGAGTGGCAGTGACAAGGCAGAGCCAGAGAGATGCTCACAGAGCCAGGGAGGGAGGGAGGGAGGGAGAGACAGGGGAGGAGAGGACCTTCATTGCCTCGACCGTCCGTCCCCTCCCCAGTGCTAACTTGGCACCGTCCTGAGAGATTTCCCTCCCAGCTCCCGCCCTTGGCTGCGTCCAGCTCGCACAGGCTCCCTGGGGCTGCCTTGCTTCCTGCTGAGGTCCCAGTTGGGAGGCCAGAGGGTCAGGTCACAGCCCCGCTGGAAGAGGAACCTGGTGGGGACAGAGCATTGACCACCCAGAGTGGGGATGCCCAAGGCTGGGCCGTGCTAAGCTCAGACCACACCACTGCGGTCTCAGAGTTCAGCACTGACCCTCTGTTCCTCTGAATGCAAGAGAGTCACCACTTCTACCTTCCTGAGGGAACCTGGGGGGCCCCGAGGCTAAATAGGAAGATCCTTTCAGGGCATTAGCTAATACGCAGATCTAGTGGGCAGAAGGCAGCTTGTTTCCTGAATCCGTAGGGATTGCTGGCTGATTGCACAACTGGCTTCCTTAAGACTGAATTTGTTTTCTCTGCTTTGGGGTTTGAGTCTTTCAAAATATTTGGTCTTTATTTGAGATAGTTTGTTTTTCTTTCTAAGCAGCTAATGTCTCTGTATAATGCATTGTTCCAGGAGAATCCTGGTGAGCATTTGCAAACCCATTTTTCCCCCCTAAATTTTCTTGAATAATGAGCTCAACTTTGATTTAAACATTTTTATAAGTATTTTTCCTGTTAATTCTAAAGTGATTTTTTAAAAAAAGACATTTGGCATGAGTGGGTGTGGGTGAGGGATGTGTCAAAGTTACAGACTCATTCATCCCTAATGAAGTGGAAGGGAAGTGGAACCAGAGGAGAAATAGGATAAAAAAAGAAAGCAATAGAATCAAAGGAGAAAAGAAATAGTGTAATGGATGTGTGTGGGCTTTGAATAGGCATCTTGTTATGTGGGTAAGTGCTTGAGCTGGAAGAGATACAGGGAGGAGCAATCAGAGCTGGAATCTGGCCAGAGACAGAGTCCTGGGACCTGAAGGCACTGCCCCCACCTCCCTCTTGGCCTGGGGGCCTCAGTTGCCACATCTGTCAAATGGGTTGAAGCCACGTTCCCAGGGCTGCAGGGGGTGGGGCAGGGAATAATGAATGAATAGGAAAGTGCAAGCTGTAGGGTGCTGTGCACGCATGAGGTGGCTTGTTATTGGGGTGGGCGGGCGGGGGTTGGACCGAAGGGGATTCAAGATTCTCTTTGGCTCTTAGAATCCAGAATTTGATGAAAATACACAGACACACACTTGCAAGTATAACCCATGCACACAGATACACGCCCCCCTCCCCACACACCCTCTCACTTGCTGGTTCTCACACACCCTCACATGTGCCTGTGTATGTACCACACACAGGCAAGCTCATTCATTACACACCCCCACACGCCCATAAACACATCATTCAATACATATGTGTATCCCCCACCACAACTGCTCACACACACCCTCACAGGGGCTTCCTCACCACACGCACTCACACATGCTTATACACACACCCTCCACACTCTATCACACACATGCCCTTAAATACATTCTTGCACACATACACACACTCCCATCCACACATCTACCCACCCCTTCCCACGATTGTCCATACACAGCCCTGCACGCACATTCTCATGCACACATGTGATCTTCAGTTAGACAGTCATTCCTGGCCTGCACGCCAACCCCCTTTCCCAGCTGAGCTCTGGATGAAAAGTGAGGCAGGAGGTGGATGGGCCCCAGGCTGGGCAGCTGGAGTTCGTCCCCTGTGGACAGACACTCCAAGATGGAGAGGAAAAGGAGTTGAGTCCTGCCCAGATAGGAGCCCACGTATTCCTCATTCTCAAGGTCGAGGTGACCTTCCTGACTATACTTGCCCAGAAAGGCTCCTTGGAGGTCAAAAGGGTGGGGGCATCACCTCACAGTAAGTGATGTCAACCTACCCATGACTCTTCGCCAGAATCCATCTTGGCCGAGAGATGTGTGTGCACAGATGGGAGGATACTGACTTAAACCAAATACGACCTAGGAATCAGGCAAAACAAGACAACTGGCCAAAGAAAACCAGGAAGAGATGCCCCAAAGAAGTGATTCAAGCTACCACGGGGGGTGCGACTCTCTCTGAGTCCACCCACGTGTCTATCTATACATACGGTACTCTTTTCCTCCTAACAAACATTAAACTTGCTCCACTACTTTCCGTCTTTGGGAATTCTTTTCTGCAAGGTTGAAGAGCGAGGACTTGTCACGGGCCACTGGTCTGGTGACTAGGACTTAGCGCTCACTGCCACTGTCCGACTGCAATCTCTGGCTGGGAACTGAAACCCAACTTCAAGTCGCTGCAGGCTGAGGCCACTCAAGGTCAAAAGCAGAGTAGATCCTCTGTCCTCTCTCCCTGCTGAGCTCACACCTCACAGCCCTGCACCCAGGCCTCGGCGCCCCCACTCCCACCACGTCCAGAAACTGCTCAAAGCTTTCATCTTCTCAACCCCTCGGCCATGTCCCTCTTTCTGTCCCCTGTCCCTGAGGTTTAATGACCCCCCTCCCCAACCACAAACTGAGTTCCATGAGATTAGGGATCCTTTCTGTCTTACAAACACATCCTCAGAGCCTGCCACATGTAGCCAGAGCTGTGGAAATAGTTGTTGAATAAATGGATGGATGGGATGGACGGATGGTTGGACAAGGGTGTGGTACCTAGAGGAGGAGATGGTCTGCTCAGACCTGGGCTCTGCACTCTGGGAGGAAGGCATGCAGAGACCATGGGGGGCCTGCCCCCTCTCGGTCAGTTCCAGGGCCCTGTTGCCTCCTGGGGCAACTCTGCTCTGCCCACACACATCCCCTCTTTGCCTCCGCCTGAAGGACCCACAGTACCGATGACACTCAGCACTTGACCCTGGCAGCCATTTCTGCCTCACCTCCTGGGGCTCCCACGTCCCTCTGGAACTCGCAGGAAAGAACTGGATTCTGTAGGCTCACAGCACCCTATGACCTGACCCCGCCTCCATCCACAAGCCCCGCCATCCGCAGTGTCCCAGCACTTACCGTGTGTGCCCGGAACTGGGCCACTCGAATCACATGCCAGTCCTACCCACCGTTCCAGGAGGGAGTCCCAGGTAGCATCCTCAGCCGAGAGCTGACCAATCAGAGGCTCCAGGAGGGAAGGAACTGGCCTAGGGCTGTCACCGGCAAGTGGCAGCACAAGGATTTGAATCCAGGCCCCAGGCTGCTCGAGGCCACGTTTCCCTGACTTCCCACACTGGGTCTGGGGCCCTGTCCTGGGCTCCCCAGCCCTCTGCTCTTCTCCACTGGGCCAGGGCACCCTCCCTGATGATGAGGGAGGCACCCTCCCTCACCTGTCCACTGCCTGCCTCCCCCGCCCTACTAGGAAATTCTCAGGGGTGGCACAGGGGGCCACTTTGGTGCCTTGCCCGTGTCCTTTGTCCAGCAATGTTATGCACTCCCCAGCTGCTGATCTTTGTTCCCGGAGGACGGCCTTATGTAGCCAAGCCGGTTTGTTGGGGAAAGATGACACCCCTCACCCTAACAGCACCAGTGACTGGCCAACATGGGGATCCTAAAGGCTCGCTTCCTTGCCTCAAGGTGGTATCAACTCTGCTGTGCCACTCATGCTCCGGAGCCCTCCTTGGGGTCAGCTGAGCGTCTCCAGGCTTGTTAGGCCCCTTCGGCTGCCCTCTCCTGCTCCCCTCTCTCTCCCTTTCTAGAAAGCACTCCCTCCACCTGTTAATCCTTATAACCCCAGTGCCAGGATCAAGGCCAGGTGGCAGTATCCCTTACTGAAGGAAGGGGCCATTCCTTCTGCCCTCAGTGCAAAGGTTCTGCTCTGTCAGGCTGTGTTGAGGATCAGTTCTTGGCAGAGGGAAGGAGCGTGGTTTACCATCGTTGCCACTCTAATCCTTGTGCCTTGACCAATACCCGGCCTGGAGTAGGAGCTTAGTGAGTATTTGCTGAGTGAGTGAATCAATGAATGAATCAAGGAACGACTGCTTCATCTTTCCCCGGCCCCAGTGCCTGCCTTTCTCCAAACCTTTCAGGCCACCTTGCCTTCACCTGCCAGGTATCCTCACCTGTCCGGTAACCTCACCCACCATGTTCACCCTGGCTGGCTTTGACTCCACACCAAAGTGCTTTGCCAGCTGCCCACACACCCCAGGGATTCACTGAGGTATGGGGGATCAGAGGGGATCTGAGGGAGCCCAGGCTGCTCTGGGCCAGACCCCCACCCGAGATTCACCCAGGCCAGCTCTGCTCTGCTCTACTTTTGGACAAAAGTGCTCTGCGGCTGCAAAGACTCGGAAGCTCTTTGCGTTTTCTAGCTGCCCCACCGCCCGCTTGAGTGGGGCACATCCTCCCTTTTGTCGCCCCACTCAAATTTTGTTTGCAGATGTTCTGCTCATGTCCCTATCTAGATGGAAACTCCCTAAGAACTCTAGCCTAGAGGTTAAAAGCTCGGGCTCTGGAGTAAGGAAGACCTGGGCAGGTTATGAAGCCCCCTCATAGCCCCATTTTTGTATAGCTATAAAATGAGGAAGTAACAGGGCTGCGATCTGACCTGGGCAAGAATTCAAAAAGATGAATTCTGTATATGCCTGACTTGTGGAAAATAATAAGTGGCACCTTCTAGTATTTATTAATTACCTGAGCAAGTGCCTGAGGCATACCTGGTAGTTAATCATCAAAATGATCACACTTTCCTTTGGAGAAGGAAGTTAAACCATGTGTGTGTGTAAAGCTCACCCTGTTCTGGTCACGACCACTGGGTTCCAATGAAAGTCACTAATTCCAGGTAAACACTGAGGACATTCTAAGTGGCAGCTGCATGGCTAAATGGGGCCCTTATGCCTTGCTGCGAAAGGACCAGAGAAGGGCCCTTGACGTTCTTCTGTTTCTTAAGCACCTGGCTTTCTTCCAGATCCAGGCTTTCTGTGTACAGACGGCAAGGAAAATTGGAAGAGATGATGATTTCTCATTTCCCAGACTCGCTGGTGTAGCTGCAGTGGTGAGCCCAGCATAGCAGTGCATAGAGGTTGCTCCATAAATATTGTGGGGTGAATGAGGGAATAAAAGGAAGGAATGGATTTGAACTCTACCACGAAATGTCACCACCAAGTTTAGGGGTCTATCAATCAATACTTTTGAGTGAATGAATGAATTCTAGGTTTGCTCTCACAGTGCCAGTTCTGAGCCCAGGTTGTAGCCTGGAGGAGGCCTATGATAAATATTTATGGAGGAAATGAACTAGATCCAGTACTTCCCAGAAAGCAGCTGAGCTTCAGCTGTGGTCGCCCCCACCCCCTTTCCCGCTCACCCCAGGCCCACAGACAACGTTCCAGGGACCGAGCCTTCAGATTCCAACCACCAGCCTGGCTTGGCCTCAGCCCAGTGGGAATGGCATCTGGGATACAGAGCAAGTTCAGGGCCTGGAGTGTACGACTGGGACCTAGCTGGCTCAGCAGGGAGCTCGTGGGTGCTCCCCTTGGGAAACACTGCCCCCTAACCTCCACGATGGACTGAAATGGCAAGAGCAGGTCACAACGACCCAGGGACTCTGCCAAGGAGCCCCCCGTCTGCACAGCACTGGCATCAACACAACCACACACACACACACAGATGGGACGTGTAGCTGTGCCCTGCTGGCCACAGAGCTCTCTGCCCACGGCCCGTCCTTCCTCCCGAGCGCCTGTGTCGGAGCCAACCATGTGTCGGAGCCACCGTCCAGAATGGGCTCCAGTGATCCACACAGGTGATCCTCCTCAGCTCCTAAACTCACCACACGTGGTGCAAGCACGTGGACACGCACCTGGCATCGCTCCATCCCCCCATGGTCCGTCATCCTGTTCCAAACACACCTCGCCTCTGCCCCAAGCTGGCGGCGGCCGCAGACCACCCAGTGGTACCACCAAAAGCCAACGCCGTCTGTCACCAGGGACCTGGTTCATGGATAATAGCACAGCTCTCAGCCAGGAACTGGGACCCACAGTTCAAACCTTGGGCCCTGGGACAAGTCTCCGCATGGCTGGGAGGTACTGAACTGGGCCTCTCTCTGACCGCCCCCCTGGTCTGTGCCGTGGGTTGGCAGCTGTCCCCTCCTTTGCCACTATTGTAACTGACTCCCCACTGAGTACCAGAGGGTAGCTTGGACCCTGCAGAAGCCTCAGGGGTCCTAGGCCAGGGCCCTACCCGCCCCCAGCCATGCACTGAATCATCGGCACTCTGAAACCAGAGGACTCCCCCTGAGCTCTGGCCTGGAGAGGGAGCAGCCCCCCAAGTCAGCTTTCTGCAGGGGTCTCATGCTAGGCAAGCAAACGGAGCCACCCCACAACGGGCTGGAGGAACATGCGTGGCCTTGGGTGCCCAGACGGGCGGGCACAAAGAGCCACTTCTTCCAGGGTGACAAGAAAAGAGCTGGGACCCTAAAGCCTCCCTCTGGGCTGACTGGCTCTTTGTTCATCCCTCAGGTCCCCTTCAGCCACAGGCCAGGGGCAGCCCCTGCAGCTGACGATCCAGGCTGGCATTTGGTCCCCACAGGTCAGGCCAAAGCAACGGGGGTCAGGGATGCTAGAGGCCTGAGATGCTCCAGGAGAGCAGAGACCACGGTGAGCCCCCCCCCCCCCCCACCACGGCCCAGCTGGGCTCGCCAGGCCCGCTGGCCTGGGAGCGGGGCCCCCAACCTGGGTACTCACTGGCTCTGGCGAGGCCTCCTCCTGGCGTGGTGGCAGGCGCCCCTCTCAGGCCGTGCTCCCCATCTGGAGAGGCCGGCGGCACTAATCAGCCGCCTGGCGTGGCGTGAGCTTTGTGGCTGGGGCTTAATTGACACCAGGTGGCCCCTCCCCAGGGGCAGGCTGGGAGGCGGCTCTGCCGGGGCCAGGGGGTCAAAGCTGGGACAAGGGGGGCTGCACCCAGGCCCGGCCGGTTCAGGCCTCCCCTGGAGAGACTGGGGCAGTCAGGCAGCCCCTGGCCACCCCTCCCCTCCTCTCCTGTTGGCGGCCTCCATCACACACCCAGCCTGGCTTCCCTAGGCTCTGACCTTTCTTTCATTTCAGAGGCAGCAGTGGCAGTGACAGCCTCTGCCTAGGAGGAGGGTGGCTCAGGTTTCCCCCCAGCTGGCCGGGGGCAGCCGCGAGTGTGTGCGCTGGGTCTGCAGTGGCCAGGCTGGGCCCGCAGGGTCCTGAGGAGGGCCACCCACTGCAATCACAAAGGATCCCCAACCATCTTTTATTGAACACTTACTACATGCCAGACCCCTGCACGGTCCCCACACGGACCCCCCATTAACTCTCTTGGGCCCTGAGAGGTGGGTATTTATTTAACCCCACTTAGCAGATGAAAAAAAAAAAAACAATCAAAGCTCAGAGAAGCTAAGCTTTTCCCCCAAAGTCACACAGCAGGAGAGGCAGCAAATCAGAGATTTTAGTCGCTACCTGCAAAGTGAGGAATCATTTTTTAGATAGGGAAATCGAGGCTTGGAGACAGGAAGCCAAGTCTCAAGGTCATAGAGCAAAGTGTGGAATTTGGATTTGCCACCAGACATATTGGGTCAGGCTGCCTGGAAAAGCAAAGTCTGTGTGTATGTTGAAACATAAGCTTTCTCTTCTGACCCGCATGAGTCCCTGCTTGTATTAGGGCTCTGAGGTGGAGCCATAGGTGGAGTTTATGGGTAAGAACATGACATAGCATCAGGAGACCTGTGATGAAGTTGCTGTGTGATCTACCTCCCTGGACTTCGTTGAAGCTCCAGTGAACACCAAATGCGATGCCAGGTCAAAAGGGCTTTGTGGCTGGGACACACAGGGCAAGACTGGGGAGTGCTAAAGTGGTCCCTACTCTGTCCCCAGTTCCCCTTCTCAGAGGCCCCCCACCCCTGGCCTAGCCCCTCATTGCCAGGGGCAGCAGGACCCAGCAGTTAAGAGCACACACAGGCTCTGCAACCACACAGATGTGGGTTCAAGCCCTGGCTCTTCCTCACTAACTTGGGTGACCTTCAGAGGTCACTTCCCTTCTCCGGGGCTCAATTTTTCATCTCTAAAAGGTGCCAAAGAGGTGCCTCTCTGCCTGGGCTGTGTGAGAACAAACGAGGAAATGCCCAGTACCTGCCTCTTTACTCAGTCACATCTACTGAGCACCTACTGGGCGTGGGTTACCATGCTGAGCGCTATGTGCCCTGCTGATGGAGGCTGATGATAAATTTAAAAGACACATATACACATAATTCCTTGTAGAATGTCCTCCAAAAATAGGAAGTAGCTGTTGCTTGTTGCCTATGCACTTACTCAACAAAAGAACTTGTTGAGCACCTCCTATGTGCCAAGTACTGTTACAGGCACTTGGCATACAGCAGTGAACAGTGAGGATGGACCCCTGTCCACACGGAGCTGACAGTTTCTAATAATTAACCACAACAATCCATTGCAATAATAATTATTATAAGACCATCCTCTGGCAACACACACACACACAGTGTTCCCTGGTGTCCTCACTGGTAGAATAACATACCTGTCTGCTGGGTCTCTCCCTCGGGGAGCTCCAAGGTGGAGTGTGCCATTCCAGAATGTTCTTAGGTCTAATCCTCAGTGAGGCTCATGGGCTCCTTTTTGGTCTGACTGATGGGCAATCTGGCCAGCAGCCCATCCCCCTTGCCCAGGCTCAGACCCCACGTGGGTTGGAAGAAGCTGAGCCCGTGACTCAGCCGGCCTGACCTGTCAGGCTGAGAAGGAAGCAGGCAGCTGGCTGGGCTGTGAGCCATGGGGTTCTTCTGAGCCAGACGTGGGGCAGGTGGCCAGGGTGCAGACTGGGGCCTCCGGATGGGAAGGGCTCTGAGTTAGGTGACTGCACCCTAGCCCCTGGTTATCTCACTGGTAAAGAAAATATTCTAGAAAGAAGAAGTGAGAGGGACTTCTCTGGCAGGCCAGTGGTCAAGACTTCACTTTCCAATGCAGGGGGTGGGGGTTGTGGCTTCGATCCCTGGTCAGGGAGCTAAGATCCACACGCCTCATGGCCAAAACAAACAAAACATACAACAGAGAAGCAATGTTCATAACAAATTCAATAAAGACCTTAAAAATGGCCCACATCAAAAAAAATTAAAAAAAAAAAAAAGAAGTGAGAAATCACAGGATGTTCTGCTTTGTGAGGGAATGAGCTCAGTCAAAAGATTCCAGCTAGATGCTGTTAAGGGGACTCCAGAAATGGGGAGAGTGTTCCAGAAAAGCTAGTTGATTTCTCCTGACATCACCCCCTCCTGGAAGCTTTTTCTGAGTCCATCTCCCATGCTAGTCAGGTGTTTCCCCGACCTCCCCCACCCCTGCGTTCACCCTTACCCCCAGTCAGCACTTACTGCCCATTGTCAGAATGGCCAGTTCGTTTGTCCATCTTGCCCACAAAACTGAGCCCCATCTCCTCTGTCCCCTTTACACTATTAAACCCCCAGTACGCAAACACAGAGCGTGGCCCACAGTAGGTGCTCAGCAAATGCTTCTTGTATTAAAAAATGTATAGCTTGAAAGGATGATCTACCACGGCCTTTCATACTTTGAGCATTTGGGATTTCAACAAGGAGGAGTCTTGCCATTTCACGCATTCATTCTTCATTCAACAAATATTTCCTGAGCACATCCTATGTGCCAGGCACTGCCCTAGGCACTGGGAATACAGCGGTGATAAAGACTGATAAAAAATCCCTGTCTTCAGGGAGTCTACCTCCTCCTGCTTGTACCTTTAATTAGGTAATCTTCACAGGTTTGTAACAATAACAATAATAATAACAGTAACAGCCATTGTCATACAGCACAGCTTCTAAACCTCAATGCTGTTTATTGATTAGTGTTTGAGGTGGGGGCTGTACTGCGCATGGTAGGAGGTTTAACACCATCTCTGGTCTAGACCATTAAATGCCACTAGCAACCTCCTCCCTCTAAGTGTGACACCCCAAATGTTTTTAGACATTGCCAACTGCCATAGGGGAACACCACCCCTAGTTGCTAACCTTAGTCATCTGTAAAGCACCTACTATGGGATAAGCACTTTGCATTCATTAATTTACTCCATCTCTCAAATAACTCTAGGAGGCAGGGGCAATTATTTTCATTTTACAGATGAGGAAACAGAAAAGAATAGTCGTTTGATTACGGCCCCAGATTCGAACACGCCCACGTAGCTTACCAGCATCCCTGTGCAGAAGGCAGGGCCGGTGGACACTGGGAGCTGGGACACCAGCTGTAGAGGCCAATCTCAGAGTGGCATAGCGTATTCCTAGTCTCCAGGGGGTCTGCTGTCAGCCTGGAGCTGAATTGTTTTCTGGTTTCACCCTGCAGCCCTTACAGAGCACAGGGCCTGGCACTCAGTAGGCCTTCCAGGGCAGCAAAAGATGGGAGAAATACGATGCAAGCCAAAGACCCAATTATAAGCTTTCTAGTAGCCACTTTAAGAAGCTTAAAAGAAACAGGCGAAATTAATGATAGTGAGGTATTTTATTTAACTGGATCTAGTCGAAAATGATCACATCAATATGTAACCATTATACAAAATTGTTAAGATAGTTTACACTCTTTGCTTTTTTTTTTTTAACACCTTAGAAATCCACTGTGGATTGTACATGTACCTCTCCATTCAGACTCAGTACACTTCAAGGGCTCAGTAACCACAGGTAGCCTGTGGTTCTGTATTGGGTAACACCATTGACTTCCCTGGGGGCTCAGCAGTAAGAATCTGACTGCCAGTGCAGGAGGTGCAGGTTCAGTTCCTGGGTTGGGAAGATCCCCTGGAGAAGGGAATGGCAACCTACTCCAGTATTGCCTGGAAAATCCCATGGACAGAGGAGCCTGGCAGGCTAAAGTTCAGGGAGTTGCAAAGAATCAGATATGACTAGTGAGTGAGCACATGCATGCATTCTAGAAGGTCTGTTGATGGAGGGAATGAACACAGGAGGCAGGATATCCTGAGCTCAATGGGTAAGGCATCCCTGGGCCCACAGAGCCTGCGGGCTGTCACGTGGTACTGCCAGTTTTTCATTACTCACCTCTCTGTCTTCCAAGTTCATCCGTCTTGTGCTCCTTGGAGCCCAGCCCCAGAGCCTGGCTCTTGTAGGAGAAGCGGTGCAGTCTGGAGGCTTGGAATCGGAGGCCTGGTGTCTCTCCTGGCTTAACTACACAGCTGAATCGCTCTGAGCCTCAGTGTTCTCATCTGGGAAGTGGGAGCGACGACAGCTTCACTTGGTATGGTGCCACCCAGCGGGACGTTCTGCCATAACGGCCATGTGGGCACTACGGTGGTTAAACTCTACCCACACGTGGCCGGTCTGATGGAGATTTGCTTTTCAAACTTTAACTGTTAGTCCCTCGGTCGTGTCTGACTCTTGCGACCCCATGGACTGCAGCCCACCAGGCTCCTCTGTTTGTGGAATTCTCCAGGCAAGAATACTGGAGTGGGGAGCCATTTCTTTCTCCAGGAGATCTTCCTGACCCAGGGACTGACCCTGAGTCTCCTGCATTGCAGGCAGATTCTTTACCATCTGAGCCACCAGGCAAGCCCAATTTTAACTAAATTTAAACGTAAGTAACCACAAGTGGCTAGCGGCTACAGTGTATCAGCACAGTTTTGGAGTGTCACTGCGGGGATGAAGTCTAAATCTCCTGGCCCAGAGCAGGCCTTCCCCACTTGGTGCCTGGTTTACCAGGCTGGAGGAGCTATCCCATGTCTGGAGGCCCCTTTAGAGTACTCAGGCTACTGATGTGGGTGTGAGGAAATCACCTCAAGGTCCAGAAAAGAAGCCTCTGAGGGGATTACGGTGGGACTATTGGAAATGCGAGTATCTTGATAGGATTTACTGGGATGCGGGAGGGCCCTGAAAGCCTCAGAAGAACCTACTCTCTCAGAGGTGCTGGAAGGCTGCAAGCTCATTTGGGCAAAGACCTTGCATCTTGAACATCAACCTTTGATGGGAAGATGAGAAGGAAAGAGAGGGTAGCTGGAACCAGGTAGCCCACAGACTTGAGGTAGGGACAGGTGAGGTGGAGGCCATAGGACTGCTTAAACTGTGAGAAATGGGGAGGAAGGGTGACTGCTCCCTTGAAATAGTGCTGGCCTTTCTGTGGGAAATTGATCATAAAACTGGTAACAACAGCTATCAGTTGTTGAGGGCTACCTCTGTGCCTGGCATGGAGTTAAATGGTTTAATGTGAATTATATCATTTACTGCTCACAATACCTCTATGGCATGGAGACCTGTGGGCTTCCCCAACGGGTCAAGTGATAAAGAACCCACCTGCAGCGCAGGAGATACTGGAGACTTGGGTTGAATCCCTGGGTTGGGAAGATCCCCTGAAGCAGGCAATCCACCCCAGTATTCTTGCCTGGAAAATCCCATGGACAGGGTGGCCAGGTGGGCTACAGTCCATAGAGTCGCAAAGAGTCAGACATGACTGAGTGATGCAGCATGCACACGTGACTGAGACTTGTACTGTCTCTGTTATGTGAATGGTGGAACTGAGGTTCAGATTTGTTAAGCAACCTGCCCAAGGTCACACAGCAGCAGAGCTGAGATGCCAGCACATGTCTGGCTGACTGTGAAGCCCTCTCTCTTGTCTCTACTGTGTGATACTGTTTCCTTGTGCAACTCCCTTTATGTTTCCAAGGCTTCTTAGTGATTCTGTATCAATCTTGACATTAGCTTTACAAGGTCATGTCATACTGTCATTTGGTGATGGTGAAAAAGCTGGGCCGCCAATAGGTTTAACAACTTATCTAATAAAATATTAGTGTTAAGAACACTGTTAATGAAATTGATTCTGAAATTGGTTTGTACAATGTTATTATATTTAAAAATAAAGCCTGTCATCTTTGCTTAAATTTAATCTTTCTAATTTACTTAGAGGGTCACTGTCTTCATTCTCTTGACTCTGGGTGTTTTGTAAGGCTCCTTTGTGAGAAGAAATGACCTTAAGACCTGACATCATATCATGTAAGTGATGAGCAGAGATCTGGGCTAGAGCCCTGGATTTCAGGTTTGTTTGGTTTGCAAGCAACAACATCAACAAAAATTCTAACTGAGGTTTGGGGAAAAGAGGAGGAAGGTAGAAGAACTGATTAGAATCCAGCTGGAGAATCCAAGGAATCTGAAGAAATGCAGAAATTCTCTCAGCAGCAAAAATTCTTGAAGGTCTTTGAGTCACAGACTGACTCCTAACACTACCCAATCCCTCCCTGCAAGCCCCAGTTCAGAATGCTAAATTGCCAGGAAAAGACATCTGGTTGGTTCAGTCTGAGTCAGGTGTCTACCCCTAAACCAATCAGCTATGGGTAGGCAGGGTTAATCATATAGTCATGGAGCAGAAAGGACTGTTGGGATATACACATCCATGCAGAGAAGACAGGGTGGGCAGCCAAGGAAAGAGGGACCCTTACCTTTGGCAAAGAACCCTCTTTCCAAACTCAGTGTGGCTTGATGTCCTCTCACTGTCCTACTCTGAACAGACCTGTCTCCTCCTTCCCTAGAAAGTGCTGACAATTCTGTACTGCAGAAGTCAGCGAAAAATTTCTGTAAAGAACCAGATAGTAAATATTTTTAGCTTCACAGACTACACCATGTGTGTTGCTGTGTTCTGATAAAATGTTATTTATGGACACTGAAATTTGAATTCCATATAATTTTCATATGTCACAGAATCTTCTGATTTTTTTCAACCATTTAAAAATAAAAGACTCATTCTTGTGGGCTGTGCAAAACTAGGTGGCTAATCAGATGGGTTTTGGGGGCTGGAGGTTGCTGATCCCCTGTTGTCATGAAGAGTAACAGTAAGTCCTTTGATTTGAATGCTTACTTCAAGATAGAGAAAGCAGCAGTGGAACCAAACATCACTTCAAATATGTTACAAGTGAAAGCTAAACCAACCTTAGGAGGACTTAATTAGACATGTAATAAAACAACTGCAAATCTAGCCTAAGTGAGTGATGCTGGTCAATTCACCTCCTTCTCCGGGTCAGTGTCTAGGGGACATCATTCAGCTATGTTTTACCTCGGCCTCCTTATCAAAGTGGTATTGTAATTTCTTGTTTCTTGAAGAACTTCTAGCCATTATTCTTTATGTGGGATCTGATTTTCCTTAAAAAAAAAAAAAAAAAGTCTCATTGAGGTTGGAAAATGTCACATAGAACAAAGAATCAGATGATGCTGGACCAGAAAATCACAGTCCTGTTCCCCACCCTCCCTCCGAAGTCTAACCCCATAGTCAGGCTCCTGGTAGGGAGTCAGATATTAAAAAAAGAAAAAAGGAAGCAATCAAATAAATTGAAATCCTCAGAGGTACGGTTGGAGGCATTGAAGCTTCGTTCTATCTGGATGAACAGTCAGAGGGGAAGGAGTCTGGTGCTAGAGCTTGAAGCTCCAGCCCCTGTTCTGGGAGTACCTCCTGGTAGGAAGTGGGGGCGGGGGAGGGGCTGGGTCTATAGGTGAGGACATTACAGGTGCACCATTGCTCAAAAGTCATTCTTTCTTGTATGAGACTGATCTCTTGGGTTTGTGAGCTGGAGAGAGAGTTGCTGCAAACTCCAAGGACACATAGGCTCCCATAACAATGTAATAACAAAGGCAAGTATCAAGTATCTTGAATTATGAGCTAGGTTCCATGCTAAATGGCCCACATATATCAGCTCCCTGAAGTTAAGAAGTTAGATATGATTATTGTCCCTATATGATGCCTGAGGAAATTGAGACTCGGAGACTGGCATGGGTGACTGTCTTAGCTTGGCTTCCTCCAGAAGCAGATCCTAAGGAGTCATGAGTGAGTCATTTATTAAAGACGTGTTCCCAGGGATGATGGGTGAGGAGATGAGGCTGGGAGAAGGCAAGCTAGGTCCAGCCTCAGCCTGATCCTGCGGGGGATGGAGGGCTCCAGAGCGTAAGGAATGCCTCAGAGGTCATCCTCCTTCAAGGCGAGGACTGCCTGGTTTGGCACTTCTGCGACCAGTCCAGTCCTGGCTAACAGCCGCCCCGGGGGATGCAAGAGCGGCTCTAGCAGAAGGAGGACGGTCTTCCTGAGATCACAGTGCGGCTGGACTTAGAGGAGGGGGAAGGGCACACGGAATGGCGGCTCTTCAGGGCCTTAGGGCAGGGAGGGGAGGACCAGGGGTTCAGAGTCATGGTGTCAAACCCTGCAGCCCCAGACCTTCCACTCTAAGCGTGAGACCCCCAAACACTTGTATGTGGACTCGTGCTGGTCGGTGTCAGAGTGTTCACTGGGCTTTGGAGAAATGAAAAATATAAGGATATTTTCATTTTTATTCCCCCAAATTGTGGCTGCTCTAAGTTTTAGCCTTTCTTTCATAAAACAGTGGTGATAGTGAGGTCCACACATGCTTAGTCCCTAAGTCATGTCTGACTCGTTGCGACCCCATGGACTGGCTCCTGCCTGGCTCCTCTGTCCATGCGATTTCCCAGGCAAGAATACTGGAGTGGGTTGCCATTTCCTCCTTCAGGGGATCTTCTCAACCCAGGTATTGAACCTAAGTCTCCTGCATCCCCTGTGTCTCCAGCATTGGCAGGCAGATTTTTTTTTTTTTTTTTTACTACTGAGCCACCTGGGAAGTCTGATAGTAAAGTGGTGGAGAGAACTTATTTGGATTTTGGTGTTTTTTGACGAAACAAAATAAGAAGTGGAGATACTTCATCAGTTACCCCATTTTCCCTTTTCATCTAACAATGCTGGAAACATGGACTCTCATACTATATGGCCTGTAAACGGCCCAAGAATATGCTTTGAATTTTTCCCATGGCTGAGAGCAATGTTTGTCCCTTGGAATATGCATCTTCTAAGATACAGTGAACAGAGGGTTCTGGGGTCAAAAGAGTTGGGAAACCTATATCCTCTAGTCCACTCTGGGAGAGTTTGTGAGAGGCACATGAGCATACTAAAGGCCCTGACAAGTCCTGTAGCAATGAAACAGCACCTCATTTCGTTTTACCCAGTGTCCCTTTGCTTTTTGATCACACTCACTAGCCTGCTATTGACATATTTCAGGAAAACTCTGGGCACTGACTGAGGCCACTGTTCTCAGGGCTTAAGAATGCATATACCCTTGTTTGGCTCGTTAGTGGCATCGTGCCTAGGAAGAGGTTGATGGGAGATGGGAGATGAGGGTAGGCTCTGGAAGGTCTCAGTTTGGGCAAAGGTGAGGAGGACCCCAGGGGCCAGAAAGGTTTGAGAGGCCTCGTCCCTGCCACTGGGGCGGCTGGGTGACCGCCTCTGGTGGTGTTTCTCACTCCCAGGCACTTTCCTTGCAGCCTGTGCATGGTGGTTAATGAGCCGTTCAGTTCCGTTGACTTGCAAGGCCTCCCGTACTCAGCTTAACACCGGCTGTGTTTGATTGATGGTGGCCCTGCGGCCACAGAGGACCACAAGTCAGAACCGGGATAATCAATTAGTTCCAGGCCCCAGGGAAACCTCTCCCCTTCTTTTCTGCTCGAAATAGAAGAGGAGGGGATGGAAGTTTCTGCCCTGTCTCACACTTTCTTCCCACATCAACACTATCCCAGAGCTAAATGTCAGACCTAGGCTGGAAATATATAATGTTTACTGGTCGTTTATGTCATGCAGCGTGTTAAGTATTTTACCTGTTTTTAATCCTGATCACAGCCCTCTGAAGTGAGAGCAATTATTATCCCAATTTTATAGTCACAAGAAACGGAGGCTGTGACAGTTGACGTCACGGCCCAGCCAGGTCACAAGGCTGGTCTAAGTAATATAACCTGGGACTGAAATTCAGGTGCTGTGGGAGACTTTCACTTCCTGGAACCTCAGTTTCCAGGAAGATGAGGCAACTCATACCACCCACCCATTTGATTGTGATGAGGGGGGAAAAAAATCATGCTTATGAAGGCAGGTCAGTGAATTTATAGCATTAGATACCAGGTGATATTCTCTGAGAGAGACATTGAGGGTGGGCTGGTGCCTGGGTCACCTCCCAGCAAAGATGGGGCACTCTGGGGGTGCAGAAACTTGGGGCAGAGATTGTTCTTTACTTACTAAGGCTGGCCCCGCTCCACAGCCATATTAGTAACAAACTCTGACACTAGCAACTAACATCCATAGAGCCTTTACTAGAGGCTGGCACTGCTCCAAGTAGTTATGTTCATCCATGTAAGCCTCAGTTATGCCTATTTTACAATTGTGCCTATTATATGAAAATTGAGGCCCAGGGAAGCTAAGTGACTTACCCAAGGCCACACAGCTCGAACGTGGCAGAGCGAGACTTTGACTCCAGGTCCATCAGCGTGCCCGTGCTCCTGGAGTGCGTGCTGGGAAGAAGTTACTGGGACCGATGAGGCCAGCTCGTCTCTCTGCAGCGTGGTCTCCAGGAAGGGGGCTGGGAATCTGAGTCAGTTACCCTTCGGCTTGTTTCCCCAGCTCTCAGTTCCTCCTGCCTCACTGGCTTGCTTTCCTGATGAGAAGTGATCTGGTTTCATAAAAGCGCTCTGTAAAGTGGGCTTTAGTAATCCATGTGACCGGGGAGCCCGTCCCGCTCTGTGTGCGCCCAAGAGAATGTGCGCTTTGGGTTCACACCTTGGCTTGGGCCGGTTACATCATCCCTCTGCACCGGCTTCATCTGTCAAAGGGAATCGGGTGGTTGTGGGGATTAATGACCATGCTTACTACTTTCTGGGCCAGGGACAGAGCAGGTGCTCAATGTGTAGAATCATGTTGGTGTGTGTGTGTGTGTGTGTGTGTATACATAGTGTGTGCATACCTGTGTATGTATTTATACATTCCCACCATATGCATCCCTAGGGAGAAAACTCATCCACGGCTGGCCAGATGGAAGGATTCTTGGCCAGGCTATGACAGTCTGCATTACTGTTGAGCAAACATTCACCTTCCTCCCCCTCCTACTCTGGATAGAGATTACGGTCCCTTCCCAATGAATGGCTGGATCACGTGACTTACTTTGGCTACTGGAATGTTAGTGAATGTGGTTTGCCCTGAATGTCTTTACATGCAGTTTGGCTTAGCATTTCTGTTCTGGGGACCTGCCATAGGAAGAGCATGCCCCAGAGAGCTTCTCCTTCAGCCTGGGTCCTGAAATAGGGAGATGGGTGGAGCAGACTTGATCTTGAAAGGACCCTTATTTAAGTCAGTCTGGGTCTCCAGACCTAGGAGCATGAGAATAAATGCTAGCTGTTGTTGGCCATGGAGTTTGTGGGGAAATTTGTCACACAGCACTGTCGTGTCAATGGCTGACTGAGACATTGGCTGATGTCACATCTCAGGATTCCCTTTATACCACAGACAACAACAGAATTCACACCTGTTTTGGCGGCAGTGCGATGCAGTAATTTTTCAAATTCTTTATTGGCATAAATAATTCAGACATTGGGTTCTCACTAAACATTGCACTAAACACAAGAAACAATAGGCTTGCCGGCCCAGAGGCTCACAATCTGTCCAACAGCCCAAGTTAGAAATACTTTTTTGAGAAGTGTAGAAAACTTTATAAATGATTCTGTACAAATATACACAGTGGACCCTCCATCCAGCTGGCCTTCCTTTCTTGGATGGCATCTGAATCGACAGTTCTTTCCCAGCAATGAGACATTGGCAATGAGAGAGACGGACAGACAGACAGAGACGAAGACAGACAAAGATAGAACAAGGAAAGGAAAGAAGTGGCCCCAAAAGGAAAACATGAAACCAACTTCTTACATGAACTCATTCTGTGACAGTCAGCATGAACATGAAGAAAATATGGGCCATCGGTCCATGTCGGTCTGTACAAGAATTAGTCTTTATATATAATATATAATATATATGTATAATATTTATAGGTATATATACTTTGTGTATAGAAAAAAGTAACAGCATAATTTACATAGAGAAAGCCTTTTTTTTGTTTGTTTACAACTGAGAATTTTCCTAAGGTCAATAACTTTGAGAGTAATCAACCAAATGAATCATGCGGTAAGTGTGTGGAGGGACCCCAGTGAAAGATCAAAGCTCAGGGAGGCAGAAACGAAAGGCTTAGGGTGGGACTTGGCTGCCCGAGTGGGATGGTCTCAACCTGGCCAAGCCATGGGCAAGGGCGCTCACCAGGTGTGGCCAGACTCATCTGGCCCTGGTGCCTACCTCTGGCTTCTGTCTTGGGGCCCTGGGGGCAGCTGGTCTTGCTGGAGGCTCTCCAGCTCCCTGAGGGTGAGCCTCTGCCCTATGGATGCTGACCCCCACAGCAGCGGAGGGGGGTGTCCTTGTGAGATTTGGGCATCCCACCCCATGTCTATCAGGGAATCAACATCTAAGAAAATAGTTAACACCTACCATCTCTTTATTCCAGTCCTTCTGTTTTTTTCAGGAATATCCCCTTAGAGGTGGAATTCCTGGGGAAGCTTCAGTTGGGTCATGGAGAAGAGAAACCACATTTACTGAGCACCTACAACTGTGCCAGGTATTTTGCGATGCTACTGACATGCATTACTTCAGTTACTCCCTCCAGTATCCTTGAGGGTTAGGGATATACGAAGCACTCGTAGGCTGCATGAAGCTAAGAAAATCTAAGGAATGTTTGGGGGGAAGTGCTGGTGCTGAGAATTGATGGAGAGGTCATTATTCACGATCCAGCGTGGCTTACGAAATACACGTTGTCACAATGAAACAGGTGAGCAAGCCCTGTTAATTTACAGCAACACACATGTGTGCACACGCGCGCATGCACACACACACACACACACACACACACACACACACACATCCCTGGGAGTCCTATGGTTGGCAAAGATACCATGTTCCCTATTCTTCAAGCTCTGACACGTACTTATAGGCATAATGACACACACCATTCTATCAACAGGGTAGATGCATTTTCTCCCACACTTTCAGCTGTGCTGCAGACATGGCCTGTGGCCCACTAGGACCCCTAGGTCTTCTTCAGCCACTCTGTAACAAGCCAATATTTTGCCCGTCACACCTGTCACATCTAGTTGAAAGACCCTTAAAGTATGGTATTTCCACTTTCACGCGTGTGCTTCATTTCAACACTCCAGTGGCCTATGAACAGTGTGACATAAACTCTCCAGCAGAGAGGCCCTGGTGACACAGCTGAGGGAGGCTTCCTGCTGTGGCAAGACAGATGCGTGGACCTCAGTGATCAGAGACACAGGTTGCAAGAAGAGGCAGAAGCAAAGACAGGGAGGAAAATGCCTTAAAGAGCAGGGCTGAAGGCCAATCCATCTACAGAGGTGATGCGCCTGAGTCCTACCCAGTGAAGGGGTAGTAAGAAGCAGATACTGCGTGGAGACAGGAAGCACAGAACCAGAGAGGGGCGGGGGCAAACGGAGTCCAAGGCAGCCTAAGCACTGGTCTGAGGCAGCAAGCACAGATTCACTTGGGACACCTCCTTCCTCAGCACAAGGCCGAGAACCTGGACCAGGTATGATGGGGGAGAAGTCGAGGACTCCACATCTGAGCCAGGGCACCTTCTGTTCGGGGATGAAATTTCCCAGGGTCTGGCACCAGGGTTGGGGGAAGGCAGGGGAAGGGCAGAGCTGGTTCCTAGGGGGCGGGCTTTCAATAAATTGAGATCTTGCCTCTGGACCTGCACATGGGCTGGTCCCTCCACCTGGCACACTATTCCCTACCACTCACTCCCAAGTGACTCAAATCTCAAGACAAGGTCCAGGAGTTCCCTCCTCCGAGAAGCTTCTCCTGAGGGCCCTTGCTGGGGCAGGGTGATCCTCTGGAGCTTCAGAACCCCGTCACAACCCCTGTCTCCTCCTCTGGACTTAGGTCCCTGCGGGGACAGGCCACCTCCTCACTTCTTCCAGGAACACAGGAAGCACTGACTGAATATTTACTGGATGAGTGTACTAGATGAAGTCCTGGGGAATGAAGGGACACATGTTGCCTGATGCTGAGTTCTGCTGGGGGTATAGCCAGTGTGGCTGGGGACATGGGCTTTCGAAATAATGGGAAGACTTTCTTTGAACCCTTCAACGGCTCAAAGAGAAGCATCTTAAACCCATCAAAGGGACAGAAAGTAGGAGCTACAGAGGTACTCAGGGACCATGACACGGAGCAATGCCTGTGGAATGTAGGGGGTCTATGTGGATTCGGGGAGCCCACAGTGGGTAAAGGCTACCAACTGGATGACAGCTTGGGAAGGGGGAGTCAGAGAGGCCTGGGTGACATCACGCCTGACACTGTTCGGGCATCCAGCCCCAAGGCTTGGGGTTTTCTGAGGATTTATTCTGAACAGCAAGGTGAGGATGAAGGGGCCAAGAAAGGGAAATGAAAATCTACTGCCTTCCCTGAGGTAGGGGGCACTGGGGCAGGGGAAAGACGTGAGAGAGAGGAGGGAGAAGCTGGGAAAAGTCTTCGGGCATCTCACAGCTGTGCTCAGGCCTGGCCAAGGGCACCCGTGTTGGCTGTGCCCCCTCCATTACTGGCCCAGCCTGGCCCAGCACTGCCCAGCTGGCTGGGCACTTGTGGGGGGCTGAGCAGGACTTGGGGGAGGCTGGTTGGGAGCACGAGTGGGTGGGCGCTGGGAGGGGCTTGGGGTGGCAAGACAGGTACATTAGGGTAGCATGGTGTCTGCACTGTGGCTACAGAGCACTTACTTGAACTTACACGGGTTCATAGGTACCCATTTTATTACTAGTAGTTGTAGCAACACAGAGAGAAAATAAACAGAGGGAAGTGGCTACAGTCTTGGGGACCAATGCATGGCATTCATTGACAAGGATGCATTTAAACTGCCACTGCCCCAAGCTGGGCAGGGCTGGGGTGGGGAAAAGTCAACACCCCGGGGAATGGAACCCCAGTTTCGACTCAGCATCCTTCTTGGAAGGTGCTTGGGCTTGAGCGTCCCTGATTCCCAAAACAACTTTCCCAGCCCCAGTCCTTTGCGATGCCTGACTTCCTCACACCCCCCATCCTGGGACCGTGGGAACCCCCCAGGATCTGATTGCAGGGGTGGAGAAGTGGGACCCACAGAGCTCATCCATACCCCACCACCCACCTCCATCCCCAAAACAGTCACACGGCACGGCACTGAACAGCCACCTCTTGTTCATACCATCCGCTTTATGACTCCGTCCCCACTAGAGACAACCCTTATAGCTCTCTTCCCCACAGTTAACTGGGGATTGGAAAGAGGATGGGAGAGGCCCTCGGATGTCAGCGGACTCTCCTTCCTGGGGAGGACAGAGGGGACTTCCCTGAGTAGCCCCTGAGAGCAGCACTGGGGTTGCTGATGCAAGTGCTGAGATTTCCATTCAATAAGAGGATCTGCATCAGTAAGAGGATGGAGCCGGCCACCATGAAAGGAACGGGGGAGGATGTGGCAGGGAGAGCCGGGGCATCGGATGCATGACCTGTGGGTTGCTTCCTAGCCTGTGAGCTGGGATATCAGACCTTGTCATGTTCATGTAGATGGTGACGGGCAAGTCAATTTCCTCTTCACCCAGGCAGCCTTCCAACCATTGAAGATGGCCTTTAAAACCCATTTCCGTGCCTTAGGCACTTCCTTCTTGCCTAGGCAGCCTTCCAACCATTGAAGGTTGCCTTTAAAACCTATTTCCATGCCTTAGGTTCTCAAAGAGCCCCCTCCTTGGGTTCCTATTTCCCCTCGGTCTGATTTCCCCTTTCTCTCATGAAAGACTTCAGAATGGCAGGAGGCTGAATGTGGGTCCTAGTGACATGGCCAGAAGACAGTGTGCTAACGATGTTACGCCTTCGCTCAAAGCAGTGAGAATCCGATGGTGGCAATGGAGCCCTTAAGAGTGCCCAGTGCTTCCCTGCTGCCCTTAGAAGACCTTGAGATGCTCCCCAGCCTGGAACACTCCTACTCCCCAGCCCCCAGCCTGGCTCATCCACTGTCCACCCTGCTCATCCCCTCTCTGGTCTCCCGCCACGCCTTGGCCTGTGCCACACTTGTCTTCTTCTCGGGGGTGTTTGTGTTTCCTCTGCCTACAATGGTGTTTTCAAATGGGCAAGGGAGGGTAATTCTATCCTCCTCCCCACCAGGGACATTTGCAATGTCTGGAGACATCTTTGGTTGTCTCAACTCAGGGGTGGCAGGAGAGTGGGGGTCCCACCAGCACCTAGTGGGTGGAGGCCAGGGATGCTACTCAACACACTCCAGCACACAGGATGCTCCACTCACAACATGAACTTCCTGGTCCCAAATATTAACAGTGTCGAGGCTGAGGGACCCTGACCTAGAACGAGCACCCCTTCCCTTCTCTTACTTGATATCTCATTTGAAATGTCACCTCCCAGCAAAGACCTTTGCCAATTGCTCCCTCAACTATAGTCTCATCTCATGCTACTGATCCTCTCGTAGTGGGGGGTGGGGGGAACGGATGGCGCTATGTTCGTGGTAATTTATATGTTGTCATTGGCTGCCTTTTTGCCTACATCCTCCACTGGGCTCTAAATTTCAGAAAGGGGAGACTTTATTTCCCTCATCACTGAATGCCCAGGGTCTACCAGTGTAGTAGATGCTCAATAAATAACCTGTCGCATACATGGCAAATGAAGAAATAACCCTATGGAATTCTGAACTTATCCGGCCATTGACATCTGTGTGGGGATGCAAAAAGTTCATCTCCCACCTTGACCAGCCTATCGCTCCCTTCCTTCACAATAGGCTTCTCTGTTTCCTATTGTCTGTCTGTTGTTGTTTTCTGCTATCCTGACACCAGTCTCTCCAAAATTCTCACTCTAAGCACTGGAGGTCAGGGTATTTTTAAACTACAAGAACTAGCCAAGCTGGTTTTTTTTTTTTTTTCCTTAAGTGGCGGAAAAGAAAAACTAAGATTTGTTTTTAATCATTAGACTTTCAAATCTAAGAAAGCAGGATGCAAATAGCACGTTGGCATAAACAATGACTGCCCGCTCAATGGAGGGAGGGAACTGTTCTTCTGAGCTAATTTAAGCTAAATACATGGCAGCTATTTTTCATCTCTACTATTGTGTAACTTTCTCCTCAGCTCATGGTCCGGGGGAGATGTTATCTGGCAGGAGGCAGTGGTGGTAGGGGATAAGGGGAGAAAGGAAAGGAAGAAAAGCAGCATAAAAAGTACTCTCGGCCACCATGCTGGTCGCTAAAGGCATTTCAAAAGCTCAAGGATAGAGCTGTTGCTCCACTAGGACTCCAGGGAATTTTATCTGGGTGAAAACTTGATTTTGAGCCTTCCGCACAGTGAAACAACCAAAAAACAACTGCAATTAGATTTCCTTTCTGCCTCTCTACAGGCAGCATTCCATATCTCAGATGTCCAGACTGAACCACAGAAACTTTTACAAACTGCCTCAAATGAAGAAACCCATCCACTCACACATACACTATATTTTTGTAAGGTCCAGGAGGTTAAACCAGTCCATCCTAAAGGAAATCAACCCTGAATATTCACTGGAAGGACTGATGCTGAAGTTGAAGCTCCAATACTTTGGCCACCTTATGCGAAGAGCTGACTCATTGGAAAAGACCCTGATGCTGGGAAAGTCTGAAGGCAAAAGGAGAAGCAGGCAGCAGAGGATGACATGGTTGATAGCATCACTGACTCAATGGACATGAGTTTGAGCAAGCTCCGGGACAGGTTAGCCTGGCATGCCGCAGTCCATGGGGCCGCAAAGGGTCAGACATGACTGAGCAACTGAACACCACCACCTGGGCCTTCCAGCCCAGTGGGTATGAGGCCTGGAGCGGAGGCCGTTCCCAGGGGGTTAAATGATTTCTCTCCAAGCAAACACGTTATCAAATGGGATCATACTCAAGGTCTTAGGAAAGAATCTTTCTGCATTTTAAGTTACCTGACTGCAAATAAAGCTTCACAGGGCCTACTGAGACAGCCCACCAGCGACAGCCAAGACAGTTTCTGGAAATTTCTGGGGCCTTAGTTCTAAATCTGTCTCTAAAAAGGGCCCTGGCTTGGGAGAGTTCACTTTCTGTGCTCTGGGTTTGAGTTCTTTCTCCTGTGTAAGGAGGGGAAGCATGAGATAAGGCTGGCTACTTGTGTCCACATGAAGTAGGAAGGCATGCTATGATTGATTAGCAATATCTGCCACTAGTACAGGAGGTGCAGTGGTGGCAGAAATGTCACACATTTGTACCCTATGGACCAGGTTGTCCTTCTAATCTTCTAAATACAGATCATTCTAGACCTTTGCCGCAATGATGAGGCTGAGATAAAATTTCAGGTCAAGACCTAGCTGGCCCCTATGAGGGCATGCTGTCCTCTTATTTCTGCATTGGTCTCTGGGCCATGGTGTATGGGGGAGTCACCGACACACAGCACATCTGACCCGTCCATTGGAAGACACGATCAGCCAGGGTTTTTCTTTGTGGGGTCCTTGTGTGTGGAATCACTGTCCTCATGAACGGAACCAGGCTCTTCCTTCAGCAGGCCTGGGGAGGGAATGTGAGGTGGCAGGGACAAATTCAAGTTTTCTGGGGCTCAGAATAGCCACTGGCCACTCTCCAGCTGCATCCCTCTGTCCAGAGCATCCTGTTCGGTTTCCAGGTCCATCGTTTTCTCAAAGCCGGCCTACAGGGGAGGTAGGGCTGATCTCTGTCTCCTGGCTCCTAGCAGGTGATGGCTAAATGCTGGGGGTCAACTGCTCTCTTCTGTGGGCTGGCACTGGCTCTCAGAACACCGTGCAGGACATCAACTCGAATTCACAGAGGTTGATTTTACTGGGGATTCAGAAACCAGCTGGGGAAGCTTGGAAAGAGCGGGCCTGCTGTCAATCTTTTAGAGATTTAGCTACAAGGTAGTGTCTTCAGAGCTCTGATAAGCCCTGCAATCAACAACTCAGCTCAATCCTGTCCTGCCTAAGCATTTCCAATGCATGTTTGTCTCGAACCTTTCCAACGATGCAACATTCATCTAGTCTGCCATGGAATTAAAGGCCTATGCGACACACCTGGTAAACTGGGTCAGCCTGGCTCGGGCAAGCTCCGGACAAAGCCATTTCCTCCAGCTTAGCCCTCGACAGAGGGACAGTGGCCATCTCAACCCCAGGGTGACAAATCCTTCATGTTCTTGGTGTTAGGAAAAGGGGCTGGAGGATGCTAGTGTTCAGCGTGACCCAGTGGGAGGGAGGGGGACTCACTGCTAAGCCTCCCAAGACAGAGGACCATAGTTCAATGTTCAGAGTGGGACAGCAAGAGGGCTGGGCTGAAAGTGCAGGCTGCTCGGTGCAGAGATGCTGAAGAAACTTGGGAGTGGCTTTGCCAACCCAGATGCACATTTCCTGGAAATGCGCAGCTCCTGGCAACCTGTCAGTCTGGGAGTGTAAGTGGGAGCTTCCATGCAAACTCCCAGGAGGGTCCCCACCCTCCCCTGCATCCTCTCCTTCTCCTGGTTTTGAGCTACAGGTGACATCAGGGGCGGGGCCTATAACATCCTGACAGACAGCCAGGCATCTACTGCTCAAGGTAGGCTCCTGGGAAGGAACGAGCCCAGAGAATCCCATATGTAATGGTGGCTCTACCACGTCACAGGCTGGTTTATGTCTGAGTCCCACCACTTCACCGCCTGTGAAATGCGGGTGATGGTACCCACCTCCGAGGGCCACCCTGTCAGGGGATTCAGTGAACCTGGCACAGAGCAAGTGCTTGGTGAACAGCGGCTGTTAGAGATGCATCATTGCTCTGCATCCCAGGACTGAGGGACGTGCAACACAGCCCCAGCGAGTCTCTTTGTGAATCACCACCACTGAATCTGGCAAATTCAATCGGGGTGATGTGGAAACCACAGCACAGGGCCAGGCTGTGGGAAATCCCATTACCACCCTGCCCTGCCAGTGGGCCCTCCTGGCTGCAGGGAAGGCCGTGTGATCCCCTGTTTCAGGGCCTCACGCTGACCCCCTCCAGCCCCCCGACCCCCGCATTCAGCAAGCATTTACCGAGTACCTATGACGTGCCAGGTGTTATGCTTGGTGGTAGTGTGTAGGTAAGTCGAGAGAGTTGGGGGGGCTTAAAGGTCTCCCACCAACGTTGTGCCCCAGCTGGCTGACAGGAAGGGCACGGATGGCACGCCTTTGAGAGGGGAGTCAGTGACTTGGGGTGATAATCAGCCGCAGAGACTGGAGAGGAATGGGGCTGCCCGGGGAGAACCTGCCAGACACCAGGTTTCCACGCTCCAGGGTTCCAGGCTGACCCTGGCTGCACCTCATCCCCCTTGGGGGTTAGGACTATTCTTCCAGGTGCATGCAGGTGAGGGCTGGGCTGGTAAGGTGAAACAGGGGGCCAGCGAGAGTGTCCGCCTGAGCTTGCCCAAAACCTTCCTCGCTTCACAGGCAAAGCTGAGAGAGGACACGGCAAACGCGTGACTCACTGAGGTCTGTTCCTTTGTTGCTGAGAGAGGATGTGAACAGAAGCCATCATGATGTCACCAACCCTTTCGGACTGGGATGAGGAGCATTCAGTGGTCAAGTGACTGTCCTGCTACACGTGGACTGCCCACCCTCATCCACAGAACTGAAATATGGGGCTACTGGACCCCAGTGATGGGATGTGTGGGGCAGGGGGCAGGTTTGATAAAAGTGGCAGCATTGGGCTGACGCTTGTGGCCCAGAGGTCTAGCGAATCTATCTCTGGGGGGTCTGCTACGGAAGAACCACAGTGACCACCCAAGGCACAACCGAAAGCTCCTTGGAGGATGTCAGGGGTTTTGAAATGAACCCCTCTCCCCCAAAAAAGATACATTCAAGTCCTAACCCCGACTACCTCAGCATGTGACCTTATTTGGAAAGAGGGTCACTGTGGATGAAATTGGTTAAGATAAAGTTGAACTTGAGTAGGATGGGTCCTAATCCAACATGACTGGCGTGTCCTTAGGAGAAGATGCGGGGAGATGACAGGCACACACAAGGAGACGGTCATGCGATGACAGAGGCAGAGGTTGGAGAGATGAAGCCACAAGCCAAGGGATGCCGAAACTGCCAGAAAGCCGTGGGGAGTAAAGAGGCGGTCGGGAAGGACTCCTTAAGAACTCCTTTATGAGTTCCAGGGGAACTGTGGTCCTGCCAGCCCTTGATTCTAGACCTCCAGCCTTCAGAACTGAGAACATCAATGGCTGCTCTTTGCACTTCGCTCCAGCAGCCCTAGCCAGCTGGTACAGAGAGGGCAAGGGGCTTGAGTGCATCGGTGGCATATTTGGAACAAGACTGGCCCTCAGGGGATGGCTGGGTCAAAACAAGGCCAGCGAAGGATGAGGACAGGGCGGGCAAATTTAAGAACTCAAGGTTGAGAACAAGCATGGAAAAGCTAGCCAAGGATGGGAGTTTTGCCTCCAAAGGCTCCCACGTCAGAGTCCTTGAAATCCCAAGGGTCCTTGTGAGGGACTGAATTATGCACACACCGCCCTCCCCCAAATCACATGTTGAAGCTGTAACCTCCACTGTGGCGGTTTGGAGAGAGGGTCCTTAAAGAGGTAATTAAGGCCAAACTGGGTCGTAAGGGCAGGACGGTAGTGTGATGTGACGGGTGTCCTTAGAAGAGACAGATGTCAGGCACGTGTGCGCCCAGAGAAAAGGCCAGGTGAAGATAAAGTGGGAGGCTGACTGTCTCCAAGCCAAGGAGAGAGGCCTCAGAAGAAACCAACCCTGACACCTTGATCTTGAACTTCCAGCCTCCAGAACTGTGAGCCAATATGTTTCTGTTGTTGAAGCTTCCCAGGCTATGGTATTCTGTGACGGCAGCCCGAGCAGACTGGATGAAAGCAGGAGCCCTCCTGAGGTAGTGCCTGAATTCCCCTCCAGATCCTGCCCACAAAGTGGTCTCCATGTCTGCACACCTCTCCCAGGATGGGGAGCTTTCTACCTCCCAGAGCGAGCCGTTGGAAAGTCTTTCCCCTGCTAGGATATGTTCTTGGCCCCTGTGACTCCCATCCCAGCTCCTGGTTCCCCCAGCTGGGAGCCATGTGCAAGCTGGTTTTTCCTTCCTTCTGACAGTCGCCTAGATCAAAGGTGAGGACAAGTCTTCAGTGAAGAGAAAGACGGCAAATATTTTCAGCTTGAAGGGCCACCCTGTCTCCCTTACAAGTGGTCCTGGCACAAATGAAACTGTGGCCTGTATGTAAATGAGTGGGTGTGGCTATGCACCAGCCACATTTGTTTATTCACACTGATATTTGAATTTCGGAGGGTTTTCACATACTGTGAAACCTGTTTGTTTTTTTCTTCCCTTCAGTTAAACACTGTACAAACCATCTGATGGGCTGGATACAGCCTATTCTGCCTACCTTAAGTCTAGAGTTTTAAACACAGTGACTGGGCCTAAGTGCATATGACTTCTTTCCTGTTCCTTAGCCAATCACAAAAACAGCGGGAGATGAGGGATGGGGCAGGATGTGTGCAGCGGGAGGTGGAAAGGGGACAGACCAGGGTTTCCCAGATACAGGAATCTAGTCTCCAGATAGCAATCCAGAGCTTCTATTGGCAAAGAATCCAAGATAGAAATATAGAGAGAGAGTGGGGCAGGGGGGCGCTCCATGGCAAGATGAGAGTTTTCTCTTTGACCAGCAAAAGGAAAACCAGGACAAAACAATTAAGTGCAGACTCTGATCTCCAGTCCACTCTGGGAATGGTGCCATGTGGAGATGGCCCCACATAAAGTCAAGGAAGTTTCTCCCCAAGGGGATCCCCCCACCCCCATTTTATGAAAGACCCGTGGCCAGGAAGAACAGGGTGGAATTCAGTGTACAAATCCACACACCCTGCAAAAAAGGCAGGGTCACGACTCCCTAGTGAATCTTTACCCCACGGACTGGCCCCTTTGGTGTGTGTGGGCATTTGCTGAAAGCGAGGCAGAGGCAGAAGCGACTGGCAGTTGGGTGCTGGGCACCTGCGGGCAGCTGTGGTGGGACCTGTGCACACGATCTGTGCCGCGTGGATTCTGCAGAGTGAGCCAACGGTGGGTCTGGCAACTATGATGTAAATGCACACACCCCTTTTCCTTCCTTGCAGAAGATGAATGAACGTGACCTCCTCCCAGTGCTTCAGTGAATGAGGATGGAGGTCAGCAGGGAAAGCAGCGGTTTGGTTCTTTCTGTGAAAGCTGGCTTCTAAACAATTCAGGGTGGGTGAAGCCAGAGGAAGGTAACAGGGAGGGGCTGGGCTGGTTGCAGCGGAGACTGAGGAAGGAGGGAGCCGAGTAAAGACTTGGGAAAAGAGGGAGAAGGTGGGAGCAGGTGATGCGGGACCCAGTTCTGCGGGCAGAGGAGCTGCAAAGGCACAGGGGGCTTCTCCCTGGTCTCTCAGGCCCTGTCTTTCATCTCAAGCTGGTGCTTGTGAACAAATGGAAAAATCAGCCTGTGGAGATGCCACTGGGCCCTGCCAAAGGCTCTGGGTGGCATGTTAGTTTAATTCTGGAAACAATAGCAGCCAGAGGTTCTGGTGAGCATTTTGGCCTTAGGCAGCTGACCCTGACTACTCCTCCCCTCCCTCATTTCCTTCTCCTGCACAGAGGTCCCTGATAAAGATGGGTCCGGGGACCCAAGAGATCTGATTGGGCTAAAGAGGTGCAAGACTCTCAGGAGGCTAGAGCAGAGGTCTGGGGCACGTCTGCTGGGGGACCTGCCTGGACAGGGAGGCAGCCACGAAGAGCTGCCTGCAGCAGCATCAGAGCAGCTGGGGCTTGTGCAAACATGTGCAAATGGCTCTAGGACACACAAAAGGTGGCCCAAGGGCCACAGCGACAGATGCCTCCAGAAGAGGAACATTCAGGAACGGCCCATGTGAGGGCCTGGAGTCTCTGGTCCCAGGTGGCTGGGAGCACTGGGAAGGTGATCAGGAAGGCCTTTGGGGAGGCACAGGGCTCCCCCTCGGCCTGGGTCTTGGGAAGCATGACTGGTCTCATCATTTTCCCCAGTGTGGAAGCAGGCTTGGCCCCCAGAGCATGAACCTGTCTGGGGGCCACCCAGAGTGGGAAAGAGCCCCGTTTCTCTGGTTGGATGTTGAGTCTGAGCCTAGGTTGGGTTTTTGAAGTCTGAGGTCCCCTCTCTGGGAGGGAGATGTCTGCATGAGGTGGTGATCAGAAGAAGCCAAGCCCGGGCAGTGCCCAGGATGTTCGGCAGGACTGTGAGCCGGCCCTGGGCTTTCTGCCTAATGCCCAGCTGTCCTGCTAGTACCCTACTGGCGGACACAGTTCCCCCAATGCCAGGTCAGGTGAGTGGGATGCAGGGTTTGGGGAACGAAAGACATTCCCTTGTAAGATAAGGAACATAAGATAGAGGCTCTCCTTATCGCTCTGCACCTAACTTGCTCCCGGCAACCTTCACGTAGAACACTGGACCCCAGTGTGGTCAGAAAAAGCAGCTGGTCCAGGTGGGGAGGGGCAAACGATGGGAGGTGGGGGAACCGAGTGTGCAGAGACATCGGATGGGGAAGCCACTCTGGGGCTCGGCACTGGCTGGAGCCCAGGACACAAGCCCTGAAGCACAGCCTCCCTCCTCGCCTCCCCAAGGACTTCTTAAGGGCACAGCGGTGGGGGTGGGGGAGAGATCACTGGCAAACAGGATGCCATGCACGCGTCATACAACCCGTCACACACACACACATAACCCAGCGACCCGTATCTGTCATCGTGGTGGACACACTTAGCTGGTGTGAGTGCCAGGGCAGGGGGAGGGAGAAAGAATGTCCTAGAACCTACCCCTCCCAGAGCCCCATTTCCCCAAGGCTCAGACTTCAGAGGGTGTCATGGATAAAGGTGAGCTGGAAGGAGCCACCCTGAAGTCATCCTGGCCAGGGAGCCACTGTGCTTTCCAAACTGTGGTGGTGGGGGGTAGCGAGGAAAAAAGGGATGAGGCTGTCACAGAACAGGAGAAGGTGGCAGAAAGGGGGCAGCATACCCCAGAGAGACCCAGAGGGCAGAAGACATGCACTTTGGAACGAGATGCAAAGGTACCCAAACCCTGACGGGCTTGAATGGAGCCTCTGAGAACACGTTTGCAAAGGAACAGCTGAGTCCCCCACCCAGATCTCAACCCTGTAGCCTCCACTAAGCAGGTGCTCAGCTTTGCAGCCCCCCACCATCTTTGCAGAGAGCGCAGCCGAAACCCCCCATGAAGACACCAAAACAGCTGGGGGTAGGGTGCCCCACTCTGGACCCGGGGCAGCCTGACTCCTGTTGTCAAGAGGAGTTGAGAGCAGATGGCATCGCGCACATAGACACACACGCACACAGACGGGTCCTGCGAGCCTGCCCGCATGGGCCCCCTGCCCTCATCTCTATGGCCCAGGGGCTCTGCAATTAGCCCGTAGTTCTTTTGTCTCCACCGTCCCCCGGGGCTCACTGGTCAACTCCGTGTCCCCCTAGCCGGTCCCGTGAAGTCCTGGCGCGGGGTCCCTGCCCTTGCCCGAGTGAAGGCGCGAGTCTGGGTGCAGGGAAGCCGCTGGGCTCAGTCGTGCAGCGCTCCCAGGCCGGCCGGGGTCGGTACCCTCTGATGGTGAGCCTCTGGCCTCCTGAACTGGCAGAGGGCAGAGCGGGGGAGGAGAGGTGGCTTGGGAGCTGAGGCAGCTGAGCGCTGTCCCCTTGGTTCAGTGGTCACAGCCTGGAGCGCGGAGAGAAGGGAGAGAGTGGTAAGAGGTCACATGGGTATGACAACACCATCTTTAGTGAATCAGCGACCTGTCGGAGGGCAGGTGGTCTGAGATGAGTGGTTCCCACGCTCTGCAAGAAAAGGTGGTTGGTCCTACTGGGCACTGGGCTCAGGGCTGAGCGCTGTACATGCCTGATCTCACTTAAACGTCAGGATGGTCTGCAAGAAAGGCACATTGCCCCCCTTTTACAGATGCGAAAACTGAGGCTCAGAGAGGTTAGGTGTTTTGCCCAAGGGTGCACAGCCAGCAAGCAGCAGGCTCTCCTCACTGGAGCAAGCGGCCTCTGGACTAGTGATGGTCACCCAGGTGTGGCTGGGTTGAGGTCACGGGGAGCTGCTGAGAATGCTCGGTGGGGGATGGAGATGCAGGAGGAGGAGGGGAGACCAGACCCACATCACAGACTCCAGCTCTGAGTGGAGGCTCTACTGACTGCTGCTGAGCCAAGATCTGGGCTGTCGGGGGCAGAATTTACGCCCACTCTCCCTGGATGGTTTTAGAAAGAGACCCAGAAAGTACACAGGCAGTCTTTGCCTAGAAAGCAGTAAAGTGGAGGGATCAAGGTCCAGACCAAGCTGGGTTCCAATACATGCTCTGCTCCTTACTTGCTGTGTGACCTGGGAGTAGGCACTTAACCTCTCGGGCACTCCTTTGAGGGTACCAGATTACCTCTTGGTGAAGGGGTGGGGGTTTTGAGGATTCAATGAGATGACGCAGATAGAATGCTTGACATAGCACCTTTCACATATATTTGTAATAAATGATGCCTAGATGATGGAGATGGTACTGGTGGTCGAGGTAATGAAAAAAGAACTGGAAGCAGGCACTTGAACAAATGCTCATACACCAAAGTTCACAGCAATGCCATTCACAATAGCCCCAAAGCGCATACAAACCAAGTGCCCAGCAACAGATTAATGGACAAACTGTGGTATATATGCACAATGGAATATCACTCAGCCATAAAAAAAAGAATGACAGTCTAATATATGCTACAACAGAGGTCCCCCAACCCCTGGGTCACAGACTGGTACTGGTCTGTGGTCTGTTAGGAACCACGCCACACAGCAGGAGGTGAGTGGCAGGCAAGCAAGTGAAGCTACTGTGTATTTACAGCTGCTCCCTCGCGCTTGCATTACTGCCTGAGCTCCGCCTCCTGTCAGATTGGTGGCGGCATCAGATTCTCATAGGAGCACGAACCCTGCTGTGAACTGGGCATGCGAGGGATTTAGGTTGCACGCTTCTGATGAGAATCATCCTGAAACCATCCTCCCTCCTCCATGGCCTGTGGAAACACTGTCTCCCACGAAGCCAGTCCCTGGTGCCAAAAGGGTGGGGACCGCTCTGCTACAATGTGGATAAAACATAAAAACATGCAGGGTAAAAGAAGCCAAACACAAAAGGGCAAATATTGCATGCGTTGGCTAAATGGAGTACCTAGAACAGGCACATTCATAGAGACAGAACACAGATGAAAGATTAGTGGTTAGGGAGAGAAGGGATTAACTTGTTTTTTTCCTCGTAAGTCTTTGAAATTTTGTGTAGGTTTTACACTCAGAGCACATTTCAATCTAGACTCACCCCATTTCGACTGTTCAATAGCCCCATATGATGTGTGGCTGTTATTGGACAACACAGGTCAGAAGGGGGGCGTGGTCCATGGACCAGCAGCATCGGCATCACCTTGGAGTTTGTTGGAAATGCAAGATCTCAGGCCCCACCCCAGACATAACAGAATGAAAATCTGCATTTTAACAAAGCCCCTGGGTAATATGAATGCGTATTAAATTTTGAGATGCATGGCTCTGGAACACAGGCTTGCCCCAGCCTTGCCTTCAACTCGCCATGTGCGAGGATTCTAGAAATGCCAGTTCTTTTGGCATTTGAGCCACGGAAGGGCCCACCCAAGATCCCAGGGGTGAGTTTTGAGTTAGCTGCTCACCTCCTTGGGACATGTCGGCTGCAACTGAGACCTCTTGGTTGGGACCTTCTGCAGATTACAAAGCCCTAGACAGGGCCCAGATCCTGCGCCTACTTTAGCCAAGCACTCCCCCAATCCACTGCTGACCCAGGTGGCTTCTGGAAGGACCACACCACTGGAGTAACCATCTCAAGGCCAGATGAGTGTGAGTAAGGAGTCTGTAGGGGCTGAGGTTGTGGGGAGAGCAAATTCTAAATTATAGAACTGGAGCCTGACCCGTGTCTCCAGTTCTATCACCAACACCCCATGCAGATGTGGGTGAGCTGCTGAATGTCTCTGTGGGCCATAGTATCTCCATGTGTAAAAGGAGTTAGACCAAATCTGGAATGGCCAGGAAAGGCATCAATGCGCTGATTCTAAGTAACTGCTGATGAGTATCACTGAGTGATGGCGAATGTGCGGTGACAGATTAGTCATGCCTGCCATCAGTACAGGAATAGGGCAGAGACAACACATACACGTTTATCATCCATGAAATAGGTACTCCCCAGGGCTTTTGTACTTTGATGAATAGCTGACATGTAGGGCTTGGTGGGTTCAGGGTACCACTTTACCATGTGATGCTCAGATGCACTGGGGTGTCAACCTTCATCAGGAAGAGATGGGTAATGAGATAGCCATGGTAGTCACTGGGATCTATGCCCTGTGTGGATACCTCTAGGACCCAGATTCCAGAGGAGACCCCCCTGAACAGAAACGCAGTGGGGAAGGGTCTTGTGTAGGGGAGGGAGGTGGGTACATGGAAAGGAGATAGTTGGCAGAGGAGTTGGGAGTAGGGGAGCAAAAAGGTGACAAAAGCCACAGGAGAGAGAGCAGTGGGAAGAGATGCTAAGGGGGAAGGAACACTTACTCTGCAGACTTCCAGAAATGTCCAGGGTGAGACAGGCGGCGGTTTCGCTTTGGCAGTTTCTCCAGCATGTCCATGAGCTTGGTGAAGGTAGGTCTCTCTTCTTGTTCAAAGGCCCAGCAGAAGAGAAGAATGTCCTAAAAGGAACCAACGTGATGATTTAATGTAAATAGTAACTGCTGATTACTCCTTGGCATCTCATTGGATCTGTCTATCCATTTGTTCCACTTCCAGATTCCACTATCATCCATCCATCCATCCATCCATCATGCATTCACCTATTGTGCATTTATCCATTTATCTATCTCAATTCATGTATTTACATTTCATCTATCATCCAGCCATGCATTATTTATCCATGCATCATCCATCCTTTTACTTATCCACTTTTTGAGCCTATATAGCAAACTAGGTAAATCCCATTATAGAAGATATGGGATACACTGAAATTAATAGTGCTCTGCAAGGAGTCTCTTGGCAGTTTTCTCAAAAGGGAGGAGGAAGATCCTGAGGCTTCTATCCACATCTAATACTATAAGTACCCCTGAAAGTCTCAGAGGGGAAAATTACTCTACCAGTGATCGCCTCACCTGAGAAAGGAAATCTAGAGACAAGTAATCCTTTAAAAACATACCAGATAATTACTTGTTCCCTGATTCATCTATTTTCTGATCAACAGAGGATTCTTCCTCTGTTTTGGAGGATGTTTATTAATTTATACTCGGGCTTCTGTGTTTTTGTGCATCTTGTTCTGAGTTGGATGATGCCTTAAACTTTTTATGTAGATTTAAATAAAATTAGAATAATTGATACTGGTGATAGTTTAATATATATCTTTAAAAAATAACAGAAAAAGAGGGATTCATTGGTTCTACTAGATTCAGCAATCCCTTGCTAGGAAAAATCTGGCCAAGAGTACTGAACCCTGATGGTAGGAAACTGAATTGCAGGCATAGTTTGAAAACTTTGCCTTTGAAGCTTCAAATCATTATCTGACAAGGCTGTGGGCTGGCGTTTTTATCACCCTCCAGGGAAGCATTTGCAACCTTAACATGTAGGAAAAGGAGTGCCTAGAACTGTGTCTACTTCTCCCTTTGTCTCCCAGACCTGGCACCATCCTGGGACTTACCGAGATTTCTTTTCCCATGCCGATCTGGCTGAGGTTGGGTTTCATGCCTGTGCCCATTTGCCAGATTATTGCCTCTGCTGGTTGGGTCTTGAAAGGCCACTCCCTGGCATGGAGTTCATACCAGATAGTCCTGTGGGCAGACATTGTTAAGGGGGTGCTGGGGTGATATGTCACCTGCAACTCTGTGTCCCCTCATCAACACACATCCACCCAGTCAGCCTGCTGGCTGATCACACTGGCCCCTGAGCTTCTGCCATACAGGACAGCTGTTTTGCTACCTAAGATGTACTTTAAGCTTTCATGATGTCTTAGAAGTCATGCTTATCCCAGGATATCTTCTCTGGTGCCTGAATTAAAATGAATCAAAAGCTAGAAACTGAACAGTTTAATATAATGTGGCTAGGATCTCTGGCCCCATGTTTGTAATTTTGGGAAACGATTCTAAGGAGAAAATGAGGGATATAAGCAAAAATTCATTTATAAGGCTCTTCTGTACACCATTATATAGGACACTGAAAAAAAGTAGCAATAACAAAACTGTTCAACAAAATTGGTAATAGGGATGATGGTAAATCATTAAAATGAAATGCAATACTTTATTATTGGAAATTTCAAAGAAATTTTGCTGACATAGAAATGCTAAATATATAAATTTAAGTGAAAAAAAGCAGGACACAAAACTGTATATTAGATGTGCTACACTTTTAAAAACCATTATATACATATTGATATATGTATATAATAATGTATAATAATAATACACAATTGATATATGTATACCCATATATATATGGATATAAAGAGAATTAATAACAACACAGCAAAATGTAAGCAAGCTGTCTTTTCTCAGTAATAGAAAGGACATATTTTTTCTATTATATTTGTGTTTTCTAAGAAGGAACCTTCCTGTGAAATAATGGAAAGAAAAAAATAAAGATCTGAAGGCCAGACTGCCTTGAAGTGTTCAAGTCCTGATTCTGTTCTATGCTAGGAGTATGTCACCGGGTGGGTTGCTTCCCTTCTGAATCCGGGTTTCCTCACCTGCCAAATGAGAATGATGATAAAACTGCAGTGGAAGAATGTTTATCTGGGAGACTGAATATCAGAACAACCCAATGCTGGGATTATTCTAGAGGGATCAACTATGTTATCATCTGTTTCATAATCATGATATGGTAATGACTGAAGAAACCACTGCTTGCTTCAGTGAGCAGCACACATGGGATGGGTGGGGAGATGGGCTGGGTGGTGCTGAAGGGATGAAGGTGTGGGCAGCAGTGAGGACCATGGTGGATGCCATAGGGGCGTTCAGAGGATGCTGGGCTATCACTGAGTTGGACCATGGGGATAGGTCCCAACTCACTGAGAAGATTCCCCAACTCAGGGAATATCTGAAACAACACTAGGAAATGATCTTTCCTTTAACCTAAGATAATTTATGTAAATTTGCTTTAAAGAATATGGAGTACTCGGTCATCCTTTTTTTTTTTTTTTTAATTTTATTTTATTTTTTTTTTCGGTCATCCTTTTTAATGATGAAAAGTGAAAGTCGTGTCCGACTCTTTGCAACCCCATGGGCTATACAGTCCATGGAATTACCCAGGCCAGAATACTGGAGTGGGTAGCCTTTCCCTTCTCCAGGGGATCTTCCTAACCCGGGGATTGAACTCAGGTCATTGCAGGCAGATTCTTTACCAGCTGAGCCACAAGGGAAGCCCAAGAATACTGCAGTAGGTAACCTATCCCTTTCTCCAGCAGATCTTCCTGACCCAGGAATGGAACCAGGGTCTCTTGCATTGCAGGCAGATTCTTTACTAACTGAGCTAATAGAGGACTGTATCAAACCAGCTATTTCTAGGGACCCGCCTCTCAGCATCCTCTCTCCCCTGCTAACCTCATCCATCTGGGGCAGGCATGGGTGATGATGCTCAGGTGTTGGGCTGTTGAGTCAGATGGCCAGGAAGTTCTCAAGTTAAGGTGCTGGATGGTTCTAGTCATCATCATCATAAACAATAACACTTACTGAGTTTTCACTCTGTGCTGGACACTAATCTAAGCCCTTTGTATTTATTATGATTATAGAGGAAGTGTATTAAGCAAGCCTTTTTATTCTGATGGTTTGATACCTGGGGTATTGCTGACCCTGGAGGGTCTGCCCCTCTCAGGGCCAGCCAATTTCTAGAGACAGTAAAGGGCTGACCTGTAAGTGGTGATTTTCATATACAGACTAACTAATCCAAAGCTCTGTCCCCCATCTCCTCTATCAGGCTCTCAGGTTCAGGTCTGGTATTCCCCTGTCCTACTCAAGACAGCACTGAAGTTAGTCAAACCAGCCAGTCTTAAATATGCTTACCCTGCCTCATCCATGCCTTCCTGGGGAAACCACAATAATGGCTCTTGCCTATATTCTCTTCCTGTTCCTTCTGCCTCTTGATTGACCCTGGTGCCCCCCATGAGCCCCTGCATGGGACAATGTGCCCTCTCTTTTTGGGAGCTGTGAATAACAAACAATCCAATGGTAAGTTGTTTCCTGATCCACTGGCTTCACCATACTGGAAGAAGGTTAAAAAGCTACATTTGAAAACAAGAAGTGCTATTATCAGCCCCATTTCACAGCTGGGGAAACTGAGGCTCAGGAGGTTATGTATCTTACCCAGGGTCACATAGCTTGTGAGAGAGGTCACAGCCTGAGTTGAGACCATCTGACCACAGAATCACACCATTGGCCATCCTGCGCTACTGGGAAACCTACACACTGTCCTATTTCTGGGTCCTTTGTAACTGGGGCAGGGAGGGCGACCCTATAGCTGATGGCTGGGGCCTGGTGACAGAGGCACGAGTAGGCACTGCTCATGTGAACTGAGGAAGGGAGACTATCGGAAGCCTGGCCCTGTGCTGGGGGCCTTACAGATGTTTTCTCATTCAGTCCTTAGAATATCACAGTGGCTTCATTAACTTTGATTTGTGGCTGAGGGAAGTAGGGCTTTGAGTGGTGAAATGACTGTCAAGCCCATTGGGGGCTCCCTGGTTAAAAGCTCCAACTATGGAGTCAGGATGACCCGAGCCCGATTCCCAGCTCCATGGTTAATTACTGTAAGGCAAGTCACTGGACCACTCGGAACCACAGTTTCCTCATCTGTCAATTGGGAACAGTGGTAACTGCTTCAAAGTTGTACTTCTGAAGATGCCCTGAGACAGTGCCCATGACAAGCTTAACACGGTGCTCAACACACTTTAAAAAATCCATTTTTTGTTCCAAGTCATGTCCCAGCATGAGGTTCCCAAGCAACAAGACGCACCTAATTGGCAGGGAACCAAGAGCACCAGGTCCCTCGGAATTCAGCAGTGTCAGGAATAAAGGTCTCATTAAAACTTCCTTTCAAACCTAACTTTCAAGAGAAACTTGCTTTAAGGGGGAAAAAATTTGCTCAAGATTAAAACTCCAGTGGAAAACCAATTACTTACTTTGGTACATCTTGTTAATTACATTCTTTTTTTTTTTTCTTTTGCTAAATTGATACTAAAATATACCAACTTAATTACTGCAATTTGGTTTCAGATAACAATATTTAACTAGATAAAGATCTGGGCATAAACTAGCTGGAACAAGTGACAGCCTCTAAAGGGGTCCAAGTGACAGATGGCGAGAATCCTGATGTGCCAGGCAATGCCGCCCCCACCCTGATTTATGGAGAGGACACAATGGGGGTGCTTCTCGTGGAAGATGGTCTCTGTACCAGCTCCTGGTGGTGCTAAAATCTAACTTCACATATCTGCGAGCCTCCAGCTTTCCCAAACAGCTTCCCCAGCGTCATCTCTGCCAGTCCCTGCAACCGCCCCCCACAGTCAAGGTAAGATGAGGCTCCTGGTGGATCTTTTTGTAGTGCCGGGGTCTCCAGCTTAGGACAGTGCCCTGGAGCCTCTCTCCCTCCTCTGTACTCTCAAAGACAATGCATTTCCTCCCACGGCTGCAGTTACTCTGGGTCTTTGCTGATGAGTCCTACGCCCTTCGTCCCCAGACTTCAGATGCATAGATTCAGCTGCTTTCTGGTCACTTCCGTCGGCTGACTCCAAGGTGGCTCAAACTCACTGTGTCCAGATCTGCTCTCTTTGCCTTGCTGGTACACCCCGCCCCCCCCCCCCCCAAGGCAGGGTCTCTACTTTGGCAAAGGACACTACTCTCCACCCAGTTGTTTCAGGAAGATATTGGCACCACCCACATTTAAACCAACAGTCAAGCCCTATCACTTCCACTCCCCAAGTCCTGCTTCTTATGTCCAATCCCAGCTTTCATTCCCCCGGCACTGATTCAGTGCAGAATTTCAGGGTCTCCCCCTGCATTGGTCACCTGGCCCCATTTGTCCTCCTCCTTCCTGTTTTTTGGCACAGTAGAGATTATTCTAAAATTCAACACGTGATTACGTCATTCTCCTGCTTAGTAACCATCAGTGGCTTCCTAGTGCCCTGAAGATGAAAACGTCTTAACTCAGCCTCTAAGTCCCTGCAGAGTGCCTTCTCTCCTCTCTAGGCTTTCATCTCACCACCTTAGTATCATTTCCCCCCCGATTCTTCATCCATCGGCTCTCTTTCCTCCCCCTGCCCTGTTCCCCAGTGTCCTCCATGGTGGACAATTTGTTCCTTGTCACCCTTGTTCCTTTTCATGTGTCCCTTCTATCTGGAACACTTTACCTTACCCTCACCTGGACTACTTATGCTTTAACACAGGCTCAGGAGTCCCCTCCTCCAGGAAGTCCTCTCTGATCTTCCAGACTGGATTTAGTTCCTCCTTTCTTCCCACAGTCCTGTGCTTATCCTCAGCATAGCATTTATCATGGAATTTTGTAAAAACAACTGTTTCCTTGTCTGTCTTCCATTAGACAAGAGAGAATAGGGAACCTATGCTGGTTTTAAAATGTCTACAAATTGATACCCCTTTTTATAAAAAAAAGTAGAGCTTAATTCTCCTCACCTTGATTACTGACTTGGTTCTAACAAACAGAGTATGGTAGAAGTGACTATATATAATTTCTATGATCAGGTCATAAAACGCAGCGCAGCTTCTTGGCGCTGAGCCTGTGGAAAGGCCTGGGGGTGAGGACCTGAGGCCTCCTGCCAACAGCCATGTGAGTGGTCACCTTGGTAACAGATCCTCAGCTGTCAAACCATCAGATGAGACTGCAGCCCCGGTCAACATCTTGACTGTGACCTCATGTGAGATGCTGAGCCAGCTCAGAACCACTCCCAAACTCCTGACCACAGAGACTTGAGATCATAAATGTCTTTTGAAGCCACTAAGTTTCTGACAATTCATTAATACTAGGCACCCAGTACAAAGCTATTGCATGAATGAATGAATGAGTGAGTCAGGCAATTTGCCATGTTCGCATCATCAGTTAGAAACCAGGCGTGGAGGTTTGCTATGGTCTCTCTACTACAGCCCGCTCAGACCCCTCCCCCCATAATTTCACCCAGAAATCTTCAGATAGATGCCTTTCCCTTCCAAAAGGGAAGTGCCCCTCTGCCCAGGCTGGGGCTCTGAAGAGCCTGGGTCGGGCCACCTACCCGAGTGCAAAGACATCCGAGTGTTTGGAGAAGGGGAGCTTGTCCTCCTCTGTGTCGGGAGATAGCTGGCGAATGATCTCTGGGGCCAAGTGGCACAGCCAGCCGTTCTGGATACGCAGCTTGTCATCACGCCTGGAGGAGTGAAGCACAGAGTGAGCCTGTCTCACAGCCCGGAGAGGACCGGTCTTCCATCACTGACTGCAAGCCCCTGGACCATCTCTGCTGGTTTTCTTCCGTTCCTCCCCTGCCCCGTGCTCCCCATCAGGCACTACCTGACCTTGTACTTGAGGCCAAGACCCAGTGGGAGGTACAAGACAGGATGGTCTGGAGAGAGACATTCAACACCCAAACCGTCATCCTGTTCCTTCACCACTGAGGCGCCCCTCCTCCATCTTCATTGAACAAATAGAGCTGGTCCTCGTTATTCATGGCACTTATGTTCTATACAGAGCCTCGGTAAACACTGGATTAGTGAATACTGAGAGCAAACCAGTCAATCCTAAAGAAAATCAGTCCGGAATACTCATTGGAAGGACTGATGCTGAAGCTGAAGCTCCAATGCTTTAGCTACCTGCTGTGAAGAGCTGACTCACTAGAAAAGACCCTGATGCTGGGAAAGACTGAAGGCAGGAGAAGAAGTGGGTGACAGGAAGAGATGGTTGGATAGCATCACTGACTCAATGGACATGAATTTGAGCAAGCTCCGGGAGTTGGTGATTGACAGGGAAGCCTGGTGTGCTGCAGTCCATGGGGCCACAAAGAGTCGGACACGACTGAGAGACCGAACTGACTGAGTTAATGCTCCTGGAGGAGATCTACAACATATACACTTGCAGGCATGTGTCTCATATACATTAATCTTAAATCCTAAAAAAAACTCACTCATCTTCGTCTAGTTTATTTTGCACAAGAGAAAATGGGGCTCAGAGGTATTAAGTGACTTGCTCTGAGGCTGCCCTTCTACCAGGGAGGCAGAATTGCAAAACTCATCCAACTGGCCCCAGAGCTGGAGCTTCTTGCCCTGCACTGCACCACCCACTCCCGTGTCCATCCCTGGTCGCCTCCAAGTGAGAGCCGAAGCAAGACTGCATAGCAGCCTCTCCTTGGACCTCAGCTGGGAACATGTGTATTGGCTGACCTGATAGAACACATCCTCTGCTAGAAAATAGGACTCAAATCCATTCATTAAAAGAACAAACAAACCATTAGTTTGCAGGGTCCAATGAGTTCTTGCTTCTAGAATCGGGGACACCTGCAGGGGTTGCTTACTAGCTGTGTGTCGTTGAACAGAACTGAGTCTCCACTTTCCCATCTGTGAAATGAACACCTGAACTTGAACTCCAGGTGACTGGTGCAAGAATGAAAAGGAGAAGGGTTGGGTCAGCTGCCAGGGCTACACGAATCCTGGACATCATTATTCCCGGTGGATGTTTTTGCGTCTTGAGGATTCAGAAATGGAATGGAGGTTAGAGTCCAAAGCAAGAATGTCACCCAAGAGAGAGGGGTCGTATCCTGGGCCAGCCGCCCTTCTCCTGGCATGACCAGGCTGTGTGGGGTGGGATGCTGCTGCCAGAAGGACAAATCTGCCAGTTTCCATCTCACTCAACAGCCCCTTCTGCCTCCTCCTGACTTGCTGGGGCAGTGGAGCTTTGGAACTGTAAGGCTGGGTCACTCGATAACCATCATCCTGGGGTGGATGTAGGCACATGCCTGGCAGGGGGCTGGGACCCAGGCCTGGCACAGACACCCTGGGCTGTCCTGTTCCCCTGGTGATGGGCCTATCAGTGACCAACCCAAATTGTCTTCATTATGGGTATCACTATAGGTGGCTGGCATGATAGCACTGGCATCTTAAATGACACATTTTCTGGATGATGGCAGAACAGCTGTAGACAAAACAATGCTGGGGATGGGCTCAGGGAAGCCCCGGAGTCTGTCTGGATGTTCAGAATGTGCTCACTTTTACTGTGACCCTCACCCTTGCCTCAGGTATGGCTGATCTCCCCTTTCTGGGCATGGAGCACTGTGGATGCCCCACGATCTAATTGAGGGAAGGGTAGGAAGGCAAGTAACTCCTGCTGAGTACTGTATGCCTCCTGGCATACAGTAGGCAGTTACTCCTGCCTACTGTATGCCAGGAGTTCCAGCCCATTTAATTCTCAGGCGCCCACAATCAACTGGGTATCACCACTGTTCTATGGGTGAGGCAATAGCCTCAAAACGTTTAAGTGTGTGCGTGTGCTCAGCTGCTAAATCGTATCCAACTCTTGGTGACCCCATAGACTGTAGCCCTCCAGGAAAGTTTGTCCATGGGATTCTCCAGGCAAGAATACTGGAGTGGGTTGTCATTTCCTTCTCCAGGGAATCTTCCTCAACCAGGGATCAAAGCCATGTTCTCTGGCACCGGCAGGCAGATTCTTTACCACTGAACCACCTGGGAAGCCCAAAAAGCTTAAGTGACCCTCCCAAAGCCACGGAGATAAAAAGTGAAAAGAACTAAGATCTGTTTGATCACTAGTCTTTAAAACTCCAGTGACTAGACTCCTAACCACAATTCTACAAGAATTCCATGGCACCATTTGGGAGCAAAGTTCTGAATTAAGCCCTATTTTCCCAGCAACAGGAAAAAAAGAACAGGCAGGCACTGATGGCTCCTCCTGGGTAGCCAAGTGATGTGGGTCTCTGGTGGGGAGGTGTTACTGAGGGTTCCCTGGCCCCGTGTGACACTAACTGGATTTGCACTGATAACCAGACTGGGCCACGGTTGGGGGCGGGGTGCTATCTGGGGGACAAGGCCAGAAGCCATCTTGCCCTTGATTTGACTTCTCTTCCTGGTTGACATGGGGCCTCCATGAATAAGCTGAAGGTCATTCCATTTCTCTTTGCTTTTTCTTCAGTCTATAGCTTCAGAAAACCATGAGTTAATGGGGAACAAAGCAGAGGCCCTGCCCCGCTTTCCCCAACTTGGGGGAAAAGCCACTGGCCAGGAGGATGAGTGAGGACCTGCCACTGGGAGGGAAGAATCTGATATTTTTTTTTAAAGAGCCTTGAACTAGGTTAAAAAAGACACCTGCTGAGACTCTTCATGTCTCGACACTAAGTACTTAGGTTCAGAGTGACATCACCAACTGCCTTCTCTGCCCTTGACCTTAGGGTGATGGAAAAAGCTATTCCCCAACCAGGAAACTGGAACCTCAGTGAGTTCCTGGCTTCTTAGGTTTTGCCTTGATGACCCTCTCCATCTATCTATTAATTTCCTGTCTCCTTATTTTCTTATCTTAGGGACTATAGATCATTTTGGAAGATGAATCTCTTTGGGTGAAGTAATATCTGAAAAAACAAACAAACAAACCCTTAAGCTTCTGATTGTTACTGCATCGCAAAGAACAGCAAGATCAGGTTTCGCCAAATCTCAGATGGTCTGACTGAGATTCAAAGTATTATAAAGCATGAACAAAATTCACTTGTGCCGGGAGGAGTATTGGGGCTCCTGGGGCATACCTCAAAGAGATCAGAGATTCCCCAAATCAGCTGAAACAGGAGTACAAATAGAGAAGCCTGGATGGGGGGGTGCAAAGCTGTCTTTCTGGAGAGGCATACCATTTGTTATAGAGGCGTGATTAGAGAAAACACACTGGGTTTAAAGTGTGTGTATGTGTGTGCGCGCACGCGTGAGCACAACTCTCCAAATTAAAAGTTACAAAGGGCAGACCTTCAGAATTATGGGTTGTTTATTTGGGATCCCGGCTGTTTCTTCACTGGTCAGCTCAAGGCAGCTTGCTCCAGCGTGAGTGGTGGCTGAGATTTAATTATTTAACAATAGTTAATGATCCTCCTGGGTGATACTGGGGAGGTATATGCAAATTCATACTAATTAGAACAGCTCCACAGTGGCTGTTGTTTGTAGGGCTTGATGTGCTCCAGGCGCTGTGCTGGACATTCGCTGTGTGCTATCTTATTCTACCCTCATAAAGAGCCTAAGGTAGGCATCATCATACCCATCATTGTTCTTGCAGGAACGTGAAGGCACAGTTAATGAGTGGCCAAGCCACACTAGGCCCTGTGTGGGTCTGACTTCACGTCTCTTGCTCTCAACTATACTCCAGCTGCTCTGAAATGAAGGAATTCACATGAAAACTGAGCAAGGGTGCTTGGGTGAGTCCAACTTCCATGTGTGTGCTTGGAGTAAGGAGAGAGTCTTTGGGTAAAATTCAAGGGCAAGGGCGTTGTAGGACTGAAGGAAGCTCTGTGCCCATTCAAAGGCACCCCTTCCAAGACAGGCCCCGTGGGACTCGGAGCCTGACCTGGGCACCAGCACTGACCACGGGCATAGCAGCCTTGCCCCTCGGTTACACGATCTCAGGCCCAGTATCATGTCTAGGTCACTAAAGCCACTTGGGTAACTTCCCATCCCCTGACCACCACCTCTCAAGAACCCCTCGGGGCCCTTCCAACCAGCACTCACCTGCCAGCCTGCAGCACCCCGGAAATGCTGAAGAGCCCGAAGTCTGTGATCACCACTTTGCCGTTGTCGTAGAAGACATTCTTGGACTTGAGGTCCTTGTGCAGGATCCCCTTGGCGTGGAGGTAGCCCATGCCCTGTAGGAGACAAGGATAGCTGTGTGCTCACTGTAGCCTGGCCTGGGCTCCTGGTTCGCACGCCCTGCCTTTCCACTGAGACCACAAACGCTGAACAGCTGCAGACCTGGGGCCAGACACCCAGGCTTGCAAGTAGGGTGCAGAAGGCATGGCAAGTGGGAATAGGCTGGCTCCCCAAGGCAGAAATCTGCTACCAGCCTCAGATCATAGCAAAACCATCTCCATCTAAGTGCTTCTGCTTCCTGAAGAAGAAGCAAGGGAAGATCTCCCCTGAGAGAAAGGGGCAGGACCAAATCTGAAAAGAGGGCCCCTAAGAGAAAGGAATCCCCTAGATCTTATTCCACACCACTGCAGAAATTCACTTGTGTTCCTCAAGAGACGTGTCATGAGGCAATAATCAAGAACATGGAGAAGGGCTTATGGGAGGTCAGGCTCAAGGGTGAAATACCTGGATTTCTATTTTTGCCTTAACGAGCAGTCACAGTTTTATTTCTTTTTTGAAGTTCAGTCCTAACACATCCAATGGAAAATGAAAACCTGAATACAACGGAGTCACGAGGTACCCACCAGAAAACAGGATGTTCCCGTTTGTTCTAATCCCAAACAACACCTAACTAGTTGATATTTCCCCAGCAGCTATGGAGAGAGATGGTTTACACTCATGGGAATTCAAGGATTCACGGGGTAAGGAATTCTAGTAATGAGAAGAGCCCCCTGGGCCCTGCACACACCCAATTATCCTGACAACGGGGCACCAGAAGGATACCAAATATTGGCTGACCATCTCTAATGGCTGTTTCAGCAAAATTCTTACACACACACAGCCTGGTGTCATTCAGGTCAAGTTTAATTTCTTCTAAGCCCAAGTTGTTGGTCTGAAGCCAGACCGTGAGTCTCAAGATGGGGCCGGGTTTTTCTGAGGTTCAGGGAAGAGGCCCCAGACCTGACGGTACCTTCACAATTTCTTGGGCAATCTGCCTCGTTTTGTTGACATCCAAGACGATCTTGGCGTCCCTCACCACAGAATAGAGTGTCCGGCCCTTACAGAGGCTGGAAAGCAAAAGAACAAAATTAATGGTTGGCAATAGTTAAGATAAGGGCCACCCACAACAGCTATTAAAAGCGACACATAGAGGGAATTCTCAAGTGGTCCAGTGGTTAGGACTTGGCGCTTTCACTGCCAGGGCCCAGGTTTGATCCCTGGTTGGGGGACAAAGATTCTGCAAGCTGTGCGGCACACACACAAAAAGTGACACATAGAGAGTGGGGCGTGTGTGGACACGCCACTATTACGCCTGTGAGATATTAAGTCTGCTACTGGACCTTGGTTCTGGTTCTGGGATGCAGGTCTGGGAGCAAGTCCTTTGGGGTTCTTCAGGATCTTCACCAGCTTCCCCCTGCCCCCCTCGGCATCCAAGGATACCTTCAGAGTCTAGCCTATCCCAGAAGCAGGAATGCCACATACTGTCTAACCCAGGCTCTCACAGGTGAAAATCTGCTCGAAACCTATGACTTCTGTGTGGGAGTCCACAGGCAGCACTCAGACAGGGCTCTGCTGGCTCCTCATCCCAGTTGCCATCACTTGCCAGGAGCCACTGGTGTGTGGGGACAGTGCGAAAGACCAGCAAAGCCATCGCTGATGTGTACGAAGTGAATGATATATAAAAGCCTTTGGACAGGGGTGTGTAGACACCAGTAACACTCCCCCAAACCAGATGCCTTCTAGACAGAGGATTTTCAAGCTATGTTCAGCCTCATTGAGTTTACTTTGAGGACCAGCGGTTCAAGATGAATGACAAGATGAAAAAGGACATTATACAGTGACAGTAACACCTCATTTAATTGCCGGCATGTTTATCCATCCGTTTCCTCTGCAATGAGCATGATTTCTGGTGCACACAGACCATGCACTCGATGAACAGTCACCAAATGAATGAGAGAATGAATGAGTTCTAGATTCACCACGGCATCCCCAGCCCCTAGGACCACATCTTGCTCACTGCATCCACTACTGGCTGAAAGAAGAAGGGAGGACACTAGGAAAGTTCGTTTTCTGTGTCAAAATGATGGTATGAATTTTTCTTTTAATCTGTGACTTGACTGCTAAAATGTTCTTGGCATTGTGCTCACTGCTTTAGTAGTTACCAAGCCCTGCTGTGGGCTAGAATTAGCTGAGATCATGTGGTTATAGCCAGAACTCTGGTCTCCGAAGGGCTCTGCTCTTCACCTACCATGTGTCTTTGTGTCTTTCAGAGGGTTACCTAACCTCTCTGGGCCTCAGGTTCCTCATCTATCAAGGGAACTAAGGAGACCTAGCCAGAAAGTTAGTATGAGGACTGAATGAGAGATCTCTCTCACTGGTGTCCACAGTGGTTAGGACAGGGGCCTAGTGTCAGATCGGGTTAGAACCGTCATTTGTCTGTAATGTGTGACCCTGGGCAGGAGAGTTAACCTTTCTGAGCCTCAGTTTCAGTATCTGTAAAATGGGGCCAATACAGATTTTGGTTTTATAAGGTTTCTTAGGAGAATCGCATGAAATCGGGTGTGTCAAGGGTGTAGGCAATTCTCCATGCCCAATACAGTCACTATTCATGAAATGCTGGCTATTATGAGAGGTGGTAAATGATCAATAAAATGGTGAACATACACACACATACTTGTGTGCAAATATATATGTAAGAATTATATATTTATGTACACGTCACATTGGTCTGTCCACGTATTATCTACCCATCTATCCACTTATCATGCTACCTATAATCACTCATGATCTTCGACTACGGTTGGTTTCTTCACCTGCTTGAGGTGAGATTCCCAGGGTAGCTGACTCACAGGGAGGCTGATTCTCCTGTCCAAGGCTGCCCAGTTTGTTGGCGGGCGGCAGCCACGGTGACTCAGGGCTGTCCCCTCTTGCTGTCTCAGGCGGTGCGTTTGCTGTGGCTGCCAGAGGCGAGGTGGAGGAGGGGGGAGTGGGCTGCACAGCCAATTAGACCGAAGTGACATTTAAGTATTCAGGATGGTGGAGACCGTGCGTGGATTCCCTTGCCCAGAGATGCTGTTCCTGAATAGTCACCTACGCTGATTACTCGCCAGAAGAAATATTATACGCTCCCACTGTAGACAGCACGGTGAACGACTGCAACAGGCTCCGAGACTCCTAGACTCTCAGGGTGATCGTGTAGAAGTTGCAGGATTCAAATGTTCATCCTTGTCTCCTTTCCCCTGCTCACACCCACCTTTCCAGCAGCGTCTGCTAAAGCCTGTGCTTCTCCTTCCAACTTAGGGCATCTGGACACACACACACACACACACACCACCTTATGGCATCTGGAGCCCCCTGGACACACACACACACACACATTCACACACACAGGCTGGTAGGATATCAATTGGTAGGATCACAACTTGGCACATCCACTAAAGTGAGATATGCAAATAAGCCAGGACCAGCAATTCCTTCCCTAACCATGTACCCAGCAGGCATGCATACTCACATTGACCTACAGACATGTACCAGAAGGTATCAGAATATTCTAAAATGTTAATAGCAATCCATTCATATTAGCCCCACACTGGAACCTACCCACATGTCCACCAACAGAAAAATGATGATATATCCATGTAACAAAATATATTCATACTGGATTATTAACAAGCAAATTATTGCTAATTGCAAAAGACATGAAGTTATAAACAAATGCTGAGCAAAAGAAGCCACACAAACACTGAATGATTCCATTTATATGAAGTCCAAAAGCACATAAAACTGGTTTATGTGCTACAAGTTAGCACAGCAGTGGAGGCTGAAACGGGCGTGATGGGTGCTGGGGGCAGGTGATGCTCTGTGTTTTGATGTGGATGTTGGTTATATGGATGTGTGTTTAGTGAAAATTCATCAGGCTGAGCTCTTAGGATATGAACACTGTGGTAGGTACATTATCCTTCCAAAAAAATCTACTTTAAAAGAAATCAGTGATTATTGGGCATATACCTCAAGAAAACCAAAACTGAAAGAGACACATGTACCCCAATGTTCACTGCAGCACTATTTACAATAGCTAAGACATGGAAGCAACCCAGATGTCTATCAACAGGTGAATGGATAAAGAAGCTGCGGTACCTACATACAATGGAATATTACTCAGCCATGAAAAAGAACACATTTGAGTCAGTTCTAATGAGGTAGATGAACCCATAGCCTATTATACAGAGTGAAGTGAGTCAGAAAGAGAAAAACAAATGTTGTATATCAACACATTTATATGGAATCTAGAAATATGGTACTGATGAACCTATTGGCAGGGCAGCAATGGAAACACAGACGTACAGGACAGACTGCTGCACACAGTGGGGAAGGAGAGGGTGGGATGAACTGAGCGAGGATACGGAAACATACATATCACCGTATATAAAATAGATAGCCAGTAGGAATTTGCTGTATGACACAGGAAGCTCAAATCAAGTACCCTGTGACAACCAAGAGGGGTAGGATGGGGCGGGAGGTGGGAGGGACAGAGGTTCAAGAAGGAGGGGACATGTGGATACCTATGGTTGACTCATGTTGATGTATGGCAGAGACCAACACACTATTGTAAAGCAATTATCCTCCAATTAAAAATAAATTCAAAAAAAATCAGCAAGGAAAAGATGAACCATTAACACATGGTGTTAAAATAAAATCTCAGCCAATATTGACATCCCAGGTATCCATTTCTAAATGCTTCACACAGTCCAGAGGGACAGTGCCTTCAGGGGAAAGGGGAGAGCCAGGCTGTGTCTGCTCGGGTGTGTATAGGTGGCTGAGTGACAAGAGGTGTAGGCTGAGGGCTGAGCTCTGAGCCGGAATAGGCACTGGGAAGGCGTATGAGTGGCTGAGGCTCCAACAGTGCAGGCAGGTCAGTCCAAGTATCCACAGCAACTGCTCCGAGCGTGGGATTTCTGTGGCTAATGCCAGTGCCCTAAAAGTCACTTGTGGATGGATGTACAGCGGGGAAGGGAAAGGAGGATGGGATGGTTTTCTGAACACGTGTGGGACCTATCTCACTCCCAGCCTCCTCTCAGCATCCCTGCAGGGTCCACCTTGTCACCCACCTCTCACAAGTGAGGACGCAGACACCCAGAGGGGCAGAGGACCTGTGTCAGGGACACACAGCCATGGCATCCATGGTGCGGATGCCCAGGCACTGGACATGATTCGGGGACCACGAAAGAGACACAGAGCAGAGGGAATCCAAATTCCAACTCTACCCTTTACGGCTTTGTTGGGTGACCTTGGGAAGTGACTCCAACCTTATCTTCCTCATGTGTAAAATGGGGACAATAGTAACAATACCAGCTGACACGGGCCAAGCCCTTTCTATGTGCCTGATGCCGGTCTAAGCCTAAGAACCCAGGAGGTGGGTACTCTCTTGGTGTTTCATTGATTCCAATGGGCATTTCTTCACATTGTAACGAACATCTTTGAAATCAGAATGGGTTTTGCACTCGTGGACAGGTGACAGTTTCCCAGGCACGGCCTTTCTCTGGAGTACACAGAAGAAATGACACGTGTTCTAGTCGACAGCATCCTTGATTTAATCGAGTTTCGGATCAGCCGCATTTCTGCAGATGAGGCTCTGAGAGGTAAAGTCAGCCTGGGATTTGAACCCAAGCAGGTTGGCCCCAGGGTCTATGTTCTTAACTCCCATCTTCTGAGTTTTAACAGTTTTTTTCATGCTCCAACACATCATTGGCCCTCAGTAAATTGTGGCTGTAATATTGCTACTAACATCACCGATAGCAATGAAGATTAATGAGCTCCGCTGCTAGCAGTCAGTCTGGAGGTCAAGAGAAGGTGTTTCAGAGGCTTATGGATATATTCAGAACCTCTCTAGCTTCTGGGGGGTAGGACCAAGAGTTAGCGTACACACAGCATCTCTCTCTGCAACAAAGATCGTGTTCCTCCTAGAAGAAGAGCAAGGACTGGGAATTTCCCATCTTATCTACAAGTCACTGTCCCTCCCAGCCCTGACCCCAGGCAGCTCATAGAAGGCTGTTTTTGATCCCACATCCCAGGTGACACAGTAAACCTTTGGTGTGGCAAGTGTAAGATTTCTATTGTAAACCGGCCTAAAAGAGGCTTGTCAGAACCGATCAGATAAAACCATCCAGTGGGTTTCTCTCCAAGGGCCTCTGTCCAAACTGGCTCATTCTGCCAAAACAGTGACTGGGAAAGAAATCTGAACACCATAGCAGCTGTTTCCTTTCTCTCCCACAAACTCCTCACCATCAAAGCCAGGGAGCCAAGCCAGTGTGAATGGTGGGGAGTGGGGGTGGGGGGCAACCTTCTCTGAAGACTGACAGACCGGTTCCCAGCCCATCTCTGCCCCCTCTGCGCCCACACGCCCTGGGGACTCACTGTGGCTCACCTGTGTTCCCACCGGTAACTGGTCAATTCAGTACCCGTCCCCCAAAGATATCCACAGGCTTCCCTGGTGACGCAGTGGTAAAGAATCCACTTGCCAATGCAGGAGACATGGCAGAAGCAGGAGACAGGGGCTCAATTCCTGTGTCAAGATTCCCTGGGGAAGGAAATGGCAACCCACTCCAGTATTCCTGCCTGGAAAATTCCATGGACAGAGGAACCAGGCAGACTACAGTCCATGGAGTTGCAAAGTCAGACATTACAGAGCATGCATGTGCAAAGAATATTTACGCGCAAAAGAGATTCTGCAGCTGTGATTTAATTAAGGTTCTTGAGGTGGGGAGATTACTCTGGAGGGTCAGGGTGGGCCCAACATGTCATCACAAGGGTCCTTGTAAAAGGAAGGCAAGAGTTGAGTGAGGGAAGGTGGCAAGTGAACTGGAAGGCAAAGGAGAGGCAGAGGGAGATCTGAGGATGAGGACGGAAGAGGAGGCTGAGTGACGTGACGTGAGAAGGACTGAATCAATCTTTGCTGGCTGTGGGGATGGAGGAAGGGGCTGCAAGCCAAGGGATGCAGGCAGCCAAGAGAAGCTGGAAAAGGCAAGGGGTAGGTTCTCCCCTAGGACCTCCACCTCTCTCCCTGAACAGAATGCAGTGCTGTCCAAGCCCTGATTATAACCCTGTGAGACTCATTTTGGACTTCCAACCTTCAGAGCTATACGTTTTTGTTGTTCCAAGCCACTGAGTTCGTGGTAATCTTACTGCAGCAAGCAACTTACTTAGGGGTAGTAAGTCGTATTGCAGACGGGCTATGAGGAGGAAATGGGATCACGGAAGTACAGTGCTTGGCCCAGCGACTGGCCAGAAAGTGTACTCCTTGAACATGGCTCATATCATGCCTAATAATGTTAGTGCTATTTCTAATATTATTATGCCTAATAATATTCTAATATTACCACTAATAATAATGCTGAAGGAAATGGCAACCTACTCCAGTATTCTTGCCTGGAGAATCCCAGGGATGGGGGAGCCTGGTGGGCTGCCGCCTATGGGGTCACACAGAGTCAGACACGACTGACGCGACCCAGCAGCAGCAGCAGCCTGTCTGGATGACCGTGCCGCCCCTCATGGCCACTTTGCCTCTCCCAATTCATTTTCCATCCAGAACTCTGAGTGGTGGCTTCAAAATGCAAAGCTGACCAGGTCACTCCCCCACTACAATGGCTTCCCACTGCCCAACAGTGGACACAGACCTGACTCCTCCAGCGCCCAAAGGCCCTGCAGAGTCTGGCCCCTGAAGATGGCTCACCCCTTTTGCTCACAGAGCTCCAGCCACAGCGGCCTAGCTCAGGGCCACTGCCCACTGGTTCATCTTCTCGGCCCGCGACGCTGTCCCCATCTGGCCTCAGAAACCTCCCAGTCAGGCCCCTTCTCCCATCGGCCCCTGTGGCACCAGGCACTCCATCTTTGCAGCCCTTGTTGTGGTTGCCATTGCACATGGGTCAGCTGGAGTCTTTGATTATGAGCCGTCTCTCCCTCCGGACTGTACACGCCACGAGGGCAGGGTCTAGCCTACCTGGCTGCCGCTGTCCTCCCAACATACAAAGCTGCTGAAGGATGGAGAGATGCGATGCTACGGGTGCCTCCCATGGCCAGGCCTCTTCTTCCAGGGTTTCTGGGTATGGGATCCCCACCAGAGCATACATATCACAGCCAACCAAACAAAAACACCTTCTCAGGGTCCTGTATCTTTACTTTTCTTGGCTTGTTTTGCTTGTGGGCTTTTTTGGGGAGTTCTAAAGGGCTCTGGATGAAAATAACAATTGGTCCTTTTAGGAAGGAAGGGGTGTTGGACTTTTGGGCAGGCTCAGTCTTACATTTGGATGTCCCTCGACCAGGCGCGTAGGGTCTCCTCTGCCACACCTGGTCCACTTCTTGCAGTGACACCACCTGCCTGGACCTCACAGGTATTTAAGCACTGGAGCAGTGGCCGACAAACTTGAGTGTGCATGAGAATCCCCCTGGAAGAGCTTAGGAAAACAAAGATGGCTATTCCCACCCGCAAGAGATTCCGATTCTGGGAGTCCAGGGTAAGCCTTGAGAATGTGCTTTTCTGACAAGTTCCCAGGTGATGCTATTAATAAAATGGGTGATCTGGGGACCCCACTTTTGAGACCTGTCATTCAAGCCAATCTTGTTTTACTGAGACCCAGAGTTCACAATCACAATCCCTTTAGTGAGTGCCATGTGGACCTGGTAGTGTTCTAGGTGTAATAGATACAGTGAGTGAGGTGCACCCTCTTCTTCTGGGTCTGATGTGATAGAGGAGAATTTAGGTGATAAATAAGGAAGCCAGCAAATTGATGAGAGGAATGAGTGCTATGAACAGAATGAACTTATTGGGAAAAACATGGTGGGGCTAGGAACCTTCTAGGCTAGGACCCTCAGGAAAAGCTGCTCCAGGCAATGGCATGCTGAGACAAAAGAAATAAGCCTTGTGGATATCTGGGAGACAAGGCCTCCAGGCTAAGGGGCCAGCAGGTGCAAAGGCCCTGAGGCAGGACCAATGCAGCACACTCGATCACATAGCCCAAGCCATATGGTCGGACTCTAGAGAGCATCTAGAGGTGTCTGCCCTCCCCAAGTGTTGATCCTCCAGATAAAAGAAACAGCTGGGTGGGAACCATCCTCAGCTCTGCCTGATTTTAGCTGGTTTTAAAGTCAGCTATTATTTTAAAAACACTGGGTTCCGTCAGAAGGGATTTACAGCCCCTCAGCTGCTCCTCCTCCTCACTTGCTTCTCAGCATCCCCAATCTCTCAAAACTCAAAACCCACTTAATTGCCCTCTGCGCTTCCTCCTTCCCTTGAGCAAATAAATCACACGCCCAGTGATAAGTTGCTGCTCTATCAAATTCCAGCCGCAGGCAGTCTCTAACTTCCAAGTCCTTTGAGAATCTAACACCGAGGATATTAAACTTTGGAACTCTGGGGCTTTATATGTATATAAAAAAGGCAGGTTAGCTTTCCCATAAAAATGGGAAATGCCAGAAAGCAAGTGAGAAATGCCAGCTGTGTGCCACCTGCTTAACCCGACATGCATCCAGGAAATGAAGAGTTATAGAGCTCCATTAAGTAAGGGGCTGGCTGGGGAAGGCTCATGTCCCAGCCAGGCAAGAAAGATGACAGGGACCCTCAAGGCCTCGGAATATGCAGAGCAGGAACCAGCAGTGCTTGAAAGCAGGGCTTTGGCTTTTTCATTTATTTTTGCAAATGCACCACCCCTAACCCCACCCCAGCCTTTGATACCCTGCCATGCTTGGAAAAGTGGGAAGGAAAAGGAAGCTTATAATCTCCACCTCACTGGATTCCTCTCTCTGATTTTGCTAAATTCAGAGAGGCCAAGTGTTGAATGCTCTGGGCCCTACAAGGACTGAGATGGGGGTCCTGTTCATTTTAAGAGGTGCCCCTGCCCCCGACTGTGACATTCTGTCCTCCCTGGTCTGCGTCTTCTGAGGGAGGGAGTGTTCCTGGGGCACAGGCATCCAGCTGGGGAGGGTTGGGCCTCTAGTTCACTGCAAAACTTCTGGCTGCTTCCTTTGCCTCTCATCACAGTGTGTGGTCCAGCCACTGCCCAAGACCTGCTCTTCTGACTTTATCCAAAGACATCCAAGGAATCTTCCTCCCGGACTCTACAGTATCTTTTCTCAGTATCACCTAAAGTTCAGTGAGGATTTCACTCGGTACCCCTCATGTTGCAATCATTCCAAAACCACCTAAAGACTTTCGCCAGATTGGCCGGCTCATATTATTTATCACTTGCTAATAGTTTTCCTTTAGGTGCACTGTCTCTGAAAAATAAGTGTACTTTAGAAAGAAAATTTGTCATTACCTTTTATAACTATCAGAAGGAAAGTCAGAATTTCTAGCCCCAAATAAATGTAAAAATATACATACAATGAAAACAAACCCACTAAAAAGAAAAATTAAACCCTTGCTTGGCATCATGGCTTGCCAAATGGTTGAAACTTAAAGCCTCCTCTTTTTGTTTAAATGTTCAGCAAGTAAGAGTTCAGTTCAGTTCAGTTCAGTCGCTCAGTCGTGTCCAACTCTTTGCGACCCCGTGAATCGCAGCACGCCTGGCCTCCCTGTCCATAGAACTCCCGGAGTTTACTCAAATTCATGTCCATCGAGTCGGTGATGCCATCCAGCCATCTCATCCTGTCGTCCCCTTCTCCTCCTGTCCCCAATCCCTCCCAGAATCAGGGTCTTTTCCAATAAGTCAACTCTTCGCATGAGGTGACCAAAGTACTGGAGTTTCAGCTTCAGCATCAGTCCTTCCAATGAACACCCAGGACTGATCTCCTTTAGTATGGACTGGTTGGATCTCCTTGCAGTCCAAGGGACTCTCAAGAGTCTTCTCCAACACTGCAGTTCAAAAGCATCAATTTTTCGGCGCTCAGCTTTCTTCACAGTCCAACTCTCACATCCATACATGACCACTGGAAAAACCCAGATAATCACAATGGTGTGATCACTCACCTAGAGCCAGATATCCTGGAATGGGAAGTCAAGTAGGCCTTAGTAAGCATCATTACGAACAAAGCTAGTGGAGGTGATGGAATCCAGCTGAGCTATATCAAATCCTGAAAGATGAAGCTGTGAAAGTGCTGCACTCAATATGGCAGCAAATTTGGAAAACTCAGCAGTGGCCACAGGAGTGGAAAAGGTCAGTTTTCATTCCAGTCTCTAAGAAAGGCAATGCCAAAGAATGCTCAACCTACTGCACAATTGCACTCATCTCACGCACTAGTAAAGTAATGCTCAAAATTCTCCAAGTCAGGCTTCAGCAATATACATGAACTGTAAACTTCCAGATGCTCAAGCTGGTTTTAGAAAAGGCAGAGGAACCAGAGATCAAATTGCCAATATCCGCTGGAGCATCGATAAAGCAAGAGAGTTCCAGAAAAACATCTATTTCTGCTTTATTGACTACTCCAAAGCCTTTGACTGTGTGGATCACAATAAACTGTAGAAAATTCTGAAACTAAGGGTTAGGAAGGTATTAAATACCAGAAGTGAATGAAAAGTTTCTCCTAAATGTCATCAGGATAGAGAGAGAATTAAGAGGAAAATCATGCTCCCACTAGTGGTTCAACATTATCTGGGGCTGGTGGTACCTGTCCTAACTTCTGGGAAATCTGGGCTCATTTAATCCTTAGGCCTGACAACCTTCCCCTCCTGCCAATTAGGTATTAACAGGGAGGAGCTTCCCAGGTGGCTCAGTGAATAAAGAATCTGCCTGCAATGCAGGAGACACGGGTTTGATCCCTAGGTTGGGAAGATCCCTTGGAGTAGGAAATGGCAACCCACTCTAGCATTCTTGCCTGGGAAATCCCATGGACAGAGGAGCCTGGAGGGTTACAGTTCATGGGGTTGTAAAGTCAGACACGACTGAGCACGCACACATACACACAGGCCAGGTATGTGCAGTGACAAGATAAAACAATCATTTCCTTGGTGATGGAGTTGATGTTCTTGTGGGGGAGACAGATGACAGACACACAGAATAATTGTAGGTGATGATGAGGGCAATGAGGAGGTACATGTGGGGTCAGGCAGACCATGAGGACGGAGAGGGTGCCTCCGTGAACAGGTGAGCAGGGTGCACAGCAGGGAGCCCTTCCAACCACATCCTGTTCCTTTGTTTCAGGGCAAGGACTGTGGAGTGACTTCTGGCAACATCCAATCAAATGCCCCTGACCTAATCTCTCCAAGGAGGGCAGGCAATGTCATCTTTATGAAGACAACCATCTACCTGAGGCTTCCCTGGGGACCAAGACAGAGCCAAAAGGTTCCCAGGCATCATGACACTGAATACTTCTATTAACTCTGCAAAATAGATCTGGTTAGTCCCTTTGTATAGATGAGGAAGCTGAGGCAATGAGTCAGTCTGTCCCTTCCTAGCTGTGTGGTCTTAGGCAAGTTACCTGAAACCTTTGGAACTCAGAGTGCTTTGTGAACTGTGAGGCGAAGTGATTCTGGAAAAGGGTTGGTGATCTGTGTGAGTAGGAGTGTGATCTCTAGGTACACTTAGCTGCCTGGAGCTGATGGTGGTCTCTCTACTCGGCGCTGAGCTGAGACCCTGTCACGCCAGTCTGCACGGGAGGGGAGGCTCTATGCTACAAATGGAAAAAATTATGTGCAGGAAGGTTAAGTAACCTGCCCAGGGCCCAAAGTCAGTGGGCAACAGGATCAGGACCCAAGTCCAGGTCTCAAATCGTCTTTCCAGGATTTCTTAAGATCCCCTGGGAAAAGGATGTTTTCACAGAGCAGGAACTGGCAGAGCCCAGCTTAGAGGACCTGACCTTGGAAACCTTTGTTTATCCACTGAGCTGAGACTCTCCCTCCCTTCCCAACTCTAGGCCTCTTCTTCCACCCTTTCAATTCAGGGCCAGCCCATGTTTGGCCTCATCACCCACTTTGTTGCTTCTGTTTGGGAACTCCCAGCTGCCACCCAAAGACAGGCAGGGCAGGCTGCAGGGAGCTAGACCATGGGAGAGGATCTGGAGAACTTCTAGATGCATCCATGCAAGCCAAGTCCAGTGGGCATTACGCATGGGCCAGGTCTGGGGAGGAGCTCAGGACATGCTTCTAGAATGGGTGAATGGATGAACAAAGAAATGAGGGACTCCCACCACTTTCCTTCTTCCCATCGCCTGTGGGACCTGGGTCAACCGTGCTCCAGGCCAAAGCAGGTCTTCCCTACCAGCTCAGCACATGAAACTGATTTATGTGTCAAACCAGACCCGCTCAGCAAGGAAGCTTCAGGTCTCATCCCTGCCCAAGGCTGCCCGTGGCAGAAAACAACTGGACCAACCCAGGTCCTTCCCTCCGGGGCTGGATATCAAAACTCAGCTGACCAGAACCACATTTTTGTAAACTGAACAGTCAACTGAATGACTGTTTTTAAAGTGTATACATACACCACCTAATTCATATGCATTAAAACTCACAGAGAAGATAGACTCCAAGGTGTTAGCAGGCCTAGTCCCGGGGTGTGGGATTAGAAGCTTTGCAAGAAATTTTTTCTCCCTGCTTATCTCTCTTTCCTAATTTTTCTCCAATAAACATGTATTACTTTTGTAAAATGAGAAAAAAGGAAAAAAGCAACTTTGAGTCAGACTTAAATGAAACTAGACACATGTTTATGCTATAGACAGTTTGGAAAATATTGCATGGGTGACAGACTGAAGTGAGAAAGCAGAGTGGGAACCAAATTCCTCCTCCCAGGAGCCCAGCCTCACCTGGAAGGCTCTCTGGCTGTGACTCTCGGGGCAGAAAGCAGTCTCCTGCTTCCCTGTCTCCTGCACAGGGTTTACAGCCCAGTCAGGGCACACAGCCAGTGACTGGCCCTTACCTGAAAGTCCCAATGGATCTCCTTCCCTCTGAAAAAATTGCATCCCTAATGAGGAAGATGAATTTGACTATTTGATATTTTAAAAAATTCTATCGGAGTCTAGTTAGTTTACAATGTCATGTTAGTTTCAGGTGTATGGAAAAGTGAAAGTTAATACACATACAGACATACACTCTTTTTCAGATTCTTTTCCCATATAAACCACTAGAGAGTATTGAGTAGAGTTCTTATGCTGTAAAGCAAGTTATCATTAGCTATCTATTTTATATATCAGTTCAGTTCAGTCTCTCAATCGTGTCTGACTCTTTGTGACCCTATGGACTGCAGCACCTCAGGCTTCCCTGTCCATCACCAACTCCCAGAGCTTGCTCAAACTCATATGCATCGAATCGGTGATGCCATCCAGCCATCTCATCCTCTGTAGTACCCTTCTCTGCTTACCTTCAATCTTTTCTAACATCATGGTCTTTTCTAATGAGTCAGTTATTTGTACCTGTTGGCCAAAGTATTGGCGATTCAGCTGCAGCATCAGTCCTTCCAATGATGGGTTGATTTCCTTTAGGAATGACCAGTTTGATCTCCTTATAGTAGTGTGTCCATGTCAATCCCAGTCTTCCAATTTATCCCTTCCCTGCGCCTACCCCCTAGTAACTGTAAGTTTATTTTCTACATCTGTAGCTCTATTTCTGTTTTGTGGATAAGTTCATTTGTACCCACCTCCCCCCGCCTTTTTTTTTAAAGATTCCACATGTAAGCACTATCATATGGTATCTGTCCTTCTCTGCCTCACTTCACTCAGTCCGACAAAGTGACTGTGGCGCTGGTAAAGGAGACAGGGCAGACAGATGAGTGGTGTGTGTAACCCCATAACATAGTTGTGTCCTTTCCACCCTTGGGAAGGGAAGGAGGAGGAGGAAGGGAAGAGAGGGAGGAGAAAAGGGGGAAGAGGGAAAGAGAATATGTGTAGAAATTTCTAGAGCCGTGGGGGTCTCGTCCTTCATGGAAGAGACGGGGAAACCAAAAAGCAGGAGGGGGATGGAATTTCCCAAGGCCATGCTTCGAATGGCATAGCTAAGCTGGAACCCAGACCTGTCCGAGATGAAACCGTGGGCTCATAGCCACAGAGCCATGCTGCCTCCTAAGAATAAGCAATATCATTCATCGAACCTTCCCGTGAGCATTCTGCTAAAGGTTTTGCATGCATGATCTTATTTAGTCTTACTCTTAACCTTGACCCTTTTCAGGAGGTATCGTTCCTACTTCACAGATGGAAAAACTGAGACTCGGACTGGTGAGGTCGTTTGCTAAGCTTACACAGCTAAGAAACATGATGCAGAACCAGCATTCTCCCCTTGGTCTATCTGACATGTGGATCTTGCTCTCAATCTCTAAGCTACTTGACCTCTTCGGGAAATGGAAAGAACAGAGGCTGAGGGCTGAGGAAACCAATGTTTTCGAGCTCCTGAGACAAGTCTGGTGTCTGTCTCCCCCTCTCCAGAGACCTGGGGGGTGGGGAAGGGGACTTTTCTTTCCTACTTTCCCAACATCCATTTGGGACTTCCCTGGTGGTCCAGCGGCTAAGACTCTGTGCTCCCAATGCAGGTGGTCCAGGTTCCATTCCTGGTCAAGGAATGAGATCCCACATGCCACAACCAAGAGTTCGTATTGGTGTTGTTGCTTAGTTGCTAAGTCATGTCTGACTCTTGGGGACCCCATGGACTGTAGCCTGCCAGGCTCCTCAGTCCATGGGATTTCCAGGGCAAGGATACTAGAGTGGGTTGCCACTTCCTTCTCCAGGGGATCTTCCTGACCCAGGGCTCAAACCCTTGTCTCCTGAACTGGCAGGCAAATTCTTTACCACTGAACCACCAGGGAAGCCTATAGTTCACGTACTTCAACTAAAAGATCCTTCAGCATGCTGCAAGATCCGGTGCTGCCAAAATAAATAAATGTGCTAAAAACTTCTTAGAAAGTGAGCAGAGAGGGAACATACCTCAATAATAAAGGCCATATATGACAAAAACCCAAGCTACTTTTAACACCTTTAAATAAAAGTTTAAAAAATTCAAGAGACAAATGGTATTTTGTGACCTGTGAAAACTACATGAAATTCAAATTTCTGTGAAATAATGTTTTGTCGGCACACAGCCACACCCTTTGTTTCCATATTGTCTGTGGACACGTCTGTGTCACAGCGGAAGAGTCCAGTAGTTGTGACAGAGACTGAAGACACAGCTGAAATATCTCCTATCTGACTCATCACAGAAAATGGCTGTTGACCTTTGTTCTAAGAAACTGGAGTGGCTCAGCAGAAATTGGGCTGCTAGGTCTAGGAGTTTGACAAATTTGAACCATTCTCTGCTTTGAGAACCGGGTATGGTCAAGGTCAAGTGGGTTTTCCATTCATTCATTCCCTCATTCATTCATTCAACCATTCACCATCCATCCACGCCCTGAGCCAACACTCCCCTCCAGGTGTGGGTGAGGTGGTGTCACAGGTGCAGGGGCACAGCTCTCTGCTGGGGATTCAGCCACACGAACATGGGAGAAGGCAAGAGTCTGGGGCCAGTGTAAACGCAGGGTAGAAACCTCTCTGCAAGCTAAGTTCCACAGCAGTGGAGATGGATGCACTGCCCGCTGCCACCCCCATCTGGAGGGAGGCTCCATCAAGCACCCACCCGAGCCTGACATGCCGTGACTCTAACTGGGAAGCACAAGCCAAGTTCATGTCACACAATTTACATGCTTCTGAGTTTCCTACCTCTTCTGCCATTTCCTGCCTGATTCCCCACACCATACCCTACCAGAGCCCTCCCAGGTGGCTCCTGGGCATGAAATTAGCTGGACAAATGTGCACCGGAGTGAGGTAAATCCCAAATTGCTTTAGAATGCCTTTCTTGCAGACCACTGGTTTGGACAGGGCCAGCAGGGTGAGATTACCTGATCCGTTGCCAGCAAAGGATCCTTGTAGCAAAGGACATGTCTGTGTATACTGATATGTGCATGTGCTTTGTTTCTATGGGTTTAAGTGCCTCTGCTTATATGCATGCGGATGTGCATAGGAATATGTGTATATTGTTTACATGTGAGTGAATTCATGAGTGTATGTGTGCAAGAAAGCAGTAGTATGTGTATATACTTGTGTATATGTGGGTGGGGGGGTGTCTTTGCATTTATGAGTACACTTGTATAGAGTCTACCTATGGATATGTTTTTTGTGACTAGAATTGGGGAAAGGAATGTAGGTACAGTCATGCCAGCTGCAGAACTGGCCACAGCCTCTCTCTCTCCTCCCCCCCGCCCCCCACCCCTGCCTTGAAAAGCACTCTCTTCATTTCCCTCAGCCTCTGGAAAGCTTCAATGAAAACCTCAATTTTTTTGTCTGAAAACTGGAGGCTCAGGTTACCAGGGACTGGAGATAGTGAGTGACTGTTAATGGGTACAGAGTTTCTTTGTGAGGTGATAAGATGTTCTAACATCATATAGTAACATTTCATGAAATGTAATCTATAAAACTATTGAATAACTGTGTTGTACATCTTGCAGAGTCAGAAGGACTTAGCAAGTGAACAACAACAATGTTGTATATATGAAACTAATATAATATTGTAAATCAACTATACTTCAATAACATTAGATTTGGTGACAGTTTCATAGCTTTGTAAATAAATTACAAGCCACTGAACTGTATGGATAATATATATAGATTTTATCTATCTAGACAGATAGATACAAAATCAATAAAGCTGTTTAAAAAAGAAAAAACTGGAAGTTCACAAAAATTTCCACTCTCCCACTCACTTATTCTCACTACATTTACAGAGGAGCCCTGGTCTGGGGGAAAAAAATAAATCCTGATTTCTCAGCCTGGGAAGAAATTTTACCAGGGAGGGATTGCCTCAACTTTCTAGAACCCATGGCTTTGCCAGGCTGACAGCAAGGAATTCTGCGTCCTCTGCACTTGAAGCTTTGTAGACAAATCTACAACACTGAGAGGGGGTTAAGACAGGCTGGATGGACAGAATCACTGGGATGAACACTGGCAGGGAAATGAACTACCATCTCATTACCCCGAGAGAAACGGAGAATCCAGACACAGGGGAGTGCACTGGGAGAAGTCAGAAACAGAAATAGGTGAAACAGAAAAAGAGGGTCGAGAGGAGAGAACTCACCAGGGAGGCAGCTGTGTACAGCAGTTAAGAGCTCAGAATTTGGAGTTGGGCAGAACTAGGCTCCAGATCCATGCCTGGAACTCTTATGTTAAAAGCCTCTGGACAGGTTACTAAAGATAAAAAATGTGGGTGGACAAGGCAGAAACTACCTTATAGGTTTGGAGGTATTAAATTAAAAAACTCTTGCATGGAAGACAAAAGGTCCTATGCTCACCAAGTTCAGTGTCCTATTGCTCCCTTCCAACTCCCCTGGAGACCACTTGTCGGTCTCTGTAGGTATGCAGCCCCACGTGACTGGTTCTGGGTCAACGGAAAGAGACCCCTGGAACTTTCTGGTTGCGGTACAGAGAAGCCTGTGGCTGAGTCTGCTGCTTCTTTTCTTTTACCACGGTCAATGTGGAGGCCCCATGATGACAGGGTAGAGTTACAAGACTGGAGTTTCCTGGATCCCTGAATGACTGCATGGAAGACAGCTCCCCTGGAGCACTGACCAACCTATAGCAAATTCAAGTGAGTGAGAAACTTTGAGTAAGCCCAAGAGATATCAGGGTTCTTTGTCACTGCAGCATAAACCTATCCCATCCTGACTATAGTTTCTGGTTAGCAGGTAATTGATGCAATCCACCAACTCAATGGAAAAGACCCTGATGGTGGGAATGATTGAAGGCAAAAGGAGAAGAGGGCGGCAGAGGATGAGATGGTTGGATGGTATCATCAGTTCAAGGGACATGGACTTGGGCAAATTCCAGGAGATAGTGAGGGACAGGAAGAACTGTTATGCTGCAGTCCACGAGTCGCAAAGAGCTGGACACAATTTAGCAACTGAACACCACCACAGTAATTAGTAGGAGGGAAAGGTCTGCAGGTGTAGGGCTTTCCCAGCAGGTAGGACAGGTACCACCAGCCCCAAAGAGTACTGACTGACACAGCAATGAAGTGAGTGAGGGCCTAAGAAAACAAAAATAGACACAATAGTAAAATAAAAATAAGATACTCTTGCTAGGGCCACAGCAACCATCACCAGGGAAACCAGTCTCTGAGATGAGAACTGTGCTTTCCTCTCTGCTGAAGAAGCATGGTTCTTTACCAAATGGCCCACAGATACCTCCATTTGTCTATAACTTGGCAGTGGTTTTAAAGAAGCAGAGGCAAATGGGAACCTATGCTCAGCAAGATTCTATTTCATGTTTTTGTTAATAGCTTTCTCCTGCTTTGCACAGATGGAAAACAAGTCATCCCAGGGATGTGACCTCACCTCTCAATCATTTAAAAACAGAAAATAAATGTCCAGAGAGATTAAAAACACAGGTTCTGTGCCCCAAAGCATTGTCACATGACAATGTGGCATCTTCATGGGAAAGATGAAAACTCCATGTAATCCTATTACAAATATTTCCACTAGTTACCTAGCCTCACTTTTGTAATCTGTTTCAATGGAAAGTCCTGCTGTTCCCCACAAGCCAATTTAGAAGGTACAGGAACAAAATGTAAGTTTGTGCCAATTTCTCAAAATGGGCGAGAATCGTCACTTGAGTTCATCTGGGGTTCTTTTTTCCCCTTAAGTTCTTAACTCCAGGGCATGAAGAGAATTCCTTTCCAATATTCACACAGGTAATCTTGCCCTTCCAGGCCTCCTTAACTCCCAGAGGCACTCTAGTTTTTATCGGCAAAGCTTCCAGGGCAAAGATGCAGGGAACTTGACAAGCAAAGGCCCGGCCACCTTGACACCCAAGGTTCATGTGCTTTGAGATGCTATAGGGAGGTTTGTGGGAGGGGATGCCCAGGGCTGGGGCTGGGATGCATATAAGAGAAGTGAGGACCAGCCAGGTCATTCAGTCTATACAGCTCAGGACCAGAGTCTTGACCTCATATCAGTCCCTATCTGGTCCTCTGTGCTACATCAGTTCATGCACGCTGCCTGAATGGGTCTCGTTGGCCCCATTTTACACCAAGGAAATGGAAGTTCAGGGTTTAATTCAAACCCTGGAGCCAGCATGTGGACATGCTACTTCTTCTACCCAAGAGTAGAACCCAGACCATTCTGTTTCCATGTCTTCATCTTTTCCCATCAGATCACTCCAGCCTCCTGCTCAAACTGAGTTGTGCTTCTTTTGCTCACACTCAGAGAACCCTGGACAAATAACAAAACTTCTTGGACAGAATTATAGAGAAAATTTGTGTCCCTCAACCTAAAATTCATAAGTTGAAACCTAACGGCCAATGTGATGGTTCTTGGAAGTGGGGCCTTGGGGAGTTGATTAGATTATGAGAGTGAAGCCCGCATGAATAGGACCAGTGCCCAGAGCTCCCTCACCCCCTCCATCACATGAGGTTACAGTGATAAGACAGTCATCTATGAACCTGGAATTGGGCTCTCACCAGACACTGAATCTGCCAGTGCCTTGTTCTTGGACTTCTCAGCTTCTGGAACTATTTGAGAAATTAATGTCTGCTGTTTATAAGCCACCCAGTCTGTGACATTTTGTTACAGCAGCCAGAGCAGACTAAAATAGAGTCTGATCTATAACATGGAGAAGAATAATCATTCATTTCTCAGGGTGGCTGTGAGCATTCAGTAACAAAGTATCATGTTATAGATCCCACATGTCACAACTAAGAGTTTGCATGTTGTAACTGAAAGATCCTGCATGCCATAACTAAAAGTGATCTTGAGTACTGCATCTAAAGCTCCTGAGTGTCACAACTAAGACCTGGTGCAGCCAAATAAATAAATAAAAGTAAATATTAAAAAATTCCAAAGTAATAGGCTTGGCATAGTGCCTGGCACACAGTAAAACTCAATAATCATTTATCCTTGAGGGTCAAGAGACCTCACACTTTTGTGCCCATTGTACATGCTCCAGTTGACACCACGTGTACCAACTCAACTGAACTGTTGTTACTTTTCTAAATGTCGCATCTTGTTTCTACTACCTTCTTGCCTTTGCCTATACTGTTCCCTTCATCAAGAACACCCTTTCTCTATTTCTTCCAAATGTCTTATTCTTCAGGACATAGCCCACCTCCCTGCTCCTTGAATTCTCATCACACTTTGTACACTTGTTTCAACCCTTCCTACCTGGTATAATGATTTCTGGGTTTCTTTTCTTTCTTTTTTTTTTTTTTTAATTTTTTTTTAGATTTCTGGGTTTCTTACGAGTTGGGTGGGTGGATGAATGGATGGACAAGTGAGTGGCCGGATACATGAATTATTAACGAAGCTGTTTTTGAACATTTTGTTTGGAGACACATGTTTTGGGCATTGACAATGCATACCACCACTCTGGGCCAACAAAACATCATCTCTATCAAGATTTGGAGCTATGTACAAGGCTCTCAGATGAAATTTCATAAATTATTTCAACAAGGCAGCTCAGAAGAATCAGACTATGGATTTTATTGACTCTCCATGTTATATGTTTATGCTCTTTTTGGCAGCCTGAAAATGACATTTCTCTCCCAGCCAACATCACCTCTTTTCCCACTTAGTAAACATTGATAATTCCCCCCTACCCCCACCGAGCTGACAATTTCAGCCTGAGACTGTATCCTCCCTTGGCGTGTGCACGTGAGGGTCTGCTGGCTTCAGAGATTCAGAAACACCATCATCTTGGCGTCAGAAGAGCCCTGTGTTGCCCACAAGCCTAACTGCTACTTCCGAGGGCAGCTTCAAAAGGCACACAGGAGATGGGAACATCTGGGGCTTTTTCCAGGAGCACCCTGGGGCTTTTTCCAGGAGAAGAGCTGAGAAGCAGACCTTGGAGGATCTTCTCATCCAAGGGCGGAGGCTGGACAGAGACCCAGGAGAGAGCTCATGGGCTTCAGAGTAACACACAGGCTCAAGTGCTTCATAGTTGAGTAGCCCAGGCATATTTTTTAACCTTTCTGGGCCTCAGTTTCCTAACCCGAGATAAGGGTGATAAGACCATCTTCCTGAGAGTCAAGGAAATGCTCAAGTGTGAATCCTACCTCCACCAATACTTTGCCTTCCTGAGTCTCAGTTTTTTCATCTGTAAGCTGGGCTTAATGAGCCTACAACCCTGTTCTGAAAATGCATTTGGATAATACATCTAAATTGTAAGAACCTAACAGAAGCATAGGAGATTAAGAGGAGGAGGCAAGAATACATAGAATAACAGTACAGAAACATCATAATGACCTGGATAACAATGATGGTCTGGTCACTCACCTAGAGTAAGACATCCTGGAGTGTAAGGCATTAGGAAGCATAAAGCTAGTGGAGGTGATGGAATTTCAGCTGAGCTATTTAAAATCCGAAAAGATGATGCTGTTAAAGTGCTGCATTCAATATGCCAACAAATTTGGAAAACTCAGCAATGGCCACAGGACTGGAAAAAGTCACTTTTCATTCCAATCCCAAAGAAAGGCAATGCCAAAGAATGTTCAAACTATCGCACAATTGCACTCATCTCACATGCTAGTAAAGTAATGCTCAAAATTCTCCAAGTCAGGTGTCAACAGTATCTGAACCGTGAACTTCCAGATGTTCAAGTTGGATTTAGAAAAGGCAGAGGAAGCAGAGATCAAATTGCCAACATCCGTTGGATCATTGAAAAAGCAAGAGAGTTCCAGAAAAACATCTACTTCTGCTTTATTGACTATGCCAAAGATTTTGACTATGTGGATTACAACAAACTGTGGAAAATTCTTTAAGAAATGGGAATACCAGACCACCTGATCTGCCTCCTAAGAAATCTGTATGCAGGTCAAGAAGCAACAGTTAGAACTGGACATGGAACAACAGACTAGTTCCAAACTGGAAAAGGATATATATCCAAACTGCATCAAGGGTATATATCGTCACCCTGATTATTTAGAATCTACCTGCAATGCAAGAAACCTGGGTTTGATTCCTGGGTCAGGAAGATTCCCTGGAGAAGGAAATGGCAATCCACTCCAGTATTCTTGCCTGGAAGATCCTATGGAGAGAGGATCCTGGTGGGCTATAGTCCATGGTGTCACAGGAGTCAGACACGACTTAGCGACTAAACCAACCATTACCACCATTGCTTATTTAACATATATGCAGAGTACAACATGCAAAATGCTGGGCTGGATGCAGCACAAGCTGGAATCAAGACTGCCGGGAGAAATAGCAATAATCTCAGATATGCAGATGATACCACCCTTATGGCAGAAAGCGAAGAGGAACTAAAGAGCCTTTTGATGAAAGTAAATGAGGAGAAATAAAAAGCTGGTTTAAGAATCAACATTCAAAAAACTAAGATCATGGCATCTGGTCCCATCACTTCATGACAAATAGATGGGGAAAAATGAAAACAGTGACAGACTTTATTTTGGGGGAGCTCCAAAATCACTGTGGATGTTGATTGTAGCCATGAAATTAAAAGATGCTTGCTCCTTGGAAGAAAAGCTATGACAAACTTAGATAGCATGTTAAAAAGCAGAGACATCACTTTGCTGACAAAGGTCCATATAGTCAAAGCTATGGTTTTTTCCAGTCATCATGTACAGATGTGAGTTGGACCATAAAGCAGGCTGAGCACCAAAGAACTGATGCTTTTGAACTGCGGTTCTGAACAAGACTCTTGAGAGTTGCTTGGATTGCAAGGTGATCGAACCAGTCAATCCTAAAGAAATCAGTCCTGAATATTCATTGGAAGGACTGAAGCTGAAGCTCTAATACTTTGGTCACCTGATGCAAAGAGCTGGCTCTTTGGAAAAGACCCTGATGCTGGGAAAGATTGAGGGCTGGAGGCAACAGAGGATGAGATGGTTGGATGGCATCATCGACTCAATGGACATGAGATTGACCAAACTCCAGGAAATGGTGAAGGACAGGAAAGCCTGGCATTCTGCAGTCTATGAGGTTGCAAGAGTCCTACATGACTGAGTGGCTGAAAACAACAATGCATTTAGGGGCTTACTGCTGTGCCTGGCTCACAGCAAGAGCTGAAAGGATCACCACCACTCACCAGCACTCCTCATGTGCACTGTTCTGAGTCTGTTACAGGCATCACCACCTTCAAGCCTCCATGTAAGTCTGTGAGGTTGGTCCTCTCATTATCCCCATTCTACAGAGAAGAAAAGTGAGGCTCAGGGAGGGGAAGTGATGTCCTGCTCTCACTAGGGCACTAAGTGAGGGATCTCGGGCTGGAAGGCAGATCTACATTCTTTTGAGAAGACAAGGAGTGGAGATGCTCTCTTTGCTTTCAGTTCAGTTCAGCTTAGTTCAGTCGCTCAGTAGTGTCTGACTCTTTGCAACCCCATGGACCGCTTTGCTGCTGCTGCTAAGTCTCTTCAGTCGTGTCCGACTCTGTGCGACCCCATAGACAGCGGCCCACCAGGCTCCCCCGTCCCTGGGATTCTCCAGGCAAGAATACTGGAGTGGGTTGCCATTTCCTTCTCCAATGCATGAAAGTGAAAAATGAAAATGAAGTCGCTCAGTCGTGTCCGACTCTTAGCGACCCCATGGACTGCAGCCTACCAGGCTCCTCTGTCCATAGAATTTTCCAGGCAAGAGTACTGGAGTGGGGTGCCATTACCTTCTCCAATGGACCGCTTTAGCAGGATCTAAAAGATTCCAGGCACGTGGATGACGATGCCTCACCATCCAGGGCAGCACCTCTCTGGTTAATATCTGCTTTCTCCCTGACTCTTGATGTGGAGGCTCTGGAGTCTGGCTGCTGGGTTCAAACCCCAGACTGCCTCCTCCCTGAATGCCTTAGGAAATCACCTCCATTGAGTCCTTCAGGTGTCAAGTGGTAATAACAGTCATAGCTCCTTAAGGAAGCTAGCTGTTAAGATGATCCCAAATCATCCAAGTAAAGGGATTATTTAGCATGAGCCCTGGGAAAGATTGAAGGCAGGAGAAGGGATGATAGAGAACGAGATGGTTAGATGGCATCATCGACTTGATGGACATGAGTTTGAGCAAGCTCCAGGAGTTGGTGAAGGAGAGGGAAGCCTGGCGTGCTGTAGTCCATGGGGTTGCAAAGAGTTGGACACGACTGAGTGAGTGAACAACAACTGGGACCTAGTAGGAACTTCATACTGACGGTCATTACTACTGTTACTCCTGCTCTTCTAGCAAGAACTACTGCCATCACCATGGCTTCTGCTGATCTTTGGAAACTGGATTTTGTCCCAGGGAACCCCCAATGCCATTTGTACCTGGGATTTTATTGGTCTTCCCCTCGCAAGTAACAACAGTGATCTTAGCTACCAATTGTTGAGCCTGAACTGTTTTAGGTAAAGAAAGGCACTTATGCTATTATCATATTTACTCTTCTCAATAACACTGGTCACTGAGACATTCTACCCTTGTTAAAGGATGAACACAGCAGTGAGGAAGTGACAGAGGCATGGCTGTACCAGAGTCTGCAGGATTCCAGGTGCCCTGTCACAAAGCTTTTCTGATCCTGAGACTGGGGAGAAAAGCTTGACATGGCTCGTTCTGGGAATTGTGCAGAAGTTCCTCATCCTGGTTCCAGGATAGAATGACCTGGAGAGGGTCAACAGAATCATACCCAAGCCCCATCCCAGATCAACTGAATCAGGACTTTTGGGGGATGGGAGGGGCGGAGAGTCCAGGCATCACTCAGGATTAAAAAGCTCCCCTAGGTGATTTTAATCCTAATGTGAAAGGTTCAGAACTACTGGAAAAGCTGAAACCACTCATCCTGACTCAAACGAATTTTAAAAAAAACCCTTATTTTCACTGAAATCCTTCTAAAAAATGATTTTCCTCCTCACATCTATTTTTGTTGTTGTTGCTGTTTACAAAACATTTTCATCTTCTTGGCTTAATCTACTATTTGAAACAGTTCTGTGGAATAATGATCCATGTGCCCTTGTACAGATCTATGTAGAGATGAGGAAGTTGAGGATCAAAGAGCCCAAATGACTCACCCGGGGCCATCCAGCATCAAGCTGGGAAACCAGGGATCCCAACTCTGAATCCAAGAGATCTTCCTCAGACAAAAGGACCAGATCTTCAGGGCATTTAAAGAAAGCCATGGCCATTTACCTCATATAAGGTAAGGGACTCAAAGGACCTGGGTTGGACACTTGACTCCAAAGATATTCTTACTAAGGTTGACCGAAGGGTTTTACCACGATACTAAAATGGCAACATAGAGCTAACTGTCAAACTGGGTTGGATGGGCAGAAGAAGGAGAGAGACCATTTTGAGAGCAAGTGAAGGTTTCTAAGGTTGCAAGGCAGGAACCATGAAGGCCAGCGGGTGTCCATCTGCCACCAGCAGTCCATCTGCCTTTAGGCAGTGAAAGTGCTCTGGTAGGATTTCTTGAGTGGGTTAAATCTACCCCACTGCGATCTTGTTTGAATTGTTGATTTGCATAGAAAACACTTTCTCAATAAATAATGAATAAGTAAACTTCAGCCTGCCACTGATAAATTATCATGAGTTGAGAGTTAATGGGGTGTAACATAGGCAGCAAACAGCCCTGCGCCTTTTGGTCTGCAGCAGCCCCCCCGCCCAACACCCAAGCACCAACTTTTGGAAAATGTGCTAAGCTACCAGAGAGCCTATTAAATGGGCACCTTCTTCTCCCATCCCCCACATCCCAAAATGACCCTCTGACCAGCCTCTCCTCCTCCATTTATCCCCAGGGTCTCAGCTTCCACACTTCTCAGCAGAGTTCCACCAAAATAGAACCAAAGGGAAGGAAACACAGAGGCAAAGATGATTCTTAATCTTTTAGTCTTGCTACCTGGTTTTTCATCGGAGTGGTCTGTTTCCTTTTCACATCTGGGAATGTGGCCTACAGTTCCTTTCCACAGATGTGCAGTCTGCTGAACTCCCATCCATGGATGCACCTGTGGAGTCACTTATTGTTGGCTCCAGCCCAGTGACACCAGAATGATGCTAACCAGTTTCCCCACTTGGCTCTGCCATCCTGTGCTGCATCAAAGGACTGGCTCTAACTCTGACAGGCTGACTCCATCACGTCCCCGAAGAAAAGCCCCAAATACTCATTCTCAGTAAAATGGCAGTGCCTAAGAGAACAGCTCTCAACAACAACTTGCTAAATGGCTTGATGGCTAGATCATTAGATGGCTGAGTGGATGGGTATATGAATGGATAGGTGGGAGGATAGATGGATGGTGGATGGATGGGTAGTTGAAAAGACAGATGTTGGATGGATGAATGTGTGGGAAAGGCAGGTGGGTGGGTGGATGTGGGAATGGGTGGAAGGGTGGGTGGTCAGGTCTGTGAAGGGGGAGAGAGTATAAGATGGATCGACAAATTGATAAGAAGATAGATGGATGGATGAGGTTCATTCACTTCTAAGCATTCAGCTTAAGCCATTCAGGTCCAGATAAGGAGGGAAATGACCCTACAAAGTGGGAAGTAAGTAGTTATAATCATTTCACAAACAAGGCAACTGAAAGGTTAAAGGCCTATCTAAGGTCACAGCAGAGGAACTTCTTGAATTATTGGTTCCTTCCTCCCTCCATGCCCTTTCCTTGTTCATATTCAGCACCTGATGGAAGACCCATTGTTCTACAGGCTGAGTAAACAACTCCAGTTTTCCATCTCTATACTCCATATCAGAGTGGTAGGATTAGTCCCTGGGATATGCCAGCACCAAGGCTGAAAGCTGGAGAGGAAGAAGGTGAACAGGGAGGCTAGAGGTGGCAGAGGTTCTGCAGAAGGAAGGGCTGCAAGGCGAGCAGAGCCAGAGAAACAGTGACTTATTAACAAGATTGAATAATAATCCAATTCTCCAATTTTGAGGCTGTCACAGGCAGCTGTTGTTGCTCAGAGAGAGATCAGATTCCAGTGACTGAGATGCTATGACAGTCCTCGATGGTCAACAAACGCTTCCAAACAAGTCCACTGAGAATTCTTGATCTGTGCCTCAAATCCCCATGGGCTGTGCTAATCACTGCCTTGGAGGGACTGGCCTCAGCTGGGGAAATGATGAAGATGGTTGCAACCCCTTCCTTGCCTTTGAAGGTACTTGATCTGTTCCCTGCTCTGCGCTCCTCTGGGTCTTTTGAACGCCTAGAAGAAAAGGAATCCGCTTTTGAAGAGGACTCAGAGACAAACCTTTTGATTAAAGGCAAGAGCAACTTCTCAGCCACAAGATTCTCTGTTTCAATCAAAGAGAGAAGATGACAAGAAGGCTCAGGAGAGGGGTCCCTGCTTCTTATCCGTCAGTTACATCCTAAGGATGGTCACTTCCCCAGAGAACAAAAGGCTTGAACCTCAAGAAAGGGAGACCGAGCGCAGGTCCCCTCAACTTTAAACTTGGGTCACTGCTGCCTGCCAATTCAAGCAGAAAGTTCTCTTAGCCAATGAAGTATTTACGTATACTAGCTTTGACAATAGCAGAACTAAGTTCAAATCCCTGCTCCACCACCACCACGAAAGTATCAATCTTATCTGGTAGTGGGGAAAAGTCAAAGGGCTTAGAGGTTTCCCTTGCAGCTCAGTTGGTAAAGAATCTGCCTGCAATGCAGGAGATCCAGGTTCAATCCCTGGACCAGAAAGGTATCCTGGAGAAGGAAATGCAACCCACTCCAGTATGCTTGCCTGGAGAATCCCATGGGCAGAGGAGCCTGGCAGGCTACAGTCCATGGGGTCACAAGAGTCAGACACAACGTAGTGAATAAGCCACCACTGAAGTGCTTAGAACACTACCAGACATATATCCAATGCTTCCTAAACTATTATTATTATTATGAAATTTTAAATTATCCCACATTTCTCTAGTCCTGGTCACATTATGAAGAATTTTCAGTTCTGGTATTTCATGTGCTCCTCTTAAGACACCCAAGGAATTACATTATCCCCAGTTTACAGACGAGAGCACTGAGGCTCAAAGAGGTGGCGTAAATTTGTCCAAGGTCCAACAGTCAGCAAGTAATCAGGTTAGAACAATCACCCAGGACTCCGAACTCTATATCCGACATTCTTTCTGTTGCAGCATAGGACAGGAGTGCTATTTTTGTCACTTCCGTTGGTGCAGGGCTAGTAGTAATAAAAACTGCAATAACAACAAATGCTAACTAACACTGAAATGGCAGTCGGTGTGTGCCGGGTTCTGATCTTAGTACCTTATAAATATGAGCTCACTTAGTCCCCACAATAAAACCAAGAGGTGAAAGCTATCATTATCTCCATTGTACAGATGCGGAAATCAAGGCTCAGGAAGGTGAAATCATTATCAGTACAAAAGAAAAACTTGCATTGGTAAATCTGCACCAGATCCAGACAACTGGTCAACCAGACACTTCTCTACGGGATGTTTTGATGATCATCAGCTTGGTATTTTCTGATAATCCACAAGGTCAGCCACTGGAAGACCCACAGAAGCTTGACTCACATGCAAGAACTGTCTTCATCAGTTTAAAATTTCTATATGGGGATCTTGTCCCATAAATCTGACTCCATTCCCAAGACTGAGAGGAGTGGCTGGACTGTGATGGTGAGCTATATAAAACTTAGCTGGAGGGCCGTGGGGGAACAGCCAAAAAGAATATTGCTGTTTGTTACATATGAAAGTTGTTAAGAGAGAAAATCCTAAGAGTTCTCATTGCAGGGAAAAAAATATATTTTTTCTATTTCGTTAATCTTGTATCTATGTGACATGATGGATGTTCACTACACTTTGGGTAATCATCTCATGACATACATAATTAAAATCATCATGCAGTGCACCTTAGACTTACACAGTGCTGCATGTCCATTATATCTCAATAAAACTGGAAGGAAAAAATAAATAATTAAAAAAATATTCAAACAAAGAGGTAATTCAGTCTAAGATGGCACAGGACAGTCTGGTGTACTTAAGGCTCAGACTCTGGGGTCAGAAAGATCAAGTTAGACCCTGACTCAACTTCACACAAACCATTTCATCTCTCTACGCCCCAGGTTCACCATCTATAAAATGGGGACAACAATCACTGTCTACAAAGTTCTTAGCACAGAGTCTAGCACGTAGTAGATGTTCAATAAACGTTTCCCTTAACAAATATTCAGAGTGCCTTTTCACAGCAAAGCTCTCTTTCATGTTTACAATGGTTCGACCAAGCCACCAACTTCCCTTATTTTTAAAAGGAAGGTGGTGGCTGAGTAGGTTTTGAGAACAATACTGTGCAGTGTCTTCCTGGAGTAGAGATTCACTTCCAGCCTTAGGGACTCCACACAGTCATCATGATGAATTTCTGCTCTTTCCTGTTGGGAACTGTTTTGGGGGGATGGATCTTCCACCTGTGTTTCAGGCCCCTCCGACAGCTATCACTGCTATCTCTGAAATGTTCCCACCATCCTTCCAGTTTGGAAGGTGAAGTGCTTCCTTATGATCTGAAGCCTAACCCTAATCTGGAATGCATATGGTAGGCACCCAGGATCACAGGTGGGGGTGTCAAAGGTCACTGGGCAAGTGAATAGGGAATTCAAGTAGGTCTAAAATCACAACCCAACAAATTTCAAGGCTGCAAGAAGTCTGAGGGCCACTTTTCCAGTTGCATCTTGCCTGTCATTTCAACACAGCTGACCGCTCTTCCTTTGTGGGAAAAAAAAAAATACAGTCTTCTCCAGATTTCCATGATAACATACTCTCCTGGTATTCCTCTGACTTTCTGGCCACTACTCAGCAGTCTTTACAGGAACCCTCTGTTTTCTTCTCACTTTGATCTTTTCCCCCCAGGGCTGCTGGTCCTCAAAGTGGGCTTCCCACACCTGCAGCATCGGCATCACCTGGGAACATGTTAAAAATGCAATTTCTTAGGCCCCCATCCAAAAGCAACTGTATCTGAAGCCGAGGATAGAGACCACCACGTGTGTCTGCTCGAGCCCTCCAGGGCATTCTAATATGCAATCAAGTTTGAGAAGCACTGCCCGGGGCCAGCTCCCCAAGTCCATAGCTCTTAATTCCTCACAGCACAGACTGGCTCCCAGTTTTATATCTCTAGGCAAATAGATGGGGAAGGAGTGGAAATATTGACAGATTTTATTTTCTTGGGCTCCAAAATCACTGCAGCCATGAAATTAAAAGATGTTTGCTCTTTGGAAAAAAAGCTATGGCAAGCCCAAACAGTGTATTAAAAAGCAGAGACATCACTTTGCCAACAAAGGTTCATATAGTCTAAGCTATGGTTTTTCCAGTAGTCATGTGTGGATATGAGAAGTTGGATCATAGAGAAGGCTGAGCGCCAAAGAATTGATGCTTTCGAATTGTGGTGTTAGAGAAGACTCTTGAGAGTCCCTTGGGCTGCAAGGAGATCAAACCATTCAAGCCTAAAGGAGATCAACCCTGAATATTCATTGGAAGAACTGATGCTGAAGCTGAAGCTCCAATACTTTGGCCACCTGATGCAAAGAGCTGACTCACTGGAAAAGACCCTGATGCTGGGAAAGACTGAGGGCAGGAGGAGAAGGGGAAAGCAGAGGATGAGATGGATAGACAGCATCACCGACTCAATGGGCATGAATTTGAGCAAACTCCGGATGTTATTTGGTGAAGGACAGAGGAGCCTGGCATGCTGCAGTCCATGGGTTCGCAGAGTCAGATACAACTTAGCGACTGAATAACAACAAGGCTAGAACTCATCTCTGAACAACTATTTATCTAAATGCCTACTTAACATCTCCTCCTGAAAAATTCAGTGGCCCCTCAAACTCAGCCCAACTCTTGATTTTGCTCCCTGAACCTGATGAGGTTCTGCAAATCTCTTTCTCTGTGCATGTCGCCAGCACCCAAGCAGCCTGGTCTCCCCTCCTCTGCCCTCCCCACCCCATCATCATTTCCTGTCCTTCCCACCTGGGGAAGGCCAAACACGAACAGAACAACACAGCCCTTGGGCAGAGGGGATCTCTGGGTGCTTGGACATCCAGAGAATAGAAACAGTAAACACAAAATAGGGGCTTCCCCAATGGCTCAAGAACTAAAGAATCTGCCTGCTGCGCAGGAGACATAGGGGACTCGGGTTTGATCCCTGGGTCGGGAAGATCCCTTGGAGGAGGAAGTCGCACTCCACTCAGTATTCCTGACTGGAAAATCCCACGGACAGAGAAGCCTGGTGGGTTATAGTCCATGGGGTCGCAAAGAATCAGACAGGACTGAGCACGCACACGCACATGCAAACACTAAATATAGTTTCTCTTTAAAGCAAACCTCCCCTTGGATTTCTGCAGCTCACCAAGGAGTCAGTAAGTGCCTCCGATGTGCCCAATACCCTGCTCATGTCCAGGGATACCGATGGTCAGTCTCTCTGCTCTCCTGTTCTCCCCTTCTGCCAGGACAAACTCTTATTTGACTTTTGAAGATATATGCTCCCAATGCATATAGTAGTATACCTATTGATCTTTCTCTTGCCAGTCATTATCAAGATTTATTTATCCCCCAGTCCCCCATTGATTGAGGAAAGCAGTATCCCCAGTGGTCAATCAATTCTGATATACTCCATGACAAAGAGTCAATAGCTATTTATTATTTGATTTATGGGCTTAATTATCTTAAACATGATCACACAGGGACAAAGCAGAAGCTGAGCAGTGCCAAGCAACTATAGGCGGGTTGAGAAGCCTTCAAACCTAACCCCAAGGCTGGCAAGCTCCCAGAAGTGGTGAAAAACCACTGATCTGATATTTCCCACCCTTTGCCCACTGGGGCCACCTTGGAGTCTGCCATCTGGGGAGGGAGGGAGAGGGACAAATACCAGAGCCAGCTCTGCATGCCAGGCAAGATTGGTGGCTCGGACAATGAATCTGACTAGGACGTGGGTCAGCTTTTGCTTTCCCTGAGGCAGAGGACCCAGCAGCGGAGGATTCTAAGAGGTCCATGGTGCATGGAGAAGAGGGGACGGACTTAGGTGCATCTAGGAAGGGAAAGAAGAGAAGAAGACGGTTTAATGTGAACTTTGGTCCGAACCAGACAGTCTTGGGTTTGAACCCTGCCTCTTCCTAAGCCTTAAAAACTTAGGCCTCCTGCTTCCTTTCTCCATTCCCTTGTCGAAAATGGGAGGGTTGCATGGTGCCTACTTCAGAGGGTTGTTAACGTGATTCGGAGGACAGGAAAACCAGAATGCGTACCCAGGTCGATTGAATACGGGGCACCAGCTTTTAATGACAATTTCACCTCCCCCACCCCATGAAGCTGCCTCCACCCCCGGGACTCCTGAATTTCTGTTTAACCACTGCCTGCCAGTCGTGCAGAAGAAACCTTTCCTCTGGTTTCTGGAATACATGGTAAGGAGCTGATGTTGCCCACATTTGCCTCCAAAACATGGGAGTGCAGCTGGCTATTTTTGACTCGGGTAAATAGAGAAAGCTGTTGAAGACGCCTTCGTTTCCACAGGGCTGCCAGCTCACAGTTGCTTTCCCCTCAGGGAGTCGAGCCAAAGATCCTTCAGGACCTAGAGCTTTAAATCCTGTGCTAGTTCCCACTGACGTCGGATGAGGATCAACACTGACTGTCCACACCCTTCTTAAAGCAGAGAAGCACATCAACAACCCTGTGACAAGCTCTCCTAAGAGAAGGGATTGTCCTGGAGTGGTCTTTCTAAATTGCAAACCCGATGTTGTCACTCCTTTAGTTACAACTCTGGGGGGGGGGGGGGGTTTCCTGCTGACTTTAGGAGGAGAGTTCTGTGTCCTTAGCTTGGCTCTTGAACTCCTTTAAGAGCATCTCCAGCTTCTTATATCTTGTTATTCCCAATGTGGATCCTATATTCCAGCTTGTGACACCAGCTTGCGTCCTATCCCCACCCCCGCCCCCTGGTCTTGGTGCCTCCTACCTCCTGCCCTCTGCACATGCCAGTCCCTCTGCTGGGAATGCCAATACCTTCTTGTACATCTGGCCAATTGGTTGAATAAGGGGGCCACTCTGGGGCCCCAGTAAGTCCCCTAGAATCCTATGGCAGTCATTAGGACACCATTAGAGAATCACCCAGTTACTTGTCTACCAGTAAGCCCCACGGATGGAGAGGCCATGCCCACTTCTTTTCGTTCCCAGCATCAGCGCCAGGACCTTATACGTGATGAGTATTCAAAGCAAACACCCCCAAGCCATTCAGCTTCTTTACTGTATTTTTATCACCAACATCACCTTATTGGCATCTTTCCTTTTGCCATCACCACAAATTCTCCCACATCCTCAAGCCACCCCCTGACTAGTTTGTACTATATTTTACTTATGTCCCACTCATTCCTCAGTGATTCTAAGTAAATAGTACCATTCATTGTTTGCTGCTACACTTGCCGAGAGAAGCAGGCTATGATAATGTGAGTGAATGTATTTCTGGAATCTGTTATTTATTCATTCAATATGTATTTAAGGAGGACTTAATAGTTTAGGGGCTGGGGATACATGGGTGAGTCAGATAGCTGAGGCTCTCTGTTCCTGGGGTTTATATTCTAAGGTTGGGGAGGGGATGTAGGGAAAAGAGGCAAGAAGCAAACGAATTGAGGAACAAAATATTATCCTATGGTGAGAAATACCCTATAGAAAATAAAATATAGTGATGACATAGGATGTGGGTTCAAATCCTGGGTTGGGGAGATACCCTGGATGAAGGCATGGAAGCCCACTCCATTATTCTTGCCTGGAGAATCCCCTGGACACAGGAGCCTGGTGGGCTACAGTCCATAGGGTTGCAAAGAGTTGGACACGACTGAAGCGACTGAGCATGCGCACATGACAACATAGGACGGACCAGTGATGGGGAAGTTGGGTGGCAGGAGGCACTTTGGATTGGCTCCCCAAGTCCATGCACCTCTGGCTGCTCCTACTGCCCTGCCCAGGGTCATCCAGGAGAGAGGAGGGTGACCTCAGCTTCCACTGAAGCCCACGGCTTCTATCACCACTTCCACGCGGATGACTCACATGCAGTTATTTCCAGCTCCAACCTTTCATCTGAGCTTCAGACCAGCATATCCAAGCCCTGACTTGACATCTCCTCCTGGGCAGCTTGAAGCTTACAGAGGTTAAGCCACGTGGCCAAGGCTCAAGCCTGGAGCAGAGCTGGGTCACAAGCCCAAGCATCAAGCTGCAGTCACTGCCTTGTATCCTTTGATATTATAATAAACACAAAACATCTTTCTGTAGCGCCAAGGCTTTGGCACCTGAAAATACACTCAGTTCAGTTCAGTTCAGTTCAGTCGCTCAGTTGTGTCCGACTCTTTGCAACCCCATGAATCACAGCATGCCAGGCCTCCCTGTCCATCACCAACTCCCGGAGTTTACTCAAACTCATGGCCATCAAGTCGGTGATGCCATCCAGCCATCTCATCCTCTGTCGTCCCCTTCTCCTCATGCCCCCAATCCCTCCCAGCATCAGGGACTTTTCCAATGAGTCAACTCTTCGCATGAGGTGACCAAAGTATTGGAGTTTCAGCTTCAGCATCAGTTCTTCCAGTGAACACCAAGGGCTGATTTACTTTAGGACAGGCTGGTTGGATCTCCTTGCAGTGCAAGGGACTCTCAAGAGTCTTCTCCAACACCACAGTTCAAAAGCATCAATTCTTCGGTGCTCAGCCTTCTTTATAATCCAACCCTCACATCCATACATGACCACTGGGAAAGCCATAGCTTTGACTAGATGGTCCTTTATTGGCAAAGTAATGTCTCTGCTTTTTAATATGCTGTCTAGGTTAGTTATAACTTTTCTTCCAAGGAGCAAGCATCTTTTAATTTCATGTCTGCAGTGACCATCTGCAGTGATTTTGGAGCCCCCTCAAAATAAAGTCTCTCACTGTTTCCATTGTTTCCCCATCTATTTGTCGTGAAATGATAGGACCAGACGCCATGATCTTAGTTTTCTGAATATTGGGTTTTAAGCTAACTTTTTCACTCTCCTCTTTCACTTCCATCAAGAGGCTTTATAGTTCATCTTCACTTTCTGCCATAAGGGTGGTGTCATCTGCATATCTGAGGTTATTGATCTTTCTCCCGGCAATCCTGATTCCAGCTTGTGCTTCCTCCAGCCCACCGTTTCTCATGATGTACTCTGCATATAAGTTAAATAAGCAGGGTGACAATATATAGCCCTGATGTACTCCTTTTCCTATTTGGAACCAGTCTGTTGGTCCATGTCCAGTTCTAACTGTTGCTTCCTGACCTGCATATAGGTTTCTCAAGAGGTGGGTCAGGTGGTATAGTATTCCCATCTCTTTCAGAATTTTCCACAGTTTATTGTGATCCACACAGTCAAAGGCTTTGGCGTAGTCAATAAATTAGAAATAGATGTTTTTCTGGAACTCTCTTGCTTTTTCGATAATCCAGCAGATGTTGGCAATTTGATCTCTGGTTCATCTGCCTTTTCTAAATCCAGCTTGAATATCTGGAAGTTCATGGTTCACGTATTGCTGAAGCCTGTCTTGGAGAATTTTGAGCATTACTTTACTAGCATGTGAGATGAGTGCAATTGTGTGGTAGTTTGAGCATTTTTTGGTGTTGCCTTTCTTAGGGATTGGAATGAAAACTGACCTTTTCCAGTCCTGTGGCCACTGCTGAGTTTTCCAAATTTGCTGCCATATTGAGTGCAGCACTTTCACAGCATCATCTTCCAGGATCTGTAATAGCTCAACTGGAATTCCATTACTTCCACTAGCTTTGTTCGTAGTGATGCTTTCTAAGGCCCACCTGACTTCACATTCCAGGATGTCTGGCTCTAGGTGAGTGATCACACCATCACGATTATCTGGATCTTGAAGATCTTTTTTGTACAGTCCTTCTGTGTATTCCCTGCCACCTCTTCTTAATATCTTCTGCTTCTGTTAGGTCCATACCATTTCTGTCCTTTATCGAACCCATCTTTGCATGAAATGTTCCCTTGGTATCTCTAATTTTCTTGAAGAGATCTCTAGTCTTTCCCATTCTGTTGTTCTCCTCTATTTCTTTGCATTGATCACTGAGGAAGGCTTTCTTATCTCTCCTTGCTATTCTTTGGAACTCTGCATTCAAATGGGAATATCTTTCCTTTTCTCCTTTGCTTTTCACTTCTCTTCTTTTCACAGCTATTTGTAAGGCCTCCTCAGACAATCATTTTGCCTTTTTGCATTTCTTTTCCCATACTTTTCCTAATTGTCGCTATCATTTTCATTATTGTTGTCATCGCTGTTAGAATGCTGTCATTACTATAGCAACTGGGAGACACAAGGTATCAAGCACCTCTACTTACCAGAGGCATTAAGCTACAGCCTTTTCATACAAGATCTCCAATTTTTATCCCTCTCTAGAAAAAGAGATCAATGTCATCCCCATTTTACAGATGAGGAAACTGAGGCAAACAGGAGTGATGACATTGGCAATAATAGACTCAAATCCAAAACAGATATTGTTCATGCAAAAATCGTTCAGTGAAAACAGCTAGCTGTGAACAGGGTTGGTGGAGGAGTCTATTTTCAATGCAGAAGGACTTGTTGTTTAGATGCTGGGAGAAATATCAATAACCTCAGATGTACAGATGGCACCATCCTAATGACAGAAAGCAAAGGCAAACTAAGGAGCCTCTTGATGAAGGTGAAAGAGGAGAGTGGAAAAGTTAGCTTAAAACTCAACATTCAAATAACTAAGATCATGACATCAGATCTCATCACTACAAGGCAAATAGATGGGGAAAAAATGAAATCAGTGACAGATTTTATTTTCTTGGGCTCCAAAATCTCTGTGGATGGTGACTGCATCCGTGAAATTAAAAGATGCTTCCTCCTTGGAAGGAAAGCTATGATAAACCTTAGACAGCATATTAAAAAGCAGAGACATTACTTTGCTGACAAAGGTGAGTATAGTCAAAACTATGGTTTTTCCAGTAGCCACGTATGGATGTGAGAGCTGGACCACAAAGAAGGCTGAGTGCCAAGGAACTGATGCTTTTGAACTGTGGTACTGGAGAAGACTCTTGAGAGTCCCTTGGACTGCAAGGAGATCAAACCAGTCAATCCTAAAGGATGTCAACACTGAATACTCATTGGAAGGATTGATGCTGAAGCTGAAACTCTAATACTTTGGCCACGTGATGCAAAGAGCCAACTCATTGGAAAGGACCCTTATGCTGGAAAAGATTGAAGGCAGGAGAAGAAGGGGGCAACAGAGGATGAGATGGTTGGATGGCATCACTGATTCAGTGGATATGAGTTTGAGCAAACTCCAGGAGATGGTGAAGGACAGGGAAGCCTGCAGCCTGGCTGAAGTTTAGGGGGTTGCAGAGAGTCAGACACAACTGAGTGACTGAACCACAACAACAATATGCTGAGTTGTATCTAACTCTTTGCAACCTCATGGACAGTAGCCTGTAAGGCTCCTCTGTCCACGGGATTTCCCAGACAGGGATATTGGAGTGGGTTGCCATTTTCTTTCTCCATATCTTACCGACCCTACCCATAAATGTGTTTGTGACAGAGTTGCTGGGTCTTCATTGAAGCCCAAGTTGTTTTCTTTCCAGGGATATAGTTTAGCTATTTCTCAGCCTCCCTGGCAGTCAGGTGTGGCCCAGGGGCTGGGCCAGCGCATGACATAGGAGTGAAATGGTGTGTGGCCCATGTGACCTTCCATGCTTCTCCTCTTTCCCCAACGAAAGGCAGAGGACTCTGAGCCCTGGGAAACACTCCAAAAGATGGGACTGAGCATGAACCCCTCCACACGCGGAGAACAGCCACCTGCCGTCCAGAAACACAAATCTTGGACTGTTGCATAAAGGAGAAATACGTTTCTCTTGTATTAAGCCACTTAATGTTTTAAGGCTTATTTGTTACAGCAGCTACTTGTTACTCTGACAAACACAAACTGTGAGTTGGCATATATACTCAGAAAACTGCCTAGAATGAGACATAGCAAAAATGCCTCTGGCTGCAGACACTCTGGGTGAATTTCACTTTCTTCTTTTTGCTGATCTGTATTTTCAACAACAAATGAGTTATCACTTGTGTAGTAAGACACAACAGGCAAGTGAAGATGGTGTCACACAGGCCAGTGTAGAATCTTTCAGATTTGAGGAAAGCAGTGGCATGACTTTTCACCCACACAAGTCCTCTGCTGGTCGCATGATCATTTACCAACAGGCATGTACAATGTAAATGAGATGATGCTAATAATAATGATGATGATGCAGCACATTTATAGTCTTCCTTCACAAAGGTCCCAGGGCATCTTACATTCCAGCACAATTAAAGACAGCCACAGACAAAAAAATCTTTTCAGCTGTGCTTTATATAAAGAGAAAGCAATTCAGCTTTTTGAACATAAAAGGAAGTCAATTCCACTAGATGATGGGGGGAACGGAATCTTCATGTGCTCAGGCCCCCCACCCCCCAACTCTTGTATGATATATTTAGGACAATCAAAGTGGCCTGAAGACAGAAAAAAAAAATCAGAAAGCCCATACGTACAGAGTTACAAAAAAGATCTCATTCAGGCCCTAAGTTACCATCTTAGAAGAAGGCAGGGTCCTCCGTGTGTCAAAGATAGCAGTCTGGAGTTATTATGCTTGAAAGCGTGAAAAACAGGAACTGATTCGGAGCTGGAAATAAATAACCTATTAAATAACTCCTGATATTTACCAGACTTAAAAAGCTGTGCAAATGAGGCCCCGTGGGATTTCATTCCTATCTCATCCCTGGGAGATGAGGACAGGCTGTGGATGTCCTGTGTGTGCCGGCAGAATAGTCAGGATGACACGACTGCAGAACTGCACTTGGGCTCCAGGCACCCAGCAAGGGGACTGACGACACTCACTAAAGGAGAAATAAAACCTGCTCAAGAGCTGTGGAGAAATGTTCTCCTTCCTTTGCTCTCTTTCCTGGGGTGCACAGCCCGAGCCCCTCTTTTGAGACCAGATGTTTATTTAAGGTAATGCCCCTAATGTGTCACTCTCCCCTACTTGCATCCGTGTGAGAGCATCGTGGTGAAGTTTACTGTGTTCCCAAATGCAGAGGAACCATTCAGCATCTTTCCCAAAGCTCTAGAAACACCACGCTGACGGCCGGGACGCCCCAGAGTCCCACTTCCTCTGTCTGCGTCCCTCAGAGCTGGGCTTGGTCGATGGCATTGTTGCTCTCAACCAAATGAGTTCTGACACAGTTGATTCAAGCAGGTGAGAGTCAAAGGAGGCAGCAGCCTGGTCTTCAGGAAGCTTCTAGAGGGGTGGGAGCAGCTCCTGCTTAAAATCTTCCCCCTGCATTAGGACTGACTCCAAGGCTTCACCTGCATGTCTGAGGCCCTGTAGCTCCTTTCCCCCGCCCCCCATCACTGGCTCTTGCTTCCTTGTAATCCTCAGACATGCCCATCTCATTTCCACCTTGAAACCTAGTCCCCTCCTAAAGCCAGGTTCCTCTGCCGAGTTCAGGATTTCTCCTTCTCGTCCTACACCTGTTCCTTCTCAAGATTGAAGAGTATCAAAAAATAGAGGGGATCACAGCTGAGCGGAACCCTATGGGGCCTTCTGGGGATAGAAACCCCGCCCTCCATGTCCTTCCCTTACCTCTTACTTATAGAAAAATTTTGGCCTTCCAGGCCTTCCCTGGGAGGAAAAATTTAATTAGAAAAGTGAGAAAATGCAGAGACAAAGGAAAACAGCCAAACAAGACAAAATAATAGTAGTTTAACCATTAAGCAAAGTCGAGGACCTTTCTTTAGTTCCTCCCCAATGCAGGAGACCCAGGATCAATTCCTGGGTCAGGAAGATCCACAGGAGAAAGGAATGGCTACCCACTCCTGTATCCTTACCTGGAGAATCCCACAGACAGAGGAGCCCACCTGGCTACAGTCCATGGGGTCTCAAAGAGTCAGACATGACTAAGCAACTAACACTTTCACTTTCAAGGGTTGTAGAAAATATTCTGAGCTATATCCTCTGAACTGTTTTGCAGATACTAAAACCCCCAGGTGAAAGAAGTTATCTACACATTGCCCACAAGCATGCAGACTCCAGACCAGAAGGTTGGTAATGTTGACTCCCAATTACCTCAACTACCAACCCATCAGGAGCATATCTATATATTCAGATGTACATCTGCTCAATTCCAGGTTCTGCCAGTTATCTGTTCTATGATCTGGACAAGAGGTCCCTTAGCCTCTCTGACCTCAGTTTTCTCATCTGTAAAATGGGCACCACCCTTATGACAGAAAGAGAAGAAGAACTAAAGAGCCCCTGGATGAAAGTGAAAGAGGAGAGTGAAAAAGTTGGTTTAAAGCTCAACATTAAAAAAAAAGCAAGATCACGGCATCTGGTCCTATCACTTCATGGCAAATAGATGGGGAAACAATGGAAACAATGGCAGACTTTATTTTTGGGGGCTCCAAAATCATGCAGATGGTGACAGCAGCCATGAAATTAAAAGATGCTTACTCCTTGGAAGAAAAGTTATGACCAACCTAGACAGCATGTTAAAAAGCAGAGACATTACTTTGCCAACAAAGGTCTGTCTAGTCAAGGCTATGGTTTTCTCAGTAGTCATGTATGGATGTGAGAGTTGGACTATAAAGAAAGCTGAGTGCCCAAGAATTGATGCTTTTGAACTGTGGTGTTGGGGAAGACTCTTGAGAGTCCCTTGGACAGCAAGGACATCCAATCAGTCCCTCCTAAAGGAAATCAGTCCTGAATATTCATTGGAAAGACTGATGCTGAAGCTGAAACTCCAATACTTTGGCCACCTGATGCAAAGAGCTGACTCACTGGAAGATTCTGATGCTGGGAAAGATTAAAGGCGGGAGGAGAAGGGGACGACACGATGAGATGGTTGGATGGCATCACCGACTCAGTGAACATGATTTTAAGTAAACTCTGGGAGTTGGTGATGGAGGCGGAGGCCTGGCGTGCTGCAATCCATGGGGTTGCAGAGAGTCGGACATGACTGAGCCACTGAACTTAACTGAAAATGGGCACATTGATAACCAGGAGACTGTCACTGTGCCTTGCTGAAGGCTGGTGGAATCTGTTGCTTCTGGAGGATTCTGCATTTATTATCATTAAATAAATGCCCCTCAGTCAGGTAAATGGTTTTAACAATGAGGATCAGCTATGCTGCCTCCTTTAGCTGTAAGAAAAGGCAAGAAAAGCCTCTACCTGGCTCACAGCTCTCCAAGTCCTCCTGTCCTGGCTGATGCAGAATGTAAAGAGGACATCGGGACATTGTGATAAACCTTTCTGGGAGGGATGGGGCAGCTTCTTTCTCCCTAGACTCACACTTGGCAGCTTCCCCTCTGCTGGTGCAGACCCTCATTCACTGTTAATATAGCAATCACGACAGGGTGGTCTTTATAACACAGTGCTTTCTGGTCTGGCCAGGGGCAATGGGATGTGCGGTGGGAGTGGATACTGGCACCCACCAAAGCCACCAGCTCTTTGATCGTTTTGGGAAGTTAGGGCAGAAAAAGTGACATTTCTTTGAACTTGGCAGCCATCAAAATACTCCCTTCTTTAAAAACACTCTGCAATACCCTTCATGTTGGAAGTTTCTCGCTTTTTGCCCCCAAACACACTGGATACTGTCCCCGCCTGCTGCACTGAGCATAAAATTCAGACCTCTCATCCCAGCTTTTAGGTTCTATGAAGGAGGGTCTCCTGGTCGCCAAAAGAGTCACCCGGGGAGGCTTTGTACTGAGGGCCGAGCCCCATCTAGACTAATTAGAGACTCTCTGGGAACTAGAGTCCTTAACTGGGGCGACTTTGCCCCCGGGCGGTGTTGGCAATCTAAAGACATTTGGGTTGTCACAACTAGGGAGTTGGTCCTTCTGGTGCCTAGTGGGCAGGGGGCAGGGAGTGCCTCGAATGCACAGGACAGCCCCCATAATGAATCACCCAGCCCCAAAGGCCACAGGGCTGGGGATGAGAAGGTCACAGTGCCAAGGATGAGAGACTGGGGCAGGTGCTGGTATTGTTTTAAAACCCTGCCCCCCAAACCAGCTAGAGAGCCCCTTCCCTCCCCAGTCTGGCTCCTGCCAGGTTCTTGACCTTTGTTGTCTACCCTCTTGCCCTCACCCACCAGGCTCTGCCACCACAGTCTTCTTTCTGGTCCTGTAACCACCCTCTGCTCATTCCTACCCCTGGGCCTTTGCATTTGCTATTCGCTCTGTGGGGTGTGCCCTGCTCCCACGTCTGCACTGCTGGCTCCGAGCATCAGGGTCTCTGCCCAAATACCACTGCTTCAGAGAGGCTGCCTGGACACCACCCCGCCCCAACACACACATCGCTAAAACTACCCTGACACCCAAGTCCCTCTGCGGCACATCTCTCCAGTTTGTTTCCTTCAACAGACTGGGACCTACTCAAACGATCTCTATTGCTTTAGTATTTACTGATGTCTCTCCAAATATAATGATAGCTCTCTATTAACCCGGTCCATGTCTGTCTTGTTCACTATCGCCCCCTAACATCCAGCAAAATGCCTGGTGCTTAATTAGAGTTTACTCAATATCCGTTGCATGGATGGATGGCTGGCTGGATGGATGGACAAGCCTGGAGAAGGATGGGGTTTTCAAACTGTCAGGGGAGGAGGCGTACTGATGGTGGAGATCTGTGCTCCTGTCCTGGCTCCCTCTGGCGTCTCCACATCTGTGATGTGGCCAGGGTGGGTTCAGGGGATCAGGCTGCCCTGGGGAGGCCCTCCCGGAGACATCAACTTCAGGGATGTGTTTTGTCTCCATGGCATCAAGCTAAGGCAGGTTGGCCCAGACTCCTGTCACCAGATAGGTAACACATTACCTCCCATTGAGGTTCCAGTCCTTTGTAATTCTGTCCAGTCTGTCTTCCTTGGAAATTTCCTTGTTTCCATTTCTCTCTGCAGTAGCTGGATGCATCTGACACCTACACTGTGCACTTAAATAATACTCCCTGGCGATACTCTTTAGGGCAGGATCCCAAGTGTTTGTTGGAATTAGAGTGGGAGGTTGGTTGAAAAAGGCTTCACCTACAAATAGACTTGATCCACCAGATTGAGGACAATTCAATAGACTGGAGAATGGCCCCCAGAGATATCCAGTTCCTAATTGCTGAACACTGTCACTGTCAGTTTATATGGCAAAAGGGCCTTTGCAGTTGCCATTAAGTCAAACATCTTGAAATGGGAGATTATCTTGGATTACCTGGGTAGGTCCTACAAGAGTCCTTATAGGAGAGATGTGACCTGCGACAGTGGAAGTAAGATGCCACATTGCTGGCTTTGAAGATGGAGGAAGGGGCCACAAGCCAAGGGATGCAAGGAAGGCAGCTTTAAAAGTTGGGAGCTCTAAAAGCTCCAAAGCCTCCAGAAAACAAAGCAGCCCTGCTTTGGTTGTAGCAAGACCCACTCCAAACTTGTGACCTCCACACCTGTAAGAGAATGAATGCATGGTGTTTTAAGCAATCAAGTTTGTAGCCATTTGTCTTGACGGCCCTAGGAAATGAATAGAGGTGGCACCCAGGAATCTGCATTTTAATGACCTTCCTCCCTTTGGTGGTTCTGATGCAGGTGGCCCTGGTGGACTGTATTTTGGGAAGCATGGTTCCAGGGCTGTTCCAGACTGCTTCTGAACTGGCCCAGGCTCAGAGAACCAAAGAAGGACCCTGCAACCAACATCTGCTTCTACCTGTTCATTCTACAGATGGGAAAACTGAGATCTAAGAGACTCTGTGGCAAGGGAGAAGGACAAGAGATGCTTTCATTCAATCCTATCTTTATTGGCTTTCAAATTCCATCTGGGGCTTTAAAAAAATGAGTGATTGTGCAGACGGTCAATAGCCTGGCAATAGTCCTATAATGACCCAATCGTGAAACGATTTAGCAATCTTGCTACTAATTGCATTTGTGGCTCTAGCAATTGGGTAACTAGTTGGTTATTACTCACTCCCCAAGAGCCACCCACACCGCATTACAAGGAAGCTAATCTTAGAAATACGTGTTAACTTCGATGATAATTACTAAGTAATTGGCTAGAACATGCCATTGTGAATTTATCCAGAATATGCCAGGTGATTATCTGGTTTTATGTTCCCTGTAAAATAAATCCAGGGTCCAGAAGCTGTTCCAGTTGGTTGGCTCGCATCCAACCATCAACCTCTGCCAGCCAACTGCACGAATGCAAGTGATTAATCAAATTACTCAAATATTTGGTTTCAAACTGAACATTCAGATAAGAAACCTGGGTGGCCAACAAGTGGATGGTGTTGAACGGGAATGAGGAGGGCACCTGGCCCCTCCTTCAGATAAATATATAATGACACAATAATATGGAATAAATGCCACTTCTTTGGGGCTCATCTGGCTTCTTCAAACAAAATACCAAAACACTTCAGAGACCAATTATATGTCCCAAAGCTGCGAAGTCTTTTTCGCGGTGCCAGGAAAAGGCTGTGCTATTTGTGAAATCTGCAGGCAGTTATGGTGCTTGGGGAGGGGGACTCAGGATTCTGTATATAATAGAAAAGGGGCCGCCAACGCAGCTGGCTTGCAGGGGGAGTGACACATTTTCATAATGGCCACTCTTTTTTTCAAGGAAGGCTGCTAACTGCATCCATCCATTTCCAATTAGCCAGCCCTTGGGGAAGAAGGGAGGGAGGCGTGGGTAAGTGGGTTCCACTGATACTCCTGGAAAAAGTCAGAGGCCAGAAGGTCCTTAGAGGGTCCAGGCACAGGAGAAGAGGTGATGGATTTTGAATTTCTAATTTGAGGATTTGAAAAAGAGGGGTTTAGCAGGCCAGAAGGTGAGGAGCTGATCAGAGAGGGGGAGTTGGGCTAACAGACTGGTGGGAACAGGGACAGAAACCAGTGGTGGTGGGAGAGACTATCTTCTAATCAGACTTGTGCACCCCAAGTAAAGGACTGCAGACAGCCTGCTAATATAGATGATACATACCAGAGAGGAGAAAGAAAAGGGAGCTAAGGGGCTTGCTGGCAGTGGTAGGCGGGAAAACAACCACACACTGGCCCTCTCCCTGAACAAACATTCTTGCAACAATGGTGTTCCAAATCCTCCCAGCCAGAGGTAGAGTCTGTTCTGCACGCCTTGGATAGAGGTGGGCCATGTGACTTGCTTTGGCCACTGGACATCAGCCAGTGAAACACAGACAGAGATGTGAATGCCTCTGTGCATCAGGGTTTGACCTCTTGCTGTCTTGCTGCACTTGGAACTCTGAGACCACCATGGGAAGGAGCCCAAGCTGGCCTGTTGGGGGGTGAGAGGCCAGGTGTAGAAGAACTGAGGCACCCCAGCTGACAATCTGCCAACCATCAGACACATGTCCAACCATCACTCACGTGAGTGAAGGCATTTGAGACTGACCAGCCCTCAACCTGACCTGCCAGCAGACCACAGACACATCCAAGACCCCAGCCACTGAGCCTGGCTTATCCCAGAAGAACTGTGTACAGACTAGTGAGAAACTGTGAAGTTTGGGGGTGTTTGTTACTCAGAAAAGCTTACTGATCCACTCCTCTACTCAGAGCAACTCAGCCCCAAATATGATCTGGCTGATTATCTGATAGCCACTTCTGGTCCTGTGTAGAAGTGAGAGCTGACCATTTCTTCCTTGGTTTAAAGAAGGGTTGAAGAGTCATCCTTAGATCGCTAATCCTTTGCAAGCACTTACCATTTGACACACAAGTTCCAGTCAACCCACCAGCTGCATAATCAATGGTGACAGATGATAACACAGCTTCTACCCATCACCCAGGTCTTACAAATGGACTCAAAGAGGGTTTGCATGGATAACAAGGGAATAGATCAAAGACATACCAGCTCTCCCCTGAACCCACAGCTCCCTCCATAGCACTTACCAAGATGCAAGGCTTGTGTACTTGGGATCTTATTGCCTGTGTTGAGATTAAGAATGAGAAGATTCCTAATGGACCCTTGGCATAAGAACACTGATGCTGTGGCTCGTCCTAAGTGATAGGAGAGCAAAGGCCCCAGCTTAAAAACACATCAAAAGATTGTTCCACAACTGCTCATCTGAATCTACAGTTATTTTTCCCCATGCCTACATCACTGCGGGAGGTTAGAGACAGCAAGTCCAAAAAAGTTCCCAACATCTGATATGCTCCTGATGTCACTTCTCTGTTAACCACCCGTTTTGTACAGCTATCAACCATGGATTCTGAATATTTAAAAGAACAACGGTGAGCCCTACAAATGCGCGCTGCTGTTTCAATGAAAGCCGGAATAAGTCATCAGAATGTTGGTCCAGGTTCAACAAACTAGGGTCTGTAGGTCAAACCCAGCCCATCTCCTGGTTGTGTTAACAAAGCTTTATTGGCACACAGCTACAGACACCCACTTACAGTTTGTCTGAGGTTGCTTTCACACTACAGTAGCAGAGGTGAGCTGTTGCTGCAGAAACCTTATGGCCTGCAAGGCCGAAAACACTATTAGGCCCTTGAACAGGAAAAGTTTGCTGACACCCGAGCTAGTCTAATCCATTCAATTACATTTGGAGAAAGTGAGTCTTAAAGACGCTTTTTCACAAATGTAGAGCACAAGGGGATTCAATACCAGTTTTTCTGACTTCCCACGTGGAGCTCTCTCCACAGAACTTCTCAACCAGAGTTGCAGCACGAATAGCATTTTCTGGAATCTCAAAGCTTCAAACCATAGATGTGATTGGTAAAGCCAGACTCTCTATTCACCAGAATGTTGAATCTACCAGAACTCCCACTGCTCAATGCTGCCGGAAGCAGAGCTTTGGGAATGAATATGACAGTGGGGAACCTGGGCGGGACTGACCTGGTGATGATGGCCAGGTGTGGCGGGCTCATGCAGGCGCCCATGAACAGTACCACGTTCTCATGCCGCGTCTGCCTGTAGGCCATCACCTCCCGCTTGAAGGCCTTGAGCTGCTCCTCGTTGTCCCTCTCGATGTCGATCAGCCGGATGGCCACCTCGCCATGCCAGCGGCCGTGGTACACCTGCCCGAAGCGGCCCTTCCCGATGAGCTCGCCAATTTCCAGCTGCTCGAAGGGGATGTCCCACTCCTGGAGGAAGATGCTGGTCTGGCTGGCCTTGCGAGGGAAGCTCCGGGCCGAGAGGAGGGACAGGTTCATCTCCTCAAAGTCATCCTCCGACTCCTCGGCCTCGTCGTGGCCCTCCTCATTCTACGGCCAGAGCGGGAGAGGGGTCAGTTCCCATCAGCATCCCGCCTGCCCACCAGGTCCCCACTGTGTGTTTTTGGCCAGTGCACACATGTCTCTCTATTTGCCCAAGTACCTCCTGTCTATCATTGTGCTGAAGTGAAGGAGCTGAAAGGGAGATCATGAAACTGAAGCTCAGAGAGAAGAAATGCTGGAGGGCAGGGACCACCTATCCTGGTTTCCCAGGACTTTGCCTGTTTGGGAGCTGACAGTCTCACACTTGGGAAACCGGCAGACAGGGATGGTTGGTCCCTGTGGGAAGTGCCTAGCTCTGGTCAGGCCGCTAGGCAGAGCAAGGGTTAAGATTCAGGTCTCTCGACTCCTAATATTTGATGCCATCCTACTAGACCATGATGTTCTGACTTGTCTGGTTATTTATGTGGGAGTAAGAAAGACAACACGCTGAAATACGGACAGCCTATACACCTGCATAAAACATGTGACAATCCTTAACAGAGAGGGCCTTCGCTCCCTTGGAGGAATTTGAATTGATGAGGCAGAAACCAGGAGATGTCAGAGGTACTCGGTATAGGCTGGAGGCCTGGGGTTCCTGTTCAGTTGGGAAGGCAGGAGATAGAAGAGTGAGAGGTTGATAGAATGGGCTTAACAGTCAGACCAGATGAGCTGGAATCTGGCCACTGTGTGACCTTGGGCAAGGAGCTTCACTTCTCTGGGCCTTCCTTGACTTATCATAAAGTGGGGCTAATGACATTTGCCCCTGGGGGTGGTGCGAGGTTTTCTGTAAGGCAAAGATCTCTTGAGTTCTTTGCACAGACCTGACTGCCTGTACGAAACAGCTGCCGGGATGGCTGAAAAAAAATACAGACTCGTGGGCCCCAGACAGATTTTCTGAATCAGAAAATCCGCCGGCCAGAGCCAGGACTCTGCATTTTCACTGCATGCCCACATGACTCAGGCACACTTATACGTGACCACTGCAACAGTTAGAAACTCCAGGCCTAGGGATCCGCCTTCCCAGCGTGGTGTCCGGGGGCACCTGAGGCCTGGTGCCTTGGCTTCTTCAGCTGGAATGTGCAAGCAGCAGCGGCCTGAGCCCAGTGGGGGGTGGGGGGGGGGGTAGGTGGTGGTGATTTTCATGGGCTTGGAGCCTGACAAGACGGCCGGAGAAGGAGGCCCCTTGGCCAGGTGCAGTCTCTCTAAACCCCAAACCTGAGCAAGCTACTCCCAAAGGCATGTTCAGGAGAAATGACATGGGAAATACGGCTTCGTTCAGGGTCACTTTCCAGCTACTGTGATCGTTCCAGAAAAGGACACGATTTGCTCTGGGGACCCTGACTCTATTTCCCTCAGTTCAGGACCCACCAGCAGAGTCGAGGAGTCAGGGCTCTGGTTCTCACCCCAAAGACTTCGTTTATTCCTCTAGGGGTTCTGGCAGGTGGGAAGAGGCCCCAGAACATTCTTAACACCACATTAAGCCCGAGACCCTGAGGCCCTCGTCCCCTCCTCTCACATATTCTTCAGAAAGTAGTGGGGCACATCCCCCTTGGTACTCACTGGCTCTGAGCTGAATTTTCAACTAAGAATGCAGATCACCTGCCAACTTCTGCACAACTAGCTTTTCCGTGATGCACACCATGTTAACGGCCCATTAGGCTTGGCACCAGGAGGGGCCCCAGGCTCGTTAGCCGTCCATCAAGCAGGGCACTGTACCCCCAGTCCACCCCAAGCCCTCTGTGTCATCAAAGACATCAATCGCCTTCGCCAAGGGGGCAGCCCCTGGAAAAAGGTGCTTCATTTGCTTCATCGCTCTCTGGTTCTCACCTCCGAGGTTGGCTCCACTTCAATTTGAAGTAATGGATTTCCTTCCAAGCTTTAAAGAAAGAAAAATAAATGTGACCCTAGGGTGAAATGATGGGTGCATGCACTGACTTGATCCATGTATGAAACGTCTTAAAATGTGAAGTTCTCTATTAAGCCTTTTTCTCCAATTTCCCTTCACTGCTTGTGTCTAAAATAATCCATAACCTCGCCACCAAGGAGAGGTGCACAAGGACATTGTTTTAAATGGACTTTCTGGTCTGCTCAAGGCTCATTTTTCTTTGTTGGTTTCCCCTAATCTAGCAATTTCTGTATAAATTGGCCTTATAAATTCCTTATAAAATGCCATGGATGGCAGAATCCCCAGAGCTCTAGGTGTTCCTTAGGAAAGAATTAATCAGATCTCTACAGTTCTGAATCTTTTGGAAGGATTCTTTGGAAGGATTCATTCATTCATTCATTCACCCATTTGATTAGAATTAAGAGTCAGGAACAGTGCCAGACCCTTAGAGGGATACAGCATTGAAACTGACATGGCTTCCTGACCTTAAGGAATATTTATATTAATAGTGTAGAAAGGCTATAAGTAACAAGGGTCAAAAGTTAGGTATGAACTGAATAAATGGATGGTGATGGAAACGCCCAAGAGAGAGGATTACTGGATGAATTTGAAAGTTTGCAGTGTTTTGAGTTGGACCTTGTCAATCACATTCCATGGAGATGGGTGGATGAGAACGAGGAGGAGGAGGCAGATTGCATTGGACTGGAAGACACAGGTGTGTGTGCGAGTGTGTGCACGTGTGTGTGTATCCCATGCATTCTCGAGTTCCTGAGCTGCATTTGTGTTCTAAGTATAGGAACAACCACTCCTCTGACTATAGGAGCTGGGGGCACACACACCACGAGTGCTGAGTGTCCACTGAGGGCTGTGTGGGTGTCATGGGATGCACTCTGTGCAGGAGTTGTTCTGTGTGCGTGTGAGTTGGGTGCACATGCAGGGGATTTGTGGGCCGGCTGGAGCACACGATACATGAGGGAAATGCAAGGCACAGCGTGTGTTAAAGAATTTGGTGGGGGGAGTGGGTTTTTAAGGTAGAGGATGTTTCCACAGTGAACTGAAACTGGTAGAAGAAAAGGATCACAGTGGCCACCATGGCCCCTTCCTATTTCCCCAGTGGAAGCTTAGCAGCTTCCCCCAACCCATCTCCTTATTTGATGGGGGCTCCCCTATCCTGACTCTCAGACCTCACCAGGAAGCTGCCAACCCTGCAGACAGAGTCAATCCACTTGCTGGAGAGACTCCTGGTGAGAGGGAGGCTGAAAGATTGTAAGAGCTCAAAGAAGAAAGAAGTAGCATCTGCCACCCTATTAGCCAATAATTTATAGTACAGCATTGAAAGGCAGAAACTGCATGCTGGAAATCTGATGCCCCGGGGGAGGTGGAACAATGCAGATGGAGTCCCTCCTCACGCCCAACAGAATGGGCTGCCCTCCTCGGCTTGCATTAAGGCGTGATTACAGCAGCCGGGGCTATTAAATGATTTCCCTGCTGCAAAGAGTCAGTTCCCATCACTCCACACACATTTAAGCAGATCGTGGGCACTTATTGACTCCGTTTTTCACTAGCGCTCCCTGACTCTCAGTTAATAACCTGGAGTTCATCTTGCACAAATTGTGGAACGGGTTTATGTGCTGCAGAGAAACGATCTGGAGCTAGATGTCAGCACAACATCCCCCGGCAAACTGCCGCTCCTTGGATCTCAGAGATGTACCATTTGGGTCTTTAACAAAGTCGGTAACACGGGTCAGAAAGGATGGAGCAGCTGGGGGAGCCGGAAGAAAAACCAGATAGGCAAAAATGTGAGTTTGGAAAGATGTCAAACCAAAGTTGGGTCCTTAGCATGCCCTAGACTTGGGTCACAATCAAAGAAGTTATGGAAGGTGATTTCACTTTGGCTGCATGAGCAATAGCCCCCTAGAAAGAGGGCTTGTATTCTAAGGATGCTAAAGACATCACACACAAAGATGTTCATTGCAGAACTGTTTATAACAGTGAAATATGGGAAGATGTAAAATCCAGCAGTAGAGAAACGGTTAAGGAAATCATTCCAAATCAATATGGTATTTTAAAATCAGTGCGTATGAAAAGTCTGGAATAGTATGAAAAACATGATGTTATAGCATTAAGGCATGAACAGAGCAGGATGGAAATCGCACACAGTTTAGATCCCAAGTATGTAAAATATGAATAGAGCATACTTCTAAGAGTGGTGCAATTATAAATTATTCTTTTTCTTCTTTTTATAGAATAGTTTAAATTTCACAAAATAAGCTCATTTTGTTTTTGTAATGTTAGAAACCAGGGATCGGCAAACTTGCTGGGCCAGATAGTAAATATTTGAGGGTCTGCTGGCCACACAGCGGTCACTGTTGGAACGACTCATCTCTGCTGTTGTAGTCCAAATGCTGCCACAGATAGCCTGTTGTGAATAAATGGGCATGGCAGTGTTCCAATAAAATTTATTTACAAAAACATGGGTCTGTCCCATTGGCTGTAAGTTACTGATCTCTAGTATAAATCTAAATTTTCCTTTTTAAGCAGGGGATAATGATGTAGAATAACTGCCCTTCCATTAAGGTTTAGCTATTGCCTGGGAGAAGTTGTCTTTCTGATCACAAGGGTCTGGGGGTCTGAAGGAAATGGTCCAGCCCCTGATGTCACACCTGATTGGCAAGACCCGAGACACACGGCAGAAGTGACTCACAGGGACTGGCACTGTGCCTCTCGGCCTGGGCTGTCTCGTTCTCCCCCTCTTTGCCCAAGTTATTCGCTTGTCTCTGTGGCCCCCTCATGCTTCCCCCACCCTGCCTCCCACCCCATCAATTCCAGGAAGAGGAAGAAAGAAGACAGGGATCCTGAGCAAACTGAAAGGCCAGGGCAGGGGGAGAGGTCTCTACCCCACTTACATTGGATTCGAGGTCACTGGATGCAGGATGACCTGGGGCGCCCGCGTTGGCGTCTCTGGCACCGGCACCACATCTGAGAGCCAAAGATTGGACAGTCAGAAACCAGACGAGGGGTCCACAAGCTCCCCCAAAAGCCTGATTCCTGGAAGATGCCAGTGGCTGGAAACTTCTCACCAGATCAGGAGTCCCTGGCTGCCCAATGCCCTCTCTCCTTTCCCTGGCCACTTGAATTTACCTGCTGAGATGCATGAGTAGTCAAGATGACATCCTGAACAAAACTCCCCATTGACACCTACGGGGCTGCCGGAGCCCCCAGGCCTCTGGCCCGAAGCACCCACTGAAGCATCATCTCTGGGTTCGCCTCTCTCCTGAGTCCCCTTTGGGATGATGAGGCCTCTTGGTTTCATGTCTCCCATGCCCGATTCCAGCCCCTTTGACCATCTCTCCCCTGCCATGGGGTTCTGGACCCCTCCCCACCCTTGCCCATCCTTGCACTGCAGACCACCCACTCAGGCCTTTCCATTTGTGCTTTGGGACCTCATTGGTGCCACTGAGTCCTTGGACTCCCCACCCTTTTTACCGCTGCCTCCACATCCAGTAGCTAGCCTGTGGTCTGGAGGGTTCCACCTGATCCTCTTTGGGCTCGTCCACCCCGGCAGCATTCGCCTCTGTCCCCTCACAGCAGCTGCCACGCCTCGGTGGGCTCGCTTGGAAGAAACTGAGCTCACAGGAAACTCACCTGGGAAGATGAACTGCTGCCTGTATTTGTAGTAGTGGGATGCTTGCAAAAGAAAGAAAATACCACAGTGAGTGCCGCCCCGGAGCTGGCCCTTCAGGTAGCAAATGGGGCTCCTGTAGCCACCCTGCGGTCCTCTGCCCACCCCTGACAGTTTCCAGACTTCTGCAGACACCCCAAATTCGAAGGGACTGAGAACATGTGTAAAGAATCCAGAAACATTCAGGCCAACCCTCCCATTGAAACTCCCTGAAGACAGAGCACCCCACCTCGGAGAGCCATCCTGAGCACAATCTCATCTTGTTAAACGCATAAAGACACACACGTAGAGAGAAGTCTCTAAACCCATAATCTAACACATCAATTTTCTCCCTTCTGGCAGAGTGGTTATAGTGGCTTAAGAAAATCCTTTATGACCACAATAACGTATCACCTCACAGTTAGGATGCCTATTACCAAAAAAGACAAGAAATAACAAATATTGGTCAAGATGTAAAGAAAAGGAAACCCTTGTGCACCCCTGGTGGGAATGTAAATTGGTGCAGCCACTGTGGAAAACACTAGGCAGCTCCTAAAAAAGTAAAAATTAGAACTGCCAGATGACCCAGCAATTGCACTTTTGGGTATATATCTGAAGGAAAAGAAATCAGCTTCCAAAGGTGTGGAAATAACCTAAGTGCCCATTGACAGACAAATGGATAAAGAAAATACGTGTATACACACACACACACACACACACACACACACACACACACACATACACAATTGAATACTATTCAGCCATGACAAAGAATAAAATCTTGCCATTGCTGTTTGTGACAAAAGGGATGGACCTCGAGGGTACCATGCTAAGTAAAATAAGTCAGATGGAGAAAGATAAACAGTACAATCTCACTTATATGCAGAATCTAAAAAAAAATCAAACTCACAGGAACAGAGATCGGATTTGGGACTGCCAGAAGCTGGGGATACGGCCAGGAGCACTGGATGAAGGTGGTCTATGTGTCTCCTCTATGTGTCTCCATGTTTTTCTAATTTTCTGCACTGAGCATTGTATTGGTTTTCTTACTGCTGCTGTAACAAATTATCATAAATTGGATGGCTTAACACAAATTTATCCTCTTAGAGTTCTGAAGGTCAGAAGCCTGAAAACAGTCATGGGCGGCTTGTTCTCTCTGGAGGCTCCAGAGGAGAACTTTCTCCTTGCCTTTTCCAGCTGGAGAATCTACCTCCATTTCTTGGCTCACACCTCCATCACCCCAGTCGCTGCTTCCATCCTGACGTCGCCTTCCACTGTCTTTGATTGCCTTGTCTCCCTCTTATAAAAGATCCTCATGACTGCGTTTAGAATCCACCCAGACAATCCAGGGTAATCTTTCCACTTCAAGACCCTTAATTCAGTAACAGCTGCAAAGTTCCTTTAGCTGTGTAAAGTAACATATTCACAGGACCCAGGATCAGAACATTATTCTGCCTAGCAAAGGCACAAATTAATTTCCGTATCTAAGGAAAGATAATATAAAAGAAAATTTCTCAGATTCACTGCCGATTTTCCTACAATTCATTTAACTTTCCGTCTGTTCACTGGAGGCCAGTTGTTCCAGACATCCCCATTGTTTCCAGTGTTCCTCCAGTGGGGTGGAGAACCTGGATCAGGGGGTAAGAGGGATGTCAGGGGCAGGGGACAGGTCACAGAAAGTTTTATGTCCTCAAGTAAAGGCGGTGAGCAGGGATGGGATCAGATATGAGTCTCAGCTGGTGGATACACTTCCAGAAACAGTTTCATCCATTCAGGGACAAGCTGGCTCACCAAGAATCAGTACAATGGCTCCAAACCTGGAGTCCAGAAGCCGATCCTGTAGGATTGAATCTGTGTTCCTCCTTTGATTGCCTGTGAACGTTTGGGCATCTCTCTCCAAGTGTCAGTTTCCAGATACGTGAAATGGGGACGAATAATAATCTCTCCTACATAGGGCTGAGCTCATCATTACATGAGATAAGAGTATCTTATCTGCCTCAGGGATGAGGCAGACCAAGGTTAACAGTGATGCATAAGCTGGTATCTTTCTAAGTTCTCTTAACTAACAGACAAGAATGCTTTATAATTCATAGACAGAGAGTTTCAAAGAACTCAGTCATGAGCTGGTCCTGAGGGTGGAACTGGTTTATAAATCTCACCCCCATCCCAGAATGGACAGCAAGTTCTGGTATTCAGGATCCAAGCACCTGGCTTGGTGCCTTGCACCCAGTGAGTGAGCTGCTCATGTTTGTTCAGTTACTCAAGTCTCTTTTAGAACAGCAATCCCCCAAATATCGAATCTAGCTGGAATCCAAATGGATCCATTTTTTGATTCTGGAAAACAAAGTACCTAGTTTGGGCAGCAACTCGTTCAAGGTTACAGAACACAGCTTTAAAAGAAATCTGACCTCCATGATGTCAGGGACCCTTCTTCCATTAGATAGCTTAGGTTTTTTTTTCATTGCATTTGGACATTTTATTAGTCAACAGGAGCTAAAATTAAAAAAGAAAAACTTCATGGGATTCTCAAGAGACTTAGCTGATCTCTTCCCTCCCCAACTGGAACTGGGGATTCAGTGTCTGCAGAAAAGGTTAGCTGGCAGTTAAACATTCTTTTAAGGAGGTGGGACTGGTGATGGAGAATGGGTGTCACTCTGAGAAGCGACAGGTGTCCAGCAATGGGACACCCGGCAAATGCCTCCACACACAGCCTCTGACTCCTGCCAGGACCTCCGTGGCCTGAGGACAGCTCATTCCTGATGACTGAAAGGGAGAGAGTCTTGGCCAGAGGAGGAGGGAAAGGGTGCTGTGAGCCCCGCCTGTTCTTGCTGATGACGGACACCAGAAAGAAGCGGGTCAGAGGGGCAGCTGATGACTCTGAGTGGCTCCTGGCTGTCTGGTATCAAAGAGGGTTCGGGAACTGAGAGGTTGCAGGTGACCAGAGGTCAAAGAGACAAACAGGCTACTTTGAAGGCTCTTCCACTCTCAAGCCCCCATTCCTTCCCTATGGACTCCTCAGAAAGCAGCCTCACTGGCCATCTGAAAGAAAGGATCTAGAAGGAAGGTGGAAAGATCAAATCATCCCCTGCCCAAACCATGCATCCCTGCAAGGCCCCACCAGGCCTCAGCCCTGCAGCTCTGATCCTTGCCTGGTGCCTTGGTTATGGGGCACTCCGAGCCATCAGTCACATGTTTCCAGCCCTTTCTGATAAAAGGGGCTTTGCGTGTGCTCCCTTCTGTCTGCCTGAACAACTCCCCTCCTGCCTTCAGCTGCTTCTGATATTTCAGCCTAAACTTGTTCTCTTCTTGACTTGCTCATAGCACTGTTCTCTCCTCACAGCACTTACCACAATTTATAATCCTATTTTCATGTGTCTGTTTGCTAGGCTAACACCTGTCTCTTCCACTAAGCTATAAACTCAATGAGGGCAGAGACTGTGACAGGCAGAATAAGGCCCTTCTCCCCCAACTCCATTCCCAAGACATCCACATCCTAGTTCCAGGAACCCGGGAATATGTTACCTTACATGACCAAGGGGACTTTGCATATGTTTAAGTTGAGGATCCTGAGATGAGGGAATTATCCTGGACTCTCTGGGTGAAACTTAAGTATAATCACAGGGTCCTTATGAGAGGGAGGCAGGAGGATCCAAGTCAGAGGATCAGAGGAGGAGATGTGATAATGGAAGCAGAGGTTGGACAGATGTAGGGCCATGAGCAAAGGCATGCAGGCGGCCCTTGAGAAGCTGGGAAAAGGCAAGGGAATGGATTCGTTCCTAGAACCTCCTAAAGGAAACAGCTCTGCAGACACCTTGATATTGAGCCCAGTGAAACTGATTTTGGACTTCTGACTCCTTAACTATAGAGTTATAAACTTCTGCTCCTTTGAGCCACTAAGCTCATGGCAATTTGTTACAGCGGCAACAGTCAACTCATACAGGGCACATCTGATGTGTCCCTTGCTCCTTACCCAGTGCCTCGAACAGTACCTGGTATATAGTGGATGCTCAGAAAACATCCATTAAAGAAATGAACGGATGGAATGCAGAGCCAGAGACAGTTCAAAGAAAAGGAACATGCAGTTCTGGGAGTCTCAAGTCACTTGTTCACTCATTTATTCACTCAACAAACATTTAATTAGTGCCTTCAGCAGTCGACACTGGGCTGGGCTTTGGCAGTAGAGGGGTAGGTGAAGCAGACAGGCTTCCTAGCGTCATGGAGCTGACTTTCGATGGAGGAGATACTAAACATGGCACCAGGTTACTCCAAAGGAAGAAGGCGTGTGAACACTTCAGTCTGAGGAACCCATACGACAGTCCCTTACAAAGCCCCTTCATGTACCTTCCCACAGCAAATGTCATACAAACTGGCAGTTCAGACCCATTTTACAGAAGAGAAACTGAGGCCTAAACAGAGTCAGTGCCATATTCAAGGCCACAGAGGTGGAAGAGGGCAAATCTGGGATCCAAACAAAGCCCTTCACCCTTCACTGTGCCATGTCCAACATGGCACCAGGATTCTGAAGGGAGTGGCAAAGAACAAGGGGATCCAGTCAACCAGCAGAACACAATCCCAGATTCTGTGAAGGGTGTCCTTCACGTGCCCTGAGGTTAACAGTTGAGCCAAAAGCCTGTTAACCACACGGCCTCTTTTTGAAAAGAATGTTCTAGAGTAACCAGTGCCAGGAGCATTGTTATGCCTAGGTATTAGCTTGAATTGTCTTCAGAAAACTCAACATCTGCAGGAAACCAGAGCCAAAGCTCCTTTTCCATCAACAGAGACTCACAGTCTGGAGTATGTAACAGGTGACCAGGGCCTTGTGTAAACAGAATAGATGCCTGTGACCCTGGAGGAATTTTGCCAAAACTGCCTAAGGCAGGTGGAGGCGGGGAGGGCGGGGTATGGGGGGAAGGTCTGGCTATCCTTCTAGAGGGTCCTATTTTGTTTTCTATGTCAACACTGCATTTTATTGTTATTATTCAATTATAAAATGGATGCATGTTTCTTGCTATTATATACACTACAGAAGTGCATAAAATAAAATTCCCCTTAGAAAGAACACCTGCCATAAAGTCCTGCAGACATTTGTCTGCATATACAAATACATACACACACACATGTATAAATATACACATACAAATACATTAAATCATTTTACAACAAATAGGATGTTATTATACCAGTGCTTTTGCAAATCACTTATTTTCCACTTAAAAGATATTATGGATTTCTTCCCACGTCCGGGATATTTACAAAGAGCTACTCCATTCTTTCCAAGGGCGGCTGAGTGTTTGGTTACACAGATATATTACAATGTATTCAAACACTCCCCTCCTGATGGGCATTTGGGTTGAGTCCAGATTTTTCACTGCTGCCAAAAAAAATCATTATAGATCCCTGTGCAAACACTTCTGTGTATAAATTCTTAAAAGTGATACTGCTGGCCCAGGGAATGTACATTTGAAACTCTGACAATGCCAAATTACCTCCCCTAAAAGTTTAATTTGATTCCTACTCCCAATTTCAGGGTATCTGGGGACCTCATCTTTATTTCCACAATTCTGGTTAGGGCATATTACTTAGCAGTGGTAGCCATGCTAATTTGCTAATCCTGGGTTTAATCTAATAATGATGAAAGTAGCTCACCTTTGGTGAGCATTTGGATGAGACAGATGCTCTGCTAAGCTTTGCACATGTATGATAATGTTGAGCCCTTTGGGGGTTCTACAAAGTAGGTACTATTATTATCCCTATTGTACAGATGCGGAAACAGGGGCACAGAGAGGTCAGTAGTTTGCTCAACAGCACATAGATATTAAGTGATGGAGCTGGGATTTGAGCAGCCTAGTAGGAACAAGCAGCCTAGTTCCAGAGCTCACACTCTTTTAACTGCTGTTCTAAAGCGCCTTCACCCAGAGGACCCATGAGTCCACTCCCCAAAGAGGGTCAGGGCACTGTTGGGACCTGCCATAGGGTAGGTGCAGACCTGCTGGCAGGCTAGCATAGTAATTTGGTTAAGACCCCTTCCCGGGGCTCTGAGTGAAGGGATGAAGGAAACAGGGATCAACCCTGGTGAGTCAGGGATCTTGTCTAAAGATGCCAGCAGAGTCTTCTAGAGATGAAAGAGTGTGGGTACTTTGACACACGGTTCCCCCTTAAGAGGTCCTCTGCCAGCTAGCTCCCTGTCTACAAACAAGCAGCAAATGGTTACAAGGGAAAATAGCCCTGAAGTGAATATCCTGGGTGAGGGGTGGAACAGCTCTAGGAAAGCATCCAGACTCTTCCCCCCTGAGATTGGGCAACGGGGGTCAAAGGGGTGAAGGGGGTATCAAAGGGCCTTTTTCGCATCCACCTCCTTCCAGGGAAGTAGAAATGGCTGGGGGTGCTGGTGGGAACCCTCGGTCTATGGAATCGCTGGGCACTGGTGCCTAGCTGACTCAGGGGCACTAACTGAGACGGATTTCAGTTGATGACTCCCGTTAGGGTCCTTTTTGGCTGCCAGGTGAGAAGCCCTCCCACCACAGGTGTGAGGCTGCCTTGGGCTTGGACTTAGACAAAAAAATCCCCATGACGCAAGTATTTAAGATGCACTCTATCCCTTCGGACACAGCCCAGATCAAAGCAGGTAGGCAGGTGACATGAGCAGCTTATGCTCAATGGGTGGATGTATCTGGGTGTCCCCCAAACGTGGGCCTGGGTCTTCATTTGTTTCCCAGATACTCTCTCGTGGCTGGGTAGGCTTGGAGGTGTGACCTGTGGCTGAGGACCTGGGGTTTTTTTCTTTCCCCGCTGTAGGAAGCTCTCTGACTCAAGAGGAAACCACACCCCTAGACCAGCACTGTCCAGTGGAACTTCCTGCGATGGTGGGAAACGGTCTACACCTGTGCTGCCCAACATGGGGCCACTAGCCACAAGTGGCTCTCAAGCACTTGGAATGTGGCAAGCATGACCGAGGAATTAAAATTTTAATTATAATTAATTTTAATTCATTTAAACTTAAATAGGCATCTGTGACCAGTCTGTACCATATTGAACAACACAGAGCTAGACTTTGGTCCCAACTCGTCAAACCAGACCTCATCCCACCAGCCTCCGTCTTGAAGCCAGCTATGGTGCTACAAATATGGCTGAGCTGGAAGTGTCCTGGCGATCGGAGAGCAGGAGGTGGGTTGGGCTGAGCCCCGGAAGGGGTGGGAAGACACTTAGGTCTGTCTCGCCTGAGAGCTGAGAAAGATCCCTTTTGTAAGTCCAAGAAGCCAGAACACCACGTGAGGGCTTCTCCATTGTCTCACAGCCCAGCACACGGTCTCAGGTCAGCGGCGGAGTACCCTGGAGTTTGTGAGCTAGAAGACCCTTTTGTCCACCTGCATCCTTTCAGAGGTGTGAAAACTGAAGCCAGAGGTCACAGGGCAGGGACATGAGAGAGCTGGCTATTGACTTATGGACGCCAGCTCACTCTTTTGGAGCCCTGTCTTGATGTCTGCATAAGACTCAGAATGTAGCCATGCTCAGGTGTATGGGCCCTGAGATTCTTGGCACAGGATCCAGTTGCCAGTTTCAATTGATTTAGCTCTTTTTTTTTTTGGCAGCACTTGGTCTGAGTTCTTCTTAGATCTTCAATCTTCATTGGGGCATGTGGAATCTTTAGCTTTCAGCATGCAAACATTTAGTTGCAGCATGTGGGATCCAGTTCCCTGACCAGGGTTTGAACCCAGACTCCTTGCATTTGGAGTATGGAGTCTTACCCACCAGCCCACCAGGGAAGTCCCCTGATTTCACACTTAAGGCAACATCCAGCTCCAGAGAAGATGGCTCTCCCTGTGACTCAGATTTAGGTGGGACCCTGAGCTGCTGCTTCCCAAAAGACAGAGTCTCTGAGAGCCCCCTTACCTTCTGAGTCTAGATTTTCTCATCTGTAAAATGGAGCCAATCCTACTTACCTCGTGGCTACTCTAGAGATCACATAAGGGACTATGGAGCAGTGGCCTTGCATATGGTAAGACTTAATCCATATGCTTCCAACCCATCACCTTTCACGTGGACTGGCCCGGACACGGCTCTGGCACGGACCCGACTCCTCGCCCCGCGGCCTCCCACGCGCGGAAGGTACCTGGCAGGTTGAAATTCTTCTGCTGCCTTGTGCACTGAGGAGAAGGGTGTAGGGGAGAAGGCGGCGTGGCGCTGGGCGGGAGCGGGGGCGCTGGCGAGGAGGGCGTGGAGGACGTCGTGGATGAGGGGTTGCTGCTGGAGTCCGGCTGGTAAGGAACGGGGATGTGGTCCTGAAGGAAGAAAACAGAGCAGGGTGGGGGCAGGGGCAGGCAGAGAGGCGGAGACACTGCAGCAGCGAGGCTGAGCTGCCCGGGAAGACCACCCCCTCAGCATCCTCAGTGCCTCCTCCGTTTTCCTCAACCACCAGACACACCCCCCCAAAGTCCCACCTGCCTCCCCCACCCCCACCGGGTTGCATCCAGCTGTGGAAGGCACAGTCTCTCGAGTCAAATTCCTGCCCACTGCCTGGAGCCTGGGCTGAAAGGTTACCACGTAATGAAAGCCAGGCAGGTGACAGCCACACTCCTTGGGCCTCTTTGATTTTGGAAAGTCCCACGCCGAGGTGCCCAGAGAGCTCTTCCCGTCCTAACGCCTCTCCTCCCGAGTGTTTTATTAAAGAATCAACAGCCTGTCAGCTCAAGAGAGAGTGAGAGAGCCGGCCTGCAGCATCTTCCCTTGCCTCTCGGCTGGAACCAGCACGGCCTCCTCTGGCCCTTGAAGCTGTTCTAAAGCCAAGATGAAGACAGAATCCGTGTGCACATCCTCAGAATGGCGCTGGTCAGGGTGGGGACGGTAGCCATGCAGTGGGCTGAAGACTGTCTCCCTTCCAAGACATGTCTACTCAGAGCCTTAGTATGTGACCTAATTGTGATGGGACCATCCTGGATTTGGGGTGGGGTAGGGTGCATAAAATCCCATGTCAAGTGTCTTTACAAGAAACAGGAAAGGAAAGACACACAGAGGAAATGGTGCTGTGAAGACAGCAGTAGACAGCGGACTGATGCTTCTAGAAGCCAAGAAATGCCAAGGACTGCCGGAGCCACCGAAGGTTAGGGGAGGGGCATGGAATGGATTCTCCCTTGGAGTTTCTCCCTAAGGAGCCAACCCTGCTTGACATCTTGATCTCAGGCTCCTGGACCCCAGACTGTGAGAGAGCAAATGGCTTTTGTCTCAGCTACCCAGTTTGCAGTAATTTGTTTCTGCAGCCCCAGGAAAGTAATACGAGTAGGATTCCAAGTGATGGAAAGGGAAACACAGCCACCTCTTTCCCACGCATCCTGAACAAAATGCCTAACTTCACCATTCCTCAGTTAAGCCCTCTGTAAAATAGGATTAAATACTAGCAAACCTCAGCATCCCAGGAAAGAGGTTCCTGCCTCTCAAAGTCGGCAGAGCTAAGTATTCTCAGGGATACCTTAACTGGTTCACTCACAGCACATGGATAATTTGGTCCCTGAATCACTCAGATCTATACCACTCAGCATGGCTCCAGGTACCCAAGGATGGTTTTGTGTGATCTGATTTTGTCAACAGGTGTGTTTACCTGCCAAACCCCAGAGTCAGTATAGCAAATACCAACGAGCATAGAAGGGTGGAAGGTGGGGGGCGGGGAACAGACATTCCTCATCTGGAGGCCCAGTGGGTGCTCGACCGGGCTGTGCATGCCCCCTTCCCAGAGGTCATTCCACTCCCACGAGGTCATACTGCCTCCACATCAGTGACTTCTCCACTGCGAGCTTCAGTTTCTCCTTGTCCTTCACATGGGCTGAGAACACCCACTGTGTGGCTCTGTTGTGAATTTTAAGGTGATGTATATACCTAAATCCCTAGCATTGGGATAAGGCATTTTGTTATCAATAAACGGAAACAATTATATTTGTGACAGCATTTATTTTTGCAATTAAGCTTTCAGTTTGAGATAGCTGTAGATTCACATGCAGTTGTAAGAGTACTAGAGGGATCCCAGTCAAAGCTGTGCTTTTTCCCGTAGTCATGTACGGATGTGAGAATTGGACCATAAAGAAAGCTGAGTGCCAAAGAATTGATGCTTTCGAATCATGGCGCTGGAGAAGACTCTTGAGTCCCTTGGACTACAAGGAGATCAAACCAGTCAATCCCAAAGGAAATCAACCCTGACTATTCATTGGAAGGACTGACGCTGAAGAATACTTTGGCCACCTGATGTGAAGAGCTGACTCATTGGAAAAGATTCTGATGCTGAGAAAGATTGAGGGCAGGAGGAGAAGGGGGCAACAGAGGATGAGATGGTTGGATGGCATCACCGACTCAATGGACATGTGTTTGAGCAAATTCTGGGAGGTAGTGAAGGACAGGGAAGCCTGGTGTGTTGCAGTCCATGGGGTTGCAAAGAGTTGGACATGACTTAGTGACTGAACAACAATGCATTCTTATTTAGTTTTTTCCAATGATAATATCTTGCAAAACTAGGGTACAATAAAATCACAACCCAGACACTGAACTGACACAGTCAAGATAACAGAACATTTCCACCACCAGAAGGATCCCTCATGTTGTCCTGTTCTAACTAAACCCAATTCCTTCTCTCTCCTCACAACCCCTCCCTCCCATCTTTCACCCCCAGTACCACTAATCCAGTCTTCATTGCTATAACGGCATTGCAAGAATGTTCTATAAATTGAACCATAGAGTATGTAATCTTTTTGGATTGGCTTTTTTTCACTCAGAATAGTTCTCTGGAGATTCATCCAAGTTACTGCATGCAACAAAGGATTGTTCCTTGTTATTGCTGAGTGATATTTCATGGTATGGATGTAGCCAGTTTTTTGATCAACCATCCACTGATGGAGAGATAGGTTGTCACCCTCTGTGGCTCTTGTGGATCAAGGAACTACAAACATGCCCTGGACAAGGTCCTGTTAATGGGCAAGGTCATGCTCTAGTTCATTCCAGCCACCTTCCACGCAAGACCACCTTGGAGGTAATTCTGACCTGATTTTAATAGTAATGTATCAGGAAGCCAGCCTTCTCACTGCATCCTAATTTACCTAACAGTAATTACATGTTCCTGGCAACAGACTCAATGTAAGGAAAAATAAGGCAGTGACATATGGGCTAAGGTTTATGTGGCTGGGCTGTGAAGCTATCACACAGTCAAAGGGGGCACAGGAGGTTTTCAGAGGAAGTCAGCGACTGATTGTGTCAATAGAGGGATAGGGTAAATGGAAGTCAGGCATCTATCCATCCTAGCAAGACTCTCTTCTTTGAACTTCTACTCGTAGATGGGCAAAGAAGTTTCCATAGATGCTCTGCAAAAAAACATTATCCTTATTTAAAAAGCATAAAGGTTTGTGCTAGAAACAGTGTCCTGCTAGGCATACAGATCATGCTCCAATGGCAGAGCATGTTTAAATGAAAATGTTGGTTCATGATGCACACATTCAGGCTGGACCTGGGCTTGCATCACTTCCTGTTCTCTCATTCCTACCACGACTGCCATAGTCACATCAAATGGCCCACAGTTCCCAACACAAACCAGGCTATTTCACATCTCCAAGACTTGGGAGATGTTATTATTTCTGCTTGAAATGGGCTTCCCTGGTGGCTCAGATGGTAAAGAATCTGCCTGCAATGCAGGAGACCTGGGTTTAATCCCTGAGTCAGAAAGACCTCTTGGAGAAGGGAATGGGTACCCACTCCAGGATTCTTGCCTGGAGAATTCCATGGACAGAAGAGCCTGGAAGGCTACCGTCCATGAGGTCGCAAAGAGTTGGACACGACTGAGTGACTAACTCTATCCTCCCCGCCTTGTCCCAGCTGGCCTGGAAGATGACTACTCTTTCTTCAAAATGCAGCTCAGACTGCCCCTCCTCCGAGAAGCTCCCCTGACCTCCCACTCAACCAACCAGGTCAGCACATTCCTCCTCCCGGGACTGGCCCTGCCTGGTACTAGCTTGCTCGGATACTGGTCTTGGCTTCTGCTATTGCTTCAACACCACCACTTCTCAGCTTGCCTATCTGTCTTTGTCCTCAAGGTAAGAAGTTCCCTATTCTCAGTGTGTGTGCCAGAGGAAGGAAAAGAGAAAGAAATGAAGAGAGGGATGGACAAGGAGAGAGAGAGAGAGGGGAAAAAAGGTTTACGTCCTCCTTCTAGACTGTGCTTATTTATTTTGGAATCGGCAAAACAGCACAGAAACGAAAACATAAGAAGTGGCTAATAAAAGTTATATGTATTAGTGAATAGAAAGGAAGGAGGGAGGGAAGGCGAGACAAAGAGAGGGAGGCAAGGAGAAGTTGTCTTTATGGGGGAAACAGTTAAGGCAGCAATTCAGTCTCTTTTATATCTGAGGCTCAGGGCTGATGTGAATCAACAGAATCAGCAAAAGAGAAATGTGCACAGAGTGCCCACATTCCCCAGCAGAAGAGCTAAATGGGAGGGGAAATTCCTTCCTCAGGCCAGACCCAGATCGTCCCAATAGGAGGCTGTCTTCCGTAACAGGGAAACTCAGACTCTCTCAAATCATGCAGGGAAGGGCTAATGGCGTAATTCCTCTTTCTGAGTGCAGCTAAAATGTGGAAACATTCTTCAGAGACCATCCAGTCCCCCACTTCATGTTGTAGATGGGGACGCTGAGATTCAGACACAGGGGAGATGTGCTGGAATCATACAGAGAGTTAGTGGCCCAAGTCCCCATTTCCAGCCCAGAAGCAAAAACAGAAGGCTGAACCAAGTAATAAGAACTCACATCTGACTCTGAGGATCAAACAAAGCATGTTTGCTCCCCAGGTTCCCCCTCATCCAGCTGTGCGCTGATTTTGACGTGGCAGTAATAATAACTCTCCCTTCCATGGAAACTGTCTCCTAAGGAAACCATCCCCACCCTCCGGCGCAATAGTAGTAGCAGTAGTGTTAGTCGTTCAGTTGTGCCTGACTCTTTGCGACTCCATGGACTGTAGCTGGCCAGGCTCCTCTGTCCGTGGAATTCTCCAGGGAAGAATACTGGAGTGGGTTGCCATTCCCTTCTCTACCTCCAATCCAAAGAGTCTCCCAAACAGCCTTCCTTCTCTTGTGAACTCCAAAGCCCACTCCCAACTCAGAACCAAAGGTCAGGACATCACAGCAGCTGGTTAATGACCTATGATACCTGGAGTAATCAGACGAGTGGGGGCAAGAGGAATAATAGCAGAAAGCAGAGCAAAGGTGGAGAGGAGATGAGGTTGAAGGGGACAGAAGAGCTACGACAGGCCAGAAAACAAACCAGCTGAAGTAACAAGGGGCAGGAGTGCTTCTATGGCTGCAGAAGTGAAGATGGAGAGAAAGGGTGAGAGCAAAGGATGAGGAAAACAGTCAACAGTAACAGACCAGAGGGGACCCACAAAGAGCAGTCGACCACTGTCACGATGGTGGACCAGAACAGTGACCCATGGTATTGCTGGAGGTCCGAGCTGCTGACCTGAGCACAAGCCTGTCCTCTACGACCAGTTTCATGAGACCGAACTCCTTAACCAGCATTCCTCTTTCTCTTATTGCCCCGTGCCCAGTCCTTCCAAGAGACAGTTCCTTTTCCTGAGCTAGCAGAGATGAGGCTCTGTTCCTTGCAACCAACTGAAAAGGACAGCAAGTAGGTAGCCACTCCAGAAAGCTTCCCTGCAGTGGGTAGATCTTCAGCTTCGGACACCCAGGTAGGTGGGGCTTTTGATGCCTTGATGTGGAAGCATGCGCCTTACAGACTAGACCCCTCGGGAGCCGGCAGATGCTCCTGCTGCTGTGGCTTCTCCTCCATCTCCTCATTCTCCCCCATCTCTTCATCTTTCTCCATCTCCTCCGCTTCCTTCATCTCCTCCATCCCCTCACCCTCCTCCATGTCCTCCATCCTCCTCATCCTTCTTCTTTCACTTCCTCCTCCTTCCTCTTCTTTCTTCTTCCTCTTCTTGCTCCTCCCTCTTCCTCTTTCTCTTCTTCTCCCTCCTCCTCCACCCCTTTTCTTCCTCCTACTCCTCCTTCCGTTCCTCCTTCTCCTCTCCATTGTCTCTCTTCTTCACCCCCAGCTCTTCCATGCCCTGAGGATCCAGCGTCAGGGCTAAATCCTTTAAAAATTATCATTGCACCAAAGCCTCTCCACAACCCCCAAAACATCTACTACGATAATGCCTATTTTACACAGGGGGGAAACAAAGGCAGAAGGATCTTGGTTTGATCACAGAGCGTATGAAGAAACCGAGTTTCAAGCCCAGACCTTCTGATTCCAAAACGCACATTCAAACCATTAGGCTGGGTGAACAGGCTAGGTTTTTATGAAGCTGGATTGACAGAGCTAGAAGAGAGAGGAGACAGAGCAACGAAAAGGAAATCTTCAGACCAAATTGGCTCAGAAATCTACTGCACTAACCACATCATTGCCTGACAGAAAGAATCTGTGTGAACCTAGTGAGAAGAGAAGTAAGGGGAAAAAAATAACCCAGCTCTCTGATAGTTCCTGTCCACCTTCATGCCAAAGCCACTTTCTAAATAGAGGTTAATTTATTTCTCTTATCAAATCCTCTTGCTTGGCAGACAAGCAGAACAATGTCAGAGTCACCAATCTATCTGACCCGTGTTTCTGTCCCACCTGACACCAAGAGGCTCACTGTGTCTGTAAAGCCAGAGAGAAAGGTCTCGAGATGGCTCTGAGCCACTCACCCCTCAAGAGGTCACAAAGGAAAGGATGGTTATAGTTACTTCCCAGGAACCTCACCACTGGAACCTCCTAAACACCCCAACTCTAGAAGGGGGAGACCCTCTCCCAAAGACCTACATATTTCGCCAAAAAATAAAAGAAAAGTGGACCCAGCCTGACACTGTGATTAGAAGCCCAAGATTTAAGCTTATAAAAACAGCTAGAATTTCCTGGACACTTATCCACATGCCAGGAACCTCTCCAAGCGCCTCGCCTTTCACTGATTATTTCTTTTCATCCTCACACCCATTCTCTGAGGTTGGTACTCTTCTTGCTCAGCAGGAGACATTTTAAAAATGTGGCCACAAATTCCTTGGACTCTTCCCACTGAGAAGCGGGACCATGCCTCCTCCCCCCAAATCTAAGAAGGCTTATGACTGCTTCTGTCAGGACAGTACAGCAGAACCGACACTGGCAGCCCTTGGCTAGTGACAAGCCAAGACAGTGCGTGGGATTTTTATATCGCTAGGTTATAAAAGCCTCTGCAGCTTCCACCTTGTTTGATGAGAAGGTTGCTCTGCAAGCCCTGAGGTGCCATGTAAGAAGAGCCTGACTACCCTGAAGCAGCCACATTGTAAGGAAGCCCAAGCCACAAGGCAAGGCTGTGTGTAGTTGCTCCCAGAGAGACCCTCTGTTGAGTTCAGCCTTTGACTCATCCCAGGCCATGCGAGTGAAGGACCCTCTAGATCAGGGGTTGGCAACTTTTTTCTCGAAATGGCTGTCAGTACACATTTAGTGACTGGCTCTTTGTGGGCCAGAGATCTCTGTTGTAACTACTTAACTCTGCTGCTGTAGTTTGAAAGCAGCCATAGAAAATATGAACGTGGCTTGTTCTAACACAACTTAATTCACAAAAAAAAACAAGCTGTGAGATAGATATGGCCTGTGAGCCATAGTTTGCTAATCCCTATTCTAGATGATTCCAGCCCGCAGCTGCATCAGCTTTCCCAGATGAGTCCCTGGACATTGTGCAGCAGAAACAAACCATCCCCACTGGACTCCTTTCCAGATACCTGACCCATAGCCTCCACAAGCATAATTAAAAAGCTGTCGGTGTCCACCACTAAGTTTGAGGTTGTTGGTTTGCACAGCTGTGGATTACTGGAACATGCCCATTTTACACACAGGAAAGCTGAGGCTCAGAGAGATTAAGTAACTTGCCCAGAGACTCTAAGAGTGAGTAAGTGGAGGAAGCCAAGACTGGCTGGCAGATCTGCCTGACTTCAGAGGCCAAGTGTATCATCAAGTCCTAAGACGATGCCACAGGAGCCAGATGGTGAATGACTGAGACCCAGTGCGGTAGGTGACAGCTCGAGAGAGAAAGAACATATGGGCTTTGGTAGGGAGGTTGGAGAAGGAAGGAGGGACCAGTTGTGCATGGAGGCTTGCAGGCTGCAGGAAGGGGGTTGACTGTTTCCTCCACTCGACAGAAAGCCACAGGAGGGTTTTTCAGCAGAGGGTGGCATGATTCAAATTACATTCATTAAGAATCACTCTGAGTGCTGTGTGGAGAATGGATTGGGGAGGGGGCTAGGCCCTCCCCAGCCTTACGCACAGAAGGGAGAGTATGGTTGCCAGGGAGGGGTCACGCGGCCAGAGATGCTCATCCGGGTGGGTGACTGTCCACACACTTGGACTGGACCACACTTTATCCACCTTCCACACAATGCACTGAGGCGCCACAGGGCTTGAGAAATCACCTGCTGGCGTGTGCTACCTCCTCCTCTTCCGTGAGGCTTTAAGTGTCCCTAGGATCCCTTTGGTGTTGTCCAACCCACAGATCAAACCAAGAACGCGGAAATCTCCAGTGGAAATTTCCAGCCCATGTTAGACAGAAAGACACACAGAGAGGTCCGCTGCTGACCACCATCTGAGGATCAGTCAGAAGCCAACCAGATCGGCTATGGCTCAGAGCTCAGGGCCCCCACACAGATCCATCTACCTAGTCTCCAGGAGGAGCTCAGAAACAGACTCTTGTCCCGCAGTGATCAGATTCAACAGATGTGTCAGAGAGTGCAGAACCTTCCACAAAGCTCATCCTGGCAGATGATGAAACAGCTCACAGAGCAAAGAGGGTGGAGCCTGAACCACTAAGGACCCCCTCTCCGGCTGTCCTCCCATCCCTACTGTGCCCCTGTCAACACGCTCATTCATTCTCATGGCCAGGTGCCCTCTCTAAATCAGACAGATCTCTGGCACACTCGCTCTGCACTGGTGGCTGGATGCTCCCCAAACTTTCCTAGACACAAACCACAAAGAATGACAAGAGAGCCCAGGGGTGCTGGGAAGTAAGGGCAAGGCTCCCAGATCAATCCACCGAGTCCTGTTTGAGAACATTCCTCCCTCCTGCTCCTCATACGGCAGCACCCCGACCCAGCAGGCCTGGACCCAGCGGAACCCCAGTCTCACCTTGTTGATTTTGTTGGTTTTGGGGAGCGTCTGGCTGATGTGCAGGTCCGAATACCGGGGTGGCTTTCGTAGAGGGTTGTTGATGTCACACGGGACGGACTCTGTCCGGACTAACCTTGCTGGATCCGTAGGGGTAAAGACAGCGATTTGGAAGTTTAAGTACCACTTCTGCTCCGTACCGATGCCAGGAGAGCAGACCCCACCTCAAAGGCCCACCCCCCAATGCTGGAAGGGAATTGCCGAGAAATGACAGTCATCGTGCTGTGTCACAGTAGCGGGACACTCTCCCCACTGTGTTCCCTGCGGTTTCTAAGATGTTCATACTGTCAACATATGGCTTTTGACAATTAAAACTTCTAATAATGAAACTGAAGCTATCAGAATCTTTTTCTCCTGTATCATAATTGTTTCACATTGGAGTTCATTTCAGAATTGAACCTCCTTTGAGAGACAGGAGGCTCTGGATTTCTCAGGCGCTGTCATCAGTGGACAGCTCATTGTGGCCTCCTGTCCCTCCCCCATCTAAGCTTGTGTGTTAGGATCATCCTGCGTCACTTGTGGTATTTCTCAGGCCCAAGCGACCTCTAGCATGTCAAAGCACATTTGTCCTAGACAAGGTCATCGGGGATCCCTGAAGGGAAGTCTCGGCTCCCCCAGCCTCGCCTCTGCATCCATCCCTGAAGGCACACCAAAGCTGGACCAGCAGGCGGTGCTAAACAAACGCGTTCTGACTCCAACCATGCCACCGGAGCCCCTCTCTCTGTCAGCCCTCTGTTACTTACTATTTACAGGGGCCGCAGGAGGGGCGAAGCTCACATGCAAATGTGATGCCTGGTAATGCTACTGGTTAGCTGGTTTTTATTGTGGGGGTGGGGCCGTTAGGGAGAAAGTTACAGCTTTGCACTGACCCAGGGATTTAATTTCTCTCTTACGCCTGAGCTGCCATCACCATGGAAACCAACTATATTTTCAACTTCCTACCAAAGAGGGGCGGGTAGAGCAAGAAGCTGGCAGAATGCTGGAAAGTTCCTGTTTGCTCTTTGAGTAAAGGGGGCATGGCCCTGACGGTGGGTGGGCGGGAGGGTGCCCTTCTTCAGATGTCAGCGTCTGAGAGCAGGTCACCTCCCAGCAGGCTGGTTCCAGTCTCCACGTGGGAGTCAGGGCTCCAGCAGCCTACCACGGAGGGGTGTCTGGTGGGAGGCAATTTCCCCCAAAGAATCTGATGCAACACAAGGTCTCCAGAGCAGTGAGAGTTCAGGTTTAAAAAAAGCTTGGGGTGTGTATACAGTTGCTCAAGGAACAGATGGTTCTTAATTAAGGATGTGAGGTGGGAAGGGGCAAGAGGAAAGAGCTGCAGACTTTTCCTTCTCTTGCAATTTCCTCTCCTCATGGAGGAAAGCAATGCAAAGATCATCGAAAACCAATGGCCCATTGGCTCTGGAAGACAAGCCAGCACTTTTGGCAGCCATCTGCCTCCTTTTTTAAGTTTCCCTTCGATTCGTTTGAGAACAGGGCAGGTTCCCCTGAGCCCACACCGACCCAAGGCCAGGAGGGCTGGGAGGGGTGGAGGAGGAGGACAAGGACTAGCAAGTTGTGTTCCCCAAAGTTGGCACTAAGCCTCCACCCAACCTACAGAAGGCTGGTGGTGGGAAGGGGGCCAGCAAGAATTTTAACAACTTTAATAAGTTGCTTACATGGGCTTCCCAGGTGGCGCTAGTGGTAAAGAACCCGTCTGTTAATGCAGGAGACATAAGAGACTCGGGTTCAATCACTGGATCGGGAAGATCCCCTGGAGGAGGGCATGGCAACCCACTTCAGTATCCTTGCCTGGAGGGTCTCATGAAAAGAGGAGCCTGGAGGGCTATAGTCCATAGGGTCACAAAGAGTCGGACATAACTGAAGCGAATTAGCACACATGCACAACTTTTAAAAATAAGTATATGGCATATGAAGCCATTTGGGTTTTTTTAGAAACATGAGAAGTGGTACAATGCAAGTCACGTTGCTGGAGTGGCCATCCCTTCTAGGAGGTGCCTGGGCTCTCTCCCTGCTTTGCATGGCCCCGTCCGGCCAGCATCTGTCATTCAGGGTACCTGCTTGGCCCTGGCAGGCATCTGAGTTTGCAACTTCTACTCCAGGGCAGTGCTTCTTAACTGTAAAGTGCAGACGAATCACGTGTAGATGCTGTTTAAAATGCAGATTTTGATTCGATAGGTCTGGAGTGGGGCCAAAAGCTGTGCATTTCTAACAAGCTCCCAGGTGATTCCCGTGTTGCTGCTGGTCCACGGGCCACAGCTGGAAGAGTAATGGACTGGACCGGCGATGGCCAATATCTGCAATGATGAACATGTTCTATATCTGTACTGTCCAGTACAGTAGATGCATGAGGCCACTGAGCCCTTGAAATGTGGCTGGTGTGACAGAGTAATTAAACTTTTATTTTTATTTCATTGTAGTTCACCTAAACCTAAATAGTCAGATGTGGCTGGTAGCTACTGTATTGAACAATACAGGCTTAGAGAGTCCCCCACTAGATGAAGTACAGTGTCGATAATGGAAAAACTACCCCAAGAATCAGGGGAACTACATTTTGAAAGTTGGACTACAAGGCCTCCTATTGTACTCTTGGCAGGCAGGTAAAAACTTTCCTTCTAGTCTTCCCTTCCAACTAAATTGGTCTTGCTTTTGCCTGGTGGAAGGCTGGTAGTGGCTTCCCAGAGGTAGTGTCTGGCTACCTCCCTGCCCAGCCAGGTTGGCCCAGGCATTACCCAGGCCTCTGGAGATGGAACACGGATGACCCAAACCAATAGGTCCAATCAAGACCCCTCTCTGTGCCTATTTCTACAGGGTCAACTGACAGTCTGAAGAGCACATAGTGGAAAAAGACTCAGCTAGTACTCTTTTTAAGTGGGAAGGGAAAGGAGTAGGACTGGGGGGAAAGAGAGGAGGGTGAAAAATTAGGAGAGAGGACAAGAATGAGAGAAAAGAATTAGGAAGGGGAGATGAATCTGAGGGCTAAACTATCAAGGAGACCAGAGTGAGGACAAAAAATAGGGAGAAAGGGCACGGGGGTGGATTAAGGTGACAGATGTCAGGAGGAGGGGGTCAGAGGGAAAGAAATGAGGCAGGCAAAGGTTAAGGATCAAGGGGTTATCCAAAATTGACCTGGATAGACAGTTATCTCAGATGGCCTGCAGGAACCCTCACTACTACCCCAGGGCATGAAGTGTTAAATACTTACCTCCTCGGTGGATGATCAGGAGATGACAAGGCGGGGCTTCTTTGGTGCATTTGTTGTGGCACTTTAACCTGAGAGAGAAAAAGAGAAAAGGATGGATAGATGTATGGATGTCGAGATGAACAAGTGGATGGATAGATGGGTGAATGGATGGATGGATGGATGGTTAAGTAGATGGATAGATGGGTGGGTGGACAGATGAATAGATGGATGAATGGATGGATGAATAGATGGATGTTTAAACAGATCAGTGAATGGGTGGATAAATGGGTGGATAGATGGGTGGATGGATATATGGCTGGGTAGATGAATGGGTGGATGAGACACACCAATGGTTCAGAAAGCTCTGGGTGCTATGGACACCAAGATGTGGGGTGAGATAAGACAGCTACTGCAAAGACATACCCTTGGGACCTAGGAAATTAACTCTGGAGAGAGTTTTTCTGTCATCCCACATTCACAGGTCAGTCCTGGATGGTCCAAGAGTGGGAAGTAACTGTTTAACCAACAGTGTCCACTTGGACTTCATGCTTTGAAAGACATTGTTATCTATCAATCTATATTTGTCATCATCATTCAATCACCACCTGCTTACCTAAAGACTCATTTGCCAGCCATTGTATCAAGAATTCTATAGATGCTAAGTCGACTATTAGATCTTTAAAGCACTTTTATGAAATAGGTATTATTCTTCCCATTTTACAGATAGAAAAGCTGAGTTTAACTGACTTGTCCTAGCAGAAACCCTGGCTCAGTGGTGCCTGAGGCAGGCTCATTTTTTTCTTAAAGGCTCATTCTATAGGAGACAGCCAACCAAGACTTCCAGCTAGGATGAGATTAGTAACAGGTATTAAGTTTTACTGGTACTATGTTTAAGAGTTTAGAGGTAAAATGTCTTCTTTTGAGACAAATCCAAGATGTCACCTTGCTCTTCCCCATACCTTTGTCAAATTTCAAAGGGTGCTATGACCTGGTTTTCTCTTTTTCTTTTCTAAGGCCCCCAGACTCAGACCCATAGGGAAGGTCCCAGCTCCCATGGAGATAACTAGTGTTGCATCAAAGCCCTGGTGGAAAGCCCTGCTGAGTGTGAAATTAGCCTTTAATTCATTCTACAAACAGGTCCTGGGGACACACACAATGGTCACGCAGATGAAGCCCCTATGTTTATGGGGACAGTTAATGAACACATAAATATCGGATTGTTGCCAGTGTGGGAAGATGGTGAAAAAATAATGCAGGGAAACGAGATGGAAAGTGACAGGAGTGAGGTTAGGGGGCAAAATCAAGCCTGATGGGTTCAGGGGTCAGAAGTTAAAGGCTGATGAAGCTGAAATGAAGAGAACCAGAGTGAAAGGAAGATTTGAGGAAGGGAAGGTGGGCAGAGCCCCAGTATGAGAGTCTGTATTTAATCCCACAAACACCCGGAAGAAATCAGAGGCTTTAGACAACTGTGACTGGGTCAGATGAATGCACCTGAACTGGGGGGACTGCTGATTACAAATGATAGTCAGACCAAGAGGTTTCTGTACTCTTCCCTGATTGAAATAGCTCAATTTCTGGAAACTTCCAGAAAGAGATTGTTCCTTTCTGCCACCCCCGACCTAGGAGTCTTCTTGAGCAAACCCAGCTGGAAGGCTGATGGGCAGGTGTGAAGCACCCCGTTCCCTGTCATGGGCAGCGCCATGAAGTGGGGGCAAGCAGCTCAACGTTACCTTTGGACCGTGTCCAAATCAGGACAAGGCAGGTGAGACCCCTAGTGACCTCAGCCATCTCCTGTCTCCTCCTGGCATCTTCCTTTCTGTCTTCTGCAGGAAGGGAGCAGCCTTCCTCCACCTCTGGCTGCAGGGTGGGAGATGGAACATGCATCCTTCCGTCCATGGCTTCAAAGGGCAGTGCCAGGGCCGGGAGCATGGCCCCTGCTCCTGCAGAAACCCCAAGAGATCGTTCCCCGATGCCCGGACAGTTAAACCTTGCACAGAGGTTCTCATGTCAAAAACTAGAGCCCACACATCCAGGACTTGCTGATCCAGACAGTAGGATGAGCTTGGCACTGGAATCACCAGTGGTTGATTCCACTGGTGGAAGGGGAGGGGACACAGGGACTGAGGCTAGACACACCTCATTTATGAAGAATCATTTTTCCAGCAGGAAACACGCATGATTCCACCAAAATTAGATTTTTCCTTTTCACTGCCTAAGAAAGAAGAGCCACTAGCATGTAATTTATCAGTAGACCACCTACTTCAGAGTCAGATTCCCAAGGCATACCCTCTCAGGTTCTGACTCAAGAAGTGCTGGGAGTGTGGGTTTTCAGCAAATGCACACCAGAGTTCAAGGACCACACAGAAGAGGGACACACTCCACTTCCCAGATAAGAGATGTCTGGATGTCTAAGTCTTCCCGAAGGCAGGGTCCTCCTTGCTCCATATCCCACCCCCAAATAAACAGATTAAAAAGTAAAAGGAAATGGTGTCAGGATAATATACTTAACAAATCTGAGTTCAAAGCCTGACACCACCACTTCCTGGCTGTGACAAGCTGGGCAAGTCACTGACCCGCTCTGAGCCTCAGTTTTCTCATCTGTAAAGTGGGGACAATCACAGCATCTGTCTCACAGGACAGTAGAGATGAACGATACAACAGAGGTAAGAAGCCTAGGACGAGCACTTGAAGTTGCAGGTACTCTTGTTTTTACTGTGGGGGTTGTGTTTATTGTTAGTTTGCGCAGTGTTCCACAAACTTAACAATCTGTGGGACAACTCAGGGGTGTATTATCAAGGGACTGGACCCCAGGTGCCCATGACTGTCACCTGCTCTTCTAGGACGCAGGACAGACTACCTTCCCTTTCTGTCCCTCTCTCACTTCTCAACACCACCCCCCTGCCCCCCTCCACTGGGGTGCCCTGGGCTCACCTCTCAAAGAAACTACTTGTCCCCAGATCTTTGTCTCAGGGTCTGTAGAAAAAGGGGAGCCCAACTAATTCACCATGATTATTAGAGGAAGTTTGGAACACCGACATGGTCTGCCCCAAAGCTCTTACATCAAAACCAAGCCTTCTGCTCCTTGTCCTTCATGTGTCCCTTGAGCCCACAGTCAACAAATTGCGTCCTCCATGTGCTCCATTCCACAAGGAGGAAAAACGGAGAGGTGGGGAAGACACAGTGGACCGCTCTGGACAAATCTCTGTACCAGACATGGCCCTGAGGAGCCCTGCAAGTTAGGATGGTAACTCTGATCAACTCCAGGCACCAGGTAAAGGTCATATGTGCTTCCAGGTTAAAAGCCTGGGCTTCAGAATCCAGCTGACCTGAGCCTGGGTCACAGTTCTACCTTTTCCAGACCAAGGAGGCATCCACCTGCCTGGCTAAGTTCCAGGTTCCTCGTAGGCAGAACTGCCATGAGGATCCAGAGAGAAAATGCCGAGTGGTGCTCACCTGGACGGCAAATAGGTCAATGTCTCTGCAGGCAGGGCTAAGGCACACTTGAGGGCACACAGGAAATGTCACATGAGTCTCAGGCAGCCTGGACACTTGGAAAGGATTTATTTAAAACTTTCATGGAAAAGAGTTCGTTTTTTTCAACTTCAAAGGCTAACAGGATAAGCTTCAGTTATCAAGAAAAGTTGCTTACGTGGGATATCTCATGCTCCAAAGGAGCTGCTGGCCGAATGAGACATCCTCTCTGTCTGAAAATTAAATATGTGAATTTATCTTGGGGGCAGGATTTGGGTCTTTCTCCTCCTTGCAGCAACTTTCCTTCCCTGCTGTCAGTGCCTGACTTGGTAGCTGGTGCCTGATACAGGCTGAACAGACGCTGGAGAGATGGAGGGAGAGAGGAGAGGAGAAAGAAACAGGAAGGTAGCCCAGCAGAAGGGAACACCCCCAGATTGCTCCTGGTGTGGGAACACGAATAGTCTCCATCAAATTTTCTGAATTTTTTTCTTTTGATGTGGACTACTTTTTAAAGTCTTTATTGAACACATTATAATATTGCTTCTGTTTTATGTTTTGGTTTTCTGGCCATGAGGCATGTGGGAACTTAACTCTCTGACCAGGGATCAAACCTGTGGCCCCTGCATTGGAAGGTGAAGTCTTAACCACTGGATCATCAGGGAAGTCCCAAGTCTCCATTAATTTTTAGAAAGTGATTTCTATTTCTTATAACTTGTATCCCTTGCCCTTTGTGAAGTGCGGACACACCCCCTTCTGCATTCCCTTCTTTCGGCCCTCCTTCCTCCCCGACGCGGGGGTGGGAGATGGGGGTCTGACCACAAGCAAACTGGACTTGTGGAGCTCCTGCCCAGAAACTGTATGAGACAAACAGTTTTATGAGCAGCTCTGCCCTTTCCTTAATGGATGTGACCTGGCCCCCAGCAGCCCCTAAGAGCAGACACAAGCCTGGAGACTGGCGTGCGGCTGGGATCAGCAAGGCAGGCTTCCTGGATGAGGCACCATCATGACCCTTGCTGATGAAAACAAACATGTTCAAGTGGTTTGCCAGCGGAGTTGAAGCAATTTACGAAAAGTTTGCTCCAGGCAGCCTAAATCCCTGATCCTTTCTTTCGTCCCACACCGGCTCACTTTGGTTGAGCTCTTTGACCTTCAACTGTGTTAGAAAGAGATAGGCAACAGCCGAAATAAGCAAGGGAGATGGGGAGTATTAACATAGAAATCAGAACGAACACTCCAGCAACATAATGGACAATAATCGGGAAAACCCCAGCACCGGTCTTACCGTAAGAGGTCTCTATAAGGAAGCCATAGATTTATTACCTGTTGGAGACGCCTCCCCCAACCCCGCACCCCGCTTCCCCAAGAGAGGAGAGCGTGACCACAGAGTCTTCTGGGTTCCCAGAACCTGGGGCTGGGGCGGGCGGGTTCATCACAGACTCATTCATCATCTTTCGATTCAAGAAGGGATGATGGGAGAAGGCAGCAGGTGGGGGAGGAAAAGACTGATAGCTCTGGTCCAGGGTCAGGTTGAGATCAGATTCTCATCTTCTGCTTGTCTGGTTCAAGGAGAGGCAGAGTGGGGACTGGCAGCTGTGTGGCTGGTCCTTTGCCCATGTAAACTGGTTAAGGCTCTGGGATCTTGGATCAGAGGGATCAGTGGGTTTGAGGAGTGGATTCACCCACAATGAGACTTTGGGGCCAACTAGTTATTCCTGAAGTTATTCCTAGTTATTCTATTTTCTTAAAAACGGGGATAATAATAGACCCTACCCTCTCAGGTTGTTGTAAGAATTAAATGAATTCATGGATGTAAAGTACTTAGCAGAATGTCTGGCACTCAGCAAGCCCTTGATACATGATACCATGACCATCACTATCATCCTTGTATCCAATCCCCACCTCAACCTCCAGGAGAATTATAATCCACCCTCACATACAACTCTAATTGAACCGAACTATAATAGGTAAGGGGCTTCCCAGGTGGTGCTAGTGGTAAAGAACCTTCCTGCCAAGAAAGGATACATAAAAGACTTGGGTTCAATACCTGGGTCAGGAAGATACCCTGGAGGAGGGCATGGCAACCCACTCCAGTATTCTTGCCTGGAGAATCCCATGGACACAGCAGCCTGGCAGGCTACAGTCCACAGAGTTGCAAAGAGTCGGACATGACTGAAGCAACTTAGCACACATAATAGGTAAAAACGCATATAAGGGACCATTAATTCTCATGATGATTATTGCAAAAACTGAAGTGTTTCTATTAGTGGAAAAAATAAGTTTAGGCTTCAAGCTGGTGATCTCTGAAATGCACGCTCATAATTATATCCTGCCAATATCCTGCCCGTTGTACAAATTCCTGAAGCTTCCAGGAACTTCGCAGCAGCTGCAACACCAGCTCATCATTTCCCCAGTTTTGCAAGAGCTGGGAAAATTAGAGCACCCAGTGGCTCAAACCAACCATGGCTTACTTCCTGCTTTTATCTCCTTGTCACCTGTGGCTGAAGTCATTTTGCAAACACAGGAACATTTCAGATAAAACATTGGACTTTGAGGCAAGGACACTGGAGAGAAGGACACGCAGGGCAAGGAGGGCACCGAAGAGCATGTGAAATCCAAGCGAAAAGATCCAATAACAGAGCAAAACCAGATAAAGAAGTGCCAGTAAAATGGCAAAGGGACTGCTTACGTGAAAAGAATTAAGTGCAAGCATGTCTAGCCAGGCTACTGCGGGCAGGAGGAGGGGGAACTATGGAAAATGCATTAAAACACACTGGAATAAACTGGAAATAGTGTGCTGTTTCTAAACATCACTTTCTACCTTTCCAGGGAAGTGATTATGGCTCTCATGCCTACGGAAGCGGGCAGTGACCTTAATCGGAGCATGTAAAATGTTTCTACCAGCACAGACCTGCCTCCGCCAACCTGGGTCACCTGGGACCTGGGAGTTTCAGTGCTTGACCCAGGGAAGTTCCAGGCAACCCGAGCAGTTTGATCATTCTATTGAATATTTCAGTAATGGCACTCTAATGCTGGCACTTAAAAGCTGAATAATGGATATACAGTCCCACTGACTGGGGATGAGGGATTTACGATATAAAACAGTGGTTCTCCCCCAAGGGTAATTTTGTGCCCCCTCCACACCGCAAGGGCCATTTGGCAATATCTGGAGACATTTTTGATTGTCATAGCTGAAGGTGGAGTAGGGGAAGGATGGAGTGGAGGTGTGTATGTGGAAGTAATGGTGTTAAACATCTTCAATGCACAGGACAGCCTCCCTACCACAAAGAATTATCTGGCTCAAAATGTCAAGAGTGCCAAGATTGAGAAGCCTTGTTACGAACCCTTTAACTAGTCTCCCAAGAAACTGGTTGGTTCAGAAAATCCCCAAAGAAAAATGGAGAAAAAGGACTACAGAAAAGTAGGAAATGGGCTAACTTTTCCAGAACTTCAACATTGCTTAAACCCTCGGAGGTGATCTGGTGAGTCTGTTTCTTTTCATATTTCATATTAATAGAGAATCCACTTCTGTAATGAAATAACTGCTGAGCATCTTACAGAGTCTGATTTGAAAGAATCATGAAATCATTAACGTGACTGAAGCACTCACATGTCTCATCACATCAAATGAACACAGTAGCCTCACTTTATATCAGAGAAGTTTAGAAACTTTTCCAGAGTCACACAGCTTGGAAGCAGCAGAACCAGGACCTGTTCTCTCTGGCTCCAGCGTCTGGATCGTGCTGCTGCTTTACTGTCCTAAATCGGGCTCCCTAGAAACAGATCCTGAGATGTGCAATCTGGCAAGTGATTTATGGAGGGGGTTCTACCGGACGTTCCTTAGCACGGTAGGATGGGGGAGAATCTAAGCAAGGACATGGTTGCAGGTGACTCTGGTCTCAGCCTGATTCCACAGGGGGCTCTGGGGTGTGAACTGTACCCTTGAGTCTGTCTGCCTGCAGGCAAGGAAGCTGGCCTTTTGCACACCTGCACCAGGTACGCCCTGACTGCCTGCCTCTGAGCCCCCTGGGGGAGAAGCTACAATCAGCCAAGGGCAAGCCCCCCGGGGAAGGTCTCAGGTTTGAACTGGTAGCACCGGCGTCCCTAAACGAGGTCACTGGGACTGTGCTCAGTGGCTACTAAGTTAATCATCCTATCTTCAAAGCAGAGGAGCCAGTACTCTGTGGTCCTAGAGGAAAATGAGTCTTATACATCTGCAAGGGGTTCTGATACCCGTACGGTTCCTGTCTCAGGCCCCAAGAGCGGGTGATTCAGAGCACAGCAGGATCTCCACCACTGCCCAGAGGCACGGCCATCCCGACACCACATTCTCCTCCCTGCACCGGGCCTCGTCCTGGCCGGCAAGCTGATCCAGGGTGGTGGGAGCTCCAGAGCCCAAGACCGCTTTCCCAGAAGAGTGGCTGGCTGGGTGGTGAGGGGTGCCTCCCCTCCACGGACCTGGAGCCTCAGGAGGCAACAGCAGGAGTCCTAGGGCTGGTACTGTGGCTGCAAAGCAGAACCAGTCTCCTCTCTACCCTGGACTCTGCCTGCAAAATATGCTCAGAGTAGGTTCGATTCCTGGGTTGGGAAGATCCCCTGGAGAAGGAAATGGCAATGCACTCCAGTATTCTTGCCTGGAGAATCCCAAGGACAGAGGAGTCTGATGGGCTATAGTCCATTGGGTCGCAAAGAGTCAGACACGACTGAGCGACAAACACTAAGTCCCGAGCCAAGCCTTTGTCCGTGCTCTTTCCTCAGCCCAGAACACTCACGCTTATGTGCAAATAGGAATTATCTGGGAAGCTGACTAAAAATGCATATTTCTAGGCCATACACCCAGAGTCCGGGTCAGAGTCACCTTGGTTCAAACTCTTATTTTCTAGAATACAACCACTCAAATCACCACTGCAAGTTTTCCTGCAAGAAACCCAGAAAGATGTGGAGAGGTTTCCAAGAAACCTGACCTCAGCCCCGCAGAAGTGTCCTTCTCTGGAAGGACCCTGAGAAGGGGGAAGGGTGCAGATAAGACATGACTGAGCCAAGGAAATCCATCAGCATCTTACTACAAAAGCAAACTTCAGCCAGCTGAATCCATGGTTATCAGACAATACATGGTCTGTACTGACAGCCGACCACTTAGAACTCAACTCCATTCTGTGCTCGTGAACCTATTAGATGAAAACGCCTCACTTTAGATAACTGCAAATTGCTTTCTGAGCATAATTTCCTATTAGTTCATTAATCTCTCTATTCAGAATGCTGGCAAGACAGCTGATGATAATTCCGGAGGAAGTGGGCACCAAACCAAAGCAGGGGGGAAAGGGATTAGACATTCAGAAGCACTCCGGCTTCCTGGGTGGAGGGGTACTCCCAAATTAATTTAATAACAGTATTAACTTTCACTTATTAAGTTCTTATAATAGGCCAGGTACCAGGCTAAGCATTTTCCCTTATTTAGTCAATTAAAAAAAAAACAATTTAGTAAAGTAGATGTCATTTTTTTTTTCTTTCTGTATAGCAAGAGGGCTTCCCAGGTGGTGCTAGTGGTAAAGAACACACCTTCCAGTGCAGGAAATGTAAGAGACCTGGGTTTGATCCCTGGGTTGGGAAGATCCCCTGGAGAAGGAAATAACAACCCACTCCAGTATTCTTGCCTGGAAAATCCCATGGACAGAGGAGCCTGGAAGGCTACAGTCCATGAGGTCACAAAGAGTCGAACATGACTGAAGTGACTTAGCACACATGTAGAAAGAAACTGAAGCTTAGAAGAGATTACACAGTTAGTGGTGAATCAGGATTCAAAGAGAGGTGTGTGTGTATCTGACCTGGGTTCCTAATCATAGCGTATCTTTTTTGACTCACTCCGCACACAAATATTTACTGGATGAATTTACTGGAGAGACCAGGACGAGCAAGACTCATGTCTACAGAGTGAGGCCAAGGGATGTCACAGCAGAAGAGACTGAAAAACAATCAGCAGAGACGGACCAACGTTAAAAAAAAAAACACTCATGTGCTAAAATAAGGTTTGCTCTTGGGAAACCAGTGTTTTCATATATAGAGCAATGGTTCTCGGACTGTGGTCCCAGGACCGGCACTGGCAGCATCAGCATCACCTGAGAACTTGTCAGAGACGCGATTCTGGGGACCCACCTCAGACCTGCTGAACTAGAGACTCCGGGGTAGGTCCAGGGAGCTGTGTTCTATTCAACTTTCCGGGGATCCTGATACACACTCCAGTTTGAGATCTATAATCTACAGAAATAAAATCGGTTCTGCAAGGGGATTTGGAGCTCACGAGAGCAGAGCTTCTCAAAATTAATGTGCACAAGAGTCACCGGGACAATCTTAAAATGCAGATTTGGGGGCAGCAGGTCTGGGGTGAGGCCTGAGAGTCTGAGTTTCTGATCAGCTTCCAGGTGCTGCTGCTGCTACAGGTTACAGGTCCAGGGACCACATTTGGAGTAGCATATGTCTAAGCCAGGGAGTTTCTGGCAGTAACACCACCAGAATTGTCCTAGACTTTTTAGTTGCTTAGTCGAGTCCAGCTCTTTGTGACCCCATGGACTGTAGCCTGCCAGGCTCCTCTGTCCATGGAATTCTCCAGGCAAGAATACTGGAATGGGTTGCCATTCCCTTCTCCAAGGGATCTTCCTGACCCAGGGATCGAACCTGGGTCTCCTGCATTGTAGGCAGGATTCTTTACTGTCTGAGGCACCAGGTAAGCCCTGTTCTGGGTTTTCTTTTTTAAAACAGGCAGGGATCGGGCGGGGGGTGGGGGGTGGAGAATCACTACCTTCGGGACAGATTTAAACCCAAGCCTCTGGAAATGCTTTAGGGTAACAGGAAATGACCCGCATCACACACCACTTTACCCCGCAAGGTTCCCAGTCAGGTTTAAGACCTTCCCTGAGCACACCAATTAAAACTGCAGCCCCTTCCCTGGCCCTTCCTGCCTCCCTTCTCTGCTTTGTTCTTCTCCTTAGCACTTAAGCATCATCTGAACAGATGACCCATTTCACTACTTCCTTTACTGTCTGGCCTCCCCGTCTCCACCCCCACTAGCATGTAAACTCCGTGAGGGCAGGGATTCTGCCTGTTTCATTGACTGTTGTTTCCCCTGTTCCTAGAAGTTTCTGTTACATAGTACATGCTTAGTAAACATAAGTCAAGTAAATGAACAAATAGCTCTGCCCATTTTTAAAATCTGCTCAGATGGCTAAGAATCTGCCCCGCAGTGCAGGAAACACAGGTTTGATCCCTGAGTGGGGAAGATCCCCTAAAGAAGGAAACGGCAACCCACTCCAGTACTCTTGCCTGGTGAATTCCATGGACAGAGAAGTCTAGCGAGCTATAGTCCATGGGGTTGCAAAGAGGCAGACACGACTGAGCAACTAACACTAGAACAGTTCCCGGCACACAGTACATGCTCAATAAACATTAGTAGAGTAAATGAACAAATAGTTCTGCCCATTTTTCTAACCAGCTCCCTCCTCATTCTCAGCGTTGCCCTCTGGGATTTTACTGGTTACTGACTGTATGCCCGCACTTCAGCTTCACTGAAGTTCATTTCTCTGTAGGTGTATCTTCCCCTAACCTCTTTGACAATGGGCTCTGTTTTCCTTTTCTGTCCTTTATCCAAATCTTTCCAACTAAAATTTTGCCAGTCTTTGAAATCCCATATAAACAGCCAGCCATCCTCCTCACTGTTAATTAATGCAAAAAAAAAAAACTGCAGAATTTCACTGATGGAGAAGTAAAATCAAACTTCAGCAGATGATATCAGTAATGCAAGCTCCTAATGGCAACACACTCCAGTACTCTTGCCTGGAAAATCCCATGGACAGAGGAACCTGGTGGGCTACAGTCCATGGTGTCGCAGAAGAGTCAGACACGACTCAGCAACTAAAGAGCAACAACAGCAATTACACATCAGAGAGAGCACTAAACTCTGCTGACATCAGGCGAGTAACAGCATCAAAGCTCCTGAGGCATCCTGAAGGTCTGTGGCTGCTACAGATTCTGCTTTCACCTTTTGGGTGGTTGTTCTAAAGTGAAAGAAAGTGAAAGTGAAGTCGCTCAGTCAAGTCCGACTCTTTGCGACCCCATGGACTGTAGCCTACCAGGCTCCTCTGTCCATGGGGATTCTCCAGGCAAGAATACTGGAGTGGGTTGCCATTTCCTTCTCCAGGAGATCTTCCCAACCCCAGGGATTGAACCCAGGTTCCCGCATTATAGGCAGACGCTTCACTGTCTGAGCCACCAGGAAAGTCCTAAGGGCTGAACAAATTGGTTAGATTAAGGGTTCCTTCCAACCAGGGCTTGGCTTGAATCCTGCCTCTTACAATTCCAGGAGGCATTTTTGTACCAGGTAAGAGTGGGGAGGAATGTTTGATAAAACGTTTGCCATTTGGGGCGAGGACCTTTCACAGGCTCCTTCCAACAGCCCTGTGGTGGGAGTGGGGGTGTGGGGGGTGTGGGAGGGGCGCTAACATCACGCCCACTTTGCAGGTGAGGAAACTTGAGCCCACAGTGAGAGTCCCTTCGGAAGGGCACACAGGGCGTTTGCGGTGCAGGTGGGACTCCAGCTCAGCTCTGCCTGCTTTAGAGCCTCGGCTTCTGGCAGGCATCCACCTCTCTCTTTCAGGTCCCCATCCCTCCCCCAACCTTCTGCAGGGTCTGAGCCTCTGCTCATTACTTCTAGAACAGAGAGAGCGTGAGCGAAGGCTACCTCAGACGTCTGCCTCTAGCGCTGAAAATTAAAACGGCTCAGGAAGCGTTCAGCCTCGCGGACTCCTGGCTGCGTCCCTGTCACCTAATTACCTGACTTCAAAGCCTCCGCTCGGCAGGTGTGAGGATGTGAAAGCTGCCGTCTCCCCCTCAGAATGTGGTGTGACTACACACAGAGGAGACGGACCCCGAAGTATCTGGGGTACCAGGGAAAGCAGACCGAAGTTCCACCTGGACCCGAAGGCATGGCTTTGTGCGTCTCAGGGTCAGAAAGAGCAGAGGCCGCCATCCTGGGGACTCACCTGAGACCAAGGTGGGGACGTGGGCCTCCAGACACTAGCACCTGGTAGCTACTGCCCCCACCCTGCCCCCGTGTGCCATGGAGTTTAAGGTTCCCTAGAGGCTGGAACTAATTAATCCTCCCCACAACTCCAGGAGGGAAGGGGGCTCAGCCTTGCCTTATCACTGAGACATCCAGGCTGCAGGGAGAGTAGGAACTCCTTCATGGGGCAAGGATGTGGGGAGGCCTGATGCAACTTGAATCAGTTCCCAACCTGGGCTGGACAAGGAAGGGGGAGGCTGGAGGAGAAAGAAAGAGTCCTACTTTTCAACTTAGTGGCTCCTATAAAGCAATCAGATGCATATTCATTTGTCACTTGATACAGCTGAATATTAATATTTTATAGACCAGAGCAGGTATGTAGTACAAGTTTACAGGAGGGAAGAGGAAGACCAAACAGAAAGGCATTTGTGACCTTTGACAGAAGAACCCTAAGCCCAGCACTGGGTTATGTCCTTTGGTGTTGATTTATTTGACGCTCACCGCCACAATCAGGCAGGTGTGATGATCATTTCTTTGGTGCAGATGAAAATCCTCACAACAGAAACGTGAGGCGACTCACCCACAGTCACTGAGCTGAACAGTGGTAGGACCAGGATGTAAAAACCTATCTCAGTCTGACTCCAAGGCCTACGTTGAGCATCACAGTCCCTCCTGCATCCTGCTGCCAGACGCGACCTGGGGTGGGTACATGGAAGCTGGGAGAGGTGGGGCTTGTGTGGTCTAGTCTTCTCGCCAGAACTCGAGAACAACATGATGCCACAGAAAGAACAGGAGTTTGGGGGGGGGCAGGGTTGAAGTCTTGACTGCCACTTCTTAGCCATGTGACCTCAGGCTTATCCTAGCGTTAACTCAGCTTTCACATCTGTAAAATGGGAAGAATCAGAACCACTTCCACCCAGAGAGACACCATGAGGAGAAAAAAATAAAGGGCAAAAGCCCTTTGCAAAATTGAACTCAGGGATTGGCAAACCATGGCGAAGAGGCCAAAACTAGCCATGGCCTGTCTTTGTACAAAGGGCTTTATTGGAATTGATAAATCTGTCGTGCTTACTTGTTTATATATTGTCAATGGCTGCTTTTGAACAGCACAGCCGAGCTGAGGGACCCTGTGGGCTGCAAAGCCTAAAATATTTACTCCCTGGTTGACCAGAGAAACAGTTAGCCGACCCCTGATTCCAGAGCCTGTGGAAATGCCAGTTCTCACTGTACACTGCAGACAGCACTCTGCGTTTCCAGCATAGACCGTCAGCTCCAGTTCTTACTCACAAGAATTCTCCTGACCCTTTCCCCAAGTACAGGTGTTCTTTTAGGGCCTATTGGCAAAAAACAGAGCAAGCAGCTCTCCTGAGAGCCAAGGAACAAAACCCCCTAAGCCATTTCAGAGTCCAGGCTGGCTCCAGCCTGACATCAGGCACTGTGAAAAGGCACTTCTGGGAACAGTCACTTACTTGCAGTTTTTACACTTGAGGCCAAAAAGCATTCCTTTCCCACAGACCGTGCATGTCTGTGACATCCAGTACTTGGTGGAAAACCTGTGAGGAAGAGAGAGAAAGTGTTCAAGGCCAAGGTGATGGTGACTGACCTAGCGCTAGAAGGATGACCACTGGAAGGAGAAGCAATGGGCTGTTGATTCCAGCCCCACTTCTTCCAAACTAGGTGACTTAATCAAACTGCTTAAACCACTGGAGTTTTGGTCTTTTCATCTGGAAATTGGGCATAATAACACTATTGATCTCATAGGTTGTTTGGAGGATTAGACAAGGTCACACATGTCAAGGGCTTTACATACGGCCTGGTAGACAGAAAGCGGTCACCACATGGGGTTGTGACTATATTATTGCCCAAACATTCAAAACAGTCATTCGGTCATTCAACAAACATGCCTGGAGGCCTACTATGTGCCAATTTCATTTCCAGGACAGATGAATGGGGCTGTGACTATCCTCAGAGAACCACAAAGCAAGGTGTGGTTTCCCTGGGAGTCTGTTCCCTATCACTGAGTTGAGCCTTCCCCATCACTGCTATTTACATCCCTTGGTTAGGGAGCTTCAAGAGGGAATCCCCCCAAAAAAGTGGAGATCCCCAAACTTCAGTAGCAGAGAAGAGGCCTCTAAAGGGAAAGCCTTTTCGGGCCAGCAGCTCACCTCCTTCCCTAGCCACTATCACTTGCTGCAAACAGAAGGCAGTTTGGAGGTTTCTGATATACAGCTAAGAACTAGCAGGAACAGAGGTGCATTAACTTCCGGGGTTCCCTGCTGTTGCCAGGTTGCTTTCCTCACCCAGAGATACCAGGCAACAGCAGAGCTGGGTAAAAAGTACTGAGAAAAGTACTGGGCTGAGAAAAGTACTGAAGGTTGCCAGGTCAGAGTTAATTTTCATTTTCAATTTTTGTCACCTTCAGCAGGAGTTGTATCTAATCTTCACTGCCTCACAGTGTCAAAATGAAAATTGGAAGTGATTATGTAACTTTGGTGCTTGAAAATTTTGAGGGCAAGCCTGCATCCCTGTGCTGTTCCATCTTGCCTGATTTGGGTCAGTCACTCTCTGAACAGAATGAGCTGCAGCCCGAAGCCTCCATGTATAAGCAAATAGCAATATTCTAAACACAGACTCTTGTGGCCAAGAAAACTCCCTTTCCAGTTTTGGACTGGAGGTTGGTTAAGTCCCATTTTGCCCCTTCAGTAGGGCCAGCAAGTTTGGCAGAATCTACTTTGCAGGATTTGGCAGCTCTGGGGAATGGCAAATGGGCTCGTGTCCCACCCACTAGCCGGCAGTGTGGGGATCAAAAGTATGAGTGGCAGATGGGAATTCCTTCTTTTCCAGCCCTCTCTTGTCCTTGGGATCAGCAATCCCTCTTCCCAAGAGGTGACTGAGGTGACTCCGAGGACAGGGGATGGTATGCGATTTTAATTTCATTTTTTCACGAAGGCTGGGATGAGTCCAGGTCTCTCTGTCCTGGCATGGAGCCGGGGAGAAACACAGGGTGAGACTGGAGAGTAACAGGGAATCCTAAGTGCCAGCTCCTCTAAGAAGATGTTCCTGATGCCCCAAATCACCAGATGATTTTCCTCCTCTTGGCATCAGCATTTAAATCTGAGGTACCACCAGATCTAATGTTAGGGTGCTAGAGTCTGGTGTCTCGGTTCAGCCCTGGAGAGGCCAACTGGGGTGGAGCCAAGTCAGTGGGTGAAGCTGAGCTAGGGGTGTGGCCAATCCAGGGTGGAGCTGAGATAGGGGTGTGGCCAATCCAGGGTGGAGCTGAGATAGGGGTGTGGCCAATCCAGGGGTGGAGCTGAGCTAGGGGTGTGGCCAATCCAGGGGTGGAGCTGAGCTGGGGTGTGGCCAATCCAGGGGTGAAGCTGAGCTAGGGTTGTGACCAATCTAGGGGTGGAGCTGAGCTAGGGGTGTGGCCAGTCCAGGGGTGGAGCTGAGCTAGGGGTGTGGCCAATCCAGGGGTGGAGCTGCGATAGGGGTGTGGCCAGTCCAGGGGTGGAGCTGAGCTAGGGGTGTGGCCAATCCAGGGGTGGAGCTGAGATAGGGGTGTGGCCAATCCAGGGGTGGAGCTGAGATAGGGGTGTGACCAATCTAGGGGTGGAGCTGAGATAGGGGTGTGGCCAGTCCAGGGGTGGAGCTGAGATAGGGGTGTGACCAATCCAGGGGTGAAAGTGAGCTAGGGGTGTGGCCAATCCAGGGGTGGAGCTGAGCTAGGGGTGTGGCCAATCCAGGGGTGGAGCTGAGCTAGGGGTGTGGCCAGTCCAGGGGTGGAGCTAAGATAGGGGTGTGGTCAATCCAAGGGTGGAGCTGAGCTAGGGGTGTGGCCAATCCAGGGGTGGAGCTGAGATAGGGGTGTGACCAATCTAGGGGTGGAGCTGAGATAGGGGTGTGGCCAGTCCAGGGGTGGAGCTGAGATAGGGGTGTGACCAATCCAGGGGTGAAAGTGAGCTAGGGGTGTGGCCAATCCAGGGGTGGAGCTGAGCTAGGGGTGTGGCCAATCCAGGGGTGGAGCTGAGATAGGGGTGTGGCCAGTCCAGGGGTGGAGCTGAGATAGGGGTGTGGTCAATCCAAGGGTGGAGCTGAGCTAGGGGTGTGGCCAATCCAGGGGTGGAGCTGAGCTGGGGTGTGGCCAATCCAGGGGTGAAGCTGAGCTAGGGTTGTGACCAATCTAGGGGTGGAGCTGAGCTAGGGGTGTGGCCAGTCCAGGGGTGGAGCTGAGCTAGGGGTGTGGCCAGTCCAGGGGTGGAGCTGAGATAGGGGTGTGACCAATCCAGGGGTGAAAGTGAGCTAGGGGTGTGGCCAATCCAGGGGTGGAGCTGAGCTAGGGGTGTGGCCAATCCAGGGGTGGAGCTGAGCTAGGGGTGTGGCCAGTCCAGGGGTGGAGCTGAGCTAGGGGTGTGGCCAGTCCAGGGGTGGAGCTGAGCTAGGGGTGTGGTCAATCCAAGGGTGGAGCTGAGATAGGGGTGTGGCCAATCAAGGGGTGGAGCTGTCAGGGATCATAATCTAAGAAAACAATAAGGGGCCCTTCTTTTTGACGTCTTTCTCTGTGCATCTCACTGCCTGATTACTGATGTGTCTATCATGTATTTCTCAAGGCTTCCTTAACCGTTTTCTCATTTGAGTCTTAGCAACTATCCTGTCAACACATTTCTTCAAAAACTGTTCACGAGATGCCATTCTGAGAGAGTTTGCCCGCTCCTGCCTCACCCCAGGATACCGTTAGGTGTCTGCCCCTGGTGTTGCCCACCTCTTATAGCCCCGCTCCCCTCCGTACTGTCATGGTCTGTTAACTGTCTATCCCTCCACTAGACTAGGAGCTCCCCAAGACTCAAAGCCTTAGGTGGTGCTCAGCGTTGCAGCCCTGGTTCAGATATTCTCTATAAATACTAGAGAAAAGAAACCATGAATGAGTGAACTCTACTGGTCACAGAGGCCTCAGTGCACAGAAAGCTCTCAGTCGTGCTGTCAAAAGAACGCAAAGTGCTGAGGTTGGTCAGCTTGTAGATTCATCACATAATCATTCAGGGCCTCAGTCTCCCTATCTGTCAAATGGATGTGACCACACTTGTACTACTCACCCCACTGAGTTTGTGAACAGATTGTGAGGATAACACGATAAAAAGTGAAAAGTTAACTTCATGTAACGGGTGACTTAGCAGACAAAAATTTCCCTCCTGAAAAAGGCAAGGGCGCTCCTGGAGAAACTGAACCCTGCAACCAACAGGGCTGGAGCTCTGGACTGACAGAAAGTAAGCATCTCTGACCTCAGCCTGCAACCTTGTCTTCTGGGTGCAGAGACTCAAAATTAGGACAAGCACTTGTCTCAACACTAAGCGGTTATTACATGCCAGGGCCTTCACTTAGCACTTCAATACGTTATCTCACTTAATCTTCATGACCACCCTATGAGTAGGCAGAATCATCTGCTGAGAAAATTGAGCCTCAGAGAGGTGAAGTAACTTCTTCAAGGGTGCAAAGCTTTACTAGCTGGGAATGGAATACAGGTCAGTCTGACTCCAAAGCCCTGACTTTTAACCACTAGGTGTTAAGTTCGTAAGAGCCAGGTGAAAAACAAGCAGGCATTTCATTGCCCTGCCACATCAAGGTTCAGCCTGGCAGAGGAGAGAAGGGAGGAGCAGGACGATACAGGAACGGGGGTAGAACACTCTGCCGAGTCTTTCTCCACCCCGGGGCCAGAGCCCCCAGCCGTCACCCTGCTAGGAAGGGCCCCCCCCACCCATGCACTCAGGAATCTAGCCTACCTGTGCTTGATGGAGTTGCCGAGGTCTCTGCGAGGGATCTGTGGGGACCAGCGCGGCACTGACAGTGTGTCTGCAAGGAGAGAAGACACGAGAAGGTCCTGTTACACAGAGAACTGGAAGTGGGGGTGGGCTCTCACCAAGCCCTGGAAGGAAGAGGCAGGCTTGCTGGCCTCAGGAAGGGCACTGGCCACCATCACTTGCTAAACCAAAGCGAAGTGGAAAACTGGTTTAGCTTCTGTTATCTTGACTCAAGTAAGGTCCCCAGAATGAGGCTTCCAGTTAGTACCTGGAAAGAAAGCAGTCAAGGGAGATTAAAACTGAACCTGGCTCCCATCAGCAAGCACTTACTGTGAGCAAGACATGTGCCAAGTGACTCACATGCCTGAGTTCGTTACATCCTCAAAACAAAGTTAGGGACTGTGAGCATCCCATCTTTACAGATGAGGAAGCTGAGACCTGGAGAGAGGAAGTCATGTGTTCGAGGTCACACACCTTATAGATGGCACACCAGCTGTGAGTCCAGGCTTAAGGGACCTAGAACACGTGCCTGTGCTTGCAAGGCTCTGACTCGACAGATTCCAAGTGCGGGTCATAAAACTACCACTCTCCTAGTTTTTGTTTGCCCTTGTACAACTTAATTAAGTTGACTTATTTGTTTGTTTAAACACATTCCTTCTCAAAGTAAACTCTATACGAAAAACCAGTATCACTTTCTGTATAAGTAACTATTTAGAATGTCTAACCATGTACTAACTTAAACTCACGCTAGAATATGTGATGGGTGGATGAATGGATGGATGAGTGGGTGGATGGATGTATAGATGGATGGGTAGATGGATTGGTAGGTGGGCTGATAGACAGATGAATGTTTGGTAGATAGGTGGGCAGATAGACAGGAATAGTGAGTCAATAGAGTCAATAGATGGACAGATGGGAAGTTGGGCAAATGGACTGGTAGGTGGATGGATGGACAGATGGATGTTTGGACAGCTGGGTGGATGAATGGTTGGATAGGTGGGAAGATAGACAGATGAGTTGCAATGTGGACAGACGCATAGGTGGATGAATGAATTGGTAGGTGAGTGGATGGAAGGATGGATGGATGGATGGATGGATTGACGGATGAACTGGTAGATGGGTGAGTGGATGGATGGATGGAAGGATGGATGGATGGATGGATGGATGGATGGATGGATGGATGGATTGATGGATGAACTGGTAGGTGGGTGAGTGGGTGCATGGATGGAAGGATGGACTGGTAGGTGAGTGGATGGAAGGATGGATGGATGGACAGCTAGACAGATGGATAATCTGATGGATAAATGGGAATGAGGAAGACACAATCAATCACATGGACTTTAGACTGGGTGCCTGTTTCCATCAGGGCTTTTCTCTCATGCCTTAGGCTACATCCCCAGTGACCCATTCCACCACTCCATCACTGAGTTCCAAGACTCCTGCCATAGCCTCTGAGCACCAGCCCCCATCTTCACTCCACTGCCTGGCTGCCTGCATCACCCTCCTCGTAGACCTCACAGGCCCCAGGGAAGTGTGAAACCACAGCAGAAATGAACTGGTGCTTTCTGTGAAGCCTCCACCAGTTAGGAGAGAGAAGAAGGAAGTGGCTGACCCACACGCCAGCTCTCATTTCTCAGGCCAGATGGATGGAGCCAGTTCCCCGTCCTCAGAGCTACAAATGCACGCCTCATTTTTCACAGCAATTGTTATGGAGTGGCGTGTTCATCGGGGAGTTGGCCATGTCTGAACCGATCAGGGAGCGTTTAACCCCAACCCATTCATGCCGCCCTTCCGTCTAATGGCACTGTCGACAGCCATCTGAAAGCTGTTTCCAAAAACCCCAATTCTGCCCTTGTAAAGCTGGGACCATTTCTGAGAGAACAAATGACTTTGTAAGTCCCAAAGGGCAGAGAAAACCCAGAAGAGAGACAGCATGATGTATCAGTCAGAATCACAGCCAGTGGAATCTCCTGCAGGTTAACTAAAAACTAGATGTCATCAAGTCCAAGCCCATTTTATAACTTGCTTCGACTTGTGGGAGAAACAAACAAAAAAAAAACAAGAAAGAAAAATAATTTTAAAGGAAAGAGAGCCGGGGACTGAAGTCAGATTTCGGAGGAAGGATTCTACCTGCTAACTCCTTACAATGCTTTCTCCAGGCCAGGAATGGGTGGAGGCGGAATGACCATGCTGGAGTGGAAGCTAGTACACTAGCTCAGATACACAGCCTCCTCGTGGGGAATCCACAAAATTATCAGGAGCAGCACCAATGGGGTTTCATCTCATGGGATGTTAGTAGCAGCTGTCTAGAAAGGTGTATTCAGAAGGATTCTGAGGCTCAAGAGGAAAGAGCATTGGGGTTGATTAGCAACGTCTGCCATTTTGTCATTGTTTAGTCACTAAGTTGTGTCCGACTCTTTGCGATCCCGTGGACTGTGTAGCCTGGTGGCTATATACAGTCCGTGGGATTGATTCCCCAGGCAAGAATACTGGAGTGGGTTGCCATTTCCTTCTCCATGTCTGCCATGGGTGGAGAACGAGGCAGTACCAACAAGTCTGCATATTTCTGCCACTCCTACAACGACAAGGACCACATCTTCCTCTTTGCATCACTGTCTCATAGCACAGCATCTTGGACAAAGTAAGCATGTAATACATGTTTGCTGAATCTGAGATTAGTGTCACAGAAAGAGTGAATATACTGAATATTCCATATGTGGTAGGCACTATTCTGTGCAGCTTATACCCAGAAGCTATGCCTCTGTGCAGTTGGTGTTCTTATGATTCCCACAGCACAAAGGAAGAGACAGGAGCTCAGAAAGCTGCAGTGACTTGCTAAAGGGCACACAGCTCAGCCCTGGTAGATCCTCAAGGAGTAACTCTGCAAGGGTTTATGAGCCTTCCAAAAGCCCCAGTCAGGGAGGTTTTGCCCCGAGGGAACATTTGGCATTGTTTGGAGATATGGCCAAATAACTGGGGTGGAAGAGGTGGTAGTGGTGGTGGGGTACTGGCATCTAACTAGGTAGAGACCAGGGACGCTGCTCAACATCCTATAATACACAAGACAGACCCCTGCATCAAAGAACTAACCAGACCCAAATGGCAATGGTGCCAAGGTTAAGATACCCTCATCAAGATGTTTTTCACTTCTCTGACTGTTTCCCCACCCCCGTCCCTCCCCGCAACATCTTGAGATGGTACTTGTGAAGCTCAACTCAGCAGAGAACAAATCCTCTTTTATTATAAGCACATCTCACCGCTGGATTCGTATCCTAGTTATTCTGTTATTCTCAATTACAGCACCTTCTCAGAAAAGCAGATGTAATTAAGTTTAGTAGTTTGGTTTCATTTCTCAATATCTGGTTGAAGGGGTGAATTTCGTCAATTACATTCAGTGGCTGCGACATCATTAGTCTCAAGCAATAATAACCTCCACACGGCTTCATCCGTGGGTGTGCAGATCTGAACTCTGAGATCTTCTCTTTACTTTCTTCATTTGGATTTCATTAAACTTGCCAATGCAAGCCTTAAAGCAAAGGAAAACTGTTTAAAAGGAAAATCTATGAAAATTCAGGCCTTATCATAACAGAGAAGGCAAACAGCATTTAGAGCAATTAAACTGATACAGAAACTTCTGTTTAACAATCAAAGTGCCTATTAAGATGTCTCCATAGCTGAACAAAAGCTTCTTTTCTACTCTCATTTTCTGATAACAAGTCAGGCAGACACGGGGGCAGAATTGTGACCATCCCTGTTGCCTTCCGTTCCAGAGGCAAGATACCAGGAAAACAGACACTTCTTCCCAGATATTTTCATTCATGGGGTATGGAAAACAAGAGGGTTGGAGGGAAGGAGGGCTCCTTTTCCCTCCTTTAGGTCCCACTGTTGATGCCCTCTCGGAAGTGCCTCTGTAGAGAAGGGAAGAAACCAGGAGACTTGGTCTTTGACACCTTGGTAGCCAGACAAACAGGACCCATGATAGAAGGAACCAATATCAATAAAATCATCACAGTAGGTAGAGCTTTAAAATTAAAAACTTGGGCTCTGACCTGGTGAATTTGAACTCAGGCTAATGGAGGAGTCAGGCATGGGGAACATGCTTGAAAACATTTACCACAGAGACAACATGTGAAGATGGGTGATGAGAGACTTCTCTGGAGGCCCAAAGGTTAAGACTCCACACTTCCACTGCAGAGGGCATGGGTTTGATTCCTGGTCAGGGAACTAAGATCCCACATGCTGCACAGTGAGGCCAAATAAATAAATAGATACATTAAAAAAAAAAAAAGATTTAACAGTTGGAGTGATTTAAAAATTTTTTAAATGACTGATGATAAAGCAAAAGAAAGGGAGGAAAAAGAAGAAGAGGAGAGAGATAAGAATAATGATAAGAATTTTTAAAAATGAGAAATAAGAAAAACAATAAATATGCCTTGTGTTGAGTGTTATCATGCACCAAGCACTATCGCCAACTAAGCCCTTCACATATGTGATCTCATTTTATCCACACACTGCATGCATGAGCACACGTGATGTATCAGCTGTTACCGTCGGTGCCACTTCACCAACGAGGAAATCAAGAAGGGATGCCATTTGTCCAAGGTCACACAGCATGTAAAGGCTAAGACTGGGTTTTGTTTTTTTTTTTTTAATTACTTAGCTGGGGCTCAATAAATGACAGCCAATTTCATCCCTACTTCACAGATGGGAATAGTGAGGCTTAGAAGCAGTAAGCAACTGTCTGTAGTTTACAAGTCACTGAACTGGGATTTAAACCACAGACAGGAACAAACTGGATGCTTCCCTTCCAGACTGCTCTCCCGATACATGGAGTTCAACCCACCCTGTAACTGTCCATGCCTCCTACTTCTGAGAAGAGTAAATGGAAGATGGCAAGCAGCCGGTTCAAACCTACCAAAGGGCCACAGAAGCTTGGAAACTGATGCCATGGTGTATTCCGAGTATCGTTCATGCCGTTGCTCAGTAAATATTTTGTTTAATTTTCCCACCCTCCAACCCCAGAGATGTCCACAGATAAGATGACCTAACAGGTAAAAAGAGACTTTGTCAGTGTGATCAAGTTAAGGATCTTGAGATGGGAGATTACTCTGGACTAGCCAGGTGGGTCTGATGTAATCAGGTGAAAGAGGGAGGGAGGAGAGTCAGAGTCAGAGAAGGAGATGTGGGGACGTGGAGATCTGCTGGCTCTGAGGATGGATAGAGGCCATGTGCCAAGGGATGCAGTGGCCTCTGGAAGCCAGAAAAGGCAAGAGAGCAGCTTCTCTCTTAGAGTCTCCAGAAGGAACAGCCCTGAAAACTCCTTCCTAACAGCACCGAGACTGGTCGTGGGCTCCTGACCTCCAGAACTGTGCAATGATACGTTTATGTTCTTGTAAGCCACTGAGCTTTGCTAATGTGTTACTGCAGCCACAGGAAACTGACAGAGCACTGCAAGTGCCAGGAAGGAATCTGGGGTGGGTATCGTGAACAGGAGAGTTAAGTCTGGGGGGAGACGTAATGTGATACATGTGATGAATGAAATAAAACAGGACTTTGGGGTTTGTGTTAAAACAATGGGAACCGTCTAGTACTCATCGGAAAAGTCCCTGATGCTGGGAAAGACTGAGGGCAGGAGAAGAGGGTGTCAGGGGATGAGATGGCTGGGTGGCATCACCGATGCAATGGACATGAACTTGAGCAAACTTCGGGAGATGGTGAGGGACAGAGAGGCCTGGCGTGCTGCAATCCATGGGGTCTCACAGAGTCGGGCACAACTGAGCGACTGAACAAGTATCTTAAAACAGAGTGGGATGCTGTGTGGGGGTCTTATACATATAAGCGCTCCCTCTGGCGGCCGAGGGAAGAACAGCCTGCCAGGCTTCGACAATAACAGGAGGGTCCCACCCTCACTCCAACCTCTAACTCCCCACCCCCGCTGGGGTCCAAAATATGAGCCCTGACCCTTATAAGGCCATTCATCTCCCAGGCCAGACTTTTCCCATTTGAGCTGTCATGTCACGATCTCACCTGCAGCCCTCAATTAAAAAAAAAAAAAATAACAACACACCCCAGGGACTTCCCTGGTGGTCCAGTGGTTAAGACTACAAGCTTCCACTGCAGGGGACTTGGGTTCTCTCCCTGGTCAGGGAACTAAGATCCCCATGCTGGCACAACACAGCCAAAAGTAAAACAAACAAGTAAATACAGATTTAAAAAATAAACCCATATCCCTCAGTAATCTGTCTACTGGCTGGCCCAGGAGCAAGGCACAGTCTTATTTCTTGTATGTATCCCAAATAAGGATTCGCCTCTTGGAGTTGTTTCTTCATTGAATCCTGACAACCCCACGAGGTTGTACCCCTAGTTCAGATATAAGGAAAATGAGGATAATTAACTGTTCAACGTCTTACTGCTAGTCTTTGGTGCACTTGAGACTTGACTTCAGTTTCCTATAAAAACCAAAGCCTTGCTTTTCACCCCCACACCATCCTGCCTTCCTATGCTATGTCTCTTGAGACAAGTGTGAAAATCATTGTTCAGATTGTGCATCCTTGAGGTGGACAGGGCCACAAGAAACCATCTACTGCAGTCAAGTCCCTAAACTCTGTTGGCTAGAAGAGGAGCTATCGTTTCCATGGAGATAAAGACTTCTGAGCACATAGTACTATTAATAATAATGGCTAACATTTATTGAGTATCTACTATATGACTGGACTCAGATTAAATGCTTAGATGTATTATTTCATCTGATCTCCTAACTCTTTTTTAGGCGAGAGAGCTGGGGTTTGAGCCAGGACAGCCCAACGTCAGGCCTCATCCTCAGAAATGCCACAAATGAAATGGAAGGTCCAGCTGCCCTTCAGCCTCCAGCCCAGGGACAGGACAGACTGAGAACTTAACAATGGTGTTGCACTCAAATTAAGTAGCAAATTCTTTAGGCTCCTGAAACTAATAAAACTTAGAGCATTCAAGCCACCAGCTAAAATCCCACTGATTCATCCAAGGTGCCGACCAATCCTTGACTAAAGCTGTTCACAGTATTATTCACATAGCGGGGAACAACTCTATTTGCTTTAATATCCAATTCAAAACATCAGATCTAAGAGTCTTTTCATTCTGTGCTATTGCTAAAGGTTACAGCTCCATGGTGCTTCAGGGCCAAATTGAGTTTCTCGGTGTAGATGGACATAATTTTCTCCCTGTGACAACTACAAGCCACTTCTCAAGATCGAATTTCATCATCTGGGGGCTCGTGATTGCTATGGAGGTGACCGGGGAACCCCTTAGCACTGGTGAGTATGTAGATGAAAGTGAACCTGGGTCCTGGGTCTTGCAGGGAAGCAATAAGGCAGAAGGGACGGACAGTGATAAAGAGATGCTTGGCGTGAGCAAAGGTTGTGCTGCTCACTCTTAAAGGAAGAGGCCCTTCAGAGGAGATTCTTAGGGGTCCCTGTGGCATTGGGGAAAACAAAGGGCAATGGTGAAGCCACCAGCCTAGAAATGGGAAAACTGTGGGAATGGAGGTATAGGGTAAACCAGCCTGCATGTATATGGGGTTCAAGCCACCTACAAGGCACCGAGTGTAGACCTATTCTGGAGACAGGGCAGCAGACTTCACTTCTGAATGGGAAGGGCCTCCAGGTTATCAAGCTGCCCGGAGAGTGTGGGACTTTGAAGTGAGCAGACCTGTGTTCACCCATCAGCTCTGCCACTTCTCAGCTATGAGGCCTTGGGCATTTTCACCTTTGTGAAAGGTGTCTTTCCTTGTCTCTGGCAAAAAAAGAAAGGTGGGGGAGTCACACTATCTCCCTCGTAGGAGGATGAAGCGGGTAATACAACTGGAACAGAGCTCAGCCGAGTGCCTGACATATGATTGTCATTCTTGTTCTTGTCATTGTCATCATCACTCTGCCTCTAGAATTAACACACCAGTTAGAACCTGACAAAGCTCTCCAGGGACCATGATTTAGAACAGAGGTTGGCAAACTATGACCCTCAGGCCAAGACTGGCCCATCTCCTGCTTTTATAAATAAAGTTTGATTGGCACATAGCCACGTCCACTCATTTACATGTTGTGACTGCTTCTGCATTTTAACAGGAGAGTTTGAGTAACTGAGACGGGGACAATGTGGGCCACAAAGTCAGAAGCTAATTATTACCTGGCCCTTTATTGAAAAAGTACGTCAAACCCCGACTAAGAGCTATGTAACTCATTTCCTTGGCTGGCTAGTGAGAAAGTACTTTTCTACTTTTATTGAGGTATAATTGACAAAACTGTAAGATATTTAAAGTATATAATGTGATGGTCTGATGTACGTACACATTGTGAAAATTTTTTTTTTTTCTTTGAAGCCAGAAGGCTCAGGTTGTAGACCCACTTCAGCCATTTACGTGGTGGGAATTCTCGGACAAGTGGTGTGCATTCTCCAAGCCGAAGTGTTCATGACCCACAGGGTGTCACCCCTCTGCTCACCTAATCCTAACACCGCATGGGGTGTGTTGTTTCCATGCCTATTTTACAGAAGAGAACAGCCAGGCAGAGTAGGACCAATAAGAGGTCCAGCCAAGATTCTAGCCTATCCCAGTCTCACCCCAAGCCTGTTTTCTTTCTAGCTCTCACTGTCTCCTGGTAGAATAATCTGTGATGAGGCAATGTCTCTGATTACATGCCACTGCTGAAATCTATGTCAGCTCATGGAGACAGAGGGGAAAAAATTAACCCTCTCCTCTCACTGCTTCTGTCCGGGTTAATTAATACAATTATCCGGTTGTCACTTCATCAAAGCAGAGAGAAGACCTTGAGGACGTGTAAGTTACAGTGGGAGAGGTGGTGGTGCTGGTCATGGCCGAGGGGAAGCGATGAAGTGATCTCCTGGGGGTGGCTCCAGGTGAAAGCCTACCTTGGTAGGACAGGTGAGCAGTGAGGGCGCTAAGCAATGTGAGTGCAGAGAGGGCTTATACGTGGGGCAAGAGGCAGAAAAGTGCAGAGGAGGTAACGGGATGATATCACAATGAGTTAGAGTCAAAGCTCTCCTCTATCACCTGTCCCTCCTGGCCCACGGCCTGGGTAAAAAAAGAAAAAATTTAATGGTGAAACCAAACTGGAATTACCTTCAGGATCCAGTGAGAAAACTAGATTGTATGTATTGTAACACCCCCCCTTCAGAACCACGTTCCCCTTTTCAAAGACCATCACCACTGCATGTCTGAGTCCCAGCAGGTAACTGCTGAGCTGGGATCCCCTGAACTGCCCATAAATTACATGCGTAGACAGAGGATAACATCACGCCCTCTCCCAGTAGACACGTGAAACGTGGAGTCATCACCCATGATTTATCTCAGCCCTTTCACGTGGCCTCAATTAAATTTCATTGCTGGTAAAGAAAGTGAAGATGGCTGAGGCATTTAATTACATTTTATAATGTGCTCACTGTTGAATTTATTAAAGTGTATCAGGGATTTTTAACCTCATAACCAAACAATGGGACACCCGGGTGCCACACGAGTAATTATCTTCCTTGTGGGGATGATAGATGGAGATTCTAAGACAGTAATAGTAGACTGAGGATGTGTGTAGGCAGTATGGGGGAAGTGGGGGCTGATAAGGGGGTGGATATGACAAGAAAATGAAGCAATGGGCCTCTAATTCCATAAGACAACACCACACAGATTGGACTTGGGGGGAGTGGTACTAATTATCCATTTTCCCTCAATTCTAAAAATGAGACCTATTAGAAAACCCATCTTCCTTCTCTCTCCCTGTATCCTTATTCCAAACCTTCCCCTTGGATTTCCCCTTGATATAATTTTACTCCTATGGTCTAGAAAGAGGAGAGGGATCATCTCCTTGAAATGTCAAAATCACTTTATATAATAAGATTTAAAAAACACAAAAAGGGAAGAATAAAACACTATCTAGAAATCCAAAAGAATCTCACCAGGATAGTGGGTCCATGGTGGTTTATTTGCGAAGTACTCAGGAAATTAATTATCAACAAGGAAATATGTGGGCTTCCCAGGTGGCACAAGTGGTAAAGAACTCGCCTGCCAATGCAGGAGACGTAAGAGATGCAGGTTCAATACCTGAGTTGGGAAGATGCCCTAGAAGAGGGCATGACAACCTATTCCAGTGTTCTTGCCTGGAGAACCCCATGGACAGAGGAGCCTGGCAGGCTATAGTCCATAGGGTCGCAAAGAGTCAGACACGACTGAAGCAACTTTAGCACGCACGCATGCAAGGAAATCTGTGCGGTGCTTCTGGAGGGGGTAGATAGTGGATCCCTTAAATACAATCCCGAGGGCAGACTTGATATATCACAGGACTTCTGTTATGGCATCTACTCAAATGACCAAGGCAAGTCAGGTGAGTAGGAAGGCTACACTGATCCCAGACCAGAGAGGAAGAAATGCCCAGTGCCTCTGAGAAAGCAGAAGGACAGCGCTGAGGGCCAGTCCTGGCCTGAAAACTGCCACTGGCAGCACTGCTGTTCCCCGGCTCTTCCTCAGTCACACTCACACCATGGATCTGCTCTTTTGCACCTCCTCCACCCTTCAAAGATACGTCTTTCTCCCTAGAACATTCTTCTGTATGTTCTATTCCCTCCCTACTTCTCTTAGTCCAACTCATGCCAACTCTCTCCAAGACCCAGCACAGGCATGGCTCCTCCAGGAAGCCCTCCTGGGATGCACAGGGTCAGACACACCTGCCATGCCCCTCCTGTAGCATCCTGCGCTGACTTCTCCAGGTCACTTGCTTTGTTGCACGAGAGCCTCTGCTAACACACCTGATCTCCTGACTACCCACTTGACCATGAGGTCCTGGACAGTAGGAGCTGTCAATTACTCATCTGTATGTGTTCAGAGTTTGGCTTAAAAGAGAGGTGAAGGGTTTTTCTTGTCTTTCCAGTTAAAATAACCCAGAAGCCTAACCCTATAAATGAAGGCTTCATTTCTCCAGGGCCCTGCAGCGCCTGGACCAGGGAGGGGGTCCCAGGAAGCCAGGTACTCTACTTTGCCCTGGCCACCCACCCATGGCTCTAGCCCCAGCTCTCAGGCTCTGGATGGGGGTTGGGACCTCAGCTAGGGTGGCTGACCAAATTGAAGCCCATCTGCTCAAAAACGGAGCCCACTTCCTCACTCAAACTTCTTCCCATGTGCCTGTCCAGGGCCCCATGGTTTCCAGAGCCACTGGAACATTTTCAGCTCCTCCTGACTCTCACCACTGAGTCCCCCTTGCAAGGTACATCAGTGTTCACATTTAGGCCTCTTAGCTACTGTGTCAAGGAGCTCTAGTATCAATTCCATTTTACAGGTGAAGAAACTGAGGCTCCAAGAGCTTAAAACAGAAAAGTAAAATGATCAAAAGAATGGGGTTCAGGGTTAGAAAGACCAGGGGTATTGTCCTGGTTCTGCCCCCAAACTGGGCAAGTTAGTTGACTTCTCTGAGCTTCAACCTAGGAATTGTAATAGCTAACATGACCCAGGCATTGCCCAAGTCAGTGGTGCCCCAATTGTCAGCACCCTGGAATTGTCTGATGCCTGCACCCCTCTCCTGCACTGTGATTTAATTTAGGGGTCAGCAAACTAAAGTGCAAGGGTCAAATCTGACCTGTAACCTGTTGTGTAAATAAAGTTTTATTGGCACATCAACATGTCCACTGTCTACAGCTGCTTTTGCACTCTAAGCGGCTTTTGCACTTATCAGAGCTGAGTTGCCATGATGGATACCTGATGGCCCTCAGAGCCTAAAATATTTACTATCTGGCTCTTTAATTAAAAGTTTGCTGATCCTCAATTTAATTATGCTGGGGTTTGTATGGCCTGGCTTTGAACATTTCAAAATGTCTTCACACCCTACTAATGCCCAGGTAAGCTTGAGAATCACTGGCCTAAGTGTTTCACATATATTAGCGCACTGATTCTTTATAACATGTCTGTTTCATTCCCTCCTGTATCCCCAGCAGCCAGCACAGGGACAGATACAAAGTGGCATCTCCACAAATATGGAAGAGAGAATGAATGAACGAAAGGAGAATCTACCCTGTGAAGTAGGTACTAACGATCCCATTTTGCAAATGGCAAGACGGAGGCTCAGAGGTCACCTGTGGAATATGTCCTTCTAAGATTTTAACCTAAAACTCCTGGACTGTAGAGCCCCATTCGTGAGCACTGTGGCCTCTCTTCAGATATTCAGAAAGGAGGAGAGACCAGCAGAGTGTCGGCGAGGGGGTCTTCTTGTGCACCCTCCTTAGGAGAGGAGCCCCGAGCAAGAGGAGAGGCAGCCTGGAAACCCGAAGAAGCTCGGGGTCCCGCCAGCCATGGAGAGCCATCTCAGACCACACAGATACAGGGCCATTCTCCTTGACCTCAAGGAAAATGCTAATTGGAAGAGGCTGGCTTACTGCGCCCGGTTCAGGCTTAAACGAGGACAAAGCAAGAGTTGACAGACAGAGGCCCCACACTGCCATCACAGCAAATGTCCCTGTGAAGGGAGGAAAACAGTCAGATCTGTGCTCCATCAATTTCAGTTGTATTAATAAATGGCCTCACATTGAAACAGACCCACAGAAAAGGCAGTATCAGTGACAGGCAAGGAGCAGGGGGAACGTGCAGACCACAGTCTGGGATCTGAAAGTTGGGCTTGACACCTGAACCCAGAAATGGGCAATGAACACGTTCATGGATGGCATGGTCCACCATCCAGGCAACCCAGGGGCCCTCGCCCACTCTTTTGCCTGAGAGGCAGAGGGACAAGATGGCATTAATTACAGCCGCAGACCTGAGTCCCAATCCCTGACTCTGCCTTTGTGATGCTTTTGTTCTCTGCTCTTTGGACCTCTTCCTCTATAACAGGGGACTGATAGAACCCATCTTGTGGGCTTTCCTTAGGGATTAGGCACTGGAATATGAAGCAAGTACATGGTACAAAGTAGGTATGCAACAAGTCTGGCTTCCCCCTTGAGCAGCCCAGGTTCTTGTCTGCTTTTTCCTTAGTGACCCATCTCTCTGGCCCAAGAAGACAACACTAGGGGGTGGAGGAAGCTCTTTTGGGAATGAGGCCATGAGTCTGGAGAAGCAGTGGTGAGTTATGGGGAAAGCAGAACTGTCTAGGTCCCTCTGACCATTTATTCCCCTCCTATCATCCTGTTCTCCGAGCGTGTCCACAGCCCTCGCTTGCCCGGGTGTGATGGATGGGTCTTAAGTTGCTTGCACACTACATCATCCATTACTTATATATTTATTGCCTTGAACTGAACTTATGGATCTTAAATCAGAGCCGTTCAGAGTTGCCTGAGATGAAATTCTTCCCCCATGGAAGAGTGACACTTTTTTTTTTTTCTAAATTATGCAGTCACCCAGTAGTCAGTGTTCGGCAGAAGTTAATTGTCCATAGAATAAAGGGCTGCTGAGAAGTTCCCCACGTGGAGTCATTTTGTGGAATTTACTGCCTTAGCGGGCTCAGTAGGGACAGACCAGGCAAGATTGCTGGGAGAGACCCTAGTCTGGCTTTAAGAAACCCAAAATGCCAGGCATCTTTGGGTCTGAACTTTAGGCAATAGATTTGCTCCCTCTCTCAGTTCTGTGATGCTCAAAGTGATGTCCAAAGAGGTGTCACACTGTCTGCAGTTTGCAGACACGGTGGAGACAGCCTTGTGATGGAGCATATTCCAAGGTCAAGATGGGGCGCCCACATGCCAAAGCGTCTCTAAATGGGGCTGAGGTGATGGAGATGTGACATCAGATTCTGGTCCTGATGCAGCAGCCCTGAAGATGAGGCCATGGAGATGGGAGACCTCTGCTCCACCAAGGTCACAGTTATCAGCGATGTGTTGTCGGTACTGGGGCCGATAGAGAGCCCCCACCCCAAGAACTTGGAGGGAAGGAAGTTGACCCTCCAAGAGTGAATCTAGCACAACCCCTAATGGATCAGAGGGCAGTGGAACAACATTAACGTGAAGCAGTGGTTCTCAAGCATCTGGAAACATTTGGGAGGGTCACAAATGCGGGATGCTGTGACAGGCACCTCGTGGGTGGAAACCAGGAATGCTGTTAAACATCCGCTAAAGCACAGGTCAGCCCCCACACGAATAATTATCCAGCCCTAAATGGCCACAGTTTTATAGTTGAGAATCCCTGTCCAAAGAGTTATTAGGAAGGGATCTAGATCCAGAGCCTGACGTAATCAGATTAAATGTTAAGACAGACTGAAAGAGGAGCTTAGTCAACCACGCTTGTGTGTGCGCTCAGTCGCTTCAGTTGTGTCCACCTCTTTGCGACCCTGTGGATTGTAGCCCACCAGGCTCCCATGTCCATGGGACTCCCCACGTAAGCATACTGGAGTGGGTCGCCATGCTCTCCTCCAGAGGATCTTCCCAACCCAGGGGTCGAACCTGAGTCTCCTGCTTTGCAGGTGGATTCTTTACCCACTGAGCCACCTGGGAAGCCCTCAGTCAACCGTAACGAGAAGCAGAGTCCAGGAGGCAGATGTTGGCTCACCTCCCGCAGCCCATCCAGGGGACGGGGGATGCTGGCACCAGAGCCTATTCCTTCTTCCAGTCGCAGCAGCCTGGTTTTCCACTGGGAAACAACCCTTCCAGCATCTCAGACCTAGAGGTTCAGGGTAGGCTGGACCTCGAAGTCCTGGGGCAGAGCATTTACCCAGGCACAGAGAGTTGAAAGCATCCCAACTCCCTGACCACTGTGATTGGTTCAGGGGCAGGCATGTGACCCAAGAGGGGCCAGAGTCCACAGAACACTCTGGGATCTTTTTTTTTAAGGAAACCCTCTGTTCCCTGGAGTAGCTAAGTTGGGGGGTTGCACACCTGAGTGCCCGGGGCCACCTAAGGATCCCTGTGGGAAGGGCCTGCCTGAGAAGAAAGCCAACGCACTAGGAAAACAGAGTGGAGAGATGCAGAGAAACCAAGGGCCGATAGATCATTTGAGCCCCTGGAGTTTCTCTACTACATCCTCATTTTTAAACATGTGAAGGTTTGAGTTGTTTCACTTATAAGCAGAAGAATACTGTCCTTACACAGGTCACACAGACAGACCTTGTAGCGGACTTCTGTTATCTCCAATCCCTATAGCAACCTGCTCCCAAATATGAGATGATTAATCATTGTGAAGGTGTTCATATCCACGATTCATCGACCACACACTAGGCACTAATGCTAAACACTTTACAGGTGTTACCTCATTTAATCTGCACAATAGTCCTATAAGATCTTCATTATTAATGATCTCAAAATCACAGAGAAGGAAAGCAACATTCAGAGAGGTTGAGTAACTTGCTCTAGGTCACATAGTTTTCCAGTGGTGGGGCCAGGATCCATCCCTGGGCAGTCTGCCTGTACTCCTCGTTACCCAGCCCAGGAAAAGCAGGTTATTCCAGCTTGGGATCTTCAACATTTCATGTAGGAAACCCTCCTACTCTATATTCCAGAATCACCAGGAAGCATCCCAATGAAAATCTGGCCTTCAGGAAGGGTAGACTACAGAGGGGAAATGGGCAAATCACATGGCCCTTGAGAAATGCCGTACTGGTGACAGTGAGCTCTCATTGTACATTAACAAACATACATTTCAGCTTTATACATCAGTCTCAAAAGTCTGGTTAATGTGAATCTAACTCTAGAAGTCTCTATATTCTGAACTGGCAAAGCAAGACCCAGATTTCTGAATTCTGATGAATTCTTTTTCTCAGTAGTTCTCAAGCTTGGGCATTCATAACAGCATTATTGATAATATCCAGAAAGTAAAGACAACCCATATGTCCATCAAGTGATGCGCAGATAAACAAAATATAATCTATCCAAATAATGGAATATTACTTGACCATGAAAAAGTATGAAGTACTTATTCCTGCTACAACATGGATGAGTCCTGAAAATCTTATGCTAAGTAAAAGAAGCCAAACACAAATGGCTCCATATTGTATGATTTAATTTACATGAAATGTCCAGACTAGGTAAATCCACAGAGACAGAAAGTGGACTAATGGTTGCCAAGGGTTTGAGGGAGGAGTAATAGGGAGTGACAGCATATGGGTGAGGAGTTTCTTATGGGGGTGATAGAAGTGTTCTAGAATTAGAGAGTGGTGATAGTTGCACATAAGTAGATGTTTTTCTGGAACTCTTGCTTTTTGATGATCCAACAGATGTTGGCAATTTGATCTCTGGTTCCTCTGGCTTTGCTAAATCCAGCTTGAACATCTGGAAGATCACAGTTCACATACTGTTGAAGCCTGACTTGGAGGATTTTGAGCATTACTTTAATAGTGTGTGAGATGAGTGCAATTGTGCGGTAGTTTGAACATTCTTTGGCATTGCCTTTCTTTGGGACTGGAATGAAAACTGACCTTTTCCAGTCCTGTGGCCACTGCTGAGTTTTCCAGATTTGCTGGCATATTGAGTGCAGCACTTCCACAGCATCATCTTTTAGGATTTGAGATAACTCAACTGGAATTCCATCACCTCCACTAGCTTTGTTTGCAGTGATGCTTCCTAAGGCCCACTTGACTTCACATTCCAGGATGTCTCTCTCTAGATGAGTGATCACACCATCATGGTTATCTGGGTCATGAAGATCTTTTCTGCATAGTTCTGTGTATTCTTGCCACCTCTTCTTAATATCTTCTGCTTCTGTTAGGTCCATACCATTTCTGTTCTTTTTTTAATATAAATTTATTTCTTTTAATTGGAGGCTAATTACTTTATAATATTGTATTGGTTTAGCCATATATTGACATGAATCTGCCACAGGTGTACATATGTTCCACATCCTGAACCCCCCTCCCACCTCCCTCCCCATCCCATCCCTCTGGGTCATCCCAGTGCACCAGCCCTGAGCACCCTGTATCATGCACCGAACCTGGACTGTTTCACATATGATAATATACATGTTTCAATGCCATTCTCCCAAATCATCCCACCCTCGCCCTCTCCCACAGAGTCCAAAAGACTGTTCTATACATCTGTGTCTCTTATGCTGTCTCGCATACAGGGTTATCGTTACCATCTTTCTAAATTCCATATATATGCGTTATAGTATACTATATTGGTGTTTTTCTTTCTGGTTTACTTCACTCTGTATAATAGGTTCTTTACTGAGCCCATTTTTGCATGAAATGTTCCCTTTGTGTCTCTAATTTTCTTGAAGAGATCTCTAGTCTTTCCCATTCTGTTGTTTTCCTCTATTTCTTTGCATTGATCACTGAGGAAGGCGTTTTTTAATCTCTCCTGGCTATCCTTTGGAACTCTGCATTCAGATGGGTATATCTTTCCTTTTCTCCTTTGCCTTTCACTTCTCTTCTTTTCTCAGCTATTTATAAGGCCTCCTCAGACACCATTTTGCCTTTTTGCATTTCTTTTTCTTGGGGATGATCTTGATCACTGCCTCCTGTACAATGTCACAAACCTCAGTCCATAGTTCTTCAGGCACTCTGTCAATCAGATCTAATCCCTTGAATCTATTTGTCACTTCTACTGTATAATCATAAGGGATTTGATTTAGGTTATACCTGAAAGATCTAGTGGTTTTCCCTCCTTTCTTCAGTTTAAGTCTGAATTTGGCAATAAGAAGTTCATGATCTGAGCCACAGTCAGCTCCTGGTCTTGTTTTTGCTGACTGTCTACAGCTTCTCCATCTTTGGCTGCAAAGAATATAATCAATCTGATTTTGGTGTTGGCCATCTGGTGATGTCCATGTGTAGAATCTTCTCTTGTGTTGTTGGAAGATGGTGTTTGCTATGACCCAGTGCATTCTCTTGGAAAAACTCTGGAAAAACTGTTAGCCTTTGCCCTGCTTCATTCTGTGCCAAATTTACCTGTTACTCCAGGTATCTCTTGACTTCCTACTTTTGCATTCCAGTCCCCTATAATGAAAAGGACATCTTTTTCGCATGTTAGTTCTAGAAGGTCTTGTAGGTCTTCATAGAACCATTCAAATTCAGCTTCTTCAGCATTACTGGTTGGGGTATTGACTTGGATTACTGTGATATTGAATGGTTTGCCTTGGAAATAAACAGAGATCATTCTGTCGTTTTTGAGATTGCATCCAAATATTGCATTTTGGACTCTTGTTGACTATGAGGGCTACTCCATTTCTTCTAAGGAATTCTTGCTCACAGTAATAGATATAATGGCCATCTGAGTTAAATCCACACATCCCAGTCCATTTTAGTTCACTGATTCCTAAAATATTGCTGTTTACTCTTGCCATCAGAGTTTCTACTTCCGCTTTATTGACTATGCCAAAGCCTTTGACTGTGTGGATCACAACAAACTGTGGAAAACTCTTAAAGAGATGGGAATATCAGACCACCTTACCTGCCTCCTGAGAAATCTGCATGCTGGTCAAGAAGCAAGTGTTAGAACTGGACATGGAATAACAGATTGGTTCCAAATCGGGAAAGGAGAATGTCAAGGCTGTATATTGTCACCCTGTGTATTTAACTTATATGCAGAGTACATCATGCAAAATGCCAAACTGGATGAAGCACAAGCTGGAATCAAGATTGCCAGGAGAAATATCAATAATCTCAGATATGCAGATGACACCACCCTTCAGGCAAAAACTGAAGAAGAACTAAAGAGCCTCTCAATGAAAGTGAAAGAGGAGAATGAAAAGATTGGCTTAAAACTCAGCATTCAGAAAACTAAGATCATGGCATCTGGTCCCATCACTTCATGGCATATAGATGGGGAAACAATGGAACCAGCAAGAGACTTTAATTTTTTGGGCTCCAAAATCACTGCAGATGGTGACTGCAGCCATGTAATTAAAAGACACTTGCTTGCTCCTTGGAAGGAAAGCTATGACCAACCTAGACAGCGTATTAAAAAGCAGAGACATTACTTTGACAACAAAGGTCTGTCTAGTCAAAGCTATGGCTTTTCCAGTAGTCATGTATGGATGTGAGAGTTGGACTATAAAGAAAGCAGAGCACCGAAGAATTGATGCTTTTGAACTGCGGTGTTGGGGAAGACTCTTGAGAGTCCCTTGGACTGCAAGGAGATCCAACCAGTCCATCCTAAAGGAAATCAGTCCTGAGTATTCATTGGAAGGACTGATGCTGACACTGAAGCTCCAATATTTTGGCCACCTGGTGCGAAGAACTGACTCATCGGAAAAGACCCTGATGCTGGGGAAGACTGAAGGCTGGAGGAGAAGCGGACATCAGAGGATGAGATGGTTGGATGGCATCACTGACTCGATGGACATGAGTTTGAATAAGCTCTGGGAGTTGGAGCTTCCCTGATGGACAGGAAAGTCTGGTGTGCTGCAGTCCATGCGGTCACAAAGAGTCAGAGATGACTGAGTGACTGAACTGAACTGATGGTTGCATAACCCTGTGAATATACCAAAAACCAATGAACTGTTTTAAAAGGGCAAACTTTAAAGTATATGAATTACATTTCAATAAAGCTACTATTTAAAAAAACTTGCATAGGTGCCAGAATCACCAGAAGAGGTTGCTAAAATGTAGATTAACTGGGCTCTGCTGCCAGGGAAGCTAATTTAGTTGCATCTGGGTCAGGACCTGGGAATCTGCATTTGTGACGAGTTCCCGGGTGCTGTGGTGCTTCTAATCTCGGCGCCCTGCTCTGAGAAACACTGCGTGGTGCTTGCTGCTCCCCACCCGCCATAAACTTAGGACCAGCCCTCAGGAATGGTAGCACCCGAACATCATCCTGTCACCAAACCTAGTGCTGGGGTCCTTTCACTACTGTGTCTCCTACAAAGGACTTTACTTATAGAACTGCCAATGACCTTAGTCACTGCGTGTTATGGACTGAATATCTGTGTCCCTCCAAAATTCACATGGTGAAAGCCTTATCCTCAATGGGCTGGTAGTTGGAGGTGGGGCCTTTGGGAGGTGATGGGATCATAAGGGTGAAGCCCTCCTTCAGTGGGATTAGGATCCTTTCAAAAGAGACCCCAGGAAGTTCCCTGGTCCTTTCTCCCAAATGAGGACACAGCAAGAGGATGGGCATCAGGGAATCAGGAAGCCAGCTTCACTAGATGCCAAACCTACCGGCACTTTGATCCTGGACTTCCCAGCCTCCAGAATTGTGAGAATTAAATGTTTGGTTATTTAAGCCACCCAATCGGCAGCATTTTTGTTACAGCAGCCCAGATGGGCTAAGACACTGTAGGCCGAGCAATGGCCTCCCAAAGACACCTATGTCCTAATGCCTGGATCACATCTGGAGCCTCTAGAAGGAAACAGCCCTGCACACACAAAGCTTGATTTTAGCCCCCACAAGACTCATTTCAGGCTTCTGACCTCCAGAACTGTAAGAGAATGTACATGTGGTTTTGAGTCACTAAATGTATGACAGTGTGTTACTGCAGCAATAAGGAACTGACAGGGCCTTATGCCTCCCAACTCTTCTTTCAAAGAAGAAGTATAAATGGGCATTTATCAAGTGTCTACTCTGTGCATGGCATTTTAGGTACAGGACTCTCCAGAAAGACCAGGACCCTATCCTATTTTACAGGAGAGAAAATTGCAGCTCAGTTCAGTTTAGTTCAGTTGCTCAGTCGTGTCCGACTTTTTGCGACCCCATGGACTGTAGCACGTCGGGCTTCCCTGTCCATCACCAACTCCCAGAGTTTACTCAAACTCATTTCCTTTGAGTTGGTGACTGCAGCTCAGAGTTCAGTACTTTACCAACACAGCAAAAGGGAGGAGGGAGGAATTTCTTGCTACTTCCTTTATCAGAAATTTCCCAGGGGGGAGCGAGGGAATCTGTTCACGCATCTAGCATCCTGAAGTGATGAGGCAGGCATGGTAGCATCTGTGAATAAGATTCAACAGTCCATGGAAATCAAAATCAAGGGAAACCCTGCCCTGGCTCTTTGTGGAGTCAAGCAACGTAATGTAACAAGCCCACAAGAGCTGACAACATCCAGAGAAACCCGAGGTGTGCTCTCACCTCCATTGGCCGTTTAGCAGTGTTTTCATTTAATTCGCAAATTCTTTATCCTTAGACCAATAATAGGCCCTGATGTGGGCCTTCCCAGGTGGCGCTAGTGGTAAAGAACCTGCTTGCCAATAACAGACACCGGTTCAGAAGGTCCCCTGGAGGAGAGCATAGCAACCTCCTCCAGTATTCTTGCCTAGAGAATCCCATGGACAGAGGAGCCTGGCGGGTTACAGTTCCTAGGGTTGCAAGGAGTCGGACACAGCATGCAGGCCCTGGCGTGGAAGGTTAGCTATCTGTAGTCTGGCACAACTTCAAAAGGGACCAAGAGATAGAGTGATGGAGAGCGTGGACTCTGCGGTCAGAGAGGCATCTCTCTGGTATATGCAGGGAGACGTGGGCCCACAGTGGCTTCTCTTTGGCCTTTTATAAATGCATTGCCCTAGGTCAGTGGTTCTCAAACTCCATGTGTCAGATCACCTGGAGGGCTTGGTAAAATTTGCTGAGTCACTGAGTCTGGGGTGGGGACCAAGAATGTGTGTTTCTAATGAGTTCCAGGTGATGCGGACACTGCTGTGAAGTTGGGGGACTGCACCTTGAGAATGATGCTCTGGATCAGGTCTTCCTGACCTCAGCATGACTGACACTTGGGGCCGGATAATTCCCCATTGGAAGCGGTCTGTGCCTTACAGGATGTTGAGCAGAATCCCTGGTCTTCAACCACTAGATGCCAGAGCACCCCGACCTGTGACACATATAAATGTCCCCAAACACTGTCAAGTGTCCCTGGGGAGTGGGTGGGGAAGAGACAGCATTGCCCCTGGTTGAGGATTGCTGCTGCAGGCCAAAGACACTGAGAATGTTTAAGAAGAAGGGAACCACTTAATGGGAGCCCCAAACATCTTGGGGTTCTTGACTATGGTCCCAACTACTTATCAAAGGTGTGGGGTGAATGGAGCGTGGGGGTTGGGACAGGTTGCCCAAGCCTGTGACTCCTGTGGGCATCACAAGGTCAGTCATGCAGCCACAGGTTCAACCAGCCGCATGGCTCATCATCTTCAGACTAATCCTGAGGACTGAGTCTGAGCTGTCGAAGGCATTCAGGGCCAGTGTTCAAAGATGGTGTGATTGCAGATATCACAGAGGAAAATAAACTCACAAAAGGGGCCCCAGGTTCCCAATTCTCAAGCTCAGCAAGCCAAACCCTAAGGTGAAAATTTCTCAGGTTTTGAAAAAGCCACGTGATTGGCAGCTGGTGGAAAAAGGAAGAGGGGCTGAACCCAGGGCTGATGGATGGGTGTGGACGCAATCAGACATGTTTTCAGAGCCTCTTTGCTCCGCCACCTGCCCCCATTCTCTGTTGAGGTAGGCTCTGAATGCACTCCTGGACCATACCACACCCTCCGTCTCCTCTCCCTGGTGCCTCTGTGCTTGTAGAAAGGAACACAACCTAATGATGGATTCCTTCAATGTGATCATCCTCACTTATGCACAAAACAAAGGCAGGATTGATGAACTCTGAGGAAGCACATTCACCGGTCTGATATATGCCTTTCACCTTGGAGCGGGCAGTCAGCCTCGAGCGCGTGTCAACATCTTCGCATTTGTCAATAGGACCTTGATTCTCTAAAGGCTGAAAGGGTTTTCATGGGTGAATGCTCAGAGCCAGCTCAGGGATTTTGGAGCCTCATCAAAGCCCCCAGGTGACTCTTTTTGCATCCGCTAGCTTCTTTCATTCCTAGATATCACCCTTGAGTGAGGGCAGGCAAAAGACTTTCTCCACGCATGTAAGGAAGAAATGAAGATTAAAGGGGGGGGCTTGTGGGGAGGGGGCGCCTGTGCGCTCGAGAGAGCAAGGTCCTGCTTCCTAAGTTTATAGCTCAGCTTTGCCGGTGGCTGAGTCCACTATCCTCTCTGAGACTGTTTACTTACTTAACCCGCGAAATGAAAATTTAAACAGCAGCCCCACGAGGTGGCCGTCGGATTCAATAAGGCCCTGGAGTTATGCTGCCTGGGTTGACATCCTCTCTCTGTTATGTGTCAGCTGCAAAACTTCAGGAAAGTTCTTGCCTAACCTCTTTGTGCCTCACTGGTTCCTCAGAGGATTAATCAAGTGCTTAAAACCATGCCCAGCACTTAGAAGGTGCTTAATCCATATTTAATAGCCCTCTGCTTACTTCCATTCAGCCTCAGGATGCTTCCAATAAAGGAATGAGTAGTCTTGCTCACTCGTTCAGAATCAAAAATCTTGGGGGCACCTGATGTACTGGCTTAAATAGGGTCCCCCCCCCCAAATTCATGTCTACCCAGAACCTCAGAATGCAACCTGATTTGTTTTTTCTTATCCATTATGGTTTATCACAGGATATTAAATACAGTTGCCTATTCTTTACAGTGGACCGTGTTGTTGATCCATTCTATATACACTAGTTGGATCTGCTAATCCCAATACTCAATACATCCCTCCTCCCCTGCCACCACTGCCCACAAGTCTGTTTTCTATGTCTGTGAGTTTGTGACCTTATTTGGAAATAGGGTTTTGGGGAATGCAATCAATTGAAGATGAGGTCATAACGGGTTAGTATGGGTCCTAACCTGATGGTTTATAAGAAGAGGGGAAAACGGATACAGAGACACAAAGAGGAAGGAGGATGTGACGTGACAATCAAGGAGAAGGCCGTGTGAAGACAGAAACAGAGATTGGAGCAAAGTGTCCACAAGCCAAGGACTGCTGGCAACCCCAAAAGCCAGCAAGACACAAGGAAGGATTCCCCCCTAGAGCCTCTGGAGAGAGCACAGCCGTGCTGGTGGCTTGATTTCAGACATCTGGCTGTTGTCTGATGTCATCAGGGAAGAATAAATGTCTGTTGCTTAAGTCACCCACTTTGTGGAACTTTGCTGGAGCAGCCCTAGGACTAACACACTGAACATCCAGGGAAGCCTGCTTGTCCATCCCTCTGCCTCCTGGCTCAAGACCAGGGACCACTGTGCTCCCCTCTGGGAAACTGAGATACTAATTTCCACCTGACTTTGAAAAAGATCTAGTCCAGAGATCAACAACCTTCTTCAGTAAAGTACCAGATGGGAAATATGTGAGACTTTTCAGCCCACACAGTTTCTGTGACAGCTACTCAACTCTACTGCTGTAACTCAAAAGCAGCCACAGGCAATACATAAATGAACTGGCATGGCTGTTTTCCAATAAGGCTGTATTTATGGACACTAAAATTAATTTCACATAGTGGTCACGAGTCATTAACTATTATTCTTCTTTTGCTTTGTTTCACTTATTTAAAAATGTAAAAGTACATTGTTAGCTTGCGGGCAGCACAAAAACAGGAAGGGGGCTAGATTTTTTTTTTTTAACGAAGTGAAACTCACATAACATAAAATTAGCTATTTCAATGTTTAGGATGCATTGGAATTTATATTCACAACGCTGTGTAAACAACACCTCTGTCTAGTTCTAAACCATGTTCATAAACCCCCAAAAAGGTTTATGAAGCAACCCACTCCCTGTTTTCTACCCACTGGCAGCCCCCAGCAACTATCTACTTTCAGTCTCAGTAGATGTACCTACCCTGGACATTTCATATAAATGGAATCATACAATCCATGACCTTTTGTGACTGTCTTCTTGCCCCTAAGCATCATGTTTTCAAGTTCATCCATGCTGTAGCTTCACTCTTTCACTCTTTCACTTCATCAGTGCTTCACTCTTTTATGGCTGAATAGTATTCTACTGTTTATCCACCCATCCACTGATGGGCATATGAGTAGTTTCCACCATTTGACTACTGTGAATCCCGCTTCTATGAACATCTCTGTACAAGTACTTGTTTGAAAACCTGTTTTCTATTCTGGGGATATATCTAGGAGTAGAATTCCTGGGTTTTATGGTAATTTTAAGTTTAACTTTTTGAGGAAATACCAAACTGTTTTCCACAGTGCGTGCATGCTCAGTTGCACTCAGTCATGTACAACTCTTAGCGACCCCATAGATTGTAGCCTGCCAGGATTCTCTCTTCATGGGATTCTCCAGGCAAGAATACTGGAGCAGATTACCATTTCCTCCTCCAGGGGATCTTCCTGACTCAGGGGTTAAACCCGAGTCTCCTGAATTGGCAGGTGGATTCTTTACCACAGAGCCACCTGGGAAGACCCCGTTTTCCTTTCTGCCATTTTGCCTTCAGGGGGCCAGGTGTCACTGGCAACTCACAGTTTGGCAATCCTTGATCTAGAGCAAGGAGATGAAATCTCAGTGCCTACAAGTTAGACTGAGCACCAAAGAACTGATGCTTGCGAACTGTGGTGCTGGAGAGGACTCTTCAAAGTCCCTTGCACAGCAAGGAGATTAAACCAGTCAATCCTAAAGGAAATCAACCCCGAATATTCATTGGAAGGACTGATGCTGAAGCTGAGGCTCCAACACTTCAGCCACCTGATGTGAAGAGCCAGCTCACTGGAAAAGACCCTGATGCTGGGAAAAACTGAAGGCAAAATGAGAAAGGGAGTGACAGAGGATGAGACGGTTGGATGGCATCACCGACTCCATGGACACGAGTTGGAGCAAACTCCCAGAGATAGGGAAGGACTGGCGTGCTGCAGTCCACGGAGTCACAAAGCGTCAGAGTTGACTGAGCAGTGAACAACAGCCACAGCGTTAGACAAATGAAACATGGGCCCTCCCAGTCTGTTCATAATTTTCTTAAATTTTATAGAAACATGGATGCAGGAAATTGTTTATGATAATTAATCCAATTAAACATAGATTAAAACAGCGAGTGCACGCAGTGCTAGGTGGCAGCTGGCATTCTGCCTGGCTACTGGAGAGAAAACAGGAGGGGCGGGTTCTGTGATGAGGTACATTCTGCATCGTGATTTACAGCAGAGGCCGCCACTCGGCTCTAGGCCTTTGTGGCCAATCAGGAACGAGGGTCCAGTGCTGCCAGATTTTCTGGTTTTCCTTTGAAAAACCAGAGACTTAGATTTTTATATGAAATTTCCCAAGTTTTAAACATTGACAATTAATTCAGGGGAAAGACTGATTCATCTGCATGGGCCAAACAGTCTGTATTCAAGAGGTCTGATCACTTGTGTTTGCTTCTAACTTTGTTGGTGGCTTCTTCCAAAGAGAGGGACAAACAGATTCTCTGGGATCTTGGGGGACTTTGGTCTCTTGAGGGGATCTGTGTTCTGAGGCTCTCCCAGGAGTCTGTTGATGGACAGATGAGTGCATCCTGAGTTCGGGTGAGTGGTACTGTGACAAACTTGTTGACTGGGTTTTAAGGAGGCTCTCTCCAAGCCAACAAGGCTCCAATATCCACTAAAGCTCCTCTAGTGTTGCCGATAAGGACTCCAGACCTCCTATCCTGTCACTTAAATGGGGGGGGGCAGGCTTCCCTTGTAGCTCAGACAGTAAAGTGTCTGCCTACAATGCGGGAGACCTGGGTTCAGTCTTTGGTTTGGGAAGATCTCCTGGAGAAGGAAATGGCAACCCACTCCAGTATTCTTGCCTGGAAAATCCCATGGACAGAGGAGCCTGGTAGGCTACAGTCCATTGGGTTACAAAGAGTCGAACATGATTGAACACCTTCACTTTCATTTTCTTTCAGGGGCAGTGGGCCACTGGACTAAATGACAATGGGCTTATTTCATGCCTCAGATGGAATCTAGAGATAAGCAGAAGAAACCAATGAAAGAAGCAATGAGGCCAAAATGAAGAAGGTTCATCCACAAAAGGAAGACAGGCTCTTCCAAAATACTTATGGCAGTGAGTTGGGAGATTTGCCATAAAGTTTTGTCTGCTGGTAAGAGTACTGGGCTAGGGATAAGGCTGGGTTTTAGGGATGCTCTGCTAACCTCTCTGTGCCTCAGTTTCTTTGTCCTTTAGATGGAGACCCTGGTAAACATTTTCCCTGCTTCTCTGACTTGCAAGATCAAAGTGTTTGGGGTTGTTAGATATAATTCTGTGCATCCCATACTTATTACATATACAATGCTAATCCTGATAAATGTCCCATGAAAAAACCCAGGATGCCATGTCCACTGAGCTTTGAAGAGTCACCATTACCAACATTATCAGTTTTGAAAAGTCTTGTAGTTAAAGAGACCTGCTTAACTTGTTATAACCTAGATTTCCCAAATGTGTTTGACCTGGGTCCTCACCCTCCCTCCCATCACACCTATTAACATTCCACGTAACTAATTCTCAACAAACACAAGAGACACCCAGGATTTTCACTCCTTGCTTTTGGCTGGTCCACAAAGGGGGCGATGGAGCGACCCCAAGAGGCTAAGTTGGTGGTTGGCCTACAGCCCCTTGAAGCTTCTGAACATCTTCCCATCTGCCTCATCCTGACTTCAGTCCTCAACCCCCGTTCCTGGCTCCCCTCTCCAACTGTGACCCTCACTCCAAAAGGGAGAGTGAGGATACAGAGGTTCCCTCTAAAGAAGGGTGGGACAGGAAAAGCCCTCCAACTCTACCCATTAATGAGAGTCGCAGCAAGAGCTCAAATCTCAGCTCCGTCACTGCCTAGTCGGGCACTTTAGGTGAGTTACTGCTCTCTGTTCTTTTCACCGGTTGTAAATCAGTAATGTATATGCCCCCAGGTGGCGGTCATGATTCATATAAGATGCTGTAAAGAGATAATGCATGCAAAGTGTTTAAGGATAGAGCCGAGCACAGAGGCAGGCTGTGCAGATGAAAGGTGAGCAAATTAAAAAGTTTAAACAAAGCATTAAAGCCTTCATCAAAACAGAGACAGGCTCCATAGCAGACTTAATGTTTGTGCGACCCTCCTCCCATCCAGCTTTCCCCTCCTCCAGGATCTATATGTTGAAATCCTAGCCTGCAATATGATAATACTAGGAAGTGGGTCCTTTGAGAGGTGATTAGGTCATAAGGGTGGAGCCCCTGTGAATGGATTAGTGCCCTTTCAGACACTTTCTCTCTGTTCTTCCCCTCTCGTTGTGAAGACACAATGAGAAGGCATATAGCTACAAACCAGGAAAGGGGTTTTCACCAGACATCAGACCTGTCAGCACCTTGATCCTGGGCTTGCCAGGCTCCAGAAGTGAGCAACAAAGTTCTGTTGTTTAGATGACCCGGTCTAGGGGACTTCTGTTAACAGCAGCCCAAACTGACTAAGAGTCTTCTTGGTGATTCCTGCTGACTCTCACACTGCTTGACTCCCTCCTTCCACCAGTGAGTGCCTGCTCACTGCCTTCTCTGGCTCACACGCTGGACTTGGTTCTGGGAACATGGAAACAAGAATAACGGGAGATCCTTTTCCTTAAGAAACAAACAGCTCCTTCTAGACACATTCCTAAATGGCTAGAAAACAAAGAAGAAAATGAGTGCTGTAGAGAGAGGCTTCTGTGAATAAACCCAGAAGTGGGGACAGGAGATAAAGTTCCTGCCCAACATGGGAAGGAGGGGGCTCTGGAAGCTGCTCTCCACCCACTCAGCCCCCCTGCCTGCCTCCCCAGAGCTCTACCTACCCTGGAATGCACAGGCAGTTCTGTGGGGGACGGGACCCTGTGCAGCCCCGACCTGTCCCTGAGAGGCACCTGCAGGCTGCCTTGGGCTATCTCTCTGTGCATGACGGCAAAGGTCTTCAAGAACGAGGGGCAGGTCTGGTTCATCTCAGCCTCCCGGGTGCTGGCCTAGGATTTGTATCGCTCAGAGAAATGGCTACTGAAGATCTAGGTGCATGAAAGTGAGGTTGGGCCAGGCTAGTCTGCACACAGAGGGATTCCCTCTCATAGTAATTACCTGAAATGTGTTCACTGGCCTAAGAGCCTGGTAGACGTGACTGCATTTGGTCTTTCCAAGGACTATGGGATGGGGAGGCATGCATGTGCCCATTTCTCAGATAAGGAAACTGAGCTCAGAGAGATGCACGGCTGGTTGGCAGCAAAGCCAGCACTGAGCTCAGGTTGGGCAACCTGGGAAGGCTGCAGAGGGTCAGGTCTGCACCACTCTGGTGGGACCACTACTCCCTTCCGGCATGGGGAGCTGGGAACCTGGGGATCTTCTTGCCTCTCCAACCTCCCTAACCTCTTCCCCAGTAGGGCGATCCCTAAAGGGGAATCAGGCAAAGCTCAGAGCTGTCCTGGACTCATGCTCCACCACCCGTGTTGCATCAACAGAGCTTCCTGAAAAGCAAACTTCAGAGGAGCAATGAACAGGCTTGATGGGCAGGGTGGGTGACAGTGTCAGGCATCCAGCTGACAGGAGATTAACCCAGGGGTTCTGAGGATCTGAGGCCGAAAGACAGGTATGACAGGAGGGGGCAAGGTTTCTGACACCATGGGGGACCTTCCAGAGAGAGCAGGACAGAGTCTGGGCACCGTTGCTGCCACATGAAACTGGGTTGTCCCCAAGGTCACTGAAGCATGAGTGACGCCTCCTGAGCAGGGACGCCCAGGCCACAGGAACCACCACCATGAGGGATCAGCTCGACTGTGCAAGGGGAGTGTCCCACCCACTGGGAAGTATTATTTAAACTATCTGAGCCTCAGCGTCTTCATCAGTAGTGGAGCAGAAAACAGTGCCTGCTTCCTGGGTTTCTTAAGTGACAGACTGCCCATCAAGTGCCTAATGATGTCTAAGACTCCCCAGTGTTTTGTTAGAAGCTCAACCTGAACCACAAGCTCCTCAAAGCACAGCTGTGTCTTATGCTGCACCTAGAAAAGTACCGGGCATGTAGTAGCGGCTCAATTATTAAGAACAGTATCTGCCGACTGAAGGAAGGAACAAAGGAAGGAAACCTCAGATCATTTCATCATCGCCTCCTGACTCAGATTTGTAAGGCACTGTTATTACTTTTGAAACAAGGAAATCTCAGCTCTGAGAATAAAGAAACTTGCTCTAGAATTCAGAGCAGTCGGGACCTGATCCCAGAACTCTGGGGAAACAGCATTGGAGCCGCTACTCTGCTCGGCATAGGAAGTTCAGTGCTGGAGGCCCATGAAAGAAGTTTCTGGTTTCATTTCTTTATAAATTAGAAGAAAGAAATGAATGCATAAATAATGGGTATATAATAATCAACAACAGTCTGGATAACAATGTAGTAGCAAAACCGAATTTAAAAAATTCTTTAATGGAGGAAGGGGCTCATGAAGGCAAAAGTGCCTTGGGGCACTCAGTGAGGACACAGCCACAAGGAGACATGTGGAGCCCATGAGTGGAGGCTACTTGATGGAGCTAAGTGCTGTGAGGTCTGAGATGGACATGGCGAGGGAATAACAGCTCAAACTGGGGGTGCATCCTTAGCCAGGGAGCCTCCCTCCTATCTTCTGTGAACAGGAAGCAGGGCTTACTCTCAACCTCCTTCCTTTATACACTCTTCATTCTTCCCTATGGTCCCATCTATTCCCCCCACCCCCTGCCGTCTCACCTTGGTCCCAACCTCAGACACACACATCTAGGTTTGGGGAAGAGGTGCATCATTTTGGAGTCAGACGGCATGTGGATTTCACAAACTGGGTCCAGTAGGGGCCATCCCTGGGTTCAAGTCCCAGCTCTGCTGCTTTGTAAGTGAGAGATCTCAGACAAGTGACTTCATCTCTCTTTTGGTCTCAAGTTCCTCACCTTTAAAACAGGGATAAGAACCTTGCACGAGGTTGGCGTGAGAGGAAGCAAGATAACCATCCGCGTACAGTACCTAGCATAGAATGAATGCTTGAGAAGTAACATCTGTTGCCTCCCTCTGACAGCATCTCTGAGCAGCTAACCCAAGAGGCTATAGGGCCCAACCAACCCAGAGGTCACCAAACTGGCTTGATGGCCAAACTCAGTGAACCACTTATGGCTTCAATCTAAGAATGGTTTTTACATTTTTAAAGTTACTTTAAAAAAAAAAAAAAAAAAAAAAAAAAAAAGCTTTTTAAAGACCAGTTTGTGACATGGGAAAAGTATATGAAATCCAGATTTCAGGGTCCATAAACACAGCTCCGCTGGAGCACAGTGGTACCCATCCCTGACTCCTCCTGGGCTTCAGGGACAGAGTTGAGAAGTTGTGGCAGGGACCCTGTGGCAGGGATTCTCTGCTTTGGCACTGCTGACATCTGGTGTTGGATAAATCTTCGTGGTAGGGGCTGTTCTGTGCATTGCCGGTTGTTGAGCAGCACCCCTCGTCTCTTCCCACTACACGCCCATGGCACTCTTTCCCTAGTTGTGACGACCAGTGTCTCCAGACATTGGCAATGGAAAATAACCCCCAGTTGAAAATTACTGCCATAGGGCCCACGGAACCTAAAATAATTACTATCGGGCCCTTAAGGGAAAAGTCTGCCAGCGCCAGCCATAACCCAACTTCCCTACTGCATAAATGAAGAAACCATTGTGGGGAGGGAGACAGAACTGCCCAGATCCTCCCAGCTGGGTAGTTTTCTTATTTTTATATTTTTCCGGAGTGTTCTTCCTACTATATTATTAACCAGCCTCCTGGGTAGGAAGATTTTTAGTTTTCAGGGAGTATAAATCAGTACAATTTCCATAGCGTAATTTGGCAACATAATTCAATAGCTTTATAAATATGCGCGCTCTGTGACACAGAAATTATTCTTCCAAAAAACACCACCTAAGGAAATAATCGCAGTTGCACACAAAGCTCTGCAGCTATGTAGATTGTTTGGAAGTTGTAAAATTATTTAGAATGCCCCCAAATTAGAGAACAACCCAAATGTCAAACGATAAGAGAATGGGTAAATAAAACACAGGACATGAGATACTATGCAGTCATTAAAGTTGATCCCAATTAGCAAATCTAGACCCAGATATTCCAAAATTTTATATATAAACAAAAATACATGTGGTGGGGGGAGGGGAGAAAAACACTGAGTACATTTCACAATATAACTAAGAACACGCTCTCAGAAGCAAGATTACTTCTGCAATAGACCATTATCAGCACTGTGTAAAAATCAAGTTCTTGTTGTTAATTTTAAATTTTAAATGAAACTGAAATCATCATTCCTCCCTCCTCTCCTCTTAGCCTCAGCACCACATGTGGGCTTGGAGTTGTGAAATGAAGCCTGCATGGAGTAGGAATCCATGGGTGGAGTGGGGTGGCAGTCTCAAGGGAAGCTTGCCATGCTAAGTTGCTTCAACCATGTCTGCCTTTTTGTGATCCTATGGACTGTAGGCTGCCAGGCTCCTCTGTCCATGGGATTCTCCAGGCAAGAATACCGGAGTGGGTTGCTGTGCCCCCTTCCGGGGGATCTTCCCCACCCAGGGATCAAAGGTGCATCTCTTATGGCTCCTGCATTGCAGGCAGGTTCTTTACCCCTAGCGCCACCTGGGAAGCCCCAAGGGAAGCTTGGGCAACTCTAACTTGGTTCTGGATTTACAAAAGAAAGCTCAGAAGGTCCCACAGGGCTTGGCAATTTCAGGGTTAACATACAGTCTCTTCCAAAGTTTCTAAACTAGTCAAATCACACCCCTCAGCATGATAGAAATCTGTCAATACTTGAAAAGACACACACATACACGTATATCCATTGCAGACTGTCTGCCATCAGTAAGCAGGGTGAGAAGTAGAGGGTCAAGGCAGAGGTAGGTGCTAATAGAGCTTAGGTTCATGGGAAGCAGATAGAGAAGGGGAGGGGACACCTGAGGGCGCCTAGGAGCCATGAAGTGGCCAAGAAAAAACAGATCTGGAGCAGAAGTGATGGCTGAACCCAGTGCTCAGATAGCAACTTGGGGCCTCTTCTAACGATGGCTTCAGAAACCCATGCTCTACTGGAAAACTACAGGCAATCCTGTGCTGTGCTTAGTTGCTCGCTTGTATCTGACTCTTTGCGACCCCATGGACTGTAGCCGGCCAGGCTCCTCTGTCCATGGGATTCTCCGGGCAAGAATACTGGAGTGAGTTGCCATGCCCTCCTCCCAATCCAGGGATTGAACTCAGGTCTCCGCATTGCAGGCGGGTTCTTTACCATCTGAGCCACCAAGAAATCCCACAGACAATCCTGCTGTTGCTGCTGCTAAGTCGCTTCAGTCATGTCTGACCCTGTGCGACCCCGTAGAGGCCAGCCCACCAGGCTCCCCGGTCCCTGGAATTCTCCAGGCAAGAACACTGGAGTGGGTTGCCATTTCCTTCTCCAACAGATAATCCTAACCAGTGATAATTCAAAGTCACACTTGTATTCCACCTCAAAGAGGATAGAAATTCTGATGCATGCTACAATCTGGCTGAACCTTGAAGGTATTATGCTCAGTTACATCAGTAATTCACAAAAGACCAAATCTTGTCTGATCCCACTGATAGGAGATACTTGGAGTAGTCAATATCATAGAGACAGGAAGTACAATGGTGGTCTCCTGGGAATGAGCAGAGGGGGAATGGGAAGTTAGTACTGAATGGGTACATAATTTCTGTTTGGGAAGACGAACATGTTCTGGAATTGGGTGTCAGTAATGGTTGCCCAGCAATGCAAATGTGGTTAATGCCACAGAACTGTATGCTTAAAAAATGTTAAAATAGTTAAGTTTTATGTTACATATATTTTACCATAATAAAAAAAAGGAAAAAAAATAACATTTGTGTTTGACTTTGCAATTCTTTCTTGGCAGAAATTTTGCTTTCTCTAGGGTCCCTTTGAACCATACTTAAATGCGTTTACACTCCCTAGAAAAAGCATCCAGTAACTTGCTAGAAAATAGAGAAGTTGACGTTGTTCCAAGACATATGAATGGGCAATTCACAGAAAAAAAAAACAAAAAAACAATGACCAATACGTCTATGAAAGAAATGTTTAACCTCACCAATAATTAAACAATCACAGGTGAAACCAAACCCATTTTCACCTATCAAGTTGGAAATCTTGATGAAGACTGACAGTATCCTGAGTTAGTGAAAGTATAAGAAATGACTCTCTCATTCTCTCATGAGACTACAAATCCGTAGGACCTTTTTGGAAAGAAATTCATTGGAATCTATCAAAATTCTAAATGCACATAAACTTTGAATGAACAATTCTTCTAGTAATACATTTTGTAGAAATATGAGTTTATTAGACACACCTCACTGGCCTCCCCAGGCTATCCCAGCCTCCTGGCTGGCTTAAAACTCAACATTCAAAGAACTAAGATCACGGTCCCATTAGCAAATAGATGGGGAAACAATGGAAACAGTGAGAGACTTTATTTTCTGGGGCTCCAAAATCATTACAGATGGTGATTGCAGCCATGAAATTAAAAAATGCTTGCTCCCTGGAATAAAAGCTATGACCAACCTAGACTGCATATTAAAAAGCAGAGACATTACTTTGCTGACAAAGGTCCATCTAGTCAAAGCTATGGTTTCTCCAGGAGTCATACATGGATGTAAGAGTTGGACCATAAAGAAAGCTGAGCACCGAAAAATTGATGTTTTTGAACTGTGGTGTTGGAGAAGACTCTTGAGAGTCCCTTGGACTGCAAGGAGATCCAACTAGTCAACCCTAAAGGAAATCAGTCCTGAATATTCATTGTAAGGACTGATGCTGAAGCTGAAGTTCCAATACTCCAACTGACTCACTGGAAAAGACCCTGATGCTGGGGAAGATTGAAGGCAAAAGGAGAAGGGGACGACAGAGGATGAAATGGTTGGATTGCATCACTGACTCGATGGACATGAGATTGAGCAACTCCGGGAGTTGGTGATGGACAGGGAAGCCTGGTGTGCTGCAATCCAAGGGGTCGCAAAGAGTTGGACATGACTGAGCGACTGAACTGAACGGTGCCTCCTGAAACCTCATTCTCCCCCAACTGCCACCCTGCAGACCCATCCCATGGGGCCTGCGTTGTTTAGTCACCTGAGGCTGATCAACAACACATCCAGAGGCTCTGTAGCCTCCTGTACTGGCCCCAGAAACAAAAAAAAACACGACAGGGAAGTATATTCGATATCCTGTGGTAAACCGTGATGGGAAAGAATACGTAAAGGAGGGTGTGACTATGTATCACTGAATCACTTTGCTGTACAGTAGAAATTAACACAACATTGTAAATCAACTATACTTCAACAAAATAAATTAAACAGGAAAAGAAGAAACACCACCATTGCACAAGGCAGGGGATCTGGCCTCTGAGCAGCTACCAAATGGGCTGAATGACACAACCTGTTAAGGGTGGGAGGCTTAATGCATCACAGGTTGAACCACGACCATTGGAAGACAGGCTGGGAGAGGCCGGTGGGCAGATGCATTTTGTCTCCCTTCCTCCCCTGAGTGGTCAGCTCTTGAGGTACAGTTTCTCTGCCCAGCTTGTCCGAGGACACCCCACATGGAAGAGCAGATACCCCTGCCGAGTGATGTGGTGCTTCTGTGTGGCTCACAGTGGACCGCTGGCCAGGATGGCGTTGCTTCTCCTTCTTCCTTTATTCCTCACTCTTGATGCCCTGGGATTGCACCACCCAAATAAAGCATTAGCACTTAATCCTTGCCTCAGACTTTGTGTTCCGAGGCAGGCTAAAACAATGAACATTATGCTAAGAGAGCTGCAAATGAGACGTTGTGGTAACGACAGTTTGGTAAAATATGGGCACAATTTTAATAATAATGGCCTCCAACTAATAAAATAAAATAAAAAAAAATAAAGTCCATAAACCAAAAAAAAAAAAAAAAAACAGACTCACACAGAGCCAATCAGTGGTTATTAATGAGGAGGGGGTGGGGGAGGCGCAAGATAGGGTAAGGGGATGAAGAGGTACAAAATACTAGATATAAAATAAATAAGATAGGAGGATGTAATTGATGCACAGTACAGGGAAATACAGCTAATACTTTATAATCACTTTAAATGAGGTATAATCTATAAAAATATCAAATTCACTACGTTGTCCACCCAAAACCAATATAATGTTGTAAATCAACTGTCCTCCAGTTTAAAAAATATAGAAGCAAATAAATTATATTGTTTCCAAAGTATGAAATATTATATCTTTAAAAGCATGGACATATACAGATAATGTGAAAAGATGTCCTTGACATATTAAGTGAAAATACACAAACTGTCAATACACTTTTAAAATAGAATACTGATTCATGGGGTCACAAAAAGTCGGACACAACTGAGCGACTGAACTGAACTGAGATGAATATGTATAGAAAAAAAATTCAGGAAGGATAGACCCAGATTGGTTTATGTGGACATATCCTGATGGTGGGACTTGAGACCTTTTTATGTGATACACTTGGTTTGTTTGAATTTGTTGTAATAGCATAAATTACTTTTTGTAATTAAAATAAAAAGCTGTAAAAATCTGGAGAAAATCTGATCTATGCATAAGACACACAGAATAAAGATTACAAATGGATAACAGAATTGACTGGACTTGTTCAGGCTGGATAAAAAAAAAATGCCCTGAAACTCTCTGGAATACTTCTCCCTGGGTGGGCTGCTCAGAACTCTAGTTCATCATCTGATAAAATGTGAATTTAATATCACTATTAGGAATAAATGATAGATCCTGTTGAAAAAGAAACCTCATAGACGATAAAAGGGAAGGCAATTGACATCTCCGTGTGGAGAAAGGTCGCTTAATATCTTCCTGTCGTACTTTTGCATATTCAACTGCGGGAACTTGGGGAGAGGAAAATGAATCAACATTACAGGGCTGGCTTTTAATTTACACCCATGAAATAATTTTGACGGTCGTTCATAAGTGTTTAACTAATGTTTATTCTGGAAATGTCACCACTGCCTCTGAAATTTACTTGGATATTCTGAGTGTTATCTCTCTATTAATATGGGAGTGTGGAAACACTTGCTCTCTGCTTCCTGTCCTGACATCTTCTCTGACGTGCGAAGACTTGGCCTGAATTTGTTAATAGTGGTTGCAGTGGTGATAAAATTTATTTTAAAAGAACATCTAGGGGAACACATGTAAATCCATGGCTGATTCACGTCAATGTATGGCAAAAACCACTACAATATTGTAAAGTAATTAGCCTCCAACTAATAAAAATAATTGGGAAAACAATAATAATAAAAGAACATCAATTTCATTCTCTTCGCCTCTCACCCCAACATACACACTGGGTACGCACCCAATATACACACCAGGAACACCCAACATATGCACCAGAAATACTCAGCACACACACCAGGAATACACCACACCAGCATACACCAGGAACACCCTTGCCTCTGCGGTGTTCCCCACTTCAGCGGACCTGCTACAGGGAGAAGAATCTTAGGGTAAAAGCAAAGGTGACCACCCACTCTGTCTTCTCCTGGTGAAACATACCCAGAGTGCTGAGAAAGCATGTTCCCTTCTCTCCAGTTACACAACCTGTTCGGGCATCATATTCCATTTTGGTCTAGAGGAACTTGTTATGCTTTAAAGACCCAACAGCAGCTCAGACACAGGGGTTAAATTCTGTCCTATGACCCAACACCTTGAGAAGAGTATGATCTGCTGCTGCTAGGTCGTGTCAGTTGTGTCCGACTCTGTGTGACCCCATAGACAGCAGCCCACCAGGCTCCCCCGTCCCTGGGATTCTCCAGGCAAGAACACTGGAGTGGGTTGCCATTTCCTTCTCCAGTGCATGAAAGTGAAGTGAAGTCGTGTCCGACTCTTAGCAACCCCATGGACTGCAGCCTACCAGGCTCCTCCGTCCACGGGATTTTCCAGGCAGCAATGCTAAATACTTTACTGTTCTTTGCCACTTCCCCTTCCCTTCCTCCACTACCTGTCCATCCCCAAGTTTCTAGTCTTCAATGAAACATCAATTTATGACTCTGCTTACCTTGGAACAAAGCAGATTGCAGAGACCAACACGATGTGGAGAGGTGGTTGCTGTGCCACTCAAAGAGCCCTATAGAAAGATGTACATAGAGAGAAACGACGTCTTGCTGCCAACCAGCACCAGCTTGCTAGCTATGTAAGTGCACCATCTTGGAAGTGGATCCTGCAGCCTCTGCTACAGTCTGAACCCATACCTACCTAATTCATGTGTTGAGATCCTAACTACCAAAGGATGATGGTAGGTGGGGCCTTTGGGAGGTGCTTAAGCATGAGAGAGGAGCTCTCATGAACAGAATAAGTGCCTTACAAAAGGAGGCTCCAGAGAGATCCCTAGCTCCTTCCTTCACGTGAGGACATAGCAAGAAGGTGCCAGCTACAAACCAGGAAGAGGGCCCTCTTAATGACTATCCTGGTACCATGATCCTTGACTTCTAGTCTCTGAAACTGTGAGACATAAATGTCTGTCATGTATAAGCCATCCGGTCTATGGCATTTTGTTATAGCAGCTCTAATCGACTAAGACCATCTTAGTCAAGTCTTCAGATGTGACTCCAGCCCCAACAACATCTTGCTTGCACTTTCATGAAAGACCCTTATCCAAAACCATCCAACTAAGCTGCTCCAAAATTCCTTACAGAACTGTGAGATAATAAAGATATGTCATTTTAAGTCACTAAGTTTTGAGATAATTTGTCATACAGTAACAGATAACATACAGATTTTTAAGAAAAAAGAATTTTAGTACCTAGTACTGTATCTCAAAAATAATTTAATAAATATTTTAATAATGATGAATCATGAAATGGGTGAATTTTGAAAAAAAGAAAAGCATCAGAAAAAAAATCAGAATAGGTAAGTACCTCTCCAGTCACCATGCCCAACAAGGTAAACAGGTTTTCTTCATTCACACAGTATGAGGGCTTAACGTATTTTATATGAGTGTTAAAGAACTGGGTAACTCCAGAAGGCTTTAAACCTTAGGATGCTGGGTTTCCATACCATTTCTTTTTCATGGGGAAAAGAAATGAAAGGAAGTATCAGACAGCTACTGAACACTGCGAGGCACCCCCCAGATATACTCTCCACCTAGCAACCACTCTTGGTTGAAGAAAGCAGCCTTGCCCAAAGCACACCCCTCTCCTTGAGGACAGCCCACTACCAAAACTGGCCAATGAAGGCATGTGAAGACCTGAGCACTTTGTCCCTCTTGAGAACATCTCTGCACCACCAGCCCAGCTCAAGTGTCCTGTGAGGTTCGATGAGGTCTTTATTGAGACTGTATCACAGCCCAACTTCTCCTTTTGCCCAGTTTGCATCCTTTACCCGCCCCTCACTCTAGATTCCAGCAGCGGTCCTCAAGAAACTTCCCACATGGTAATTTCCATCTCAGGTTCTGCTTCCCAGGAAACTACCTACAACATAAGGCAAGTCAGGGAAAGAAAGCTGGGCTCCACAACTCATCTTCCTTCCATTTTTAATTCTTTCTTTCTTTTCCTTCATCATTCATTCACACATACATGCATGTAACAAGCAATGACTGAGAGCCCTCCATGAAACAGGAACTGGATCTTACCAGTTTTACTAAGAGGTGCGTGGGTGTATTCTTTCTTTGTATTCATTCTATTTGAGGTTCAAGGCACTTCTTACCTTGACATCTTTTGTCATTTTTGGAAATTTCTCTATCATCATCACTTTGCATGTTGCTTTTGTCTCTTTATCTCCACCCCTTCTGAAATCCTAACTACAAGTATATTAGACCATCCAAGCATCTCCCATATGTTTCACATATATTCTTCTCAATGTTTCCTCTATCTTTATTCTCCCTTTGTGTTTAGGTCTGAATATTTTCTTCTGACCCATATTCCAGTTCACTAATTCTCTCTTCCACATGCCTAACTTGCTAATTTTTGAACCCACATATTTAATTTCTATTATTATACCTCTCATTTATAGAATGCTCATTTGATTTTTTTTCTCGTTTCCAGATCTCTGCTGAAATTCTCCTTCTTGTCATAAAATTTCTTATGTCTCTTAATTATAGTTATTTAAAATCCATGTCTTACAATGAAATATAAGCAATAAAAATAACAAACCACTGATAACTGTAACAACAGAAATGAATTTCAGAAACATTATGCTGAGTGGAAAAAAAGCCAGACACAAAGGAATACACACCCTATGAATCTATTTATATGAAGTTTTATAAAGTGAAAAATAATGTATAGTGACAGAGAGAAGATACATGGTTGATGGGACTGGGAAGATGAAGAGATTAACTGCAAAAGGATATGGAAGAATATTTTGGAGTGATGAAAATGTTCTATATCTTCATTGCACTGGTGGTTACCTAGATGAATACACTTGTCAAAATCTATCCAACAGCAAATTTAGATGGGTGCAACTTATTATACCTCAACAGTATTGATCTTATAAAACCTAAATTAGACCCAGGCTAGTTGAGGAGACAGCTTCTAATTCTGGCAAATTTTGAATCACATGAATTAAGAAATTGAATCTTAATGAGACAAAAGACAAAGCCCATGTGTGATAATTCAAATAACTCCTCTGGTCTGTCCTTTCCTTCTGGTTTTAAGTCATGTGGTTTTGCCTCCTAATATGCTTGGTATAATTTTTTTTTTTACTGAATTCCCAAAATTGTCTGAAAATTGAGGTAATTCGAGATTCTAGATAATGTTATTTTTCTCCAGAAAGGGCTGGAGATTTTTGCTTCTGCTTTTGGCAGGCAGTTAAGGAAGGGGGAAATCATGTTAATCCAACCAGGGACTGACGAGATTTTAAGCTCAGCTTTATCTTTATAAGCACTGGTATATTTCTAGTTTACCCTTACTCCTAGAGCATAGCCTCTCAGGTCCCTACTGGACACATTGCTATTTACCAAGGTCTTCTTCTGTTTGTCCTGAGCTCCAATTTTTGTTCCTCCAGCCCCAAGAGGTGAAGGAAGTTTTTAGCTTCCTAATCTCTCGGCTGCCACTTTGGATTTAGCCAATAACTTGAGAGGAAAAGTAGCATTGAACTATGGGTTCACTTCTCTGTGTGACCTTTCTTTCTGGGAGCCTCACTAACTGCGTACCTTACTGATGTCTTTAGACAGATTTTTAAAAATATCTTATCCAGTATTTCTAGTTATTCTTGGCAGTACAGTTGGTCCACAAAAGTACAGATTGCCATTACTGGCAGGAGGAATTTCTTCAGGGCCTTTGGGAGACCCAGATAAAAGGCCAGCCCCTACCTTCCAGAAGCCGACAACTTTCAATGTTCATTATTTACTACAAGGAAGTCTGCTAGACTGCCAGGCTACCAAGTTGGTGCAACCGTAGTCCCCAGCAACTTTTCTCTGTGCAGCTGGCCTCAGAGAGCAGCCAACTTCCAGTTTTGAAAATGCTAATGATAGTGCACACATGTAGAGAATGTCAGAATGTCTTAAGTGATTCCATTCCCATCATCTCACTAAGCCTCACCACGAATACTTTTTAAAAAACAGTTTTTTTGAAATATCCCTGGAGAAGGAGGTGGTAGTCAACTCCAGAATTCTTGCCTGGAAAGTCCTATGGACAAAGAAACCTAGTGGGCTACAGTCCATGGGATCACAAAGAGTTGGACATAACTTAGTGACTGAGCATGCATGCATTGAGGTATAATCTACAAATTTGTAAAATTCAGTCAGTTTAAAGGTACAGTTCAATGAAAGTGAAAGTGAAAGTCACTCAGTCGTGTCCAACTCTTTGCAACCCCATGGACTGTACAGTCCATGGAATTCTCCAGGCCAGAATCCTGGAGTGGGTAGCCTTTTCCTTCTCCAGGGGATCGTCCCAACCCAGAGATCGAACCCAGGTATCCCACATTACAGGCGGATTCTTTACCAGCTGAGCCACAAGGGAAGCCCAAGAACACTGGAGTAGGTAGCCGTTCCCTTCTCCAGAGGATCTTCCCAACCCAGGGATGGAATCAGGGTCTCCTGCATTGCAGGCAGATTCTTTACCAACTGAGCTATCAGTAAATTTACACAGTTGTGATCATCGTCACAACTCAATTTTAGAACATTTCCATCACCCCAGGAAACACCTTGTGCCTATTTACAGTCACTTCCTACTCCCATTCCCCAGCCCCAGGTACCACTAATCTTCTCTCTGTCTCTATATATTTGCTTTCCTGGACATTTCATATAAATGAAGCTGTAGGGAATGTGGTCTTTTACATTTGCCTCTTTAATTTACCACAGTTGATCTTTAATGCAGGTACTCTGCCTTTCATTTTACAAATGAGAAAGTTGAGGGTCAGAGAGGTTAAGAGACTTGCTCAAAGTTCATCAGCTGGTTAATAACGAGGGCACTGGGATCTGAACCCATGTCTGAGAGCTTTTTCCCTCTACCAAACTGCCGCCATCATGGGCAAGATGCCTGAACACTAGAGCTAGTCCTAATGGTCCCTAGATCCTGAGTGATGAGCAGTGTCTGGCCCATCGGCGTGTTCAGTAATTACTCACTGAACTGAAGTCAATTTATCCTATTTAGTTCCTGCCCCTATCCTTATTCATTATCCCCAGGTACCATTCTGAGTGACCTTATATTGACTGTCATTAGTTGATATATTCCTCAGGATCACACATTTGTGTCATGGTTGACCAAGGGCAAACAAAGAAAAATGAAGAAATTAAGGAAGTACATGCAGCACAATTGTTTGCGGAATAACTATTACTGAAGCTCACGGACCTCAGAGTCCCTGATGAACAGATATCTGTGCCCTAACAGAGGTAGGTTAGGTTTGCTCCTAGCTTCATGATGGGTTAGGCAAAGGCCAGAAAGGTGAGCCCATTCGCTGCCAACATGGCTTAGGATGCTGCTATCAGATCAAGTGGTTCATGACCAATAACCAAAGTGTGACTATTTCCCATTCTTCCTTTTTTTTCCCAGGCTCTTTCATTCCTAGTTCTCATGGCTTAGACTTAGTCATCCCCAACTTCTGGGGATGTAGAGGGAAAAAAAGATTCACTCTGGTCATACCTCATAGTCCCTGAAAGTGAAAGTCACTCAGTCATGTCTGACTCTTTGTGACCCCTATGGACTATAGGCTGCCAGGCTCCTCTGTACAAGGAATTCTCCAGGCCAGAATACTGGAATTTGCTTCTCCATGGGATCTTCCCAAACCAGGGATCTTCCCAACCCAGGGATCGAACCCAAGTCTTCCACATTGCAGGTGGATTCTTTACCATCTGAGCCACCAAGGAAGCCCAAGAATACTGGAGTGGGTAGCCTATCCCTTCTCCACGGGATCTTCCTGACCCGGGAATCAAACCAGGGTCTCCTGTATTGCAAGTGGATTCTTTACCAGCTGAGCTACCAGGGAAGCCCAGTTCATAGACCCTACCCATCATGTATTCAAAGTGAAAGTGAAAGTCGCTCAATCGTGTCCGACTCTTTGTGAACCCCAAGGTCTATACAGTCCATGGAATTCTCCAGGCCAGAATACTGGAGTGGGCAGCCTTTCCCTTCTCCAGGGGATCTTCCCAACTCAGGGATCAAACTCAGGTCTCCCGAATTGCAGGCAGATTCTTTACCAGCTGAGCCACAAGGGAAGCCCAAACAAACCTAAATATGTAGTAAGCCCCTACGACAGGTAAATCACTGCAGTAAGAGTAGGAGGATATGTAATCTAAGCCTCTACTTCCAAAGAATTTTACTACTGAGTTGGAAGGCAGTAGAGAAAAGAGGTTAAGAATGTAGGCTCTGGAGTCAGATTTCAGATTGGTATCACAACAGCACACTTACTAGCTGCATGTATTTAGGCAGCTTTTTAACCAGTGTCTCACTCGCCCCATCTGTAAATTGGGGACAATGATAGCATCTACCTCAACAGGTTCTAATAAGAACTTATATGGTATCAGCATGCAAAGGGGTTGGTACAGAGCAAGAATTCAGTGATTGCATCCACATATTGTTGTTGTTCAGTCACCTAGTCGTGTCTGACTTTTTGCAACCCCATGGACTGCAGCACACCAGGCCTCCCTGTCCCTCACCATCTCCCAAAGTTTGCTCAAGTTCATGTCCATTGCATCGGGAATGCCATCCAGCCATTTCATCCTCTGATGCTCTCTTCTCCTTCTGCCCTCAATCTTTCCCAGCATCAGGGTCTTTTCCAATGAACTGGCTGTTTGCATCAGATAACCAAAATCTACATATATATGCATGTAAATAATACAGACCTTCTCTCTTAGTTTAGTTAATAGTATCATACCAGTGTATCATATCATAAGAATGGTGGCAAGAATACACAGAAGAACTATACAAAAAAGATCTTCATGACCCAGATAACCACAATGATGTGATGACTCATTAAGAGCCAGACATCCTGGAATGCGAAGTCAAGGGGGCCTTAGGAAGCATCCCTACGAACAAAGCTAGTGGAGGTGATAGAATTTCAGTTGAACTATTCAAATCCTAAAAGATGACGCTGTGAAAGTGCTGCACTCAGTATGCCAGCAAATTTGGAAAACTCAGCAGTGGCCACAGAATTGGAAAAGGTCAGTTTTCATTCCAACCCCAAGGAAAGGTAATGCCAAAGAGTGTTCAAACTACCTCACAATTGCACTCATCTCACACTCTAGGAAAGTAATGCTCAAAATTCTCCAAGCCAGGCTTCAACAGTATGTGAATCGTAAACTTCCAGATGTTCAAGCTGGATTTAGAAATGGCAGAGGAACCAGAGATCAAAATGTCAACATCCGCTGGATCATCAAAAAAGCAAGGACATTCCAGATAAACATCTACTTCTGCTTTATTGACTACAGCAAAGCCTTCGACTGTGTGGATCACAACAAACTGTGGAAAATTCTTCAAGAGATGGGAATATTAGACCACTTGACTTGCCTCCTGAGAAATCTGTATGCAGGTAAAGAAGCAACAGTTAGAACTGGACATGGAACAGCAGACTGGATCCAAATATGGAAAGGAGTATGACAACGCTATATATTGTCACCCTGCTTACTTATATGTAGAGTACATCATGAGAAATGCCAGGCTGGATGAAGCACAAGCTGGAATCAAAATTGCCAGGAGAAATGTCAATAACCTCAGATATGCAGATGACACCACCCTCATGGCAGAAAGTGAAGAGGAACTAAAGAGCCTCTCGATGATAGTGAAAGAGGAGAGTGAAAAAGTTGGCTTAAAACTCAACATTCAGAAAACTAAGATCATGGCATCTGGTCCCATCACTTCATGGCAAATAGATGGGGAAACAATGGAAGCAGTGAGAGACTTTTTTTAGGGGGCAGCTCCAAAATCACTGCAGATGGTGACTGCAGTCATGAAATTAAAAAATGCTTACTCCTTGGAAGAAAAGCTATGACCAACCTAGGCAGCATATTAAAAAGCAGGGACATCACTTCGCCAACAGGTCCATCTAGTCAAAGCTATGGTTTTTCCAGTGGTCATGTATGGATGTGAGAGTTGGACTATAAAGAAAGCTAAGCACCAAAGAGTTGATGCTTTTGAACTGTGGTGTTGGAGAAGACTCTAGAGAGTCCCTTGGACTGCAAGGAGATCCAACCAGTCAATCCTAAAGGAAATCAGTCCTGAATATTCATTGGAAAGACTGATGCTGAAGCTGAAGCTCCACTATTTTGGCTACCTGATGTGAAGAACTGACTCATTGGAAAAGACCCTGATGCTGGGAAAGACTGAAGGCGGGAGAAGGGGATGACAGATGATGAGATGGTTGGATGGCATCACCAACTCAGTGGACATGAGTTTGAGCAAGCTCTGGGAGCTGGTGATGGACAGGGAAGCCTGGCATGTTGCAGTCCATGGGTTCGCAAAGAGTCAGACATGACTGAGCAACTGAACTGAACTGAACTGATCATACTAATGTCATTTTCCTGGTAATGGTAATAGATCAGTATGATTGCTATGTTTGATAAGGTCACTGGGAAAAGCTGAGTGAAGAGTACACAGGAATGCTATACTATTTGGGCTCTTCTCATGAGTCCACTGTTATTTCAAAGTTAAAAAAAAAGTACAAAATTCTTAAGCCAAATGTAAAAATGATCATCATAACACAGACCTTCTCCTCAACACCATCCACATCTCCATGCTTTAGCCTCCACAATACTAACTTGCAAAAGGGAAACAGATGAAGGGGCCAGAGACACTCCATGGTTTACCTGGGGATGCATTAGCATACTCTATTCTGTCAGTTTCAGGCACTAAGGGATGATCTCATTCAGCACATGAAAATTACATAACTGTGTTGCTCACAAGCAAGATGGCACCAGCTGCAAACCTCAACCCATCTTTATAGAAGAGACTCAAACCATTCCCACCAACGACTCCCAATGCAACCAAAGGCAGGTCACCATAATTCTCTGCACTTCTGATTTCTTAAAAAAAAAAAGAGGAGAGGTGGAAAAAAGCACCCAATCCTTAAGAATCCAGGATTTAGGATGTGATTCGCTCAGGATTGAATCATCATTTCCTGCATCTTATTTTACATGCGTAATTCAAGAGCTCAGAGAGTCAACACGATCGGGATTCACAATTAGCCTTCACAGACTGCACCCCAAACAGCTGCAAAGCAGAAGATCCTATTGCAGAGAGTCTCTTTGATAAGACAACGAAAGTCATTTTATTCAACTGGCATCTCCTTCTCAGTGAGCCTATTTGTGCAATTTGAGTGTTGTGCAATTTAGTTATCAAGATTTCTTTTTTTCCCTGTCCCCAGAAGACAAGGTCAAGCAAGATTAAACACATGTTCATATCTTCCACTGCCTTGAACAAAGGCAAAACCATGACTAACTCACACTGATTGAAAAAGGGTCTCTTATATCTGCACAAAACTTCCAGGTCCATTATACACCAGAAAAAAATAAAAAACTTTAAGTGGAATTTTCAGAATCATGAATTTAGAAACGTTCCTTACTCCACCTTTAGGAATAAGAGGAAATTGTTCTCAAAACCTAGTTTAAGCTGATACCCACTCAACAAATATTTATTGAACTTCTTCTATACTCTAAACATGGTGCTCAGTGCCAGGAATACGACACAAGTGTGAACACTGTCCACCTGAGATACACAGTCAGATCTGGGAGAAAGAAGAAGCCAGACAATTACAAGGCCCTGAGGTAGGCAAGCACCCCACTGGAGGAAGCTTAAGCTAGTGGTTTGAAGCCCAGTTTTTAAGAAACCAGACTCAGCCCAATGCTGACATGTGACTCTGGGCAAGCTATCCAACCTCTTTGAGTCTCATTTTCCTTTTATTTAAACTTAATAATGCAAATCTGATCATCTAGACCAGTGCCTGCCATATGATAGACTCCCCATAGGCCCTTGGGGTGGAGGGGGGGAGGGTGAGTAGCCATATATACAATAATACTTAACATTTGTACATCTTTAATGCCTTTCTTTATTCCAGAAAGGATCTAAAACTGTTTATATGCATACATTATAGAGGGAAAAAAAGTTTTTGAATGAGCTAATAAAAAATGCTGAGCAAAAAGAAAATGAAAGTAGGAAATAAATCTAAAACCTAGGAGAACAGATGTAGCATTTAAGCTGACAGTTGTGGGCAGCTGGCCAAAGATTTGATCTTGAGCTTCCTGGTAGCCCGTACAAAGAGGAAAATACAGTCAGTCACCTGAGCCAGTCACTGCTTCTATAATATAAAAAAATGACACAAGAGAGTGTGAGAATCACAATTCTTCCTGTTAATGAAAGCAGAAATAGGTCCTCCATAGGATACTGGTTACCAAGGTAACCAGCATCTGCCACAAACTCCTCTTGGGACCATCCTAAAATGTTTCCGTTAACAATGAGGAAATATAAGAGCCACAGTGTAGGTTAGTGAAAGGAATCCTGTGGGAAGTCAAAACGATTCAGTCCTGGTATCATCCCAGAGACCTACTTGGTATATCAAGAAATGTACACATACCTCCCATAAGCTCTGCTCCCTTCAGTCAACTTTATGCAAAATAAGAAACATTAGCCAGTCCTCTAGTAGGAGGACTGTCTCCAGCTTCACTGAGTATGCTACCATCTGCTTTATTGTTCAGCCAACTGGGATCACACAGAAGTGGGTCACGGGAATGTTCACAGACAGGCCAGGCAGAGTCCTCTTAGGTAGGTTTGGGGTCCTTCCAGCAAATCCAGGAGGAAGCAAGGAGAACCCTGAAATTCTAAGGAAGTGATGGTACACATGCCTAATATATGTACTCCCATGAGTAATGTCTCTCAGTATCTCCTTATGGAAACACAAACCTACTGCAGGGTGAGGGTTGACACATACTCTGGGTGCTCAGTTGTGTTCCAGGCAGAGAGAGCAGCATGTGCAAAAGTCCTGGGGCAGAAGGGAACAGGGTGGTATAAGCGGGACTGAAAGAAACCAGTACATATGGAAGAGGGAGCGTGGAGATCAGGCAAAGAGAGAGGGCAGGAGGGAGAGGAGAGAGAGTGTGTGTGTGGGGGGGGGGGTACAAAATGAAGCCAGAGAGGGAGGGACCAGAACACACAGCCTGGTGGTCACATTGAGGAGTTTTGTCTCGGACCTAGGGCTTCCCAGGTGGCATTAATGATAAAGAACCCACCTGCCACTGCAGGAGACATAAGAGATGTGGGTTCAGTCCTTGGGTGGGGAAGATCCCCTGGAGTAGGGCATGGCAACCCACTTCAGTATTCTTGCCTGGAAAATCCCATGGACAGAGGAGCCCAGTGGGCTACAGTTCATGCGGTTGCAAAGAGTTGGACACAACTGAAGCGACTTAGCATGCTGCTGACCCGAGAGCAATGGAGGGTTTTGAAAGGATTCTAAGCAGGAGGAACTGACCAGAGTTGCCTTCTGCACACATCTCTTGGCTGCAGCTGGGTCATGGATTGGAAGAAGGTGAAGGGAGAGGACGAGTTAGGGGACTGTGGTTGTGGCTGTGATGGCTTTGACCCAGAAGGAAAACATGAATGGAAAGATGCAATTTGAGAACTCGCTAGGAAGTGACAATAGGGAGGAATCAGAGACATAAGGTTTTGTGGGTGTGTGGTTGCTGAATGGGTGAAGAAGAGAGGCTCTGGTGGGCAGAAAGGAGGGCATTAAGGACAGCTGGACAAGGTAGAGGTGAGGGCTATGTCTTTGGCAAAAAGCAGGGACCCTGAAGAAAAAGGACAACAGTACTATTTCCTGTTGGTATCTATTCACCAAAGACCTGAGGATTTGCAACCCAGGCCAGTGGACTCCATGAAAAGTAAAACTCTTCTCCAGGCTGCCATGATAGAGACAGATGGTAAAACAAGGCTCTGAATAGTTTATCGAAAGAATAAACGATCGGCCAAGAATGCAGCTGCCTGGGACCCGACATTTTAAAACTACAAGCCTGGATGGTGGCCTGACCTCTTATAACTATTTCTGTTTTTGAAAAATATTTAGACTCTTAAACTCAAAAAACAACTTCATGATCCTTCTTTGTGATTATTATTAATCTAAGTCTTTTTTTCTTCATCAGAAAAAAAAAATCTTGACTTTTATCTATATTTTTCATGCCTAATTATTTTTCTTCATCTATATTCCAATATGCTAAATATTATGATAATAAATCTAGATAATCTTTAGTCGGTTCCTTTTCTAAGCATACTAAGTGTTAATTAACACCCGGAATCCAAATGATACCTCAGTGTTTTCTACATACTCACAAATAAGATGAAACAAGTTCCTTGGGGGCAGAATGGGGATAATTATCATTATTTATCGAATGAGATAATAAACAAAAAAGCACTTTTAAGCTAAAAAGCATTATACAGCATGTAAGCTGTTACCATGCGTTAAACAAAATTCCAAAGTTAAAAAAAAAATCTTTTAAAGCCTTCATAAAAAATTTATTTATTCTGATGGAAGGAGAAAGTCGGGTGTATAAGATGGAGCTTTAAAGGCCCTCGCAAAATTCAGGTTCCCTGTAGAATCTGAAAGCCCCCACCAGCCATTCATCAGCCATCAACTTCTACAAGCCAATCATGAATGCAGACAGTTGCCAGGCCAAGATTAAAAGGAGAAGAAATTTCACTTCAAGCAGAAAGTGGCTAGACAGAGATGCCCTCAGGATAAAATCTTACAGGAATTGTCTCTCCCCCAGCCTACTGCTGAAATATACCAACTGAGGAAGAATTTCCATTTCAAGTCATACTTTCATTGTCACATGAACTGACCACAAGGAAGGTAGGAATTCAGGGCTGGGTCCTCTTAGATCAGCCATGTCCAGCACTCAGAGTCCCAGGGATGACCGGCCTGCCCTGAGGACTCTGGAGTCAACTAGGGTTACCTCCAAGCTGAAGGTGTTTTCCTCAGCAAGGAAAATGTCGGTGTTGACATACAACATATCCATCTTCCTGGAGAAATTGAGTCAGACCCAGAGGCAGACCCTCTGACCCTCCCAAAGTCGGGGATGTGAGAGCAGTGAGATCAAGTTCAGTCAACAGAGGTGAAGGAGGCCCAGACGCAATGATACTGGGCCGGGGACTTACAAGGAGGAGATGCCACGGAGGTGTGATGACTGCTGCCCCAGGTGTTGCAGAAGCTGCTGCCCCAGCAAATCAAACATGCCATCTGCACTCAGAACCGTTGCCTGTAGAGGGTTAACCCACGGCAAGGCTCCCAGAGCGGGCACCTCTGGAGAACGAGTCCAATGCTAAAACTCAGGGGAGAGAGGAAGCAGGCCAGCTGTCGCCCCCTCCCTGTCCCCATTCATGCTGAGGGTTTTCTCCTTGCTGGCTTCCTGTGCCCAGGGTTTTCTGCTGTTACAAACATGACCAAAACTAAGAGAAGGTATTCAGAGAGAAGCAGAGGAGAGAGATATTACATATTTTAATACGTATTTATATAACATGTAATAATATTATATATTTTAAATATATAATATTTTAAAGGGAGGGTAGATGGTTATGAAGAGATGAAAGGTGAGAGCGAACTAAAAGCAATGAATAACCCGTAAGTTCAAAATGAGTCAGGACGCCAATAAGCAGAAGACAGTAAGAGTTTTTGCCTTATGTAGTGAGAGAAAAGAAAGGAGACTGAAAATAAAAAATGACTATCAGTCAAGGAAGCAGAAATTTAAAAGATGGAGGGCAAAAGAGCTCGAAGATTAAGACAAATGGTTTAAAGCTGAGAGATGACAAATTAAAAAATGTAAAAGTAAGTGATGGGTGTAAGGATTAGAGATGGTGTTAGTAACAGAAGGCCAAAAAAAAATTTTTTTTTAAATGACAGAAATCTGTTTTAATCAACATACTACTTTGCAAAGATAATACAGAGAATTCCCATATACCTTTCATGCAGTTTCTTCCATAAACACAGTACCTCTGTCAAGACTAACAAACCAATGTCAGTACATTGCTATTCAGTAAACACCAGACTTTATTTGTATTTCACTAGTTTTTTCAGTGTCCTTTTCTGCTCTGATTTACCCCAGTGCATTTAAGAGAGACTATTTTTAAAAGAAAATTAAAACAAAACTTTCAAAATTATTCAGATATACTTGAAAAAGAAAAAAGAAAAAAAATAGGGATAGGAAGAAGTGACAACTAGTGGAACAGAATAAAAAGTACAGGAATGGTCCTGAGTGAACTTAGGCACCTGACCAACCAACGGCAGATTAGTGGGGCAAAAGAAAGTCTATTTGATAAGTGACGCCAGAAAACTGGCTACCCATTTGGGAAAGAAAAAAAGAAAGAGAGCTGTCCTTACACCATACATCAAAATCAATTCCAGGTGGACAGGACAATGTGTTTATGACTTCAGGGCAGAAAGACTTTATTAAATAAGGTTTCTTAAAAGCAAAAGCCATAAAGGAAAGAAATGATACATCTGACTACATTAATGTTAAAAACTTCTATTCATCAAAAGAGACAATAAAGTGAGAAGGCACGCCACAAATCAGAAGATATTTGCCACACATATAACAAAGAATTAGAACCCAGAATATTTTTAGTCCCTAAAAATCAATAAGGTTAAAAAAAAAAAAAAAAGGAAACAACTTGTTAGAAAAAAAAAAAAATGGGCCAGAGACACAGAGGAGGAAACATGAGAGGTCAAACACTTCTGAGAAGATCCTCAACCACACTGGCAACTGGGGAAATGCAAACAGCAACAAAGCCCAGACGCAGTTTCATTCTCACCACATGGGCAAAGGAGTTCAACAGTCTGGCCTAATGAAAGCTGGCAAAAACAAGGAGGATAGAGAACCCCAATGCATCACTGGGTGAACATACTAACTGAGGCAACCACTGTGGCCACCAATCATACGTCCTCTAGTCGCGTGGTTCTCAGCCATGGGGTGATTTCTGCCCCTGGAGGAAGGTTGGCAATGTCTAAAGAGCTTCTGGTTTCTGAACTGTGTTTTTTGGGGGAAGGATGCTCCTGGCATCTCAGAGGGAGAGGCCAGGGGTGCTGCTAAACATCCTAAGACAAACAAGACAGACTCCACCTCGAAAAATGACTTATCCTCAAGTGTCAATAGTTCTGAAGCTGAGAAACTCTGACCTCGAGTTGAAAACTTCAGTAAAAAAAGAGGGAAAAGGGACGTCCCTGGCAGTTCAGTGAAGAATCTGTCTGCCAGTGCAGGGGACACAGGTTCGATGCCTGGTCTGGGAAGTTTCCCCATGCTGCGGGGCGACTAAGCTACTGAGCCTGCACACCCAAGAACCCATGCGCTGCAACAAGTCCCTGCGATGAGAAGCCCGTGCAGAGCAACTGGGAGCAACCCCACTCCCCGCAACTAGAGAAAATTCAAGCGCAGCAACGAAGAACCAGCACAGCCAAAAATAAATAAAGAGGGAAAAATATCCCAACATCCATCAACAGAGGAACACATGCATTCACTGTGGCCTATTCATACAATGGGATATTACCATATTTCACTGGCTTTCAAGATGCCATTGAGTGTAAGGTCATCAATTTATGAACCACTAAGATAGAAACATTACTTTGTCAGCAAAGGTCCCTCTAGTCAAAGCTATGGTTTTTCCAGTAGTCATGTATGGATGTGAGAGTTGGACTATAAAGAAAGTTGAGCGCCAAAGAATTGATGATTTTGAACTGTGGTGTTGGAGAAGACTCTTGAGAGTCCCTTGGACTGCAAGGAGATCCAACTAGTTCATCCTAAAGGAGATCAGTCCTGGGTGTTCATTGGAAGGACTAATGCTGAAGTTGAAACTCCAAAACTTTGGCCACCTGATTCGAAGAGCTGACTCATTTGAAAATACCCTGATGTTGGGAAAGATTGAAGGCAGGAGGAGAAGGGGACAACAGAGGATGAGATGGTTAGATGGCATCACCGACTCAATGGACATGAGTTTGGGTAAACTGCGGGAGTTGGGGATGGACAGGGAGGCCAGGAGTGCTGGGGTTCACGGGGTCAAAAGAGTCGGACATGACTGAACGATTGAACTGAACTGAAATGAAGATAGAAGGAGGCTACCAATTATCTAGGACACAGTGTTTTCTTACACTTAAAACTTTAAAATTTGGTATTACTTTAAAACATCTCTTAGGGCTTCCCTGGTGATTCAGTGGTAAAGAATCCACCTGCCAATGCAGGAGACACAGGTTCAGTACCTGATGGGTGACGATTTCACTTCCTGCAAAGCAGCTAAGCTTGTGCGCTACAACTCTCAAGGCAGTCCTCTAGCGCCTGGAAGCCACAACTACTGAAGCCCATTAGCCCTAAAGCCCGTGCTCCACAGCAAGAGAAGTCACCACAATGAGAAGCCCTGTGCACTAGTTACAGAATGCTGTAACTAGTGAAAAGCTCACGAATCAATGAAGATGCAGTGCAGCCAGAAAAATAAACAAAAAAATTATTAAAAAATAAACAAAATACCTTTTAGACTTATTTAGACATATTTTATCATGTTATCATGCGGCTCTGTTCTTACACCTTTCTGTGTAAGACTTTTTCAACTCCAATGAAACTCAACTCACGTAAGCAGAGGCCCTCAGAAGTGACAACGTTATGAAGAGTTATGTCTGTGTACAATGGATGGACGGTAAATGTTGACAGCCTGAAACTCTGCCAGGAGGAAAGCAACCAAGAGGTGTCAGAAACTGCAAGTGAGAGCCCAGCTTCAGTGGTGTTGAACTGCGGGGGGACATGTGTGTCTTAGAGTTGGTGAAACACAGGATGTGACATTATGAAAATGATCTACAATTACTTATGTAGACCTGAGTGAATCTCAAAACCAGAGTATTCAAGGGGGAAAAGCCACAGAATAAGTGAGGGATGATTCCATTTCTGTGAAGTCAAATTCATGCAAAACTAAACTGTGTACTGTTTAGGGACTTGCATATGTGAGGTGGCCCACAAAGGAAAGCAAGATGTGGTGAGACAAACCCAGGATGCTGTCAGTCCCTCAGGGGAATGGAAGAGGAATGCACATAAACAGGAGCCTGAGATGCCCTGTTCTCAAGTTCGAGTTTGGTTTCCTGAGCATTATTATCAGGGCTGGGACTAGGGGAAGGTAAGTGGGGCATTAGCCCTCAGGAATTTAAGGAGGTGGCCAGAACACTCCGGTGTCAAGATAAAAATATTTCGATGCGGCATTTTTAACTGAGCGCAAAAAATCCACTAGAAACAAAATATCCAACTTTTATATAAGCACTTGCATGACCTTGCCTCACTTGATACTCCCCTAATCCCAGCCCTGGTTTGAATAAAACTTTATTAACAAAAACTGACAGCTGGCCCACACACTGTAGTCTGTCCACCTGTTATCTTAAAATATTGCATTAAACTTGTAATATTTTTCTTTTGAGCATATATAGATTGTAAACAAACACATATGTATTATGTATATATGCAAATACACTATTTTTCATTTGGGATATATATTTTGTAAATATTTTACAGGAAGGAAAAAACAGTGAGAAGGATACCCAGAACAACATTGGGCTGGGAGATCTCTACTGCAGCGACCACTCATCAGTCATTTTCAGTAAGATCAAAGGATGTTTTCTACCTTGAACCCCAAACAGAGGGGTGGGGGGCTTCACTCCAGCCTCTCTCAGGATGAGTGGATAAGGAAGATGTGGAATATATACATATATATGTATGTATGTATGTGTGTATATATATATATATATACACAAATACACACACAGAGTGGAATATTACTGAACCACAAAAAATAAAATATTGCCATTTGCAGCAACACAGATGGACCTAGAAATTATCCTACTAAGTGAAGTAAGTCAGAAAGAGAAAGGCAAATATCATATGACATCACTTACACATGGAATCTAAAAAAAAGGTACAAATGAACCTTTTACAAAACAGAAACAGACTCATAGACATAGAAAACAAACTTGTGGTTACCAAAAGGGAAAGATGGGGAGATAAATTAAGAGCTTGTGATGAACATATACACATATATAAAATAGATAACCAACAAAGACCTACTATATAGCACAGGGAACTGCATGATATCTTATAATAATGTACAATGGAAAAGATTCTGAAAAAGAATATGTATGTAATATATATATATAATATGTATAAATCTGTACATCTGAAACTAAGACAATATTGTAAATCGACTGTGCGTCAATAAATTTTTTTTTTAAAAAAGCCTCTGTCACCCTGCCTAGCAACTCCTTCAAACAACCTTCCCCAATGGGGCAGAATTCTTCAGTATAGAAGCCACTTAGCCATCCATTCTTGAATCTAATCTTTATCATATTACTGTGTGGGGAAGTAGCAGAATCTTCACTTTCCAAAGGGGACACTGAGTCTCAGAGAGGTTGACTAACCCTGCCAACACTGCACAGTGAGGGATCGCAGGCCCCGGCTCACACTGGGGAGTTTCTAATCCATTCAACACTCGTTACATAGACACCAACATCAGACTAACACCCTTTGTGAATTAAGGGGCATCGTACCCAGTTTACCATTAAATCACAAAATGGGGTGACAATAGGGTACAAAGGGGCTTCCACTGAGGCTTTCTGGGCTGGGACAATGGCTGATTCCAAAGAGCTTCTTCCCATAGTGTTGCAGGCAGTATAGACACGTGCGTCTGAGGGTGGGCGGCAACAGCTGTGCCTAATCGGCTCCCACCCCCTCCTCCGCCAAGAGGCCCCGTGGGCTGCACGTCCAGACTCTCTTCTGTGGCAAACGGCCATCCAGGGAGCCAGCGGGCCATCTTGGGAAGCGGCACTAACTCTTTATGGTCACTAGGAGGCCATCTGCGAGGTGATCACTCGAACGCACTGATTGACGAGCAATTTCACAGCTGAGAAGAGCGCATGTCATTTTCCCAAAAAGCACCCAGTTTACTCCCAGACCCATTATACAGTCACCGGGAGACTGACTCATGAGCATGGCCCTCGCATACGTCAGGGCTGAAGATGTACCCCTTAGCGACGCCTATTACTGTCCGGGGGCTGCCGTAACAGAGTGCCCCAAACTGGATGCATTCAAACAGCAGAGATGTATTCTCTCACGGCTTTACAGGCCAGAAACCTGAAATCACGACTAAATGCAACCTTTCCTTGTCTCCTTCAGCTTCTGGGGGTGGCCGTCAACTTTGGGGGCCCCTTTGTTTGCAGCTGTGCCCCTCCAGTCTCTGCCTTGGTGTCCAAATTTCCCTCTTCTTAGAAGGATACCAGTCATGTTGGATGAAGGGCTTGCCCTGCTCTATTATGACCTCATCGTAACTTGGCTAATTATACCTGCAATGACCCCCTTTCCAAATAAGAGCATGTTCTGTCCCGGTGGGCTAGGACTACAACATATTTTTGAGGGGATCTCAATTCAACCCATAACAGACCCACCTGTCAGAGAGCAGGAGATGTCGTTAAAGGGAAGGGTGAAGGAGCACAGCTGAGTAAGTGCCTGAGACCTGAGGCTTAAAAGCTTCCTGCAGTACTAAACCCCATACACTAAAACAAAATTCTGAATCTGGGCTCCTGTTCATCTCTTTCTCTCTGCCCTGACTCATCCACAGGCTCCTGGGTTCCTGAAACCTGCCCAACTCTTTCAGCCCAGGCTGTTCTTTCTGCCTTAAATGCATGTCCATCACATTACCTGGCTGGCCCCACCTAGCCTTCACGTCTCAGCATAAACAGCCCATGCTCGTGGAAGCCTTCCTTGGCTCCTTGGCTGGACTAGACATCCCTGCTCTGCCCACTCCCATCATCGTTCCTGTTTTAATTTGCATAGCATCCTGGACATTCACTCGCAGCTTTTATCACCGCCATAGCCAGTGGCTCTTTATATCTGTTTCCCCCAGCAGTTTGGCTGCTCCATGAAGATGGAGATCTTGAATGTCTACACATCCCCGTATCCCTGGTACCCACACAGGGAGGAGGCAATCTGAAATATTTTTGGTTGGATGGACAGATGGAGGAATGACTCTTGAAGAGACAGACTCATATGTTATACTATCGGAAAAGCCATGGTTCCTGAATATTTTTGAATCTCCCTCTGAGACGCCAGAGTCAGCTTTGTTGCATAAGGGAAAGTGGAAAGGTGCTCTAGACCTCAAGGTAAACCAAGTCCTGACCCCAAGTCCTTCCTCCTTCTTGGTGACCCTGAGAAAGTCATTTCACTTCCCTGGGCTATGTTCTTCTCATTTTCAAAGTGAGAAAATAGGGCTATTACAATGAAGATGATACCCCCAACACCTACCAGGTACTAACTCCATTCTGGGGTTGGTGGGGGATGGGAGGGTCTTTTTAATTCATCAGTGACATGAACCCTTGGAATGACTGGACCCAATTAGGAATCAGGAGTTTGAGAGAATGCTCTCCATCCTAGGGTCTTGGGTTTCCAATTTGAATCATTTAAAGAAATTTCTGAGATAGCAGTTCCAAATTGAATTTCAAAGAAGTATCTCCAAAGCCATCACTGAGGGGAGAGCCAGGGCATGGAACACCAGGCCACCTGCTTTACAAAACCCAGAACAACTCCCCTTTCGTCTGCTGATTCATACAGTAAGGGGTTATATGAGCTTCTTTTTGAAGAAGGGGCTTTGGTTCAATAATATTAATAATTGATCTTGAAAACTCCAATCTAGAGAAAGTTCCTGACTTGAATTTTACGGACCAGAATATTTAATAAACAGTAGACGACTTACAGTTAGCAATGTCTGTTTCTAAGAATGGACACTATGTGTAAAAAAAAAAAAGAACAAAAAGACACCATCTATAATTACCCATCATTTCACTTTAAAAAAGGATATTTAATACCAAAAAGTTTTGATGGATATTATCTCAAACTAAAGGAAATCAGTCCTGAACGAATATTCATTGGAAGCTGAAGCTCCAATACTTTAGTCACCTGATGAGAAGAGATGACTCATTGGAAAAGACTCTGATGTTGGGAAAGATTGAGAGCAGGAGGAAAAGGGGGAGACAGAGGATGAGATGACTGGATGGCATCACCAACTCAATGGACATGAGTTTGAGCAAACTCCGGGAGATAGTGAAGGACAAGGAAGCCTGGCCTGCTGCAGTCCATGGGATCGCAGAATCAGACACAACTGAGCGACTGAATAACAACAATCTCAAACTAAAAGGCTGCTTATTAAACTCACTAGTATACTTTGTGGAAACACAGTTTGTTTCTTTTATCTAGCTGGAAGCCAGTTAAAAACAGCCCAAGGTCCCAAACTGGGGCATAATTCAAGGGTGCTTGTTCAATTCCCAGATTCCGGGCCCAGCCTCAGAGATTGGAATGGGAAAGAGACTCTTGAACAGCTGACACATTAGAACCAATATAGGACCTTCTAGGGTCTCCTCTCACTCAACAAGAGGAGGTTCGGATGCGTCTGCATAGCTCCTGATTTTGTAAGCCCTTCACCAGCAGTGAATGAGCATAGGAGGAGAACTGCAGCTATTTGAAGCCCTCTGAACAGGTGTCCAAGTCTCCTCATTGGCCCTGTTGCCATAACCTGATCTGTCTGTCATCCACCCCAGGAACCACAGTCCTGTCTGTATTTCACACCTGTCCACCCACCCACTTCCTCCACCTCTGTGTATATGCTTTCAAAATCCCGTGTTGCTGCCTCAGTGTCAGCCCAGCTTAAGATGCAGCAAGGAGATCAGATAATCTGACAGTAATCAGTGTGCTAGCAGGCAGGAACAGCAGCGGTGAATCATGGCCCCAGCAGGGGCCCAACACCTGTAAATCACACGGGTCACACTGTAGACCAAAACTTGTCTTCTATTTAATTCTAGAGCTTGAGACGAGAAGACAGTTCCCAGTATCCACAGAGACGATGTAGGACTTCAGAAAGTCCTACAAGAACTTAGCCTCGCCTGTCTAGGATAGCTTCTGAATATGCTGGCCACTCCAGCTGGATCTGTGGTTCTCGATGTTGGCTGCACACGGTAATCACCCAGGGAGCACTGAAAAGTACTGATGCCTGGGCTTCACCTTCCAGTGACTCTGGCGTCACTGGACAGGGGCTTCAGCCTGGGAACCAGGATTTTGAAAAGCCCTCCCTACCCAGGTGACTGGGATGTACAATCAGGATTGGAACCACTGAGTTCCTTCTTATTTCATGGCTGATCGAAGGGGAAAAGATTCCTGACACCCTCTGAAAGTGGGAATCTCAAGTAAACAGAAAGGGAAGTGGAACTCATTAAATAGGTTCACGCTCTTTTTCTGATTTACTAATCATTCACACTTCCCCTGGCTCCTCAATGAGGAGAGAAACAAGTGAGAGCGTGAATCATAGGTAATCAACCCACAGACAGTTTTGTAGGAGCAGTTGCTGCTCTTGTCTGCTCAGCATCCCTATTCTGGAGGTTACATCACCCTGGTGTTCCCTGGAGATCTAGTCCCCTTAAAGGCAATCCAGCTATTTCAGGGGGTTGATGCACTTAGATCTCTAAGGATGGAAACCTGGGCCAGCCAAAGGCTACCATGAAGGGAGCGCCTGCCTGAGAAAGAAACTCATAAAATGGAAAGCATAATGTGAGACAAGAGACAAAAAGAACACAGTCTGATGACACTGGCTTCTGGATCCAGCCATTCCTGAAGACCTTGTTTATGTCTAGGCTTTTTTCCCCCAGTACCTAAACCAGCAACTTCCCTTTTATCTTCTGAAGCCAGTATGTGGAAGGTCTCTGCATCAGAAAAAGCCCTGAGGAATGCAGTCTTGGAGGTGCCTAAGCCAGATACTCTTCTTTCACCAGCAACCCCCACTCTTTTTTTTTTGTCCAGATTCTGGGGGATTTCCAAAGGAAGTGAAACTGGGTAAGTAAGGACTGTTCCCTCTGTCTAGATGCCTCGGTCTCCCAAACCATACATCTGCTCTTGGGATTAAGTTTACATATAAGCAGAGGCTGTTCTGGCCCTGGTGCAAATCTTGATTTCATAGTCTGTCTCTCCACTCACTGTCACTGGAAACCGAATCGCATGCTGCTTGGAAGGGGTTGTGAACAGCAATCACCTCAGTGTGGATGAACTGGGTGGTGGGTATGGCTACCCTGACAGAGGAAATGGGTCCTGGATTAAAGCCCTGGCTTCTCATGAGGACCAACTGTGAAGTGGCCTCACTAAGTAAGGTGGGTGCAGAAGTCTAACCAAAAACCACACTGTTTTGATTCTTCCTCTAATTCCAAATCCATCACAGAAAACAACTGCATCTCGTGGAGCATTTGTGTATGCCTGTGCGTGTGTCTTCATGTGTGTGTGTGTATATATATATATACACAAACATATAATATATGTGTATATATACTATATATAACATATATATGAGTGTTATATATAACATGTACACATATTAGTAACATTATATAAATAATAATTGCTGATATTTATTGCCTGCTCACCATGTGCCTGGCCCTGTGCTAGCAGTTTACAGGCATTCTCTCATTTAATCTTAAAACCACCCTATGAGGGAAGCCCAAATGTTCTCCTAATTTTGCAGATGAGAAACAGCAGCTCAGAGACCTCACTCAACCCGAGGTCTCCTAGCCAGTAGGGGGCAGAGCTGGGAGCTGAAAACAGGGCTTGTTTAGCTTCCAAGTCTGAGCCCAAGTTAGCCCACAGCCTGTTTTGTAAATAAAGCTTTATTGGGACACAGCCCTACCCCTTTGGTTACATAGGCTGATTCATATCAATGTATGACAAAACCTACTGGAGAAAAAATAATAACTAAAAAAAAAAAAAAAAAAGAGTTAGTAGTTGAGACTGTTGACTTGCAAAGCTGGAAATATTTGCTCTCTGGTCACAGGAAAAATTGCTGAGCCCTGGCCTAAATACTCTCAGTGTCTCCTGGGGTTTCCAGAAAGTGCTGAGGCCAAATGCAGCATGGAAGGCTTGGGGAAACAGAAAATAATGACCCTGGCTGGAAGCAGGCTGAGTCGTGCCAATTAGCACCTAAGGACCTAAGATCCCAGTTCTGTCATGATGGGATCAGCAGCGGGGTTCATCCAGAAGAGGCAGGCCAGCCCCTGCCCCAGACAGGACACTTCTGCCATCTACCCCTACGATTTGTAATGAATCCCTAAGAGACAAGCACTTTGGGGGTTTTTTCTTGGGGGGCAGGGTTAGTCGTCCTTCTCTCCAGCCCCCAATCCACCAAATTCAGATCACCTCTATCAAGGAATGCAGCACAGAGTGGCTGGAAGAGTCAGGCTGGGAAGGTGGGTAACTGGAGACAGCAGGGTGAAGACAGAAAGAAAGAGGAGAAGAGAGAGGGGGAACGTCAGCAAGGGCTAGGGCTGGGAGGGGGACTGAAAGTGTGAAGGTGACACCACGGGAGAAAAGAGGAGGGTGACAGTGTTCCCAGGGAAAACCAACAGAAAAAGAGGCTGACCAATCCAGAGAGACAGACAGACACTGAGACAGACAGGATGGAGAAAGAGAGGGAGGGGAGAAAACAGAGAAGGGAGGAGTTGGGGGCAAAGATAAAGGATGCTGGCACTGTGTCCACCATGCCTGCCTGGGGATGCCCTGACTTTCAGCCGAGGGGAGAATCGCTTTAACAGGGGCCTCAGACAGAGCAGCGCGGAGCACAGTGAGACACTTACCACTCGTGTCCTGGCTGAGAAGAATGTGCCTGGAATGAAACACAGGTACCCAGATCCTGCCTGGGTGCTGGTGGGCTGGGGGATTCGAGCAAGGGTGTGCACCCACGACCAGTAAGGCCAGCAGGGGTGGGGCGGGGACAGGTCCACCTGAGGCCCAGGAGACAACCTGGTCTTTGGAGAAGGGCAACTCTCCCCGTTGAGAAGGAGTGTGTGCACGGTCAGTTACTAGGTCGTGTCAGAGTCTTCACGACCCCAGGGACTGTGGCCTGTCAGGCTCCTCTGCCCATGGGATTTTTCAGACAAGAATACCAGGGTGGGTTGCCATTTCCTCTCCCAGGGAATCTTCCTGACCCAGGGATTGAAGCCATGTCTCCTGCATCTCCTGCATTGGCAGGCAGACTCTACCGCTGAACCACGTGGGAAGCCCCACTCAAAAGGAGTAACAGGCAAAATGTTCGGGAGGAAGATCAGAGTTATCAGAGCTACGTCCTAGAACAGGACAGCCTGTGTCATATGAGTGATGGAAAAGGTCATCAGGATGGGGTCCAGGAGCACAGACCTGGGGATGAGAAGAGTGAACTCTATGTCTGTGAAAAGAAAACCTTCTGTTGTTAGAATTAGCAAAGGACATGTCATTAAAGGCAGGTATGGGCACAAGGACCAGAAAAGCCCACAGGACTAACTTGCTCAGTATCACACTTTACTCGTCCGGAATTCAATCAGTAGTGATGGTTCCATTCAGGTGTGGTGTGGGTGGCAGGGGTGGTTTGGACTGATGTCCAGCAGAAACCAGGGAGGATCAAAGCTGACTGAAACCCAAATCCTATATGATAGTATTGATGATCACAGCAAAACATGTAATGCTGTCTAAGCAACAGGCACAGTGCTCAGCTTCCTTTTATTTCAAATCCTAATAACTACTCCAGGAGCAAGGCCTATTAAGTTCCGTCCTGAAGATGGGGAAACTGAGGCTCAGAGATGTTAGGCAATAAATGGCAGAGATGAGATTCAAACCCAGGTTCGTCCAACTCGACATCCCATGTCTGGCTAATACCAAGATGCTATGGCTTCAAATTGCCGGTGGAGCCGAGTCTCCACCTAGAACCACGGGTCAACCTTCCCTGACAGGCTGTGTGCTTCCTGGAGACCCCACCACAGGGGTGTCAGAGGGATAGAAAAGAAACTCCTTGCTAGGGATCACTGAGAAATACAGCCCAAGGGAGACCCTCAGAAATAGGAAAGAGCTTTCTGTACAGTAATGGAGACAAGGCCCCACAAACTTGGATCATGAACTAATTTGGCCAGAGAGATGCTCCTCAAAGCTCTTGAGGACAGGGACCATTGTTGCTCATTTCTACTCTAACAGGCACTGGTTGTCAGCTTCCCCAGCATTCATGTTCCCTTCTTAGGCAAAAAGGTTCCATTCCTAAGCCCCAAAGTAAAAATCACAGCTCAGGATTAAACGAGTAAGTTTCCACTCCATTTCCCTGACTCCACTGATTGGTTCAGAGGTGAGCACGTGATCATGCTGGTTGACCCAGTGAATCTCAGACTTAAACAATCTCAATCCTTTACCATAGACCAGAAGAGGGAAGGGACTGGAACTTCTGAGGCCATACAGTCACCACATGAAAGCCTAAAAGTGAAGCCGCCCTGGAGAGGAGCAGAGCTGAGAGATACAGAGTCCTGACATGAACTGAGCCCCTAGATCTAGCCATGCCTGAAGCTCACACAACCCCTGGACTTTTCACTTACATGTACCAATAAGTGACTTTCACACTTAAAAAAAAAAGGCTCAAGTTTGTTTACTGTTACTTGTAACAAAGCCATATGTCCGTACAACCAGTATCATGAAGCAATAAAGACCTGCTTATTTTCTGATTAACAAAATAGTTTCTGGCAGAATTTTGCTTGGACACTTGTTTCTCTGGTCAGGAAAACCATCCATAAAATACAAAGACTGCATTGAAGTCTAGCAGCTTCAGTTCCTGCCTCAGTGGTGCCCAAACCATCCAGCTCAGCATCTCTGAAGGGCAACAAGCAGAATCTTTTCTACTTTGCCTTCAAGACCCTGGGGAGCTAGAGACTCACAATGCTGGCCACAAAGGGCATGCTCACAAACGGTACTGTCCGTTCAAAATATTTATTTGTGCAGGAGGGGCTGTTGGTGCGACAAAAGCACAATCAGACAGAGGAACAGGATGTCCACGCCGACAGTGTGTACCTGACTGATGATCAGGACTCACTCCAAGAGGCACAAATGACTCCCCCACCCAGTTCCAAGTGCCAACCACTTACCAACCAATTTTTGCTGCCATAGTTCCTGGTGGGAGTAATTATAACAAAAGGTCTAAGGTTGTCCACTGCATGCTGAGCCCAAACTGTTTGTGCTAAGGCAGGAATTACAAAATATATGGGCACATCAGAGAAGGAGTTGATAAAAATCCAATAGTGGCCTTGCATGAAACGTAGATACATACACACACAAACACCACACACACACACACACACACACACACACACACACACACACACACACACACACACACACACACACACACACACACACACATCACCAGCCCTCCATACATACAAAATACATCACCTTTTAATCAAAGACACTGTTTCCTTCCTCTGGGGCACTTTCAGCACAAAACTTTTTGAAGCTTCAGGTTTCCAACCATCTTGGTGTAACAGAGAACCACTAGCTGGGCATCAGGAGACTTGGGTTCAAACCCAGCTCTGTAATCCTGGGCAAGTCCCTTCTGCTCTCTGGTCTCACTTTCTACATCTGTAAAAAAGAGGGCTTGGACTTGGTTATTTTTGAGGCACCTACCTGTTCCGACCTCCATGATTCTAGAACAGAGGTTAAAAATTGGGAAACCCAAGACCAAGTAGGACCCACAAGCCTATGGGACTATTTAAACTGGTTCACACAGAGTTGAAAGATTTTTCACTGGGTGCTTAGATCCTAAAATTTGGAGCTTTCTCATCAACATCATGGTCTCAGACATTTTTTTTGAAAAAGCTAAAGGTCTGGCAGGCCTGGCCCACAGAGAACAGGCCTGCACCAAGTAAAACATGGCGCTGCGTGAGCAGAAGTCCCACCAAAGCTGCACAGCCCAGGTCTAACCACAAGGAAACAGCAGACAAACCTAACTTAGGGACATTCTGGTGTGTGGCTGGTCCCTACTCTTAGGAAATGTCAAAGTCAAAATGACAAGGGCTAAAGAACTGTTCAAGGTCAACATAACAGCTAAATGTAGTATGTGACCTCAGATTGGATCCTGCACCAGGAAAAAAAAAGTTATAAAGGATGCTATTGAGACAAATTGCTGAAATTGGAAGATGATCAGATGAAAGTCTTGACTGAATATCAAGTTTACTAAATCTGGTAACTACCCATGGTTATGTAAGAGAATATGCAACCTAGTCTCAAATGGTCCACAGAAAGGAGAGAAAGAGAGAGAGGGAGGGAGAGAGAGGGAAAGAGAAACTGAGGTTGGGGGGGCGGGGATTGGAGAGAAGAAGCAAATGTAAAGAAATGATAAAAACCAATGACCCTGAGCTGCTGCTGCTGCTGCTAAGTCGCTTCAGTTGTGTCCGACTCTGTGCAACCCCATAGACGGCAGCCCACCAGGCTCCCCCATCCCTGGGATTCTCCAGGCAAGAACACTGGAGTGGGTTGCCATTTCCTTCTCCAATGCATGACAGTGAAAAGCGAAAGTGAAGTCGCTCAGTCATGTCTGACTCTTCGCGATGCCATGGACCTACCAGGCTCCTCCGTCCATGGAATTTTCCAGGCAAGAGTACTGGAGTGGGTCGCTATTGCCTTCTCCAGACTCTGAGCTAAGGGGGTTCAGGAAACCTTTGTATTGTTTTTGCAACTTTACTGTAAGCTTGAAACTATGTCCCAAAAAAGAGAGACAGAGATAACTGAGTGATTCTCAAAGGTTCACGTGCAGAATACCCTGAAGGGCTGGTGAAAATACAGAAGTCTGGATCCTCCTCAGGGGTGCTGATGCAGTGGGTCTGGAAGGAGAAGAGGAAGAATTTGCATTTCTCACAAGCTTTGGGATGATGCTGGTCTGAGACATGCTTTGAGAACAGCAAAGCGGTTATAACCTAGCTTAAATTGTGTGAGTCCAGCAGCAGCAGCAGACATGGAAAGCATTTTTTAAAAGCAGGACTGGGACAGGGATGATGTGAGGGACAGAAGTCTTCATTATGAACCTTTCTGTACCATTTCACTTGTTCCCACGTGCACATATTTGAAAGCCTATAAAGCACCTACAGAAGCACCTGCCTGGCAAGTGGCAGATGGTCAGTAAGTGTTAGCAACCTGCTGGGACCTCAGTTTCTAAAATACTGCAAAGATGCCAGGTGGCATGGGACATGGGCGGTTCCTGGGTCTCCTGTGTGGGGGGGTGGGGAGCAGGACTTCCGCTCACTCACTCTAGGGGAGAAAAGTCCTTTGGGTCACTAGTATGGGATATATGTCTTCCCCTCAGATATGCCACCACTGAGCTAGGTCAGACTCAAATTTCTCAAAATTTCTCTAGATTCTGAGATAAGAATGTGGTTCAGGCAGTCATTTTTTGTCAAGGCACGCACTCGTCTTCCCCCTCTTCCAGGGGGTGGCGGTAATGAACCTTGGCCTCAAGCCTCATTAAACCCCATTATACAATCACCTCCATCCCGAGTCTCTTGATAACCCTTCCAGTGGCTGGTTTCTTGGGAGTCCGCGAAGCTCGGCTTCATCAGTCTTTATTGCTACCTGCAGCTGCCTCCCTAACAAACCGGGCTTCTGACTCATCCCCCCAAGGCACACGAGGCCAGGCCCTCAGCTGAGGGTCAGCTGCCTGTCGCTGTGTCTCCAGAACAAAGAGCAGGAGCTGCTTGGAGAGAAGAGGGCACAGTGAGACGGGGCAAGAAGAGGAGGGCACGCTATCCTTCAAACACCTGGTGAAAGACAGTATTTCATAAAACCGGGGTCTCACATCCAATTGCAGCTAGTATTCAGGGCCAAGATGGGGATGTCCAGGTATCATCAGTCACTTGTTCGTTCTGGCAGCTGCTACCCTGAAGTACCCACCCACCCATCCAGACGGCTAATAAACACTCCAAAAACTGCAGGTGGCAAAAGAAGTCCCCGTCACCCCTCATCTTCTACCAAAGATGTTCAGGATGCCATCTTTTGGGTGTGTTCTGCAGCTGCCTGCCCCCTGCCCACAGGGATGGCCACTACCTGGGACAATGGATCCCCTGAATATAAACACTGGAGTCTGGTGGGATAACAGTCTGCTGGCCAGCATGGGTGTGATTGTTGAGCAAGCACTGTGCTCTGGGGGAACAAGAGGCATCCTTGGAGCAAGACTGGCCCCCACCACACAGTCTCCCAACTAGGCAAGGGCGCCAGAGAGAAACCTCGAACAAGGTAAGCTCCCTACTTGCTGAACAAAGATGTTTCAGTGGAAAAGGTGTTGCCATTTCACATGCCAGTGTTGCAGATTTGGTGGATTCTGAATGAGAGCAAACTCCATCCCCTTCCTGGCCTGTGACCTTGGGGCGGTGACTTAAATCTCTCAGCCCCAGCTTCTTCATCTGTAAAATGGGCATCCTAATAGGAAGCCTGGCGTGCTGTAGTCCACGGGGTTGCAAAGAGTCAGACGTGACTGAGCGACTGAATTGAACTGAACTGAAGAGTACCTACCCGATGGAGGACTATGAAGCTTAAACAAAACAACAGAAGTAAATTGCTTTGCCTGAATTGATGAAGCTTGGGACACTGTCAACATGCAATAAATGCCGACTGCTATTATTATCGTCATTTTCCTCATTGTTACAAGCTATTCCATCACATAATGTACAGCAAGAGCTCCCCAAACGACCCTTCACTGAGACTTGGTGCTTTAAGTTCTGGCCCCCATGCTAGGAAATTCACACGATTTCCTCATTTTACCCTCACTACCATCTTTGCTGGGTAGAAATAGACTCACGGGGTTCAGTGATGTGCCCAATGATATGTCAGCCACCACTTGGTCGCTATAATCCCCCAAATTACTTCCACCATCCAGTATTGAATGGTGAATAATTACTGTTTCCATGTAGGCAGCAATTTTTTTTTTTTAATTCGGAAGAAGCTCCTTTATAGGGATCACAGAGGCTACCTGAACTGAGTCAGTTGGGGGTCAGAGATGCCCTCCAAGGTGCCACAGACACACAGCTTCTTGGTCCAAAACGGGTCCATGGGTGGAAGGCATCCAATGAGACAATGCAGGGGCAATGTGGTATGCACGAACACAGCATGGAGTAAATAAATACAGCAAGGATGGAGAGATAAGTGGTGGTTCTCTACTTCTCTGAGAAGCAGGTTCACTCCTGGGTCAGCATCCTCCATGTTGAGCAGCAGAGTCTGATATCTGGTGTTTTGTCCACGGCTAATCTTAGAGACGGATTCCTCAGGAGCCAGGACTCCTTCTACTCTCCTCCCTTCCCCTGCCCATCACCCCCAGACCAGGGAAGCAGGGCGAGCCCCAAGAGGTTAAGTCCTTCTTGCAGCTCATTCGAGGTGGCTGGGCATCCCGGGTCCAAGACCCGGCCACTCTGCAGCCAGAATCTTCCTAAGGCTGACTTCCAGCGTTACCATCAGGGATAACAAGACGCAGGCTCACCGCCCTTCACAGCTCAGCCACAGACAGAGCTGACAGTGACAAACGGGAGGACGGACTCAGCCTGGCAGGGACACCGCCTCAGAGGTTCCCTCAGCCGGGTCAGGGGAGGAAGGCTGGCACTGGGGCCCAGAGGCCGGAAGTTCTCCTCTGGAACTCAGAGTGGTGTGAGAACGGACTGTCAATGGTAAGGGGGAGACAGTGCCTGCAGCTGTGTGCTCCCCACAGCCCTGACCCAGAGATTCCCAAACCGGCATTCTGAGTGAGTCAAAATATCTGCGTAGGAAAAGCCGCTCACATACTCCCTGGGTTAGCCTTAGAGTTCCTAAGCTTTGGAATGGACCTGCATGGAGTCTTTTATTGTACAGTTGGGGAAACTGAGACCCAGAGAGAGAAAGGAAGGCGGGATGCAGGTTTGTGTTTGGATTCAATACCTATAATGTCGTCCAGATCACTCACCTTTCAGAGCATGAGTTTCCTGATCTGTAACATGGGAATAATGATATCCGGCCCCAAAGAGTGCAACGCATCTGAACTGTGGCAATGCCACTGAGATGCCCAGCAAGGACAAAGGTCACATGGTCACTGGTGACAACACTAAGACCCAGCGGAGAGCTTCTCATTTCCTGATCTGGAACCTCTTCCACCAGGCTGCCTCTGCTTCTATTATTTATTAGGATCATCGAAAAGAGGACTGGTCCATGGGAGTCCAGCTAATACTTGGGTTACACACTTGTTCTCTCCCTGAGACTCAAATGCTAGCTTTCTCCTTCCTGGGAGATCAGGGAGGGGCCTCTCTGCATACAAGGACCAGGACTGTCCTGAGAGAAAATTGTGCTTCTAGGGCCTCATAGTATCGGGAGCTGATTTTAATTCAGGATGACTCTGATCCTGCCCACAGGCAGGCAGGGAAGCGTCGCCTCTCAGATGGAGACGGGGCAGGCAGAAAATGGGGAACTACAGTGAATCCTTGCAAAACCCTGGGACAGCAGCAGGGGTCTGAACGTGCACGTCTGACGGCTGGGTTTTTTTTTGTTTTTTTTTTTTTTTTTAATTAGGTAAGATGGAGATATTTCTCCTCTGGCCAGAATTAAAGTTCAGGGCTATGGTCCAACCCTCTGAGGCAGCCATGCTGACATTCTCTCATACGATGGTGATGCCTGAAGACAGATGGCTGCCAGAGGCAGTGCCCAGCGTCAGGCCAAGGTAAATTCCAGGCACTCTTAGGGCCAAAAGGGAGTTGGGTTGGGGGTGGGGGGGTGAACTGAAAGGCATTTAGCCACAGCCTCAAAATTAATCATGGAGCCAGAGGATGGAAATGACTCTAGGAGAAGGAGACAATAAACACCAGAATAGCGACTGCCATTATGAGGCGCTTACTGTGTGCCAAGTACTGTGTAGGCAACTTGACAAATATGAGCTCATCCAGTCCTCACAAACATCTGTGATGTGAAGCTATTGTTACTCCCATTTCACAGATTAAGGAAGCTGAGGCTCAAAGAGGCTCTTAACTTGCTGGAGGTCAGCACACTGCTCAGAAATAACAGAGCTGGGGCTGGAACCCAGGCAGCCCCCTCCAGAGCCATGATGCCCTGCCCCAATCGGCTGCCAATACTCACTGCAAATGTCATCACCCCTTTCCCTTGACCAGGCTCACCTCAGGCCCAGCCACCATCATGGAGTGTCTCTAATCCCTCTGACAGTGATTTCTCTTGACAAATTGATAAACTGGCTTTCTGGCGTCAACGTGTGTTGTGAGCACTATTAGTTTGCTTGATTCAGGGCCTGGAGCCTTGGGCACTGAGATAAGCCAGGCTCTGGAGCCTCTCCTGATACCCAAACAAGTCTCTTCTGGTACCACACCCTCCACTGAGTCCTGCAGTGGACTCAGGAGACACATGTGTGGACTGTAAACTGAGTTCACGGTTCTGCTCTGGGCCAACCATCCAGCTGGGGTAAGGCAGAGCTTCTGAACCTGACAGTCCTGACTTCAAACATTTGTGTTGGACATTCCATCTGCAGTTTTCCAGGGAGAGAACTAACAGATTGTATCCAATCCTTAACAGGCCCATGGGATCCCTAAAAAGAATTTTAAAAACCTTTATGAAAAGATAAAGAGCAGAATCCCACAGTTAGAGAAAGATTTCCTGCTGGGTATCTGAGGAACTTGGTTACAAAATCAGGCCTGATGGTTGAACTGGTATACTCTGGAGTTAGAAGGAATCCTATTCAAATCCTGACTCAACTACTCCATAGCTGTGTGACTTTAGGTGATTCTTTGATGTCTCTGGGCCTCAATTTCCTCATCTATACAATGGGAATAATCCATGTGTACCACTGATTGTTGCAAGAACTAAATGACATCACACATGTGTCTGATGCACACACTAGTGCTCAGTGAGCATCATTCATCACTTATCAGAGTAGCAACACGTGGACAGTCTGGCTGTATTAAGGGCAGGGGGTTATTTCCCTCACATTCTAGCACCTCCTCCTCCTCCCAAGTTCCCAAGCAATAAAGTTGTTGTCTTGGCTGGAGGACTGGTTGGGCTTTTTTTAGGGGCTCCCCTCTGACCACATCTGCGCCTGCTCAGCAAAACGGGCCTCTGGGCAGAGAAGATTAAACACCTTTTGAGACTTCATCCTTGATCACCACAAAGTTCAATTTCCACCCCTAGGAATAACCACTTTGCCGCAAAACTCATGACAGCAGAATGTAAGCCACCCCGGGCCCTGCTCAGCCCAGTGTGAACCAAAATCCATCATGGAGATGTAAAGGTTACACGCATCGACCGGCGTGGGGGAGAAAATTACAAAATTGAATCAGAGACGCCTTAGCCCATGGCGTCCAGGGAAAATCCTGTGACCGCGCAGCAGAGAAGCAGAGGAGAGAAAAGCCTGCTGTTTCCTTGAATGTCCTGCAAGCTTGCTTCTCGGTGCCATCCCTACACACTGCAGGCACACGGGACCAGTGACAACAGCCTCCCAACTGCGGTGTTCTCACGGCAGGAAAAGCAGAGGGCGCGCCCCGGGCGCGGAGTGCAGCTGCTGCAACCGCCCGCTGTGCGGGTGCGGAGGACTTACTTGCAGAGAAATTGACCTCGGAGTGGACGGGAGGGGTGGAAGGCAGGAAGGGCGCATGTCCCACGAAGAAGGAGCGGAGGGAGCGCTCGGACAGCAGCGGAGAGCGCTGCTGGGAGGGGATGTTCTCACAGCTGCCCACGCTGCTGTGGATCTTGAGGTTCAAGGGCTTGCTTTTCTTCTTGGCTCTGAAAAGGAGACAGAAAGAGAAGAGGAAAAATGTATCCCTACGCACACACAAAGACAGCCGGGGGCCCTATCTCCTTAGCATAGCACTCGGCACCCACTCCCCAGCTCCACCTGGCCTTGCCACCCTCTCCGCTTTCCCTCTCTAGGCTCCCCGCACTATATTCTGTGTTGTTCCTCACCTCCAGCCCTTGGCTTATACTGTTCCCATTGCCTGGAAGACCCTCTCCTTCTTTGCCAGTTTAACCCCCACATGTCGTTTATAACTGTGGCTCTCATATCCTCTCCTCCAGGAAGACTTCTCTGACACCACAGTCCATCCCAACCAGGGTCGAGTGTTCTTCCTCCAGGAAGCCTTCCCTGATAATCCCCATTTCCTCCTAGTTTGGGTTGGTGCTCCTCCTCCATCCTTCGAAAGTATTCTCTATGTATCTCTGTGTCTGCACTTTCCTGTCTTTTCCAAATTTATTCCTGTAGGCTTTGTCTGGCTTCCCAGGTGGCACGGTGCTAAAGAATTCGCCTGCCAACCTAAGAGACACAGGTTCAATCCCTGGGTGGGGAATATTCCCTGGAGTAGGAAATGGCAACCATTCCAGCCTTCTTGCCTGGGAAACTCCATGAACAGAGGAGGCTGGTGGGCTACGGTTCATGGGTCACAAAGAGTTGGACACAACTGAGCTTGCACATGCATACACATGCACACACACACTCTCTCCCACGTGGACTAAGGATCTTTGAGGGCAATGATTTTGTACTGTTTTCGTTTTTCTGTCTTTGGCAACCAGCACCAAGCCTGACACACAGTTGGTGCTCACGAAATGCTTGTCAAATGATCGCTCTGGATGGACGCGTAGCATACGACGTTTGAATTCTCCTGACTGTGCGCTCTTCGGAAGGTTGGACCCAGTCATTTCTGTTGTTGGAACTCTCGGCCCCTAGCTCAGCCTCAGCTGAACAGAAGGTCCCTTTTGGGCTGGTTTTGAAATGTTTCTGACCTTCCCCAGGAGCTTATGTGATCAGCTGAAGAGAGTTTGGTTTAAAACTGCACCCCAAATTACCCTCACTTCTCTCCCCCTCACCTCCCCCCACCCCAGGGCCCTGTTCAGGTGTGGCCAGGAGTTGGGTGCCCTCCTGTGGTCAAAGCAAACCCGCCTTGCAGATTTTCACAGCTCTGAACCGAGGGCGGGAGAGTGTGTTAATTTTCAGAGTGGAGGCCTCCCACACAGGCAGCCTAAAAGTCACTCTCTCCAGGAGGTCTGCTGCTCCTCAGCTTTAAGGAGTTCTAGCGGTGCCTGTGGAGTCGCCCCCTTGCAGCGCCTGCGCGCCTGTGGAGTCGCCCCCTTGCAGCGCCTGCGCTGGCAGCCTTGCTTATTATCCCTCCAGGGGTCGGCAGCAAGGCCGCTTGTTAGAATGGCAGGCAGCGTTGGCTGGCTCACCCTGCCCGTGGTTGGGGACGAGAGGCGGGTAGGGCGCGGCATTTCATTCCACATGAGCGTCCAGCCCTGGAGGTTCAAAAGAGGCGTCTGCACAGAGGGAGTGGAATGTAGGAGTTAAATTCACACAGGCTTTGGGGTCGGGGGGAGGACTGGAGCTCAGGTCCTGATTGTGACCTCAGGAAAGTGATCCCGCCTTTCTGTGCCTCAGTTTCCTCACCTGGACAATGGGGGCAAATCATAGCACCTACCTAAGGAGGAAATCGTGATACTAATACTTCTATGAGATCACGTGCATGACACGGGGCTCAGCACAGAATGAGGGTTCAGGTTACCTGCTATTAATGCAACTACGACCAGGTTAAGCTGGATGTCGGTGCAGACTCAAAGCCGGCACTCCACAGTGGCAGAGCCGGGCCTACAGATTCCCACCAAGTCCATGTGCCCCAACTCAGGCTGGGAACAGACATCCTCCACCTGGTGAGAATTCTAGAGGACTGTGGCCCAGGTTTGATCTGTGAGTCGGGGGACTGTTTATTAACATCTTCCCAGTTACTTCTCAACTGTGGGCTCCTGGAGGGCGGAGATGCACCTTATTTCTTTTGCCAGCCTCGGCCACCTCCGCCTGGGTCTGGCAGACAGCTCTGCACTCAGAAGGCTCCTGATGAATGCCCATTTGCCAACCTGACTCTCAGAGCCTCATCACAAAGGTTGCCGAGGGAAATCCCAAACTGATGGTTGGGCTTTGCACCATTTCCTCTCTCCAAAGTCTGCTGCCGGCTCACATGGGCCCTCAGCTGCGTCAGGGGTGGGGTTGTGTCCCCTTGAAATCGAAAGCCTTCAATGGCCAAATCCCTCAGCATCTCATTAACGGGGTCTGGAGCATCTGGCCCTGTTGACTGGGAGGAAATGACAGGGCTAGGACAGACAAGCTCCCTGTGGGCATGGCAGGAGGACAGGCGAAAACACACATTCTCACACACTACCCTGGGTGGCAGGGGGCTAATCCAGGAGCTATTTCCCCAAACAGGAAAAAATGCCCGCTGGTCTAACCCGGGGCTGTGTGAGCTGTTCCTCCTTCTCAAACTGGGCCATTTAAATTTTTTGCAGCCGGCCTCGTCTAATTAGCTAAAGGGTACCCTCCAGGAAAGACCCTTTTCAAAAAGCAAAGAATAACACCAGTTCATGGATAAGAAGGGGTGAAAGTTGGGGTGGGGGGTACTTAGGGACACTGGACTAAGCTGCTCAGAGGAAGGGGAAGGTTTGGAAAAGCCTAAGGCTGGGAGAGTGTTTATTGAGAATCCACTCTGTTCCTCAGCCGTAGGCAACAATCCTCATTTCTGGCTTAAGCATGTCTGGAGCAGGGCAAGAATCAATGGGGGCCTTGGCAAAAACAGGGGCACCAATGAGTCAGTCAAACAGCGTAAGCTGCATTTCCCCGGGTGTGGAGGAACAGGCAATACTTTCAGATGAGACACGGAATCGTGTTTGTATTTTAATAGTTAAAATTTGAAATATTGATTTTGCACACCAAATCTATAATTTCATGCAGTTAATTTCCAGTATACAGACTGATGTAAAATATACTAAGAAGAAGTAAAAGAAGAGGAAGGGAAAGAAGAAAAAGGAAAATAAAGAGAAAAAGAGGAAGAAGCAGATGAGGAAGAAGAAAGGAGCTGGAGGAAGAGACATTGGTTTAAAAGAAAAAATGTCAAGTAAATTCTAGTATAGGTCTCACCAGAGTGGTTAATGGAGTTGACAGCACCAAATGTCAATACAGAGCAACCAGAATTCTCATAAAATCCTGGTGAGACTGTGAATTGGTACAACCATCTAGGAAAACAATTTGACAGTAACTCCGGGAGTTGGTGATGGACAGGGAGGCCTGGCATGCTGCGATTCATGGGGTCGCAAAGAGTCGGACACGACTGAGTGACTAACTGAACTGAAACTGAACAAGTACTTTGATCCAATAATTTCACTTCAGGGTATTATGTCCTTAACCAAAATGACTGCCCGTGTCCACAGAGTGACCTGTGTAAGAATGTTCATGCCAACATTGTTCATGTGGGCAAACACTGGGGACACTCTCAATGTCCATCAATAATAGAATGGATAAATACATCTTAGTATACTCATATATTTGACTGTAACTGCATGACAATGAAAAAGAGGAAACTACTGCTATACTACATTATGGCTGAGTCTCAAAGATACAGTGTTAGGCCAAAGAAGCCAGCCACAGAAGAGCATAGGCTGTCTGAGTCCCTCATGATTCCATTTACATCAAGTTCAAAAACAGGCAAGACTGATCCATAGTGAGAGAGGCCAGAAGAGTGATTTCTTGGGGGGAGGTTATTGACTAGAAATGGAACCAATAATCCTTCTCAGTGCTGGATGTGTCCTCTGTACTGATTAGGTGGTACTGATAAATAAAATTCGTCAAACTGTACACAAAAATGGTGCATTTTACTTCTGAGTGGAAGTTATGCCTTGCAAAAAAGTCTTTTAAACAACAGCAAAAAAAGACAACCCAATTAAAAAGTGAAAGATTAAAAGGTTTGAATGGACATTTCTCCAAAGAAGGTACACAAATGACTGACAAGTACATGAAAAGATGTCCAGCATTATTTAGTCATTAGGGAAATGCAAATCAAAGTCACAGTGAGATGCCACTTCACACCCACTAAGATGGCCGTGATCAAGAAATCATAAAACAGTAAGTGTTGGTGAGGATGTGGAGAAACTGAAACCTGTGTCCACTGCTGGTGGGAATGTAAAAAATGGTGCAGCCACAGTGGAAGACAGTTTGATGATTCCTCAACAAGTAAACATAGAATTACTATCTGACCCAGCAATTCTACTCCTAGATATATACCCAACAGAACTGAGAACAGGCGTTCACACAAAAACTACACAATGTTTATGGCCGCATCATTCACAATAGTCAAGAGGTGGAAACAACTCACATGTCCATCGACAGGTGAATGGATAAACCAATTGTGGTCTATCCAGACAATGGGCTATTACTCAGTATTATGAAATACTGGCTCATGCTACAATGTAGATGAACCTCAAAAACTTGAGCTAAGTGGAAAAAACACATGCAAAGGCCACACACATATGATGATTCCATGTATATGAAATATTCTAAATAGGAAAACCTATAGAGACAGATCAGATTAGTGGTTGCCTGGGGCTGAGGTCAGAAGGGTAAATGGGAAATGACTGTTTAATGGGTCTGGGGGTTTCTATTTGAGCTGATGGGAAATTCTAGAACTGGATAGTGGTGATAGTTGCACAAGATTGAGAATATACCTAATGCCATTGAATTGTACACTTTAAAATGGTATATTTTGTAGGATGGATAAACAACAAGGTCCTACTGTATAGCACAGGGAACTGTATTCAATATCCTGTGGTTTTCTGTGGATAAGGACAGCAGACAACACAGTGATGTACTTCCCAAGGCCTGGAAGTCAAGCAGCCTGGATGGAGGTCCTGCTCCCCTCGTGTTAGCTTTGTGGTCATGGGCTAGTTGCTTCCTTGTTCTGAGGCTTTCTGCTTGTTTTTCAAAGAGGGCTATCATCCAAGTGTGCAAATTACCACAGGAGATTAGAGGGATCCGAAAGGTGTGAGGCCTGGCACCATCCTCTTGGTATGAATCTGTGTTGTTTCCCATCAATTTCCTGCTTCCTGAAGGCACGTGACCTCAGCTCTGTTTTCCTGTTTCCTCTTACTGCCAGTGAGCACTGCCTCAGCTTCTCTGCGCCTTCACTCTCCTAGGACCCTCTCACGTCTTCTCCCTGCACATCCTTAAAGGCTGAACTCGAGGATGAGCGGCTCTGATCCCTCCAGAACCATCTGACGCTGGGTTGCCATAGAGCCCAGCATGTGCGTGCGTCGTGCCTGAGTGCTCACTGCATTCCAGACACCAACCCTACACAGGCAGTAATTCCCGCGGTCCTCCCCACCGCCCTGTGGGGCGTGTGCCACAGTCATTCCTGTTTTACAGATGGGGAAATTGAAGCTCAGAGATGATGTGGCACTTGGCTGTAAATGCGGCACAGGTCACCCAGGCACACTCTGAGTGTAAGGTACTGTGTTGGCCACCACAGGACACAAAAAGGAAATGTGAGCCGAGCTTGCTCTCAGCAGCCCCGCCTTGCATACCACTTCCACACCAGTATAGACCTGGCCAGAAAGCAGGAGTCTGTCCCACACCTGCTTTATGGCTGTGGGTATCCCACCAAAGCAGAGCAGGAATCTCAAATTCAGGTGTAACCCACCAGAAATCGTCTTTCACTGGAAGTAGGTCATCCCAGCCACCTCCCACCCTGGCTGGGCGTGCAAAAGGTAAGAAATCCTGAGTTATGCCTGGGGCATTTTTCTCCTCTTGTTCTCTGGGAAGCTGCCTACTGGTTTGAGCTGGGTAGATCCAGCCAGATTCTTCTAGTCCTGGGACTGACAAACTATGGACCAACTCTGGACCAAATCCGCCTCCTAGCCGGTTCTTGTAAATAAAGTTTTATCAGCCATGCCTATTCATAACACATTGTCTGTGAATTCTTTAGCTTGACAACGGGGCAGTTAAGTTGCAGCACACACAGTATGGCCCACAAAGGGGAAAGGCATGATTTCCTCTCTTGCCTTTTACCGAAAAAGTTTTCCAATCCCTGTTCTAGGCTCCCTGCCCATAGATGTTAATCATGAGTAAATCCTAAAAAGAACCAGAGCCGGCTTGGGATTTATTTTCCCTCAAGTGACAGCATCTCTTGACCTTTTGCAGCTAAATAATAAACACTCCGCCTTCCCATTCCCTTCTCTCCTTGCAGCTCAGCCACGATGGCCTGACTCACCCAGGGTCAGGCATCGGCCACATCCCTGAGTGTAAGTATAAACCCCTTTGCCTAAATCTATGCTGTCCTATACAGTAACGATAGCCACATGTGGCTATTAAAATTTAAAAATTCAGTAAGATAAAATGTACAATTCTGTTCATCAGTCTCAAGTTGCCACAATTCGAATGCCCCGCAGTCACCTGCGGCTAGCGGCTGCCTTTGGACACAGCACTTCCAGCATCACGGAAACTTCTTTTGGGCTTTGCTGCTCTAAGGCACCCTGTCCCCAGCACACAGGGTGAGGTGATCACTGTTCTGCTATTAGAGCATCGGCTTCATCCCACCCCCTCTCTTCTCTCTGATTTTCCCCCTCCCTCTCCTAATAGTAAAATTAACTTTGCTTCACAAAAGGCTGGAGACAGCAGAAATATGTATCACAGGGGGCTGATCCATTAAATGGTACGAAATGGTAAGTCCATTTGATGGAACTGTGTAGGTGTTTGAAAGAATCTGGATAGTGAGAATACCAATTATTACAAAGTGAAGGAAGGAAGAGGAAAAAACAGAGTATATAGTATGATCTCATTTGTGTCATTAAAAGATATATTAGTGAAAAGCATGAACCCAATAAATATTCTTAGGACAAGGAGGTGCTAGACTCTAGCAATGAAGGAGGCAGAAACAAGAGCCATGCTTTCCCTGGGTGGGTATCCTGGTAGGGGAGACAGACAAATACATGAAATGATAAGGAAATACTGGTTAATAATAAGAGCGACAGGGAGAATGAAAATCAGGTGATGTGGTTGCTCGGTGGCAGCGTCTATCTGGGGACACAGCCTTTAGGCCGAGACCTGCGTGTCAAGGACTTGCAGAGACCTGAAGGGAGAAGGGACCAGGCCTTGAGGAAAGGTCCAGGCCAGGGCAGGTCAACTCACAGCCAGACAGGAGAAGAGAGGCAAGGGGGGACACTCAAAGGAGACTGTGAAAGTGATGGGAACCTGTTTGAGAGGTTTAAGAAGGAAGATGATGAAATCTGATTCTGTTCTTAAGAGATCACTCTCCCCGGTATGTAGAAAGTTGACCATGATGGAGGCGAGAATGGGATGAGGGAATCTGGACTGGAGACTGCAGAAGGCACCCAGGCAAAGATGAGTGTGCCGTGGACCAAGGTCTGGGTCATGGAGGAAGAGGGAGAGGAGGTATTTGGGACTCAGCTCTCCCAGGACGTGCTGGCCAATTCAGTGTGAGGAGCGAAAGAGGAAGAGACGTGAGATGTGTGCTAAGCTGATGTGTCATATGGACCCCCAGTCTTAGGTGGACACGCTCATGTCTAAAGTTACATGAGAAGCAACTGGCAAATTGGGATTTCCGGAGTACGTACTTTATTACTCTTAGACTTTTCTTTGCCATTTGAGCTTAGCAACAGGAGTATTCTTTTATATTAATAATAATAATAATAAATCTTTAAATGCATACCATATTATTTGCTCAAATTTCTCCTCTTTATTTTATTAAAATGAAAAAAATCTCTAGAAAACAAGAGGTATGGGCATGGAATAATGTGCTCAATTGTCACTTAATATTTCAATGATGTTTCATTATTATTTCAAGTTTTATACTGAAGATCAAATTTGAGGTGAATTTTGTTTCCCATATGATTGGTACCAGTTAGTAACTGGTGTCTCAGATTTAGTTAACAGATATTAAAATGTGGTTGTTTATATATTCTTAGAAATTTAGCATATATGTTTAATTATATAATATTATGTTTGTATATATTAATTATATACAATATTACATAAATTTTATGGATATATATATTTATCCATGTTTGTACTTTTATCTTTATATGACATATAATTAAACATATACATACATTTTTATATATTATATATGCATGCATGCATGCGTGCTAAATCCTGCTCTACAGCTTAAATGAGACTGTTCATGTCGTGTCCGACTCTGTGTGACCTGATGGACTGTAACCTGCCAGGCTCCTCTGTCCATGGGGATTTCTTCAGGTAAGATTACTGGAGTGGGTTGCCATGCCCTCCACCAGGGAATCTTCCCGACTCAAGAGATCAAACCAGCATCTCTTAAGTCTCCTGCATTGGCAGGCGTGTTCTTTACCACTAGCACACCTGGGAAGTCCATTTTATATATGATATATAATTAAATATATGTAAACTTTTATATAGTACATAATATATAACTAAACAAATATATTACATATAAACATGTCATATATGAATGTATGTATAAATATGCACTTGAAAATGTCTTAAGAACAGATATACTGTATTTTTTTAAGGTTAAACTTTGCTCAGTAACAGATCAGCTCTCAATATCCAATAGATTTCTACCAAGACTTGATTTAGGGAAGAGCAAACAGTCCTCACACACACTTTCTCCTCTCATCCACTAAGATACACTTCAGATCCAAGGTGAGTTGTTGTTTAGCTGCTAAGTCATGTCTGACTCTTTTGTGGCCCCATGGACTGTGGCCCGCCAGGCCCCTCTGTCCATGGGATTTCCCAAGCACAAATAGTACAAGAGACAAAAAAAAAATGATCAGGAGAGGAAAGGAAAGATGTTCCAGTGCAGAGGTCGACAAACTTCCTGTAAACAGCCAGAAAGTAAACATCTTTGGCTTTGCAAGTCCTAAGCTCTCGGTCACGGCTACTCAGCTCTGCCCTTGTAGCACAAGCTCAGTCCCAGATGAATGGATGATGAATGGGCAGGGTGTATTCCAATAAAATACCCACAAAAGTAGGCGCTGGGCTGGATGTGAGCTGCAGTTTGCCAACCCCTGTCCTAGCAGGGTCTGCACTCACTGAAAGCAGGAAAACTCCTCTGGTTTGTTTCACCCCAACTCTCACTTCCCATCACCTGGCTCATCCCATGAGCTTGCCACCCTTGCTGGCTGGACTTCATTTAATGCCTTTCCTTTCCTCATCCTCACCCCGCCTGTCCAGGGTAGTCTGGGTATTGTCATAACACCTGGACATGCTTTCAAGCTCCAGCCCCATTCTGGAATACACATCAGTTTTTCTAATTATTTGATGAACATGGACCTCTCCCATCCACTTGGAAGCACCAGGAGGGCAGTGATCATGTGTGACTTGTTCTGTGTGGATCCCCAGGGCCCAGTATGGAGTCTGACACATAATAAGAGCTCAATTAATGAAATGAATGTTTGAAGGTCCAAGTGTGCCCACTGTACATCACCTGAATGCTCGGGGGCTCCTCCTGGCAGTGAGTGAGACGGGGGACAGTCCAGTGCACCCACTTTGCCTTGATGCCATAGGTGGGGGGTGCCAGAATGGCACCCACCCTATACATTTATTTCTAGTAGAAGACATTTTCTATATGGAGTGGCTGCGGGGCTAGTTAACCTGCAGGACAGGAAGTGCCCATTATCAGCCACCTGGGGAAGGGAGTGGGGTTTGAATTCCAGTATTCCTGGGACTGCTAATGTCAGCATTAAGACTGGCCTGGCTGAGAGGTAGGGGGTCAGATGCTGTGTTCTGGACACATTATCTCATTGGAGTAGGAACAATCATGACCCCTGTTTTGCAGTGAAGGTAACTGGGTTTCTCCACAGTTAACATACTCAGGTCACAGCTCGATAAAGGCTAGGAGCATGATCACAGATTTCACTGACTTCAAAGCCAATTCCTAATCGCTTTATCAATCCCACCATAAGAGCTGACCACACATATTCCCATCTTACAGCAGTGCCTGTGCAGTTCTGGAGTTGTCCAGGTTGTTGATATGGGGGTTGGCTGGGGACAACCAATCTTACACTTGCAAGCCAGGCATCTTGTGGTTTCAACCAGTACTTGACCTGGACACAGACAACGCTGCTTCTGACCCGTGGAATGACCCAGAGGCCCCTCTCCAGCTCCCTCTCCAGCCTCCCCCACCCCATCTGAGCTCACCCAGACAGCCACCCTCAATTCTGCCTTCCAGGCCTGATCTGTGCCGGCATCCAGGCCCGCTGATTTTCCTGCATCTCTGTGATTAGGAACTAATCTTATATTTTTGTTCCCCAACCCATAAATCAGTTACAGACCGAATATTTACACAGGCCATCATTTCCGACTGAACCAAGGCTCATGACAGCCCTCATTATTAGAAAGGATGACTGATTTTGGACAGAGATTTCACGGGCATGTGGCTGGATGTTTTCTTTTAGGTTTCCCTCCCCCTCCCCTGGCCTAAAGAAAAGACAATTTCCAAGATGAATTGGTACAGAGGTCTGTTCTTGCTGTGTCCCTGGGGACAGTAGGATGTGGACAGGCTTCCATCAGCCCCATAAGTGACAGCTGGTATTGGCTTCTTCCCGCTTCTCTTGGCCTCCCCCTGGGCAGAGAATCATTTAACTAAACATCTCCTAAAATCAGAAACCTTAGAGGAGACTGTGGTGCTGGAGAAAACTTTTGAGAGTCCCTTGGACAGCAAGGCGATCAACCCAATCAATTCTAAAGGAAATCAACCTTGAATAATTCACTGGGAGGACTGATGCTGAAGCTGAAGCTCCAATACTTGGTCACCTGAAGAGCTGACTCATTGGAAAAGACCCTGATGCTGGGAAAGATTGAAGGCAGGAGGAGAAGGGGGGTGACAGAGGATGAGACAGTTGGATAGCATCATCAACTCAATAGACATGAGTATGAGCAAACTCTGGGAGATAGTGAAAGACAGAGAAGACTGGCATGCTGCAGTTCCTGGGGTTGCAAAGAGCTGGATGTGACTGAGCAACTGAACAACAACTAAAGGAGGCAGAGAGAGAAGGAGGCTGGGAAGGGGAAACTCGGCAGCATCACCACCACCATTAGTGACACCCACCTTACGGGGATGGTGTGGCCTGTCCAGGGTGACCCTAAGGAGGTCATGTGCCATGCTGAGAATATCACTGGGTAGGTGAGCAGGAGGCTAGCTGCTGACCTGGCTCTGTCATTACTTAGCAGGACACTGCGGCCTTGGAGGCTGGTTTCCCTTCCTGTCAAAGCAGGGATCTGCCAAGTTGTCTCTGCTCCTTTCCAGTCCAGGTATCTTGGCTCTCACCAGGCACCATCTTGACAGGCACCATCCATTAAACCCTTACAATGAGCCTAGTTTTGTGCTAAGCACTTTATAGGTGTTTGGTTGTTTTCATCTTTAAGATGGGGATCATCATCTCCAGCTGAAGAAACAGAGGATCAGAGAGACTGAGCCACTCGCCCAAGATCACACTGCATGTGAGGAATAGAAGCCAGGACTTGAAATTGGTTCTGTCTGACCTCAGTGCTCTTGGTCCTAAAATATATCGCAGCCTCCCTGAGACCTGAATTTGCTTGGGGCACAGAAGCAAGCTGTCACGTGCATTCTTAATACCCCTATATACCCCAATGAAAGCGCTGACTGAGGGTCAGCATCCTAAGCAAAGGCAGAATTGACAATTGTCTGCCAGGTGGTGGGCCAGCAGAGAGTCTTCTCTCTGCAAAGCTAGAGGTCGGCAGGATATGTTTCTTCAAGGAAACCATGTTTTTTGTGTGTGTGCCACCTATAAAGCTCTTCAGAGAAGCTTCCTTTACCCTGGGAAAAATTAATTGGGAGTGAATCTTTACAGACAAGCCTAAAAAGCATGTATTTCAATCTGGTGGTTTTCCGAGAGCCACATGAAAGGCGTCCATCAGAGCCGGCGAGACAGACAGCAGCCTCTGCCAGCTCTGAGGGCTTGGGCGGGATTCAGACAGCAGCAGGGCCGGCTGGGTACTCGGGCCAGTCACTTAACCCCAGCGGGTGTTCAGCCCCTCCACTCGTAAAATGAGGGCTTAGAGCAGATCATCCTTAAAAGCTCATCCATCCTCACTGTGATCATTCTGTGATGCTGCCCTCTTTCCTCCAGACTTACACCGTGACCTTTGGCGGGTCAGAAACCACAAGGGCTTCGAGCCTTCTTATTTATACCGTGGGATAACCTCTCCAGACCCCTTGTCTACCCCTCACTTCTCTGGGGGCAAATGAGTCAGCATGAGCGTGTAAAACCTCAGCGCTATGATCCCAGCGGTGCGGAATTTCCGATAAGTCGGGACTGTTCTACAGTGACTCCGAGAAGAAGATCTGAAACCCTTTCTCTATGTGAGTTTTTTTTTTAACTTTTATTTATTTATTTTTATTATAAACAACGCTACGATGAACACTGGGGTACACATGTCTCTTTCAGTTCTGGTTTCCTCGGTGTGTATTCCTAGCAGTGGGATTGCTAGGTCATATGGCAGTTCTATTTCCAGTTTTTAAAGGAATCTCCACACTGTTCTCCCTACAGTGTTTTGCTTTGCTTTTCAAACCAAGGCCTTCCACCTGGTTTCAACTTCTGCATCCAACAGTGACTTGTTATGATACAGAATGCACTCATTGGGGATCAAATAACACAGAGGGCGGGCCCACCAGGGATTGTAACTTAATGCACTTGCCCATGTATTTCTCTCTGCTCAGCACATCTCAAGTATTTAAAATTGTTAGCCAATAGCCTGTCTGGCTGCTTTGCAGTGGACATTTGGTTGTGACCACCCACCCACCCCCACTATTTGGGGGAATTCTCTCACCTCTGTGCACAATCTTGCTGGAGGTGTCTGCCAGGAAACAGAATTGCCCACCCCAAGTCACCAGGTGCCGAATCAGACCCATCAGAATCTCTCCAGGGAATGTGAATTTTGAATGGTGTGACACAATGGAAAAAAACATTTTGAAGCTCAGCTGATCTATGGCAGCTCCCCCAAACCCTTTCAAGTCATTCCTGCTACTGAGAGCCTCTAGGATGCCCTGGATCCTGCTCCTTTCCAAGCTTTCCAGTAGATCCTGAGAGTTATCCCAGAATCTCCAAAGTAGGTCCATTCTCTGTGTAAGCCGGCTAGAATTGGCTTCCGTCATTTGCAACCCAAGACCCCTAGTGAACCCTTGAGGGAGCCCATGAAACCTGAGTTTCTTTTTCAAGAATTCTATGGTTCCCTTTTTCATTGTGTTGGGCAGTATAAACTCAACTCCAGTCTCTCAAATCCTCTGGGGTGGGGCCCAGACATCTGCATTTTAATGGGCTTTCCAAAACCACTTCCACACTCCCAAGAACCGCTGCCCTGTCTGCCAGTTCAACACCAATGGTCTATACCATTACCAGCAGGTGTGGCACAGGCTGACACTCTGAAATGAACGACCACTCACCTTGCCAGCATCTGCTCAGGTTCTCCAAGGACCAGACCTCAAGGTCTGAGAGTTTAGGCCAGACCAGGGTGAGAGTATGCCAGAAGAGAGGAAAGCTATCACCGAAAGACACTCCCCAGGACAGCCATGGGGACACAGCTGCAGAAGCCACACTGCCCATCTCTGGTGCAAGCCTGAAAGCTAAGGCTTCACCGCGCTCCCCATCATAAAAGTCCACAATATTTATGTCAAACTGGAGGCATCACAGAGAGAGACTGAGTTAGTGGGTCCCCACTAGAGTACATACAGAGACTAAAGCAGGAAGTGTCTTATTATACATTATAATATACAGAGTGAAGTAAGCCAGAAAGAAAAACACCAATACAGTATACTAACGCATATATATGGAATTTAGAAAGATGGTAACGATAATCCTGTATGCAAGATAGAAAAAGAGACACAGATGTATCGAACAGACTTTTGGACTCTATGGGAGAAGGCGAGGGTGGAATGATCTGAGAGAACAGCATTGAAACATGTATATTATCAAGTGTGAAACAGATCACCAGTCCAGGTTGGATGCATGAGACAAGTGCTCGGGGCTGGTGCACTGGGATGGGGAGAGAGGTGGGAGGGGGGATCAGGATGGGGAACATATGTAAATCCATGGCTGATTCATGTCAATGTATGGCAAAAACCACTACAATATTGTAAAGTAATTAGCCTCCAACTAATAAAAATAATTGGGGGGGGGGAGGAAGTGTCTTAATAAGGGAGTGATTTAATAAAATATAATGCATCCACACTTTAGAATACTATGCAGTCATGAAAAAGGATAAGATAGTTCTATAGCCAGGATCAACTAACTTTGTCTACCAAGGGCTAGGTAGCAAATTCTACAGACTTTGCAGGCCAGGGGGTATCCATCACAGCTCCTCAACTCTGCCAATGAAGCACAAAAGTTGTCCTGGGCAACACATAAACACATGGGTGAGGCTGTGTCCTAATTAAATTTTTTTTTACAAAAACAAACAGTGGGCCAGATTTGACCTGGGGCCCTGGTTTGCCGACTCCTGTTCTCCATGAGCAGATGGGGAAAACTCCACCAGACAGTGATTTATGAAGAAAACTAACTGCCCAGCAACATATCTAGTGTGATTTCATCTCTACAAATATATAAAAATATGTACAGATACATTTGCACAATATTTGAATATATTTACTATATATTCCTATGATGTATTTAAGGTCACAGAAGAAAGGCAGTGGGAGTAACAGAGTTGGAGAAACACCCACATTTGACTATGTATGTGAAAAGTAAGTGAAAATGCTTACCATGAGTGTAATGTGTGTGTAATTTGGAGAGAAGGAGAGATGGAAGGGAAGAAGGAGGAAATTAGGAGAAAGGAGAGAGAGGGAAGAGTGAAGGGAGGAAAGAAGGGAGGAAAAGAAATAAGGCAAAGGAGGAAGAAGGGAGAAAGGGGATGAACAGAAGGAAAACTGTGTTCCAATAAAACTTTATTTACAACACCAGGCAGTGGGCAGAGTTGGTCCATGGACCATGGTCTAATCTAATCTAGAATACTGACTCAGTGAGGGCAGGGACATGGCAGTGTCTAGAGAAGACCCTGGTGCACAGTAGGAGCTCAAGAAATAGCTGTTAGAAGAATGAATAAAACCTGGCCTCTCTCTATGAACCTAGGAAACTCACAAGTCAACTATTACCCTAAGCCCTTGACACGAGCAGATATAAAGGGAACCCGGTTGTGTGTTACTCAGATGTCTTAAACTAATTGCTGCCAGCATATAGGTTAATTAAATGGCAGTGATCTTATTCTCACAATACCACATCAAAGGGGTCTCATTCTGTGGCACTGGGCTGCTTTAGAAAAAGAGAAACAGGACTCTGGCTTCTGTTCCACATCTAGAGACCGGTCCCCCAGTTCCTGCCAGGCACAGAAGCTGGTCTGCGGTCATGCAGGTCCCCAGATCTGCTGGCAGATGTTTCCATCATCTCCACGGAAACCGCATCTCTAAATGCCAGACAGTGTTTTCCAACCACAGGCAAACAGATTCTGATTTGGAGGAAAATCTGCAAATCCCTTCTCAAAAACAGGAACAGGGCTTTAAGGGGGGACCGATATGGGGTGACAACATTGCAAAGGTGACTTTCAAAAGTACTGGGGCTATGTTTTTTGAGGGGGTGGGAGGAGAGATGGGAGGCTTTGCAAGAGGATTTTTAAAGCAGTGAGAAAATTGCTGTGCTTTTGGACACTTTGTTCCGCGGTGCCTGGGAATCAAGGGCAATTGGCGTCTTGACTGGCAGACTGGAGGGAGCAATGTCAAGTATAATCTTTAAGTCTTGGGGAAATGATACAACCTGGAGTCTCACTGCTACAGAGAAAGATAGCTGCAGTGGACACTGAGTCACTGGCCCTCACCTTATGCCACAGGCACCTGGGAAGCTAATAAGTACCAGCCTCCCCTCTTCCTCTTGAATATGCAAACCTGCCTGCCCTTTGGGTTCTGCTGCCTTCAGTGTGACTGCGGCATCAAGATGAATTATGTATCGGAGAGGTTTGGCAGATTGACAGAGACAGACGGCTGCCCACCAAAGGCCGTGCTGAGTGCAAACACAGCCATCAAGATGTTGCAAAAGGCTCCCTCCTGCCCCTGTTCACTTCGGTACAGAATCCCTAAGCTGTCTCCATCACTATCTGCATCATCCATCCCAGATTGCTAGTGGATGCAGAAGCATCCAGGAAGAGAGCATATGTCATGAGCCCAGCCATGAGCTGCAAATTAAATCGAGGAGAGCAGGAATAAAATTCAAGCTAATAAAAAGGGTTACCATTTCTTGGGGGGGCCTCCCCATGCTGGGCACTGGAATAAACATTTCCCCTACATTACTTCCAATCTTTAGAGCTCATGTAGGAAATAGAGGACCATGTCCCCATTTTATAGATGTAGAAACTGAGGCACAGAGAATGGAAGTTGCTTGCCCAAGGGCCCACAAAGGAAGTACTCCACCCAGACCCTGCTGCCTACAAGTCTGCACTCCTTTACCTCTGAAAGGTGCCACTGCTACAGTTGGTGGGGGCTCAAGAGAAGGAGAAATGACAAATGTCGATCCAAAGAGAGTATGGAACAAAAAGACAAACAATCCAATTATTAAATGGACAACTTGAAGAGCTATTTCTCCAAAGAAGATCTACAAATGGTGGTCAACCAAAACATGAAAGGATGCTCAACATTGGTCATTAGTCAAACGCAAGTTAAAACCACAATGAGATACCACTTCACACACCCTAGGGTGGCTAAAATTTTTAAAAAGGAAAATAACAAGTGTTGCCAAGGATGTGAGTATGGAACCTTTGCCCATTGTTACTGGGAATGTAAAATGGCAAAGCTGCCATGGAAAAGTTTGGTGGTTCCTCAGAAAGTTTAAACATGATGTGACCACAGGACCCGGCAACCCTACTCCTAGATTTATCTCCAAATGAATTAGAAATAGAGATAGGTACTCAGGCAAATGTGGGCTTCCCTGGTGGTTTAGTGGTAAAGAATCTGCCTGCCAATGCAGGAGACATGGGTTTGATCCCTGGGTTTGGAAGATCCCTTGGAGAAGGAAATGGCAACTTACTCCACTATTCTTGCCTGGGGAATCCTATGGATAGAGGAGCCTGATGGGCTACAGTCCATGGAGTTGCAAAAGAGTGGGACATGATTTAGTGACTAAACAACAACTCAGACCAATACATGTACATGTATGTTCATAGCAGTATTATTCAAAAGGTGAAAATGACCCAAATGCCCATCAAAGGATGGATGGTTAAACAAGTTGTGGCACATCTATGCTGTGGAATATTATTCACCTGTGAAAAGGAATGGAGATTCACAATACGGATGAACCTGAAAAACATGATGCTAAGTAAAAGAAGCCAGACACCAATGGTCACATATCATATGATTCCACTTATGTAAAATGTTCAGAACAGGCAAACCCATAGAGACAGAAAGCAGAGTAGTGGTTGCCAGGGGCTAAAGGGAGGGGGCACAGGGAGTGACTACTCAATGGGTATGAGCTTTCCTTCTGGCGTGATGACAATATTTAGGAACTAGACACAGATGGTGGCTGTACACAATGGAGTTACCAAAAGCCACTGCATTGTTCACTCACAAGAGTTTGTTTGATGTTTTCTGAATCTTGATGTTGCAAAAGTGACTTTATTTCAATTTTAAAAAATACTTTTTAAAAAAGGGTAGCATCCAAAGAAATGGAGACATCGGGTGGTTGCAAAAGTGGAAACATGGACGTCAGGAGACCTGGAGGTTTTTGTCACCACTGCCTCCATGACGGGTCACATCCATCGGTCTCTCTGGGCCTCAGCTTCCTTGCTTGCTGGATAACACAGTCACAGAAAAGGCTCTTGGAGATGCCCTCACTCAACAAGCACTGACTGAGGGTCTACTATGTGCAGGTACTGGGAATTTGATAGTAAGTTAGAGGCCTGCTTGCCAAAACCTCTGAATTTAGCAGGAACTACATAACCATCTAGCTGCTCCAGAATTGAGTGGGGGTAGGGGTGGGAGGGATTCATTCCAACTCTAGAAATCAGCAAAAGGTTTATGGAAGATGGGGGATTGAGACGGGATCCAATATGAACAATGTTAGTAACTCTCATTTATAGAGCATGTACAATGGTCTGAGCACTGTACCATTTTACACACGTCTTTCAAAACTGAATCTTCATTACAGATCCATGAAGCCAAGAGTGCTGTGCACCCTGAGTGTGAGACGCTGTGAGGCGCCACCCAGATGTGCCTTCAGGAAGAACCCTCTGCCCCGGCTGCCCTCCAGGGACTGGCTCACCCCAGATCATACCTCTTGGGGGCAGCCCTCATCCAATGACCCAAAAACGTAGAAATATAAAGGCCTGGCCATGTGGATCCATTGCAATCAACTCTGGTTGGACATTTTGGCTCCTGAGCTCCCGTGGGGTCTCTGGGCTGAGGCTGTCTCACTTGACCTCCATCACCACTCGACATCCCCCTCTGTCTGTTCCTACATATACCCTCTCCCTTCCATGGGGTGGATCCCCACAGCACTCCATAATAAACATCCACTGTGCTTAGCTCCATCTAAGAGGCTGATTCCTGGGGGAACCCAGCCCTCTACCCCATCTGAGCAGAGGAGACAATTGAGGCTCAGAGAGGTTTTTTCACTTGCCTGACATCACACAGCTGGGAAATGGGAAAGCAAGGACTCAAACCTGGCTTGACATAGCTCCCGAGCTCCTGTTTTATCTACCCTTTGAGATCACCTCCCAGGAGCTTCCGAGGGGGCACTAATGGTAAAGAATCCCCCTGCCAATGCAGGAGACTTAGGTTTGATCCCTGGGTTGGGAAGATCCCCTGGAATAGGAAACGGTGACCCACTCCAGTATTCTTGCCTGGAAAATTCCATGGACAGAGGAGCCTGGTGGGCTATGGTCCATGGGGTGGCAAAGACTTGGACACGACTGAGCATACACACATGCCCAGGATCAAATAGAAATAGGACAGGTGTGGGGACAGAGTTACTCTTGAAGGTTCCCATAGCTCTGGCAAAGGAAGAGGTTTAGAGGCATGTGATGAGGGCAGAGGGTCAAGTTGATTCTGATTACGCTGATGGGCAATGTGGGGCTTGGCAGTGCCCGTGACATGCAAAGAATCTTTCCCCTGAGAAAGGACCACAGGCAAACAAGCATGAGGGCCATGTGGCTTCTGCTGAGTTGCACTCAGTCCTGAAAATTTCAGGGAGCGGTGACACCATTTACTATTTCTCAGCCTGCACTCAGGGGCTCTTTCAGCTGTGTCATAAAGTCTGGAGAACAACTGCAGGTCCCAGCCTCAGGCAGGCGAGAGAGAACTTGACATCACCCACATACTTCTTGTCTTGCTTCAAGGGAACATATTTGTTGCACAAATGAGATACGTAGTGTGGTGGGATACGAAACCGTAGGGAGAAGATGAATCAGACTAGAGAAAGGAAAGGGGAAGATGGACATGTCACCTGACGCTGGAGGCAGCCAGATGGCGGCTCTGCTGTGTCCTAGCTGTCACTTCAAGGGCCCCGGGCCTGCACGTCCTCAGCTCCACTGTAGGATGGACCTGGCGCCTCCCTCCAGGGCTGTCATGAGGATTGAATGGGGTGACGTGTGTAAAGAACTTTGCATGTGCCTGATGCTTAATGGATGCTTGGTAAATGTTTCACGTTTTCCCAAACTATCATATTCACCATCAGCAGTTCCTAGAGCTCCGTAGTACACTGCAGACTGTCATCTCTATGAAATAACACTTAGTAAGAACTTCCGATTTGCCAGAATTCCTATGTGAATTAATAAAATCAATTCAATTATTCCAAATACCCCTTGTGGGTACTAGTCCTACTGTCTTCATTTTACAGATAAGGAAACCAAGGCAGTATCCAGTCAGAACATCCATTCAATCTCTGAACAAATTTTTACTGAATGAGAGGGCAGGATATATGAAGAGGCACCTGCCCTCAAGTTGTGGATAATCTAGTTGCAGAGACAAGATGGACTCCCACAAGAAGTTATACACAGAAAATAAACAAAAATAAAGGGGAACACACAGTGTTCTTTTATTCAAGTCATCTGTTCTGTGAGCAGTGAACTCAGGCTTCAAGAATTACCCTCTCTCTCTGTTGGTCTTGTTTAAAGAAGAATCTAGGAGATGCTGTAGAGTAAGAACCAACATAAAATGAACCACCTACAGGCAATAAATGATTCACAATTCATGCTGATCGAAGCCCAGAGGATGGGACTTACATTCTAAAACATACCTGAACTGGAGAAATAAGCTCATTTTTCAAAATCTAGGCTTCCTCTTCATTTCTGCTAGGTCACTGAAGATGAGTGACTATAGCTCTGCATCTCGAAGCCCAGGCCTTGAGAAGCAACAAGCATGACAGATAGTTGGTGTCTCTGTGAATTCCAAGGCCGAGTATTAGTAGGTGGCTGATAACTCCTGAGTGGAGGGATGCCTTCCATTCATACTAGGGATACTCCCAGAATGCTTTTCTCCTGTCAAGTCTCTATGCTAGATGCTTTCTATGCAGAGTTTCATGGAACCCTCTCAAACCTAGAAAGCAGGTTCTGCTGTTATCCCACTGATTAGTTGGGACACCTAAGACTTAGAAGGGAGCGCCATTTATTCAAGTCATCTGTTCTGTGAGCAACGAACTCAGGGTTTAAGAATTATCCTCTTTCTGAGTCCACCCTAGGGCTAAACCACTCTGCTCTTGCCACTCAAAAAAATTCCTTTCCTCAATTCCATATTCCTTGGTCTACAATGGCTGAAGGGTCATCATTCAGCCCTTGAACTTAGTCTGGGGAAGACATTAGAGAGTTAACCAAAGGACCTACAAGTGCATTGACGATATACAGAAATTGGAACCCTAGCACATTGCTGGTGGGAATGGAAAATGATACAGTTGTTGAGGAAAACTATATGGCAGTTCCTCAAAAATGTAAACAGAATTACCATATGACTTCTGGGTCTACAACCCCAAATCCCACTTCTAGGTATATAATCCCTCCAAAATGGAATGCAAAAATCTCAAACAGATCTTGGTTTACCCATATTCATAGCAGCATTATTCACAATAGCCAAAAGGTAGAGGCAACCCACATATCCATCAACAGAAGAATGGATAAACATAATGTGGTCTATCCATACAATGGAATATTATTCAGCCTTTAAAAGGAAGAAAATTTTGACACATGCTATAATAAGGATGAACCCCTGAAACCATTCAGTGAAATAAGTCAGTCACAAAAGGATAAATGTTGCATGATTCCTCCTATATGAGGTACTCAGAATAGTCAAGTCATAGAGATGGGAAGCAGAATGGGAATTTTCAGGGACTAGGGGAAGGGAAGAATGAAGAATTTATGTTTAATGGAAAGAGAATTTCAGTTTGGGAAGATGGGGAAAGTTCTAGAGATGGATGGTAGTAGTGGCTACAGAACAATGTTCAATTCATACCACTGAACCATACACCTAGAGATGGTTAAAGTGACATGTCTGATATGATAATAGCTCAACTGGTAAAGAATCCTTATGAAATGCAGGAGTCCCCAGTTTGATCCCTGGGTTGGGAAGAGGCCCTGGAGAAGACACAGGCTACCCACTCCAGTATTTATGGGCTTCCCTGGTGACCCAGACAGTAAAGAATCCACCGCAATGCAGACTATCTGGGTTTGATCTCTGGGTTGGGAAGACCTCCCGGAGGAGGGCATAGGAACCCCACTCCAGTATTCTTGCCTGGAGAATCCCCATGGTCAAAGCAGCCTGGTGGGCTACAGTCCAGGGATCACAAAGAGTCAGACATGACCGAGTGATTAAGCACACACATATTTTATCACAATTTTAAAACTGTGTTAGCAAGTGAATAACCCACCCAGTGATATTGTTTGCGGAGGAGAGTCCTGTGGGGGAAGAGAGAGAGAGAGATGCTTGGAGAGGAAACTGCTTTTCTTTAAGGAGACCAAAGAGAGGACCACCGAGACCCGTGGCAGCACCAGGGTGTGAGTTTCTAGGCAAAGGAAGCAAAGCTGTGGGAATGAAAGCGCACAGCCACCACAAAGAGCAGCCATCAGCCAGTTCCGACTAGGTCTCCCGCCTCTTCCATACACCTCCTCCAGCTACGTGCTCTCCACCTGCTCAGATCCAGTTTCATTAGAGAGTCAGGGCTCCCCAAGTACCAAAAGCAAATGCCAAGTTTATGAACATTGGCCAAGGAGCCGTAAAACCCAGACCTGCTCAAGTAGATCTAGTGCCACCTGCCACCCTGAGGAGGCTGCTGAGCCCCAGCTTGGGCGTCCTTGGAGTCCCACTCTACCCATGATCGACACATTATCTGGATCGTAAGGAAACCAGTGGACAGTGAACCCCAAAGGAGAGTGGATTTCTCAGGAGCACAGCTTGTACAAACTTTCAGAAGGGATCATGGCAATAATCTGAGCTGCTCTGACAGCTGAGCAGCCAGAGCACTGGATGCCAAGAAAAATGCGGATCTGGAGTCAGACCAGCTTGGAACTTGTTTCTCTTACACCTTGGATTTCTCTGTAAAAAGGGATGTCCTGCGTCCTTGCATTGCCAGAGGCGGTATCATGGAGCCGTTCTCTATATGGGCTCAAGGGGTGGAATGGGATTCAGGCGTCAGTTCTGCAGTGGAGCACCTGGGCTGATTCAGCGAGGCTGCTTAACCTCTCTCATTAAGGGACTGGGCTGGGTTAGAGAGCACCATTTTCAAAAGGACCCTTCTCACTCCAACCCTGCCTAAGAGTAACTACTATGGAAATTAATGAGCAATTCCAGACATCCAAGGATATCCATGACCTCCCCTTGCCAGATCTGGTTGATGTTAAGAAAACACCTAGGAAACTGGACCTGTGAAGTCACCTCCAAGAACTTCAGTCTCCACACCTGTAAAACGGGACTAACAGTAGTGCCTGCCTCCTGAGGTTTCAGGAAGGGTTTCCTGAGATGACATGTGTCAAGCTGGGCTCCTGAATTGTGTTCTCCCCATGGTTAATGCAGAAAGTGACCCTGATGATGGGGTCCAGCTGCCCCAGGCACCCAAGAGACTGAGCTGGTTCATGCTTTGATGCACCTTTAAGTCATTTTACAGGACACTGGTTGAGAAGCTCCACAGAAAAGCAGGAGCACAAACAACACACTAAGCTGCTCTCCTTCCGCCCTGAGGGAGGGACCCATGTGTGCTCCTGCTCCTCGGAGGCCCACAGGCTTGAGTTCTGTATTTCTAAGTTCAATTTGATTTTAGTGTAAAGCAAACCCATGCCATTTAAAATGTCAAAGTCAGCATCAAAAGGTATATAATGAAAAATGAAATGCCCCTCTGGAAGACTTCTGGAGAGCTGGTAACATTCAGATTCTTGGTCTGGGTGCTGGTCACACAGGTGAGCTTATTTGATAAAAAAAAACCCAACAGCTATACACATACTAACATGCATTGTTCTATATATATGTTAGACTTCAATAAAAAACGTTTCAGATCCCTCTGTTAAAATTCAGATCTCTCTGAGTTGAAGTGGGCTCTGCCCCCAAACTATGTCAATTTTCTAACCTCCAGTAACTCAGATTGTGACTTTACTGGGAACTATGATCGCTGTAAATGTAATCAGTTAAATCTAGACCAGGCCATACTAGAGTCTGGAGAAGGGCATGGCAATCCACTCCAGTATTCTTGCCTGGAGAATCCCATGGACAGAGGAGACTGGCGGGCTACAGTCCATGGGGTCACACAGAATTGATATCAGGGTGGTGTCATGACTGAAGCAACTTAGCATGCATGTATGCACACTAGAGGAGGGTGGGACCCTGATCCAAAACGACTTGTCCTTACTAAAGGGGGAAAGTTGGACACAGACAAGTGAGGAGACATGGAGAACACCATGTGAAGATGAAGGCAGAGATCAAAGTGATGCTCCTACAGAACAAAGTCTGCCAGGAAACCACCAGAAGCCAGAGGAGAGGCTAGAACAGGCTCTTCCTCCAGAAAGAACCAACCTTGCCAACACTTTGGTTTTGGACTTCTAGCCTGCAGATCTGTGAAACAGTGAACTTCTGTCACGTACGCCATCCTGTTTACAGTGCTTGGCTATTACGAAATGAATACACTTCCTCTGTTCCTCTCATTCTCAGTCAAGCTCCTGAGAGCTTCTCACTTGTTAAGGGCTTCTTGTGTGTACTCCCAGAGAATGTGTTTTAATCACTGTTATCTGTTACCCCTTCTTCGCTTTGCTCATGGCTCCGCTGTGAGGGGTCAGGTACACCTGGATTGAGAACTCCACGCCCACTTCAGAGTAGTACCCACTGGGACCTTTGGGGCAGCAGCCCACAGCTAAGAGCAGCCGCATCACTTCCCTCTATCTAAGATCATAAGCACCTTCAACATGGAGGAGCGAAAAGGATGCTGCAGAGCCGCTCCCAAAGACTAGCTCTCTAGCACATCATACACCACCCTGATATCAAGATCCTCAAGTAGGCCTTCCCTGACTGGTCCCCCCTCAAAAGACTTCCAGCAGTCTCCCATGCTGCATTCTGTCCCCTCACCCACTTTATTTTTCCCCTAGCACCACCTGATGTTATATTACCTATTATGTATTGATCTTCTGCCTGTCTCCTGACTGGGGCCACGGAGTCTTACTGACTGCCTCAGGGCCTTTGCACATACTGTTGTCCTAACCTGAAATACTCTTTCTACGGAAGTCCATACAGCTTGTCTTATCATTTAATTCAGCTCTGTGTTCCATCGTGCCCTCATTAGGAAGGCCATCTCACCCACCTGGAAGATGGGGATTGACATATATACACTACTGATAGCATGCATAAAATAGAGAGCTAATGAGAAAGCTATTGTATAGCTCAGAATTCTACTCAGTGCTCTGCGGTGACCTGAGTGGGAAAGAAATTCAAAATGAGGGGACATATGTATCTGTTGGTGCTGTTCAGTCACTCCATCGTGTCTGACTCTTTGCAGCCCCATGGGCTGCAGCACATCACATTTCCCTGTCTGTCACTGTCTCCCAGAGCTTGCCCAAATTCACGTTCACTGAGTTAGTGATGCCATCCCACCATCTGGTCCTCTGTCGTCCCCTTCTCCTCCTGCCTTCAGTCTTTCCCAGCACCAGGGTCCTTTTATATGTATGGTTGATTCACTTGGCCCTGCAGCAGAAACTAACACAATTCAGTAAAGCAACTACACTCCAATAAAGTTAATCTAGAAAATAAGTAAATAAAATGGCAGCCCCCTCCGCCACACTCTGTCCCCTTACCTTGGCTCTTGGCTTCTTCATGGCAGTAATCATCACCTGACACTGAGCATACTTACTGGTTTCTGTACCTACGTCTATCTCCCCCACCAGGCCACATGAGCACAGGGCCTTCAAGGTTCTGTTCTGCTTGTAGCTGGGCATGTGCCTGGCATGTGCTAGGCACTCAACACATGCCTGTGAACAAATCCATCTTGTAGTGTTTGTGTAAAACGTCTGTGATGACCATCACTACCCTTTGGCGGACTATCGTCAGTGCGGTATCTCATTTGATTCTCACAACAGCACAATCAAGTCGGCATTAGGATTCTCCCCTTTTACAGATGGAAACAGGGTGGCTAAGTGATTCACCCAAGGACACACAGCTATGGGGCAGTAGAGGCATGATTTGATGGCGGGACACCGGATCCCAGAGCCCCCGGGCTGAACCACCTTCCTTGCTCCCTCCACTCGCTTCCTACCACTCTGCCTTCCCAGCCATGATCTGAACTAGCAACATGGGAGAGCAAGATCCTTCAAGAAATGGAAATGAAATGCAACCAACAGTAACCACGAAATTGCCTTTTCTTATTTATTTCTGCTGCACAGGACTGGCCCGGTTTTTTTTTTTTTTTTTTAAGTCACTGGAAAATAATGATGCTGCACTGATGCCTTGGAGCTATATGGAGATATATAAAGTCTTCCCAGGCTTTAATTGGCTTCCTGCCACTGTGTGTACTTAACTAGGTGAGGATGCTATTAACTGCCCAGAAGAAAACATTTATTCACAAGAAAGCCATGTAATGAGGGGAATTGTCTGTGTGAGAGCAAATGTCGGCATCTCTCAGATGAGAGAGAGTGGCTCATTGAAACTGCTGAAACGTCCTCTTAACAATTCTCAAAAAAAAAAAAAAAAAAAATTCTCAATACCCGTGCCACCGTGCGGGGCAACACTGAATAAATGATTCTAGATGATAACAAGGAACTTCTAGTGCATTTCCATTCACTTCTTCAACATCATTCCCTCCACTGCTCCAGGATAAGCCCCCAGCATCTCTCTCCTGGAGGAAAAAGAGTCTTGGCTGCATCCGATGCCTTCCAGTTCTCGTTGCATTAAAGAAGAGAAAACTTTTTAAAAGTTTAAATTTGGACATGCTATGCCTTTGTTTAGAACCCTTTAGTGGCTTCCCAAAGTCACAAAATAAATATCAAGTTCTTTATCATCACCTCTTTAGTGAGTTGAATGGTTTCCCCCTCCCCCTCTGCCCTAAAAGATACACCCACTGGGATTTGTGAACGTTGCCTTATTTCGGGGGAAGTACATTTGTACTTTTGTACTTGTACTACTTGTACAAGTACATTTGGGACCCAAAACTCAGATGTGGGGCACAGACAGGGTGGGGATCATGCCACTTCCTCATCTGTATAAAAAACCTCACCTATACATTCATGATAAAGAGAAAAGCATATGTATTTTGTTCCCCAACCTCAGAATAAAAACTTGTTTGTTAAAAGAAAAGAAAGTCCCTGTAGATGCAATTAAGTTAAGGATCTTGAGATGAAAAAATTCTAGTTTATCCAGTGGGGCCCTAAATCCAATGACAAGTGTTCTTATAAGAGAAAGGGAGAGGGAGATTTCAGATTGAAAAGGAGACAGAGTAGAAGGCCATGTGAAGACGGAGGCAGAGATGGGAGTGATGCAGCTGCAAGTCGAGGAAAGCCTAATGCCACCAGCAGCTGGAAGAGGCTAGGAAGAGTCCTCCCCTGGAGCCTATGGAGCGGGCAGGGATCCGCTACACCCCTGCTCTGACTTCTGGCCTCCAGAACTGTGAGAGAATTAATTCCTATTGTTTAGGGTAAATTGTTATAGCAGCCCCAGGAAATCTGGGCTTCCCTGGTGGCTCAGATTGGTAAAGAATCTGCCTGCAATGCAGGAGACCCAGATTTCATCCTTGGGTGGGAAAGATCCCCTGGAGGAAGGAATGGCAACCCCCTCCAGTATTCTTGCCTGGAGAATCCCAAGGACAGAGGAACCTGGCAGGCCGTGGTCCAGGGGGTCAAAAGGAGTCGGACAGGACTGAGCGACTAACGCTTTCAATTTTCAGGAAATTTACACAGCCTCCAAAGTCTCCATGGGATTTACCCCTCACACTTGCTCTTGATCTCTTCCTCCTGCACTGCCCTTCTTCAGACATCCAAATGCAACACACTTTCCTGCCCACCCCAGGGCCTTTGCACGTGATCTTGCCTCTGTCTGCCACCAGTTAACTTCCCCTACACCTTCAGAGAGCAATTCAGTCATAACTGCCCTAAGGGAGGTTTTCCTGATGTCACTGGCCAAGCGTGAGCTCCCTGTTAGAATTCTTCCCATTACCACTCCCCTCTCCTTGGTAGTCATGTCTGTTACCATTGCCAAGGTATGGAATTCAATCTCCCTCATCAAAAGTGCTCCACGAGGGTGAGCATCACATTGGTCTTCTACTCCTGTCCCTAGAACTGTGCACACAGTGCCTGATATATAATAGATCCCTGAAGACTTGATTGAATTTTGAAGGGAGGAATAATTCTGAGAACCTCAGAAACAGGTTCTATAGCCAGACTTCAAATAGATCCATCAAATTAAAAAGGGAGGGGGGATAAAGGTCTCTGAGGTGAGCAGGCAATTTAGCCTGACTTGTTTTCCCAAAGCCACATCAAAGTTTTCAGGAACAACTTTCAGAGCCTTTGGATGGTGTCAAATCAGGACATCTTGTCTTCCAGACTCCCTAGTGCGGGCAGAACTAATTTCCTCATTAAGCATCATTTCTATCCATGCCTCCACCAAACTGGAACATTCCCAGAGACCAAGGCCAAGACTCTGATCATTTGCAAAAGGAGAAAAATTCAGTGAAGCTGCTGGAGCTGGTGACCGGCACACCATGGCCTTCTTAAAGCTCCTCTCTGGCTAATGGGATGTTTAGCTTGGCGTGAGATTTCCCAGAGCTACATTATTACATGTTTGGAGCCATTTTTCTCTATTCACAGCTGGACAATTGACTGGATGGAGGAAAAACCAGCCAGCTTCCCCTGGGGGGATGAGGAGGAGAAAAAGTGAGGAAAAGACAGTTTTCCAGCAACAGACTTGGTTCCTTCTCATTCTCTCCAAATTCAAACTAATCAATCTCCTTCAAAAACCCAACCCAAAAACAATGGGAAATTGAGGAAAGCCAGGCTTTTGAACTGTGGTATTGGAGAAGACTCTTGAGAGTCCCTTGGACTGCAAGGAGATCCAACCAGTCCATCCTAAAGGAGATCAGTCCTGGGTGTTCATTGGAAGGACTGATGTTGACGCTGAAACTCCAATATTTTGGCCACCTGATGCGCAGAGCTGACTCATTGGAAAAGACCCTGATGCTGGGAGGGATTGGGAGCAGGAGAAGAAGGGGACAACAGAGGATGAGATGGCTGGATGGCATCACTAACTCAATGGATGTGAGTTTGGGTAAACTCCGGGAGTTGGTGATAGACAGGGAGGGCTGGCGTGCTGCGATTCATGGGGTCGCAAAGAGTCAGACACAGCTGAGTTACTGAACTGAATTAAACTGAACAGGATGGAGCAGGGGGCCATGGTGGGAGAGCAAGATGGCCCTAGAGTCAAGCCTAGGTTCCAATCACAAACTCAGGAGGTGCCATGTGCCGAATCTTGGGCAAATTATTTAACCATTAATTATTTCAGGGACTTCCCAGGTGACTCAACGGTAAAGAATCCACCTGCAGTGCAGGAGAAGCAGGTTCGACCCCTGGGTCAGGAAGATCCCCCGGAGGAGGGCATGGCAACCCACTCCAGGATTCTTGCCTGGAGAATCCCACAGATGGAGGAGCCTGGAGAGCTACAGTCCCTGCGGTTGCAGAGTCAGACATGACTGAAGTGACTCAGCATGCACGCACAGTCTCATTGAAGCTGTGGAGCAGGATTTCATTTGTTCATTCAACAAATACTCATGGAGTGCCAACAGTGTGCTAGGCAGGGCTGGAACTAGGGGGAGCTGGGGGAGGTAGCTGGGGCCAAGGTTCAGGCACAGGCCCAGCCCCGAGTGAGCATCTCTGTAAACTCCATATGCTCCCTACTCACCCAACTCTGGCTCTGGTGTTGGGGCAGGGGTCTTGGGTGAACACCACCAAGTTTTGCAGTCATGAAGTCTAGAAGCTGGAAGGGGGAAAGCCTGTCTACACTACACGACACTGATCCCTTTGGCCGCAACAACAACAACAACAAAAATAATGGCAAAAAAATTGCTCCCTGAAGTTCTTAAAAGGCAATTCCACCTCCTGCTGAAAAATCACTCGTATGTCCTAGGCTAGGCTGAATTTATCAAACACTCACAGCTACCCAGCAATCCTCCCAGAGAGCAGGATTAGAGGCCAAAGGAAATTAACACAAGCAGACCCAATAAATATCAGCCTCTTCCAGACCTGCCCTGCTGGAGTGTCGGTCCTCCCAATCTGAATGCCGGGCACTCCAACCACAGCGGGGTCTGGATTGGGAGCACCGAAATTACCCCCTCTCCGCTCAGTGTAAGGAAGATGCAGTGGAATCAGCTAGTCTCTTCACTTTGCAAAGAAACTCTGGGGGGTGGGGGGAAGGCAGAAGAGGACATGCCCACAACTGGGATGTATCAACATAAATAGAAGGCATTCAGGCGATTTCTGGGTAAAAGCTGAGTCTCACTTGAGAGTATTATTTGATCCGTGCACTGCTTTCTGTGAGGTTCCAATAGAAGACCTATAATCTTCAGGATTATCTGAATTCGAGGAGGACATTCTGTATTCACAGGTGAAGATGCTCCTATTCATGCCTTGGTGATGAACAGTTCCTGAGCTTCAGATGCCCCTGAAAGATCTTTCACATCCATCACTTCCAGTGACGGAAACGTGTCTTTCCCTCCAAGGACTGTAAACGCACACACCACCATCTCCAGCTAAGTGGACAAGTGGGAAAGCCTGTTTCCGGCGTGGATGGGGAAATCAGTACTGGGCAAAGCCGGAAGAACCCAGCTGACACTGACCTTGGAGCTTACTTCTGTGTCACTTCAATAACTGAGTAATGAAGGCAACCCTGGAGACCCAGGTTGGGGAGAGAAGGAAGACCACCGAATCGGGCCCCTGGAATGCCAAGAGGCAGGGGTGTCAAAGAACGTGGACTCCGTATCAGATGCCTGGGTCTAAACCCCAGCCCCACGCTTTACATCTGAAGGATGGGAATGATAATGACGTCTCTCTTGTGGGGTTGTTGTAAAGATCACATGAGATAATGTGTGGAAAGCCTTGGTGCTCCTACATCACGACCATGTCAGCTACTATCCGAGCAAGACAGCTATTCTGAGTATTCATTTCCTCGGGCTGCTGTTACCAACTACTGCAAACTGGGTGGCTTGAAACAACAGAAGTCTATTTTCTGGAGGCCGGCAGTTCACAATCAGGGTGTCGCCAGGGCCACGCTCCCTCTAAAGGCTCCCGGGAAGAAACCTCCATCCAGCTTCTGCAGGTTCTCAGTGCACCTCGGCACTCCTTGGTATGTAACCGCTCACTCCAGTTTCTGTCTCCGTCCTCCCACGGCCTTCTCCTCCGTGCGACTCTGTGTCTCCAAGTGTCCCACTCCTCTACTGATAAGGACACCGGTCGCTGGATTTAGGATCGCTGGATCTAATCGAGAATGACCTCACCTTAACTTGATTCTTATCTGCAAAGACTCTTCTTCCTAATGAGGTCACATTGTGTAGTTCAGGATGGACATGGTTTGGGGGGGTCACTGTTCAATTCGCTCACTGCTCATGCTCTTTCTAATCCTGAAAATCACCAGGAAGAACACCCTAGCACCTCCTCTTAGCAGACATCTTTCAAGATACCCATATCTCCCGCTGTGAAGACTCCTGCCCCCTTCAGCCAGTATTGTATTACGTCTTCCTGCCCCTCCGCCCCAGCAACAGGTGATTGGATGAGAGAGGGCTCCAGACCTAGGAAGGGCCAATCAGTTTCTCTCTCCTGGGATTTTTGGCATTGGACCTAGTGCATATGGTTGGTTAGCTGCAGATGCTGCACTATGAGGGCACGTGAACTTGGGGTTCAGGCTGCCACTCAGAATTTGCAGAGTCAGGAAGGTTGACCTGCAAAGGAACAGAGGTTATACAGAGGAGCAGGGGGGTGGTAGCCCCTGGGTTCCCGACTTCAGCCTCCCTGGAGCGCCCTTACCATTCCAACCAATCTCACTGTGTGTGTGTGTGTGTGTGTGTGTGTAAAAGTGTGAATGTTCTTAAAAAGGAGGGACTTCTGCTCCTTGCATCCTTTACAACCTTGACTGAGACAAACACTCTCTAAACCAAGACTTCCATAGGGTCAAGAATGCTTTATCTTTAACCAAAGATTTTTTTTAACTTGGGTCCACTTCACTTGTTCTGATCCCTCCAATGGAAATCACTGCATAGGATCTGATGAGTTGAAAACATACACACATACATACACCCTGAAAACAATCCGTTTCCAAATTCAAAGACACGATCTGGACCACCTTTCTCTTCTGAGCCCAGGTTTCACAATGCCTGATTGTCCAATCTTTTGTCCATGGCCCTCCACACCCAAGGTCAGCAAACTGTGGCCCTCTGGCCAAATCTGGCCCACCACCTGTTTCTGTAAATAAATTTTATTGCAACTCAACCAAGTCCGCTCACTGACATATCATCTCTGACTGCCTGCACACCGTAAATGCACTTAGTTGCAACAGAGGCCGTATGGCCCATGGAGCCTAAAGTATTTTCTCTCTGTCCCTTTATGAACAAGTATGCTGACCTCTGTAATATACCACACTTGAGATGCAATGGAAAAGGATCTTGAGCTGAGATGATTTCCATTAGAAGCTACTAACTCTACATTTAAAGAATAGGGCAAGGTCTGAAGAGCTTGATGTCTGGCCTTTTATCAATCACCTGCCCCACAAAGGGCCTAGACTGTGCAGGACGCTGGACTAAATGCTGGGGGTGTGGTGTGGACTAGACTAGCCAAGCGCCGCCTCCAAGGGACTCAGAGCTCACTCCATAAAGCATTGCTTCATTGAAACTACGGAAAGTGCTATGGAAGGGTGGGCCTCTCGGAGAGGATCAGGGGCACATAGCCTAGTGAAGGGGGCCAGGGAAGTTTCCCCAAGAAAGCTAAGACCAGATGGAGTTAGGCAAAGGATGTTCCCAGAGTGGGAGATGCATACATGTGCAGTTTCTCAACCTGAATTAAGAAACGTCAGCTTTGTCCGTTTGCTCCCACACTCTCTGGATTATGCAACAGTGACCCTGTGTGTCGAGAAGCTACTAGGAGTCTGGAATCGGGGACACAGGACACGGGGCAGTGTGGCTCAGGGACACCCTTTCCTAGCTCTTCTGTGCACGACGGCAGGGTCCCTGAGGGCCCCAGGGGCCCCTGAGCAGAGGTGCCTAACCCAGTCCTCATCCTGGTATCTTCAGATCCCACAGTCCCAGCCTCGAGCTTGGCCTTAGCTTGATGGCGAGTAGCTGCATATGACAGTTCCCATCTGCCTCATTACCATCCTTAGCCAGAAACCACATCTACAGCTAAGTACTCTCGGCCCTAACTGGTTCCTGAGAGATGGGTCTATAACAAAGCACTCCGAACCCGCCAGGCAAGGTTGGGGTGGGGGCTTGCCCTCCTCTTTGGGAACTCTTCTTGTTGCAAAATCTGAGAAGCCAGTGAAGTGAGAGGGCCCAGACTCTGAAAGCTACTGATTTTGGAATTCATTCCCAGCACCTCCATCTACTGCTCTGAGCCTCAGTATATTCATCTGTAAAATGGAGCTGATGATACCCACCTCACAGAGCTGTTAGGAAGGTGAAGAAGTAATCAGGATTCCCAAAATTTGCTGAGTGCCTCCCACACAAAGACCATCAAGCTGAGTATTTTTAATATATTCACTGGTTACAACTTCCAATCCTACAGTAATCAATCCCATTTCACATCTAGGGAAACAGGCAAAATCACCTACCCAAATCACCTTGGGCATCCAAATCCCCGATCCACATTTTCCATCATGGATAGACATTCAGAAAGCATAGCATCTTCTCTCTAGGTAATAACCATTCTGCTTGCAAAACAGATTTTAACGTGGCTGAGTCACATATGTGGAGACACATAATATGGAGAAAGCAGATTGACAGTTGCCCGGACCTGGGGTAGGAGCAGGAATTAACTGCCAGAAGATATAAGAAATCTTTTTGATCTGATGCAAGCAATCTAAAATTAGGATATTGTGAAGGTTGCACAATTCTGTAAATTTACTAAAAATGCATTCACTGTATTTAAATTGGATGTATTTTATGGTATGTAGGTTAAACATGAACAAATATGATTGTTTCCCAAAAAAATGAACAAACATGATTATATTTCCCCCAAAATGAGCTGATCAATGTGGCTGTAAATGGCTATAAACATGGCTATAAAGACAAAATATATACTATCACAAATAGGAGGGTTAAAATAGAAATGGAAACATATGTCCATACAAAAACTTTTACATAAATGTTCACAGCAGTGTTATTCATAATTGCCAAAAAGTCAAAACAACCCACACGTTCCTCAACTGAAGAGGGTATAAACAAAATGTGGTCCATCCATACAATGGAATAGTATCCAACCATAAAAAGGAATGAAGTAATGACACATGCTAGAGCCGTGAAAACATCACGCTATGTGAAAGAAGCCAGACACAAAAGGCCACATAGTATATGATTCCATCTATATGAAATGCCTGGAACAGGCAAATCTACAGACACAGAAATAGGTTAGTGGTTGTCAGGGGCTGGCACGGGAAGGAGCGAGGAGCAACTGCTAGTGTAGATGTACAGGCCAAGTTCTTTAAGAAGCAGGAGTGTGACCTTATTTGGAAATAAGATTTTTGCAGATGTAATTAAGGAACTCAAGATGAGATCATCATAGATTTAGGACAGGCCCTAAATCCAATGCCTAGTGTCTTTTAAGAAAAAGCAGAGGGAGATTTGAAACTCAGACACACAGAGGAGAAGGTCTTATGAAGACGAGGTAAAGATTTGAGTAATAAGTTTATAAACCAAGGAACATTAAGGATTGCCAGCAACCTCCACCAAAAGCTAGGAGAGAGGCATGAACTCCAGAAGGAATCAACACTGAGGTCATCTTGATTGCAGATCTCTGGTCTCCAAATTTGTGAGAGAATAAAATATCTGTTATCTAAGCCATGAACTTTGTGGTCATTGGTTACAGCAGCCCTGGGAGACTCATACAGCTTGCAAATCCAGAAACGTCAGTTCTTAATCTCTATATGAATTTTTTCTCTGAAAGGGAATCAGGGGATGGTGGTCAGTAGGAACAAGAAGTGGGGGGAAGTAGGTGGTAGGTTACAATACAGAGGGGACATTTGGGAGGGAAGGGGCCGGACTTATTCACAACTTAGTGGACTTCACATAGTGATAAGCACCATGATTGGGTGAGAGGAGAGTGTGATGGGCTCAGAAGAGAGACACCAGCACAGTCTGAGGGAGTCAAAGAGGGCCTCCTGGAGGAGGTGACCCCTGAACTGAGTGTTAAAGAGTAAACAGGAATTAGCCAGGAGATGAAGATAAGGAAGGGAACAAGTGAAGAAACCACACAGAGTTGGGGGGTGCTGGAGTGGACCACGGGAGGATGGGGGATGCAGATGGGCCATTTCCCAAACTTCCAGCTGAGAGTGGCCAAATGAGATTATTTGTTCAACCAACATTTATTGAGTCTCTGCTGAGTGCCCAGAACTAGCCTGAGGACACAGTGCTGAAGATAACAGCTTCCCTTGGAAGTCACAGTCTGATTCAGGATTGCTCAGCTTCGACACTTTTGGGGTCAGGTAATTCTTTGTTGGGGCGCTTGGTGGTAAAAAAAAAAAAAAAAAAAGCCGTATGCCAATGCAGGAGACTTAAGAGATGCAGGTTCGATCCCTGAATTGGGAAGATCCCCTCGAGAAGGGAATGGCAACCTACTCCAGTACTCATGCCTGGAAAATCCCATGGACAGAGGAGCCTGGCGGGCCACAGTCCATGGGGGTTGAAAAAAAGAGTCAGACATGATTTAGCAATTAAACAACAAAAATTCTTTGCTGAGAGGAGCTGTCCCATGCATTGTAGGATATCAAGCAGCATCACTGGGCTGTTCCCATCAGATGCCAACAGTGCCAGAACGGACCCAGGCATTGCCTGAAGTCCCCTGAGCAGCAGAACCATCTAGACTGAGAACCACCAGCCCATGGGAGAGACAGGTACTAAATACACTTGATCACAAAGAGTTTAGTTCCACACCGTTCTTATCCTCAGAAAGAAGGTCACAGAGTGAGACGGCTCTCAGCTCTCAAGGGGGTGGATCTGGACAGGACCTTTGGCATTTGAGACATATTTGAAAAATTGTCTGCAAGGCAATTGGAATATTGAATTGGAGCCCTGAATCCAAGGAGAGAAATGAGTGAATAAAATATAGCGAGGCCCGACAGGTAATGATGCCATTTGAATATGGCCTCTTGCTCCGAACCATCAAACCATCGCTGCTGTTTGTTTACAGAATAAAAAAAATAAAAATGACCAACAGAAAAATTGGCAGGTGACATCACAGGCCTTGAGGGCGTCTGGATTTCATTATCTGCTTCTCATCTTTTATTTAACAAGGAAATGGGGGGAAAAAAACACAAGGAAATGGAAGAGTTTCCGAGCATTTGGGGGGAATGAAAATAATAGAATATTTGAGTGTCCTATGGAAAAAATGTCCATATTAGGGCTGGTCAGAAAGCTGGTTCCTGGGGTGGATTATAGGGGAGCTGGGGATGCTCATACCTCCCTGAACCTCTGGTGGCCTGGGATGCTTGGGAAGAAGGAACCTGATACTGGAACAAAGTATAAATGGAAACAAGTGCACTGTGGGATTTAAAAGCTTTGGAGTTCTGGGTTCAAATTTGGGTCTGTCCCTGCAGGCTGTGGGAGTGGGACTTTGGATGTGTCACTTAACCTTTGGGAGTCTCCATTTCTTCATCTATACCCTAGGAATAATCTTATCTGTGGTTGTAAGAATTAAAGGAGCTACAAAAAAGCTTTTTACTCAGGGCCTAATACATATTAGGGAAGAATAAATGGTAAGTACCATTATGCTGGGGTTTCCCTGGTAGCTAAGCTGGTAAATAAAAAATCCAGCTGCAATGCAGGAGACACCAGTTTGATTCCTAGGTTGGGAAGATCCCCTGGAGGAGGGCATGTAACCCCCTCCAGTATTCTGGCCTGGAGAGTCCATGGACAGACAAGCCTGGTGGACCACAGCCTATGAGGTCACAAAGAGTCAAACATGACTGAGTGACGAAGCATAGCACAGCAGCACCAATATGCTGGCAACTTTCTGTTTTGTTTTGTTTTGTTTTTTTCCATGCCACATGGCTTATGGGAGCTTAGTTCCCCAACCAGGAACTGAACCAGGGACCTTGGCAGGTAAAGCGTGGAGTCCTAACCACTGGACCACCAGGGAATTCCCTACGCCGGCAATTTTTAACAAATGCAAGCTCTGTCTACTGCCTACTTCCCAAACACCAGGTCACGTCTCCTCACTCACTGTGAGGCTTTATCCATGCCAGACTTCTTTCCAGGGACACACTATAAGTCTTCCTGCCTCAAGACCTGTGTGTATGCTGTTCCCTCTGTGTAGAACAGGGGCCTAACGTCGACATTTCCACTCAGCTAATGTCTACACTGGGCCTCCCAGGTGGCTCAGACAGTAAAGAATATACCTTCCATGCAGAAGACCTGGGTTCAGTCCCTGGGTTGGAAAAATCCCCTGGAGAAGGGAATGGCTATCGACTCCAGTATTCTTGCTGGAGAATCCGATGGACCAAGAAGCCTGGGGGGCTACAGTCCATGGGGTCGCAAAGAGTCGGACAAGACTAAGCAATGAACACTTAATGTCTAACACTTCCTTTAGAGATTGTCTTGAATGTCACTTAATCAGAGATGCTTCTTCCATCTGTCCCGTCTAGGTCAGATCCTCCTGGCTTCATCCTTCGTCATGCCCGTTATTTCCCTTCCTATTCCTTAACACAATTTTATCATGTGCATAACTCTCTGTGCAATTGTCTGTTTAAAGACTGTGGCTGCCTCTAAGTTCCAAGAAGGCAGGGACTACACCTAGGAACAAGTTAGGGAATCTGCAGTGGAGAACCTGAGAAACATCACGGGCCAGAGGGGCTTTCTTCCCTGCCCAGCCACAGGAACACTCTCGTGACTGGGCTTCACTCCTTCCACCTGTAAGATGGGGTACTGAGCTTCATCCCTACCTCCGAGGTCACTTATAGGAGCAAACAGTTCAGTTGCTCAGTCATGCCCGACTCTTTGCGACCCCATGGACTGCAGCACACCAGGCTTCCCTGCCCATCAGCAGCTCCCAGAACTTACTCAAACTCATGTCCATTGAGTCGGTGATGCCATCCAACCATCTCATCCTCTGTCGTCCCCTTCTCCTCCTACCTTCAATCTTTCCCAGCATCAGGGTCTTTTCAAACAAGTCCGTTCTTCGCATCAGGTGGTCAAAGTATTGGAATTTCAGCTTCAGCATCAGTCCTTCCAATGAATATTCAGGACTGATTTCGTTTAGGATGGACTGGTTGGATCTCCATGCAGTCCAAGAGACTCTCAAGAGTCTTCTCCAACACCACAGTTCAAAAGCATCAATTCTTCAGTACTCAGCTTTCTTTATAGTCCAATTCTCACATCCATACATGACTAATGGAAAAACCATAGCTTTCTCTAGATGGACCTTTGTTGTCAAAGTCAAGTCTCTGTTTTTTAATATGCTGTCTAAGGTGGTCATAGCTTTTTTTCCAAGGAGGAAGCATCTTTTAATTTCATGCAGTCACCTGCAGTCATCATCTGCAGTGATTCTGGAGCCCCTCCTCCAAAAAAGTCTCTGTTTCCACTGTTTCCCCATCTATTTGCCATGAAGTGATGGGACCGGGTACAATGATCTTAGTTTTTGGAATGTTGAGTTTTAAGCCAACTTTTTCACTCTCCTCTTTCACTTTCATCAAGAGGTTCTTTAGTTATTCTTCACTTTCTGCCATAAGGGTGGTGATTGAGGTTATTGATATTTCTCCCTGCAATCTTGATTCCAGCTTGTGCTTCTTCCAGCCCGGCATTTCACATGATGTACTCTGCTTATAAGTTAAATAAACAGGGTGACAATATACAGCCTTGATGTACTCCTTTTCCTATTTGGAACCAGTCTGTTGTTCCATGTCCAATTCTAACTGTTGCTTCCTGACCTGCATACAGACTTCTCAAGAGGCAGGTCAGGTGGTCTATTATTCCCATCTCTTGAATTTTCCACAGTTTGTTGTGATCCTCACAGTCACAGGCTTTGGTGTAGTCAACAAACCAGAAGTAGATGTTTTTCTGGAACTCTCTTGCTTTTCGATGATCCAACAGATATTGGCAATTTGATCTCTGGTTCCTCTGGCTTTGCTAAATCCAGTTTGAACATCTGGAAGTTCACGGTTCACGAACTGTTGAAGCCTGGCTTGGAGAATTTTGAGTATTACTTTGATAGCGTGTGAGATGAGTCCAATTGTGTGGTAGTTTGAACATTCTTTGGCAATGCCTTTCTTAGGGATTGGAATGAAAACTGACCTTTTCCAGTCCTGTGGTCACTGCTGAGTTTTCCAAATATGCTGGTATAGTGAGTGCAGCACTTTCACAGCACCATCTTTCAGGATTTGAAATAGCTCAACTGGAATTCTGTCACCTCCACGAGCTTTGTTCGTAGAGATGCTTACTAAGGCCTACTTGACTTCACATTCCAGGATGTCTGGCTCTAGGTGAGTGATCACATCATTGTGATTATCTGGGTAGTGAAGATCTTTTTTGTACAGTTCTTCTGTGTATTCTTCTGTTAGGTCCATACCATTTCTGTCCATTATTGAGCCCATCTTTGCATGAAATGTTACCTTGGTATCTCTAATTTTCTTGAAGAGACCTCTAGTCTTTCCCATTCTATTGTTTTCCTCTATTTCTTTGCACTGATCACTGAGGAAGGCTTTCTTATCTCTCCTTGCTATTCTTTGGAACTCTGCATTCAAATGGGTATATCTTTCCTTTTCTCCTTTGCCTTTCACTTCTCTTCTTTTCTCAGCTATTTGTAGTTCAGTTCAGTCACTCAGTCGTGTCCAATTCTTTGCGACTCCATGAATAGCAGCACGCCAGGCTTCCCTGTCCATCACAAACTCCCGGAGTTTACTCAAACTCATGCCCATCAAATCAGTGATACCATCCAGCCATCTCATCCTCTGTCATCCCCTTCTCCTCATGCCCCCAATCCCTTCCAGCATCAGGGTCTTTTCCGAGCCAACTCTTCGCATGAGGTGGCCAAAGTATTGGAGCTTCAGCTTCAGCATCAGTCCTTCCAATGAACACCCAGGACTTATGTCCTTTAGGATGGACTGATTGGATCTCCTTGCAGTCCAAGGGACTCTGAGTCTTCTCCAACACCATAGTTCAAAAGCATCAATTTTTCGGCGCTCAGCTTTCTTCACAGTCCAACTTTCACATCCATACCTGACCACTGGAAAAACCATAGCCTTGACCAGACAGACCTTTGTTGGCAAAGTAATGTCTCTGCTTTTTAATATGCTATCTAGGTTGGTCATAACTTTCCTTCCAAGGAGTAAGGCCTCCTCAAACAACCATTTTGCCTTTTTTCATTTCTTTTTCTTGGGGATGGTCTTGATCACTGCCTTCTGTACAATGTCACAAACCTCTGTCCATCTGTCTATCAGATCTGATCCCTTGAATCTATTTCTCACTTCCACTGTATAATCTCGTAAGGGATGTGATTTAGGTCATACCTGAATGGTCTAGTGATTTTCCCTAGTTTCTTCTATTTAAGTCTGAATTTGGCAATAAGGAGTTCATGATCTGAACCACAGTCAGCTCCTGGTCTTGTTTTTGCTGACTGTATAGAGCTTCTCCATCTTTAGCTGCAAAGATATAATCAACCTGATTTCAGTATTGACCATCTGGTGATGTCTGTGTGTAAAGTCTTTTCTTGTGTTGTTGGAAGAGGGACCAGTGCGTTCTCTTGGTAAAACTCTGTTAGACTTTGTCTTGCTTCATTATGTACTCCAATGCCAAATTTGCCTGTTATTCCAGGTATCTCTAGGAGCAAATCGATGCCATTAAAGGGCTTAACACAGCACCTGGCATGTGGGAAAGAATTCTGTCACCTCGCTGCCTCTGGACTCAAGGCTGCAGCATCAACTCTGGAATTGCTAGTCTGCCTTGCAGATTTTGGACTTTCCAGCCCCCAAAGTCCCATGAGTCAATCCCTCAAATCCTGAATAGATATAAATATAGGTGCTATGGATATATATGATATTGATATAGATACAGATATCAATATAGATATAGATGGTGTTGATGCAGATATAAATGACACTGATAGAGATGATATTGATAGAGATGACAGAGACAGAGATGATCTAGAGAGACAGCTATATACACACACCCTCTTGGTTCTGTTTCTCTGGGAACCCTGACTAATACAGATTTTTTGGCATGTTGGCTATTATTCCCCCAAAGCATGCACAGCAAAGGATTAAAAGCAGTCACCTGGGGAGTAAAATTGGGGCTAGAGGGAAGGGGGGCTCATCACTGTTTTACTCTATGTACTCGTGTGTCGTCTGTCTGTTACAGGAGCACAGTTTATCTTTATCATTTAAAATAGGGGAAGGGGAGGAATGGTCAGGGACAGTGAGGGGAAGGGATGAGAGGACAGGGCAGGACAAGCAAAGGAAAGCCGGTCCAGCCTCCACAACCATATCCTTGCCTTCTCTTCCCTCCTGTTTTCTGTAAGACCTGATGAGCAAATACCAGTGAAAGGGTTTCTAGAGGGAGAGGTGAAATGGGGCTGCTCCCCAGGGGATGCAGCAAAAATACAAATTACTCCCGGAGGCTGATTCAGTGTCGACTACTCAGACTCCCTGGATGCCAGCAACTCACTGCTCTGAAGTCAGAATTAAATGAGTTGGGCGGTATGGTATTACTTGTGATGTTTGGGGGCTGGGGAGGGCAAATTATTCCCCACTATTTTACTTTATCCTTTCCTCATTCATCTAAGAGGCTGGAATGAAGAAAAGGAATTTTCTTTTCTGATTTGGGGGCAGGATCGGGAGAAGCAGCAGCTTTTCGTTATCAAAGTCAGGCTCGTTAAATATTCATCCGGATGCCTGTCACCGTTCCAGGAGGATGATCGGATTTAAGGTTCGAATCTCACTGATCTATTATTCTTTTTGGAGCCGCAGGTGGAACTCTTTCATGCAGCTGCAAATTAGAAAACTGCGCCATTCTTTGAAGAGAACTTTAAGTAATCAAATGCAACTTTTTCTTCACCCCGACAGGTGCTCTCCTATGCTGGATCTCATGGAAGAAAGGCAAGAGAAGGAACAGGGGAAAACCTGGAATGAAGCCTGCACCCATTTGCCCTCACAGATCAGCTCAGAGGGGAAAAGACTCCCAGGATCTGGGGAGAAGGGAGGACAAGGGGGCAGCAGCAGTGGGGGGCAGGAAGCAGGGAAAGAAATCCACACTCACAGAGGCCCTCCCTGGTGCCCAGCACTTCACTGAAACCATCCCATAGCATCTCTACAATGACCTTTCAAGCAGAAGTTATGCTCCAAGAGGTTAAGTGGCGGTCCCAGGGTCACACAGCTAGCAGGGACTTGAAGCCAGCTGGTCTGACCTCTAAGCCTCGAACCTGGAGCAGTTATCTCTTAACTCACACAGGAGTCCACAGCTGATGGTTCCCTCTATACCACTGCTTCTCAACCGGGGACAGAGTTGTCCTCCAGGGGACATTAGGTCATGTCAGGAGATCTCTTTGTCACAACTTGGGGGGAGGCGGGGTCCTAACTGGAGGCCAGGGAAGCTATTAACCTCCCTCCAATGTACAGGAAAGCCCCTTAATTACCTTGCCTCAAATGTCCACAGTGTCAAGGCTGAGAAGGTCTGTACTATGTGGAGGCCATGGGCAATCACTCCCACAGCCCCCTGGCTTTCACCCTGGGAATCTAGAAATTCTACCCGGTGCGCCTATATTTTTGCCCAATGCCCGGACAAAACTCGTCTGGTAGTGAGCAGGTATGTGGGGAATTCTTGCCTCTCTGCGTTGCCCCTGGATACATAAATTCTCATCTAAATTCATGTTCACGCTCACAATTTCACAGTGGCGAGAGAAGCACAACTTTCTCATTAAGGGGGTGCAGTCAAAGTTTCTCTCTACGGAGAGCAGTAAGGAGAGTCTGGGCTCCCTTGAAATGAAGCGTGGCTGTAATTAACGTTAATGAAACCCCTAAGACAGCCCACACGCTTTGTGGCACAGGCTGACGGCAGCAGGGTCTATGAGCTACAGACCACCCCATCCTACCCTCATCCCCTCAAGCAAATGAAACGCCACATTCTGATCCAGACAGAGGCGTCAATTTCCCATTTCACATGCCTTGGAACTTGAGCCGTCCACGGAAGAACAGACAGAGTTCAGAGAAGAATGGGGGAGGGGACGCAAAGGAGAAAATCCACCCACTTGAGGGTAAACGAAGCCTAGTCACTGGGTCAAGCAAGGGCCAGCCTCCTCTCATTTAATCTCCACAACCATTGTTCAAAGAAGTCAGGATTATTGTTGACTCCATTTTATAACTCAGGGATCATCAAACTTTTTTTCCGTAAAGAGCAAGATAGTAAATATTTTAGGCTTTGTAGTCTGTAGGATCTCTGTTACAACTATTCAATTCTGCCTTTTTGGCAGAAAAGCAGCTGTAGACAATACATACAGCATGCACTCTTCTGTCCATCCAGCTGTCCATCCATTCACTTATTTATCCAGCTATCCATCTATTCATTAATTTATCCAACCATTCAACCAACCATCCATCCATCCATTCATTTATCCATCTGTCTATCCACCAGCTCATTAATGTATCCATCCATCCAACTATCCTTGCAATGAACATTCATTGACAACCTACCATATGTCAGAACCTTTGGATATCAAGACAAACGAGTTTCCTCCAACTCCTTCTCCAGGTAGCTCTGGCCACACTGGTTGTCAGAAAGCTCCTGGAACATGTGAGTGCTTTCCTTGCACAGGACCTTTGAATATTTTTCAGGGCCTCTATTCTCTTCCCCCACAACACCCTCCTCCAGCCCCACGCCACCAGCTCTTTGCCTAGCCACTGCCGTGATCCTTCTGATCTCAGCTTCTGATACAGAGAGGCCTTCCTGACAACCCTATCATTCTCCACCTCAGCACATTGTGTGTTTCTCTCATAGCACTTGGTATACGTTAAATGATCTTATTTATTTCATTTTAAATCGGTTTTGTGTCAGCCTCTCTTATTAGCATATCAATTCCACAGAGGTGGGGATCAAGTCTTTCTCATTTGCCATTATATTCTCAGCATCTGGCACATAACAGATGCTCAACAAATAGGTATTGAACCAAATTGGTAAGTTGATAAGCCCAGAAAAACTCATGCCAAAGTATGACCTCCACTCATTATAACAAGTACAGCTTAGACTGTGCCATCCAGTATGGTGACCACTGGTCACATGTGGCTAGTGAGAAATTAAAATATGGGTAGTCTGAGTTGAGATGAGATATAATAACACACACCATATTTAACACACATATATAACACACACCAGATTTAGGAGACTTCATATGGAAAAAAGATAATAATGTAAAATATCTCAAGTTTTTAAACTGACTGTATGGTGAAATGGTATTTGAGATTTACAGGGCAAAATGAAATAAATTATTTACATCAATTTCATCTGCTCATTGGGTGATTTTTTTTTTTTACCTTTTTCTAAAATGTGGCTACTAAAGTTTTTAAAATTACATATGTGGTCTGCATTATATGTCTATTAAGTAGCACTGGTTTAGACCGCCCCAATTCTATTCCCAGACTTCCTACTAATTAGCTCTCTGATGTTGGTCCAGTCAATTAACCTCAACAGGTCTTGGTTTCTTTATGCAACAAATGAATATTTCTGACCTGCCAAGCACATGGGTTGTGGTGCAACTCAAATGAGATAATGGATGTGAAAGTGCCTGGAAAAAAATCCACATAGATGTCATCTAGTCTGTAATGAGATTTTTTTTACTCTGTTTCTAAATCCCCAAGTGGTTTTTTCCCCTGCGTCCTTGGCTTCTGACTATGACCTAACTTGCTCCATCCTTTTCAAATTCTGATTTTCATGGTCTGACTTCTGGAATCAATACTGGTTCTTTCTCCCAAGTGACAGATCCCTCCTGTCCTGAGGACAGAATTCCAGAAGCTGAAGAGTTTGGCAAGACAAGTCCACTGTCACACTTCTCAAGTTCATCAAAGTCAGTGTGTTAGTCACATTCCATGCCACTCAGGGTGATCTTTCAAGTAACAGTGGTGTCAAGGGAAACTTAACTATTCGGACAGCCTCCTCTTGTACTACAACTGCCCATTGACAACTGTACCCTTGAGAGAGCTCTGTATTAATTAGACTGACCTAGGGCTGAGGTTTCAATTATTTTCAAAATGTAGAAACCTTATAGGTTTAGTCTGCCTATCATCCACTTCCTCTGGTTCCCACAAATGCATAATCATTACTCCATTAAGGACCCATTCTTTCCCTGGTCTTCGCCCACATAGTCAGTGTAGGGCAGACAGGTGTATGTATGCCTGTCTTGATCAGTTTATTCCATCCCCCTGGACACAGTGACGGTTTTGAGGAAGGGTACAAGACCCAAGTTGATCTAGGGGAACCTTCAAGAAAGAAGAGCTGATCTTGCCACTGGATTGTAAGTCTGCAACTATTTGAGACATGGAGTTGAGGGAAGCAGACCACCATGAGAAAACTAAACTGAACTATCATGGAGAAAGGGTCAAGGCAGACAGTCTCTTCAACACTGTTTAGTCACCTAGATCCAAGTATACCCACAGCCAGTGACTTCTAAATTCCTCTGAACTTTGCAGCCCCAAAAGCCAACAAGTGCATTTTGTGGGAGAGGTCAGTTTAACTTGAGATGTAATCACTTGCAACCAAAAGAAACCTGTCTAAAGCAAAAAGAGATCAAATACAGTGCATTTTAAAAGAATTTTACTTCTATAACTTTCAATTAATTCAACAACTCCATCAGAGTTTAACAGAGTATTGTCCATAGGTGCCACTAAGAATCCTTTATAACTAGATTATGAATTAACCACAAACAGCCTCTTCTAAAGTCACCGAGAATGCACAGAAGTTCATGAAAGGGTCACTTTCACTGGGATCATTTTACTGAAACTCAACTGTTCACTGTCCATGGAAGGAAAGGTACTGCTCTTCAGAAGTAAACTTCAGACAACTCACTCCACTTGGAATAATTCAGAATTGGATTACTGGGGTTTTAAATTAATCTGGACTTCAGGGTTTTAGTCTTGTTACTTGAGAAAAACCTTTTGCCACCAGGAATGCCACCAAGAAACCTCCACTTTTACCCTGAAATCCTGGTCTGCTGGTCACCTTCCTGGACACCTCACAAGGTTAGTGAGTAGATGGCTCATGGGGAGATGGGGAAACTGAGGGTCACCTGTGGCATGCCCAGTCAGAAATAAATGTGTGGACTTTGGAAGTCCAGCTCTGCCCTCCAAGCCAGGCTCCATGACATGAAGATTAATAAGATGACAATTGTCAAGGACCTGGGAGGGGTTAAAACAATCACCCAACACCCTAGACTATTTTTCAGCTTCCTCTGCATGGGCTTCAAGATATATGCCAACAGCAGACCAGGCGAAGTATGGCCTTTCAGCTGGTTTTCCATGTGTCCCTTCTGCCATATATAACTTGAACATGGAGACACTGACAAGGTCCAGTTAATGTCATAGATTCACCATCTCCCTGAAAAAGACAACTTCCAACCTTTATTATTATTTTGGTTTCTTCTGGCTGCATTGCAAGGCTTGTGGGATCTCAGGTCTCCATTAAGGATTGAATCTGGGCCCTCAGCAGCGAAAGCTCGGAGTCCTAACCACTGGACCACCAGGGAAGTCCCAAGAGGACTTTCAATCTTTTAACAAACCACCCGGGAGTGGACCCAGCAGGCTTTCTAGTTTGGTGGACTTCAAGGAAAACATTTGTTAAATGAATGTACAAGACTTTAAATTTACTAAGCAATGGGGTGACCTATACAGTACCATTAGCATATTGAGCACCTACCGACCTGGGGAGTTCCTCTTTCAGTATCCTATCAATTTGCCTTTTCCTACTGTTCATGGGGTTCTCAAGGCAAGAATTCTGAAGTGGTTTGCCATTCCCTTCTCCAGTGGACCACATTCTGTCAGACCTCTCCACCATGACGCAACTGTCTTGGGTGGCCCTACACAGCATGGCTTAGTTTCACTGAGTTAGGCAAGCTGTGGTCCTGTGACCATTCAGGTATGACCTAAATCAAATCCCTTATGACTATACAGTGGAAGTGAGAAATAGATTTAAGGGACTAGATCTGACAGACAGAGAGCCTGGTGAACTATGGACGGAGGTTCGTGACATTGCACAGGAGATGGGGATCAAGACCATCCCCATGGAAAAGAAATGCAAAAAGGCAAAATGGCTGTCTGAGAAGGCCTTACAAATAGCTGTGAAAAGAAGAGAAGCAAAAGGCAAAGGAGAAAAGGAAAGATATTCCCATTTGAATGCAGAGTTCCAAAGACTAGCCAGGAGAGATAAGAGAGCCTTCCTCAGTGATCAGTGCAAAGAAATAGAGGAAAACAACAGAATGGGAAAGACTAGAGATCTCCTCAAGAAAATTAGAGATACCAAGGGATTATTTCACGCAAAGATGGGTTCGATAAAGGACAGAAATGGTACGGACCTAACAGAAGCAAAAGATTTAAAGAAGAGGTGGCAAGAATACACAGAAGAAATGTACAAAAAAGATCTTCACGACCCAGATAATCACAATGCTGTGATCACTCACCTAGAGCCAGACATTCTGGAATGTGAAGTCAGGTGGGCCTTAGGTAGCATCACTACAAACAAAGCCAGTGGATGTGATGGAATTCCAGTTGAGCTATTTCAAATCCTAAAAGATGATGCTGTGGAAGTGCTGCACTCAATATGCCAGCAAATTTGGAAAACTCAGTAGTGGCCACAGGACTGGAAAAGGTCAGTTTTCATTCCAATCCCTAAGAAAGGCAATCCCAAAGAATGTTCAAACTGCCGCACAATTGCACTCATCTCACACGCTAGTAAAGTAATGCTCAAAATTCTCCAAGCCAGGCTTCAGCAATACGTGAACCAAGAACTTCCAGATGTTCAAGTTGGTTTTAGAAAAGGCAGAGGAACCAGAGATCAAATTGCCAACATCTGTTGGATCATCCAAAAAGCAAGAGAGTTCCAGAAAAACATCTATTTCTGCTTTATTGACTACGCCAAAGCCTTCAACTGTGTAGATTACAATAAACTGTGAAAAATTCGGAAAGAGATGGGAATACCAGACCACCATACCTGCCTCTTGAGAAACCTGTATGCAGGTCAGGAAGCAACAGTTAGAACTGGACATGGAACAACAGACTGGTTACAAATAGGAAAAGGAGTATGTCGAGGCTGTATATTGTCACCCTGCTTATTTAACTTCTATGCAGAGTATATCATGAGAAATGCTGGGCTGGAAGAAGCACAAGCTGGAATCAAGATGGCCAAGAGAAATATCAATAACCTCAGATATGCTGATGACACCACCCTCACGGCAGAAAGTGAAGAGAAACTAAAAAGCCTCTTGATGAAAGAGGAAAGCGAAAAAGTTGGCTTAAAGCTCAACATGCCAAAAACTAAGATGATGGCATTGGGTCCCATCACATCATGGGAAATAGATGGGGAAACAGTGGAAATAGTGGCAGATTTTATTTTGGGGGGCTCCAAAATCACTGCAGATGGTGATTGCAGCCATGAAATTAAAAGACGCTTACTCCTTGGAAGGAAAGTTATGACCAACCTAGATAGCATATTAAAAAGCAGAGACATTACTTTGCCAACAAAGGTCTGTCTGGTCAAGGCTATGGTTTTTCCAGTGGTCAGGTATGGATGTGAGGGTTGGACTATAAAGAAAGCTGAGCACCCAAAAATTGATGCTTTTGAACTGTGGTGTTGGAGAAGACTCTTGAGAGTCCCTTGGACTGCAAGAAGATCCAACCAGTCCATTCTAAAGGAGATCAGTTCTGGGTGTTCTTTGGAAGGACTGATGCTGAAGCTGAAACTCCAATACTTTAGCCACCTCATGCGAAGAGTTGACTCATTGGAAAAGACCCTGATGCTGAGAGGAATTGGGGGCATGAGGAGAAGGGGATGACAGAGGATGAGATGGCTGGATGGCATCACCGACTCGATGGGCATGAGTTTGGGTAGACTCCGGGAGTTGGTGGTGGACAGGGAGGCCTGGCGTGCTGCGATTTCATGGGGTCACAGAGTCGGACACGACTGAGCGACTGAACTGAACTGAACTGATACAGTACCATTTGGACAGCAGACAGATTTTATCTGGCTCAACACGAGGCTTAAGTTTGGAGTTGCTGGCAACATTTTATTAACAGAGAAATTTCACATGAAAAAAAAGGCCATACTTCTGGCTTCACTTGATAAACCGAAGCAATGCACAGTCTGCATTCTCCATGGCAACAGTCAGCGGGAGATGGGGAGTGTAGATGGGGGCACGAGCTCTCTGGCTGGCCCCACTCCCCACCCTGCCCTATTGTGCTCCTTGAATCTGAAGCAGAATGTGAGTTGCCATTTGTCATCTTACACCAGGCCCTTTCTGTCTGTCTGAATTTCCTGCCTGGCCCTATTAAATACTGGAGTTCACAAGCTCTGCAAAATGCACATGAATTAACTGCATAGTAAACTGTTTTGGTAAAACTCAAGCAAACAAGGAGGTAAAAGAAGACGAGGCTTCTAAGACCCCTTTGGACTCAGAAGATACCAGAACTGTACAAGCTTTCTGAGACCACTGGCAGGAGGAGGTAGGAAGAAGGGAGACAGGTGCTTCTCAAACCTTTAGTATATCTTTTCACATGAAAGAAACTCCACCCACATCCCACACAGGGTCCCTCTCCACCCACCGTCACTCCTTCTGCAGAGAGAGGGAGATTCAGTAAGTCAAAGTTTGGAGGAAGAACTGGGCCAGTGTATCCCTTATGCTTCCTCATCCTCCTCCAGATTGGGAGTAGTAAAGGTTGTATTTTGATCCCCATCTGCATCTTTCTTTACTCGTATTTCTCAACTGATTCAAAGCTCAGGCAGGGAATGAGAGGAGAGCTAGCTATTGAGTATTGCAAAGACCCTGACGATCATCTAGGATGACAGTTATCATCACTTTGAGGGTTCGTTTCCCCCACTTCTGAGAATCTGATGAAAACTACACACCTGTTCACACCACACTTGTACACATAATGCCCTGGTGCTCACAGCCCCCGAAGCCCATTCACAGGCTTCAGATTGTTTTCAACCCCTGATTGGTTTCCATTCCCAAAGAGGAGTTATTCAAAGTGAGATGAGGCAGAGACAAGATTGATAAAACCCCAGACATCCTGACTGGCAGTCTCCTTGTTTGGCATTCAGATGCAGGCATTCATTCAACACAGCCCGATGCCAGGCACTCACCAGGCACACGGTGCTGAGCTCCACTGCGCATCCTAACGAAGGACTCAGACACCAGTCCACTTGTTACCCGAGCACAAACCATGCCGCATGCTATGATGGAGAAGAATGGGCCCCGTTCTTGACAAGGGAGTCTGGTGTATTTGCAGGTCGTGGAGTGAGGAAAGATTTCTCAAAGAGAATAGCATTGGAGCCTAGGTCAGAAATCTAAAGGATAAAGAGAAATTAATTCAAGGGGGAGAAAGGAACACGTAGAAGAGGCATCCAGACAGCACAGGCAAAATCTCTGGGGTAGGAGGGCTGGGAGAATGGAATGAGATGGAACCGGAAAGCAAAGACAGGTGTGTGCAGTACAGGTGACAACAGACAGGTCAACTAGATAGACTCTTACAGCCCCGTTTGGCCACTAGATCCACAATGAGTATGGGAAGGGGGGCCACCTTAAGCTCTGACAGAGTTAAGAGGTTCATAAATTCAATCCCATGTCCCAGTTCTGGGAAAATTTCTCCAAAGAAATCATCCAAATCAAGGAGTTACATACGCCAAGATGCTTGCAGTCGTGCTATCTATAACATCAAAGCTCTGGAAAGAATGGAAATCTCCAACTAAAAGAAGCATCACTAACAGAACCATGAGCATCAACATGATGTGATATTATCTAAAAAGGGAAATTCTAGTTGACGTTGGAATTTGGGGACATGCATGTGAGAAATGAACAGCTATGTAAGAGTGTAGAGAAGAAGTGGAGGGCAAGATATGTCCATACTTGTAGGCATGTCTAGAAGGATATATGGTCAGAATGATTCTATTAATAATGACAGTGTAATAGGATATCAAGGGGGATTTCTCTTACTATCCTGGAATTATGGCTTAGACCTAAAGTTAAAAATAAAACACATAACTCTACTTTCTAAAGAGAACTGCCCACAAGCTAAAGTTGGGACCAGACTCCTTCCCATCAGGGTAGCACAGAGGGGACAGAGTCAGCCCCACACCCCAGTGATCACTGCCACCTCCTCCTCTACAGAAGAAGAGGGGGATGGGGTGGTCTTTGCCCTTGTGAGGGTACAGAGTTCACAAAGTGTGTGCAATCCAGTTCCCTGGGGTGTCTGCAAGAAAAGGGAAACAGGCATCTCATATCCTGAGTAGACAGCTGCTGAAATATTGATGCTACAGCCACGCTCTAATGCCACCATCCAAGCTGAGAAGGGTGGGGAACAGTTCTTGGAAGAGATGAAGGTGAAGGATGTCTAGACCAGCAATGTCCAAAAGAACCTGCTGTGATAATGGAAATGTTCTATACCTGTGCTACACAATATGGCAGCCACCACCCAAACATGGTTACTGAGTACTTGAAATGTGATTGGTGTAACTGAGGAACTGAAAGTTTAATTTTGTTTCATTTTGCTGTTGTTTGATCGCTAAGTCATGTCTGACTCTTTTGTGACCCCATGGACTGTAGCCCACCAGGCTCCTCTGTCCATGGGATTTTCAAGGCAAAAAACACTGGAGTGGGTTGCCATTTTTCCTACTCCAAGGGATCTTCCCAACCCCCGGATTGAACCCTGGTCTCCTGCGTTGGTAGGCAGATTCTTTACCACTGAGCCACTGGGGAAGCCCTTATTTCATTTCCATTACCTGCAACTTAAATAACTGCCAGCTGTGGCTAGGGACGACCGTATTGGATGGCACAGGTCAAGGTGTTTCCATGGATGAGAGGTCACCAGATATCTGCACACTTTGAGGGGTCACAGAAGTGGTGAGGCTGGGGAGGAAATGGGAAAACTTTCTGCTTCATCCCAGATCTCTGCCCCCTCAGACAGTGTGAGAAGGGACCCCGGTGCTCCCACGGTTCCAGGGGAAGAAGCCCGCAGGTTAGTGAGTGAGTGGCATCTGTCCATGTCTAGGTGGCCACTAGAGAAGGGGCCAAGGGCGGTGCCCCAGATGGGGCCCACAGGATCCTCTGAGGAGGGTGGTTCTCAGGGATGGGAGAGGCTGTCAGGACGAGCATGAATACAGGTCAAGGAAAACCAGGCTCCCCAATCATAAGGGAAACCACTCAGAGAGAAGACCAAACCAGAGCATTACCGGAAGCCAAGCCTGGCTTTAAGTTTTTCCAACCAAAAGAGAACAAACCTGCCCAAGTTGTCATTAAGGATGGGGAAGGAGACATTCAGTTTATCTCAGTTACAGGAAAAACAAACTGCTTCCTTCATGTTCACACTCTGATGAGTTTAGATTTTTCAACAAACCAATTACAACAGTGGCCAAGCATTATATGCTCATGTAAGTTGTTTAAGCCTCACAATAACTCTACAGTTATCTCCATTTTATGGAGGAAGAAACTAAGGCTCAGAAAGTTTAAGTGAATCACCCATGATCCCACATATAAGTGGCAAAGCTGAAATTTGCCCCCAGGTTTTCCTCCTCCAAAATTTTCTTTAATTTTTTTAAGTCACCTTTTGGATAATATAATAATTTTTTTTCAAAAGTTGAAAAAAAGCACGCATGTAAAACTGATGAAATCCAAACAAGATCCACACTTGTAAGAGCAGTATTGTACCAATGTCAATGTCCTGGTTTTGACAACATACTGTGGTTAGTAAAACACCATCCATGCAGGGGGAAGCTGGGGGAAGAAACTTCTGCACTACAACTTCTTGGGAGTCCCAAACCATTTTGATGTTCTACCTTTTTTTTTCTTTCTGGCCTCACCACCTGGCTTATGGAATCTTAATTCCCAGACCAGGACCATAGCAGTGAAAGCATCAAGTCTTAACCATTGGACCACCAAGGAATTCTCAAAGGGAATCTTAAACCATTTTATAATAAAAAGTTTTTTTAAGTTGAGTCTTTTGGAAGTTGTGCAAAATGTTTATTGTATGTTTTTTACATTAAATTATTAGTTTATGATTTAAGAAAGAAAACAATTTAAAGATAATGGAAATCCTAAATTTTTTAGGTAAGTATTTCAGACTCAAACTGTCTTTAAAGCCTGCTCTTACTGTTTATTTCAATGTACACTAAAACGGGGCTTCCCTGGTGGCTCAAATGGTTAAGAATCTGCCTGCATTGTGGGAGACCTGAGTTTGATTCCTGGGTTGGGAAGCTCCCTGGAGAAGGGAATGACTTTCCACTCCAGTATTCTTGCCTGGAGAGGTCCATGGACAGAGCAGTCTGGTGGGCTACAGTCCATGGGGTCATAACGGAGCAACTAACATTCACTTTTCTCTCTTTAAAGCATAATATGTTTGGGGGACAGGACTTACTGTAAATCTTTTAAACCAGGGGTCCCCAACCTCCAAGATCTAATGCCTGATGATCTGAGGTGGAGCTGATGTAACAATAAGACAAATAAAGTGGCAAAATAAATGCAATGTTATTCATAGGCAAAACACTCTCTGACATAAATCTCAGCAAGATTCTCTATGACCCACCTCCCAGAATATTGTAAATAAAAGCAAAACTAAACAAATGGGACCTAATGAAACTTAAAAGCTTCTGCACTACAAAGGAAACTATAAGTAAGGTGAAAAGACAGCCCTCAGATTGGGAGAAAATAATAGCAAATGAAGAAACAGACAAAGGATTAATCTCAAAAATATACAAGCAACTCCTGAAGCTCAATTCCAGAAAAATAAATGACCCAATCAAAAAATGGGCCAAAGAACTAAACAGACATTTCTCCAAAGAAGACATACAGATGGCTAACAAACACATGAAAAGATGCTCAACATCACTCATCATCAGAGGAATGCAAATCAAAACCACAATGAGGTACCATTACACGCCAGTCAGGATGGCTGCTATCCAAAAGTCTACAAGCAATAAATGCTGGAGAGGGTGTGGAGAAAAGGGAACCCTCTTACACTCTTGGTGGGAATGCAAACTAGTACAGCCACTATGGAAAACAGTGTGGAGATTCCTTAAAAAACTGGAAATAGAACTGCCATATGACCCAGCAATCCCACTTTTGGGCATACACACTGAGGAAACCAGATCTGAAAGAGACACGTGCACCCCAATGTTCATCGCAGCACTGTTTATAATAGCCAGGACATGGAAGCAACCTAGATGCCCATCAGCAGACGAATGGATAAGGAAGCTGTGGTACATATACACCATGGAATATTACTTAGCCGTTAAAAAGAATTCATTTGAATCCGTTCTAACGAGATGGATGAAACTGGAGCCCATTATACAGAGTGAAGTAAACCAGAAAGATAAAGAACATTACAGCATACTAACACATATATATGGAATTTAGAAAGATGGTAATGATAACCCTATATGTAAAACAGAAAAAGAGACACAGAAGTACAGAACAGACTTTTGAACTCTGTGGGAGAAGGTGAAGGTGGGATGTTTCGAAAGAACAGCATGTATATTATCTATGGTGAAACAGATCACCAGCCCAGGTGGGATGCATGAGACAAGTGCTCGGGCCTGGTGCACTGGGAGGACCCAGAGGAGTCGGGTGGAGAGGGAGGTGGGAGGGGAGATTAGGATGGGGAATACGTGTAACTCTATGGCTGATTCATATCAATGTATGACAAAACCCACTGAAATGTTGTGAAGTAATTAGCCTCCAACTAATAAAAAAAAAAAATTTTTTTTAAATGCAATGTTCTTGAATCATCCCAAAATTAATGCCTGTCCCTGGTCTGTAGAAAAATTGTCTTCCACAAAACTGGTTCCTCATGCCTAAAAGGTTGGGGACCACTGTGGTATACCTGGAAATAAGCAGCAATGCCTCTCAGATACTGAGGAATCAAGGCAGGTTCTAATGATCATTTGCATATAAAAACACCGGACTTTCCCAGATGTGATGGGCACTATAACCTTTCCCTTTAGTCCTGCAGAGTCACAGGACTTTAGGTGGCTTTGCTGCTGGTAGCTACACAACAAGCATCCTCTCTCTGGATGATTAGCAAAAGTCAGCCTTGCCCCCTTCTCCCTCTGTGCATTTCTGAGCTGCTGGATACTCCATGAGCCACGTCAAACAGGCAGGGGGGTCTGCAATGCCAGGACATAACCAGTGGCATCAGCCCAGATGCACAGGAACATGCCAAGAATAAACAGAATCAACAGAGACAAGAAACATTTTTGATCCCTTATAGGGATGGCTGTTTGTGAGTGTTCAGTCCTGGTTTGATGAGTCATTCATTAGGAGAGAAAGATGACCTTTTTCTGTTGATTCCAGGAAGACTGGGGGAGGAGGGCAAGGATTTCAAGTTAACAGAATCGAAGACAAGGGGAAGAATAAGTTGTAGCCAATCTATTTAAACAGGACGTTCTTAGGGTGAGTGAGAAGTAAGGGGATGTGTAAAAAATAAGGAAACTGGTTAATAAGAACAAGGATGATGGGTGCAGTCAGGTATTGCTTTTCATTCCTGGCTAAGTCAATTTTCTCACACACACACACACACATGAGAGAGAGAGAGAGAAGATGAAAAGGAAGAGAGGCATGCAAAGAGGCATGAAAATGGAAGAAATAAATAGTTTTTTTCCTCCCAATTGCCTTCATCCCAAGCCCAGTGAAAGAGGGAATTTAGGGAGGGAAAAAAACAGAAGAGATGGATGAGCAGAGCATGCCCGAGGAGACTACAGTAATCAAGACAGTGTAAGACTGGCATAAGAATAGAACAGAAAAAGAGGCTTGAAATAGACTCACATATACATGGCCCATTTACTTGCAACAAAGTTACCAGGTAATTCAATGGGTAATAGGTGGCCTTTACAGCAAAAGGTGCTGGAACAACTGGATACTCACACCTTAACCCTTAACCATGTGCAAAAATTAATGTGAGATGGATAATAAACCTGGATTATAAAATCTGAAACTGTAAACTTCTAAAAAGCAAACAGGAGAATATCTTGGCAACTTTGGGATTTGCAAAAATTTCTCAGGATATAGAAAGCACTAAGCATTAAACAAAACTGTGATACATTGACTCCATTAAAATGGAAAACTTTAGCTCTTTGAAAGACAACTAACTCTATGAAAGTGATAAGGGAGGTTACAGATTGAGAGACGGTATCCATAATGCATAACGTGATAAAGGGTCTACAATACAGTAGTAAGATGATAATCAACTCAATTAAAACATAGGCAAAAGACTTGAACAGATAATTCACATAAAGAGAGATTAAATGACAAGGAAACATTCAACATCTTGAGTCATATGTGTTATGCTCAGTCGTGTCCGACTCCTTGTGACTCCATGGACTACAGCCCGCCAGGCTCCTCTGAACATGGAATTCTCCACGCAAGATTACTGGAGTGGGTTGCCATTTCCTACTCCAGGGGATCCTCCTGACCCAGGGATCAAACTTAACTCTCCTATGTCTCCTGGATTGGTAGATGGACTCTTTACCACGGAGACACTTGGGAAGCCCCCCAAAGTGTTGTTGCTCAGTTGTGTCTGACTCTTGGCTATCCCATAGTCCACTAGGCTCCTCTGTCCATGGGAGTCTCCGGGCAAGAATGCTGGAGTGGGTTGCCTTTCCCTTCTCCAGGGGATCTTCCCATCCCAGGGATTGAACTCTGGTCTCCTGCATTGCAGGCAGATTCTTTACTTTCTGAACTTCCAGGGATGAGGGAAATGCAAATCAATTAATTGATGCAAATAAAAACATAATAAGGTACCACTTCATACTTATTAAAAGGACAAAATCAAAAGCCTGACAATATTGAGTGGTGACAAGGATATAGAACAATTTCTCAGCATCAGCACTGGTGAAACTTTGGGTTTGAAAATTCTTTGCTGAAGAGAGGAGGGTGAAGGTGGGGGCTGCTCCATATTTATCAGCACCCCTGGTCTCCACCCAGGATCTAGATGCTAGCAGCACCCTCCCCCCAAGTTGTGACAACACAAAATGTCTCCAGATGTTGCTAAATCTCCTCTAGGAGACAGAGTTGTCCCACATTGAGAACTGCTGATACAGACTTGCTGACTTTCTCTACACTGCTGGTGAGCTGTAAAATGTACAACCAGTTTGGCAGAGCCTTAAAAAGTTAAATATATACATACACTACAACCTAGGAATTCTACTCATAGGTTCTACCCAAGAGAAATGAAAATATACATTGACAAAAAGAAAAAAAAAAACTTGTATGGAATGTTCATAGCTGATTTATTCTTAGTGGTCCCAAACTGGAAACACCTCAAATGTCAATGAATGTGAGTGTAGGGGGCTGAACTGTACCCTCAAAAGGATATGTTAGGGGCTTCCCTGATGGTCCAGTAGTTAAGAGTTTGCCTGCCAACGGAGGGGACATGGGTTTGATCCCTGGTCAGGAACTAAGATTCCACATTCTGCAGATTCCACGCGCCACGACTACTGAAGCCTGTGCCCCACGAGTACTGGACCTGAGTAGCCTTCGCTCACTGCAACTAGAGAAAGCCCAAACACAGCAATGAAGACCCAGTGCAGCTATAAATAGATAAATGAACCCAATTTGGTGGGGGGGGAGGATATGCTGAAGCCCTAACCCCCCAGGACCTATGATTATGACCTTACAGAGGAATAGCGTATTTGCAGGTATAATCAAGTTAAGATAAGGTCATATCGAATTAGAGGGGGCCTGACATCTACTGACTGCTGTGCTTATAAGAGGAGGGAAGAAGAAGGCCCTGTGTAGACAGAGGTAGAGATTGGAATGATGCAACCACCAGCCCAGAAATGTTAAGCATTGCTAGGAGCTGGAAGAGGCAAGGACGGATTCTTCCCTAGATCCTTCGGAGGAAGTAAGGCTCGATTGTCACCCTGCCCTGGCCTTCTGGCCTCCTGGCCTCCAGAGCTGTGAGTGTTTCAAGTCACCAGGTTTGTACTGCTTTGTTATAACGGCCCTAGGGAAAAAGTAGAGTGAGAAGGGATAAATAAACTGTGGTGTCGTCACACAATGAGGTATTCTTAACAGATAATAATAAAGTGATGGGCTTCCCCGGTGGTGCCAGTGGTAAAGAACCCACCTGCCAATGCGTGAGAGGTGAGAGACTCAGGTTCGATCCCTGGGTTGGGAAGATCCCCTGCAGTAGGATATGGCATCCCACTCCAGTATTGTTGTTTGGAAAACCCCATGGACAGAGAAGCTTGGCAGTCGGTGGGGCCGTAAAGAGTCAGACACAACTGAGTGATGGAGCACACACAAAATAAAGTGATACAGAAGAATAAACTACTGATACACACAACAACATAGATTAAGCGCAAAAGCGTCATACTGGGTGAAAGAAGCCAGACATTAAAGAGTGTATGTACAAGGCAGGATTCTGTTTGTAATGAAGTTTTGTAAGATATTTCAGCCTCTTATAAAGTAATAAAAATCAGAATGGTGTGGTTGCCTTCAAGGTAAGGGTAAACAGCTAGAGAACGGGGCACAAGGGAACTTTCCAGAGTGGATGAGAAATGTTCTGTACCTTGACTGGGGTGGGGAGTATCCGGGGATATACATTTATTGCAATTCACTGAACTTTAAACCTGTATTTTTGATTGCATGTAAACTAATGCTCAGTTTTTAAAACTGGAAATAAAGAGGCTCAAAAGAAAAGAAAACTGGGAAGCATGGGATGTTCTCACAATGATAAGGGTCAGAGAAGGAAAAGAGGAAGAAAGTTAAGTGGCCGCATCAGAAACAGACCAACTACAAACACACCAGCCACTGTGCCCCCACCTCCAACGACTTTGTCACTCTGGTTACACCTGTGCTCGCCACGGGTAAGTAAACTCGAAAATTCCCCCTGGAGGCCAAGTTTGCCGAGCTGTTCACAGCAAATTGGCCCAGGCAGACATCCCAGCTGCTGTCCATTATAACCTGGAATGGAACATTAACTTCTGAGAGGCCCCTCTGGCTCCCAAAGAGCCCCTAGCCACCCCACACTTCGGGAATATTCTTGAAAACATAAATGGACAATGGAGAAAAACTCAGAACTCAGTGCCTGCTGAGCAACCTGTGAGGTTCACTAGCATCAAAGCATGAAAAGTTCTGAGCGAGGCTAACGACTGTGCTGCTGTCACCACCTAGACAGCAGTGGGCAATGCTGGGACTTGGCCTGCGTGGAGCTGCAGACACTTAGGGGCTCAGGCAGGAAGCAGCGTCTGAGGTCAAAGCCTTCTTTGCTGCCCCACCTACAGCCAAGCCACACCAGAAGTCACTGCAAACATGCGGAGAGGCCAAAATCCCTAACTTTGGTTCCGGATAGCCCAGAGTTCAAGTATCCAGACTGCCTCCTCCCTGGGCTCTTTACACCATCATTCCCCCACCTGAGAAATGGGAAGATGCTAAGATGCACACAGATAGGGAACTAGTGCTCAGGAAACACGGGGTTCCTCTTGTGAAAGGAGGTTAGCAGCACCCTAAAAAAGATTGTAAACTCCATGTGAATCGCATTCCCTGCTTTAAAAAAAAAAAAAAAAAGCTGTCTGCTAGAGACTTCATTTTCCGTGGCCTTAGCATTGGGTGGAATCCCTCTGGGCCCACCGCTGGGCTTGGCCTCCCAGCTGCCCTGTGAGGAGGGAGACACGGCTTTGGCCCCTTCCTGGGATTCCTGGCTGAGTGAGAGTCCCCCCTCTCCTTCAGGCCTAGTGCAGAAGCTCCAGAAAAGGGTCTGCAGGAGTTCACACTCGGGATTGTGCTCACTATACTGGTTGACACACGCTGCTTGAACAGAATAGGGTGTCAGGAACATTCAGAATCTGAATTCCAGACAAGGACAACTCCATGAGATTTGCCCAAACGAACAGTAAAGATTGCTTACTCTGGCTTCTGCCAGCTGCTTCCACATTACTCTGCCAGCAGGCGGGAGATGGAAACCATGGGGCAGGTGTCTTTGCCAGGGACAACATCACTCACCTCCCTCCCTGACGTACAGGAGCAAACTGGACAAGGGCCCTCCTTACGCAGCTTCTCTCACATTCACTCTGTATCGGGAAGAGCACTAGACTGAGGGTAGGAAGCGGGGGCTCCCAACACTGGGGGTGCTGGGAGAATCATCCACCCACCCGTTCATCCAGTCATTCAACAAACACTCATTGAGCCTTTAACTCTGCAGCCAGTGCTGTGTTAAGCAAAGAAGTGAAAGAGATGAATGACACAGCATCCCTCCTCTCAAAGAACTCACAGTCCAGGGTCTAGAAAAGAAGAGAGACAACACCTGCTGGAGGAAAAGTGACAGATGCGGGCATAGCAATTATAGAGGTGGCCTAGTGTGTGTAAGGCCATGAATTCAGCTTCTGGGCCTGAAACGTATTACAATCACGACTTCAGCTAAAGACAGGAGTCTGTAAGCATTCTCTGAAAGGGCCAGAGAACAAGTATTTCAGGCTCTGGTCTCAATGACTCAACACTGGCATTGTAGTGTGAATGGATATGATGCATTCCAATAAAACTTTATTTACATAAATAAGTGGAGGACCAGATTTGGCTCTCAGGTGGTAGTTTGTCAATATCTGATGGAGAAGATGTCATCCTAGGTGAACTATATAATCACCTTTCACCTCGGTTTCTTTCAATACTAAAGAGAGATGATAATAATTACCTATCGCATGGGTGGCAAAAGCTGATACTACATGTAAAGCACTTAGCACAGTGCTCACAATATGGTCAGTTCAGTCAGTTCAGTCGCTCAGTCGTGTCTGACTCTTTGCGACCCCATGAATCGCAGCATGCCAGGCTTCCCTGTCCATCACCAACTCCCGGAGTTTACCCAAATTCATGTCCATTGAGTCGGTGATGCCATCCAACCATCTCATCCTCTGTCTTCCCCTTCTCCTCCTGCCCCCAATCCCTCCCAGCATCAGGGTCTTTTCCAATGAGTCAACTCTTCGCATGAGGTGGCCAAAGTTTTGGAGTTTCAGCTCCAGCATCAGTCCTTCCAATGAACACCCAGGACTGATCTCCTTTAGGATGAACTGGTTGGATCTCCTTGCAGTCCAAGGAACTCTCAAGAGTCTTCTCCAACACCACAGTTCAAAAGCATCAATTTTTGGGCACTCAGCTTTCTTCACAGTCCAACTTTCACATCCATACATGACCACTGAAAAAACCATAGCCTTGGCTAGAAGGATGTAATAAATAATTATTATTATTATTTATTATTACTCACTGCACTACAGTATGAATACAGAATTACGCTGGCAGAGGCAGAAAGGAGTGGAGGGTCCATCTGGTGTGAGGGAAACCACAGTCAATGTTACCTATTTGAGTCTCTCTAAAATCTCCTGCAGATGCTGACTATAGCCATAAAATTAAAAGACTTGGAAGGGAAGCTATGACAAACCTAGACAGTGTATTAAAAAGCAGAGACATCACTTTGCTGACAAAGATCTGTGTAGTCAAAGCTAGGTTTTTCCAGCAGTCATGTACAGACATGAGAGTTGAACCATAAAGAAGGCTGAGTGCCAAAGAATTGATGCTTTCTAATTGTGGTGCTGGAGAAGACTTTTGAGAGTCCCTTAGACAGTAAGATCAAACCAGTCAACCCTAAAGGAAATCAACCCTGAATATTCACTGGAAAGATTGCTGCTAAAACTGAAGTTCCAAAACTCTGCCCTCCTGATGTGAAGAGTCAACTCATTAGGAAGGGCCCTGATGCTGGGAAAGATTGAAGGCAAGAGGTGAAGAGGGCAGCAGAGGATGAGATGATTAAATAGCATCACCAACTCAATGGACATTTGAGCAAACTCTGGGAGACAGTAGAGGACAGAGGAGTCTGGTGTGCTGCAGTCCACGGGGTCGCAGAGTCAGACACAACTTAGCGAATGAACAACAATAACACATCTATGTGTCAGAACAAGGACAAACCCACCTAACTGCCCTGCAGGGCTGAGTTGTGGTCCAAAAAGCTCTCTGGGGAGAAAAAAAAGCTCTCCGAAAATTGGAAATTTCTCAGGTCCACACACACAAACTGTTGATGAAACAAAGGTGTAAGAAAATTAATCAGTGCCTTCCCTGTGCAAACATGTTTCTTAGATATTCCCCCTCATCTTCCCAGAAGACAAAATGTTTTCAGTCTCAGGATCTTGGAAAGTGACATCAAAGCCGGTGCCAACCTTGGGTCCCAGGAGATGACATCCTGACAGCTGGGTCTCCCCAGATACAGTGCACCCCTGTTTGGTGGTTGAGATCCAGGCTGGTGAGGTGATTATCCACACACCTGTGCCTCATCCAGTGGACAGACACCTAAAGGCCGTCTCTCTCTAATGTCAGATTCATGATCCCGAAACACAACCAGGGCTGAAAGGAAGGATTTGCTGAAGGCTTCCTGACAATCATTAAGCACCATTTGAGAACATTAACCTCGCCTGTTCGCAGCATCCAGGGCCCCAGCTGGACGCCTTAAGAGTTACTAAAATTTTTATTCTTACTCCGTTAATTCGCATTAGTATTAACGAATACCTCTAGTCTGAGGAGAGCAAGAGCAGGGGGTGGAGAACTCACTGCTGTCGGGGGGAAAGCCCCCGGCCATGTTCATTCTAAATTACGGAGTCCCGATGGGGCCCATAGGGAACCTCAGGCCAGGAGGTACTGGAGGAAATGGGCAGCTCTAGAAGTGGGGTCAGGGGCCCCCTTCTCTACTATCAGCTGCCAGGAGCAGATGGTACGACCTCCCAAGTTACCAGAGCCATACTCTCCTGTGTCCTGGAAGGGACACCACATACCTGAAAGAATTAATTAAAGGAAAACATGAAGAAAAGAGCTCAGAGCAATTGGACTGAGACCTCAAGGCCAAAATGCCTCTCAGCTAAAATGACTCATGACAGGTCCTGCTCCTCAGCGCTGAGAGTCCTTCCAGAGGTTCCCTACCAATCACCTCGGGGAGACACTCCAAACTCCCCAACAGCTTCTCCTTAAACCTCCCTCTCACCCCACACCACACCACACACACCACACCACACACACACACACTATAGTCTGGTCACACAAATATTTTCAGCTCCCCAAGCAGCCCTCCCTTCCAGGCCTTTCCACTTGCCATTCTGCCTGCATACCTTTCCCCTTCTCTCTTCACCTGAACAATTTCCACTCACTCTACAGGTCTCGTCTTGGGCCCGGAACTGGCACGCTACTGCCCAAAGGCCAAATCTGGCCCACCACTTGTTTTTGTAGGGCTTCCCTGATAGATCAGTTGGTAAAGAATCTGCCTGCAACACAGGAGACACCAGTTTGATTCCTGGGTCAGGAAGAGCCTATGGAGAAGGAATAGGCTACCCACTCCAGAATTGTTGGACCTCCCTTGTAGCTCAGCTGGTAAAGTATCTGCCTGCAATGCAGGAGACTTGGGTTCGATCCCTGGGCTGGGAAAATCCCCTGGAGAAGGGAAAGCCTACCCACTCCAGTATTCTGGCCTGGAGAGTTCCATGAACTGTACAGTCCACGGGGTCTCAAAGAGTCAGACTGAGCGACTTCCACTTGTTTTCGTAAATAAAGCTTTATTGGAACACAGCCACACCCACTCATTTGCATGTGCATCTATGGCTGTTTTCGCTTACAACTGCAGAGTTGAGTGGATGCCAGAGAACCCACTGGGCTGCAGAGGCTGATGTATTTACTACCTGACCCCTACAGAAGGCTACAGAAAGCTTTCCCACTGCTGCCTGAGATCATGGTTCCTCCACAAAGCTGTCCCTGGCTTCCTCAAATGTTTTGAGTTATCCTCACTTGGGCTCCTTAAGTCTTACTCTTACTTCCCTTACACCAGACCCTTCCCCACTGAGTTATAATATAGGTTTCTAGTCTGTATCCTCTAAATCCTGAGCTCCTTGAAAGGAATACTGTTTTCTTTTTGCAATTCTGCTTCCCCAGCTTCTCACACAGATCCTACACATCCTAAGTGCTGGAAAAATACATTTTTTCTGAATGAAAGAATCAGTAAATGAGTGAGTGTTTGAGGCAGGGCTGGAGAGCCCAATAATACCATTAAATAGGGTACAACTAATTCAGGCTCTTGGCAACTTGGTCAGAATACTTCCCAGCAGCATTATTATTCTCCTGGGATAAACAGAGAAAAGAGGGAAGGCTCAAATATTAGCCCATCCAATGAATAAAGAAGCCCTAAAATATGTCCTGGGGAATGGCTTCAGGGCAAACACAAGGAGAGAAGAGAAGAAAAGGTCACTACCAGTTGGGGATGGACTGTTCCAAGTAGGGACCCATATTTTAAATCCTGTCCCTTCCAAGACAGCCCCCAAGGCTCAGCACACACTATTAATTTAGTCTGCCAACTGACCATTCTTTCTGCTCAGTTGTAAGCTCCTGGAAAGTGAGGGTCATTTGCTCACCAGGGAATCCCTGTAGGACTTGGCACCAGGTAGGTAAAAATGTATGATACATGAATGAATGAACCACAAAACATCAAATCCTTCTATGCGGTACACAGTAGTACAGAATGTCAGACGGGGCCTGATTTTACTCTGCAGTGGACCCACAAATGCTCCCTGACCACGGCGGGCACAGAAGCTTCAGAACACAGAGTACCTTCCATAAGGATAGTCATGACTGTTTTGTGGCTATCTCGCACCTGCATGCCGAGGCCACACACTTGGCTTCCAACAGCTACTCCATCATGGTTTCCAGTTTTCTGGATGTATTTCTGGGGTCTCAGCTGTACCCAACCTTGTTCCCAACTTCTGCCTTGGTTCTCAAAGGCCTCACTTGTAAGCCTGCCTCAGTGTGACTGTTCCACCCCACGCTGATGTCACTCCTGCATCCCAGCCCCCGTTATCTTAAAGTGCTGGGCAGCTGCCCTCGATGACCCAAGTTGTCATCTCGGAGCCAAACACAGGGGTGGAGTTGGCCCTGGGAGGAGCTTTTCTCTCTTTCCATTTATCACAATAAAAGGCTTGTCTCAAATTCTATCAGACAGGCCAGAGAGCAAGATAGAGAACAGTGCCTCCTGTTTGTCTTTTCCAGAAATGATACCATTCTCTCTAGTGAATGGATCTGGGGTATTTAATCTGGCAATCAAGTGACATATCCTCCCAGAAGCCTGGTGCCTGCCAGTGGCAGAGCAACGAGAAGCAGAAACTCAACATCATTACCACAAAAGACCCATAAATTCTACTCAGCGAATGAGGTCAACCAGGAAACCCTGCAGTCTTCTGTATGCAAGACGAACTTTTATTCCTAGGCACCCCAATCCTAAGTTTAATTCTAATGCTTTCCCTTTAATCATGGTAATAACAATAACTATTGTTATATATTCAAAAAGATGCATGGATGAATGACTGAAAATCAATCATCAAGTCCTTCCATTTGGCATACAGTGGTACAGAGTGTCAGGTGGGGCCTTATTTCACTGTGTGAACACACAGTTCCGATACCAGGATCGTGCAAAATGTCTCACTCCACTTGCGGCCAACCAGCTCTGGACTTGCATGAACAGTGGGCCCACAGGACAACACTTCTGGATGATTTGGGGAGAGTGCATCTATAAGACAATTACGGCACCACAAAACCACAGGCTGCTCTATAACAGTAGGTAAGAAATACCTTTAACAGCTTAAGGGTGACACTCTTTCTCCAGCTTTTTCTTATTTGTCTTTGTTTCATATTTGAAGTCACATGCCCACCAAGAGAAGAACCATTTATTTTAATCAACAGAATGAAGGGCTTTGGGGAGGGATGGAAATGCACAAACGTTAATTAATCGAACATTCCAGCTTCAACTGACTGATAGTGACTTTCCCGAGGTGTTATGTTGAGAAGGATTCTGAAGTCACTAACAGGGTCCATGAAAAATGCCTGCCCCTGGAACTGGAAAGGGAATGGCCAGTCTTACACATAGCAGACATGCCAACCCTACCTTTGGTCCTTTGACCATAACTGAATCAAGTAAAATGGGTATTGAAATTTCTCCCCATTCTCTGTGCCCAGTCAAGTCAATCACCTCCCACAAGGTGCCATTAAAAGGTAACCTGGTATCACTTATTCACTTGAGCTTTCCTTGGCACTGTTCCCTTCTGCCTGGGGAGAGCAAGTATTTCTTTCTTCAAAAATGTAAAGTCATCCTTTTGATGGGAATGCAAGTTGGTGCAGCCACTATGGAAAACAGAAGGAGGTTCCTTAAAAAACTAAAAACAGAGTTGCCATATGATTCAGCAATCTCATCCCTGGGCATACACCCAGACAAAACTATAATTCAAAAAGATACATGCACTCCTATGTTCATAGCATCACTATCCATAATAGCCAAGACATGGAGACAACCTAAATGTCCACAGACATATGAACAGTTAAGGAAGATGTGGAAGATGTGTGTGTGTGTGTGTGTGTGTGTGTGTGTGTGTGTGTGTGTGTGATGGAATATTACTCTGCCATAAAAAAGAAAGAATGCAACTTGCAACAACATAGATGCACCTAGAGATGATCATACCAAGTGAAGTAAGTCAGCAAAAGAAAGACAACTACCATATGATATCACTTACATGTAGAATCTAAAATATGAATTTATCTATGAAAGTTCATCTGTGGGAATAGAAACAGATTCACAGACACAGAGAACAGACATTTGGTTGCCAAGCGGGGAGGGAGGTAGGAGAGGGATGAACTGGGAGTTTGGGGTTAATAGATGCAAACTGTTATACAGAGGATGGATAAACAACGAGGTCCTGCTGTGTAGCACAGGGAACTAGTTTCAATATCCTGTGATAAACCATAATGGAAAAGAGTATAAAAAAGAACGTATATATATATATGTATAACTGAATCATTTTGCAGCACAGCAGAAATTAACACAACATTGCAAATCAACTATAGCTCAATAAAATAAAACTTTTTACAAAGTAAACTCTACTCTTTCTTCAGCACTTTGACACTGACTAGGGAAACTTGCCTTCATGTTCATCTCTCTGTCCACCATGCTTATCACCATGGCTGGATCATGAAAGGGGCCCAGTAAATAATTTGTTGAATTCACGTTGCATTTGAACAAATTCCATCCCATTCTCATCCCATCCCAAAAACTTTCAAAACGAATAAGTGTATGGATACACTTCCATGGTAAATGCCAGTAAGTTTACTCCAAAGCAGGAGAGTTTCCTCCCCACCATGAACCATACCCCACAGCTTGGAGGGAAGCATGAAGATTAACCAACTGGAAAGCCGCAGGGAAGACTGTAGTCCTCCCCAGTCCACAATCCAAAATCTTCTATATTCAGCTCAAAACACAACTTTCTACCTCCATGAACTTGTACATGTGGGTCGCCCACACTTGATGTGTCTACCCTCTCACTGGTTGCTATGGTAAAGATTTAACAGCAACCTAGATGTCCATCAACAGGGGAATCAATAAATATGTGACTATGGTATATTTGTATACATATTTGTACACACATATTGTATATTTGTATAATATACAATATAGCCACTGCAATGTGAATAACATGAAGCTATGTATATATCAACATGGAAAGGTCTCAAACACATCTTGAAGGAAAGCAAGAAACAATGATATGCACATATGAATATACCAGTTACATAAAAATTTTAGGTATACAAAATAATACACGCACACAGGAAAGACACACTCTGGAATGAATCGTGGCTGCCTCTGAGAAGTGGCAGGAATGAGGCTGAGTTTTCAGAGGGATCTTCAACTTTATCTGTCCGTTTCTGTTGTTGCTGTTGTTGCTATTTGGGGGGCAGTGGAAATAGAACAAAATGTTAAGGCACGTTCATTTTGTAATGGGAACCTAAGTGTCCATTATACGAGTCATTACATCTTTCTATAAACTTTCTAATTTCTTAAAAAAAAAAAAAGTGGACCCCTAAGGGGATACCCCCTGAAGACTGTTTTGGAGTGAGTTAAGAGTCTGGGCACCAGAACAGACAGCCTTTGTGCCTTGTGACAGCCAGCTGTGTCTGGCAGAGCCTGCCTGCCTGCTGCTACTAGAAAAAGATCAGGAGGGCTGTGAGTCAAGGGCTTGCATATCAGAACAACACAGTGATGGCATTAATGGTAAGAGTCAACACTTACTTTATATGAGGCATGGTGCTCAGCTCTTTACACACATTATCTTATACTTGAGGAAAAAATAAAAACAACCTGCCTTTGGATAGAGATTTCACAACTTCCTGTCCCAGAAATAAGGCAATGCTCAAAGAAATATGAGAACGTGTCTGAAGGATGCAGGAGCCAGTTTGATGGGGCTTCCACTGGGCAAATCTGATACAATTTGAGTAGCAAGATAAATAATGATATTATGTAAAGGATTATAACCTAATGAATAAGATAAGAATCCATGAGACCCCACTGATATAAATCAAGAAGGAGAAGGGAAAACTCTTCCTTTCAAATGTGAAAGAAATGATAGAATCAGAAAAGGACCATTTGGAAACCATCATGATAACAGATTCAGGCAAGAATCATCAATAATGGATGCTAAAATGAGGGGTGAAATTTTGAAGAGCAACAAAAGACTTCCATAGTTTCAAAGTATCTCCCCACAAGATGCTTATTCATTTTAATGGGAAAAATAATAACTTTATTATGGAGCACTCCCTCAGATGCCACTTTCACCAGATGATCATAACTACCATCACCAGGAATGGGACTGAGAGATGGTCTACAAGATAAAGCATATCTCAGGAACTGGATTCAATGCCTGATTTGGATTTTTCTTTTGCTATTAAGAGCATTATGAAGACAACTGAAATTTGGATAAAGTCTGAGATTAGATAAAAGTACCTCATCAGTGTTAATTTTCTGATTTGGGGAATTATATAGTAATTATTTAAGGGACTGCTCTTGATTTTAGGAAATACATACTAATGAAGGTAGGATCAAAGGGGTATTTATCTGCCACTTATTCTGAAATGTTTCAGAAAGAAATATGGATGGATGGATGGATGGATGGATGGATCGATGGAGAGGCAAATGGATAAATGGGTGGATAAAGGGAGAAAGCAAATGTGATAAAACGTTAATGTTTGGGATCTGGGTGAAGAGAATTAGGAAGGAATTCTCTGTAGTATTCTTTCAAACTTTCTACAAGCCTGAAATAATTTCAAAAACATTTTTTAAACAGACTTTTAGGGAACTTTAAAGAGACTTTTCCCTCCCAAGTATTTGAAGGCACAACTAACCCTGTCAATCTTTAAAATCTAGACAGGAATAGAAGAATGCTCATCAATAAGTCCCTCTCCGCCGAACCAAAGCCATCCCCCGCTGCAAGAATAGTTACGTCATGAAGAAACCCACATACCAGATAACTGAGCCAAAATCTGTGATCAGAATGCAGCTGATATATATCCTACTTCAATTCTACGGACTGTGGCTAATCTGGCAGTATGTGCCTGGGGCCATGACATTTACTCAATCACCTCTTTGAGCTCTTGAAGGGAACTAGACCCCTCCCCTCCAGGAGAATCTGAACCTCCAGCTTCTCCAGGTCAAGGTCAAGGACTTGTCTCTCCCACACAATGCAATTAGCCAATCACCATGTGTCCCCCATAAACACACAGAGATCCTAATAAACAGTCTTTAGTACACCGCTCAGGCTCCCGGCAGAGCACCTCATCACCACCAGCCTCTGCTGAGTAAGCTGAGTAAGCAGGACACCCCATCTTCACTGAGGATTGGGGTCACCCCCAGCTCTGTCCTGGCAGTGGAAGAATCTGCTTTTGGATCCCAGGCCACAGTGAGCTTCCCAGAGGGGGAAAGGGCGGACCAGAGATGAGAAGAACTGGATTACAAATGGCAAGGAGGACAAAAGGAGCACAGGGCTCCTCCCTTGCCTCCAGGCTGACTACAACGCTAGTCTATACACACGGTGATGCGCGTGGGTATATTCTGCGAATGCATGCGCTACAGTACATACACACAGCACTGAATCTTCACCAATAACTCTGTACTCTAACTACTATAACCGTCTCTATTTTGCAAAAGAGAAAATGAATGCTCAGACAAGTTATCTTTCCAGGGAAATCTGGCCAGGAGGTCGCATGACTGGGATGTGAACCCAAGTCTGTTTGCCTCTACTGCCTGCACACTTAGCCTTGAGGCTTACTACTTTTCTGTCACTGATGGACAAGCTGGCTCTAAAATGGCAAGGATTTCAGAAGCATGGTAGAGTCCTTTTAATTCGGAGGGCCTCAGGAGAGCAGAAGTTTCTTTACTGCCTGGAGGCTTTCAACTGTCCCAAGCCAGCAAGCATGCCCTCATGCTCCCTAATGCATACGATTCCTATAATCTTTGGTTTCTACACCATCTGCTCAGTGCAAACCACATCCAGCATGGCACAGTAACAAGAGGTCTGGTGTCAGGATGGGTTCCCATCCTGCCTCTGCGTACAAAGCTACATGACACTGGTCAACCTCCCTGAACCTCAGTTTTCTAGTCTGTAAAATGGGGATAAAGATGGTGACTTCTCCCGTTTACAATGAGAGTAATTACCCTACCACACGTGGAATGTCAGGCTTCCCTGGTGGCTTAGACAGTAAAGAAACTGCCTGCAATGCAGGAGACATAAGAGACACGGGTTCAATCCCTGGGTCAGGAAGATTCCCTGGAGAAGTGAATGGCTACCCACTCCAATATTCTTGCTGGAGTATGCCATGAACAGAGGAGCCTGTTGGGCTACAGTCTACGGGGTCGCAAAGAGTTGGACACGGCTGAACGACTAAGCGCGCGCACACACACACACACACACACACACTCGGAGTGTCAGACCCTCCATATATGTATTCAGTAATTGTCAGTTCTCTACGTCCTTGAATTTACAGTGATGCTGTTCCCATATATCCATGCACTCTGGGTACCAGGACCTACCCCACCTGTAACTGGGTTACAGATGGTGGGCTGGTAGACTCACAAGACTGTTATCAGTCACATTGTATGTCCCGCAAGATGGAAGGAAAGGAAAGCAGTGCCCTAGTTAAAGCCTGAAATGAACTTTGTGGTTCCAGCCTAGAGCTTGGCTTATGAAAAGCCCGAGATCTAGCAGAAAAGTTTTCTAACTCAGCTCGCAAGAAGGGAAGGAACAGAGGAAAGCCATGGCAATGTGGCCACTCACAGCCGCCCTGTGCAGAAGCACTTGGAGCCCAGGGCTGGGGGTGACAAATTAGTTAAGTTTGGTTTCTACTTCCAAATCTATTTTTGTGTTTGAGCTGCCTTACATTATTAAGATTAGGCCTTAACGATATGCTGGTCGTCTCAAACTAGAACTGAAGCTCCTTAAAAGCAGTAGGGGTCCTATGAGATCCTCTTTTCTATGCCTCACAGTATTATTAATGGATTATTCCCCTGCAGGAAACCTACAAATAACCAAGGTTATTATCATGGATTCTGGTATTTTTTTAAATAGTGACAATGAGCAGCACTTATTTAGCCCCTGCTGTGGGTCAGGCACTGTTCTAAGCACTTGACATATATTAACTCTTTCAACAATGCTATGAACTAGGAACCATATGAATCTCATTATATAGATGAAAAACTCAAGGCTGACAGAGAGTCATCAACTTACCCAGGGTCACACAGCCAACAAGTGGTAAAGTCAGGATGCTAACCAGGTCCCTTGACTCCAGGGCCCATGGCTCCTACTCACCCCATCCCCCAATGGCACCATGGACTTTGGGTTAGAAGGAACCCCAATTCTGTACTTAACTAGTTTGAATGGGTTTGGAAGCAGCACATTCTCTCTTAAAGCCAATTTCCTTGCCTGTAAAGTGGAATGTTTGAGGCTTAAATAAAATACACCACATAAAGTGCCAACATACAGTAAGCTATACAATATACAACATGTGACAGCTATAATTTGCATTATTATAACAATCATCCAATCGGCAAATCTTTTAAGTAGAAATGTGTCCATATAGCTCTGTGTAGAGCTTAATGTGATTATATAAATGATTACCTTTATTCCTGTTTTAGTTCTGTTTCTCCCAAAATCAGACCCTGAGGGAGGTTCTGGAATACAAGTAGGATACTTGGGAAGTGGCCCCTGGAAACATGATGAAGCGGAGAGGTGACGCAGGGAAGGAAGGAAGCTTACAGATGTGTTACGATGGGTCTGTACCACCACGGGCAACTGGGATGTGGCCCCTCCGAGAACCCTCCAAGAGAATACATCAGAATGACCTCACTGAGGACAAATTTACACATGAACTCTCACCCCTGTTGGTTGAAGCTTGCTCCTGGGGGCGTGGGCTGCCCTGCGCTCAAGCAAGACATGCCCACTGGCCCCAAAAAGCCCAGGCAGAGACGCGTGTGGTGGACAGGGTCTGTCCACCAAAGTTTCAGGTAACATCCAGCCCAGGCAGGGACAGCAGGGCCTCACCTGCCCCAAGATGTGGGCATACATATCTTCCTCTCACTGGAAGCAATAGCTCCTATGGGACTTGCTGGCAGTCACAAGCTAGTCAGCAGCAACACTGGGGCTGTCCCATGCATGCAAGCTAAGTCGCTTCAGTTGTGTCCAATTCTGGGCAAGCCTATGGACTATAGCTCACCAGGCTCCTCTGTCCATGGGAATTTCTGCAGGGAAAAATACTGGAGTGGGTTGTCATGCCCTCCTTCAGGGAATCTTCCCAACCCAGGGATTGAACCCATGTCTCTTGCATTGGCAGGTGGGTTCTTTACCACTAGCGCCACCTGGGAAGCCCTGGGGCTGCCCCAAGCTCATTCTAAAACAGGGAGCTACCCCAGGTGGAGTTGTTATGAGAGATCTGAGGAAACTCTCAACTTATTAAAAAGAAATAACAAGAGACAGAGGCAGGGCTGGGGAAGCAGAATGACTCTAAATAGAACAAATCTCACCTATAAAAAATTCAGTTATTCCTTGTACAAGGCACCTGAAACAAAATACCTGCTCCCCAACCCACAGAATGCTTCACCCCAAGATGTCATAATACAATTGGCACATTGTCCAGCTGAGTTTTCACTGTGGAACTTCTGAGCTGCTATGTCAATAGGAGGGTAGCCATGGATAATTCATTGTGGTGAGTTTATAAGTCTCTAGGGCAAACAGAGAAAGATAGTCTTGTTAATATCTGGAAAGCTAAACTTATTCTAAATGACTTTCACTGGAGCTATCACAGGACTGAAAGGTTCAGCAGCTTGAGGGAAAGGAAAGGTGTTCATGAGAGTAAGAGTCTACTCTTGTTCCAGTCCTAGGGAAGACAGCCTGGCATCTAGACCAGAGGGCATGGGTCAGGGGTGAATGGGAAGTTTCAGCTGTGAACATAACTTTCTTATGCAAAGTAATGACAATATTTAACCAAAAAAAACCCTAATAAGCATATATTTTATAGCAAATAATTATAATTATGTTATATATAATGTATCAGTTCAGTTCAGTCTCTCAGTCGTATCCGACTCATTGCGACCCCATGAATCACAGCACGCCAGGCCTCCCTGTCCATCACCAACTCCCGGAGTTACCCAAACTCATGTCCATTGAGTCAGTGATGCCATTCAACCATCTCATCCTCTGTCGTCCCCTTCTCCTCCTGCCCTCAACCTTTCCCAGCATCAGGGTCTTTTCATATGTGTCAGCTCTTCGCATCAGGTGGCCAAAGTATTGGAATTTCAGTTTCAACATCAGTCCTTCCAACGAACACCCAGGACTGATCTCCTTTAGGATGGATTGGTTGGATCTCCTTGCAGCCCAAGGGACTCTCAAGAGTCTTCTCCAACACCATAGTTCAAAAGCATCAATTCTTCGGCGCTCAGCTTTCTTTATAGTCCAACTCTCACATCCATACATGACTAGTGGAAAAACCATAGCCTTGATAAGACAGACCTTTGTTGACAAAGTAATGTCTCTGCTTTTTAATATGCTGTCTAGGTTGGTCATAACTTTCCTTCTAAGGAGTAAGCATTTTTTAATTTCACGGCTGCAATCACCATCTGCAGTGATTTTGCAGCCCAAAAAAATAAAGTCTGCCACTGTTTCCACTGTTTCCCCATCTATTTGCCATGAAGTGATGGGACCATATATAATGTATACATGTTATATATTATTATATGAATTACAAAAGACCTTACTAAAGACCTCACTGATTCAAAATAAGAAATTCACTGCGAATCAGAGGCATTTAAAAATGACAGGAGTTTTCAAGAGAGGCTGTAGGTGAAGGGTGAACTCAATCTTTTCATCTTCTGCAGAGCCCTAATCCTTTGAATCTTAAGGGGGAATGTTGACTCTGTTAATAGACCCGGTTGCTAGTGGCAGAATTGGCCTCTGATGGGTAAACTGCATACAGACGGGGAGTTCTCGTATAAACCTGAAATACCTGATGAGGAATCCACAGCCTTCGGGGATCTTGGAGCAGCATGACTATTCTAGCTGGGCACGTCTCCTGTGGGGACCCTAGCAGCTGTATTGATGAAGTTTTTACCAGAGTTCTTGTGCCCTAAGCCAGGATGGTTCCCACACCTGCTTAATGTGTATCTCACCACCTTGCACTTGAACTGCCACTTGGAGGTGAAGGCGAGGAAGAGCAGCCCCCAGGGACCCACGGAAGAGAGGCCTGATGCTGCCCAGCAACAATCGGATGCCAAGTGTGATCGGTATTAATCTTGTGTGTCTGAGTGCTTAGTTAGACCTAAAAGAATCCCATGCATGAGCCTAGCAGAAGCCTTCCTATTTTAATGAATATGCTATGGTATATAAACTAATCACTTACTCTTGCCCTTATAAATATATTAGTGAGTGTCGTATTAATTAGCACAATAATCTGTAGGTGTGTGTCAGAGAGTCTAAGTGCTTGCCCATAATTAGTTTTCTAAAATAAATGAAGAGAGCCCCCTTGAAGTCTTACTTACATAAGGAATCTGTTGAGGAGAGTCTGTTCTCATACGAATTACAAATGGCATAGATCTCAGATACAGAAATGTGAACTCACTGGAATGAAGGGTCAGAATGAGGACTGAGTGTGGCTTTCATCCAGCCTGTTCTCCTTGCTCCCAGGTCAGCTGAGGTTTTCATACTCTGTCCCAGAAGGGCAGAGGGGAATGGTGCTCATACAGAAATGATACAGAGGGCTGAAAGCAGAGATAGGAACAATGTTCTAGATGAGCTTTGGGGAGACAAAAGAATTTCTAAAAGAGATAAGGTATGAGAAAGTCATACGTGGGATGTTCATATTTATGCAGGACTAATTAAGGCAAGTCACATTGGAAAAGCCATACGTTGTGGTTCCAATTATGAAGAGTGGGAAGTAGAGATATTACAGATGCACACAATCACAACCTATGTACATAAGGACTCTTATTAAGAGAAGCTCTAGGTGTTCTCTATGGCCAGGGGAAGGGGACTCTGACCTTGGATGGTTTACATTTTATATTGCTTTTACTTTCCACATGAAGCTATACTTGGGAATTAACTCTGTAATTAAAACAAAATTATAATTGGAAATAACCTTTTAAAAGGAATTTGCCAAAAGGGGGAGAGGGTTACAATAGAATTCTTTTTTAATACTGAGCTACTCCTATGCATTTAAAAGCTGATTCAGTTTACAGAAATCCAGTTTACCCTTTCAGATGCTCTGACAAGAGAAAGCAAGTCATTTATGTGATGGGAGGACAAATGGGGGGATTAAAGACAGACAACTCATCACACTCTTAAGAATTGTTAGGTTTTCTTTCTTCCCACACTATGACCATGGAATTCACGTACTGAAGGCCAAGACAACCAGAGTCTTTGAGGCTGCTCCCTTTTAACTTTTCACACTGCTGACTGTAAGGAACCAGTGCCAGTTTACCTATATAAATGTGACCACGAAGGCTGATGGAGAAGAAAGAAAGACCGCTAAGAACACTGGGGAGACTTAGCAACCGTCAATGTTTATGCCTAACTCTATCCACTGGATTATATCCACAGATCTATGTAGGCATTTCCAGACTTTTTTTTCAATGACCCCTAAAGAAACTATATAGATGGTTTTTCTAATCATCACCCCCAACTCCCAAGGAAAGTTGAACACCACAGATATACTGAGTATCTATATGTATATTGCTCTATGGAGATTTGCAAATGATTATATCAAGGATTTTTTTTTCTCACCTTACTCCCCTAAAAGTCAATCTGTGCCCCACTGGGAGTGACTTCACCCCTGTGAGAATGCGTGTTGTGTGTGTGTGCATGTGTAAAACAAAAGGACTAGCATATACTTTCCACTGTCTTCATCACATTTCCTGTGTTGTCTCAATTTCCACAATAATCAGGTATAACTTTACTGGAGGAAAAAAATAGTTTCTCCCCCTCCGTTTATGTGTATGTGTGTGTGTTTTAGTAATGTCATAGGAGTAAAATCACACTCATAAACTCAAATGCAAAAGAAAAGAAAAAAGGAAAAGAAGAAAGTAAAAACATCTTTGAGGATGCATATAAAGCAGGAGAAAGGGTTTTGGCCAAGACTGATCACAACAGTTGTGATCCAGCCCAACATACCTGGGCTGTGAGGCTTCCAGTGGTGAGAGACATATTACTGCAAATATACTCTCGTTTTCTTGCCGTGCTTTTCCTACAAATGCCCATGAGATGCAACTGGAGACAGGACTGAACCCCAACAGATCTCTGCTAAACACCACTGTGGGTATGCCTGAGAGTGCCCAGGATAAACTGTCTCAAACACAGCCTTCCTCCAACCCACAACCTAGCAGGGTGTTGGTGCTGAAAAACTCATAGGAAATGATGGTTTTGAAAGATTCAGTTCTGTTTAGAAAGACCTCTAAAAAGTTGAGAAAGACATTCTGAAACCCCACATCCCACTGAGAGGAAATAAAGGCAGGCTGAAAACTGCCAAGTTGGCAGCAAAGAACCACCCCCAGCAGGGCTACCAGACAGAAGGAGAGAAGAAATCAGATACCAAACAGACTAACTGAAACCAGAATGAGCTGAGCGATTCTGGACGTGCCTCTGGCCACATTCCACAGAATGAAAGGCCACCTTCTCAAACCTTCTCACCTGCTCCCTGGTGGGGTTTATTCCCAAACCAAAGCTGTCCAGGGTGAGAAGAACCCCCAGAGAAAGAAAAAATCTCCATATAGTTGACTCTTGAACAATACAGGTTTGAACTGCATGGGCCACTTACACACTTTTTTTCAATAAATCATACATAAACTGTGGTTGGAACCATGGAAATGAAGGGGCAACCCTGGGACTTCCTCGACAGGTCCCAGAACCCATCCTCTATAGATACAGAGGGATGACTGTATATCAGACACAAGTTTCACAAAGCAATACTAAAACTTAGCCTCATTAAAGGCAATGCATTCCAACATAATTGAGTCTGGGATAGTCTATTTCATATTCTTAACACTGGTCACAGCCCATTAAAATAAGCTCCTTGAGAAAATTGAGCCCTCATACAGTGTTGGTGGGAATACAAATTGGAACAACCACTACAGAAAACAGTATGGAGGATTCTCAAAAAACTAGAAAGATAACTACCACGTGACTCAGCAATTCCATTCCTGGTGTGTGTTAGTCGCTCAATTGTGTTGGGCTCTTTGTGACCCCGTGGATCATAGTCCAACAGGCTCCTCTGTACATGGGATTCTCCAGGCAAGAATACTGGAGTGGGTAGCCATTCCCTTCTCCAGGGAATCTTCCCAACCCAGAGGTTGACCCTGGGTCTCCTGCACTGCAGGAAGATTCTTTACCAACTGAGCCACCAGGGAAGCCCACTCCTGGGTATATACCCAAAAAAAATAAAACACACTAATTCAAAAAGATACATACACCCCAATGTTGATAGAAACATTATTTACAACTGCCGAGACATGGAAGCAACCTAAGTGTCCATCAACAGATGAAAGGATGAAGAAGATGTGGTGTATGTACGTAAAGGAATGCTACTCTGCTATAAAAAGAACAAAATTGTGCCATTAGCAGCAACATGGATGAACTTGGAATGCATTATGCTAAAGTGAAATAAGTCAGAGAAAAATAAACACTGCATGATATCACATATGTGCAGAATGTAAAAAAAAAAGAACAATACAACAAACTAGTGACTATAACAAAAAAGACAAAGACTCATAGACATAGAAAACAAATTAGTGGTTACCACTGAGCAGAGGGAAGGAGGGAGGGGCAATAGAGGGGTAGGGGGATAAGAGGTAGAAACTATTAGGTATAAAATAAACTACAAGGATATGTTACACAACATGGGGAATATAGCCAATATTTTCTAATAACTATAAACGGAGTATAACTTTTAAAAATTGTGAATCTTTATATTATACACCTGTAACATACAGTGTGGTATAGCAACTAGACTTCAATTTAAAAAACAGACCAAAAAAATAAGCTCCTTAATACCGGTCTTGGCAATGATTTTTTGAGTATGACACCAAAACCACAAGAAACAAAAGGAAAAGTAAGTGGGACTATATCAAACTTAGAAGCCAAAGAAACAAAAATGAAAAGACAATCTACAGAATGGGAGAAAATGCTTACAAATCATATGTCTGGTAAGGGGTTAATATCCAAAATACAAAAGGAACTCCTACAACTCAATAGCAAAAACAATCCAATTAAAACATGGGCAAAATACCTGAGTAGACATTTTTTTCAAAGAAGATTTACAAATTTACAAAAGGTCAACATTTACATGAAAAAGGGTTCAGTATCACTAATCATCAAGGAAATACAAAATCACAATGAGATATCATCACTCCACACCTGTGAGAATGGCTACCATGAAAAAGACAAGTGATACCAAGTGTGGGTGAGGAGGTGGAGCAAAGGGAACCCTTAGGCACTGTTGACAAGAATGTAAACAGTGCAGCCACCATGGAAAACAGTACGGAGATTCCTTGAAAACTTAAAAATAGAACTACCATGTGGCCCAGCAATCCCACTTTTGGGTATATATCCAAAGAAGATGAAATTATCATCTCAAAGAGATATCTGCACCCCCATGTTCACTGAGCATTATTCACAATAGCCAAGACATGGAAGCAACCTAAACGCACACCAGTGGATGAATGGATAAAGAAAATATGGCATATATATAACACACAATGGAATATTATTCAACCATAGAAAAGAAAACATCCTGCCATTTGCAACAACGTGGATTGACCGTGATAGCATTAGGCTAAGGGAAGTAAGTCAGAGAAAGACAAATTCTATGGTTTCAGTTACATGGGGAATCTAAAACCACTGAATTCATAAAAACAGTAGAATGGTGGTTGCCAAGAGCTAGGGGTGAGAGAACTGGGGAGATGCTGGTCAAACAGTACCAACCTCCAGGTATAAGAACAGGTACTGGGGGGAAAAAAAAAGAATAGGTACTGGGGAATCTAGCTTACCATGTGTTGACTGTTTAACAATGTATATTGTTAGTACTTGAAAGTTGCTAAGAGAGCAAATCTTAACTGCTCTCACCACACACACACAAAAGGTAATTATGCAAGGTGATGGATGTGTTAAATAACTTTACTGTGGTAACCTTTCCCAACATGTGTGTGTACTAAGTCATCACAAGGCACACCTTGAACTTACAGAGTGTTACTTGTCAATTACATCTCAATAATGCTAGGGAAAAAAACAAACAGGCATAGGGCAGCCTCTCTCACTTTGCCCCCACCTCATAGATTAGAAGATGGCGTGTCTGTCCAGCCAGGTTCTCCTCCTGGTTAAATTCGACCTCGCTCTGTGGTCAACACAGGGAGGGGTATGAAAGATGCATAATCTGGGGATACCATGGCCAGCAAACCTGAAATGCTTCTCCCATCTTCCACAGTGGTAGCCTGCGTTCCTGAAACCCTTCCCACACCCTCACCCTGAGGTCTCAGCAGCACTCCCAGTCCCTCGGGATCTCATGAAAACATAAAAATCAAGGCAACCTCCATCAGAAAAGCATCGGCCCTCTGGCTCGGTCTCTGATGTCCCAAATAGGTGTGGTGAAACAGAGTATTTCCAATCCAGACTTCACACAGAAGCTTGCTAACCTTCCTAAAATCAGAAGCAATCGTGTCTTCCACTTAAATCACTTTAAGGGCTTCCCTTTCAGACCTCAGGAAAGAGAATCCCTCACCGTTTACAACTGGGCTTCTGTCAAGGCATACCACAGCCCATAGGATTAGGGTTAGGGTTAGCCAAATGCAGCCAGGCACCTGTTTTTATAAGTAAAGCTTTGCTGGGACATCACCATGTCCACCTACTGTCTGTGGCTGCTTTCGCTACAATGGCAGGGGTGCCGCAGATCACCTGGACTAAGAAGCCAAAAATATTTACTATCTGGCCCTTCACAGAAAAAAACGTGCCCACGCCTGGCTTTCCTGCTATATATTGTATATAAATGGTAATTTTATGTTTTATATATATATATATATATATATATACATATATATATATATATATATATAAAACGTTTTAAGGGTACAGTTCAGTGGCATTAAGTGCATTCACACTGCTTTGTCACCATGGCCACCATCCATCTCTAGGAGTTTTCCACTTCCCAAACGGAAACTCTGTCCCCAGTAAACATGACCTCCTCATCCCCCTCCTCCAGTCCCTGACAACCTCTATCCTTTTTTCTCTGTGTGTGAATTGGCCTGTTCTAGACACCTCACATCAGTAGAATCATACCATAGCTGTCCTTTCGTGCCTGGCTTATTTCACTTAGCATGACATTTTCCTTGTTGTAGCAGGTGTCAGAATTTCATCACTTTTTGTGGCTGAGTAATATTTCGTTGCATGGACGGATCACACTGTTCATCCCTTCACCTGCTGATGGACAGTTGGGCTGCTCCCACGTTTTGGCTGTTGTGAACAGTACTGCCACCTGCCCAAGCTGTGAGTCTCTTTTTGCATCAACTGTTTGCTCCCTTGGCCACAGAGGCCTTCTAGTTGAGTTCTCTAGAGGGTCACACTCTCACACTCCCTTCCTGGAACACCTCCCACCCCTTCCACCACCTTAATCCCCAGTTGGTCTTTAGTCCAAACTGTCCTTTGGAAGCCTCCCCAGTCCACCCCCCACCTTGCCCCCAGCCTCCACCACTCACCTCCCTGACAGTGCAAACTCAATCAGGTCCATCTGGTTATAAGCTCTGATAGCTTCCTATGCTTCCTCCTGATGGCCTGTAACACTGTTTGTAATTACTGGACATAAGAGTATAACACCTACGTGTGGTTATTTGATTAATGTCGATCTTCACAGGACCAAAGGCTATGTCTCTTTTTCCTTTCCATTACACTCCTGCAGACTAGCCCAGAGCCTAGAACCTACCCTATTTCATCAATTCTAAGATGCACATTTTTTAACTTTTATCACTGGATGCATGGTAATGAGAGCTCCTGAAACAACCGCTAAATTGTTGAGATGGAAACATAATGAAACATTCCCCAGTGCTCCCCCACATCCGAGTTACCAGAACCAAGATCCACACCTCTCATAAACAACAATCCCCAAATGTAGACTCCTCCCCATGTCTCCTAACAAGATTATACATAACCACTTTATCTTCTATGCCTCAGATGCAATTTTGTTAAATGTAAATATTTAAAACATGCTACCCACTTTTGTGACCCTGTTTAGCATTTCTTCCATTTCTAACACATGGAGAACCTCAAAGTCTGCAAGGGACCCAGGTCAGAGTCAGTCTCTGAGGGACCCTCCGGAGAGTTGTCCCATTTCTCTCATTAGCCAGCAATAGCTACAGATACTGTGTGCTGGCAGCAAGACCCTCCCAAACCCAAGCCAGGCATACAACACGTCCACTTTCAGAGCAAGTCCTACACATAGGGTCTATCAGAGCTGCGCTGCCCAGCGCAGCATCCACCAGACACAGGTGGAACATGGTCACACTGGGAACATGGCCACTACCAACTGAGATGAGCTGTAGGTGCAAAATACGCTCCAGATTTCAAAGACTTAATATGGAGAAAAGAAAAAGAAAAATTTCCAAAGTAATATTTTACACTGATTCTGTGCTGAAATGATCATGTTTTGATAGACTGGGTTAAATGACATATTTTGAAAACGAATAACGCTTCTTTTTACTCATCTTTTAAGGCAGCTACCAGAAAGCATAAGGTCCTGTGTGCAGCTGGCATCCTATTTCTAGGGGCAGCAATGGGATAGACTCTGCAGGGGCTGGCAAGTGGTCTGTTCAAAAGGGCTGGATGGTAAAGATTTCAACTCTGGGGGCCATACTCAACTCACCCATCGCAGCAAGAAAGCAATACAGACAAAACAGAAGGGAATGAACCTGGATGTGGTGCAATAAATTCAGAAGTGGCTCCTGGGCTACAGTTTTCCAAATCTGACTTTAGAGCATGAATAGTATAAAAAGAAGTCATTTCTGGGAAATTCTTTTCTATTCATTTTCCAGCCCAGCCATTAGAGAAAATCCACCTTTCCTTCAACAGGAGGAGGGGAATACAGCCGATTTGTGGCTTGGCTGACTGGGAGGCTCAGCCACCCCGGGGGTGGCGGCCCACCACATGCACTCACTTGGGCGTGTGGGCCTCGTCTACGCGGTGACCCAGCTGGAATTCGTGAGACTTGCTCCGATGCAGGGCCGTGAAACCCGGGATCAGGTGGATCAGCTTCCGGGAGGAGGGCGGCGGGGTCCCGGGGGGCTTCAGTTTGTTCTTCCTCCTCATGGGTGGTGTGCCTGGCGGGGTCACGGTGGTAACGATGTTGGGGGTGCGCGGCGGGGTGCGGACCGCGTGCCGCTGCCGGGGCGACGGGGGCAGGGACCGGTGCCCCGACTCCAGAGGCGGTGGCGGGCACAGGCCCGGGTAGGCGTCCACGGTGAGCCTGTCCACGTGGGTGTACACGGGGGCCCCCAGGGTGGGGCTGGCGTGACAGTAGTGCTGGACGCACTTGGACTGGACCCTGGGGCTCTGGGAGAGGTGGGTGCGGATCCACGGGGTCGGCTCCGGGGGGCACACGGGGTTGTTCTCCTTCCCCGTCTCCGTGGTGGGCCACTGGATGGTCCAGTCTTGTTTGGAAAGGTTGCCTCCTGAGTTGGAACAAAGAAGCAAAGACGACAGGTGAGCTATGAGAACGCTGGTGAATTACACCATCTGCACGTTACCATATAAGCACATTGCACCCGTGTACACCCTGAACACCGCCTGCTGGTTACAGCGTGAGTTCGATATGCTGTATGCATATTTACATAAATTATGCACCATAAGTTGTACGCTTATTTACATCTATGCAACCACACCCACTTGGCCGCTACAAGAAGAAAGAAACCCTTCCTTGACCCTCTCACCATAAGCCCCATTCAACAGCCTTGCTCTCCACTCTCCAGGATTGGGGAGCCCACAACTCAACTGTCCAAGGAAAGAACATGCAGGTGTGAGGAGAGAGGAGGAGGATGGCAAGGACAAAAACATAGAGGTAGGAAGGGGATTTTTTTTTTTTTTTGTCTTACAACAGTTTATTAGAAAAAAAAATTAAGCACTGAAAAAATAATATAATAAAAATATCCTACTGTCTGAACACAACTTGAGGTTTTCAACCATGATACAAGCTACGTCAGAAAACAAAAATAAATCCACTAGTATATTAACATTTTCCACTCATTTTCTGTATTAAGAGTGCAAACACAAATTTGGTCTACATGTACAGACCCTCAGGCCACAAAATTCAGTCCTTCTACATCCTCTATGCAAAGAGATGTAAAAGCATAAGAGTCAAATACCAATACCAAGCTACGGCTCCAAAACCATGTAAGTCAGGGCAGGTACTTCCCTGGGTCTCTTTTCCAGTGCCTTCTCAAAGGTGATGTATGGTGACAATGGGGCAAGTGTCTCAGGCAGCTGAAGGAATGGGTGAGGGCAGACCTCCAGACCCATGGGCCTAGGTGCAAGGTGGATTTTATACCAAATTCAGTGGAAAGCCATTGAGGGTTTTGACCTAAAGGTCATTTCTCCAGTTACCATCTGTCACCATACAAAGAATTATATTATTGACTATATTCCCCCACACTGTAATGAGACTTACCGTGGTGATCATTTTGTAATATATAGAAATTTTGAATTACTGTATTGTATACCAAGAACTAACATGGGGTTGTAGGTCAATTATACTTAAAAAGACAAACAAACTCAGAGAAAAAGAGATCAGAATCTGTCATTGCCAGAGGCAGGGGCTGGGGAGGAGGGAAACTGAATGAAGGCAGTCAACAAGTACAAACTTCCAGTTACAAGATAAGTAAGTACTAGGGATGTCATTACAACACAATTGATATAATTAACACTCTCATTTATTACATATGAACGTTAAGAGAATCTTAAGAGTTCTCATCACAAGGAAAAAAATGCTTTTTTTCTGTTTCTTTTCTTCTGTATCTACAGGAGATGATGGATGTTCACTAAATCTATTGTGGTCATCATTTCATGATGTATGTAGGTAAAATCATTATGCTGGACACATTAAATATTGACAATGTTGTATGTCAATCATTTCACAATAAAACTGGGAGATAGATATTTAGATATAGATAGATAGTAGATAGAGACAGTGGATGGATAGACAGATGATCAGTTCAGTTCAGTTCAGTCGCTCAGTCGTGTCCGACTCTTTGCGACGCCATGAACCGCAGCACGCCAGGCCTCCCTGTCCATCACCAACTCCCGGAGTTACCCAAACTCATGTCCATTGAGTCAGTGATGCCATCCAACCACCTCATCCTCTGTCGTCCCCTTCTCCTCCTGCCCTCAATCTTTCCCAGCATCAGGGTCTTTTCATATGTGTCAGCTCTTCACATCAGGTGGCCAAAGTATTGGAATTTCAGTTTCATCATCAGTCCTTCCAACGAACACCCAGGACTGATCTCCTTTAGGATGGACTGGTTGGATCTCCTTGCAGTCCAAGGGACTCTCAAGAGTCTTCTCCAACACCATAGTTCAAAAGCATCAATTCTTCAGCGCTCAGCTTTCTTTATAGTCCAACTCTCACATCCATACATGACTACTGGAAAAACCATAGTCTTGACCAGACAGACCTTTGTTGACAAAGTAATATCTCTGCTTTTTAATATGCTATCTAGGTTGGTCATAACCTTCCTTCCAAGGAGTAAGCGTCTTTTAATTTCATGGCTGCAGTAACCATCTGCAGTGATTTTGGAGCCCAGAAAAATAAAGTCAGCCACTGTTTCCACTGTCTCCCCATTTTTTGCCATGAAGCGTTGGGACTGGATGCCATGATCTTAGTCTTCTGAATGTTGAGCCTTAAGCCAACTTCTTCACTCTCCTCTTTCACTTTCATCAAGAGTCTCTTTAGTTCCTCTTCACTTTCTGCCATGAGGGTGGTGTCATCTGCATATCTGAGGTTATTGATATTTCTCCTGGCAATCTTGATTCCATCCTGTGCTTCTTCCAGCCCAGCGTTTCTCATGATATACTCTGCATAGAAGTTAAATAAGCAGGGTGACAATATACAGCCTCGACATACTCCTTTTCCTATTTGTAACCAGTCTGTTGTTCCATGTCCAGTTCTAACTGTTGCTTCCTGACCTGCATACAGGTTTCTCAAGAGGCAGGTCAGGTAGTCTGGTATTATCATCTCTTGAAGAATTTTCCACAGTTGGTTGTGATCCACACAGTCAAAGGCTTTGGCATAGTCAATAAACCAGAAGTAGATGTTTTTCTGGAGCTCTCTTGCTTTTTCTATGATCCAACGAATGTTGGCAATTTGATCTCTGGCTCCTCTGCCTTTTCTAAAAACAGCTTGAACATCTGGAAGTTCACAGTTCATGTATTGCTGAAGTCTGGCTTGGAGAATTTTGAGCATTACTTTACTAATGTGTGAGATGAGTGCAATTGTGTGGTAGTTTGAGCATTCTTTGGATTGCCTTTCTTTGGGATTAGAATGAAAACTGACCTTTTCCAGTCCTGTGGTCACTGCTGAGTTTTCCAAATTTGCTGGTATAGTGAGTGCAGCACTTTCACAGCATCATCTTTTAGGATTTGAAATAGCTCAACTGGAATTCCATCACCTCCACTAGCTTTGTTTGTAGTGATGCTTCCTAAGGCCCACTTGACTTCACATTCCAGGATGTCTGGCTCTAGGTGAGTGATCACATCATCGTGATTATCTGGGTAGTGAAGATCTTTTTTTGTACAGTTCTTCTATGTATTCTTGCTTCTGTTAGGTCCATACCATTTCTGTCCTTTATTGAGCTCATCTTTGCATGAAATGTTCCCTTGGTATCTCTAATTTTCTTGAAGAGATCTCTAGTCTCTCCCATTCTGTTGTTTTCCTCTATTTCTTTGCACTGATCACTGAGAAAGGCTTTCTTATCTCTCCTTGCTATTCTTTGGAACTCTGCATTCAAATGGGTATGTCTTTCTTTTTCTCCTTTGCTTTTCATTTCTCTTCTTTTCACAGCTATTTGTAAGGCCCCCTCAGACAGCCATTTTGCTTTTTTGCATTTCTTTTTCTTGGGGATGGTCTTGATCCCTGTCTCTTGTACAATGTCATGAACCTCCATCCATAGTTCATCAGACACTCTTGTCTATCAGATCTAGTCCCTTAAATCTATTTCTCACTTCCACTGTATAATCAGAAGGGATTTGATTTAGGTCATACCTGAATGATCTAGAGGTTTTCCCCACTTTCTTCAATTTAAGTCTGAATTTGGCAAAAGGAGTTCATGATCTGAGCCACAGTCAGCTCCCGGTCTTGTTTTTGCTGACTGTATAGGGCTTCTCCATCTTTGACTGCAAAGAATCTAATCAATTTGATTTTGGTGTTGGCCATCTGGTGATGGATAGAGATAATAAATGATAGATGAATTGATAGATGATGATGGATAGATTGATGATGGGTGATGATTACAGATAAAATTTTAACTAATCCAAAAAAATAAATGCAAAGAAAGTTCATTTCTCAAAGATACTGGGGGTGCTGCATGGGTAAGGAGAACCCCGTTAGAGGGTATCACAGTGCTCCTGGTGAGAGAGGATACTTCCTTCCACTTTCGTGGTGGCAGCAGAGGTGGAGAGAAGTCAGCAGGTGTCAGTCTGCCTATGTGGTGGGACTCGACAGAAGGCGATCGAGTGGGCCCTCCCAGGACAGGCCAAGGAAGGAGATTTGGGGCAGAAATAAATTCCAACTTGTGGCTGACTAGCAGTAACAGTAATAATTATAAGGACCATAACAAGAGCTAATTCATAGGGCCTTTGACAGTTTATAAAGTGCTTTCATGAACACTGACTCACTGCTCCCCTTTTAATTAAAACAACTCATTTTGTTGTTACATATTCATTATAGAAAAATTAGAAAATTCAGATAAGGAGAAAGGCAGTGCTGTTCTACAGCCTAACCGTCATCCCTATTAACGCTCGGCTGTGGAGCCTGCCAGATGGTTTGCTGTGCATTTTTTTTTTTTTTTAAGAAATGCCATAAGATCTTATTTAATGGTTTGTCATCTGTTTTCTTCATTTGTTATATTGAGACTGCTCCACATCTTACTTAATTTTCATAAATCTGTGTGCAAAGGGCCATTTTGATCTCCACTTTGTAGATAAGGAAATGTATGGGTGGAGATGATGTTTCCAAGGTTACTGCAGAGGTGGGGACTGGCAGCCAGGATTCAAACCCAGGATCTCAGCCACCCCAACAAGGAAGGCACCAGGCATCTGGGAAAGAGTGGAACCTGCATTCACTGAAGACCCTGGACCATTGTAATGAGCCAAATGGGAGCAGGAGCTGGAGCCAGGGCTCTTTCTGGCAAGAGTGACCCTGTTCCCTCCTCCGAGACTTTGCCAGAACATTCTACCAATATCACCAACATTATGGTGTCGATTCTCAAAATATTTGCAAATACACATCAGCCCCATGACTAAGAGAGTCAGCTCTGTTAGTCAGGTGACTTGGCCTTAATTCTGGCTTACTACTTCCTGGCTGTGTGACCTTGGCACTCGTCAAGCTTCTCTGAGTCTTGACTTTATCGGCAGTAAGACAGGACAATAATAGACATGCCCCATGGGAATGGTGTAAGGATCAAAGATGTGTTATTGCAATAGCACACGCAATGCGCCGAGCCCAGCACCTGGCACGCAGTGGGCACTCTATAAATGTTAGCTGCTTGTATTGTCATCCCCGCACCATGATGACATGGTGACCTCCCATTTACAGTGTATGCACCTGTCCTGAGAGCTGTCCACACACCGGGTGACGTCACCACCCTGTGTACCTCTAGGAAGTTGAGGTTCAGAGAGGCCGAATAGCTCTGAGAGCTGGAGGAAAACAGAGAATCAAGCCTGGATCAGCTTCCCCATCCCCTGGCAAACTCCTGACTGATGTATTTGCTCAGGAAATACAAACGCATTGCCAAATGGGCCTAATTAAAGCATGTTTAAGGAAGCAAATCTATTTTTTAAGTTATCTTAATCATATACTGCACTCCAAGGCCAAAGGAAGCACTTTGGACATTATCACTAGACCTCATGCTTCTCTGAGTGAAGTGAAAAGATGGGGCCGTGACTCAGAGAGATCCAGCTGATCAGCTCCATGACCTTGGGCCCATTACCTGACCTCTCTGAGCCTCTGTTTCAGGGTTTGTGAAACTAGAATGCTCGTGGCTCCCTTGGAGGGTTCAGTGAGGATTAAACACACTCATTAATTCATCAAAGTTATTTCACAAATATTTGAACCCTTCTCATATACCAGGCACTGTTCTAGGCACTGAGATAGAGCAATGATCAAAAGAGCTGAAAGCCCCTGTCTTCAGCGTGCACGTTCTTGGTAAAGAAAGAGAGAAGAGAATGGGATGAACAAAAAAGTGACAGTATATTATCTATAAGATGTCATATATGATATATATGCTGTCTATAATATGTCAGTGATAATAAATGCCATGGAGGAAAAGAAAACTGGACTTGGGTACCAAGAGGGTGCTGGGGATACCTCAGTCAGGAAAGGATGAGTGGGCATCTGAACACATATCAGAGTGAAGAAAGGAGCGAAATAATGAGATAAAATGAGTCGAGCTGTCAGTAGAGCCTGAACCACAGGATGGTGCAGACAAATGGGCAGGCGGGTGAGGATGAGTGAGACATCGACTCCGGATGCTGGAGCCTCGTCCCATCCGCTCCCCAGGCATTCGCGGGGCCGGCCCCTGGGGTTGGGGTTTGTCTTCCTCTATCTTCACGGAGCTCACAGTCCACTGGGAAGATCAATGATGAAACAAGCACCCACTGCAAACTGCACTCCCAGGTATAGATGCAAAGGAACTGAATGCAGCACTCAAGTGTTTGCATGTGAATATTCATATCAATGCTCTTCACAACAGCCAAAAGGTGAAAACAACTCAAACGCTCATCAACTGCCAAACGGGTAAGGTAAATGTGGCGTGTCCATACAATGGAATACGATTCCACCATCAAAAAGAATTAAGTACTGTTACATGCTATGATTTGGATGAACCTCCAAAACATGATGCCAAGTGGGATCAGAACGGTCCACAATTCCATTTATATGAAATTTCCAGAATAGGCAAATCCATAAAGACAGAAATCAGACAAGTGGTTGCCAGGGGCTGGGCTGCGGGGGGGAGGAAGGAATGGGGAGCAACTGCTTAACAGGTACAGAGTTTCCTTTTGGGGTGATAAAAATGTTGTGGAACTTGACAGAGGTGATGATGGTTGCACACCATTGTGAACGCACTGAATGCTGCAGAATCGTTCACTTTTTTTTTAGGCCACCCCATGTGGTTTATGGGCTCTTACTTCCCTGACCAGGGATCTCACTGCAGGCCCCCTGCATTGAGAGTGCAGAGTCTGAACCACTGGACCTCCAGGGAAATCCCTCATTCTCTTTTAAATGGTTAATTGTTAATTTCCTGTGAGTTTCACCTCAATTAAAGAAGTACTCACAATATGAAACAGGGAAACCCCTGCTGGAGAAAGCGCAGGTGGGAGCAGAGGGAAGGACGCCAGCCTTCTCGGGAAAGAGGCGGAAAGGCATCCTGGAGGAGAGGACACCTATGCCCAGACTTTGAGGGTGAGGGAGAAGGTCCTGGGAAGGAGTGGGGTGGAGGGTGTGGGAGGAAGGATGCAGGCAGAGGGAACAGCAGGGTCAAGAGCCAGATGATGGCAGAACATGATGAGTCTGGAGAACTGCGGGCAGTCTGATGTGGCTGGAGATGTTCCGAGGGAGGAAGAAATCCGAGCTGAGGCTGCAAAGAAGGGCAAAGTGGAACTATCCAGGGATTTACTCTCCTAAGTAGAAGAAGATCATGACTGATCCCCTGCACGGGGCTCCTATGGAGCTCCCGGAAACCTGAGGCAGCCGAAGGCTCAAGGCCATCAAACCCAGTAATGACAAGAGGGAAGCTCTGCTCCAACACACCACGCAGCTGTAAGCTCGAAGCTTGGAACCTTGCCTCGCGGTCATACCCAAGGAGGGACTGGCACTCCCCCAACCATAAGTGATGATGATACAGAAGCCACGTTCTTGCCTGGCCATACTGCTATATCCACAAGCCTTAGACCCAAACCCCTGCTCATGCCAAGGGAAGGGCTGGCTCTCCCGGTGGGCAAATGCTGAGAAATGGGTTAAGGCTGGAGGCCAGAGTGTTTGCCCTCATATCACTGTTATATCCCAGCCCTTGTTCATACCAGGGGAGGGGCTGGTGCTTCTCTGACCCCATGGCTTAAAAACCACACAGCCCAAGGGAGTGGGTCCATGTGCCGTAGAGTCCTGCTGGACTCGGTGTGCTGGCCCAGAGTGCACACTGGCTACTCCTCCTGTCGCTCTGTGATTAAAACTGGCCCGGAGGCCCTGGCACAGGGCTGTGTGAGCATCCATTCTAGCTCAGTGGGACCCGCTGTGCACAGGGGACATGACCAGGTGAGTGCTGTGGAAAGGTGCTATCTGGCCACAGTACGGAGAAAGGATAGGACAAATCAAGGGCAACCACAGGAGCCCAGCCTGAGGCTGCTGAGGCACCTGGATGGGAGATGATGGGGACCAGGAATGCAGTGGTGGCAGCAGAGATGGAGACCGGTGGGGTGACTAGTGTAAGAGGAGGAGAAACAAATAGCTGTCATGATTGAGAACTTACTATTTTCCTGACACTGTTGTTCCAAGTGATTTACTTGTATCAAATTAATAGCCACATAACAATCCTACAAAGTAGACAGAAATCACTCTAGTTCATAGACAAGGAAACTGAGGTACAGAGTGTTGAAATGACTCACTCAAGACAATACAGTTGGAGAGAAGGACCGCTGCGCTTGGAGTCTGTGCCCCTGAGCATGACACCAAGCCAAGGCTGACATCCTGATTCCACCCCTCATCTCGGGTCACACGGTGGCTGGGAGCATCCAGCACAGCAATGGAAAATGCAGAAGGAATGGGGCATGCGGAGCAAAATGCACATAGAGCAATGAAGCACACGGAGCACATGAAGGAAACGGGGTAAGTGCAGGGTCAGACCAGCCAAGTCTGGGCTTCCTGCAGGACATCTGGGTGGCGATGCCCAGGATGCAGCAGAATTTCGCCTCCTCCTCTGGCTCCCTGGAAATCTTGGGAACACTGCTTAAGGAGAAGTTATTTGTCGAGCCTGAAAGAATTGGTCAGGGGATTCTAAAACCTTCCAAGTCTATTGAGGAGTGTCAGGCTCATTTTAAAAAAATTTTCTTAAGAAAGACATGACATGATTTAGTCATTTCACCTTTTGCCTCCTTTCCCATCTGATCCCTGAATCTTCAGAGCAGACATCCATGGCCCAGGGAAGGGACATAATGAACACAGCAGCCAGTGACTGACACCCCCAGAAAGAGAAGAGATGCCTCCGCACATTGAAGACTTGCTTTCTGAGCTGAAAGAACAAGAACTGGTTCTAAGTAAATATCAAGTAAGGAAACGGGAGTTGTTGTTTTTTTTTTTTTTTAATTTTTTTTTTTATTAGTTGGAGGCTAATTACTTCACAACATTTCAGTGGGTTTTGTCATACATTGACATGAATCAGCCATAGAGTTACACATATTCCCCATCCCGATCCCCCCTCCCACCTCCCTCTCCACCCGACTCCTCTGGGTCTTCCCAGTGCACCAGGCCTGAGCACTTGACTCATGCATCCCACCTGGGCTGGTGATCTGTTTCACCATAGATAATATACATGCTGTTCTTTTGAAACATCCCACCCTCACCTTCTCCCACAGAGTTCAAAAGTCTGTTCTGTACTTCTGTGTCTCTTTTTCTGTTTTGCATATAGGGTTATCGTTACCATCTTTCTAAATTCCATATATATGGGTTAGTATGCTGTAATGTTCTTTATCTTTCTGGCTTACTTCACTCTGAATAATGGGCTCCAGTTTCATCCATCTCATTAGAACTGATTCAAATGAATTCTTTTTAACAGCTGAGTAATATTCCATGGTGTATATGTACCACAGCTTCCTTATCCATTCGTCTGCTGATGGGCATCTAGGTTGCTTCCATGTCCTGCCTATTATAAACAGTGCTGCGATGAACATTGGGGTGCACGTGTCTCTTTCAGATCTGGTTTCCTCAGTGTGTATGCCCAGAAGTGGTATTGCTGGGTCATATGGCAGTTCTATTTCCAGTTTTCTAAGAAATCTCCACACTGTTTTCCATAGTGGCTGTACTAGTTTGCATTCCCACCAAGAGTGTAAGAGGGTTCCCTTTTCTCCACACCCTCTCGAGCATTTATTGCTTGTAGACTTTTGGATAGCAGCCATTCTGACTGGCGTGTAATGGTACCTCATTGTGGTTTTGATTTGCATTTCTCTGATGATGAGTGATGCTGAGCATCTTTTCATGTGTTTGTTAGCCATCTGTATGTCTTCTTTGGAGAAATGTCTGTTTAGTTCTTTGGCCCATTTTTTGATTGGGTCATTTATTTTTCTGGAATTGAGCTTCAGGAGTTGCTTGTATATTTTTGAGATTAATCCTTTGTCTGTTTCTTCATTTGCTATTATTTTCTCCCAATCTGAGGGCTGTCTTTTCACCTTACTTATAGTTTCCTTTGTAGTGCAGAAGCTTTTAAGTTTCATTACGTCCCATTTGTTTAGTTTTGCTTTTGGAAATGGGAGTTTTTATATGCACAGAACATCCTGGACTTTGCAATATGATGCTTAGAGATTAACTTGCCTCTGCCTTTCCTGTGATTTGGTTTATTTGTCTGTAAAATGGCGATAACATTAGACTATTTTGAAGATTAAATAAGACCGTACAGGTAGAGCATTCAGCATAATCTTTGGCACAGAGCCAATGCTGCATAAATGTTAATGAAAATGGGAGTAAAACCACCTATTTTTACATGATGCTGGTGAGGACTAAATGAGATTGATATGCATATATATAATGTGTCTGGCCTTTAGGACTTCCCTGGCAGTCCAGTGGTTAAGACTCTACACTTCCACTGCAGGGAACATGGGCTCAATCCCTGGTCAGGGAAGTTCCACATGCCACGCAGTGCAGCCAAGTAACAATAATAATAATAATAAATAAACAGATGACTGGCCTTCAGTGCCTATACCCCTGATCTTGCCTGCTGCCATCCCCTACTAAAAGCAAACCCAAGATACAAAAGCCTCTGAGCCCTATTGCAGTTAAACTGTATCCCCTCAAAATCTATGTTGAAACCCTAACTCCCATGTGACCTTATTTGCAGACAGGGTCTCTGCAGATGTAATCAAATCAAGATGAGGAAACACTGGATTAAGGCACACCCTAACCCCAATGACTGGTGTCATTGGAAGAGGAAAGGACACACAAAGGAGGAAGCCATGTGAAGACAGAGGCGGACACTGCAGTGATGCAGCCACTGGAACTGGTACTTAGATGCCACCAGAAGCTGGGAGAGAGGTGTGGGACTGATTCTCCCCCACAGTCTTCGGGGTGAGCATGGCCCCACCAACATCTTGATCCTCGACTTCGAGTCCCCTGTGAGAGGGTACATTTCTGCTGTGTTAAGCTGTCTAGTTTGTGGTGGTTTCGTTACAGTAGATCTAGGAGTGTAACAGAGCCTTCAACAGGGAGTCAACAGTATTTACTGAATCTGGACTGGGGAGTAACAGTACAAAAGTTAGCCTTTGGAGGTGGTTAGGACTTGGTGGCTTTCACTGTGGTGGCCTGGGTTCAAGCCCTGGTTGGAGAACTAAGATCCTGTAAGCTGTTGCAGCGCAGCAAAAAAAATAAATAAATAAAAATAAGTTTGTATTTTAATCAAAGAAATATATCACATGGTTGAAAGCAAAAAGGTATGAAAACAGTTTTGCTGCTAACAGCAGTCCCCTGCCCAATCCTTCTCCACCCCAGTCAGAGAGGCAATCATTCTCCATTCTTCTAATTCCCTGAGTGTTTATCTCAATGTTTATATCAACTAATCCCCAGTTAGGGGATTCAGTGCTTGTCTTACCTGCCCTATAAGGTAGGTGTCATTGAGCTGTTTTATAAATAAGTTCTAGATGAGGGACAGGGCTAAAGTTCCCATAGCTGGTAGTAAACTTCACCTTCAATCTTTCCCTTGATCATGTAGCCACTGAAGTTGAGCTGAGATCCAGTGTCCCCCCACAGCCTACAGTTTCTCCAAACACACACACACACACACACACACACACACACACACACACACCTTCACGAAATTCAAGCAAGTACTGAGTTGGCCCCAAGGATCCCTGTCCTAAAGTTTCAAAGTTCTGAAAGATAAAAAAAGAGGGAAAAAAGCTTCACTCTTTCCAAATTTACTTCTCCATCAAATTCTCTTCTCCTTCACTCTTACATTTAAAATGTAATGTTTGGGGATGGAGAAGCAAAAAGCCTCATTTCATTACCAAACTGCCAACTGTTCAACTGTCGACTTCTCTCTGCCAATGCTTCAGAAGTGTTTCACTGATGGTCTGCACTGACATCAACCCTTCCCCTCTCTCTTTTGATCCTCTTTTTAATAAAGTCTGAGGGAAGAGTGTAATTTTTCATTTTAAATAGGGAAGGTGTGGCACCAAGGTGCTCTGGGGTTATTAATCGTCGCCCTTGCTATCTTGTCATCCATTTCTGGAAAATCATTTTATTTCAGGTCTTGAAAGGGTGGGGAGAAGGGAATAGGTTTTAAGAAATGAAAGGTCTGAGGATTGATTAAAGACATTTCAAGGTGCAGGGATTTTTCTTTTGACATTCTCCGATAAGCGTCTAAAAGAAATAAAAGCCATTCTCAAGAGAGAAAGTGATTTCAGAAAGTCTAGGCAAGGGTCTACTTTTTTGTCCCTTTCCATTAAAATTTTATAAATAGGCAAACGTGTAACTTAGTCCTTGTCTGAGTTTCAGAGCCAGCATCAGAATGCATATATGCTACTATTTCAGAATCACCCCTGCCTGTAGCTTTTGTGACTATTTCAAAATGCTTGTCAGTTTAATTCTCATAACTTTTCAGCAAGAAACAGAACTTTTAGATGCCGGTTGAAGAGAATAGACTTAAGCCCTTGGTGGAACAAAAACAAAGAGTTTGTACTTTAATCCTTATAACGTTGTGACAAGAAACAGAACTTTTAGATGCTGGTTGAAAACATTTCACTGGAGCCATTGGTAAAGCAAAAAAAAAAAAAAAAAAGGTAACAATTACATTTACAATTAACACTAGTAAGATTTACTATTTACTGAGCACTTACTATGTGTGAGAGAGTATTCTAAGTATTCTACATGTACCACATCGCATTATCCCCACAAGACCCTTTGGAGAAAATTCTGCCATTGTTTCCATGTTACAGTAGAGGAAACGGTTATCTGAGAGATTATCTGAGAGATTATCTCAGATTATCTGAGAGACTGAACTACCCAAGGTCACACAGCTAATAAGTGGTACAGTGGGGTTTGCAATGCAGGTCTGTACCCCTTATCATCTAGTTCTTTCTAGGAACCTCCCAATGCCCTCAGGAAGTAAGACACCAGTCAGCAACCCCTGAAAGGCTGAACTGTTTTACACAGTCTTTTGGATCGGCACTAGAGGCAAATGCCATGTGACCCTTCCAAAGTCAAATACTGTACTCATTACTAAGCCACTGTGCCTGAAAGAGTGAAACCAGAAATCCAGGACGGATTTTCAAGTTTCTGGTTTGGAGTGCTGGCAAAGAGAAGTAAATAAGGACAAATGAAAAACACACTGTTGCCAAAGCAATTCAACATTGGCAAGAATCTTAATCTAAGATCACATTAATGAGCTTGGCATCTGATCAAACTGTGGGTCCCGCTGGACACTGTCTCTGCCCCCAGGACGTCCCAAGCAGGACCAAAAAAATGCACTGACCCCAGTCTGTACAGGTCGTCTGGGAGATGGGTCACAGCAGGAAGCTTGGGCTCCAACCCAGTAATGCTTCCTAGGTCTTTCACTTTGAGGTTTTTGTCATTTTATTATCCAACAGGAGATCTAGACAGATTAACTTTTGGTCACTAACCTTAGGGTGGCTTTTCTGTTCTAACAAAGCTCCTTTAAAAAATTTATTTAAGTAAAATTCACGTCAACCACTTTTAAAGTGCAGAAGTCCATGGCATTTTACAATGTTGTCTCTATCAGTTTCAAAAACCTTCCATCAATCCCCAAAAAACTATACCATACCTATTAAAGAGCCACTCCTCACCTCACCCCATTCTCCCAGCCTCTGGTAACCACTTATCCATTTTCTCTCTTTCTGGATTTACCTCTTCTGGGTGTTTCACATAAATGGAATCAAACAATATGTGCTCTTTTGTGACTGGCTTCTCCCACTTTACATCATGTTTTCAAGTTTCATTCATGTTGCAGTCTATATCAGAATCTCATTCCTTTTTTATGAAATATTCCATTCTGTTGGTAGACCACATTTTGTTCATCTGTTCATGAGCTGATGGATATGAGGGCTGTTTCCACCTTTTGGTTGTCTCAAGTAGCATTGCTATGAAAATTTACGTATTATACAAGTATTTATTTGAACAACTCTTTTCAGTTCTTTAGGGGTATACACTTAGGAGTAGAATTGTGGGTCACCTGGTAATTCTATGTTTAACCTTCTGAGAAACCATCAAACTGTTATCCACAGTGGCTGCACCATTTTATATTCCCACCAGCAATGTCCTAAGGGTCTAATTTCTACCAATCTTAGCCAATTCCTTTTACTTTTTCTTGTTTCGTTGTTTACTTACTTTAAAATTATTATTATATTATTATTGCCATCCTAATGAATGTTTAACAAAGCACTTTTTAATAATACTTCTTTTTAATTTAATTAATTTATTTATATATTTTTGCCCCCTACTCCCCATGGCTTGCAGGATCTTAGTTCCCCAACCCAGGGATCGAACTTGTGCCCTCTGCAGAGAAAGCATGGAGTCCTAACCACTGGATCATCAGAGTATTCCCAACAAAACACTTTTAATCATGGCCATAGCTTACTGTACACCTCACCATCTCTCATCCTGAAACCGTTTCATCAACCCCTGTGGGGTTGGTGAGGAAATTAAGGCTTTGGAAAATTAAAACACTTGCTTGAGGCTAAGTTCCAAACCCTGGTAAGTCTAACCACAGACTGCATTCTCTTGGCAGCCATACATAGCACATCTGAATTAATCCACGCAGACATGCAGGTGACATGTATTACCAGCCCAGTTGTTCAGATGGAGAAACTGAGTCCCACAGAGCAGCAGGGACTTTCCCTAGGTTCCACCCACCTAGAAAGTTCCAGGTCCTTCTGACTCCAAAGGCCATGTTCTTTTCCCTCTGCTATATATTCTTTTACAATATTGAGTGTTTTAATTGTTAAGCATAATTAAAATTGTGACTGGGATGCATCCAGTCTCCAGAATAAAGAGAGCAACTGCCACCATCTGTTGGGCATCTTAAACTGAAAAAAAAAAAAACCCTTCCTGGTGAGTAACACGGTGAAAATCTGCATGGAGAACACTGGAAGAAAACACCCCCCAGAGGATCTTGTGGTTAGGATGTCTGACAGCGGTGAACCCTGGAGGTACTGACAGCGCTCACACCACACACTGCAGTCTCCTTGGAACCGTGGTTCTGAACCCCGGTGACCGTCAGCGCCACGCAGCGGCTCTGAGCAGCCTAACGCAAAGGCAGAGTGGATGGCACAGCACACTGGACACCGGGATTCCTGGGTTCCAAGCTCCCCACAGCGCCGAGCACCCGTCCTCCCTTCCACCCTACCACTCCCCCTCTCTCCCCTCCTCCTCCGCCCGCTTCATTTTCCTCACACTCCTCACCACTTGGTGGAGTTATTCTTTTATATTGTCTGTTCTCATTATTCACCATCATTAAGATCTATAAAGTCACTGCAAGCACTGAATTAGCCAATATTGAACCATGGCTCCTAGAAGAAATGCAAGGTTATGTTCCTATGAACCTTGGGTCACATTTTCATCTATTGACCCCTACATAATCTTGTTTTCTGAATATTTATGTTTAGAAACAGAATTTAATAAGTCACTGAATATCTATATTGCTGACTCATTAACGTTCAACTCATGGGCAACAGCACCGTCACTCCTGCCTGAATAAAGGAATCTTACATAACATATGTTTTCTCCATAAGACATGTGGCAGCCTCCTTGTGCTCCGGACTACTAGACAGCACTTGCAGCACTATGCTCAGGGGGCATTTTAAACAGAGAAATCAGCCCCCCCTCCAAAAATCATGAAAATGTGAAAAAAAAAAAATTTAAAGCCTTTTTGACAGTGTGAGAGCTGAAATAGCAACCTCAGCTGAGGACGTGCACGTCAAGTCACTCACATTTCTCCCCACTCCACAAATGCAAGTACTGATTTTAGGATTTCAAATAAATTTTAGGGAGTTGACAAGTTCAAGGAGATAAACACAGAATCCACAAAGAATTAAGACTGACTGTATTGGACTTCCCTGGGGGTCCAGTGGTTAAGAATCCACCTGCCAATGCAGAGGACGTGGGTTTGACTCCTGGGCCAGGAAGAACCCACAGTCCGTGGGGCAACTGCGCCCATGTGCCACAGCTACTGAGCCTGAGTACCCTAGAGCCTGTACCCCACAACAAGAGAAGCCACTGCAATGAGGAGCCCGAGCGCCAAGACTGCAGAAAACCCGCGCAGAGCAACAAAGACCCAGCGCAGGTATAAATAAAAAAATTTTTTTTAATTTTAAAAAAGACTGTTTATCATCTGTCTTCTTCACTGAAATATGAGCTCTAAGAACACAGAGCCCTGGGCCAACTTTCCCATCACTGCATCACCCAGCACCTAGCACAGTACTTGGCAACAAATAAATACAGATGTTTTCCCCCCAAACCGTATGTATATCAAATCATCATATGGCACATCTAAAATTTATACTGTGTTATTTATCAACTGTTGTTATATCTTGATAGAACTGGAGGTTGTTGCTGTTCAGTCACTGAGTTGTGTCTGACCCTTTGCGACCCCATGGACTGCAGCACCAGGCTTTCCTGTCGTTCACTGTCTCCTAGAGTTTGCTCAAACTTGTCCATTGAGTCGGTGATGCAATCCAACCATTTTATCCTCTGTTGCTCCCTTTTCCTCATGCCTTCGATCTTTCTCAGAAACAGGGTCTTTTCTAACAAGTGATTCTTTGCATCAGCTGGCCAAAGTACTGGAGCTTCAGCTTCAGCATCAGTCCTTTCAATGAATATTCAGGGTTGATTTCCTTTAGGACTGACTGGTTTGGTCTCCTCGCAGTCAAAGAAAGGGACTCTCAAGAGTCTTCTCCAGCACCACAGTTCAAAAGCATCAATTCTTCAGTGCTCAGCCTTCTTTAGGGTCCAACTCTCACATCCATACATGAATACTGGGAAAACCCTAACTTTCACTATACAGACCTTTGTCGGCAGTGACGTCTTTGCTTTTTAACCTGCTGTCTAGGTTTGTCATAGCTTTCCTTTCAAGGAGCAAGTGTCTTTTAATTTCATGACTACTGTCACCAACCACAGTGATTTTGGAGCCCAAGAAAATAAAATCAGTTACTGCTTCCACTATTTCCCCTTCTATCTATTATATAGTAATGGTACCAGATGCCATGATCTTCGTTTTTTTGAATGTTGAGTTTTAAGTCAGCTTTTTCACTCTCTTCTTTCACCTTCATCAAGAGGCTCTTTAGTTTCTCTTCTCCTTCTGCCATTAGACTGGAATTATCTGCATAGCTGAGGTTGTTAATATTTCTCCCAGCAATCTTGATTCCAGCCTGTGATTCATTCAGCCCAGCATTTCACATGATGTACTCTGCATATAAGTTAAATAAGCAGGATGACAATATACAGCCTTGACGTACTCCTTTCCCAATTTTGGAGCCAGTCTGTTGTTCCATGTCCGGTTCTAACTGTTGCTTCTTGACCAGCATACAGGTTTCTCATGAGGTAGGTCAGGTGGTCTGGTATTCCCATCTTCTTAAGAATTTTCCACAAAACTAGAGGAAAATTTTTAAATAAAGACTTTTGTCTCAATGCATATATTATACATTGCTTCAATAAATATTTGTAGACTGAATCGACTCTTCATACATTCTAACTGCCATGATTGATCATCTTGTTTATACCACCCATCCTGAATTCATCGAGTGGTGAGATGGGAAATGCCTTACCATAGCTAAAGTCCCTGGGGATGCCCAGGGCTTCCCTGGAAAGATAAAATCTTAAGGAATAAAGTCCTTAAAGAAATAATGACTGAAGAAGAAGAAAAAGATGTCCCTTTCTTGATCGTGCCTCCTTCTGGTTCTACACCCTCTGAGTAATAGCTGTGTCTCTGCCCTGCTCCAGCCTCATGCAGAAGGATGGTCTGCCCCATGGGCCTCTGAGGGAGGAGAGGAGGAGGTGAGAATTTGGAGGGGGGGTGCCCACTGGGCTAGGAGCAGTTTCCATGCAGAAGGGGAAAGTCCACACAGGAACAAGCCACGTTAGAGAAGGACGCTCTCTGAGACTCTAATTCCAGAAACCTCTGTTGCTCCATCACTGTATCTCCCTTTGAGTGACAGGTGGTATATTAGTTTTATAACTTCTGGTGTTGGCAAATTCAAGAAAGTGGAAGGCGGCATTAGATGAACTTAGGTGCAGCAAGGCACCCTATTTTTATCTCCAGGCACCTAACTGGGATGGCAGGTCTTCTTAATCCTCCTGCCAGTTCCCTCGCCTTGGGGATTCAGTGGGACCAGCGCCCGCCCTGGTTTCTCTCCAGTTTTCCTCAGCGGGGAAACTGCTTGTGAAAGCTTTAGAGCCTGGTGTGTGGCAGGCAGTCCATCTGTTCAGGTTACCCACATAGGCAGAAATATGGATGCTTCCAGGAAAAAGGTGGTGGGAAAATCTGTATTACCCTCCATCGCCCCTCTCGACCAAGGCAGACACCTCTGTGGGCACCAGAGGGCTTTGCTGAGACCTCCAGATTTAGCATCACTTCTGATAACTCCTTGTCACAGAATAGTGGCACCCAAATAAATCCCAGCTCTGCTAATTAACAGCGGTGTGACCTGGAGTCAGGTGCCTAACTTCTCTGAACTGACATTTGTGTATCTCAAAAGGGAATGATAAAAGCACTAGCTCTGTAGGGTTGTTTTGAAAATTCATGAAAATAAAACAGTCCTCCTGCCCTCATCACGATTGTTGCTATTGTTGCTTAGTTGTAATCCTCTTTCCTTCCCCAGGAAGCTACAGACACACATCTTTCAGATTAGACACCCACCCCAGTGGCCCAGCGGTAAAGAATCTGCTTGCAATGCAGAGTTGCAGGAGATGCAAGTTAAATCCCTGGGTCAGGAAGATCCCCTGGAGAAGGGCATGGCGACCCACTCCAGTATTCTTGCCTGAAGAATCCCATGGACAGAGGAGCCTGGTGGGCTACAGTCCATAGTGTTGCAAAGAGTCGGACACTACTGAAGCAAGTTAGCACACACGTGTACAAGGCACCTGGATTCACAAAACCAGTGGCTCTCCATCCACACAGAATTCATACCCTACAAACAGGGTTATGAAGATTTAGCATGAAAAAGTAACTTAAAAAAAAACTTATGAATAATTTTTATGTTAACTGCATGTTGAAAGGGTAATTTTTTAAAATACTGGGCTACATAAAATATATTGTAAAATTTAATGTCATTCCTTAAAATGTTAAACATCATTCCATATGATCCAGGAATTCCACCTCTGGGTATATACCCAAAATAACTGAAAGTGGGACTCAGATCCTTGTACATTGATGCTCACAGTGGCATTATTCACAGTAACCAAGAGGTAGAAACGGCTCATGCTTCCATCAACGAGTGAAAGAACAAATAACCACACAACCGAGTATTATTCAACCATAAAAACAGGTGGCGTTTTGATGTCTGCTACAACGTGGATGAACCTTGAACACACACTAAGTGAAATAATCCATTCACAGAAGGACAAATATCATTATGTTTTCACTTATATGAGGTCCCTAGTCAACTTTATATAGAAGGGAAGGTAGAATGGTGGTTGCCAGGAGCCTGAGTTGTTTAATGTTTACAGAGTAACAGTTTGGGATGAGAAAAAAGAGTTTAGGGAGGGATAGTGGAGATGGTAACACAACATTCTGAAAATACTGCCACTGAAACAGTACACTTCTAATGTTTACCATGGGCAGCTTGATGTTATGTACACTTTGCCAGAATAAAAAATAAATGTTACCTGTTTCTTTTTTACTGTGACAGATAGAAAATTTTAAATTATCTATACATACATGGGTTCCATTATCTTCTTCTCATACATATAGGATCCAGAGCACATCTAAAGATGAGGCAGGCGTTAGACACAGACTTGTGTTTTAATTTTCTAGTTAGAACTGAGAGAGCAGAGGGTTGGGAAGAGTCCCCCCTGAGCTGGGGTCTGGTGGATGAGCAGTGATTAATTAGACAAAGAGAGAGGGGCAGCTGCCCCAACCAGGACACGCATGTCTAAGGATGAGGCTCACTGGAGGAAATTCGAGGGGCCAGTGGGGCTGGGGCATAGATGATGGTAACCTCGTGGGGAGGTGAGGCAGGGTGCGGGCCAAGGTGGGAAGCTGAGGACGGTGCCCTCTGTGCTCCCAGGGCACTGGCAACCAGCCCTCAGGAATCGAGCCCACTTCGTTGGAGCTGCGGACCTGTCCACATCCGCAGTTAGACCACCAACTCCTGGAGGTCAGATGCCACACCCTGGCGCTTCCTATCTTCTCACACCATCTTGGGCCCATAGCAACTAACCTTGGCTGGAACCCAGGCTGCCACTGGAGCCCGAGCGTTACATTGACGATACTTCCAAAGGATATTCAAAAGGAGATGCTGCCGAGTCCAGAGATTTCTAAAAAATGCAAAGTTAAAAAATATCCCTCCAGGTCTAAACAATAATTAAACATTTTAAGCTGGTTTAAACAAATCAGAACCTGAGATGGAACTCAGGGTGTCTAGATATTAGCAATGCAGACACTCACGGCTACTCACCCCAAAGGGCCATCTGATGCTGGCAGACAAGGCACCAAGATTAAGTCGTGATGTGGCTTAGTGAGGTGGCTTACTCATCTCACAAATATTTACTGAACACTTATTCTGCAGCAAGCACCTGTGAGGTGTCGGAAGCCTTGGGCAGCTTTTTGCCAACTGTATCTGGACCATAACTCCTCCTCCATCTGGAATAACTCCTTGCACACTGAATATCACACTATCAGGGGTTAATAAGGAAATGAACACTTTTAAAGGACCTACTATGTGCCTGACATTGTGCTAGATGTTTTGCCTGTATTTTTAAATTTCATAGATAGAAGCAATTATTCACAAGGTACAGATGAGGTTTTGCATGTTGTGGGGGGGGGGGGTGGGGTTGCGGGTCTAAGTTTTACTTGTTCTAAGCTATACTGCTATTAAATGAGAAAGGCAAAATCTGAAACCAGAGCTCCTCTTTCTTCCTTTTGTGGTGGAGGATGATCAGGAAGAAGTCGGAGAAATTCATCTAAGTGAAAAAAGAAGAAGAAAACTGGGAAAGGGCAGAGAATGGGAACATGAGACTCAGCCCCCTGGGCACATCCTCTGGGCCATGTCAGCCGCTGGGAGAGGAAAGGGAATAATGGCCCAAAGTGCTAACATATTTCTGAAAGAGAAACGACAAAGTAATATCCACTGTGGTTAAGGATAAAATGGTGTCACAAATGACTGAACTCAGTAAATATTTACTGAATCCCACAGTATGCCAGTCATTGCACTGAGAAATGTCTAATATACAGGGAAAAAAACAATAGCAGTGGCAATGATCCCAGTCACCCTTCACTGAGAGTGTATGGCATGCCAGGCACTATTCTAAACACTTGTATTACCGCATCCAATCCTTGCAGTGTTGCTATGGGGTAGACACGAGTATTTCCCCATTTTAAACATGAGGGACAAGGAGGATATCGGCGCTGGCCCCAAAGGCATCCCAGTGAAGGACGGGAGGTAAGGGGCCCAGGTAAGCAGCTCTGACGCTGTGAGGATGCTTTAGGCAAGACACCAGGTAGTGTGAGAACAGCAGTCAGCTGAGGGTTTATCTCATGACTTCACCTCTCTGAGCCTTTGATTCCTCACCTGTAAAATGCGGGCAGTATTGCCTACCTCATAGGATTGTTCGGAAGGTCCAATGAGTTGACATTTACAAAATACCTATCTGCGGGTTCTGGGTCTGGCCATGATGGAGAAAGACTATCTCAGGAGCGCTGATTACAGCACCAAACTCTTGGAAAAATGCAAAAAGACAGATAATTGAGGATTCAAACAAGAGAATAACAGCAGGTGAAAAAGAGAGCAAAGTAAAAACTTGAAGAAGAACCAATATGATGAGTTTCCTTTGCCTCCCAGTTTTGCCTTGAAAGTGGGCAGGATCTAGCAACTATGCAATTGGGCATGCAGGATAAAATCCCCAGAGCAGCCCATCTTTCTAGCCAAAGGGTGGAGACAAGGGGCCCAGACAGCAGAAGAAGGTAGGGAGAATCCTTTTCTCTCTCTTTTTCCTCTCCCAGCCTTGCCCTCAGTCACCCCAGACACAAAACTGCTCTCATATGACATAGAAACAGCAAGGGCACCTAGGATCCCAAGAGAAAACCCATCCCTCTAGATAGAGGACTGGGAACAGGGGCCTGTGTGATGTGCATAACATGAGGGAGAATCAATGCGGGTCTTCCTCTCTCTTTCCTCACTACTTCTTCCCAAGGTTGGGCTCAGTCATTCAGAATAATGCAACAGGGCAGCAGGCTACACTCTGAGAGAACCCCATCCTCCGGACAGAAGAACTGGAGAAAGGGGCCCCTGGGAAACAGAGAACGGGGAAGATTTCCCCAAAAGGAAAGAGCAGGAGAAGGGGTTTCCTAATTTTGTGTGTGGAACACTGTACCTGATCAGACCAATCCAAGGAAGCATCGCAAAATCTCAGAGAAACCATCCGGTGTTGGACCCACAGGAAGTAAAGCAAAACTGACAGCCTGAACCTACCCGGATGGATTGCTTAAGAGAGTCAACAAAAAACAAACAAACAATAATCAATTCTCTCCAAAGGAGGTTCAGAATCTCACAGTATTCCAAACACCCAGGAGACACTCCAAGACTACTTCAAGGTTTGCAAGCATAACGCATATGACAACTATTAATATAATGTCGTCAGAGTGGAAACTCAGACCAGAGAAGACCCTTAATAAATGATGACATTATTCTTGCTCTAGTATACTCTGATGTTTAAGAAAGGTAATAGCTTGTGGATTGCTTTTCTACAGGGAGAGGCTTATTCCAACTGTACATGAGGTGTTCAAATCTTCCTCAACATCCACCACAATGCTTACGTCTTTATACTGAACACCCTGGCCTCTCAGTCCTTATACTCTAAGACTGACTATAATGACACAATCAAAACCAAAAAAAAAAAAAAAAAGGTTGTGATTACATACATCAACTCTCAGCTCAAACATCAAGCATCCTTCCCTGACCATCTTCTCTGGGATGGTTCTCACCCCTTGTTATTCTCCATCACTGCCGAGCCACTTAGTACATGTTTAAAATGTATATTTATGTGTTCTTTTCATTTCATCATCACTCTTCTTCCTACTGACTGCATGGATCAAATCCATCTTGCTCAGCTCTGTTGCACCTTGTAGATGCCTGGCACAGAGTGGACACCCAAAGATTTGTGGATGAATGAATAAATGGACAAATGAGAGAAGTCAGTCAACTGGTCAATTTGGTTGTTTAGTACAAGTGAAGTGCAAATATGGTTTAGGAGCAGACGGGTAAGCAAACCATGCAGTTAGGCATATGAAGGAGATTTCAGATGAGCAAAACTACTGGTCTTCACCAGAACAGATGAATGAGAAAGACTGTGATCTCCTCAGATCTTTATTAATAGACTGGACTACTTGGATGGATGGAATGATGATAAACTACTACAGAAGATTCTTGAAATAACTGTCTGCTCAATGATAAATGTTTGTTCTTTGTAATCACCTCTATGAAAGAAGCCAATTTAAAGAGGCAACATCCCAGCACTTTCCTAACTACAGAAATCAGACCATATTCATGGGATGGGAAATGAAAAAGAGAAACCTTGGGAAGAAATTGAGGATGGACACCTATCTTTCTGCTGCCATCAGGCAGAAAAGGAATTCCATTTGTCCCAGATGGTTCGAGGGGGTCATTGCTAAAACCAATAAGAGGAAACTAAAGGAAAGCAAATTTGGCTTAGTACAAATCAAATGCTAGTAGTTACCAGCAGCCTCTCTAAAATAAGAAACGGGTGACCTCATAAGGTCAACAACTCCCTGTATCTAGAAGCTTTGGAGAAAATGCTGAATACAGAAATTCATGGATGGGGTTTGTCCATGTGATGGCAGACTGAACTAGATCTGTGTTACCCAAACCATGTGCCATGGAATATGAGTCCTGAAAGTAAATTTGAAAAAGACTGCAGTTATAGCCCTCCATTGGAGATTCACAAAGCACATTAGCATATTAAAGGCTCTGACAAGTCCTGTAGAGTAGAAATTCAGCATTTCTCAGACTTATTTGATCATAGAATCCAAATTACTTAACTTCCACCACACGTGGGTGAAACTCATGGTCTATAAAATGTGTTTCAAATAACCTGAACTAGACAATAACTCTGATCTTCTTGATTTGAACATTCTGATTCTCTCTCCATTAAAGGGAAAGAAGTATTAGAGGCTGGAAGCTCTAGGCTTTGGATCTCAACTTGAACATGCTTGTGAATTCCCCATAGGGCTTGTTAAAACACTGAATGTGGGGCCCACCCCAAGGTTCTGATGCCTTGGATCCGGAACTGAGTCTGATATTTTGCATATCTGACAAGTTCCCAGGTAGCACTGATGTTGCTGGTGCAGGAACCACACTTTGAAAGCCGTTTGTCTAGAATCTGAGATGAAGACCAACCTGGAGTCAGAGAGCTCCATATCATCTCACGAATTTCATCTCCAAGCCTTCATAATTCTGATCTTTTCTTCTCACTTCATAAGGTGGGAAGTGGAGATGGGAGAGAAAGAGGAATCTGATCCTTAGTGATGGAGCTCTAGTCCACAAAGCCCTCCCCCGCCAGTTGTGTGACCAGAGAACACTCAAGGGTGTTATTAGACCGGACAGGACACCCAGCCCTGTTCAGACCTCTCATGTTCTAATCCAATCACACACTTACTTTTTCCCTAGACCTCATCTAGGTGCTTCTGCTCACACTCTGCCAGGAAACTACCATGGTCCCTTTTTACTGATGGTAAACCTGAAGCTCAGATAGGTAACGTGGGTTTGGCCAAGGTCACACAGTAGAAGGAGGCAGAGCTGGGGTGTGAACCCTGATCCTTTGAGCTTGGGTTTGGAGCTCTTTCTACTACATGAGCCTCTCCTTGCCACCTGGCATGCCCTCCCAGTTCCTTTCCTCCAACCCTCTACCTTTATATCGAGAATGTTGTTTAGTCACTAAGACATGCCTGACTCTTTTGGGACCCTATGAACTGTAGCCTGCCAGGCTCCTCTGACCGTGGGATTTTCCAGGCAAGGATACTGGAATGGGTTGCCATTTCCTACCTCAGGGGATCTTCCCAACTCTCAGGAGAACCCGTGTCTCCTGCATCTCCTGCATTGGCAGGTGCATACTTTTACCACTGAACCACCAGGGAAGCCCTCTGTTGCGAACAGATTTTTCCACTTTTTTTGGCTACACTGAACGACATGCCGAACCTCCCCAACTGAACCCTCTGCACTAGAAGTGTGGAGTCTTATACACTGGACCACCAGGGAAATCCCTGGGAATAGATTCTTGAGGGAAACAGGTCCTCCCCTCCCTGATTCCTCCTGTAAGCAATTCTAACCAGTTCTTCAAAGGGCTACTAAGCATCAGGTACCTGGAGACACAGCAGTGAATGGGGAAGACCAGGCATCCATCCCCGCTGGGGATAGAGTAAAGTCATGGAGACAGACAACTGTCAGAAAGTATGCACCCCTTGTTCACACGTTGACACAGGGCAACTCAGACGCGGTTTCTGGGAGGAGGATTCTAAGCTGAATCTCAGGGGAGAGGTCAAGTTAGCTGGAGGAAGGCATGCTGTTCAAAGCAGAGCCCTGAGTCAACCCCTTGGCCATCAACCCAGACCTCCATCACTCCCCATGACTCCCCAACTCCAAACACAGCAAGGTCATACACTCAGATGCGTCTCTCCCTCTCTCCCCACAGCAAGACCTGTCCGTGCCACTCCACACACATCCCAATCCCCTCTACTCTCTCCATCACACAGCCATTGCCTGGTCTGAGGCTCTGCCATCTCAGGCTACATAGCTGTAGCAGACTCCTGGTCGGTCTCTTCACTTCCTCTCCAGCTCCTCTACAAACCATTCTCCAAAGACGACTGATCTTACAATCATACAAAAACCCCTCACCTCCCTACTGTCAACTTCAATGGCTCCCTGTTACTCCTAGAATCCAAATTCCCTCCAGAGGCCTACAAGCCTCCACTCCTCCTCCCTTCCCCTTCTCCCACCCTCAGATCTCCTGCCACACTGCCCTTCCTACTTCCCTTCAAACATACCAGCTCACCGCAGGGCCTTTGTACTTGCTTTTCCCTGTTTGGAAAGCTCTTCCCCAGACCCTTCAAGAGCTGGCCCCTTGTCTCACACACACCAGCTTCTCGGGGAGGCCTCCCCTCTCCTGCCAGTCACTCTCTATTACATCAAAGTGGCATTTTCTTTGCAGCACTGAGCCATTCTCCATTTGCCCATTTATTCATTTACTGTCTGTCTCCCCCAACTGGAATGTAAGCTCTAGAAAAACAGGAACTTCTGTTTTATTTTGTTTACCATTCTCCCACCTCGAACTGAGCTTGGCACACAACAGCACCACAAACATTTACTGCACGAGTGAGTGAGGGAGTAAATGGCCAAAAAAACTACCCAGTGAGACCGGAACACTGCATCTGTGGAAATAAGGCTGAGTGGTCTCCAGCCAAGGAACGGCATGAACAGAGGCACTTTATAGAAGATCCCTCTGGCTGGAAGTGCAAAGGGGTGGGAGGAAGGGAGAGATCATTTTGGAGACTGACCTGGAAATCCAGCAGAGGCTAGGCTGGCCAGGTTCTCTGTGGCTGTGGTGTGTGTGATGTATGTGGTGTGCATGACACACACCAACTTGAGGGACGTTTGGATGAAATGAATGGATGACAAGATGTGGAAGAGGCCAAGGAAAGGAGGCCTCGAAGATCAAAACCCCCATTACGGTCCGCCCACCACGCTGCCCAGATACTCGAATCAACTAGCCAATAGAAATAAACATTTTGTCTGTGTGACTCAACTGCTCTCTGCGAATTTCAGAAACTGGAATGGCTTTTCCGTGTCTCTCTCTCTGTACTTCTCTCCACCCCGAAAGATAAATTGCACGGCTCGGCGTCCACAGAGAGTGGAATATTTTATACGCGGCTACTTTACAAACATGTGGAGCTTATAAGAAGGAAAAGACCAGTATTCTCTCAATAAGACACAAGGGGACTATGGTGCCCTGGACGGAGCTGGTTACGCTCCGTGCAACACCTTGGCAGCTCACTTAACTTCTGGGCCCCAGTATTCGCGTCTGCTCAATTGGGAAAATGGCTCCCCCACCACAGAAGATGCTGGCACGGAGTAAACAGGACCCTGCGTGTAGAGGGCTGGGCGCTGTGCCTGCCACTGAGCAAGCCCTCCACCTAGGGAGCTATTATTAGGAATGCTGGCCACTTAAATCAATTCAGCAGCCTCTCCCGGCCCCTCAGCCCCTGGCCCTCTGGCTCTTCCCCGTGTCTGACTCACTCTGCTCCCTTTCCACATCTTGCCTGCTGTTTAGCCGCTGTTTCTCTGGAGCTGGAATATGTCATAATGTGATTGATGCACCCAATCACAAAAATAACCAGTTATTTTGATGTCGGGTGCGTCATCCCTAAAAATAACCCGGCGTCTGATAAGTGAAGGCGCCACGGTGAATCTTGGGTTGCATCAGGCACATGAGCGTGCGTGCATACACACACACACACACACACACACACACACGGGAGTCACTTTAAATGGGATGGGGAAACACACCAACTTTAACCGAGGAGGAAAAGTCCTCTACTCCTTTATCACCCTCATGGTGAGTTGAGGCCGGTGACATTTTATTAGAGGCCTCTTTGGTAGCCAGCCCGGATGGGGAACAGGACACGGCAGCCTGACTACAGTGTCAGAGAACGCGGCCAGGTGACGTTTTCCCTGGAGCCACAGCAGAGGCACTGACTTCCAGCTCTAGCGACCTCTCTGGATCTCATTTGCCACGAGAGCATCCGCTCTTCTAAGCCCGTCTTGCTTCCCTCCTTTAGCAGGGTAATGGCCCCCAGGCATGCCATCCCAAGTTGCAACACAAAGGGAAGCGGACTCATCTTTCTTTAGCTACTGGAAACACATCCTTTGCCACTGAAAGTGCCTGGGAAGCTGCGGTGGGGAAGAAATTCACTCTCGACTGCGGGACCGTTTGCTTCTTCCCTGTATACATCAGGGGCCATGAGCGCAAGGTTTTTTAAAACCTCTAGACTTTCTTAGAAAAGAGAGGCACCCCAACTTGTCTGTGGTGTCACCATTCCAGGGACGTCACCCTTGCCTCCTCGTGACAAATGACACTCACTCTGGAAAACGATGCCAACTTTTCACAGCTCAGCCTGCCAGGTGGAACAGGCTAGAGCATCAGGGAGGCACAGCGGGGTTTGGGTTATCAGTACACGGAGATGTTCTGGGAGCCATCCAGAATCTTCCCAGTTGTCCCTGGCACCCAGAGAACAAAAAATTTGTCACTAAGGTGAAGGAAGGAGGTTACGCCAGCTCACTGGCAGGAGAATGTGGGGCGAGGACGAGTCAGGGGTGGGGTCAGAAGCCTGCAACTGAATCCAAGCTCTGCCTCTTACTCTTAGGCATTTGTGAACAAGAGAAGTGTGAGCCTCAGTTTACTTTTCTGTAAACTAGGGAGGACAATATCTTCTCTGTAAGGTGGTGGTTAAGGACTAAATGACATGACGCAAGGAAATCACTCATCACCAGCTGGGCATACAGTAAACACCGAATTGTCCTCATCACCATCATCATCATATTCATCACTCTTTCTGTTTTTGGCCCTACCACGCAGCTCGTGGTATCTCAGTTTCCCAACCGGGGATAAAACCTGGGCCCTCTGCAGCAGAAGCACAGAGTCGTGACCAATGGACCACCAGGGAAGTCCCTTCATCACCTGTGAGGAAGTGTGGAAGGGGTGCAAGCAGCCGGGTAAATTTCTAGACCCATGTTACATACCTGAGAGCGCCCAGGGAAGCTTTATACCTGAAACGGTACTGTTCCATTGGGCAAAGAGCATGACCTTCGGACTCAAACAGACCTAGGTTAAAATCCCAGCCCTTAATTCTCCAGGCACGGTGTCCTTAATTCTCAGCTGTAAAATGGAGCCAACCACGTCTACTTCCCAGAGTAGGTGTGAAGATAAACAGAGTTTCTCATCATGGAACCAGGAACACAGGAAGGGCTCACAGTTCAGTTCAGTTCAGTTGCTCAGTCGTGTCCGACTCTTTGTGATCCCATGGACTGCAGTATACCAGGCTTCCCATCACCATCACCCATACCAGTCCTTCATCAACTCCTGGAGCTTACTCAAGCTCATGTCCATCACATAGGTGATGCCATCCAACCATCTCATCCTCTGTCACCCCCTTCTCCTTCCGCCTTCAATCTTTCCCAGCATCAGGGTCTTTTCCAATGAGTCAGTTCTTCGCATTGGGTGGCCAAAGGATTGGAGTTTCAGCTTCAGTATCAGTCCTTCCAATGAATATTCAGGACTGATTTCCTTTAGGATGGACAAGAGGAGGGCTTTCTTGGCTTCCCCTTCCCAAAGTTGTTTAAGGAATTTGAGAAAGGATCTCCTGTTCCCAGGGGGACCCTTGCAAATCATCATGGCTGGAAGACTGGGTTATGGGTCCTCAAAAAGCTAAACAACAGAATCACCACATGACTCCACGATCTCACTCCGAGGTACATACTCCCAAAATGGAAAATAGGTGCTCAAACAACTCTCTGTATACAAATGTTCATAGCAGAGCTATTCACAGTAGACAAGAGGTCAAAGAAACCCAGATGGATGGGTAGACAAAATGTGCCCTAGTCATACAATTGAACATTATTCAAACACAAAAAAGGAATGAAGCATTGATGAATGCTATAGCATGGATGAACCTCAAAAACATGATGTTGAGTGAAAGAAGTCAGACGCAAAAGGAAAATATGCAATGATTCCATTTATATGAAATACCCAGAATTGGTAAATCCATAGAGACAGAAAGCTGACTGGTAGTTGCCAGGGGCTTCAGGAAGGAAGAAGTGGGAAGTGACTGCCTGATGGGGACAGGGTTTTATTTGGTGTGATGAAAATGTTTTGGAAATAGAGGTGATGGCTGCACAAGACTGAGTGTAACTAAACGCCACTGAATTGTTTGCTTTAAAATGCTTAATTTGATGTTATGTAAGTTCCACCTCAATTTAAATAAAAGATTGAATTGTGTATAATAGGAGTAAGTGTTTTGAAGCACCAGGTGCTCCGTGTAGCGCCGGGGCAGCATGCCATTGTTCACCATGGCATGATGCACAACAGCCCCAGAGTGGAAACAACACAAATTCCCATTGATGGTTGAATGGATAAACAAAATAGTGTCCACACAATGTAATAGCTATTCAGCTGTACAAAGCAATGAAGTACTACAACTTGGATGAACTTGGAATATATTATGCCAAGTGAAAAAAAAAAAAAGCCAAACACACAAAAAAGGACAAATGTATGATTCCACTTATATGAAATACCTGGAAAAGACAAAGTCACAGAGAGAGAAAGAAGAATAGTAGATTAACCAGGGGGTGGGAGAGAAAGATGGATGGGGAGGGACTGCTTAACAGGTACAGAGTTTCTGTTTGCGGCGATGAAAAAGTTTTGGAAATGGATTGTGATAGCTGTACAACATTGTGAATGTCATCAATGCCACTGAACTGTACACTTTAAATGGTTAAAAATGGTGAAAAAGTCTCTCAGTTGTGTCTGACTCTTTGCAACCCCATGGACTATACAGTCCATGGAATTCTCTAGGCCAGAATACTGGAGCGGGTAGCCTTTCCCTTCTCCAGGGGATCTTCCCAACCCAGGGATCAAACTCAGGTCTCCCACATTGCAGGCGGATTCTTTACCAGCTGAGCCACAAAGGAGGCAGTGATCAAGACCATCCCCAAGAAAAAGAAATGCAAAATGGTTGTCTGAGGAGGCCTTACAAATAGCTGAGAAAAAAAGAGAAACTAAAGGCAAAGGAGAAAAGGAAAGATATACCCATTTGAATGTAGAATTCCAAAGAACAGCAAGGAGAGATAAGAAAGCCTTCCTCAGTGATCAATGCAAAGAAATAGAGGAAAACGATAGAATGGGAAAGACTAGAGATCTCTTCAAGAAAATTAGAGGTACAACATTTCACATAAAGATGGGCACAATAAAGGACAAATGGTCTGGACCTAACAGAAGCAGAAATATTAAGAAGAGGTGGCAAGAATACACAAAAGAACTATACAAAAAAGATCTTAATGACCTAGATAACCACAATGGTGTGATCACTCACTTAGAGCCAGACATCCTGGAATGTGAAATCAAGCGGGCCTTAGGAAGTATCACAAGAAACAAAGTTAGTGAGGTGACGGAATTCCAGCTGAGCTATTCCAAATCTATTTTGCACAATAAACAAACGTTTAAAAAATTAATAGATGATGGGCAGTTATTGGCTTTATTCTTTCCAAAAGCAAAATTCAGAGAACTGGTGTCAGGACTCAAGCAGATTAGTGTCTGCAGCTCAGCTGCAACCACCTCCAAGCTGTGTGACATTGTATAAGACACTTTATGTTTCTGAGCCAGTTTTCCAATCTATAATAGTACCCAGAGCTACTCTGATTTCCCATATGTGACAGGTCCTATTCTTCATCCTCCATGTACATTCCCTCAGAACATCAGAAGCCAGCAATAAAGGTTATTGAAGTTGAATTTGAAACAAAGATTCCTTCAAATTCTAAGTAAAAGGACCCATTCTTTTCATGCATTAAAATGATTATTACTTTTCTTTCTAAACAAATTAGACAAAGATAGCTGCTATAATAAATAAACTGAAAGACTAAAGAAAAAATACCCGGAGATGAGGGTTATTGTAAATAAAGATGTAAACCACAGTGCCTAGTTTAAATGTTGAATCAATAGTGATGAGTGTGAAGAACTGACGTGTCTAAGAGGCACCAGAACTCTTCGCCACCTCCTGGAGCCTTCCTTGTTGAGAGTAAAGACGGGCACCAAGAGAAGGGGCAAGCAATCTGCCTCTGAGGCCGACTGCTGGGTTCTGTGAGACGTGGCGGCTATGTGCCTCCAAGAAGACAGTGAAGTGTATTAATAATTCAGCGATCATGGCACTACCTGGGGACTTAGGAGAAACAGCCAAAGGACATCTTCCATGCGGTATGGAATATACACTGGAATACTACTCAGCCACAAAAAAGAATGAAATGATGCCATTTGCAGCAACATGGATAGGCCTAGAGATGATCATACTCAGTGAAGTAAGTCAGACAGAGAAAGACAAATACCATATGATATCACTTAAATGTAGATTCTACATCATGGCACAAATGAATTTAACCTACAAAACAGAAACAGACTTGCAGACACAGAGAACGGACTTGTGGTTGCCAAGGAGAGGGTTGGGGGAAGGTTGGATTGGGAGTTTGGGATTAGCAGATACTAACTATTATATAAAGGATGGGTAAACACAAGGTCCTATTGTATAGCATAGGAAATTATATTCGACATCCTGTGATAAACCAAAATGGAAAAGAATATGAAAAAGAATGCATGTAGATAGATAGATAACTGAATTGCCTCGCTGTACAGCGGAAATTAACACAACATTGTAAATCAACTACACTTCAATAAAATAAATGTTAAAAACAAAATGAAGGACATACCTGAGCCCAGGTACTGTGGGCATAAGCCTTTCTGAAGAGCCACTGGCGCTCCCACACGCCCAAGCACCACCCCTGGTTAGACTGCTTTGGGGCGCCTCCGGCTCACCTCTGGTAACTTCACTCCAGAGTTAGGAATAAAAGGGGCAGCAGAAGCGGCAAGGACCCTCCGGACACCCTTTCAGATGGTCACAGGAGCCAGGAAGGCAGGCTGCTGTTACGGCGGCACTTTCGGGGAGCGCGGCGCTCTGAAGAAGGAGCTCCTACGAGTGCCGCCTCACCAGCTCACCCTGACCATCATGGCAGAGAACCCGAAGAGTCACAGAGGCCTGCGTGCTTGTCCCCTGGGGGTCTGGGGAGGCCAAGCCCGCTGGCCACTCAGTTGTGGGAAAAGCAGATTCTAACCAGATAGAGAAGGGATTGGGAAGGGCCAGGGGAGGTGGAGTGCCTGTAGCTGAGTGAAGGCCATCAGGCAGCTGGGCTGGGACTCCTGAGTGACCCTGGGGCTGAAGAAGTTTACATGATCTGAGTGTCTCACCATGGAAACGTGTGTCCAAGAAAAGAGTGACTGAGAAAGTAGCAGAAGGGGTGTGTGACTAGGCACTAACCTCAGGTAAGTGCGTCAGTTTCCAATGGCCACTGAAGCAAAGCACCAGAAACCTAGTGGCTCAGGTGGCTCAGATGGTATCTGTCTGCAATTCGGGAGACCCAGGTTCCATCCCTGGGTGGGGAACATCCCCTCAAGAAGGAAATGGCAGCCCACTCCAGTACTCTTGCCTGGAAAATTCCATGGACGGAGGGCCCTGGTAGGCTACAGTCCATGGGGTTGCGAAGAGTCGGACATGAATGAGCAACTTCACTTTCACTTTTCAGTGGCTCAAAGTAACACTCATTTACTGTCTCAGAGTTCTGGATGTCAGAACCCCAGTGGGTCTTAGTGGACTACAATCAGGGCCTCACTACAGTGGATGCTCTACTGTTTCCTTGCCTTTCCCAGCCTCTCTGGCCTGCCTACCTTCCTCGGGTCCTGGCCCCCTCCTCTGTCTTCAAAGCCAGCTGTGTACCACCTTCAGGTCCCTCTCTCTGAGGCTGACGCTTCTGCCTTCCTTTTTCTCTTACAAGAACTCCCGTGATTACACTGTGCCCACTGAACATTCCAGAATAATCTCCCCACTTCAAGACCCTTAATCACATCTGCAAAGTCCCTTTTGCATGTAAGGGGACATAGCCACAGACTCCAGAGATTAGGGCAATAAGAACATCTCTGGAGTCCATAGCAAACAAGTCCCTTCTCTCTGAGCCTCAGTTTTCCTGCCTGCAAAATGGAGACAATGAAAGCCATAGTAATAATAAAAGCATCAATTACCCTGGGTTTGTGTGAAGATGACAACAGGATACAATGATCTCTTAGCACAGCACCAGGGACAGAGCAGGTTGGTGGGGAGGGGGTCACTTGGGGGCCATCCCCTTCCCTTTCCCACTCCCACTCTTTTACCTAAAACCCCAGGAGGCCTGTTGCATTTTTAGAACTGGGGTTTGCCAAACTCCTTGTCCAAGGCTGAGGCTCAGGAGAAACTTACTCTGACAAGAGGGTATCATTCTTCATATAAAAGTGAAAAATGAGTCTTCACACCCCTCCCATCCCGATCTGGGAGTAATGGGATTTTTCAGGCAAGCTTCATTACAGTGTCTCAGTGCTACTGGACTGATAATTGCATTCTGAACCAGAATTGATAAATTGCCTGTGCATTGTCATTACTGAATGTTTACCTGATCTATTTGATGAATATTAATTCACAAAAAAAATATTTCCATCCCTAAAGCAATTCTGGGCAAAATGATGCCTTTCTCCCCTCCGGTCTCCTACCGGCAACCGCCCAAAACAATGTACAGAGTTAAATAATAACAAGCCCTTGTCAGAGTGATTTATTGGGCGTGAAAACAAAGAGAGAGAAGGACTTCAGCCTCCCCTCCATCAAACAGCACCTGCGGGAAGGAACACGGTGTTCCTTTCCAAAGCCGGGAGGTGCACGGTGGAGAGGTGGGCGTCTGCAGGCCATGCAGGAGCAGAGTTTGGACAATATACATCACCCTCCTGCCAAGGGATCTGAAAGAGGTCCTGGGGTGCCCACCACCTACCCCCACTCCACACTGAGGCACTTATATAAATGAGTTAACATTTACTGAACATTAGCTACCCTGCGGGCTCTCTGGACATGCATCCTTCCTACAACTCTGAGATTCGGCCCACCACCATCCCCATTCTACAGATGAGCACACTGGGGCTCAGAGAGGACAAGGTTTCATGTGTCTAGGGTTATCTGCTAGGAAGTGTCAGAGCTGGGTCTAGAACCCAAGCCGGACTCCAGAAGATGGTGCTCTTTCCACCCCGCAAGGCGGCGACAAGCTGCAGCACAAGGCCGGCTACCTAATACTTGCGTAACTGACTTTATTGGAACATAGCCACGTTCGTTGACAGATTGTTAGAGCTGATTTTGCCCTACAATGGCAGCACTGCGTAGTATCTTTTTACAAAGATGAGATGGCCTTCAAAAGTCTAAAATATTCACTCTCTGGCCCTTTAAGGAAAAGCCTGCTGACTCCTGGCTGTATATCCTTTGCCAGCAAGTTCACGGTCCATTTGGAGACCCTACACTGTGCGCTCAGTAAATAGCAGCCAAAATAATCATTATCATTATTATTGTTGTTTTCTTATTACTGTTGTTATTAGGCTGCTTTTACCATCGTTACCTCCTTGAGAAAGACAGATTTTGCCAACCACCCATCATGGAGCTAGCCTTCAAGATAATAAATGCTGTTTTCTACAGTAAATCATAAGAACCTTCAACATAAGAGTTTAAGTTTTTCAACTTTCCTAGCATCTTAATGGGGCTTCCTGTAGCTCAGCTGGTAAAGAATCCACCTGCAATGCAGGAGATTCCAGTTCCATTCCTGGGTTGGGATATTTCCCCTCGAGAAGGGAAGGGAAGCTCTCTTCTCCCCTGGAGAAGGGATACCCACTCCAGTATTCTTGGGCTTCCCTGGTGGTTCAGATGGTAAAGAAGCCACCTGCAATGAGGGAGACCTGGGTTCAATCTCTGGGTTGGGAAGATCCCCTGGAGGAGGGCATAGCAACCCATTCCAGTTTTCTTGCCTGGAAAATCCCCAGAGACAGAGGAGCCTGGTGGGGTACAGTCCATGGGGTCGCAGAGTCGGAAACGACTGAGCGACTAAACAGCACAGCGTCTTCATGAGAATTTAAATTGCAATTGCATCCTTCAACAGGCTCTTCTGAAAATGTAAGCTGCCCTCCTCCCCCATTACAGCACAATTCCAGGAATGTCCACAAGAACACAGGTTGACAAAGGTAGAAACCATTTACCAAGACGGCCCATGCTGCTACTGCTGCTAACTCGCTTCAGTCGTGTCCGACCCTGTGCAGCCCCATAGACGGCAGCCCACCAGGCTCCCCCATCCCTGGGATTCTCCAGGCAAGAACACTGGAGTGGGTTGCCATTTTCTTCTCCAATGCATGAAAGTGAAAAGTGAAAGTGAAGTCGCTCAGTCGTGTCTGACTCTTCGCAACCCCATGGACTGCAGCCTACCAGGCTCCTCCATCCATGGGATTTTCCAGGCAAGAGTACTGGAGTGGGTTGCCATGGCCTTCTCCAAGACTGGCCATACGTGGGGACAAAAGAGGGGCATCTTCAGACATCCTTCCCTGCCAGCCATAGCCAACCTAGCATCCTTGGAAGCTGTGGAAGCACTCCTGAGCTCTCAGTAGGGGACAGATCATCCTGATTGGCCAAGGAGTGGGGTGATTTCCAGGGACGGGGACTTCCAGTGTTAAAATCAGGGACATCTCCAGCAAACCAGGATGAGCTGGTCACCCCTGCGCCCCAGAGATTTGATTGTTTCATCAGGAGGCCTTGCCAAGGTCAACTACAGATCTTTTTGATTGGCCAATCTGCCTGGCTTGTGGGATTCTTAGCTCCCCAACCAAAGATCGACTCCACACCCCCTGTGGTAGAAGCGTGGATTCTTAACCATTGGACCACCATGGAAGTCTCTCCAACTACAGAACTTTTAATTCAGGGGACCCACTTGTTGAATCCTATCATACACACACCTTTTTATGGACCAGGTGGCTATGCTGAGTTTGGACTCTGAATACTACCCTGGCCATCGCTGCACCATCTTGAGCCAAGACACACAGGCCTGGTCAGCCCCTGTCCCTCCCCTGGAGGCGGGGGAAGGCAGAGGTCGACAGTATGGCTGCACAAGCGTGGACACATCACTTCCCGCCTCTCAGCCTCACTCTCCTCCTGTGTCCTCACAATGACCAAAGCATGTAAGACTGGGAAAGCACCAGGACCATGGGCATTAGCAGGTGAATTCTTCACTGCTGAGCCACCAGGGAAAACCCCAGAGCATTTTTTAAAAAAGCATATAGCACCAGAGAATGACTATTGAACTCTGTCTTATATGCTCTGGTCATTTTGGTCTTCACGCCTGTTCTCTGAAGCAAGCGTTTTGATTGACCCTGTTCTACAAATGAGGACAGACAAAAATTAATAAACAAAAATAATCCTTTTTAAAAAAAGTTTCTGGACCTGAATTTTCACATGTTGATTTATTTGCATTTTAGACCCTGGCTGAATTTGGTCCCTGGACCAGCAGCATCAGCATCACTCAAGAGCTGGTTGGAAAATGCAGATTCTCACACCATCCCAGACCCGCTGAGCCCAGATCTTCACTGTGATACATCCCCAGATGACTTATGTGCACCTTAGAGTGTGCCCCGCCTCAACCACCTGGAAACCATGCAGGGCTTGAAAGTGGCAAGGGAGAGAGGCAGAGAAGATACAGAAGAAAACCACCATCACTTTCTAGAATATCCCCCAAGCTGTACTCCCACAATAATAGTGCTTCACAGCAGGTTTTCAGGGGCTCTGGAAAAGAGAGACCAGATGCTCTAAATTCGGGTATCACTGATTGTCAGCTCCCCATTTTGAAGATTCTCTAAGCAAGTTTGCAAATCAATGGTCCTGAGAAGAACGGCAAGAAGGGAAACTATGGTCATTTCATTTAATGCATCCAATCACAGAAATATTCCTGTGTGTGTGTGGACCCTCGCTTGTAAAGGCATCTTAGAAGTCCCTAAAGGATTCACAAATTGAATCCTTTGTTCATCAAATGTTTATTGAGAACCTACTATATGCCGGGCACAATTTGAGGAACTGGGGATGTGGAAGCAAGAAGAGTTGTGATCCTTGCGTCCAAGCAGCTTCTATTCAGGTAGGTGGAGATATAGTAAGTAAATAAATGAACAAAAATAACAACGCCTGAATCTATTCTTTCAGTGCCTGCCTGAAAGATCTTCTCAACAAAGCTTTCCAGGGCCCTCCAATCAGCGGTGACATCTTCCTCTTTGAGCTCCTATAATATTTATGGTCAGCACTGTGCAGGAGGAAATCAGTTGTGCTCTGCCTGTACCAGCTCCCAGATTATGACGTTGGAAATTTCTTGATCTCTCGGGTTGTTAACATTTCCTGTTTTATGTCCTGGATTCTCAGCTGCATTGTAAACTCTAATGGGAAAGGAATCTCTCTGTTTGCTCCCCCGTCCCCATTGATCCCCACTGAATGACTCCCTGAGAAGCTTCCTGGAGAACCCTGGGTGGGTTACAGTGAGTTGATATTATACATATGGTGCTCTTCAAGAATCCCACACGTCAGTCTAAGCACAACTAGAAAGGCAGGACCCAGCAAGCCTTCTAGATGACTCTGACGCAACGAAAGTTTAGGAAACACTAGCCTAGGATCTCTACCATGGCTTCCTGGTGTCTGCAATTAAATTCCAGCTCCAATTTTCATTAGCTACTATATATGACTATGGGAAGTTATTTAATCTCTCTAAACCTCAGAGGTTTATCATCTTATCATCTCACAGGGGAATGATACGAGTAACAGTCTCAGAGAGTTGGCTGCTGCTGCTAAGTCACTTCAGTCGTGTACGACTCTGTGCGACCCCATAGACAGCAGCCCACCAGGCTCTGCCGCCCCTGGGATTCTCCAAGCAAGAACACTGGAGTGGGTTGCCATTTCCTTCTTCAATGCTTGAAAGTGAAAAGTGAAAGTGAAGTCGCTCAGTCGTGTCCTACTCTTAGCGACCCCAGGGACTGCAGCCTGCCAGGCTCCTCCACCCATGGGATTTTCCAGGCAAGAGTACTGGAGTGGGGTGCCATTGCCTCCTCTGGAGTTGGTGTGAGGATTAAACGAGATTTTCATGGAGAGAGGCTTAGCCCGGGCCCACTGCCTGCTACATCTCACTGGCCAGTGTTCCTAGGAAAACAGAGTGTGTCTGTCTACCTCAGACTGAAGCCAGGACCATCCCTTCAACCTCAGCCCCTACCCGCTCCCCTCTCCCACCTATTCCAGTCCTGGTGAACTCCTTACCGGGAGTTCCAAATCCCAAATCCCCGGCTCATCCCCACCCTGGCTGACTGAACACGGAAAGCACCCCCCTCCTACTGGGCCCACAGCTGGACAGCGTTTCCAGCCTCCTTTCCAGTTAAGAGTTCTGGCCAGCGGAGCATGGACAGAAGCAGGGCAGACCACAGAGAAAGGCGTGTTAAAAAAGAAACACCTGCCTAGTCCTCCCCCGAACCCTGCCCTCCACCATCCACTTTCTGGATGTCAATCAACATGCAGGACAACCTCGGTAGCTCCGTGTTGAAGATGGTGGAGACTGGGCCCTGGGTTACTGAATGAACAGAGCCCCTGCCCGGCCTCCCATCAAAAACAACATTCATTTAAACTATAACTGAGTTAGAAATAAACTTTTCTACTATATTTAGCTGCTGAGACTTCTATAATAACCAGCATTATCTTAACTAATACATTACCTCAGGGGTTTGTTTATACTTGTGGTTTCTTCTCCCTGGAAATTTTGCTGAAGCATCTGCTCCTTAAGGACAGACCAACCAGTGGTCTGGCCACTGGAACCTAACAAACCGATCTGTTTTTTTTAGGTCAAACAACAAAGAGTCCATAAAATTCATGAGCTATCACTCCATTAGTTCTGACTCTACAGTATCTCTATCAAACCCCAGTATGAAAGTGAAAGTGAACGTTGTGTCTGACTCTTTGCGACCCCATGGACTTTACAGTTCATGGAATTCTCCAGGCCAGAATACTTCTAGAATGGGCAGCCTTTCCCTTCTCCACGGGTTCTTCCCAACCCAGGTATCAAACCCAGGTCTCCTGCATTGCAGGCAGATTCTTTTCCAGCAGAGCCACCAGGGAAGCCCAAACCCCAGTTTAATATTAAATAAATCCTTTCTCAATTTTAAAGGTGATACCTGACTGGCGATTAAACCATCATGCCTTAGCCAGCTAATATTCAGGAGAAATGACAGACAGCTACAACAATATGAAGATGGTTAAAACGTTTAGCCATCCTGGACCTAGTCGTTGTTTTGCGTTTATTTTGTTTTGTGGGTATTATTTTTGTTTGCTTTTAGAAAAGAGAAAAGAGAAATGAAAAAAAAAAAAAAGCCAGAGTTAATGAGCTTAGCAGAACAAAGCTAAAAATAAATGAATAAGTAACAATGATGTTGTGAAACAAAATAAAATTAAATCCAAATTAAAATGTGCTATGATTTTTTTTAAGAAAGTAGCAAACTTGAAAAACTGATGTCTTCATAAAATCTACCAAAGAAAGGATTTTTCTCCTGCTTTTTGACCAATGTGAGGTCTCAGCTCAAACCCTCTTACAAGGAGGGAGGGCAGGTCTGGCTAATAGAAAGTTCTTTCATTCCTGGAGCCCAGGTCCAGTCAAGGTGAATTCTGTCTTCCTGGCCCCACTCTGCACTCTACACTCACACAGCACAGACCCCTGTGCCCGCTGACAGCCCTCTTCATATGTGACAACCAGGTGTGACTGTGCCCCTCCCGGCTTCTGCTTTCAGGAAAAATAACTTCAGTGCCCTCAACCCTTCTGCAAGGGAAGCGACTTGGAGGAAGGGTTAACTTCAGCACAGTGCTGCTCAAACTGTGGCCCCCAGACCAGCAGCACCAGCATCACCTGGGAACTTGTTTAAAATGCACACTCCTGGGCATTCTGAGTGGCTTGGTGGTGACGAATCTGCCTGCCAATGCAGGGGACAAGGGTTTGATCCCTGGTCCGGGAAGATCCCACATGCTGCAGTACAACTACGCCCGTGCACCACAACCACTGAGGCTGTGCTCTGGAGCCCAGGAGCCGCTACTACTGAGCACATGTGCAGCAGCTCCTGACGTCAGCCTGCAAACTGCAACTAGAGAGTAGCCCCCGCGCTCCCCAACTAGAGAAAGCTTGTGCATAGCAAAGAGATCCAGCAGAGCCAAAAATAAATACATTTTTTAAAACACACATTCTCAGGCCCCATCCCAGACCCACAAAGTCAGAAATTCTGAGAGCAGAGACCAGCAATCTGTGTTGTTATAAGCTCTCTGGGGGCTTCTGATGCACACTCGAGTTTGGAATGTACTGCTTCACATTAAGACCTTGGCCAGTTACTTTGCCCTCTTTTTGCCTCAGTGCCCCCTCTCTCAAACAGGCATATCAGAAGTATCCACATCACAGGGTGGTAGTGAGATAAGGGGTGTGATGTGGCTAACACGGTGCCTGGCGCCTGGTGGGGATGTTGGCAAGCAGTGGTTCTAGTTGCTGGTGTTGTCACTACCTAGTTGTTAAGGTTTGGTAGCTACGGAGTGGGCGAGTCCTAAATTGGGTTTAGGTCTCTGTGGATCTGCCTGCTTAGCATCTGGAGACACTGCAGGGAGCCAGAGCATCTCCTGGCAGCGTCTGGAGATTCACAGTCCTGCCTGGAGCCTGGGAAAGGACACGGTTATGCTGGCTTCCATTCCCAAGAAAAAGAAATGCAGAAAGGCAAAATGGTTGTCCGAGGAGGCCTTACAAATAGCTGAGAAAAGAAGAGAAGCTAAAGGCAAAGGAGAAAAGGAAAGATACACTCATTTGAATGCAGAGTTCCAAAGAATAGCAAGGAGAGATAAGAAAGCCTTTCTTGGTGATCAATGCAAAGAAATAGAGGAAAATAATAGAATGGGAAGGACTAGAGACCTCTTCAAGAAAATTCGAGATACAACACTTCATGCAAAGACGGGCATAATAAAGGACAGAAATGGTATGGACCTAACAGAAGCAGAAGATATTAAGAAGAGGTGGCAAGAATACACAGAAGAACTATACAAAAAAGATCTTCATGACCCAGATAACCATGATGGTGTCATCACTCACCTAGAGTCAGACATCCTGGAATGCAAAGTTAAGTGGGCCTTAGTAAGCATCACTATGAACAAAGCTAGTGGAGGTGACGGAATTCCAGTTGAGCTATTTCAAATCCTAAAAGATGATGCTGTGAAAGTGCTGTGCTCACTAGGCCAGCAAATTTGGAAAACTCAGCAGTGGCCACAGGACTAGAAAAGGTCAGTTTTCATTCCAATCCCAAAGAAAGGCAATCCAAAGAATGGTCAAACTACTGCATAATTGCACTCATCTCACACGCTAGCAAAGTGATGCTAAAAATTTTCCAAGCCAGGCTTCAACAGTATATGAACTATGAATTTCCAGGTGTTCAAGCTGGATTTAGAAAAGGTTGAGGAATCAGAGATTAAATTGCCAACATCTGTTAGATCATTGAAAAAGCAAGAGAGCTCCAGAAAAAACATCTACTTCTGCTTTATTGACTACGCCAAAGCCTTTGACTGTATGGATCACAACCAACCATGGAAAATTCTTCAAGAGATGGGAATACCAGACCACCTGACCTGCCTCCTGAGAAATCTGTATGCAGGTCAAGAAGCAACAGTTAGAACTAGACATGGAACAATAGACTGGTTTCAAATCAGGAAAGGAGTATGTCGAGCCTCCATATTGTCACTCTGCTTATTTAACTTATTTGCAGAGTACATCATGGGAAATGTCAGGCTGGATAAAGCACAAGCTGGAATCAAGATTGCCGAGAAAATATCAATAACCTCAGATATGCAGATGACATCACTCTTATGGCAGAAAGCAAAGAAGAACTAAAGAGCCTCAAATAAAAGTAAAAGAGGAAAGTGAAACAGTTGGCTTAAAACTCAACGTTCAGAAAACTAAGATCATGGCATCTGGTCCCATCACTTCATGGAAAATAGATGGGGAAACAATGGAAACAGTGGGAGACTTTATTTTGGGGGGGCTCCAAAATCACTGCAGATGGTGACTGCAGCCATTAAATTAAAAGACACTTGCTCCTTGGAAGAAAAGTTATGACCAACCTAGACAACATATTAAAAAGCAGAGACATTACTTTGCCAACAAATGTCCATCTAGTCAAAGCTATGGTTTTTCCAGTAGTCATGTATGGATGTGAGAGTTGGACTATAAAGAAAACTGAGCACTGAAGAATTGATGCTTTTGAACTGTGGTGTTGAAGACTCTTGAGAGTTCCTTGGACTGCAAGGAGATCAAACCAGTCAATTGTGAAGGAAATCAGTCCTGAATATCCATTGGAAGGACTGATGCTGAAGTTGAAACTCCAATACTTTGGCCACCTGATGTGAAGAGCTGACTCATTAGAAAAGACCCTGATGCTGGGAAAGATTGAAGGCAGGAAGAGAAGGGGATGACAAAAGATGAGATGGTTGGATGGCATCTCTGACTGGATGGACAAGAGTTTGAGCAAGATCTGGGAGTTGGTGATGGACAGGGATGCCTGGCATGCTGCAGTCCATGGGGTCACAAAGAGTGACACAACTGAGCAACTAAACTGAACTGAACTGATACTGGCTTCCTTATCCAACAAGCCAGCTGAACATGCCTGGTGAAAGTCCCTGCTGGGAGTCAGCTCCCTGAGCCTGGGTTCTAGGAGAAGCAGAATTCTGCTTGGAATACACTGGGCTAAAATCCAATGCAGATGTTTCTTGTTCACAAACCACCCACCTTGGAGAACTCTGGAGCTGCCCAGTCCAGTAGGGTAGCAGCCTGCCAGGTGTGGTTATTAAGCCCTTGAAGTTGAGCTGAGATGGGCTCTAAGTGTAAAATAAGTTTCAAATTTCAAAAAATGCAAGTTTCAAAAACTTAGCATTATATTTTTAAAAAATGTAAAATGTCTCGATAATTTTTTATTTTGATGACATATTGCAATACCTCTATCTTGGATATGCAGAGTTAAATAAAACACACTAAAATTAGTTCCCTGTCTACAAATTCAATGCAACCCCTATCAAAATTCCAATATCATTTTTCACAGGAATAGAAAAAAATTCTAAATTTTTTATGGAACTGCAAAAGAGTCCAAAGAGCTAAAGCAATTTTGAGAAAGAACAAAGCTGTAAGCATCATGCTTACTGATTTCAAACCATATTACAAAGCTATAGTCATCAAAACAATTTGGTACTGACACAAAAACAGACATGCAGGTCAATGGAACAGAATTGAGAACCCAAAAATAGACCCACACATTGTCAATTAATATTTGACAATAGAGTTGAGAACACTCAATGGGGAAAACATAGTTTCTTCAATAAATAGTATCAGGAATACTGATTATTCACGTGTAGAAGAATGAAACTGGATTTCATTAAAAAAATTAATTCTAAATGGAATAGATTTAAATGCAAAACCTGTAACCATAAAATTCCTAGAAGAAAACACACAGAGAAAGCTCCTTGACATTGGTCTTGGCAATGGATTTTCTGGCTATTACACCAAAAGCACAAAAAACAAGAGCAAAAATAAACAAATGGGACTACATTTGTTTACTAAAAAACTTCTACACAACAAAGGAAGCAATCGACAAAATGAAAAGACAGCATATGGACTGGGAGAAAATATTTGCAAACCATAAATCTAATAAGGAGTTAATAACCAAAATTTATAAGAAACTTGTACAATCCAATATGTGTATGTGCACACACACATACACACAGATAGAGGAATATTATTCAGCCATAAAAGGAAGGAAATCTGCCTTTTGTGACAATACTGATGGATCTTAAGGCCATTATGCGAAGTGAAATACGCTGGAGAAAAACAAATACTGTGTGATCTCATTTAATCTAAAAACACTGAACTAGTGAAACCGATCGCCAGTCCAGGTTGGATGCATGAGACAAGTGCTTGGGGCTGGTGCACTGGGATGACCCTGAGGGATGGGATGAGGAGGGAGGTGGGAGGGGGGTTCAAGATGGGGAACATATGTAAATCCATGGCTGATTCATGTCAATGTATGGCAAAAACCACTACAATACTGTAAAGTAATTAGCCTCCAACTAATAAAAATAAACGGAAAAAATAAAAATATTAAAAAAAAAAAAACACTGAACTAGAGAAAGAGAACAGAATAATGGTTGCCAGAGGCTGAAGGTGGGAGGAATGGGGAGATGTTAGTCAAAGGGTACAAATTTTCAGTTATAAAATGAGTAAGTTTCAAGGATCTAACGTACAGTGTGGTGGCTGTAGCTAACAATACTATATTGTATTCATAAGGGGCTTCCCAGGTGACACAGTTGGTAAAGAATCTGCCTGCCAATGCAGGAGACACAATAGATGCGGGTTTGATTTCTGAGTCGGGAAGATCCCCTGGAGGAGGAAATGGCAACCCACTCCAGGGTTCTTGCTTGGAAAATCCCATGGACAGAGGAACCTGGAGGGCTATAGTCCGTGGAGTTGGAAAGAGTCAGACACAACTGAGCGCACACGCACATCAATCATCATACACTGTGTCCATAAAAGCTGGTACGAGAGTACAGCTATAATATTTTCCCATGACAACAACTATAACAAAACGGCAGTTACATGAGGTGGAAGATGTGTTTGTTAACTAACCTCATTGTGGTAATCGTTGATTACCATACATGATATCTCATCATCATATCATACACCTTAAACTTAACACAAAGTTGTGTGCTAATTATATGTCAGTAAACCTGGCAAAAATTAATGTTACCTGTTTCTTTTCCAATGTGGCTATGAGGAAACTTTAAACTGCATTTGTGGCATATTGGAAGGATACCCAAGCAGCCACAGGGCAAGATCAAGAGTAGGAGTTACATTGAGGACCCCAGGTGAGGTTTTGGCCAATAACTGGCTTCGACTTCCAGACATGTAAGTGGGGGTCAGTTTCTAGATGATTTCAGCCCCCAGCCACCATGAAGCAGACAAAAGTCATCCCCATTGTACCCCGTCCCAGTTCCTGACCCTAGAAATCCATGAGCATCATAAAATGGTTGCTACTTAACATCATTAATTTTAGGGTGGTTTGTTACATGGCAGTGTTAACTGTGACAACATTTCACAAATGTCTGTGAAGTGGCTTTGTCTCTACTTGGCCATCATGGAACAACTGGAAAGTCATGATGGTTGAAGGGGAGAGTCCTAGAGCATAGCTGGTGTGACTCTTCATTTTATTTATTAGCTTACATCTCTGTCTCCCTTAGCAACCCGTGAGTTCCTGGGAGGTTAAGGTCTAGGTCATCATCATCCTCATGTCCTCAATGCCCAGCACAGAAACTGGCCCAACCTTGGTGTTCACTGGGCAGCAGGCACTGAGCTGAGGGCCTCGTGCAATTTTAGCTAATTCATACAACCACCTGTCACGTAGGAATGAACACCCACTTGGCAGAGAAGGCAACAAGGTTAGAGAAGTAAAGTGAGTTTGCTGGAGGTTCACCGGCTCATAAGGACAGAGCAGAAATTCCAACCCAGGGAGGGCTGTGCTGGTGGGTCCTATAGTCTACACCCATCATACACGCGGCACAAAGAAGATACCAGACAGACGGATATGCTTCTGTCTGGAGTGGCCGGTCCACAAGGGAGAATGCCCTCTTGACAAATGTCGCCGGCAATCCCAGCACTCAGCTTTTAACCAACTCCTAATTCGTGCAAGTTTTGATAAGCCATTTCGAGGTTGTCAGAGCTTCTCCGTGACAGCCTCTCTTCCTCTGGAAGAGAAAGTTTGCTGACACAGAGAAGTCCCTTAAGACCTACTGTCGGATCACATCTGAATTTCTAAGCTGTTCGAGCAAAACTTCATTAGACTCGGAGTGTGGCAGAAGAGACAATGATCTGATCTCTCCCTCCCTCTGCCACCCTCCCCACATCCCCAACTGGAAATGGCAGAGGAAATTAGACGGCTCTAATTAATGACTCAATAATTAAAGAAAAGGGGATACGTGTTTCAGCCCAGAACGAGCTACCTTCCCACAGCAAACCTGCCCCTTTTTAGAGAAAAAGGCACCCCCCTTCCAGGATCCAAGCTCTGGCTCTCGCCATGAAGGGTCCTCTCCGATGCCTCATGTTTGCAGGTCAACACTGTGTTCCCAGGACACTGGATTAGACTCCGGGGGCTGGGACAGTGGAGAAAGACTACTTCTCTGCAGAACCTGGGACTTGCACCCCCAACCTCCTCTCCTCAAGATGCTCCTCCAAAGAGGAGGCAGACCAGAGCGGGGTTTAAGGATAACCTTTGGAGTCATACCACTGGGGCCAAATCCCAATGTCACCACTTGGCCTTGGGGAGATTCCCAACCACTCCCCCACCCCAAACCTTTAATATCCTCACTTGGAAAACAGGAGCCATAACAGAGGTCATAGACTGCTTGCTGGCTCCAGTCACTGACTCTGGGGATTTGATCCTGGTTGGATGGCCTGGGGCAAATTCCTGAACCTCTCTCTTGGCCTCAACATCCTCATCTGTGAAGTGGGAACAGTCCAAATACCTACCCTGGCAGGTGTCTATGAGGATGAAGTGAGTGACAAGGCATAAACTGCTCACAAGGGAGGCTTCGCCCCACCATGTGCTATAAAGGGTTGGCTCTTACTAGTGGTTTACGTTGTCATGGGAGCAGTGAGGTGAATGAGTTCCCGGGAAGGGGCTTAGCACAGGTAAGAGGAGCATCTGATGGCTGTTCGTGGGTGTCGGTGTCTTACTGCGGTTATTGTTGCTTCTCACTCAGCCTTTGATCCTGCTGAACACTTCCTGTGTCTGGGGGAGGAATGTGAATGCAGTCATTGACTGGGTGATTAGGCAGGTAATGTCCTTCTGTCACAGGATGCAAGGATGACAAAAAGCAGAGGCAGATGGAGAGGTCTGAAAGTCCTGCCCAATGAGAAACAGCTGGACGAACTGAAAATGTTTGGTCCAGAGAAGAGAAAACTGAAAAGAAGCATAAGATGCTACCTGTCAACAAGCAAAAAGCACATCAAATGCCACTATAGAGGGCTTCCCTGACTGTGGCATTCCACCCCACTAAAAAAGGTCAGCACCCTCTGATAAGCTCTCATAGCTCCTTACACCCCTCTCCTTCAGCGTGAGGTTCATCCCAGGGTTAAGCTGTTATTTACATACTTGGCTGTTGAATGTCTTTCTCCCTCACCTAATCATGAGTCCGAAGAGATCAAAATGTATGTCACAGTCACCGCTGTGGTCAAAATATTTAACGTCGGGTCCCGGGGTGAGGAATGAATGAACAGGGAAAGAAGCTGTAGTCAGCAGGGAGAGAAGGAATGTCCCCTGAAAAGATCAGAGGGCAGAATTAAAACCATAGAGTGTACACTGAGTCAGGAGGCCCATTTGAGAGACTGGTCAAGGGAGAAACATGCAGAACAGTCAGCCATGAAAGGAGGCTGACTTTGGGGGTAGTGAGCTCTCTGTCACTGAAGGCATTCAAGGCAGATGTGTGAGAAGTTGCATTATTTCATTTGGTGGACTGTGGCATACATCTTCTACATGCAGGGCATGTCCTAAGCTGTGCCCTGGGACCCAGAAGGGGATCCAAAGTTGCTAAGAGCATCCTAGACATGTGAGGTCACCTCAAAGTGCAAGGAAAACAAAGTCACTTAAGGACAGGTTGGGGGTGACAGACACATTCATTGTCTCGACTCGTGATGTCAGTTTTGCATGTGTATTGTTTGGCCGCTAAGTCGTGTCTGACTCTGCAACCCCATGGACTGCCGCCCTCCAGGCTTCCCTCTCCTTCACTATCTCCTGGAGTTTGCTCAGATTCATGTCCATTGAATCCATGATGCTATCTAACCATCTCATCCTCTACCACCGTCGTCTCCTTTTGCCTTCAATCTTTCCCAGCATCCGGGTCTTTTCCAATGAGCATACATATGTCAAAACTCATCAAATTGTATACTTGAATCTGTGCAGTTTGTTATATGTTGATTATAACTCAACGAAGCTCTTAAAAAATATACCATCTTTAAAAGAAATGGAATGAGAATAGATGATACCAAGACCAGATGATACAAAGATGTTCAGGACACTAGTGCTAATAATAATAAAAAAAAAAAAAAAGAAAAGAAAGGACAAGATAACCAAAAAACAGTGGTTATGCAAACTCACCATACCCACAGGAAGAAATAATGTGTAGCTGCTAGGTGTGATACTTTCAAAAGTTAATTAATGACATGGCCAAAAGAAAAACCGAGTGAAGGAAAAAGGGCATAAGACAATTTACACAATTTGATACTATTTCAATTTTGCTAAAAATGCATAGAAAAAAGCCGAGGAATTATCATAATTTAAATGCAATCCTGGGTTATTTAGGCTTCCCACATGGTGCAGTGGTAAAGAATCTGCCTTCCAATCCAGAAGACACAAGAGACATGGGTTCGATACCTGAGTGGGGAAGATCCTCTGGAGGAGGAAATGGCAATCCATTCCAGTATTCTTGCCTGGAAAATCTCATAGACAGAGGAGTCTGGCGGGCTTCAATCCATGGGGTTGCTTGCAAAGTCAGACAAGACTAAGCAACTGAGCATGAGCGTGTGCACACACACACACACACACACACACACACACACACACACACACACCACACTGTGTTACTTGGGCGATTTTGAAAGCATTTTTAAATATTGAAAGGACCCACCATAAAATGTGACTACGAGCAAGAGGATAGATGCTTTGGGTTTCCTTTTTCTATTTTCTTTATTTTCCAGAATTTTACAAATGAAAATGATTTTAGCATCAAAAAGAAAAATAAATATTACTTTAGAGTAAAGGGTACGAAGGTGTTCTCCCCACACCACTTCTGTGGGGAAGGAGAAGACAGAGGCATGTTGATGTCAAGGTGACCTTGGCCCCTTTGAATCAGACTTTCCTTTTAACCTCCAGACCCAGGTCTGGGGGCTCTGAGGTTGTGGGCAGGGGGTGGAGGATGTGCTCCCTAACGCAGATGCCGATTGGATTAGGGCCTGGTTCTGTCTTCCTCTAAGTAGATTATGCTTTTCTTGAACTCACTCCAATGGGTCCCGGAAATTCATCCCAGGACAGTCCTGCAGTTCGTTTTCAGAGCTCACTGGAATATGTTTAAGCATGTAATAAATACATTTAAGCCTAATTGGATAAATCACTAAATCAGATCGTTATCTTGCAATTTGAAAACCAGACTCTGGCTCCAGATCCCAAGGGGAAGGAGGAATAGGAAGAAGTGGAAAGACTCGGGGCATCGGCAAGGTCACATTCTTACCCAGGACCACCTGACACCAAAGGCAAAGACCTGCACCTCTGCCCTGAGCCCAGGCGTGCGGCGGCGACGGACTGGCCTCACATTTGCAACAGGACTTGGCAGCAGAGTGTAAGGAAAAAACACCTGGTTGCCCCTGTCACTTAGGGCCTATCAAGGAGCACTAGTTCTAGAATCCCAAATGGGGTTCATCTAGTCTACCTCTCTCCTCAAAGCAAAAGAACGTTCACGTGCTTAGCCAAGACCAACAGAAGAGCTGACCACCCTTCTCCAAGTCTGTAGGTAGATTATGGAGCTTTCACTATGTCAAAATCCTGCAGGGCTGAGGTTAAGAGGCAAGAATTTGAGACTCTCATAGCTCTAGGTCCTGATCCCAGCCCTGCCTCTGATCTGTAAGAGCTTAGACAAGTGACTCCACCTTCCTGTGTCTCAGCCTCTTCATCTATAAAATGGGTACACTAATAGTATCTGCCTCACCATGCTGTTGGGAGAACTAAGTGAGATCATGCATACAAAGCACTTAGCACACTGCCTGGCACAGAGTAATTAATCCATGGTGAATACAGTTATTGTCTGAATTACTTTTACCGAACTTCCCTTCCTAATGTATTTTTTATGTGGGCATATAAGTTTAATCAGGGGAGCCACATGATTTGATTTGGGATTATAAGAGATTAATCTGACTCTAAGCAGAGAAGGCAGTGGAGGGGGCAAGTATGAAAGCTTGGAAACCAGGTAGGGGGCTGCTTCAGTCATCCAGGCAGAAGATTAAAGCTGCAGTGGTAAGAAGTGGGCATACTTGAGATACATGTTGGAGACAGAATTAGCATAAGCTGGGGAGGTAGAGCATGTGAGGAGTGAGGGTAGGACTGAAATGCAGATGATTCCCAAGTTCCCAGCTTAACTAGCGAGTTGGTGCTGCCACTTGCTAAGAAGAAAAAAATTACTGGAAGGGCAATTTGAGAGAAAGATAAGCAAATTCTGTTTTAGGCATGTAAGAGTCAGAAAAGTAGAAGTAAACTGGGAGAGTGTGCCTTCTTGGAAGCCAAGAGAAGAGAATGTTTCCAAAAGGAAGATGTGGCCAATGGTTGTAACTGCTCCTGAGAGATTAAGTCAGATAACAGAGATGTGTCTGACACATGTATCCCATTGTTCATTGCAGCATATTTACAATAGCTAAAACATGGAAGCAACCTAGATGCCCATCGACAGATGAGTAGATAAAGAAGCTGTGGTACATAAACACAATGGAATATTACTCATCCATAAAAAGGAATGCATTTGAGTCAGTTCTGATGAGGTGGATGAACCAAGAACCTATTATACAGAGTGAAGTGAGTCAGAAAGAGAAAGATAAATATCGTATTCTAACACGTATAGATGGAATCTAGAAAAATGGTACTGAAGAATTTATGCACAGGGTAGCAATGAAGAAACAGACATAGAGAATAGATTTATGGACATAGAGAGAGGGGAGGAGAGGGTGGAATGTATGGAAAGAGTAACATGGAAACTTACATTACCATATGTAAAACAGATAGCCAATGGGAATTTGCTGCATGGCTTGGAAAACTCAATCAGGGGCTCTGTATCAATCTAGAGGGGTGGGATGGGGTGGAAAATGGGAGGGAGGTTCAAAGGGGAGGGGATATATGTATACCTATGGCTGATTCATGTTGAGGTTTGACAGAAAGCAACAAAATTCTGTAAAGCAATTATCCTTCAAGAAAAAAAAGAGATGCATCTGATATAAGTTGTCAGCTAAAGTTTGTTAGATGGATGGATGGGTACATGGATGTGTGGATGTGTGGATGGTTGTGCATGTGGATAATTAATGGATGCACAGATGGATGAATGAGTTAATGGATGAGTGCATGGATGAATGGTTGCACAGAAGGGTGAATGGGTACATTCTCTGGGATGGATGGATGCACAAATGTGTGCCTAGGTGCAGGATAGATGTGAACATGGATGACGAATGGGTATATATAGATATACCCAGATAGATACATGCATGTATCCAGGGATGGATGGATGTGCATGGATGTACATGGATGAATGGATAGGGGCATGGGTAGATGGGTACTTTCATGGGGCATGGCTGCAGTGGCTCCAGCCACAGAGGACTCTGGTTACTTCCTTAAGCTGGAACTACTTTCCTTCATTGTACAACCATTCCCTGTGTCTAGAGAACTCTTTCTGCCACTTTCTTGTCCTTTCACATTCTTCAGGCTTCTGTTCAAATGTTCCTCAGAGAAACCTTCACTGACTCTTCTAACTAACATGGTTTTCTCACTTAACTTTCTTCACAGTGTTTTATCAGATTCTCAAATTAACTCATTTCTTTGTTTAATGGTCTATTGTCTGTTTCCCTCATTAGCTGGTTCTGTCCTCCACAAGGGGAGGGGCTTTGTTCATCATTCCTAAATCTCCAGCACTCAGCTGAGTATCTGGTGCATAGAAGGGATTTGGTACCTATCAAATAGATGGATGGATGGATGAATAAATAGATAGATGGGTGGGTAAATGTGATAGATGGGTAGATGGACAGATGCATGGGTGGATGGAAGATGGATAGGTGGATGAACAGACATGAGTGAGTGAGTGGATAGATGGCTGGGTGGCCAGGTGGATGTATGAGTTGGCATGTAGGTAAGTGAGTGAGTGAATGAGCAGATAGATGGATGAATGGTATATGGATGGATGGGTGGATATAAGGATGGATGGATCAATTGACAGAACAAAGGATAGAAGGACAGAAAGAGAAGAGGGTAAAAGAGGAAGAAGGAAGAAAAATTGGATGAATGAATGAGAGTGAATGAATGCACCCACTCCCTTCTGATCCACACTCAGGACAACTTAACCATGCTTAAAGAAGTCTCACTCAGCCTCCACTCAATCACCAGCTGACAAAGCCCAGAGTGGTCGCAGAGAAGACACTCAACCCTCCCAGGTGCTAAGGGACTTAAATTCTCTCTTCAGAAAGGGCATCGCAATTCTGTTCTGCAGCCTCAGCCAGAACTGCAGCAACATCCTGTCCCCAGGGGTTAACGTTAGCTTGTTCCTGTTTTATTGTCTTAGATAAGCAAGGCAGGGTCAAACTACGGGGCACGGGGAAGGAGGAAAAAGGAAGATTTTTAAAGACAAGGAGGGAAAAAAAAAAAAAAACACTGGGATAGGCAAACAAACAACAAAAAAAACCACTCTTAAAATACCCTGCTTGTTACGGAGGGGGTCAAGCCCCCCACTCTCAAAATACTCAGAGGATGACAAGCAGGAGACACACGAAGCCTGAAGGGTGACCTCTGTGAAGCCCTGCCTGACATCAGCAGAGGCAGATATTAGCATTTGGCAAGAGCACATACAGAACACACACATATACACAGAACTGATTCAAGCATTAGGGCTCCCATGTCCTTACACTTTTTGTTTAAACACTGTGGAAAGTAGTTCCCTCTTTTACAGATCTGTTCTTAGGAGCCCTGAACTATACCTCTGACTTCAAAAGGCCATTACAAAGGCTAAAGAGAGGAGGAGGGAAGAGAATCAAGTCTGCCTTTTGAAAGGGAGAAAAGGAGAAGGCGTACAGGTTCCTAAAAGTCTAGGAAAGAAAGATAGGGCTTGATTGATCTTTGAAAATCCTAAACCGAATGCAGTCTGCCCCCTGTCTGCTGGACTCTCCTCTCCACATGCGTCCACAAGCTGGACCCCTGCCCAGTGACACAATAATCTCAGCGACAGAGTGATGGGGCAGTGGTTACAACCTCAGGCACTGGAGTCTGTCAACCCAGCTCTGACACTAACAAATTGTGTCCTCTTGATGGGGCTTAACTCTAAGCCCCAGTTTTCTCATCTGTTAAGTGAAGATAATAATAGTCGTTGCCAGGTAAGGTTGTTGTGAGGAATAAATTAAACAAATCCATGCAAAGTGCCTAGAACAGGGCAAACAATCCACAAGTGTTGGCTGTTAATATTATCATTGCTATTGACTATTCTTTTATTAAATACTTATAAAGCACCTTATATACATCAGTGCCTTATAACTCATTAAATTCTCATATTAACCCTGTGAGGTAGGCATACTCTCCTCATTTTGTAGAAGAGGCAACAGGCACAGAGAGGTTAAGTACCTTGCACAAGATCACACAGTCAGAGACCATAGTTAGGCAGAGCTGGTTCTCCAACCACAGCTGACTGATTCCAAGGTCTGTGCTATTAGCTCCTACATTAGGCTTAAGCACGACTCTTCCCCAATTCAGTTTTACTAACTCCTGCCAAGTCAGTATTTCTCATTACCCTTCCAACCTCCTGGCAAGATAAGAGGCAGCAGAGACTCATATTGTTCCCATTTTACAGAGTGTAACACTGAGGCACACAGCAGCCCAGAACTCTCACGTGAACTCTAGGAACTGCCATCAGAGTCCAGGAGGCCAGGATTTCTTGTTCACTCGTCTGTCCCCAGAGCCAAGCACAGTGCCTGATGCAGAAGAAGCCCTCAGTAGGCGCCACCCTTACCTTAAACAGAATTCCCCAAAGCCTGCCTTGTGCAACACTGTCTCAACACACACTCAGTGAAAACAGAGAGCCATGGCCAAGTTTGGGTTGAATCCTGATGTTATAAGTAAAATCACAGTACATAGCAACTTACTACCTACACCAAGAAGCCTTACAGGAAACAAACACATTTGACTTTTTTAAAGTAAAACCCTTCAACATTCTTTAGAAAATGCTATCCTGGATAACAATTTCATTGCTGAATCATTTTGTCAAGTGCTTACTATCCAAGACAATTTCTTTCTAGCATAACTCACTAAATTATCACAACAATCCTAAGAAGTGAGAATTATAATTATCCCATTTCACAGACAAGGAAGCACAAGTCTCTAAGCCCGTTTATAAAGCAAATGTACAACCCTGGATCTGCCTTTGTGGCCAGGCTGTCCCAAGTTACAGGGGCAGCCAGTGTTCAAGGTCGTGTGTGCATGCAAAGTCACTTCAGTCATGTCTGATTCTTTGCGACCCTATGGACTATTAGCCTGCCAGGTTCCTCTGTCCACAGGATTCTCCTGGCAAGAATACTGGAGTGGGTTGCCATGCCCTCCTCCAGGGAATCTTCCTGACCCAGGGATCAAATCCATGTCTCTCATATCTCCTGCACTGGCAGGCAGGTTCTTTACCACTAGCACCATCTGGGAAGCCTGGAACTTATCAGCCCTGATCTCAGGCCCTCAGGGGAATCCAATATACAGACCACATGGCTATCCCTCTGGGACATGCTCAGACACTTTATGGAATACACCAGATTGCAGGGTCTTCTCCCCTGGTCAGCCTCCTAACTGCCATCTGTACTGTAAAATAGGAACTGTGCCTTGGAGAATTCTCCTGCTAACATTCTCACTGACCTCAAAAGCAGAGGTATTTTCAAAGGAGACATCTGAAATGGGTATAAAAATGGAAAGTAAACCTGCATCTAGATCAGCCAGCTTCAACGCCCCCTGAAGATGTGGTGACCTTGAGATACAACTCTGATTTATGGACCCCATCAACCACACACCACTCCAAAGCTGTGGCTTGGAGACAATCACAACAGAATAAAGACACAGAAGTCACCATTCCTGTCCCTAAAGTGCTCCCACATAGCTTTTCATATTCTTACTCATTTCAACTTTTCCTCTCATCACCCAAACTGTCCTACTCTCTGAGCTGGCCATGCTTTATCACAACCAGTGGTTCACTGCAGGCTGTTCCCAGGCCGGGGAGGTCATGGTCCCCCAGCCGTTTGCTAACTTCCCATTTTTATACCCATCTCAAACGTCTCCTCCTCTAGGAAGGTTTCCCGAGCTTTCTCCTGTACTCAGCCTCCAAAACTCTGCCTATTTCCTCCTTCCTGACACTACTACAGCATACATAGCCCTCTATTTGTATCTTACTATATTTTAATACTTTCTTAAAGACAGAAAACACCCCTTGTGCCCAACAAGGGGCTTGGTGCCAAAAAAGTGCTTCCTAAATGCTTGATGAATGAATAAATGAATGAGCTTACTGGTTCACATCACACACAGAAGAAGAAGAGTGAAAAATCATTTTCATGTACAGTCAAGGACTAGAACAGAGATTGGCAAATGTTTTCTGTAAAGGACAAGATAGTAAAATACCTCAACTTGTGAGCCATATGACCTCTACTGCAACTACTCAACTCTGCCATTATAATGCAAAAGCAGCCACAAATGAATAGGTGTAGCTGTGGTCTAATAAAATTTTATTTTGAAAAGCAGGCAGCTGGTCAGATTTGACCTACAGGCCATAGTTTGCTGGCCCCTGGATTAGACTATCTGATATATCTCAAAATGGCGTAAAGAAGATAGGCTCATTCTTAGCAACACTTCCTCTACTTTCCCCCAAAGATAGCTGGCCAGGCTACAATAGAGAAGGAAAGGATGGAAGGATGGAGGGATGAAGGATGGAGGGAGGGAGAAAGGAAGAAAGGGGGCAGGGGGGCGGATATGCTATTTCCTGAAAGTTTTCTGGATGATTAAAAAGATTTTCTTGGAACTCAAACCCCAAGCTTCAAACCTTTGAGGCAGACATGGGAAGAACAAAATGTATATAAGCTGCAAGTTAATGACAGATTCCTCTAAAGAGAGAGATGTGACTTCAGCCACATACTTAAGATAACAGAGGATGTGGTACTCTTTGAATTTTATTACAATCTTTATAGTTATTGTTACTAATATTGTCATTTCTATTGATAAATTCTGCCCTAACTGACGTCTTGGGAAAGAAAGAAAACAGAAGAGAAAATTAGCTCTAGGGAAAAACCAAACTCAAAGGAAATTTAATTAAATAAATAGATTCTCTTGACTATAAAAGAAAAGAGACATGACGTGTCCCCAAAGTCCAACTTCCTCCCAGGGCCCTGTCTCCTGGGGGACTGGCAGAGCATAAAAAATCCAAATACTTCGCCCAGAGCAAGAAACTCCCTGATATTATCAATAGGCCCTGGCCACATGAAATCATGTCCATTAAGGCAGAACTTGTTCATTTTGCTCTTTCCCCTTCCCCAAAAATGCATTTGGAAAGAAAGTTTGGTCAACTTTTTCTTCTTTCGTCCTACGTTTTGGCTGATACTCTATCTCCACCAGCATCAGCCATTTCTTTCCTTAGACGAGAAGTTTTGTGCAAGCATCGCACTGGCAGAAACCATCCCAATTTGGTGCATCTTGACAGAGGCACAGGAGGGGCAACCCCAAGACCCCTCTTCTCTGCCTCTTTGAGACCTGGACCAGTTGACATAGACAGCAGTATCTCTTTCTTCATTCATAAATTGGGACCATGAGTCTCAGGCACTTAATTCACACAGAAAACAGGGTAGGGAAAGGGGAGCGCCCTTCGGACCACAGAACCAGTCCTTGTCTGCAGAAATGTGAGCTCAGCACACTGGGAAGTGGGCAGCTGTGACTCCCCTCTCGCTGCACCAAACCCCAGGCCTCCCCTTCGCCTGACGCTTCACTTAAAGAAACTTTCGCAGGCGGCCCCTGAGCCGCTTCTGCTCGAGCCGGACCTCTGGCAGTAGCAGAGTAAGCGGCGTCTGCCGTGCCCTTACTGAGCTCATACTATGCCCCAGGGCCGAGCCACAGCCTGGAGACCATCGCCTCACTGTGCCCTTCCTTTGCGGGGAGACACAGGTACTCCTCCTGGAGGAGGAAACGGCAAACCACTCCAGCATCCCTGCGCGGAGAATCCCACGGACAGAGGAGCCTGCTGGGCTACAGCCCATGGGGTCGCAAAGAGTCGGACACGGCTGAGCGACTGCACTTTACTCACTCACAGGTACTACCACTCTGCTCCCACTAAAGAGACCCAGAGAGCTCGGGCCAGCAGCTGCCTGCGGCCGCAGAGCCGCACTCCCCTCCAGGCGCCAGGCCTCGGGCCCACCCGCCCCCTCCCGTGTCACCTCACCTCTCCCTCCCCTTCACGTACCACCTGTCCCAGGCCCAGCCCTGGGGCAACTCGGTCAGTGGCTCTGTTCCCATCGACTCCCGGGGCAGCAAATCACCACTGGCGTCACCTGGGCCCAGAGCTCACTGCCACCCAATGAGTTCATGACTCTCAGAACACGCCGAAGCAGACCTGCCCGAGTCCAGGTGGCCTTGGCCGGGCGACTTCTGTGGCGCTTGGGTTCTCAGTCGATGCCACCCCCCTTCCTGTCTCTCCTCGGGGCCTCGGGGTGTGGTATTAAAGCAGTGGTTTCACTCCAAACTCCCAAGTGCAAGGCTGCCTTCCTGACTCGCCTATGCTGTACAGTCTCGGCTAAATTCATCCACCTCTCTGAACCCCCATCTCCTCCCTTTTCGCAGGGCAGCCCCAACTTGACTAAGTTTTTATAAGGACAACAGGTGGCCATCACGGAAAGTCCTCACATGCCGTGTGTTGAGCACATTGTAAGCACGGAGCAACGCCTTGGACACAATGGGGAACAGCAATCATCTCTGCAGAGAGAGACATCGAGGCAGGGGCAGGAGCAGCATTTTAAATCCTCCCTTTCCACATTCATTGGCACCGTGAATGTTTAGAAAAAATCTACTGGACACCAAGCCCTTCCTGCATAACTAAACCTCTAACCTAAACTCGAGCCCAACCTTTTCTGGCCTGACCCTGTTGCCATAATTTGCCTTTGCCAGTGTCTCCTCATAGAACTGGCATCGCCCAGGAACATGAAACACCTTGCCAAATAAACCCATGGCCAGAGCTCAGAAAGAACTTAACTTAAATTCGTCTTTCACCTTCTGGCCATGGGTACAGGGATCAAAGGAAAGTGGATAAAGCTGGGTCAGATCCTACCATTTTCTGTATATACAACATCCTTCTTTCCAAAAAAAGAACGTGCACATGACTGACTTTGGCACTGAAAGTCTGCAGACAGCTTTTACAACACAAAATGGTTCAGGAAGATACTGCCCCCAAAACATCCCCAAAAGATATTGCAAATATAAAAAAAAAATTTTTTTGAGCTAGGATAATTTGAAAGAAAAAAAAAAAAAAACGACACCCTGAGCAGATCTGAGAGTTGGCACTGGTGGGCAATAAAACAAAATAATCAACTTGGGAAGTAGGCAAAGAAGCCCAAACACAGCCTGTCATCCTCGGAACTCCGTGTAGATGGTTCCTTCCTCTAGAAAGTTCCCCGGAACTCGCTGGGGCTATGCTCAGCCCCTCCCCCCATGTTCTCCCAGCCCACCTATTCCCCCGAGTAATGACGGAGAAAGTAATCAGAGGAACTCCACGGGCAGTGAGCACACCCAGAGCTGGCAGCACATAGTGGGAAGGAGCCAGCCCCCAGGAAGGGTGTCAGGAGAGGGTGGAAGAGATGAGGGCAAGGGTGGGAACGAGCGTCTTATGTTCAAAGGATCCCCAGAAGGTGTCACTGAGCTGATTCAGGCATCCATGCAACAATAACCATCACAACTGGAAGCTGCCGTCTGAACTGCACAGCTGTGGGTGAGAGTGGGGACATGGTCACTGCTGTCAGCTCACTGGCCGGGTGTGAAGGTCAAACCTGAGACACAGAATCTCGGGGGAAGGGTTCGTGCCCATCCTTCCTGTCCCTGGGCATTTTACGGCACAGACAGGCCATGTGGCTGGTCCAGGGGGTCACAGCCAGAGAAGTCAGGGCATCGAGAGCTGTTTACCTGCAGAAGTGATGGAAGTTTTAACTAGGTTCCTGGGGAGAGAGAGGGGAGGATTACGCACGTGAATGTGAGCGTGTGTGTGTGTGTCTGTGTGTGTGTGCACAGCGCTCGCCGGAGGGAGGGTGGTACATCAAGGTTCCTGGCTTTCATCTGGTTCCTGGAAATTTGACTAAAGACCCCTGGGAAAAAGATGCTCTGGGCATGATAAGCCCAAGTCCAACTCAATTACGGTTTTCTGTGCTTTTATAGACCCTCAGTCTTCACAAAATTTCCTGGCTTTCATCTGGCCTCAGAATACTTCACTTGTCATCATCCTTGACATCCTTATCATCACCACCATCATCTGAGCAGGAGCATCATCAGCTGGGCGAAGCCTGGAGCACCTCAGAGAAGTCAAGGCAGTGGTTCTCCACTGGGCACATCTGAGGACACTGGGAGGCATTTTGGATTTCACAAAGGAGGAGGGGGTTGGAGGATGGATGCTTCTGGCATCAAAGCTCATGGCACGCAGGAATGCTGCTAAACAGTCTACAATGCACAGGACAGCCTTGACCACCAAGAATTATCCAGCCAGAAGTGCTGACAGTGCCAAGTTTGAGAACCTTGAGCTGCCCTTTGTCTGCTGTCATTGAGGAGCCCAAGAAAACCTCCTGCCTGGGGCCTGAGATCTGGTGACCGTGACATCGATGGGATTAACAGACAATGATCCTTGTTCTTAAGCACAATGCCTCCCACCCCACATCCAGAGACAGTCAGCAGTGTGAGGAAGAACCCTGTGAAAATCGACAGATGCCTTGCCTTAAAAGCCCTTTCTTTAGTCTAGAAGCTTGCTCATTTTGGGGGGATAAATAAGAGTCTTGTGGTTCTGTAAAAGATGACAAGAACTTTTCCAACCTCTCAAGTGTATGAAAAGAAGGCTGTAATGGGTTATCTTTTTTCTGCTCCAAAATAATAAAACGACTGCACTGCCCACCCTACATCCATGGGGCATTAGCTCTGGCTAATTCGGGGGCTTGTCTGAAGCCATGGCGTGACCCCTGGCTCCCCATGCACATGGGCGAGTGGGCTTCACCAGCTCTGAGGCCCCAGGACTTTTCAGCTCCTGAGGAGTCTGCCTTTGGGGAGCAAAGAGAGAAACCTTTGGTTTGTCCCATTCAGTTGGTTCATATGATTTCTGATTCACTGCAGCCAAAAGGATCACATTGCGGTTCTGCTCGGGCGGGGGAGGCAACCCTGATGGAGGAGGAAACATGCATCATCACACCTGTCCCTCCCGACAACACTAGATGGGCAGGTGTTTTCATGCCTGTTCCTTCAAAGACAGAGACTCTGACGGGGAAGGGGCTTTAGTACAGTTCCCCTTTAGTAAAGGGGAACCAGCTTTAGTACAGCCCAGTGGCCCAGCCAGGACTCACATCCCAGGCTCAGGACTTACACGAGCTCCTGACTCTGCCAAAACCTGGCCAGGCTGGCTAGAGAAGGAAACCAGGAACCCAGCCCCTTACCAACTGTAGCCTGCATGTTTTTTTAATCTCTACATTCCCTTGCCGGGCACGTGGCAAAGGCTGAGACGATGATTTTGATCAAAGCAAGTCCTGCTGCTTCTCTTCGTGGTCACCCTGTTCATGACCTCCAGGAGGCTCCTTTACGGCCAGAGTTACCCCACGTCTGGCCCCTGCCCTTGCCAGACATCTCCCAAGGGAATGAGGCCACTGACTCTGTCGAGCTCCTGCTGCATGTCCAATAGTTATTATTTGGAGACTGCGTTTCAGCATTCCTTCTTTACAGATCACTTTCTTCTCTTAATTGGTCTTGCAGGGTGCCAAGGAACTGGGGGGCGAGCACTTCGGTGACAAGAGGGCTGTAGGAAGGTTAGTGACTGCAAGACCCCATCTGAGCCGAATGGAGGCAGGCAGGAACCAGGAGCTGCTCCGACGCTGTGTAGCTCACACAAGGCCAGCTGGGACAAGAGACTGAAGTTCCCCTGGTTCTCAGCCTGCCCGGATGCTCTGTCCATAACACAGAATTAAGCCCACCTTCTTCCATCCTGTAGATGGGTCAGGCCTTTCTCCTCTCCTGGACCCTGTTTTTTCCCTATTTGAAAGTTCAGATGATTACACTGAGCTTCCTTCTTCCAGTTTGCACCTTAATGTAGATCTCCCCCCGCCCCCACTCCCTGCTCAGCTAAAGGACGGTTGTCAGGCAGCGCCCCCTGGTGGCCACCAGGAGTCATCATGTAATAGCCCCGGTTGGATGGTGTCCAAGGTAACAAACACAGGGAGAAAAACCCATCCAAGTGTGTTCAGCCAGTCGGCGATTTGACCCCAACTGTTTCAAGCAAGGAGCCTAAGGTTTAAAGCAAAACAGACAGCCTGCCACTTAGTACCCCCGCCTTCCGTGACAATGAAGGCAGAAGGTTAGGAGTTAGAGCTAGAAAAACAAACTGTCGCTGTCACCGAGGGTGTCCTGGTATCCGATTACAGAGCTTGTCCGCCTCATTTCTCCTCCACAAAGTACCAGAAGGAGAGGGGAAAAACAAAAGCACTAAAGAAAGAAGATGATCAGATGATGGAGCTAAACTGAGCTCTGTTCCCAAGGACAGAGCTGACGTGGAGGGTAGACACAACAGGCCTGTGTCACTGGGGGAAGGGAGGCATTTCGGGTTTCCTTTTCCAAATTGAGAAGGAGGCAGCTGGGAGACCTGGAGTGCGAGGCACCCCCGCCTTCAGAATCCTATAGGGAGGGTGTGACATGTTTGCCCAAAGAGACCCGCAGACCCCCCTAAATGAGAGTGCCGCTGCAGGGGCACAATCCAGGCGGCACTCGAGAGATGCAGTGTGATCCCCAGCCCCCCAAAGCTCACAGTCTAGCAGGAAACAGACAAGAAAAGTCGCATGCAGGACGCTGCAATGAAAGCATGTGGTTTTTTTTTTTTTTTCCCATTTTGTTTTCTTTTTTTTTTGGCCACAATGCATGGCATGTGTGGAGAAGGAAATGGCAACCCACTCCAGTGTTCTTGCCTGGAGAATCCCAGGGACGGGGGAGCCTGGTGGGTTGCTGTCTACGGGGTCGCACAGAGTTGGGCATGACTGAAGTGACTTAGCAGCAGCAGCAGCAGCATGGCATGTGAGATCTTAGTTCCCCAACCAGGGGTCAAACCCACGGCCCCTGCAGTGGAAGCACGGAGTCTTAACCACTGGACCGCCAGGGAAGTTCCCTGAAAGCATGTGTTTTGACTGAGTCTGGCATAGGCCTGAGTGCAAGCTCTATCCTGTAGCAGCTGCGTGACCCTAAGCAAGCTCTTCAACCTCTCTGGGCCTGTCCATCCTTCCTGCCCTTTCTTCCTTCCTCTGAGCATTTAGAATGGTGCGTGCTCGATAAAGGACAGCTCCCGGTAACGCTGTACTGTGCAAACAGCAATGCACCCTCATGGCAGAGTTCTCACCATCAGCGTCCCCCAGTCTCGTCACGTACTTACATCCCTCCTCCCAAAGTTCCTCTTAATGTCAGACTGAGATCTCTCCTGTTTTAGAGCATGTGTGCATTTGTTTTAAAGAACACTTAGTATCTCTTGCTTGGTCTTTTACAATAAGGGTTATTAGCAAACTTCCTCTGTAAAAGCCAGAAGGTAAATACTTTAGACTTTCTGGGCCAGATGGTCTCCATTCTGCTGCTGCTGTCTGAGAATACCTACAGACAACATACTATGCTGTCGATGAACATTTAATCCATCGATCTAAGAAAGAAATGGAGAATTTTATTTGAGTGAAATTGAGGATTGTAACCCAAGAACGGCATCTCGGAAAGTTCTAAGAACTGTTCTGCCTGTTAGAAGTCAAGGCACAGTCATGTAAGTTTTTTGAGACAGAGGGCTGTAGATTAAATGACACATTATTGACAGTTTACACAATCCAGATCTAAGCATCATCGTGGCCCCTTACAAGATCAAGAAGGAATGTTCTCTTTGCGTTGTCTTGTTGATGCTAGGAGAATGTTGGTTTTTATGGTTGAGCAGGTATTTCTGCCAATGGGGAAGGTCGGTCACTGCATAATGCAGAGAAGCAAAGCACAGTAGAGCTGAGAGGGGAGGTCACAGGGCAGAGAAAATTTTTTATGTTCAAATTTTTCTTATCTTGTCATAAAATGTGCAATAAGTTTCACAATGTAAATAAATGGGTGTGGCAATGTTCCAATCAAACTTTATTTTTGAAAGCAAGCAGAGGGCCAAATTTGGCTGGTGACCCCTGATTCAGAGCAAATTTTCTTTCATTATCTGTTTGTTATCTCCACCACACAAGCCCTTGGTGATATAGGCAGAAAACATCTATTTCTCACTTCTCTCTCCTGGAGCAAATCTAGAAATGCACCAACCTCCCGCTCCAAGGATAATTTCCATGATTAAATTATGACCACTCATGTATTTGTTCAGGGCTTCCTTGATAGCTTAGTTGGTAAACAATCCACCTGCAATGCAGGAGATGCTGGTTCGATTCTTGGGTTGGGAAGATCCACTGGAGAAGGGATAGGCTACCCAATCCAGTATTGTTGGGATTCCCTTGTGGCTCAACTGGTAAAGAATCTGCCTGCAATGAGGGAGTCCTGGGTTCTATCCCCAGATTGAGAAGATCCCCTGGAGAAGGGAAAGACTACCCACTCCAGAATTCTGGCCTGGATAATTCCATGGACTGTATAGTCCATGGGGTCGCATAGTTAGACACGCCTGAGAGACTTTTACTTTCATGTATTTTTTAATTGCTTCACTGGTACTTTTGCTACTGTGTTAAGTAATTTATAGGAAACAAAAGAAGCAAAAAAAAGAAAAAAGAGCCTGTGGTCAGCCAAAGCTCAAATCCTGGTGCTCTGCAAGTCACTTCATGTGACCTTGGGTCAGTAGGTTCACCTCCCCGCTCCTTAGTCTTCTTATCTGAAAACTGGGGACTACAACATTCCCTATCTCATGGTCAAGTTCTGAAGATTAAGTGAAGTTACCCTTGAAATCAGCTTAGAACAATACCTGATATAAAACATGCTTTTAATAACTCATCGTTATTTGTGATGGCTCCTACTAACGAGGAATTTCTAATCTGAGAGATTTTTATATCAAAACAACTACAAGAGGGATGTCCCTGGCAGTCCAGTGGTTAAGACTTCACCTTCCAATGCAGGGGTTCAGGTTCGAACCCTAGTTAGGGAGCTAAGATACCATATACCTCACAGCCAGAAAACACAAAATATAAAACAGAAGCAATGTTGTAACAAATTCAATAAAGACTTTTAAGTGGCCCACATTAAAAAATCTTAAAAAAAAAAAATTCCAGAAAACTGTGGGATCATTACCACAAAGTGAAGAAGGGGCAATCTAGGAAGCCTTCCCAGCAGTGGTGGCATATAAGTTGCTTCCGGGGCATCACCAAGAATTGTCTAAGCTACAGGGAATTTTACTTCAGGAAATTGCAGTAGGAAGTTTTCCCTTTTGAACAGGTGCAAAGAAAAGGGTTAATCAACAAAGAAATTGTTGAAATAACAGAAGGGGTGGGTACAGAAAAAGCTAAACAAACTGGGTTCAAGGAGGAATTTTTTCCTTTCTTTTTTTTTTGTTTAAATTACACAACTGTTTGTTCCTTACCCAGAAAGACAGAAAAAGCAGACAAGCAAAAGAGAAATCACAATCACCCTAATCCAAAAACTGTGCTAAATATCCAAGTGCATTTCCTTCCAGACACTATTCCTCCTAGGAATCCATTTTTAAAATACTAACATGCAAATTATGGTCAAAACAAACCCTTGTTTTTCCCTTCCCCAAACAATAGCTTGGATACTTCTCATATAAGATTATAAGTCAGGAAATAGAAAAATTATTTAAATAGTAAATAGTTTATTTACTATTAAACAATCGGGGGGGAGGGGAACAACCTGAGTAAAAAGTGTGACTATTACGAACCAGAATCCTCTCATACTTCCAGCAATCTGTTGTCACAACATTGGGACATTGTAGGGGGAGGGGAAAATAGCTCGGTTCCAAATAATATCATGACATCATAACGTCTTTCTCCATCATCCCTGCCCTTTCTACCTTCCTCCTGCACATTTGCTGAACTTTTCAAACACATTCATATACCTGAGGATGCCTCCATGGCTGAAAAGGGCAGGAATAGTCACCAAGACAGACTCAGCCCTGCCAGGAAGAGGCAGGAGTCTCTCCAGACTCTGAAGCAGATCTAGGGACTCCTGAGCTTTCCCAGCCATGCCCAGCTTGGGGCAGCACCCCATTCTCCCCAGCTCCAGGACCCCACCTGGAGGGGAAACACGGCCACTGCCATCATCCTCACCCCACTCCCGACACCAGACAAGAGAAGGGGCTCTGCACCGAGGAGCAGGAAAGGGACATTGCTATTCCAATCCCAGCTCTGTGAGAGCCTGGGTAGCTCGAAGTAACCTTCTCTTTTCCTCAGTGTTGCCATCTGTGGAATCGGTACTCATCCTCGTCTGCCTACCTGCCACTCATCAGGTTGTGAGAATCGAAAGGAACTATCTGTGTGTGGGTTCTTACTACAACTGAAGGTGCTCTGCAAACAGACAATTTGGTAGTTACATATCATTCAGGCTTTATGTTCTTTCTTTTTATCTCTGTTCTGGCTTAAGCTGTTACATCCCTGCAACCCCTTTCCCCCACTAAAGGCAATCACTTCAGCCGAGCAAACGGAGGGAGACACACGGAGCTCTCAGAGGTAAGGGGAAAGCGGCCCTCACCTCTCTCTTAGGAGGGAGCCACAGCTTAGCAGTTAGATGGACCTGGGTTCAAACTCTGTGTTTTGTTTTGTTTTTTCCTGTTTGGCTGGTCTGGATTTAATGTTTATGTAAAATAAATGTGCTTTGGGATTTCTGACTCATCAGATAAAATCTAGATATTAAAGCAATTCACCCACTCAAAGAACCAACCATGAAGTCTGAAATACCAGTGTTTTCAGGGCATCAGGACTAGTAATCTCTACCTTCTTATATTCTATGAACTGATACGCTGTACTTTCTCTGGAGTAAGCTCTTCCACTAAGCTGATTTGATTTTGTCTCTGGGAAACCCAAAGCCGTGACTGTATTCCAAGCCAGGATATGATGCTGGAGCACGCTTAGTCGCTCAGTCATGTCCTACTCTTTGCGACCCCATCAACTGTAGTCTGCCAGGCTCCTCTGTCCCTGGGATTTCCCAGGCTAGAACACTGGAGGGGGCTGCCATTTCCTTCTCCACAAACCATTTGTGATACTCAGTTGCTGTGTGATTCTGAGGCTCAGTGTTCTTACCAGAAAATAGAAATAATGATCACGTGGGCTTCACGAGATTGCGGAAATGATTGAGTAAGCCAAGGCTGCATGTCAGTTACCAGAACAGCTCCTGGCCTGGCAAGAAGGCAGTGTTTGCTGTGACCGTTGCCATGGGCCATCACTCATTCAGCCCCTCAGTAACTCCTCCTGACACCCTGGTTCCGAGTCAGGCCCTGGGACAGTTCTGGCACAGTGGCTCTCACAGTGCAGGCCCCAAACCAGGAGCAGCAGTTTCCCCTGGGAACCTGTTAAAAAATGCAGGCTCCTGGGTGCTGCTCCAAATTGGCTGAACCAGGGACTCTGGGGGGTAGAGCCTTCTGGGGGATTCTGATGCATATTCAGGTCTGAGAACCATTGTTCTAGTGAGAAGAGGCAGAGAAACAAACATTTAAGCAAAAAAAAATCATTGTATTTATGATAGGGACCATGAAGAAATGAGTGATTGAGAGGGAGGTGGGACCAGGAGAAGGTGGCATTTGAGCTGAGACCCAAGTGACAAGGAATTAGCCAGAAGCAGACTAGGGTAGTGCATTCCAGGTAGAAAAAATGACCCATGCAAAGGCCCTGAGGCAGGCCTTCCAAGGAAAACAAATTCGGGGGAGCCGGGCGTGGTGGGCTGGTGAAGACACAGAGAGCCTGGGAGAAGGAGCTGTGATCTGATCACTGATGTGACGGTCTGTCTGGGTCTGACCTGGCTCATCCAGTGCAGTGCACACGGAACCCTCAATCCTCAAACAGCTCAGCCCCCGCAGACCGTTCAGTACAAGTTCAGGGTCAGTTCTGTGCCCAGTTCTGCTCAGCACCTGCTGGGCGCGACCACAGTGCTCATCAGAGGTGATGGCGGGGGACCAGGTTCTCCTTGTTCTCATTGCAGAGGGATGGTGGGGACGCCCACAAAAGTCAGAGTTGGTCACTGCAGGTGAAGCAACAAGTGGGCTATACAGAGGGGCCAAAAGGCAGCCTACAAGAAAGCAGGAGAGGAGGCTGGATCGGGAAGGGCAGGTTAGGCCCCCGACGGGGTGCTGACCTGGGGTTCTGCTTCTCTGGTAGAGCCCTGACTGACACTCCCTCTGCGGCCACCCCGCCAGAACCAGCCACCGAGTCACTGTCATAGCACTCTACTGTAATTCTCTGCATAAAACTGATCACTGTTTGTTACTTCTCTTACTTATCGTTTCTCTCGATATATTCTAGAGCAGAGCGTTCCAACAGAACTTTCTGTGATGATGGAAACGATCTAGAACCCCGGGCCGTTCCAACAGGGGAGCCGCTAGACACAGGTGGCGATGGATCACCTGAAGAGTGCCTAGTGCCATGGAAAAAGTGACACTTTGATTTATTTCGTTTTAATGAATATAAGCTTAATTTGCCACAGGAGTCTAGTGGCTGCCATAATGGATGGCTCAGGTCTAGAACACAATAAGGTCCGTGGGAGCTGGCTGGCCATGCTCGCTACTGAGTCTCTAGTCCCCCGCCGTGACGTTCAATCGTAATTTATGGGGTGAATGAATGAGCTGTGTCTGCGTAAGGGTGATCACATTAGATTTCAGTCACCTGCAATCAAGAGTCCTAACATGGGGCCATGCTGTTTCCGGGATTCCTGAGAACCCACAAAACAAGACTCTGGAGAAAAAACAAGGACAGGGGCTGGAACACAGCAAACTCGGGGGGCTGTGGGAGGGGTGGTTCGTCCTGCACCACCAAGTCAGCCCCCCCAAAGTTAGAAGCAACTGAAGCAATAGGGCAATCAAGATGGCTCCTACTTTTTGTTCCAGGGGAGGGAAGGCTCTAGTGGAAGGCGGGGTCCTGGTGGGCTTCATTCAATCCCCAGACTGCGGAGAAACCAGAGGGCATCTGAGGCTGTCCTAATTTGGGGCCACTTTGCCTCCTGTTTATCTCCTGGCTGCCACTTCTCTGACCCTCCACTAACCCCCAACCCTTAGGGGAGGAGAAGCTGGGTGGCGGGCGGAGTGGGGGTGGTACTCAAGAAAGCAAGCCCCCAGGGCACCCATCTGCCAGTGGCATCCCTGGGCTCCTCTGACACTTCCTGGCATCTCACTCCGAGCCAGCCACCCAATCTGCAGCCAGTGTTTGTTTGAAAACTAGACAAGTGATCCAGGCATCTTCTACTCAAAACCCTGCCATGCAAGCTCCATGCCCTGGTCCACCGTGAGGGCAGGCCTGCCCTCTGTCTGACCCCAGCTCCAACCTCTCTCCCCAGCATTCCCAATGAGCCAGCCCTACACGGGTCTCTCCACGCCTAGGATGCTCCCTGCTCCCTTGTGGAAGCAATGCACTTCCACATGATCCCACCATCCCGGAGTCATCAGGAGACCTCCCCCTCCTCCTCCTCTTGGTCTCAGCTCCACCCTGAAGTTCCAAGAGAGTCCTCAAGCCCCAGAACCCAGCACAGTATCAGATGTGTAGTGAGTGCTTGACACATGTACATGAAGGAGGGGTGAGGAAAAGGGAGAAAAGCAAGGTCTTCCTTTATCTTGAACCTGGGTTTTTCCCTTCGGAAAGTGAAGACACAAGTGACCATGCATTATTAGGCTGAAAATAATCAAAAGGCCAAGAAACAGCAGAGAGAGAAAGAGGAAGCATCAGAAAAGAGAAAGAAAGCCACAGCAACAGCACTCTGATTTCAGAGCCACGCCCCAACCAGGCTCTCCTCCGTTAAGGCAGCTGTGACTCAGGAAAGGAAAGTTCAGGAAGGGAGCCTGTGGTCTTTGTATCCGAGGTCTCAAGCCTTGGCCTGGGGGTGGGGGCTGGCGGGGTGGGAGACGGGAAGAATGGCAAGAACATACTATTCTAGCAGCTAAATCAGTTTCACCCCAGGACCTCAGGTCTCTAGTGACCACAGCAGTGGGGTGTAGCTTGGACTTCTACTTTTGTTTTTCTAGCCAGGGCAAGGTAGGCCACCACAAGAGAACAATCAAGCCACCGAAAAGTGGGAAATAGGTTCTCAGGAAGCATCAAGTTTGAGGAAGAGAGTGGCTCAAGGGAAGGGAAATAAAAGAGAAACAAAGAGTTAGAGAATGGAGCTAGAAAACTGAAACCCAGGGTCCCTTTGGAGGGAAAAAGAGAGAGAAAATGGAAAGAAGGTGGAGGAAAGAGAGCTGGGAGCAGAGAAAGGCTCTAATGACAGTAATGGTGGTCATGATGCTGGTGATGATGGTGATTGGGAACTGAAGCAGAAATGGTGGTGATGGTGGTTGTAGGGTGGTGATAATACTACAATAAGAACAGTAAAAGTGACAATGTACTTAACCAAGACCAGGAACTGTCATTTCCTGTAATCCACCCAAACAATCAGTGGGGTGGGAATGATCATCATCTCCATCCTTGTTTTAGTCACTAAGTCGTGTCTGACTCTTTTGAGACCACATGGACTGTAGTCTGCAGTCTCCTCCATCTATGGGATTTTCCAGGCAAGAATACAAGAGCGGGTTGCTATGCCCTCCTCTAGGGGGATTTTCCCAACCAAGGGATCAAACTCATGTCTCTTGCTGCCTGCATCATCTCCTGTAATCCACCCGAAAGTCAGTGGGGTGGAAATGATCGTCATGGCCACTCAGGCCATGGAAACTAAGGAAACTGAGCTCGGAATCAGGAGGCACCGAACTCAAAGCCACCCAGCTGACAGGTGTGTCTGATGCCAGGTTCCATACTCCAAGCAGACGCCTGAGGACTGAGGAGACACTGGAAAGGAAAACAGTGAAGGGAGTGGAGGCCTGCCTGATCACTCTTTTTAATATGACAGAGTATGACAGCTGTCTCCTGTTCCCAGAGGACACTACTGATCCCCCCTCACCAGCTCAACTTTTCATTTTCTCCACAGCTCTTAGTCTAACACACTTTATAGTGTACATGCTTATTATGATATAATTTATTGCCTGTCTCCCGCCACTAGAATGTAAACTCCACAAAGACACATATCTAAGCACGTGTTTTCAGAGAGTGCCTGGCATACCTGAGGCATTGATAAATTCTGTTAAATGAGCGAATGAATGCTTTCTGGTTTCAGGTCACAGCTGATATGATAAGGAAAGGTTAAGACACCCTGGCTTTGGGGATCTTGGAGCTTGTTAAAGGGAGGATTGAGTATTCCTTGGTGTCAGGTGAAAGCTGATCTAACACACTGTGAGAAGAGATAAAAGGGTTAAGCTTTCCTATCTTTGGGGTTCCTTGCTGCTGCTTCTGCTAAGTTGCCTCAGTCGGGTTCCTTGGGAACCCGGAAATCAGGAGAGCCCCAGAACCCAAGGAGAAAACTAAGATTAGAGTTCAGTTCAGTTCAGTTCAGTCACTCAGTCATGTCCGACTCCTTGTGACCCCATGAACCACAGCACGCCATGCCTCCCTGTACATCACCAACTCCTGGAGTCCACCCAAACCCATGTCCATTGAGCCGGTGATGCCATCCAACCATCTTATCCTCTGTCATCCCCTTCTCCTCCTGCCCTCAATCTTTCCCAGCATCAGGGTCTATTCAAATAAGTCAACTCTTCGCATCAGGTGGCCAAAGTATTGGAGTTTCAGCTTCAACATCAGTCCTTCCAATGAACACCCGGGACTGATCTGCTTTAGGATGGACTGGTTGGATCTCCTTGCAGTCCAAGGGACTCTCAAGAGTCTTCTCCAACACCACAGTTCAAAAGCATCAATTCTTCAGTGCTCAGCTTTCTCTATAGTCCAACTCTCACATCCACACATGATCACTGGAAAAACTATAGCCTTGACTAGACGGACCTTTGTTGACAAAGTAATGTCTCTGCTTTTTAATATGCTATCTAGGTTGGTCATAACTTTCCTTCCAAGGAACCCTAAAATCAAGCTGCCCCTATGCTCTGAGACAGAGGCAGAAATTACACACATTCCTGGCCAGACAGAAAGCTCCCTTGTCTCCACAAGCTTGGTTTCCAGATGGGTTTCTCAACACAACTTTTAGTCCTTCAGTCACTCAACAAACACACATCGATTCCCCACTACCCACCAGAATTTTAAATATCTGATTTCACTGACTGTTGGAGGCTCCAGCTTTCTAGCTGAGAGGTGGGGATACCAAAGATGAATATGGTATGACCCTCGAGAAATAAGAATCTGGTGGGAAAGACTCATGTGTTGTTTTGTGTGTGTGTGTGTGTTTTCCTCTAGTTTGAGATACATTTTTGGTTAAGGTGAAGGGCGGGGGAAATGGCAGGAACCATCCAGCTCCCCAGAGTCTGAAGCCTCAAGGAACCAACGGTAATTTCTGAGAGAAGAGAATGTAAAGCAGGGATTGTTGAAGGGTGGCTCACTGCTTCCCCCTGGTGGAGATGAGTAGCAAGCACCTCAGGCCACCTTCCCAAACTTCCTTCACCACAGGCAGGTAACCTGGGCCAGCTGCCAGCAACAGAGGGGAGAAGGGCACCCGGCCAACCGTATCTGCTTCAGAGAGGTAACGGTCAAATGAGGGCGTGAGTCAAGGACACTGGAAGTCACTGTTAGACATGGTCAGTCGGTGGTAGAATCATTCATTCATCCATTCATTCAATAAGGTGCAGAAGCTTCCAGGCAGGAGCTGGCAGGAGGATAAGCAGGAATTCATCAGGAGGACAAAGGGGAATGGAATTCTAGCCAGAGGGGTGGGTGTCGAGATGGGAAATCCATGTCTGATCTAGGAAACCCTAAATAACTAATAGATTAATTGGGTATTTAGGACTTGTGGGGGGAAATGTGAACAGTGGGCTTCCAGAAGGGGGCTGGAGTCTGAGGAGCTTGGTATCCATAAGAGAGTCTGCACGTGCAGGCGCTGGGGAGTTTTCCTGGGCTACATGAGGGTGGAAGGTGTACTGAGATATTTACTGAGTCCCTCCTACGGGCTAGCTTTATAGCTAGGAATAAAATGGTGAACAAAAACAGGTACGATCCCTGTTCTCTCGCAGCTTTAAGTCTACTAAGGAAGAGAGGCATCGATTTAGGAAAAAAACGCTCTTTAAAAAGTTTAAACTGTGAAAGGTAGCACCATGACGTCGATGAAGGGCATAAGTAGAGTGTGATACTGATATCAAGGAGACTCAGGGACTTCCTCAGCGCTCCGGGGGTTAAGACCCTGCCTTCCAACGCAGCAGGCATGGGCTCCATCCTTGGTGGGGTAACTAAGATCCCACACGTCACAAGGTGCCGCAGAAGAGAGAAAGAGAGAGAGAGAGAGAGACTCAGAGCTGAGTGGACAGCGCTTTGCTGCACTGAGGTTCTCCCCAGGCTGACCTTGGTGCTGGAGGAATCTGGGCATGAGCGCAGCCCTTAGAGGTCCCCAGTGGCTCAGAGGGTGGCATCAGAGGTAGGCGTCATTGAAGGAATCTTAGCTGCCTGGGAAGGGTTGGTGGAGGCAGGAGGATCAATAAGATCAATATTTTCTTGAACTGTGGCTTAAAGTCCAAAGTGGGGTGTGAGACCAAAGTGGTGGGTCATCACCAGCATTCAGTAAATGATATGGAGCACACCAGAAAAGAATGTGTACAATACCATGCACAGTAAGAATGAGCACTGTCTCATGAAACTTTTACTTGTGTATGTGAATGTGTACGTCTGTGTTTGTGTATTTGCATGTGTGTAAAGGGTTGCAACATAAGTCATATTTGTTCCTGTGCATTTTGATCAAAAAATTTTGGAAAACACCAGATTAGAGGCCTTCTCAAGTCTCAGCCAGCCCAGGATGTTACAGAGGATGATGGCCCACCCCATGGCAAAGTGACAGAAACCCCTCTCTCAGGAGGAACTGGGGTCCAGCTCATTTTTAAGGACTTTTTCAAACTCAGCAGCACAGTTCTGAAGAGAAGATAATAACTCTGAAAAACAATTAAGAAACTAACCTCAAATGCTCACTCTCATATATTGTCTGGGGGTAGGGGTGGGAGAGAGGCAAAAATTGGCACAAATTTTGGGAAGGTCATGTGGCAAGGTTCACCAGAAGTCTTAAAATATGTACATACTTTGCTGGAACCCCACTCGTATGAATTCACATTACAGGGATCACCAAGGATGTACCTAAAGTTAACACTCAAAACTGTTCACTGCAGCAATGCTTATCACAGGAGAAAAAACAGACACAACGTACATTTCTAGAACTAGGAGATGGGTGGAATAAACGGTGGCAGAATTCAGGCATTAAAAATGAGCAGCAAATGCATTTATTGACAGAGGACGATGTTTGTGATATAATACTGTAATTCAGTGCAATTTTTTAAGGGTGAGAGAACTGCCAGCTGCTTCTCACAGTACAGGGAGAGAAGTCACCTTGAAGCAGGTTTTGTCTGCGCTGAGTGCCTTTCTTAACTATGCAAATATTAGGTGAGTCAACAGCATTGTACTAGAGTGAAGAATAACATGACCTTTATAGTTAGTCAACCGGGGGTAATTCTGCACCCTCCCTGAAACATTTAGAAACATCTAGAGACGTTTCTGTTTGTCGTGACAGGGGGTGTTACTGGTGTCTAGTGGACAGAGGCCAGGAATGCCACCAAATATCCTTCAAGGCAAAACAGCCCCCAACTCAGAGCTACCTGATGATGACTGTAGCCATCATTAGAATCCACTAGCAAGAAAAAACACAAAATGGCATCTGTGGGGGAGCTGGCCCAATGACCTGTTTCAAATATGCTCTACTCTGCTCACTTCCGTATACCGAGCCCTCCTGGCACATATAGTCATTCCATAAACACTCATTAAATGTTGCATGTTGAATCCATCGAGAGCACTTATAAACATCCACCTGACCGTGCCAGACCAGTGCTCAGCAGTGACTCCTTGTGGCAGGAACTGGAACAACAGCGCAGGTGGACTAATGATGCTTTTCTTTGGCTGATGTTTGCAGAGTTGATTCTTAGGACTGAAAAGGCCCTGGAAATTGTGGGGAAATCACGAGACTAGAGGAAAGCAGGAAGTCTCAATCAGGACGATTTTTGGTGTCTTGCTAATCAGGGCAAACAGAGATTTGAGCAATTAATGAGAAATAGCAAAGGAAGAAGACAATATATTTGGACCTCACACTGATAAAACAAGTGAAAGCTTATTTTGCTGGGTGAAAAAAGTAGGTTTCAAAATCTTATCTATGGCTAGCCCTAATTTTATGGTTTTATTATTGACCATGTAAAGACACTACATACATACCCATTTGTCAGGAAGAATTACACCAAAAACTATACCAAAACGGTAACAGTAGAGGGTGGGGACTTGGGGCTGTTATTTTATTTTTATCTATTTTTTTCAACTTATTTTACAATGAATTTATATTATTTATGTAAGAAAATAAGTTAGATGCTGAGCCCAAATACAAAGGCACGTCACAATATCTAAGGTAAAAAGACCCCTAGCCTTTCACACACCTCCAATATTTCCGTATCTGGACCTTAATTATCCAGAACCAAATGCCGTACAACCTCAGAAGGGTGGGCAAGAGCAGCTGCCCTGACCACGTCTGGCTCCGAACCCCAGGCCCCTTTCCTCTGCTCATGAGCGGCACACACCATCCAGAACCGACCCCACCTCAACCTGGCCTGCAGGAACCCGCGGGAACGGCGGTGCGCGTTGGGGACGAGCGTCCATCCCCGTGAGTCTGCTCACCTGACATGTGGACGTTCCGGAGGCAGGAGAGGGAGGCATTGAGGCGGGCACACTCCTCCCGGTTGGCCCCGTATTTCTCCACGGTCTCACACACCTGCTCATCTGTCATCTCCAAGAGGTCCTCCAGACTCAGCTGGCCCGGGGTGATCTCCTAGCGGAGGGAAGAGAGAGGAGGGTAACCAGACCAGAAGCGCCCTGAGGCCTCCATGCCGCCCTCTAGTGGTACCTAGCGGAACGCCAGGCTCTGGGTGGACATCTGCTTGGAATTGCTGTCTTGGAGTCAGACAGGCCGGAATCTGAATCTCAGCTTTGCCACCTCGGTAGCTAGATAACCCTGGGCAAACTACTTAACCTCTCTGAGCCTCACTTTGCTCACCTGTAAAATGGGAATCTTAAGCTCATGAGCTTTGTAAGATAGCACATATGCTCATATGCTATGTATCCACACAGTTAGAGAGCTCTGTAAATGGTGGCCGTTAATTACTTGTCTGTCTCCCCCTCCAGCTCCTGAACTCCTTATGGGCAAGGCTCCAGTTTACTCATCTTGGAGGGTCCTCCATGCCTCCTGCCCAGCTTGGACTGCACCGACTTGCTGCAGATCCAGGGTAACCTCGGAGCAGAGCAAACCGGACAGCCCCAGTCTCCTGATGGCTGGTCTCCATTCCCTGCTTCTGTTTTTCCAAGCCACACACATTCTAGGGTTCAGACTGGGGGTTCAGGAGCCCTAAGGGGGAATGGGGGCTGGAACCCTGTGGATGGTTCAGTGCTGTCAATGAAACAGGGTTTGTGTCTGAGCCCGACTAGAGGCATGATTTTGCAACCTAAGACAAAGTGGAGCGCTGCATGGAGTAGGGGAAAGGACACCTCTGAAGACATGGGCTGGGAGAAGAAAAGGAAGATTCCCGGGTATAAATGTGTGCGTCAGCTGTCCCTTTACTCCTGGCAGCGACCACTCCCCTCCCCCAAACCGTGCGTCTCCATACACTACAGTATGGACACACCTCGAAGTTTGCCAATTGCTGTTTATGTATTCACAAAAACTAGACTTCACATTTTGGCACTCAATGATAACTGATGTTTTTACACGTATTATTTTTATTTTGAAAAAAAGTTTTAGATATCAAAGGATGGCAATTCTGAGGCAATACTATGGAGTACTCTGTCCTCTTGTGGCCATATCTATGTATTACAGCTGAAAATGAAAAGAGCATCGGCACAAAAAAAAATTCTATTAAAAAAAATAAAAGCTGCCAGGCAAAAGCAGAGACCCAGTCAATGCCTTTCCAACTCAGTAGGTCAGGGGTGGAGAGAACAGTAATGAGTCACATAGAGGCTATCTCAAATAGGGACTGTTACAGGGATAGCGCCACTTTAAGAAAGGTGATGGACCAGGATCTGGAAGTATTGATATAAAACGAGATACATTTAGAAGGGATGATTCACAACATAAAAGAATTCTCCTCTTTGCTGCAAGAGTCACTTGCGTGTTTTAGTCCTATTACGTATCCTCCAAAACACTCAATTTACACTAAAGTTTATAGCTCACACCCACACATCACAAAAGGAAGAATGACAGGGGAAAAAAATGCAGAAGGCTTTAACATGCTTGAGCCAAAAGAGAAGCATTTCTGTTGGATATAATAATAACAAATGAGATAGATGTAACACTTTAAGTGCTTTCGTGGATTTTCTTTCAAGGTCACAAAGACCACGTGAAGCAGGTACTTTTACCATCATCACCAGTCTGTACATAGGAGACTAGAACTCAGAAAAGTTAGACCGCAACCCAGGGTCACACAGTGAGTAAGTTTGAACCCAGGCGGTCTCTCGGGAACTTTCTCTAAAGTGCCCGTTCCTCCGCAGGAGGTGGCCCTCTTGTGGACATATGTGGGAGTTGCGGAGAGAGCTGGAAACCCAGCTCCGTCCACACCGCCTAGTGGATGGCCTTGGACTTCATTTATTCCAACAGACTAAAGTGAGAGCCAAGGCTTTCCTTGTAGCTCAGTCGGTAAAGAATCTGCCTGCAGTGCAGGAGACCCGGGTTCGATCCCTGGGTTGGGAAGATCCCCTGGAGACGGAAATGGCAACCCACTCCAGTATCCTTGCCTGGAAAATCTCTTGGAGAGAAGAGCCTGGTGGGCTGCAGTCCATGGGGTCGCAGAGTCGGGCACGACTGAGCGACTAATACTTAAAGTGAGAACCAGAGCTCAAGCACCTGCAGCCCAGGTAAATGTAAATTAGCTAAGCTGCAAACTCACCTGAGGTTTTCTAAGAGGCAGCAGAATTCGGTTCACCGACACCAGACAAATTCAGTTGTGTGTGTCAGCAATTCCTATTTTTCGAGAGAAGTCAAAGACCTGGGTTTTTAATGCAAACTCTCAAGTTTTACACATGTGCTCAAAAATAATTTTTCAGACAAACAAACAAAAAAAAATCTGTGCATCAGATTCAGGATGCGACAGAGGGCCACTAGTTTTCAACCCCTTAAGATACTAGTCTCCGTCTAATTCGCCTCACTTAATAAATAAATAGTCCCAAAAGCCTCTGAAAAGTGTATACGGGGTCAAGCAAATAAAATGTACTGCTTGAACTTTTATGAGACCTTTCATTTGAAGGATATTCACAAGAAACTACCATCCTGGGAATGACACTAAGAAACACAGACGCATCTGTGTGTGCGTGCGCAAGATGGAGCCGGGGGGATGGAGGGGATGGGGAAACGTGGCGGGATCCTGCGTCCCCAGTTCAGGACTGTTATATGTGGTGGGTTCAGGCAAGATCACACTGAGGACACGTTCAAAAAGGACAAAAGGCAGAAGAGGATCTTTCAGGCCTCTCCGAGAAGGAAGCAGGGAGTGCCTTGAGAAACGGCACTTGGCCTTGCAGGCAAGGGCCACACCCAGCACCCCCTCTGCCCAGCTCAGGAAGGCCCCCTGCATCAGGAAAATGAGAAGAAAGCATCGTGCTTCCCCCCTCACCCTCTGGGGTCTGTCAGAACTGGCTTTTCCTGCCAGCCCCTCCCACTCACTAGCAGGGCAAGTCCCTCCATCTCCCAGCCATTTCCTTGCTCTGTACAATGGGGTAATGGTCATACCAACCTCAGAGGTCATCTTGAGGGTCTGAACACTCTCCAGAGCTGAGATCCTGCGTTGTAAAGCCCTAAGTACTATGCCTGGCCCTGAAGAGTCAATGAATGTGGAAAGGTTCCACGCAGTCACTGATAACAGTGGGGGCCCAAGATCCCAGAGGGTAAGGAAATCTCACCACCCTTGAAACCTCAAGGATGTGGCCCACCCTGGAGGGTGGACACAAGACAACAGGTGTTTTGGTTTTGTCACTGGAAAAACCATTACTTCCGAAATTTTCAACAACAGCAATGACAATAATAACAATAATAGTAAGTTGACATTTCCTGGGTACAGTTAGGTCTCAGACTATGGGCTGAACATTTTACACAGATTATCTCATTTTTATCACACCCGCTACTTAAGAAGAGGAGACAATCATTACCGCATTTAACAGAAGAGAAAAAAACTAATGTCCTAAGACGGTGCTGCCTAGTACAGTGGCCACTGGCCTCATTAATGAACATTAAATACAATTAAAAATTCCGTTCCTCAGTCACATGCACTAACCACAGTTCCAGTGCTCAGCAGCTTACATCTGGCTGGTGGCCACTGCATCAGGCAGGACAGATATGAAATATTTCCATCATAGTGGAACATTCTGCTGGACAGCACCGATCTAAGAGGTAAAATGATTTGACCCAAGTCACTGAGCGAGTCCTTAAGTGGCAGAGCTGAAAGAAGGTCTACCTGACTCTAGAACCACACTCTTTCTTTCTTTTTTTTTTTTTTGGCTATACTGTGTGGCATGTGGGCTCTTAGTTTCTTGACCAGGGATCGAACCTGTGGCCTCTGCTGTGGAAGCACGGATCCCTAACTGCTGAACCACCAGGGAAGTCCCTAGGAACAACCTCTTACTGACTTCATTCAAGCAGTATCAGAGATGCTCTGTATTTTCATCCCACACATATTCAAGTCCTACTGTGTGCCAGACACAGCCAAAACCCCACTGCCTGAGGGGGCTGGCTGCCAGCCGGTAAGGGGCATGGGGCAGGGGTCACTTCCGGTCACCTCAAGGACTTCCTTCCGCACATCGACAATCCGGAACCAGTGCCGGAGCTGAGGGAAACCGTCCAACTCGGCGTTGCGTTCCTGCAGGGCGACCTTCTTTTTGCAGGACAGCTGCCGGCTGAAGTACTTCACCAGCTTGCTCTGCGGAGAGACACAGAGGGCAGAGGCCACGTCTCAGAGGTACTGCCACGGGAGGACAGGCAAGTAGCTCCCCAGCGTTCCCTCCAACCCCAGCTCCACCCAACTCTGTTTTAAAGACCCATTCCCCTGCAGTGAGACCCAGTTTTCACTCATGACCCAACTGCATTGTTGAAGATGGACACACAAGCAGGTCCCAATATTCTGCCAGGGAGCGATGCAGGTATAGTTCCCGTGCAGTGGGGATGTGGGACCTGGGCTGTCTCCATCCACATCTCCACTGCACAGATCCTTTGACCTTCACAGTTGCACTTCTAGGAACTCCTCTCTCAGAGCCCCCATCCTATGGCAAATGACTGGAGAAGGATACTTCCTACAGGTCTGTTTGCAATGGCAAAAGATTGCAAACACCCCAAGGGGCCACATGTAGGAGACTCTTCATAAATGAGGATACAGGCCCACAAGGAGCTGTACGCAGCTGTAGAATAAAGCAAGGAAGCATGCTATTGTACTGAGACAAGATGCGCTGATAAATTTAAAAAATACTCTCTCATTCATGTGGGAAATTTTACATTTGTAGATCTTTGTAAATGCAGACACTCTCTGGAAGGATCTCTAATCTTCTAGGGAAGGGAAGAGGGTGGGTAGCAGACGTGAGAGGAACCTTTGTTTAACTCATTTTGTATTATTTCAATCTTAAGTCACATACAGATATTCACAAATTAACAAATGCTTTTAAAATGAGATGGACCCAGTACTTCCCCAGTGGTTCAGTGGTTAAGACTCCGTGATTCCACTGCAGAGGGACCCGGGTTCCATCACTGGCTGGGGAACTAAGATCCTGCATGCCCCTCGGTGCAACCAAAAAAAATAAAATTTTAAAATAAAATAAAATAAGATGGACCTGAACTCATGCTTCTAGAGGGATGCCATGGCATGAAAAAGGCAAGTTTTTTTTACTGCCTATTTAGTAAAAGCTAACAACATTAACAAAAGAAAGGCAATAGGCATGTCTGAGCAGAAAATAAAGTGTGCAAGACACACACCCCAGCCTGCTAAGTTGGGATGGGGAGGCCCTATAGATGGGGTGACAAAAAATGGTTTTGCATTTCTCTATACATTTTTGCTTTGTTTCAATAGTTACCCAAAGCACATTATCATCTTGGTGTTGTAAAATTTATTTAATAAAGATAATTCAATGAGACAAAAATAAAAATCTTTAGGTGTATAAATGCCTTTGACATTTCAAAGCACCTGTCAACCAATATTTATCAAGAAGACAGACCTGGAATTCTGTTGTTCTTGTTTAGTTGCTAAGTCGTGTTCGACTCTTTGTGACCCTATGGACTATAGCCCGCCAAGCTCCGCTGTCCACAGAATTCCCCAGGCAAGAATACTGGAGTAGGTTGCCATTTCCTTCTCCAGGGGATCTTCTGGACCCAGAGATCGAACCCAAATCTCCTACTTTGGCAGGTGGATTCTTTACCACTGAGCCACCAGAGAAGCCCCCTAGAATTCTAGGATCACATAATTTGGAGCAAGGAATGACAGGAGTGGGCATGTGTTTCTGTTCAGCTGGTCAGCGCTGCCCCTCTTTTGGTAAAGACAGTTTGAGCCTCTTTGGGGGGAACCTTCCTTCTTTGGCTCCCAGTTCACATGGTTGAGATGAGGCTGGCCTCACCCGCCCACCACACCTGGGCTGCAGGGCGGGCTGGTGACCCAGGCCCAGCCACAGCAGTGGGATCAGGGTAACAAGTGAGCCGGGCTGGGCCACGGGAAAACCTCCCCAGGCTCCCTTCACAAGCACTCAGAAGACAGCCGTCACTCCCCTCTAGAACTGTCAGGAGGGTGCCAGAGACGCCAGGAGCTGCTGGGGCATTCCTGCCGCCTGACACTGAAGCCCATTGGAAGAAATCAGAATAGTGGTTTTTAAGCTAACATTAATTTTATTCACCTTATTAACAAAGAGAAAGGTGCCATTCTTGACAAACCCACATTCCATTGCAACAACAGGCACCATAATCACATTAGTAAGCCAATGTACATAGAATAGCTGTCATTTGGAATCTCAGTTTCGAGTGTTAAAATAGAAAATGTCCAAAAGAATGTCTTTCTTCTCTAACTGATTTCTGAATGAATAGGGTCTGACCTACTGAGAACTCAGAGCCAGGCTCTCAGCTGAGACATCTATAGAACTCTCCTGTCTGTCTTTTGTCTTATTCTATGACTGGTTTAACAGTTATCTTTACATGGTACGGAAAACCACACAGAAGAAGAAAAAAAATACACTCTGACAGATCCCCATTGTTCCTGAAGTACTTCCATACTTTCTGGCACAACAAAGTTTTCCAGGTTCATCTTTTCCTGCCCCAACCCAGGAATCAGTGTTTTCTCCAAGGAGTCTTGGTTCCTCATGGTATTCAGAAACCAATATTTGGGTACTTGGTGAGATCATTGACATTTCCAGTCCCCTCCATACACAGCCTAGGCACCACACTGCTGCTGCTGCTGCTAAGTCACTTCAGTCGTGTCCGACTCTGTGCGACCCCATAGACGGCAGCCCACCAGGTTCTGCCGTCCCTGGGTTTCTCCAGGCAAGAACACTGGAGTGGGTTGCCATTTCCTTCTCCAATGCATGAAAGTGAAAAGTGAAAGTGAAGTCGCTCAGTCGTGTCCAACTCTTCGCGACCCCATGGACTGCAGCCTACCAGGCTCCTCCGCCCATGGGATCTTCCAGGCAAGAGTACTGGAGTGGGTGCTGTTGCCTTCTCCGGGCACCAGAGGTATGTGCAATGCATGTATGAATATGTAGACACATAAACATCGTAAATCTGCACTTGTGTTGATTTTGCTATCTCTGTGTATAGCTAACTGACACCTCCAATCCCAGTCCAACACCACAGGGTTTCTTCTAGCATTTCCCCTCCCCATATTTGTATCACTCTTCTCAGACAGTGAGGAAA